>NW_023425404.1:132517497-133914997 GCF_014108245.1 Pipistrellus kuhlii
TTATTATGTTTTTAAATTTCATTATTTAAGAAGGTGCATACAATAGCTACTATGAATTCACTAGTAAATCTATATTCTATTTATTCACAATAATTTCGATGTCAACTTTAAAAATATAGACAAATTATTTTCAAGTTTTCTTTAATCAATCAATAAATGGTTACTGTTTGTTGCTGATTCATTCCTACCCCCTTCTACCCCTATGCCATTCCTTGCCAAGAGAAGCCTTATTTTGTCCAAGGCAGCATTAAACTTAGCCAATCATAACAATAACTTTGTTTTTAATTTTTCTAGTCTCTCTTGCCACTAGGGTGTCCCTGTAATCCCAGTCCTGGCAAATGGGACCCTATGGTAGTCTGTCATAATGGGGGATGTGGTACTGATTCTGGGAAAGCTTTTGGTTCTTCAATGAAAGCTGCAGTAACAGCTTCAGCCTTCCCCCTTTTTCTAGACTTTAGCACAAGTGTAATGCACAGAGCAGTTACAGCCACTGTGGGCCTGTAAGAAAAAACCAAGAGAAGCATGGGCTCTGATACCACTGAGCTGCTGCCAATACCACAGACCCACCTTTAGACTTCTTGAAATGAGGGTAAAATAAACTTCTCTTCCAAAAGCTATTGTTATGTTAGGCAGAGTTCTTGTTGTCAATACATTTCCAAAAGATTCAATAGACAGTGCTTCAATAGAATTTATATAAATTCATAGTTCTCTTGCTTAACATATATATATATATATATATAATATATATATTCACAGTTGTCTTGTTTATCTCTTTGACACTTTAAAATTTTATTTATTTTAGAGAGATGGAGAGAGAAAGAGGGAGAAACATTTATTTGTTGTTCCACTTATTTATGCATTCATTGGCTGATTCTTTTATGTGCTCTGACCCAGGATCCAACCCATAACCTTGGCTTTTGGGAAAACACTCTAACAACTGAGCTGCCCTACCAGGGCTTCTCTCTGACACTTTTTAGGCCCATGTGTTTAGAATCATCAGCATAAAACAAGAACAGCCAGGTTAGAGAGATTTTCTCACTGAGGCATCTTGTTAGAACATGAGTGAGACTGGAGGAACAAGGCCTCTTATTTGTGTGTGTGTGTGTGTGTGTGTGTGTGTGTGTGTGTGTGTTTTAATTATCACAGTAAGTATTTAAAGAAGTCCTATTTTATTTTCATCTCTTTTTTTATTTTCTAGATAAACTTTGTTTTGTCACTACCTAAGTGTGGTAAATCTTTTTGTGTAATTCTTTATTGTTTAAAGTATTATACATCTCCTTTTTCCCCCATTGACCTCTCCCCGGCCATTAGCACACACACACACACACCCCCGCCCCAGCACATGCCCTCACCCCCTATTGTCTGTGTCAATTGGTTATGCTTATATGCATGCACACAAGTTCTTTGGTTGATCTCTTAACCCTGATTCCCCTTTGCTCTGAGGTTAGACGGTTTCTTTCAATGCTTCTATATCTCGATTTATTTTTGTTCATCAGTTTATGTTGTTATATTTCACAAATGAATGAGATCATGTGATACTTATCTTTCTCTGAATGGCTTATTTCACTTAACATAATGTTCTCTAGGGCCATCCATGCTGTTACAAATGATAAGAGGTCCTTCTTTTTAACAGCTGCATAGTATTCCATTGTGTAGATGTACTGCCATTTTTTAATATACTCATCTGCTGATGAGCACTTAGGCTGTTTGCATATCTTAGCTATTGTAAATTGTACTGCTATGAACACAGGGGTGCACAAATCCTTTCTGATTGGTGTTTCTAATTTCTTGGGATATATTCCTAGAAGTAGGATCACTGGGTCATATAGGAGTTCCATTTTTAGTTTTTTGAGGAAACTCTGTACTGTTCTCCACAGTGGCTGCACCAGCAGAGCCGAGGGTTCCTTTTCCTCCAGCACTTGACTGATTTGTCTATTTTATATTTTATTGCAGAAGTATAAAACCCTTTTCATACAAGGATTTTATATTGCTGAAAATAAATAAAATATTGATATTGACATGTAAATTAATTCTACTGTGAGTGGAGAACAAGTGGTTCCTAGTTTGTTATTTTAAAAAGACCCAGTTTTAGTTTTGGCTATGATGTAAATAAGCTCCATGACTTGTGACCTAATCTCTAGGTCCCAATTTTTTTTTATCCAGAAAATGTAAGGATGAGGCACTGAATATTTTCAGTTATCTATTTATGCAAGTGGCACTGAATATTTTCATTTATCTATTTATGCAAGTGGGAATATCACTACCCTGTACCATTTTATATATATTTTATATACAAAATGGTACAGGGTAGTGATATTCCCACTTGCATAAATAGATAACTGAAATATATATATATTATTGATTTAAGAGAGGAAGGAAGAGGGAGAGAGAGAGAGAGAAAGAAACATCATTGATGAGAAAGAATCAGTGATTGTTTGCCTCCTGCATGTCCCCTACTGTGGATCGAGCTTGTAACCTGGGAATGTGTCCTTGAACAGAATCGAACCTGGTACCCTTCAGTCCATAAGCTGATGCTCTAACTACTGAGCAAAACTGGCTAGGGCTACCCTGTATCACTTCAATTTAACTGTGGCCATGTAATTTGCTTTGGCCAAAGAAACTGATTAAATATCATATATATCACTTTTGGGGAAACTGATTAAATATATATATCACTTTTGGGGAAACTGTTAAAGATACTGGTGTCTGCTTAGCTATAGCTTTCTTTCCCTCGTCCATGGTGACTGGCACAATTCCATAGTGGCTCCTTCATCAGGATGAATCATAGAAAGTGGATGACTGAGATTGGAGCCCCCAGCCACCCAATAATGGTCATATAGTTTGAGAAGAAAGAATTCTTTGCTTTAAGCCCATAAGATTTGGGACTTTTTTTTTTTTTTCCTATTAGTTCCGCATAACCCAGACTATATTAATGTTGGGTGTAGATTAAAAAATGTATAAATCTTTTTTTAAATGTAGCTTTATATGATTTCAGGATTCTAAGACTTGGGGTGCTGTTAGATTATAAAAATCCTAATTCCAAAAGAGAAATCACATGTCTTGAATAGTCATGAAAAAACTGAATGGGCGGAAGGAAAAGACCTCATTGTAAGACAGGAACTAACAGGAGTTTAGAGAAGGAATGCTTGGACTAGGCTAGTGGTGCTATGGGTGGAGAAAAGTTGATAATTCACATCATTTAAAAAGTTGAACTAACAAAACTTTTGTATGGTTTGATGGAGGTAAGTGAGTAAAAATAGGAAAGAAGGATACATTCTAGATTTTAATACTGAATGAATGGGAGGATATTGGTCTTGTATACTATTAGAGGAAGAAAGGACAGGAGGACGAGGAAGTCTGGTGGGATTGTCAAGAATTCCATTAAAAGTTAAGGTTCCTGCAAGATATTCAAGGGAAATGTCAAGTAGCCTTTGCATTGATAAATTTGGAGTCACTATTTAGGTTTTAGCTGAAGAATTGGGAGTCATAAGAATATACATAACGTTTAAACCCTGGGTTGATGATACCATTTAGGAAGATAATACTCTATCCAGGTGGTGTTGGAGCCAACCCAGCCAAGAAGGCAGAAGAGGGCAGCCATGCAGTGGGAAAGCAGGGGCACGTGGCACCACAGAGGTCTGGACACAAGCTTTTCCAAAATGGAGGTGTAGTCAGTCTGCTGAGATGCCAAACAAAGTGGAAATAGAAAGTAATTCTTTCCATGTCGCACGATGTTGGTCATTTATAAACTTTTCTTAAAAAGTTTCAGTTAACTGGCAGAGATAGATACCAGGCATGGAAGGGATTTCATTAAAGGAGGTAAGAGAGTTGAAATGAGGTAATAATACTTCTGAGAGCATTTGCAATAATGGTATTGTTGAGAAATTACTGTAGGTAGGGATTAAACCTCAGTAAAGTAGTGAGGAAGACAGAATTATACTCATATATTACAGATGTGGAAACAGGTTCAGAGCAGCTGAGTAATCTTCCCACTATCACAGACCTTGGAGATGATGGAGTGAAGACTCAAACACCTCTCTTGTAGCAAATCCTGTGGTGGTAGCCACTCTGGCAGATGTCCAGTGCCTACCAAACTGCCTGGCATGCAGCAAAGGCACCACCAACGGACTTTTCTTTTCTCTGCTAAAGGCATCTTGGAACCAGTCCCCATTACCTATCCTTTATTCTTTGGGATGAATCCGAGGGATCTGAAATTTTATCTGGCATCTCAAGTGATCTTTATGCACAACTGAGCTTGGAGAATTCCTGCAAGCATTCTTATCTCGTCACTCTTTACTCCCATTTATCTTGCCCAATATCTCATGAATTTTCTTTCTAAACCATAAATCAGATCATGACATTCTTTAGATTAAAAAGCGTGATGGATTATTTCCCACTGCATATAGAAGGAAATCCAAACATTCTTTAGGCCTCAATCAAACTTTTTTCATTTTAGATTACTTACGATTCTAATTAATTGCTGAATAACAAATCACCCCCAGAACATAGTTGCCTAAAGCAATGATTATCATTGCTTTAGCTCTCACCAATTCTGTGGGTGGGGAATTCTGAAAAGGCCCAGTGAAGCAGTTCTGACCTGGGTTCTGATGCAGGTATGGGCAGATGTTGGCTGGAGCTAAAATAGCAGGAAGCTGAAGCAGTTGTGAGTTGACTAGGCAACCTTCTCTATTAACAGTTTTAGGGCCTCTCTGATCTCTTCACATGGACTAGCTTGGGCTTCCTTAATAACATGGCGGACCGAGGGAAGTCAGACTACTTTCCTGGGCTCAGCGCTCCAAAGGGCAGAGCCCCAAGAGTACAAGGCAGAAACCATATTATTTTTTATGTCTTATCTTACACTGTCACCTCCACTATATCCTCAAAACCTATCTAGACTCAAGGTGAGGGGACATAGACCTCATCTTCTCAATGGGAGGAGTACCAAAGTTAGGTTATAAGAAGAGCTTACAGATTGGAAGAAATTGTCATGGTTATCTTTGGAAAATGTAATCTGACTCATATGCCCATTGTATATTCCATATTTCTTATAGGATTGATTTTTTTAACCTGTTTCTTTCACTTGGAATAGCCCTTCCCACCACATGAAATTCTACTGATCATTCAAGACCCAGCTTAAATATCCCCTCCTCTATATTTCCTTCCTGTCCCTTGAGAACAATCACTCCCTCCCTCCTCTGAAATCACAGAGCAGCATGCCTCTGTCATAGGAGAGAGAGACTCATTAGATTATAAGTGTTGAAGCAATTTGTTTTGGAATCCTAATGACTAGCAATAGGAGATCAATACATATTTGTTGCTGTGGGGGTCAGGCATAGCTGCTTTGGTCTTGTGCAGTCTACCAATTTATGGGGAGAGGCTTGGCTGTACGCTGCAGTATTTTTTTCTCTATCCCTCTGATTAGAGAAATGATCTTTTCCTGGAAAAGTAGGATATAGATCTGGAAAGAAAAGAGCGAATCAAAGATATTACTTCCTCAAAGATGAGGTCATTAATGCATTTGTGAGATGACCATAAAGTCAGCTTTGAAAGCTCCCTATTCAACTGTAAATTGTGCACAGTGGCCCTGCTATCTTGTGTAGCTGTGTTTTTATATCCACTGCTACGCTTTCTGAAAGCAACAATTTCGGTTAATGCACTGACCAAGCAGCAGCATAATAATCCTGTCAGCAAACAATGGATGGAAGGAGGTAAACCTCCTGTTTTTATCCCCTTGACTGAAGTAATTTTAACAATGACGTATGATTATATTTGGGCCTTTGCTTCAGCTATACTGAATCATCCATCACAAGATTTTCAAGGTTGTTGGGGTGGGGGTGGGGTATCTTGGGAAGGAGAAGAATCTTTTCAAATGCTTGGAATAGCCTGGCTATGATCAAAACAAGCTACATAAGCAAGAAAAAGTGGCACTAGATCTTAGAAAAGCATCTATTCAACTAGGGCATTATCTAAGTCAGAGCATTGGGTTCAATTTCTGATAGTTCATGATTTTCCAGAATTCATTTAACAGTTATTCCAGCAGAAGAGCAACTTGGGTCAAATTGAAATGGGAGGTGAACTAGTATCATTTTCTAGGAAGAAGATATAGACTTTTGTTGTTGTTGCCTTCTCTCTCCAATTTCTCCCAAAATATATATATTCAGAGAGGAAGCAAGAGGGAGAAATAGAAACATCAAAAATGGGAGAGAATCATTGACCAGCTGCCTCCTGTACAGCCCACACTGGTTATTGAGCCCGCAACCATGGCATGTCCCCAAACCAGGAATCGAACTGTGACCTCCTGGTGTGAAAGCTGCAACCTGCACAGCTAGAGTTCAGGATCTGGAGAAGGCTGCACACAAATGAATACACTAGACAAGAAATATGAATTTGGAAATCATGGGGTGCCAGACAGACATTCTTTCTCTAGTGGAAAGGGTTCATTGGGGGCCCAGGCCCTGTCAGCCTTTATCCCATTTTAGAATACATATCTTGTTCTTAGTCAGGCAGGGAATCCAGTAGCAGACAATCTTAAAGGTCAGTAAATATTAGTGAAGATTTAATTTGAGACTATTAGATCAGAAAATTGCTTGAGTCAGCATTGTCTCAACAGAACAATCGGTGCATAGCTTTTAGCCCTTGCCAAAGCTCAAGGTCCATCAGCCTTCTGTTTTCCATAGTATAGAAAATGGGTAGCTTGCAGCATCCTGGTTCATAGGTCAATGTTCTATCACTGAGCCATGCTGGCCAGGCTTTCCCATCTTTGTATCCTAAAATTTGAACCTAATTTATGTTAGCCAGCTTCTAAATATGAGATAGAACTATAGGTACTTTTTTGTTTTAGTTGTAAGCAGCTGGCCTCCTGCTTCTTTGCCTGTAATTATGAATAATTACAAAACATTTGTTGAAAAATAAAATTTTGTGATTGAATATTTAAATTTATATAGTACCATGTTTTGTGTGCAGGACTCTATGCTACAGAGTTATAAGTAATATATGGCAATTAAATAATCCCAGAGACTCAAAAGAAATGGCTCTTCTCCCAGGCCAGTGTGGTTCACTTGGTTGGAGCACCATCACATATTTAATACATGGAAACTTTCATGTTTGATTCCTTCAACAGGGCACAAACTCGGGTTTCAGGTTCCATCTCTGGTCTGGGTGCATGTGGGAGGCAACTGATCAATGTTTCACTCTCATATCAACATATCAAAGTCTCTCTCTCTCTCCTTTTCTTCTCTCTCGAAAATGAATAAAAACATGTCCTCAGGTGAGGATTAAAAAGAGAGAGAGAGAGAGAGAGAGAGAGAGAGAGAGAGAGAGAGAGAGAGAGAGAGAGAGAGAGAGAAGAAATGGTCCTTTGTTCTTCTACATCCAAGGCATATTCTTTTATATTTTACTTGGTGTTTTTTTTTGTGTGTGTGTATGTTTAAACCTGTTTATTATGAGAATTCAGTATATTGACCCCCAATGCTTGTGCTATTTTAGTCTGGAGGTGGAAAGCAGTAGTTGTAGACAACTAGGAGAAGAGGGAATATGCAATTTGACCATCACTCCTCCACAAAGATGGCAGTGCCCGCAGCAGAGGTGGGGTTTCCATAACACAAGATGGCTGCACCCACAGCAGAGGCCAAGTTCCTATAACAAGCCTTAGTGAGCAATCAACAGGGACCTCAGGCTGCACCCCCCACCTTGGCACCAGGCTGGGGGACCTCAGGCCATGCCTTTCTGCCCTTTAAGGCTTGATGGGAGACCTCAGGCCATGCCCCATGCTCTCAGAGCCTCTCTCAGAAGGAGGAAACAAAATAGACTGGGCCTATGAGGCCTGGATGTAGGGTGGGCAGAAGGTGGAGTGGCCCCCACTGGCCCCTCCCCCTCCCAGCCAGGAAAGAGGAAAAGGGAAACAGGGAGGCCCGGATGACTGATGAGAAAAACAAAGAGAGACAGAGACTGGACAAGATCAGGCCAGCAGGGGAGGGCAGTTGGGAGCAACCAAGCCAGCAGGGAAGGCAGTTGGGGGTGAGATAAGGCCTGCAGGGGATGGCAGTTGGGGACAAGATCTGGCCTACAGAGGAGGACAGTTAGGGGTTATCAGATAGATAGGCAGAGGCAGTTAGGGGCAATCAGGCAGGCAGGCTGAGAGGTTAGGGGTGATCATGCAAGCAGGCAGGTGAGCAGTTAGGAGCCAGAGGTCCCAGATTGCGAGAGGGATGTCCAACTTCCGGTTTAGGCCTGATCCCTGTGGAGTCCCCACTGGGAGAGGGTGCAGGCTGGGCTGTGGGAACACCCCCCCCCCCCCCCCATACATGAATTTCATGCACCAGGCCACTAGTATATATATAAAATATTAAGTTGACTCACCCATTTGTGATACATATAAAGCTTTCAATGGTACCAATTGCATGGGTGTGTCTCCATCTGTCATTATCTATTGTGAATTTAGTTGTTTTTATTGACATTCTGAAGCTGAAAGAAAGAGGTGGTATTGCATGGAAGTAACAATAACAATTAAAAAATATTGTAATAGTGATCTGGTAGATATATTGGGTCGGCAAGTAAGTAATTGCGGGTTTCACACATATATGGCTTCAGTTGAATTTTTAGGTTTGCAGACGTAGTAAAAATGTAAAACACATTTTGTTATTTGATAGTTGGCTATTCAGCTGTTAATCAGTAAAAAAAGTTTTTTGATCTGTTTTGTAGTTTTCGTTTGGCGTTCGTTGAAAAATGGAAAATCAAAAGGAACATTTTCGTCATATTTTGATTTTTTATTTCCACAAAGGGAAAAACGCATCGCAAGCTCATAAAAAGTTATGTGCTGTTTATGGTGACGAAGCCTTAAAAGAACGGCAGTGTCAAAATTGGTTTGCCAAATTTCGTTCTGGTGATTTTTCACTCAAAGATGAAAAACGCTCTGGTCGTCCAGTTGAAGTTGATGACGCCCTAATCAAAGCAATAATCAATTCGGACTGTCACAGTACAACACGTGAGATTGCAGAGAAGCTTCATGTATCACATACATGCATTGAAAATCACTTAAAACAACTTGGCTATGTTCAAAAACTCGATACATGGGTTCCTCACGAACTGAAAGAATCACAGTTAACGCAACACATTAGCAGCTGCGATTTGCTAAAGAAACGTAATGAAAATGATCCATTTTTAAAACGACTGATAACTGGCGATGAAAAATGGGTTGTTTACAACAATATCAAGCGGAAAAGATCGTGGAGCAGGCCAGGTGAACCAACTCAAACAACATCAAAAGCTGATATTCATCAAAAGAAGGTTTTGTTATCAGTTTGGTGGGATTACAAAGGAATTGTCTACTTTGAACTCTTACCACCCAACCGAACGATCAATTCTGATGTCTACATTGAACAACTAATGAAATTAAACAATGCAGTTGAAGAAAAGCGGCCCAAATTGACAAATCGAAAAGGTGTTGTATTCCATCATGACAATGCAAGGCCACACACATCTTTGGTCACTCGGCAAAAATTAATGGAGCTTGGTTGGGATGTTTTGCCACATCCACCATATAGTCCTGACCTTGCACCATCTGATTACTTTTTGTTTTGATCTTTACAAAACTCCTTGAATGGTAAAAATTTCAATAATGATGATGATGTCAAATCGTACCTGATTCAGTTTTTTGCTAATAAAAACCAGAAGTTTTTTGAACGTGGGATTATGATGCTGCCTGAAAGATGGCAAAAGGTCATTGATCAAAATGGGCAATACATTACAGAATAAAGTTATTTAGTTCCATGAAAAAATTGTCTTTGATTTTCTTTAAAAAATCCGCAATTACTTACTTGCCGACCCAATAATTATCCCTGTGTAATTGAAGTTGCCATCATATTCAGAAATGAAGATGGAGGGCCTCCTTTTGAAAGGGACTTGCTCATTCATTGTAAAACAGATCCCAATAATTCAAATGCCACTAAAATGAAACAAATCAGTATCCTGTTTCCTACATTAGATGTAATGATGTATCCTATTCTTTTCCCACATGATGAAAAAGGCTGGGGAACAGATAATGCATTAAGACTCAGAGACAACAGTGTAATCAACAATAATACTACATTCAACAGATGATGCCGAAAAAGAAAATTTTCCCATTGAATTTCTTAAAAGTATTACTCCTTCGGGAATGCCGTGTCATAAATTAGAATTGAAAGTAAGTGCAATCATCATGCTACTGAGAAATCTTAATAGTAATAGTACTACCAAAAGATTGCCACCTAACATAATTGAAGCTGAAGTATTAACAGGATCTGAAGAAGAAGAGGTTGTTCTGATTCCAAGAATTGATTTGTCCCCATCTGACACTGGCCTCAGTGTTAGAATAAGCTTAATCAATTTATCCGTTATTGTTTTTATCAATTTTTTTTATATTATGTTTTTGTTGTTTTTATATATTCTTTTTATATCATGTCTTTGTTGTTGTTATATAGTGTTGTTGTTGTTTATTTATTAATCAATTTATATATATTATTTTCATACACATTTTACTAATTTTCTTTCCTCTCTGCCACTTCTATTGTAATGGATAAATAGCAACATTAAATATTTTTTCTAATTAATTTCCTTTCAATGTGCATGAATCTGTGCACTGGAAAACTAGTTTTGTAATAAATGCAGCAAAAGCTCACTCATGTAAACCACAAACTAAGAAGCATTTTTTATGAAGTAAGTGGCTTTAAAAAGCATGTGGGCACTGAACTCACAGAGAAATTAGGCTAATGAATTCTGAGATTTCTCTGTGAATCTCCTGAGTTCTCTCTTGGCATGGTGTAAACCACTCAGCTTCTCTGACTCCAGTTCTTCACCTTTCAAGGCTGAGGCTCAGATGGGTCTCTCACCATTTTTGTAGAGCTGTTTTGCTACTTTTTCAGAGTATTATTAAATTCACAATTATGGTATCCATAGCAACCCTAACTAGGTCAGTTTTCACTTGGTAACAAATAACAGCAGAGAATCTATGTTCTTTTCCAACAACAGAGAATTTATATCTGTTTTTGCAAAACTTTGTTAAGTTTCTGGAAGGAAGTGTCTTAACAGGAAAGGGCCTAGTAGTATGTCAGCAAGTTATTTTCTTATTTATTTGCCATCCACACACTCAAAAATTTTCATACACTTTGAACAATATGAATGTTATTTTACTTCACCCAACAACATGAATATTTGAATTATGACTTTAGTAGGGAAGTTTTAATTTTTGTAAGAAAAAAACAAAAAAACCCACTGGATTGACATGAAGATATCTCTTTCCACTTTGCTCACAGCTAAATTTTTCCCCAAAGCTACTGTTTTCTTATTAAACCAAGAAATATTCATTATTCCTTCCCATTTACTATTAAGATATACTTATCAAACATTCTAACATGTGGTTTTTATAAAAATAATTATATTTATGCACCTATAATTTCACATTTAGAAATAATATAGATAGATATACATGTGGACAGTGGTGCTGGAAGAAGAACAAGGGAATTTTGACTTTTTACTTTAAACATTTTGTGTTGGACACTTTTATTATTTTTTTAAATATTTTTTATTGATTTTTTACAGAGAGGAAGGGAGAAAGATAGTTAGAAACATCGATGAGAGAGAATCATCAATCAGCTGCCTCTTGCACACCTCCTACTGGGGATGTGCCAGCAACCAAGGTACATGCCCTTGACAGGAATCGAACCTGGGACCTTTCAGTCCGCAGGCTGATGCTTTATCCATTGAGCCAAACTGGTTTTGGCTGTGTTGGACACTTTTAAACAACCTACCAATTACTGAGTTCTTTACAGCAACTGAATTCTCTCAGTCTAAACACAATCTCCTCTGCAAACCAACAGGTAGAAGGAACAGTGTTAAGAATAACTTCCATTTATGGGCCATCTACCATGTCCACGCCATTTGCATACTGTGTATTTCATGCAATCCTCAAAACAATCCTGTGAGTCACATGTTATTGTTCCTGTCATACAAACACAGAACTAAGACAGAAAGAAGGTGTACCACTCACTCTGGACCATCTGGTAGAGGGCAGAAGTGAGATCCCAGCCAAGGTGTGTCAGGCTCTTGAGCCTGTATCCTCTCATTAGCGAACTACCCTCCCCCGCCATAGAAAGGGTAGTCTCTGCCTTTTCTGTAGTCTCTAAATGGGTGACTACAGAAGGAAATCATTCCTGATCATCAGAGGAGTGAATATTGAATTATATTTTTAGCCTTTATTTATATATTGTATTTCACTTTTTTAGGAAACTGAGATTGAAAAAGCTTAAGTGAACATGAAATACCATGCAGTTGGTTAGTTGCAAACTCAAAACTAGAATGGAGGCTCTTAATGCCTAAACTGTTAGTCATTTCTTACTGATACATGTTAGTTGTTAATCCAGACACATTTCTCATCCAATTGACTGTTGCAAGCTGTGGCACAGTTTGGCTAGATTCTTGCAGGCAAATAGCTCATTTTGTGGGCCTTTTGCACACAGATACTATATGTTTCTCTTCCTTTCCTTGAGACAACACATATGTGGATTAGGAGAAACCCAGAGCAGCCAGAGACAAACTAAAAACAAATAAGCTATCCGCTTTTAAATATGCTAAATTCTGTCCTAACGTTGCTATAAACATTGTGTAAAAAAAATGTACAGACCATTTTGGGGTGGAATTATAAGGCTGGAAATCCAGGATTGTAAAGAAACAACAAGTTTTTAGACTACAAGTAGGTTGAGAAATTAGAAGGAAATTTTAGAAGGCAACAATAAGAGAAATTCGGTGAGACCATAAAAGGCAAGAAAGGAGAAATAGCTCAGAGACTCTTAACTGAGACCGTATTCATTCCCAAAGAGCAGTTTGTGCAGGGAATTTAACAAGCAGACTGTGCAATAGGATGATGTTTAACCCAATGATAGGCAGACTATAGCTGCTTTCACCTATTTCCAAGGAAAGAAGCTTGATTTACACAGGAGGACTTCTCACTCCTCTGATTATGAGTCAAACATCCTATATGATAAAAGCCCAGAGACCATAATGGCAGGACGACCAGAACGACTGCTTGACTAGTCACTATGAGGTGCACTGACCACCTCTTGGTCCCTTTCCCCAGCCATCAGGCTCCCATTGCCCAATGGCAAATGGGGAACCAGAGTGGGTGGCAGGGGATGTTGGTGGTGCCATGCTGATGGCCCCTCACACAAAGGGTAACCCGTGATGGGGTGGAGCTGGCACATGCAGTAACAGCCAACTTCTGGGTCCCTAGCCTGCAGGCTTCAGGAACTGGGATGGGTGGTGTAGGGGGGCTGGACTGGTGAGTGGGCAGAACACCCAACCTTTAGGTCCCTGCCTCCTGGCCCACAGGCTCTGATAGCTGGATGGTGAACAGGAAACCCAGGTGGGTGGTGGGAGGAGCGGGGCCGGCTCCTGGAAGCCAGGGAAGATGGCCCTGATTGCAGGATAGGACTAGCGACCATATCCATGCATGATTTCGTGTACTGGGCCTCTAGTCCTATATAATAAAAGGGTAATATGCAAATCGACTGAACAGCAGAATGACTGGTTGCCATGACATGCACTGACCACCAGGAGGCAGACACTCAATGCAGGAGCTGCCCCCTGGTGGTCAGTGCGCTCCCACAGGGGTAGCGCTGCTCAGCCACAAACCGGGCTGACAGCTGGCCAAGTGCAGTGAAGGTGGGGTAGCGGGAGCCTCTCCTGCCTCAGCAGCAGCTGCATAAGACACAATAGGCCATCCCTCAAGGGCTCCTGGACTGCTAAAGGTCTCAGGCTGGGCTGAGGGATCCACCCCACACACACACACTGAGTGCATGAATGTCATGCACCGGGCCTCTAGTTTAGTGTATAATTATGGCAAGATGTGTGACTGTGTGTACTAGAATGACAGGTGTAGCAATATGTTCAATAATTTAGAAAGAGTCTCAAGAAAGCCATATGTAATTGTACATTTCTGACAAGGTAAATTAACCAACATGTATATATGTATTATTAACTTATCACTTTTACTGACACTAATTTTTATTTTAATTTCAATAAATTATTTATGTCATTTAAATAATTTATTTTGAAGGTAAATCAAGATGAAAAGTGAAATCATTAAGTTGGTTAATGAATAGAGTTATTGAGTGTCTACCATTTGCTTGACACAATAGTCTTTTGCCTGCTTCCAGGCAAGTTATAAACAACAATTTCTCAGAATTCTAATCTAGTTGGGGATTGCCAAAGTGAACTCAAGTAGCAATTATATGGTGAAATGCTCTTTATTTGTCCTGACTTGGGTACATTTGGAGAGTGTTGTGACCTTAGTTAGATTGGTCACAGTTTTGGGGGGTATAAATAAACATAATCTGTCAGGACAAATTGGATCTAGGACATAACTAGACTTTGCTTTTCATCCTTAGTCATCATTCCAAAAATTAAGCCTTGCATAGGGATTCCAAACTTTTATATTTTCTTGAAAAGTATGTATTGAAAACATGCAATTTGGTGATATTATGTTTTATTTAGTCTCTTACCTCATCACCAAAGTGCCTCTCTTTAGCAGACTGATTCTGTGTTTCCCCATTAAACTTATAAAAGCTTAACAGAGTAGAATAATATCTCTTAAATTATTTAAGGCCCATTAAAATTGACCCTTGAACAACAGGGTGTTAGGAGCATACACCACCCATGATACAGTCAAAAGTCCATGAATAACTTTTCACTCCCTAAAACCTTAACTACTAAATAGCTGACTGTTGACCAGAAGCCTTGCCAATAACATAAACAATCAATTAGCACATATTTTGTGTGGTATATGCATTATAAATTGTATTCATATAAAAAAAGTAAGTTAGAGGAAAAGAAATGTTATGAAGAAAATCAACAAAGAGAAAATACAGATTGGCCCCTGTCAGGGCACATACCTGGATTGTGGGCTTAACCCCCCAGTAGGGTTCATGCAGGTGGCAGCCAATCAATGATTTTCCCTCATCATTGATGTCTCTATCTCTTCCTTCCTTACCCTTCCTCTCTGAAATCAATAAAAAATATTTTTAAAAAGAAAAAGAAAGAAAATATATTAAATACTGTATACATTTAACAAAAAGAAGCTATGTATAAGTGGACCCACGCAGTTCAAACTCTTGTTGTTTGAGGGTCAATTGTATATAGTTCCCCCCATTTGACACAATCCAAGGTAATTTGAAATATTCATGCTAAACTGTTTCTTTCTATGTCCCACTGACCCACCTCCATAGTATATCTGAAGGTTTCCTAAAATGCCACTTCTCGAGCTAATATGCCCTGAAGCCAGCCACTGGGCGTGTTGCATCTGGAGCTTCTTGGAAGGGACTTCAGTGCAGGTCAATGTCATATGCTGCCTCTGATCAGCCCTGGGCTACCTGATAGGAGCTACAAAGTGATTTATGGTTGGCAGCTGCCTCTGCTGAACCTGGGTTCCTGTCAAAGGGTCCAAGCTGCAGACCAAGCCCCACTTCTACCAGTTCCAGGCCTGGTACAGGTCCACAAAAGGCCCAAGGCACCTCAAGATTCTACTTAACCTGCTTCTGCCTGGCTCCAACTACTGGTTGCCTGTTAGGTTCCTCTACTGAAATAGCTTCTTGCAGTAGGCGAATTGTAGAGGCAGGTGCTCAAGGTGAGTCACCAGGGAGAGACAAGTGGTGTTCACCAGGTTAATACAGGTTCAAACTTAGTGCCAATGCTGAGTCCAAGGTCATTCAACCAAAGTCTCTGGTACACCAAAACCAGCCCCCACCTGCCTGCAGCCTGCCAACCTTTGCAGGGGGGCAAGGTTTAAGGGCATTTCCTGGGTGGAGCCAATAGAGTTCATCAGGCTAAAACAGACTAAGTTTTGGCCAAGTGGAAAAGAGGGCTCTGCACAGGAACTGTGGTGCCTGCTGGGCACACAAGGAAAAATATGTCCTTCACCTTAAAGCCACACCACACAGTTCCTCTCTGTGTGTCTCTGGTACCACCTGAGTTTGCTTGGATTTTCTCAAGAGTTTTTCAAGAAAGACTGGGTATAGCCAGCAGATTACTCTGGAAGGTAGGAGCTTGGCAGGGCTAAACCTCAAGAAGTCAACAGGGTTGGGCTAGTGCATATCCTCAGAGTGATGCTCTGAAAAGGTTGGGCTCAACACAGGTATGGTAGGGCACTTAGGGGAGAATGGCCCTTTCCTAAAGCCACACAACTCAGTCTCTCCTTGTGTCTCTCATACACACCCTGAGTTTTCCCAGATTTCCTCAAGGACTTTCCATGAGAGAATGTAACCCAGGCCCAGGCTAGCTGCAGCCAGCAAATTCCTCTGCAGGGTGCAAGCTTGGCAGGGTGGGGACTCAGCTAGTCAGGCTGATGTTGCATAGAGGGAAGCACTCCAACCCAGGAAAAATGGCATCTGTACTCAGTGTGGGAAAGGGACTCGGCACAGGGACACAGGTCTCCGTCTTTCCAGCCCTCTTCCTAAAGTTACACAATCTCTTTCTGTATAACTCCAGTCCCTGCTGAGCTGCTGTCATGCCTGAGCCCAGGGTGAGTGCTCGTGAGCTAGATTTTGTGCAGTGGCTCTTAAAGAGGGCACTTGGGTTTCCACCAGCCTCCAATTTCACCCTAGTGGATGGAATCCCCACTGATTTTCACAGCCAGATATTTTGTGGGCTTCTCTTCCAGACATTGGTGCTCAGGCTGGGGAGCACAGTGTGGGGTTCAGACCCCTCACTCTTTAGGGTGGATCTCTGCAGCTGAGATATCCCTCCAGATTCAGTTACTGCCAAGTGGGTTCTGGGCCAGCCCTTTTTGTAGCTCCTTCCATCCTACCAGTCTCAACATGGCTTCTTCTGCATATCCTTAGTTATTAGACTTCTGTTCTGCTAGTCTTCATATGGTAATCCTGGTTGATTGTTCTATTACTTAGTTTTTATTTTGATATGGTCCTGGGAAGAGGTGAGTGTAACTTCCACTTACTCTGCTGTGATCTTGGATCACCCTCTATCTATTTCTTATTTTCTATTTGTGCTGCATTTTGGCTAATTTTGTTCGATGTTTGCTTCTAGTTCTCAAATTCTCTCTTCAGACTTATCTAATTTGCTATTGAACTCATCCATTGAGTTTTGTGTGACTATATTCTATTTCTAAAAAGCAACCTGACTCATCAAATTTGACAGCTTTCATCTAAAAGTAGGGCCTCATTCTTTTGTCAAGTCTTAAATCCCTTTTTAATAGTTGTAATAATATTAAGCTTCGCTTATCCTATTTTATTCTTTCTACTATCTGAAATTCTTAAGTTTGTTCTTACTCTCAAGCTTATTTCCTTGTATATTTTAGATTTTAAACTTACTTTTAGTGGGGTTTTATTTTCTGTAGGAAATCTTAGTTAAAAATGTGTTCTTTTGTTAATTTTAGACTCTCCATGAGTGTCACAATTTGGAGCAATTTTTTAAAATATATTTTATTGACTTTTTATAGAGAGGAAGGAAGAGAGAGAGAGAGCTAGAAACATTGATGAGAGAGAGTCATCAATCAGCTGCCGTTTGCACACCCCCCACTGGGGTTGTGCCCGAAACCAAGGTACATGCCCTTGACCGAAATTGAACCCGGAACCCTTCAGTCCACAGGTTGATGCTCTAGCCACTGAGCCAAACCGGTTTTGGCAATTTGGAGCAATTTTTGTGTAAATTTCTTATCTTGGAGCTTTGTAAACTTCCCATCTGTTTTCAATTCTAACTTTAAAACCCAATATTTATGTGGGAGGAGGCCAATGGTTAAAATTCAGAAGGGAGACTTTTTCCTCTTCACTTAGAGCCCAAAGATATTCATTCACTCATTCATTCATTCATTCAATAAACATTCTATAAGTTCCTGCTGTTTGCCATCACTGTGCTAAGGACTACGAAGTTAGCAGTGAATTAACCAACCAAAGATCCTACTCTCATGAAAATTATGTTTTGGTGGGTGGAATATTTTTGTATTGGTGAGAAAATTTTTCTAATCCCCTAGCAGGACTTTCAGTTTCAACATTTTGTTTCCATTGGGCCCATGGCCTCGTTTCTTATTCCACAGGGTTATTAAAATCCATACCCTTATAACCAACTCTAATAATATTTAGTTTGACCTTACCACTTTAATGTGCTCCCTTTGTTTTTGGCAAATAGGGACTTTACTGACTTCATTTTTAAAGTCAGCTATTCATTTCAAAATACATATATAATATTACACCCATCCTTTTTATGTGTTTGATGGTAAAGAGACATACAATATCTGGTCTACCACATTGCGTGAGATACATTTCCCCAGAGCACTAATGCTTCAGCTAAATGTCTCCTTTCTTTTCCCAAACATGCCAAACTTGTTTATGCCACAAGTGGATATTTATTTGCCAATTTAAAAACATTTTTTTAGGCAGTGCTCAAATGTCACCTCTTCATAGGGGCTTTCCTGGACCACTTTGAATTCTCTATCTCATTTACTAATTGTTTATTTATAACTTCATTGCTACCCGAAATGACTATATTTATTTACTTACTTGTTTATCATACTTTATACTATTAGAATATAAGCTCCAGGAGAGCAGGGGCTTTTTCTGGACTGTTTATCGCTCTTATTCTCGGATCAGGCTGCCACCACCTGAACTCAAAACAAAAAGTCTTAGTGTCACTATTGGCAGATGACCAAATGTTAGGTTATATTTTTGTCTGCTTGCTAATAAGTATTGCTTAATAAAATGTGTGTGTATGTGTGTGTGTGTGTGTGTAATACAATTTGGTATAAGATGGCATACAAAAAGAAAAATACAACATCACCAATAATGGCTTCTAACCAAGACTTTTGATTTGAATCCTAGATGATAGACCTTGCAAGTATGGAGGCCCCAAATGAATGACACCAGAAAGAATGTTTAAAAATCTGAGAGGTGGGGCATTCCACAGCATAAAGGGTCCTGCTTCTTCGACAAGTGTGTCTAGTAAATCCTGTAGTTAGTTCTTTAGTGATGGTGCCTGAGGCTTGGTCATTAAATGTGAACACATTCAGTAATTGGCTTTTAGCATTCTGTTTGTTTCATGCAGATAATAAATTAACTGAATCTTGCCTCTAGGAGATGTGCTTTGCCTCCAGTTAGCCTTTAATACAACATGTGTTTAAAGTACCCACAGTGGATATAGAACAGACACAGCCAATTTTATACAAGTTATATTATTTTTCCTGCTTTCTAATAAATGTTATTTAATAAAATATATGCATGTGATAGAATTTGTTGTAGGACCTGTTTCCATAATAAACCTCCCCACCTTTAGTTATCTGTTACTATGGAAACTATGAGAAAGAGCTTAATAGTTTTAGAATTAGATGATTAAATTGCCTTTAAGGTATATTTTCAAAGTGATGTAAAAGTTTAGTAAACATATAAGACTGAATACATATAACTTTACCAGCGAATATATATAATAACCATTCTAATAGTTAATACTTTTCCAAAAGCATATTGTTTATATTAAATGCAAATTAATCTGTCTTTTAGCTAATAAAAAGCTTATCTTAAACATAACTGCTGAGTTGCTTGATCCCATTTCACGTTAAAATATAATTTTTAATTTTAGAAATTCCTTTTTTTGTGATGAAATATTCTCCAGAGTACATACAGTCCCTAAGCTCCCTTTTCCTTTCTTTAATAATCTAGAGGAAATCACTGTTTTAACTATAAACAAAGTGGATAAGAAATAATTTTCAGACTGGTAACTTTTCTTTCTCTTCAACCTGTGACTTAAAGACACATACTCCACATATTTTCTACAAAGAACAAAGATATCTATTTTTATGTGAACTCAAAAGAAACAAAAATAAATATTACCTGAAATACCATATGATTTCAGTCTTGGACTCAAGCAATGATAGTTATTGGGACAATTATGAAAGCTTGTGATAGACAGAATAGAAATAAAAGCTTATCATTCCTAAAAGTTGATGGTTCAGCCTTGTGATAAAAACAACAACAACAACAACAACAACAACAAAACACTTCTATTAGTAAAGAACAACTTCCAAAGGTCTCCTTTTTGTCAGTTTAAGCAAGCATTCCAAACAAGTGACTGAAAGACCCCTAGAAAATGGTGGCTTCAAATTGGCACCAGACTGCAATTCCATTGACCATAGTATATTCTTTACCTAACATCTATCTGTCTGTCTATCTATCTATCTATCTATCTATCTATCTATCTATCTATCTATCAATCTATCATCTATCTATATCTATCTATCTATCTATCTATCTATCTATCTATCTATCTATCATCTATTTATCTACCTACCAATCATTTTTGTTGGAGGGTAGAGGTTAGGGCAAGTTTTTAAGTTTTTTTCCTCAAATAAAAATTCCTGAGTACCCAATATGTAAAAGAAATATGAGTACAATGTGTCTCTAAGGTACACTAAACTTTTTTTTAATTGGTGGAAAAGATTCTATCATTGCCAATCCCAGGAACACATTCTCAGAACCCTATGGATCTGATTTCAAATTGTCACATACATTGAGTAAGTTTAGTTTAGATGGCCTGAAGATATTGACTCTCTATCACTCTTTCAGTCCTGACTTAGGAATACATGCTTGAGAAAAAACACAAGAGGTTGGGCTTTGTTTGTTTTTTTAATCTTCACCTGAGGAAATGTTTCTATTGAGAGAGAGAGAGAGAGAGAGAGAGAGAGAGAGAGAGAGAGAGAGAGAGAGAGAGAGAGAGAGAGAGAGATTGAAATCAATTGGTTGACTCAGGTATATGCCCCATCCCTGAGGGGGTGGAATCCACAATCTAGGTATGTGCCCTAACCAGGAATTCTGGGAATTTAACCCACAACCTTTTGGTATATGGATGACACTCCAACTAACTGAGCCACCTGGCCAGGCCCACAAGAGTTTTTAATGTTTGTCACAGGAAGTTAATGTCTTACCTTTTCTGTTTAGTATATGCATCCCAAAAAATGAGGATAGTTGTCCCATAAGTAGATAATTAAATAAAAGAGGATAAAAACATACACAGAGATGTATGTTAGATGGCAAAGATGCTATGGAGGGTCATTACTAATTAACATGTATTGAGCACTTACCATGTGCAAGGCACTCTAAATAAATAGATTAAACAAATAAGTAAAATAAATAAATAAATAAATAAATAAATAAATAAAGCAAACACTAAGCAATATTATTAAGTACTTCTCGTGGATCATGGTACTTAATTCTCATAAGAGCCTCATGAGATAGTTATAGCTCTTTTGTTTTATAGAGGGATACTAAGATTAGGGAGTAATTTTCCAACATCATTAAAACATAAGCAATGGAATAAGGAAGGCCAAGAGACATATGAAAACATGTTCAAAGTCACTAATCATCCAAGAGATGCAAATCAAAATGACAGTGCAGTACCATCTCACACCTGTCAGAATGGCCATCATCACAAATCAACAAACATCAAGTGCTGGTGAGGATGCGGAGAAAAAGGAAGCCTCGTGCACTGCTGGTGGGAATGCAAACAGTGCAGCCACTGTGCGAACAGTATGGAGTTTCCTCAAAAAACTGAAAACGGAACTCCCATTTGACCCAGTGATCCCACTTCTAGGAATATATCCCAAGATACTAGAAACATCAACCAGAAAGGATATATGCATCCCTATGTTTATAGCAACGCAATTTACCATAGCTAAGATTTGGAAACAGCCTAAGTGCCCATAACAGATGAGTGCATTAGAAAACTGTGGTATATCTACACAATGGAATACTACGCTGCTGTAAAAAAGAAATAACTATTACCATCTGCAACAGCATGGATGGAACTGGAGAGCATTATGCTAAGTGAAATAAGTTGGTCAGTGAAAGAAAAATGCCACATGATCTGACTCATTTGTGGAATATAAAAAACATTATAAACTGATGAACAAAAATAGAAGCAAAGAAGCATGGAACAGACTGTCAAACTACAGCAGGAAGACTGGGGAGAGTTGGGGGGCTGTGGGAGCGGGGGGGCTTAAGAGATCAACTGAAAGACTTGTATGCATGCCCATAAGCATAACCAATGGACACAAGGCACTGCAGTGAGGGGGCTGGGGAGAGGTGAGAGGGCAGTGAGGGCACATGCCAAGGGGTAGGGGAGGCTGGGGGAAAGTCAAAGGGGAAAAAAAGGAGACATGCACTACTATTTGTAATACTTTAAACAATTAAATAAAATTTAAAAAAATAATAAAATAAAAAAAATCAGTGGAAACAATATCTGTAGGTGAGAATTAACAAAAATCAATCAATCAATCAATAAATCAAACACTAAGCAGCATTATTAAAAGTATCCTCTGGTGCCGGGACCCGTTTGGCTCAGTGATTGAGCGTCGGCCTGTGGACTGAAAGGTCCCGGGTTCAATTCTGGTCAAGGGCATGTACTGTGGTTGCGGGCACATCCCCAATAGGGGGTGTGCAAGAGACAGCTGATCGATGATTCTCTCTCAGCTATGTTTCTAACTATCCCTCTCTCTTCCTCTCTCTGAAAAATCAATAAAATATATATATATATTTTTAAAGTATCCTCTGGTGAGGATTAACAACAACAACAAAAATGCAAACGCCAAGCCATTATTATTATTATTATTATTAGAGAAGCTTTACTGATGAGTGTAATGAGGCCCAGGGAGGTTATGTCATTTGTCCCAAATCACAAGTTAATAAAGAATGAAGCTGAGATTTGAACCAAAGCGTGACCCTTTGGGGAAGAGATGCCCGCCCTGCCACGCGGTTCTACGTGCGGGTGCTGGCTATTTTTTCCATTGATTTTTATTGAGAGTGGAAGCAGGGGCTGGGGGGAAGGGGGAGAGAGGGATGTGGAGAGAGAGGAGAGACAAACATCAATATGAAAGAGACACATCCACAGGTTGCCTCCCACATGTTCCCCAACCAGTCCAGAGGTAGGGATCAGACCTGCAACCAAGGTATGTGGCCTTGACCAGAAATTGAACCCTAGATCCTGGGCTGCACAGGCAGTGCCTCTAACCATTGAGCCATGTGGCCAGGGCCTTTGGCCTTTAATTTAATATGTTTTTTTTTATATTGATTTCAAATAGAGAAAGGGAGAGGGAGCTATAGAAACATCAATGAGAGATGCAAGAGAAACATTGATTTGGCTGCCTCCTGCTTGCTACCCTAATGGTGATCAAACCTGCAACCTCCAGGTATGTGCTCTGACTAAAAACAATTATGAGACCTCGTGGTACATGGGTCCACTCACAACTACTGAGCCACACAAGCCAGGTTGGCCTTTAATGTAGAAACCAAACTAGAGGTAAAATACTATAAGTCCATCCTGCTGCTGAAATTAATTTGATTTTTCTTATGATTAGAAAAAGAAACATGTTCATTATAGATAGTACTGAAAATATGAGAAGTGGTAATAAAAGTTAAAATTATCTATAATTCTAAAACCTAGGGAAAACATTGTTTTTTCATTAATTGTATATTGTTCTTGTGATTTTTCTATTTCTCTCTTTATATAAATATACTAGAGGCCTGGCGCTTGAAATTTGTGCACTGGAAGGGGGTGTCCCTCAGCCCAACCTGCACACTCTCTAATCAGGGATCCCTCACGGGATGTCCTACTGCCGATTTAGACCCAAACCATGTGGGATCGGCCCTAAACTGGCAGTCAGACATCCCTCTTACAATCTGGGACAGCTGGCTCTCAACCAATCACCTGTCTGCCTGCCTGATTGCCCCTAACTGCTTCTGCCTGCCAACCTGATCACCCCTAACCACTCTCCTGCCAGTCTGTTTGATGCTTAACTGCCCCCCTGCATGCCCGATTGCCCACCACTACCCGCCCCTGCCATCCATTTTGTGGCAGCCATATTGTGGCCACAAGGGGGCGGCCATCTTGTGCGAGGGCATGATGGTCAATTTGCAAATTACCTCTTTATCATGAAATTCATGAAGGGGGGGTTCCCTCAGTCCAGCCTGCACCCTCTCCAATTGGGGACCCTTTGGGGATGTCTGACTGCCAGACATTCCTCTTGCAATCTGGGACTGCTGGCTACTAACTGCTCACCTGCATGCCTGCCTGATCACCTTTAACTGCCTCTGCCTGCCTGGTTGCCTTCAACAGCCCTCCCCTAGTGGCCTGATCTCACCCCCAACTGCCCTCCTATGCCAGCTCAATCTCACCACCAACTGCCCTCTTGTGCCAGCCCAATCTCGCCCCCAACTGTCCTCCACTACTGGCCTGATCACCCTTAATTGCCTCTGCCTTGGCCCCCACCACCATGGCTTTGTCAAGAAGGAAGTCGGACGTCCAGAAGATGGCCAGTCAACCCCAGTCTAATTAGCATATTACTCTTTTAGTAGTATAGATAGATTATATAGGATAGAATTGCTTACATTGGGGGTGGGGGGGGGGGAGCCTTTTCAGCAGGAGATGCTCTTGTCAGACAAAAATACATAATTCCTATATCTGAAGTGATAGCCAGCCATATGCACTATACTGCCAAACCAGTCATGGAAAAATTGAACTGTTTTCTTACACCTTACACCAAACAGCTGTTGCCTTCAAAACCCCTCTTCAGCTCTCATCTTAGATTCTGCCTTCTTCCAGTTCACCCAGATTAGGTTCTGATTGGTCACTTTCTATCCCAGTCAGCATCTCAGGGCCTATCTTCGGGCCTGATAAGAGTGGCAGGGATGATCAGCGGACCCTGCAGAGGCCCAGAGAGAAAGAGCTGCATGGCTGCTGATGAGGCCCAGAAGAAAAGAGAGAGACAAGGACTGATAAACAGCTGTTACAGCGGCTGTGGATCAGATCTTCCTTTTCTCTCTGGGCCTCTTTCTGAGCTTAATACACAGCCTCCTTGGCAGTGACTGCAGGACTATCTTCTGGGGTTCAGTCGAGCCCTCAGTCATTTTGGATGTTGCACATCCTGGGTTTTTATATATTAGGATATATACTAGAGGCCTGGTGCATGAAAACTGTGCACAGGTAGGGTTCCTATGCCTGGCTGGTGGTCAGGACTGATCAGGTTCCCCATCTTCCTGCCTCCCTGCCTCCTCCCTCCCTTGCCACCCATACACCACTACTGCACAGTTCCCCCCACCTCACTGCCTCTCTGCCTCCTCCTTCCCTTGCTCCCTCAGCACCCCACCACTGCCACTGGTCACCTGCCATGTTCTGTGCCACCTTCTGATGGTCAGCACACGTCATAGCGAGTGATTGAACTCCTGGTCTCCCAGGAAAACTCCCAAGGGGTCACTTGTCATATTAGCCTTTTACATATATATATATATATATATATATATATATATATATATATATATATATAGATAGATTTCTAAAGAGATATGAAACCATTCTTTACAGACTTTGTGACTACTAAAAATTTGTAATGATATGTGTCCCATATTAATAATGTGTGTAAATTTGTATAACAATTGTCTCAAGTTAGAATTTAGGTATTTCTATATTTTTATTATAAACTAGAGGCCTGGTGCATGAAATTCATGCATGAATAGGGTCCCTAGGCCTGGCCAGCAATCAGAGCTTATCTGTCGGGTAGCCAGTGGGACAGCTGAGGGGCTCCCACTGGCACCTGCCTTGGCTGACCTGGGGCCTGCGGGTTAAGGCAACTCATGCATTGAGCATCTACCCCCTGGTGGTCAATGTGCATCATAGTGACCAGTCATTCCACCTTTTGTTCCACTGTTCAGTTGATTTGCATATTAGTCTTTAATTATATAAGACTAGTGTCCCAGTGCATGAAAATTCGTGCACTCAGAGGAGTCCTTTAGCCCAGCCTGCACCCTCTCTCAGTCCTGGAGCCCTCAGGGGATGTCCAACTGACAGTTTAGATTGGGTAGGCTGATCAAGGGATGGTGCCTGCTGGCAAGCAGCCAGTGAGCTCCCCCCTCCCTCATTTCTCTTCTACCACTGCTGGTCACTGCCACCTCCCACCCCTATCACAGTTCCCCCTCTCTGCCCGCTTGCATGTGCCTTGGCTGGCCTGGTGCCACCTGCTCACCCGCCCTGCCCGCCTTCCCACCAGTCATTCCACCATTCGATCAATTTGCATATTATATAGGATAATATGACATTAAGCATCCTCTCACACAGATGTTTGTGTGCATGCTCTTTTTTCACCTTTCCAGAAACAGGAGTGGTCTTTCAGAAAGCAAAAATATTCCAGAAACACTAATCTGTTAACCCAGAGACATTTTATAAATTACTTCTTTAGACTTACAGTTACACAGCATCCTTCTTCTAAGCATTTTGAGCAGTTTTGTGTACATTAAAACTTACTTCCTACTGTATGATGAGTCAATTCTTTCAAATTACAGGAATAAAACAAAGTGGCATGAAATACTTTATTAGGTGAGAAGAAAGAGAAAGGAAAAATAAAGGGAAAATGTGCCTGATTCTTCTCTTGCTGTTTCCTTTTCTCAGAATACTTGTCCTTGCCTTGTCTACTCAAGCAAGCCTTCTTCAGCCTCCTAAATTTACATTCAGCTGTAAATTACCTCCCGGGAAACTTTCCATCATCGCCCCAGGTGTATGTAGTGATTCTATGTGTGTGCTCTCTTAGCCACTTTTTACAAATTATGGTTCTTTCCTTTACATATATTCTAATGTGTCTGACACTGCCATAATAATATTTTAACTCTGACTTGTCCTCTAGAAAGGACTCAAAGGCAAGGCTTGTGTTCTATTCGTGTCTGTATCTCCGGTGACTGAAAGAGAGCTAGCATATAAAAATTACCCTGTACATGTTTATAGAATAAGTAAGTGAATGGCAAAGTCTACCATTTCCAACAACAGATTATATACACTGTTCTGATAGTTAGAAACTAGGGAGAAAGGTTAGGAGAATTTATTGTCTGGTCTCCTGAATTTCTGCTTATGACCAGTAAAATTTCTTCTCTGTATTAAGTCTGCTTGAAGGAACAGAACTGTAGAAAATAAAATAAGTGAAAAAAAGGAAGGAAGGAAGGAAGGAAGGAAGGAAGGAAGGAAGGAAGGAAGGAAGGAAGGGAGGGAGGAAGGAAGAAAGAAAGGAAAGAGAAAAAAAGAAAAGAAAAAAGAAAAGAAAAAAGGAGTTCTACTAATATACATACAATTATTAAAACACACTGCAAGACCTCCACATTGTCTGTGTCCAGGGAGCTGACATACAGCCTGCTCAACTAAATAGACACAATACAAACGTTAGTAATGCAAACAAAACTCAACAAAATTATGGAAGTTTTAAATCCAAGGGAAAAGTTATGTATCTGGATCCTTAGGACAAATTTGTGTTCCCTTTCTTTTTCCTTTCACAAAGAAAACAAAGATGAGCAAATATTAGCTGCCTACAGCTACCCTATATATTTCTGGCTCTATGTGCCTGCCAAGCTTCAGAGTGTTCCCTTGGTTGCAGGGCACAATACATTGTATGGGACTGTAGGTACTAGGAGGAAGAGATCCATGAATGCTTTCTTGTAGAAACAGATGCTCTGTGATTTGTGTTTGCAGAGCAGCTCTATTAATAAAGCTATGTTAATATAGCTTTCCCTAATGCCTTTTAATGATTTTGCTATTTGATTTTAAAGATTATATAGCAGATCATATCTGAAACAAAGGGTCAGTTTATATTATTCCGTCAGTCACCAAAATATTTTGCCACTAGAGGCCTTGTGCATGAAATTCATGCACTCAAGGGGATCTCTCAGCCTGGCCTGCACTCTCTCGCAGTCTGGGAACCGTCAGGGGATGTCTGACTGATGCCTCAGGCCTGGGGAGTGGGCCTAAGCTGTCAGTCAGACATCCTTAGTGCTTCCGTGGAGATGGGAGAGTTTCCCGCCACCACCGCTGCATGGCCAGCCATGAGCCTGGCTTCTGGCTAAGCCGTGTTCCCCCTGTGGGAGCACACTGACTACCAGAGGGCAGCTCCTACATTGAGTGTTTGCCCCCTGGGTGTTAATGCACATCATGGCAACCAGTTGTTCTGCCTTTCAGTCAATTTGCATATTAGCCTTTTATTATATAGGATAGCTGCCATGGAAGTCCTAGAAAAATGTGACTTATGATCAGTAAGATTTCTTCTCTGTATTAAGGAGTCAGTGAAGATTCAATGTGGGAGGGGGAAGATTTCTTTTCTCTCTCTCTCTCTCTCTTTTTTTTAAATCCAAACACCACACTGTCTTAAAAAAGTAAAAATGTTGATTGAAAACACACCAATATACATACACAACCTGACACAATGCTATGGAAAAACTGAGAAGGCATGAAAAGGGGAGGCATAGTTTAAATGCAGAATGATGTAAACTATGTTTACTATTCTACCCTTTGCTTTGTACTTTATGCATGGCTGTATTATTTGAACTTGTTGCAAAGAATATAGGTTTATTACATTCATAATGAAAAAAGGTCCCAAAGATGTAAAAATAAAATCATAAGGCAAATAATAAACTGGTAGGAAATTAATTACCAATGTGAAAAATAATTAAGATCTTTAATAATATCTTAATGAAATGAGTTCAAGCAAGTGGAAGTTGTTTTGCTATGACTGTGTCCCCTTTCATTTATCTTCTCATTAGATAGTGGAATAAATTTTCTAAGACATAATCGTATTTACTCTCCTACTGAAAAACACTTCCCTTTTTTACCCCCTGAGACTATTGTAAGAAGAATAAAGTCATAGTATCACAGTTTTAGAGAATGTGAGTTAGAAAGCGGTCTGTGATTGGTGATGACTGAAGATTATTTTCCAACGAGTGAAATGACAGAAGTCAGATTTCAGGAGCTAAAAAGGGTAACTGTGGGAAAAACAACTGCAGAATAAAGTGCAGACTATACATTCAAGAAGGCTGTCAGTGAAAGGGAGTGAAATGTAACAATTGCTTGAAGGAGAAATGGTTATTAACCTACCCCTGTGTCTAATAGATCTGGTTTTGACTTATCTTTATGTTAGTTTTTGGTTTGTTTGTTTGTTTTTGAGGGATTAAACAAATTTTAATTCACACTCATAGAAACACAGGTAAAATGTAAGAAAGTAGAAAAAAAAGACAACAACACAAGTCTCTTTTTAAAAATATATTTTTTATTGATTTCAGAGAGGAAGGGAGAGGGAGAGGCAGAAACATCAATGATAAGAAAGAATCATTGATTGGCTGTTTCCTACATGGACCCCACTAGGGACCAAGCCTGCAATCTGAGCACGTGCCCTGGCTGGGAATCAAGACGTGACCTCCTGGTTCATAGGTCCACACTCAACCACTGAGCCACACTGGCCGGACTCAACCCAAGTCTTAACAACCAGAAACAATAGTGATATTTTAGAGAATTGTCCTTCAGCATCTTCCACCGGATATCTTTATGTTTTTGTGTATATGCGATATTGTGTTTCTCTATAAGTTTAAGAAAATGTAAGGAATCTTTTCATTTTGTGCTATTTTTATCCCTTTCTATCCAAACTAGTGGTGTTTCTGCCATACAGTCCTTTTAAAAATGTTTTTGTCTCCCATGAATCATATTGGTGTTTGACTCATTAGACAAAAGCCATTCACACAACCTTTTTGAGATAAGCTTCTGCTAAGACTGCCATAAGCTTCTTAAAATTCTATTATTTGACATAAATTTTTCCTTAGAGTTATCTGAGGTTTTACTAAAGGACTTTGCAGTTACATCCTCAACTTTACCTTCAAGCAATTGTGTTTTGTTTTCCTTTAAATATATTTTTATTGATTTCAGTGAGGAGAAAGTTGGAGAGAGAATGAGAAACATCAATGATGAGACAGAATCATTGACTGGCTGACTCCTTTATGCCCCCTACTGGTTCGTAGGTTGACACTCAACCACTGAGCCACACCAGCTGGGCTAAACATATTTTTCAGAGTGGTCAAATTTAATGTTGGCCTGGCAGCTATTTCTTAATTTTGGCATATTTTTTCTTAACTTTGGATTTTTTTTTTTTTTTATCATGGTGTATCATTATACATCTACTAGAGGCTGGGTGCATGAAAATTAGTGCATTCGGTGTATGTGGGGGGGATTCCCTCAGCTTGGCCTGTGCCCTTTTGCGGACCAGGAGTCCTTGGGGGCTGTCCAACTGACAGCTTAGGCCCACTCCCTAGGGGGGCGAGCCTAAACCACTGTCTGGCCTCCCTCTATAGGAGGCAACCAGAAGGGCAATAGGGGGATGGCTCCAGCCCTGCCCCCAATTGGCCCTCTGCCACCACTGGTCACCACCATCCCTGATCACCATCACCTTCCTGTGCCCATTGGCACCTGCCTTGGCTGGCCTGGTGCAGCCTGCTCACCAGCTCTGCCCCCTGCCAATCTGTCTTTCTGAGATTCAATCAACTTGCATATTAGGCTTTTATTATATAGAATTATTCTTATATATTTATTGATACTATAACATGTAAATATTTTATATAAATATATATGTAAAATAATGCTACAGCATTTTCAATTTCCCATGTTATCAAATATTTTACAAATAACATTTTAAATGATTGCTTTTATACTATATACTATTAGTTGTTAAATCATTCCCCAGATATATTCATTGGGGTCATTGTTTCCAAGTTTTGTATTTATAAGCCACATGTTAAACAACTTGGGCATGATAATTTTTCAAGTTTCAGACTTTTTTCTTAGGGTAACTTTTTAAATGTAGAATAACTAGATAAAAATATTAATACTTTTACTACTTGTTAAATATTAGAATGCTACTTTCCAAAGAGCTTGAATTATTTTTCACCTTTGTTTTCATTCTTGTTATTTCAGGCTTATTACTTATGTCATCTCTTTTTTTCTCAGAATCTTTCTACCTTCAGCCATTCTTTGTGGTTTTTTATTTTATTCTTTCTGGTACCTTATATTTTATGATAAGGAGAGTGTTTCTTTGGTTTCTCTGTGTTGCTCTTCTTTCCTACTAGCACATCAGTCACCACTTCCTTTATCTCAATAAATATATATCATGGGGAAACCAATATCCTACCTTGTCTCTTCTATTTCCTCCAATGTGGGAAATAGAATATTTAATTTTGAGGATTTTGTTTTGTTTGAGAATCACATTTTAATTTATCAGCATTGTCAACTTAATATTAAACCATTTTCATAGCATGAGATTATTTTTCAATCTGCCATAATATATGCCCACATATCTTCACCTTGAAAATGTAACATTTCAAGCTTTAATGGACCTACATTATTCATTTTTTACATTCACAATTTTTACAATACTGCCAAAAGCTTTCTCAGCACTTGCTTTGACTTGAGTCTTCAATGCATTTCTGATTGCTTTTGCAGTGATCTGAGTTTTAATTAATCCACCATCAGTCATGAGGGCTCTGGTGTGTCAGCCCAAATCATTAAAAATTACTGAACGGTGGCTCAGACATCTGTGTAGCCAGCCTATTGGAAGACCAGGAGCTGGAAAAAGAACAATAACAAGCAAAACTTTTCTTTTACTGAGGCTAATAGGAAGGTAAAGTATAAGGGCTTTGGTGAGATTTGATAAAATGACTGGTTTGTGTCTGGGTGTCCTTAGAATGTGGAAATCTGCTAAAGAAAAGGCACAGTAGGTTTAGGCATTGCACATCAGTGGCTGCTTATATCACAAAAAGAGAGACAAGCAGGAATTGTGTCTTCCTGATGGAAGAAAACAATTTGCCACACACAAAAGATTTAATATAAATCTGGCTCAATTTACAGGAAATGCCAATGAGATGGAAACATTGGCAATCAGGAAAGTAAGAGCTTGATTTAATTAACAAAAAAATTACAAGAAAACACAAGTTGAAGGGGGAAACTTAAATATGTAAAGGCACCTAGAATACACATTAAATAATACAATATGATAATTATTTGTACCCTGATTAAAAAGAACTGTTAAAAAATTATGATGTTTATGTGATGATTGAAAACTTGAACAGTCACTAGATATTTGATTATATGAAGGAAGTGTTGTTAGTTTTGTTCTGATAATAGTGTTGTTTTGTTATAAAAGTAGTCCTTAACTTTTGGAGATATATATTAACATATTTATGGAAAAAGTATGTGATGATAGGCATTTTCTTTAAAATAATGTGGAGAGCCCTAGCCAGTTTGGCTCAGTGGATAGAATGCCAGCCTGTGAACTGAAATGTCCCGGGTTGTGGGCTCAATCCCCAATGGGAGACTTGCAGGAGCAGCTGATCCATGATACTCTCTCATCATGGATGTTTCTGTCTCTCTTCCCTCTTCCTTCCTCTCTGAAATCAATAATATATATATATATATATATATATATATATATATATATATATATATATAAAAGAATATAATATGGAGGGAGGGAATGAGTAGAGATACAATTTTTAAATTAGATTTACAAATTAAGATGAAATAAGGCTAATCGTGAGTAACTTCCTAATGGGAATGTGGGAAATGACTCAGAAGAATTAGGCAAACAAGATTGAGAAGAGTCTCTCCAAGCAGAATTATATTTCTCTTGAGAAAAAAGTGACACCTTTAAAGTTTATTGGAGACAAATAAATCAATAACAAATGTGCTTGACTCAACTATGTCTCAAAAGTGAGAGGATAATAAAGTTATTTTCAGGTGCATGACAATTACAAGATGTTCTTAAGGAGAAGACATAATCTGAAGGGAAGGAGAGGCATAAGACAAAATATTGTCAGAAAAAAAGAAGCAAAGTATTTTGTAAATCTAATTTTAAAAATTGTAAAAATGAGAACTATTTTGTTTAAACATTATATGGAAAATTGTACAATAATAACAGGGAAGTTAGGAGGAGTGTTGAGTGAGTAATTAAAGCATGCTGAAGTCCTCCTTTTCTTAAGGAGAATGGAAATATTGAATAATTTTAGAATTTATGGGAAAAAATAGCTATTTGAATTTGTTAGTTAAAACTATAAGCACACAATTGAATTTTCATGTTTGGAATTAACAGAGGAGAAAAATAAAAGACTATAAAATGTATTAATATAACAGAAGGCAAGGGAATTTTTTTAAATGAAGCAAAGAGTAAATATGATAAACAGAAAAATAATATAATGAATAAAATTGAGAATATATCAGTTCTCAAATGGTGTTAAAATGGAAATTTACCTATTAAGAGACAGAGATTATTATCTAGCTACTACGAGAAAAAATGCTACAAGCTCTTTATAGGAAGCATACCAACAGCAGAGTGATTGATTACAGAGGAATGTGAAAATATATATACATCAGCTAAATTCTAATCAAAAGATAGATGATGAACATCTGTTTCTGGCAATTTGCAGTTTAGATAACCTAGAAAACTTTCTGCACCCAAATATCTGGAAAGTCATGATAAAATATTATAAGCATCTTCTCAATTTACAAGAAAGAAAAAAAAATATTCAGGAGCTTTAAAAAGGAAGAAAGAAAGAAAGACTAAAATGCTGCATGGACAAATTACCAGTCTCAGTAACCACTAACCATGAGCCTTGGGGTTTAATCAAGTGAAAAGCTTAAATTAAGAAAGGAGGAGTGGTATGAATATTTGAAACTCCTGATCCGCCCCACCTCCCTACCTAGAGCTGATAACCAGAAAAGCCAATCTATTGGCACAGGATACAACCACAAAGCTGATCTGTCTTGGTTAGGACTCTTTGGTTTGGAGTTTTCAAAGACACCTTTTAGAAATTGAAATCTCAAGCAAAGTTGGAGTTAAAATTTACTCCTAAACTGAGAAATTAACATAAGCCTGACTGGCATGACACAGTGGTTGATCATCAACCTGTGAACCAGAAAGTTACAGTTCAATTCCTGGTCCAGACACATGCCAGGGCATGAATAGGTTCCAACTCAATCCCCAGATTTGGGGGTTGGGGGAAGAGAGGGCAAGAGGCAGCAAATCATCGATTTTCTCTCATCATTGATGTTTCTACCACTCTCTCCTTTTCCTTCCTCTCTGAAATCAATAAAAATATCTTTTAAAAAAGAAATTAACATAAAAAGTGGATCTGGGTGGCAATACCTGTAGCAACCAAACAGGAGAAATGTAAAACCTCTCTGGGAGTTTATAACTCCAGAGAGCACTGGAGTCATAAACTCCACAGAGATGTGTTATTTAAAAGGAAATGTATCTTTTCACTGATTTTTCCAGTTCAACTACAAATTTACATTTGAAATTCAAGTTTCAGACTTTTTTTTTTTAGGGTAACTTCTTAAATGTAGGATAACTGGATAAAAGTATTAATATTTTTATTACTTGTTAAATAATCCAATGCTACTTTCCAAAGAGCTTGAATTATTCTTCATCTTTGCATACCCAGAATGCAACATTTCTTCACCCCCAACAGGATCTCTGACATTGATCCTATCACCTTTTTACAATCCAGCTCCCACTGAATATCCCAGTCACTCTCTCGTTTGTTACTGGTGGTCAGGCATTACAGTTAGGTATACAATGTCAACTCTGCTGCCTCTCTCTGCTTTTAGGATGTTCACTGGGCAGAACAGTGACTCTGGTTGAAGCCATCTCTCTCTGCACCTGCATGCTACAGCTGTACATGGCTACGAATAACACTGACACACCGACTGGTATTGAATTCATGACCCTACTCTCAGGTGGCCCCTTAGTGCTGCCTAGGAATTAAACTGCACACCCCTAGTCCATTCTTCATTCTTTCCCTCTTCCACACCGTGTTCTGTACCTCCTCTCTTCAAACCCTCAGTACTGTCTCTCCTCTCCTTTCAGATGATGATGCTGCTTCTTCCCTCTCTGAGAGAGTTGTGGCTTCAGGAAAAAAAAACATTTCATAAACCTCCATCATCATATCTATTCATACTGGTCAGATTACCAGACATTCTTCTCCAACTGTGGATGAAAGGGTTATGCTTTGACCTGCACTAGACCTTCTAATGGTGCCCCAGACACAACCCCCTCCTGATTACTTGAAGACATCACTTCAGCATTTCCCCTTCCCTTTCCCACAATAAGTTTACCTTTCTTCGGGTTTCACATTGGAGTAGCAAATATGCTGCTATCACTCTCATCTTAAGACACATGCGCACAACACACACACACACTCACACACACACACACACTCACACACACACACACACACACACACACACACACACACACAGAAAGCTCTTGTGATCTGTTCTCTCTGAGCTCTTTTATAATGAAACTTCTAGAAAAAGTTATCTCTGCTCACTGACTCCAATTCCCCTCTTTTGCTTTTGCTTCAACGGCTTCCTTGTATTAACTCCTCTCATGCTTACTTGTTATCAAGGTACGTAAGAGGACCACTGTGTTGGTTAGAATGCCTTTATTATTATTTTTAAATTTTTATTGTTGAAAGGATTATCATGTGTTCCCCTTCTTCCCCCATGGACCCTTTCTAGCCTGCCCCTACCCCCAACCTCAGGCCTTCACCACCCCATTGTCTGTGCCCATGGGTTATGCATATGTACATACAAGTTCTTTGGTTGATCTCTTCCTTCCCACCCTCCCACCCACCCACAACTTCCCTCTGAGATTCCACAGTCTGTTCCATGCTTCTATGTCTCTGGTTTCAGATGCCTTTAGATGTAAGTAACAGAACCTAGCTTAAATAATTACAGGAATGTATTGATTCAAATAACTGGTAAGATTAACAATAGGCCAGGATAAGTTTGACTCAGCAGCTAAAAATCAATCCATCAATTGTTCCAATAGCAAATTTCCCTTTCTCAATTCTGCAATCCTTGGGAGGCCAGCTCAGCCTCACTCTACTGTTGGCTCCTTTTGTGATGCTGGATGGTTACTGAATACAGGCAAATTTCATTTTACTGTGCTTCACAGATTATGCATTTTTTAATATATTTTATTGATTTTGTACAGAGAGGAAGGGAGAGAGAGAGTTAGAAACATTGATGAGAGAGAGTCATTGATCAGCTGCCTCTTGCACACCTCCTACTGGGGATATGCCCGCAACCAAGGCACACGCCCTTGACCAGAATCGAACCCGGGACCTTTCAGTCCCCAAGCCGACGCTCTATCCATTGAGCCAAACCGGTTTCGGCAGATTATGCATTTTTTTACAAATTGAAGGTTTGTGGCAATGCTGTGTCCAGCAAGTCTATGAGCACCATTATCCCAAGAGTGTGTGCTCACTTCATGTCTCTGTGTCACGTCTGGGTAATTCTTGCAATCTTTCAACTTTCTCTTTCATTATTATTACATTTATTATGATCTGTGATCAATGATCTTGGATGTCACTGTTGTCGTTGTTTTTGGGGTGCCGTGACGCAACCACACCTGTTTAAGACAGTGAATTTAATTGTTAAATGTTGAATGTTGTCTGATAAACAACACTATTGCAATTAGGCCAGTTAATAACCCTATGGTGGCCTCCAAGTGTTTAATGGAAGAGAGAGTTACAGGTCTCTCACTTTAAATCAAAGCTAGAAATGATTAAGCTTAGTGAGGAAGGCATGTTGGAAGCCAAGATAGGCCCAAAGCTAGACCTCTTGGTACCAGTTAGCCAAGCTGTAAATGCAAAGAAAAAGTTCTTGGAGGAAATTTAAAGTGCTACTCCCATGAACACGCATTTGGGGTATTAAATATAATTCTGATATGATGAAACTAATATTTTTTAATTGGCTGGTGACCTGAACTAGAGGAATTTCCAAGAAAATATTACTAAAAGTGTTTAGAGTAAAGGCTTGGGAATAGAAATAACTGTGTGACAACTGCCGATAAGAAGCAAATGCTTATTTGAATGTATGTTAAAAAATAGGATTAAATAGTTTATCATCTCTCTTGTCCAAAGTCTAAGAAGAGAAAAGACTCAAGATTCACTTCTAGGATGGGAAAATTTTAATTTTACTGGCGACTAGTTAAAAGAAAAGCTAGCCGGGACCGGTTTGGCTCAATGGATAGAGCGTCGGCTTGGGGACTGAAGGGACCCAGGTTTGATTCCGGTCAAGGGCATGTACCTTGGTTGCGGGCATATCCCCAGTAGGGGGTGTGCAAGAGGCAGCTGATCGATGACTCTCTCTCATAGATGTTTCTGACTCTCTATCTCTCTCCCTTTCTCTCTGTACAAAAATCAATAAAATATATTTAAAAAAAAAAAAGCTTCCAGAAATTAGGTAAAATAATTTTATTTACAGCTAAGGACCAACTGTAAATTTCTAAAAGGTATAAGAAAAGTACTTTAATTTAGTCACCTCTGTATTCATCTTCTTAAGGTTAAATTACCTTGACATAACTTTTTGCTTATGTATATTTTTTCCGTTTATAATTTTAGAGAATTTGCATGGGAAGTTTTTTTTTTTAGTTATTACTTCTGAAGTTTTCTTTTAGTTATAAAAATAAATAATTTCTTAGTCACTGAATCAAAAAGAAAATAACAAGGAAAGTCATTTCAGCAAGTGGAGTTAATCATTTGCTAGCATTTTCTTTCTTAAAGGTGTTTGATAGTTGGTTTTTCTCTCTGGAAACCTCATGTATCAGTGATAAAGTAGATGGCACTGTGGCATCAAAGCCAGCCAGAAAAATTCTGAACACACTAGTTAGGTAATTTTGATGTTATTTTTCTCTAGAGGAAAGCTTAGGGCAAAAAAATGTTTTAAAAGAGAGAAAATATAAAATAAAAAGATAAAAATAAAATTATGTGTAAGTAGTATTCTACATAAGTTATGTATGCTACAATAGGATAGATTTTTTTTTATTAGTATGCATAATAGAATTTGGTCAGAACTTTTGTAAGTATATATACTAGAATTACACATTCTAACTGGTTGACGACTGTACTAAAAAGACCACTGAAGATCATCTCATATCCATCCATTTCTTCTCAAACTGAAAGGCAGTGAACAGCTACAAGAGATAATTGGTGGTTTATATTCTGCTTGTCTTTGTGGCCTCAATCTAACTTCAGTTGCCTTTCTCCCTTCCTCAGACGAGGCCACATTCACTCCTAGATGGCTTAGACAGCCACGATCCATTGCTGAGTGAGCTGCAGACTCATCCTACAGACAAGGAAGATCTGTTTGTTGGCATTAACCTGCGGACAGTTATGAGTCTGGATGCGGCTCCTATGAGGTCTGGGGAACGTAGGACCCATGAATTACTCTATAAATGAAGCTGGTTTCCACAGCAAGGGTTACCCTGTTCCAGGTCCTTCGAGAGTGCAGACTCTAACCTCTAGGAGACTTCTCCTATGGGCTTCTAGCCAGAGACCCAGCTGGGACTGAAGAAAGTCACTTATTACATGAAATTGGTAACTTCAATGATGGCTACTATCACTAAAGTCTTGATCCAAAACATGTGAATTAAGGCATATTTTGTGTTGCAGATATTATTGTTTAGAAAAGTTCTTTATCTAAAATAACATAATAGTAAGAGTCTCTCTATAGGAAAAATTACATTCTAGATTAAGTAGCTTGAAAAGCAAGTAAAAACATAATATATCAAGCACCACTGAGCACATGAGTCAAGCCATTCTGATATTTATTATAATAACACAAGAGGAACTCTTCAATGACATGGAAACAACTAAAACATGCTTCAACACAGTGGCAGATATTGGTGTCCCTAATTAAATTTTTTAAAATCCTATACTATTTAGTATTTGTTTTTAAGTGCACACATTTTTAAATTTTTCCTTAATCAGTGCCCAAAGATATAGACCACTATGGTCTTATGGCCTCCAAATTACAGCCCACCCATCTTCCTAACTTTATTTCCATTTTATTTGGAGCTCATTCTTCCTCTGATTCACATAGTCCCTTCTCTCTCCATACCCAGTCATTTTTGTCCTCTTTCTTCTTCTTAGATTCTCCTGTATTCCTGTGTGCTGGATTTGTTCTTTCCTCCACCCTGAAAATCTCTCTCTCTTTTTAAATCATTCTCTACCTTTTCTATTCATTTTGCCATTTTTGCTGCCACTCCCAATGCCATTGTATCTTGCTTGGATTCTTCCAGTGGCCTCCTAATTGGACCCCTAGATGCCATACTTTTACCCGTCTAGTTTGGCCACACTCCAACTAAGGTGATAGTTATAAAACAGAAAAGGAATCATAACACTCCCTGCTTAAAAAAGCCTTATTGGTTCCCATTGTTTATAGGATAAATTAAAAAATGTCCCATAAAGCTCTGCCTGCTACTGCCCTATCAATCACTGTGACCCACTCAGTGTGGACTGCTTTTTGTCCTATCTTCCTCCCTTGCTTTCTTTCTATTACATTTTTTGAAGGGGACAGTGTCAGAGTGGTGAATAATTCTTAATGAGCCTCTTAAACTCATAAAAAGATCAGCCCCCTCCCCCCCCCCCCCCCATGGGATTTAGAAGAAGCTCAACAATGGTGAGCAATTGGAGGGCTCAGAAAATGCTTAGCTATACTGAAAGGCATCACTTTTTCTTGGGAAATCATCCAAACCATTTGTTATTATTTATTTTTATAAAATAATTTTTATTGATATTTAGAGAGAGAAGTAGTGTGGGAAAGAGAAGGGAGGGAAGGAAGGAGGGAGAGAGATAGAGAGGGGAGAAAGAGAGAGAGAGAGAGCATCAATGTGAGGGCAAAATATCAATTGGCTGGTTCTTGCATCCCCACTACTGGGATCGAGCATGCACCCTAGGCATGTGGCTTGATTAGGAATCAAACTGGCAACCTTTCAGTGCACAAGATGATGCCCAACCAACTGAGCCACAACAGCCAGGGCTAAACCCATTTTTAAAAAAATAATACATGCTTGTCCAGCTGCCGTGGCTGTGTTTGAGTGTGACCTATGAACCAAGAGGTCACAGTTTGATTTCTGGTCAGGGCACATGCCCAGGTTGCCAGCTTGATCCCCTGTAGGGGGCGTGCAGTAGGAAGCCGATCAGTGATTCTCTCTCATCATTCATGTTTCTATCTCTCTCTCTTCCTCTCTGTTCCTCTCTGAAATCAAATGTATATTTAAAAAATACATGCTTAATGTAACAACAATTAAAAAAACACATAGAAGTGAACTTTAGATCAGCCCCCCCAATTTGATCAGGGGCCAGCCCACCCACAGCCCCTCCCCATGGCCGGCCCCACCCTCCAGATTTTTCTCTGCACTTAATTAGCATATATGTTAGCACAGGTAAGTTTTCCAGTGAACAAAAATTATAATTCCTATTCCAGCAACAGCTGAGCCTCAGAATATAAGATTAGAAATTGAAATGTATTTATGATGAACCCCTATAGAAATTTGTTTGCTTTTCCCAAGGACTGTGAAGACATTCACATAAATAAGACCATTTAATAGTTTAATTTTGCCACCCCCTCCACCCAGTATGGAAATTAGTTTTGGTACCTGCAAATTCTGCCACACTGTTAACAAGGCTGCTCCTGCATTGAGAAAGCTGTCCCACACTGCAAGGGACCACTGTCCAGGAATCCCAGGATGAACAGCAGTGTAACTACATCTTACTCTACTATGGATGTTATCACTCATTAATTTTTTGCCAAGGCAATGCATAACACAGACTTCTCATTCTAGTTTGCATTTTTCTTATTGTTAATGGATGAACATATCTATATATATATAAGTCAGTGACTGGAACACTGTAATGACCAGAATGACCATTCACTATGAAGCTCACTATGGCCAGAAAACTGGCCCAATGCGGGGGTGGAGCTGCTGGTCAACCTCCTGCAGCCCCATCCCTCAGTTAACCCTGCCCTGATTGGCTGGCAGTCCTCCCCCTGGCCTGCCCCACCCCTCATTGCTCCCCATTTACCTCAATAGGGGACAGGGCCAACATATGTCAACCTCCTGCAGCCCCTCCTCCAGCCAGGCCCCATGCCAGATTGGGCCCCCCACCCCGATCAGTGGCAGAGCCTCTGGCCAACCACTGGCCAACCACTGGCAGGCCCCCTGGCAGGCCCCACCCAGATGGGGTTGCTGCCTCTCCCTGCCAATCAGCTCTGCCTTCGATCAGTGCCCCCCACTCTGATTAGGGACAGGGCCAGCCAGCCAACCACCCATGACCCCTCCCCCAACCCACTCAGGGGTAGGGCCAGCCAGCCCACAACCCCTTCCCATGGCCGGCCCCACCCCTGATCAGCCCCCACCACCCCTATAGGCCCATGGCCCCTCCCCTCGGCCAGTTCTGCCCCTGATCGGATCAGCCACACCAATTGGAGGTAGGGCTAGCTGACCAACCTCCCATGACCTCTCTCCTGGCCACTGACCCCCGATAGCCCCCCACCCAATTCACCACTCACAGCCCCTCCCCATGACCACCCCACCCCCAATCACCCTCAGCCCTCTCCCTAGCCAGCCTGGCCCTGATTGGGGTGGGCCAGCTAGCCAACCTCCCACCATCTCCTCCCCAACAGGCCTGGCCCTGATCCGTCCTGATTGTGGCTGGGCTGGCCAGAATCCACCTGTACATAAATTCGTTCACTGGGCCTCTAGTGTTTATATATTTGTGATTCTTCTGTGAATTGCCTATTTTTGTCTTCTACTGTTTTTATTAACAGGTTATTTTACTTTTTATGAAATTATAAAAGTTTTTTGTAACATTGAATGTTACAGAGGTATGTCACACAGTTCCCGATGGGCTTGCTGCCCGCACCAGGGAGTGCTGTGAGCAGACAGCCTTCACTGTCAGTCCCTCCAGGGATGGCACCAGCTGCAGAGCCACCTTGCCCAAGGTCACACCCTTACCCAAGTGGCTTACATCAATGACTGCTGTGAGGAAAAAAGGTTATAAAGGTCCAGCTATTTTGGCACAGTAAGGGATAATTCTAACAGGCCATTTGCCTCTAGAACTCCCTATGTGACCAGCCAAAGCTATTATTTGGATCTGCATTACAACTGGACTCTTTCCAGATCCTGAATCCTTCCTTTGCCTTCCATAGAAATTAGTCCTAAAGAAACTTCCTGGTAAATATTCTGTCTTAGTTTCTGCTTCCTGGAGAATTCATCTTGTGGAAAATATATATTTCAGATATCCTCGCAAGTATTTTCTCAGAAAATATCTATTGGCAAATATTGTGTCAATACTTTGCATGATCTCTTCTTATGCCATTTTCCTTTGGCTGTCTCCTACTTCTCCTTTAAGTATCAGCTGAATTGTCATATCCTTGCTGAGGCCTTCCCTGATCTTCAGTAAATCAAATCTCTGTTACCTCTACTCATAGCTTCCTATATTTTTCTTCACAGCACTTATCTCAGCTTTTAATCCTATCAATAAATTTATGTGTATATGTAACACCTGAATTCCTCACAGACACTAAACATCATTAGGACAGATAATTTTCCTTTTTTTTTTTTTCATCATTCTATACCCAGTTACTGATACATTGTTCCTGCTACAGAATGCATGTTTAGTAAATATTTAGTTGTATGAATGAAAGGATGAATAAAGAAGGGCATAAAGGATGAGTTTTCTTTCTAAAAATGACTTCCAAAGAAGAAAAACTCAGCAACTGAGTTTATAACACAAGCATCACCAACTGAAATTATGTAACCATTATGCCTTCTTTTTTGGTGCCCTGAAATTTTTTTGTGGTATGGAAATGAATATTGATATAAATTAATTCTGTCCCTATTTTCTTGCAATGGATTACTTAAAATTTATTTCAAGGGATTTCTTTTGGAACCCAGGGTCCTTTAAATCCAATTTGAAAACCATTATTCTATATAATTAGCATAGTAAAAAAAGAAAAAAAATAGAAATTCTATGGTTAAACCTTTTAAAGACAAAATTAATTTCCGCTGCTCAAGGCCTAAAGGGAAAATTTAGAAAATGGGGAGAGAAAATGGGTTGTCTCATTAGATTTTGTTCATAACCTATTATTACCAATTTACTAGCTCACCCTTGAATTGGATTAGAGTATTACCATGATTACTGTATTTATAATATTACAAGGGATTTATAATGTGGCATTGGAGCTGAAATTTCTCATGATTATTTTAGCCTACAAGCAGTATTAATATTTAATCAAGCAAAACTTTCTATTTTTTTCATGCTATTTAACAATGTGTAGTTAAATCACATGTGATTCTTGTATGATGGATAAATTTTATTACATCCAATTTAGTAACAGGAAGACTAAAAACTTAACACCAATGTATTATGCACATCATTGGGACTTTGTTAAAAGCACCTTGATAGTCTTCTATTTTTAAGAAGTATATGGGTCTCAGGACATGGGCTTATGGTCATGTGCATGCAATCATTCAGAAACAAATTGCCACATATTAAGGACAACTGCCCCCCACCCCAGACAAAGAGGGACTAAAACTAATTTCTCGTCTTTTAATAAATTGTATCTCTGTATGCTGGGTGAGTTTGCTTCTTGGAACATTTGTTTCTTCAAAATTTGGATCAAAATGTCTTTTAAAACAAGGAAGAAAAATATTTTTACAGATCGGTAGGGGACAGACAGACCTCTTATCTGCTCTTCAACCTTGGCAGTCTTAAAGAATCCAAAGGCGAAGAAGAAACACTATATGCCTCTCCCTTTAATAGGTGTTTGCCACCAGGGGTTCTAAGGTAGACTTTAGAGGGCCGGTGAGCTTGGATTTTAAAAAAGATTACATGTTCATTTTCATTTACTTCTGACTAAAATTTAGTTAGGCAACAAACTCTAGTGTTAGTAGCATCTATGATTTTTGTCTCTAATATACTATCGATAGTAAATGGTATGTAATTGTTACATCATTTTCCTGATGTTACTGATGCCTCTAAATATCATTTACACCCATCATTACTTCAAATGTATGTAGTTATTAGATCTGCTGCTAGATCTAGTCATTTGATGTCTCAGTGAAGAAGCATGTATGCTATTACACCACATATTTTACAAAAGTATTTTTTAAAAATATATAGGACAATATATTTATGCACTTTGTTTTATGCATTTACAAATGTTATTTTCAGAAGAGTTCATAGGCCTCATGTGGATACTAATGGGATTAATGGAACAAAAAATGGTCAGAAATACCTAAACAGTTATTATCAACCGTATTAGACCTAACTTTTCCCTTTTTAAAAATTGAGGTGAAGTTCACATAACATACAATTAACCATTTTAGAGTGTATAACTCATTGTCATGTGGTGCAGTCACAATAATGTGCAACCAGCCTCTCTCTAGTTTCAAAACATTTTTATCTCCCCAGAAGAATACCCCAGACCCCTAAAGCAATCACTCCCCATTCTGCCCTCCCCCCATTTCTTGACAACCACTAATCTCTTTTCTGTCTCTGTGGATTTGACTATTCTGCACACCCTAATATATAAAAACACAGGGTCTGTCACATCCACAACAACCAGGAGGCTTGACCAACTGGAAGTCAGTCCTGCAGTCAGTGCTGGGTTGCCATGGTGACCCAGCACTGACTGCTGAAGGGGCTGCAAATCAGGCCTTAAGAGAGTCCCAAAGAGAGGAGGGTCTGATCCATAGCCTCTGTGGCAGCTGTTGATCAGCACTTGTCTCTTTCTTTCTTTCCAGGCCTGGTCAGCAGCCACGCCTCCATTTCTCTCCAGGTCTCCACCAGGGCTATCAGCACTGCCTTCCTGGTCAGGCCCCATTAATAGGCCTAGAGATGCTGACTGGCATAGAAACCAACCAATCAGAATCAATCAAGTCAACTGTGAGGAGCTAATGGCTGCCAAAGAGGCGGAGCTTTTGATGTTGACTGGCACAAAAAAAGACCAATCAGAACCAAATTGGCCAATAGAGGAGGGCAGTTAAGGGTGATCAGGCAGGCAGGCAGAGAGGTTAGGGAAGATCAGGCAGGCAGGCAGGTGAGCGGTTAGGAGCCAGTGGTCCCAGATCGTGAGAGGAATATCTGATTGGAGAGGGTGCAGGCTGGACTGAGGGAACACCCCTCCCCTGGTGCGTGCCACTAGTTTCAAGATCTAAAGTTAGCAGACAAAGCTTCTTTTGTTTTGTCCTATTGTCATGATGATAATTTTGTTTCACAATAGAATAATAATTAATATTTAAATGAGAAATGATATAGAACTTTGATTTGTATTTAGCTGGAAAATGTGCCTGATAAATAATGAATAAACATGAGCCCTAGGTAACATTTAGAAATATTTTTGGAACATTTATTTGATAATATGACAAATATTTTAAACTAAAGGCCTGATGCATGATATTCATTTAAGGGGCTCAGCCCTCACAGCCCTGGCTGCCTTGAGGCCCTGCAGCTCCAGGCCCCGCTCACTGATCATTCTGGAAAGTAGTCTGGAAGATTGTTCCAGAGGTTGGTTTTTCTGCCATCAGGTCTAATTAGCATATTAGCTCTTTATTACATAGGATATTTGGTAACATAAAAGTACTTTTTAAATTCCCCTTTTAGATAAAGTATTCAAAAGGCCAGTGAAATATTACAGTCTATGTGTCCCTAAACAGGTAAATTAGAAAATGTTCAAAATTGTTTCAAAATTCTCATCACTTTTATTAGATACTGCAATATTTCATGGCCCAGAGCCTGAAAGCTAACTTGGCTAGAAAGCATGAGCAATGAAAATTAGGGGGGGAAAAATTAAATTTCCTTATTTATCATGTTGTAAGGAAAATTGTTCATGTTGCTTTTATAAAAGTTAACACATAAATGACTACTTCATAATGCTAAAATTCTTTTATTTCTCATTAGGAGCATCCAGCATTTCTGAAAATGAGAACTATAACCATGGTAGACTTTGTGTTCTGCTTCTGAATGCTAAAAGTAGAAACCACCCAGACAGTACGATTCAGTGGTTTAGTGTCAAGCTTTGAACCAGATGACCAGAGTTTGATCCCAGTCAAGGCAAATGCCCTGGTTTCAGGCTCCATCCTCAGTAGGGGATGTTCAAAAGGCAGCCAATCAATAATTCTCTCATCATTTATGTTTCTCTCTCTCTCTTCCTCTCTGAAATCAATAAAATACATATTTTAAAAAAGAAAGGCAGAAACTGAATTGGGATTCACTAATAATTTTTCTTTAGCTAAAATTCCCATCTTCACCCCAGTTTCATAGTTGTGAAAATCACTGTGATATGTATGGCACTTTTTAATGAAGGACTTTTTGAGTTAGCTGTCAGCATTTTCAGGGATGGCCTTCATGCTTTGTCCAAATTATGCCTTTCCACAGAAGCCCCCATCCAATCATTTGGGGTTATGAAGACCCAGTGATTTTGGCCCTACACTGGCCAACTCTACTGGCCATTCAAACTCCAGAGTGTTCTACAGGGTTAGCTGAGGTTATGGTAGTTACCCAATCTTGCTTTTTACCTTTACTCCCACAAACCAGTCCCAAGGATACAACCAAATAAACACAGCACATACTAAACTTGACCTCAGAGTCTGCTTCTCAGAGAATCCTAAGGATGAAATACTCTATTGTTCCCTGGGAGCCTTCTGCATTGTTTCCAACTCAGCATGCCCCACGGTAAGTGTATCACATGTCTCCAAAGTTCCTCTCCCATTGTTATTTCCTGATACCTGAGCATAACACCACATATCCTTGGATTATTCTGTATAGAAAATAGTGATTTTTTTTTCACTCTTCCATTGTCATTTCCCTACTTCCAAATAGGCATCGTATTTTATAATTTTTTTCAAATACAACATTCCTTTCTGTTTCCACTGCTAGAACTAATGTCTGGGTCCTTATGCCCTATATTTGAGTTACTTTCCTATTCTGGTCCTTCATACATATAATTTATAAATCATTTTCCTAAATCATCCTATATAATAAAAGCCTAATATGCAAATAGACCGAATGGTAGAATGAATGGTGGAATGACCGGTCACTATGATGCCCACTGACCATCAGGGGGCAGACGCTAAATGCAAGAGCTGCCCCCAGGCCAGTCAAGGTGGGTTCTTTGTCTCTTCATGTGCCCTTCTAATTGGACCCTTTCCCCATTTTATGACCCTCTGCTTTTCTAACTGGTCACTCTTTTGCAGAATATCAAAGTCCAAAACTTACTGGGTGCCCTCCTCTTTTTTTTCTACCATATTTTACAACATTGCTGTATCTCCTGTGAAAATGTTTCCCTATTCCTGGCATCTGTCAACATTTCTCTATACTCTGTGAAAGTTATGTTTCCTTCTTGTGATTTTTCTTTATACTCTGTGAATGTAGGCCTTCCTCTCCGCTTATCCTGTGGCATTTTTATGTTCTCTGTGAGTGTATGCCTTCTGACAGCTCCAAGCCCTCACCTATGCATGGACCCTTTTTCTTACCTAAACCTGCCTATTTTGTCCCTATAATTCCTTTCAGTAACATTTTAAGATGCGATTTACAAAGTAACAATTATGCTTCAATATTTTTAAGTAAACATTTCAAATACTAAAAAGCTTAATATTACTATTGGTTTCTTAATATTACTACTGGTTTCTTCAAATCAGGATGCACATAACTTTTTGGCAGCTAGACATACTACCAGGATTAAGAAAGCTATTAGCAAGAGGGCCCTCAGAATTACATGTTAGACTCTCTCAATGGATTACTGCAAGTGTTAGGAATCAGAATGGTGTTAATTTGAGGAAAAATAATCTGGGGAAAATTCTTTTCACCATTTTCTTAAAAAAGCTATTGTTTTTAATGCCATGAAACAATAACATGTATAAAATCAGACCCCTGGAATTTTGTATTTTAATCTAAGAATCTGTAAGAGTTAAGATCATTAGAATTACTCCACAACTCTGTCTCATTAAGGTTTCATCTTGTTGAACCATCTGAACTTCAAAGGTTAATAGAATAATCATTTTTGTTTCTTAAGGAAATAATGAAATTATACAGCTATTGTAATACATGCACAAAAGAAATTTCTCCCTTTTGTTATGGGAGAGTCTGCCTTATAGTTCAGCCTACTTAAGTGGACACGTTACAAAGCCACCACTTTTGAAAAAAAAACATTTTAAGATCTACAATCTCAGTTGAGTCTAAGTAGTTATTGACAGTATCCCCTAAAGATATTGACTGTATGAAATAATTGGAGATGCTGAAAGAACCCAGGTGCCCAGTAGGGAAGAATGTGAACCCTGTTCACAACTGTAGTAGAAATATACAAATATATAAATATATAATGTTTTTATGGACCTTTCCAAGGAAGTTGTACTGTAAGGAAAGAAAATTACATTTGTGGAAGACTGCTGATGGGTCCCTTTAAAAATCAAAACAAAAAAACACTTATTTTTTAAATATATATTTTACTGATTTTTTTACAGAGAGGAAGAGAGAGGGATAGAGAGTTAGAAACATCGATGAGAGAGAATCATCAATCAGCTGCCTCCTGCACACCTCCCACTGGGGATGTGTCTGCAACCAAGGTACATGCCCTTGACCTGAATCAAATCTGGGACCTTTCAGTCTGCAGGCCAACACTCTATCCACTGAGCAAAATTAGTTTTGGCCGATTGTCCCCTTTTGTAGTAGTATGGCTCCCAATTTTTATCTGGGCCTATGACCACCCAGAAAAAAAGGTTATTAGTTGTGACCAGTAGACTAAGTTCTGTTTATTGGGATGGAAGTCTAAGTAATGTATGCAATCTCTGGGATGTGTTCCTAAGGGAAGGAACATACCCTTTTTTCCCCCCTTTTTCTTCTTCTTCTTTCATGCCAGGTGAAATGAGCCTGTGGTGGTTGGTGCTGTAGCAGTTAATTTTGAGGATTACCCTAGCAATGGAGATCAAACACATCAGAACAACAAGATGGAAAAAAAAAAACTTGGCTCCCTCCTATGGGAGAACCTTGTATCACTTCCTCCAGACATTCATGTTGATCAAAATTCTGAATGTTGCTTAGATATAAGTACTATTTCCTCTCCAAAAAGTTACATGATGGCTATAGAATCATTTTAATAAGATTTTATTTATTTATTTTGCTTTCAGATTGTTGTGAATAAGATTCATCCAATTTTTTTTGTGTCTATTTTGTTAACATTAATAACCAAAGGATGTAGGTTGTAGCCATGGAACAGTTTGGTTAACTAGTTTAGACTAGGATCAGATATGTAATCGTGACTTAATTCCTATAAATTAGTTAATATAATCTACATAAAGATGTTTGTCTTATCTTGTAAGAGCCAGGATTTTGTATATTTTTGCCCTGGCTGGTGAGGCTCAGTTGGTTGAGTGTCATTCCATTCATCAGAAGGTTGCTGGTTTGATTCCCAGCCAGAGCACATGCCCAGGTTTCTGGCCCAATCCCCAGTCAGGTTGTGTGTTTGTGGGAGGCAAGCAATCAATGTTTCTCTCTCTCTAAAAATCAACAAAAATATATATATTTTAAAAAAATAAACATTTTTCATAAATTTATGTTTTCATTGTGCTTATTAAAATTGTTTTTATTACATTTATTTTAAGAAGGTATTATTTTAAAAGTGCCTCTTAACTAAAACCATTTCACTTAAGTTTTGCAAAGATCACAAGTGTACTTTTTTGGTCTATTTGTAGAATTGCTACTTTTCTTACTTTTACTTTTGTAGAATAAGTGAAATATTTAAATTTTTAAACAAGTTTTAATTTCTAATTTTGAAAACTCCCCTTACTGCTGTCTTCAGATTCTCTCACTACAATTTATTGAGAACTGACCTTCATGTTTGATAAACAAGGAGGTCATCTGATGACCTTGAGAAGGTGGAGGAAGCCAATTTGGACTGAGATGAGGGAAGAATATGAAGAAGGGGAGGTTGTGCCTATCATAACTGTTTCCACAAGTTTTTCTGGAAAGTCATTTCATACGTTAATGAGAAAGAGTTGGTGAGAGGGGATTCCAGGAGCAATTTCACTCAACAACCAAAGTGCCACTATGATATGCAAGGGCATGGTGCTACCTCCTGTAAGGACACTAAAACGTGAGTCCTAAATGCTTGGCACCTTAACAATCCCGGGTGAAACAGGAAACATGATAGTTTCACAAACATATAGGTACAGTATCAAACGCCATTGTATAAGTGAAAATGTAAGAAAAAGGAAGGATGCATCGCTTTTACTTGGGTTAAATGAGGACTTCTTGAAGATCATAGAAGCTACTTGTTTTTGCTAAGTCAGTGTCAAGGTCATTTTCACAAGGATCATTATGTGTCTTAAGTTTTTGTGTGTGTGTGCGCGTATGCTTGTCGCCAACACTGGGCAGGATCTAGAGTAACGCCTGGCACAGTCACTCAATATTGCGTCATTATAATAAAAATAATATGGTAATTCTAAGTATTGATTTTTGGAGTTTATATAAATGAACGCAGGTATGCATTGATGGCAGTGAGCTTCTCGGGGCGGTGGCCCTTGTCTTGCTCACCTTTGGACCCCGGGCTCGCGGGGGGTGCAGTGAACAATTCGCTGTGCTCTCTGATTTCTCAAAATCACCGAGTCGGACCAGCAGCATCGCGGGGTCCCAGGGGCCAGCCCGGCAGGACAGGGCTCCAGGTCCCAGCCGCCGGCCGGCAGTGCCCACTCCGGGCGCCAGGGGGCGCCGGCGCGCGGCGGCTCCCAGCACCCCCCAGCGAGGAGCGGGCCGCCGACGCCACGGACCGCCGACGCCATGCGGGCGCTGCTGCCGCTGCTGCCGCTGCTGCGTACCGGCCGGGGCGGGCGCGCGGGCGCCCTCGTCGTCCGCCTGCGGGAGGGAGCGGCCGCTGGGCCCGCGCCGCGCCGCGCCATGGCCTCGTACCGCACGGAGGGGCGCGGCGAGCCCCCCTCGCCCGGCTACCGCCTTTTCTTCAGTGAGTACCGGCCGGGCCCCGCCGCGCGGCGGCTGCGGAGGCTCGTGTGTCACCGGCGCCCCGCGCAGCCTTCCCGCCTCCCTCCTCCCTCCTGGGGGCCCCCATGGCGGCCCAGACCGCCTTCCCGCGTACCCAGGCCGCGCCGAGCCGCCGGAGCGCCGCGGCGGGAGCGGCCGCCGTCCCGGAAGGCGGCGCGGAGGCAGCGCGCCCAGCGGCGCCCCGCCCTCCCGGGCCGCGCGCGCGGTCACCCCGCCGGCCCCGCAGCCTTTACCCGACTCCGGCCGCCACCGGCTCCCGCAGGTGAGGGGGGCGGGGAGCTCTCCACCCCGCCCGCCGGCCCGCCCCCTGGCGGCCGCGTGGCCTGGCTCCTCCTCCCGCTCCTCCCCGGGCTCCTCCCCCGGCTCCTCCCCGGCTCCTCCCTGGGCTCCTCCTCGGGCTCCTCCGGCTCCTCCCCAGGCTCCTCTCTGGGCTCCTCCCCAGGCTCCTCCCCAGGCTCCTCCTCTGGGGGCGGCCCGCTGTGCTATTGGAGAGGCGGGCGGAGCCCAGATGTCTAGCCGAGCGGGGACTCTGATGATCCCCTAGATCAGTGTTTCCCAAACGTTTGACATATGTGTACCCCTTCTATAATTTTCCTAACGCTGAGTACCCCTCCTACTCATGAGAACGTAGAATTAGGTGCAGCTAAGCAGGGGGCAGTGCATATCCCCACCAAACTCCGGTGCAACGCGTACCCCCACTAAACTCTTCCCGTACCCCTGGGGGTACGCACACCACACTTTGGGAAACACTGCTAGAATCTAGTGTTTACACTCACAAACTTCCACCTTGAATGAAACCCACGCTCCAGAGCCTCACTGGCTCCAGGGGAGCGCCCCCCCCTCCCCCAACCCGTCCCCAAAGTGAGCAGGCCCAAGCCCGGAGGGCAGGGGGCTTTCTGGGCGCCGGACTGGCCCGCTAAGACGGGCAGAGAGACCCAGGTCCCCGTTATTCTCGCTTTTCTTTGCACCCAGGTATTTCTCTGTGGAGCCCCCTATAACCCGAAAAGAGCAAAGTTGGTAGTGATGTAGCCATGCTTCACTGAGTTCAGAGCCCCCCTTAGAGCTTGGGGGTGGAGAGTCGTCCTTTTTTTTTTTTCTGTGAAATCAGCCTAGCAGCATCCCCCACCTGTTAGGAGCATCCCCTCCAGAGTGTCAGGCCTAAGCTCGAACGCTTCAGCTCACAGCTTTGGCCCCGGACACGTTTCCTAACTTGCTGAGGCTTGGTTTTCCTCATCTGTAAGCAAAACAAAAAACAAAACAAAACAAACAAAAACATGGCAGGTGATTTAGCCATAGGTCTAGCATGTACATTACCACAATAATACCTGTAATCATGGTCGTAATTGATGTCTGTAATTTACAAACTATTTACACATTCCTCATCCGAGCTTAGGGCTGAGGAGCAGTTTATGGCAGAGAAACCTGAGGTTGCCTGGCTTAGACCTTGTGATTATAACGCAACGGGTTCTAAAAATCCCCATTTTCTTAAAATTGGTTGCTTGTCCCCTCCATGCTACATACACATTCTTTTTCATCCTTGTGTGGGTATGACTGACCCTCAATAGGAACCCTCAGTAAGAAATCCCACCTTTCTGCACGGGTTGTGTTCCAAAAGTTACAATGAGATGATTTTGGGGAACAGTTTTTTTCATAGAAAGTGGTAAAAATGGCAGTTAGGTTTTTAAGCAGATAAAGGCATCTCTAAGGCATGATATGGTGAAGGTATTCTAGATTTGCCATAAGTATAGTATTAATGATAGACAAAAAAAAACAGTCAATCTTTAAGAAGTAAGCTCAGCACTGTTAGGAATGGCATTGAGTAGATTTAGTTATGGGCCCTACTCTTGAGATTCATGACATCAGCATAATTAGTTAAGAAGAATATAAAAACACTAACATTCTGTTTGGATGTTAATTGAGAAAAAAACAGTCTCGAGGAGCCTGGAGCACATGACGTAGGTGACAGGCACTGGCTTTGGAATGGGGCGTCCCAGGCCATAAGCCTGGCTCTGCCATGTGCCCGCACTGTGTGCTGTTGGGCAGGTGATTGCTTCATTTTGTTCTCTCGGGGCCACTTGACTGGTAGCTGTAAAATGAAGCCGTTGGCCTCACAGTGATCTTCCAGGTCCTTCTCAGCACTGATATTCTTTGAAGGCGTTGGATAACTAATAAACATCCTAACGACCTCTACTGAGGCAAAGCCTCCTTGAGGGCATTTCTTAGGCTGTATTTTATATTGGCCGCTCACTGTGTATTGAAGACTTGTGATTTTTCTGTAACTAGCATGCCACAAATAGAATATTTTTTTCATTCTGTTAGGATAAACAGCAGAAAGGAAGAAGAAATGTTTTACTGAGGTAAATGGGCAAGAATTGGAAGAAAGGGGAGTGTGGTTTTGCAGAGGGCCAGATGATGAGACAGTAATTGGAAGGTAGGTTGTTGAAACAATTTCTGAGCTAAACGCCAGATGGCATCCTTGGCCCAGGACTGTTAATACTTGCTGGAAGGGGTAAGACAAAGTGAAAGGAAGCTCCTTTAGGGTAAGGGGGTAAGGGGAAAGCAGTAAACAAGTAGCTCTTTGTAAAGATGGTCACAAATGAGATGTTTTAAATTCTGATGGTACCTGTATGCAGTACTAGGGTGCAGTTCTGTCTCACTTCAAAGAAAAACACGAGCATAGCACTCCTTGGCTGGAAAGTGTTGTTCAGCATTATGAAGGCGGAATCATTCCCCACATTTCCTAATATATCTGGAATACCAGCGCAGTGGGAAGTAGACCATTTTTTTAGTTTAATGTTTGTCAATGGGTTCTAGCTGCCATTCAGAGGAATCAGAATAAGTAATTGATGTAATACTTCCCCCCCTTTTTAATTAGTTTTGAACATTATAGAAACAGTTATTAAAGTAAGAAGACACAAGCGCATCCTGATGGAATCAGCAGGCCACTTGGTGCCAGTCCTGGCACTGTGAGTAACTTTGTGTGTGGCCTGACTGAGTCATTTAACCTTTCTCTACCTGACTTGATTTAACCATGGAAAGAAGAGATTGGACTAGATGATTATTTTCCAAACTGTACTTAGTTGAGCACAAGCAAACCATGGATGTTACTGGGTTTTCTTTTAAAAAGGTCTTCATGGTTTAATAAATTAGCAGAACATTTCCCATTTTATTGCCTCTTTAAAGTTCTGGGAATTCTGATGTCACTGTCCCAAATTTTGAACTCCAGAGTCCCGGTTTCTCAGAATATTATTTAATATCTTAGTGACTCCTAGCGTTTCAGGGAATTTAGTTTGGGACATGCTGATTGAGATGATTTCTGAAACTTCCAGAAGCAAGTCTAGACTGTTTCTGTAACACAACGCTAAGTCAAACGCTTAGGTTGTGGGCCTGGCTTGATTATCCTGGGTATCTGAAAAATGGGGATACCAGTAATAATTTTACCAACTTATTGTGGTAGTTAAATGAGACTGTGTATAGATATTTAATATGTTATTTCCTTTCCTATTTGACTTTAAGACATAAAATCAAAATTCTTACATCATTCTGTGAAAGGTGAAAACAGTGGAATGTGGATAAAATGGAATATTTTGAATCTATTTCAATTTATTAATTCGCAGGTCTCAAGAGTTTTTTGTTACTGCCCTACAGTCTTGAATTAATTGTAAAGTCATAATACAGGTTATACTTATTACATGGGGCCAAAATCTATACATGTCAGCATTCCCCTTTGATAGCCTGCATATTTTGCTTGTTTTGTTTCATTAATAACTTGAAAATGTACTTTTCATAATTTGGATTTTTATTACTATGGAGTTACTGAAACAGTGCTATGGATAATTGCATTTGTTTAGCATGAGGATGAATCATGCAGTTCTTTAACAATGAATTTTTTTTATCATTTATAGTTAGCATGTGCTTATGTTGAAATTACTGTATGTTCTTCTTTTTAAATACATTTTTATTGATTTCAGAGAGGAAAGGAGAGGAAGAAGCTGGACTGGTTTGCATGGACTTCACTCAAGGGGCCAAAGAGCCATTTATGGCTCGAGAATCGCAGTTTGCCAACAGCGGCTCTAGCTGATGCCATCCAGTCCCATAGCTTTAGCTTCCATCTATGCCTCCCAGATTTGTAACATTTAGCCCCAGGTTCTTGAACACAGAATTTACTCATCCAGCCTCCCACTCTGTATCCTACTTAAATGTTTACGAAGCATCTCAAGGTTAACATATACAAACCAGAAATCCTGACCCCTCCCCTCGCATTCCTGCCTGTTTTCACATCTATAACTAGTAACCTAGGAATCGTTCTTGTTGCCTCTTACTTTGACCCCATCTTAGTTCATCAGTCTCTTCCCTTAGCTCTGCTTTTAAATGTATCCAGAAGACAATTACATCTCTCCCCTTCCACTCCTGTCACTTTTTTCCATGTTACCATCATCTTTCACTTAGCCAGTAGCTTCCTGCTTCCAGCCTTGTCCCCCTGTAGTCTGCTTTCCACACACAAGTCACCTTGACCCTTTTAAAATGTAAGTCAGGTCATGACCAGACTCTGCTCAAACCCCAGCAGCTTTCCATTTCACTCAAAATAAATTTTAAATATTTACCATGTGACCTAATACTCGGCTTCCTCTCTGAATTCATCACACACCACCCTTCCCTTTGATCATGTGTTCTGCCATCCTGCCTCCCTGCCTGTTCTCAGAAATGCTGTGCATATTCTTGCCTGTGTGCCTGCAGTGTTCCTCCCTACCTGTCCGCTTGGCCTCTTCCTCACGCCATTCAGCTCTGTGCTGCATGTGGCCCATCAGAGAGACCTTTCATGGCCTTTCAGTGTAATAGTTTCCCCTCCCATTATTCACTCTCTTCTTTCCCTGATCAGTTTTCCTTTATGGTACTTCTTATGCCTGATATCCTAAAAACATACTCATTTTCATTGCTTTTGTAAATCCTTCTCCCCTGAATATAAGTTCCTTTAGAGCAGGGAATTTGTACACCTAGTACCTAAAACAGTGGTTGGTGTAATATTTGTATTCAGCAAATATTTACTGCATAATGAATTTATGGAGACCTTATAAACTAAATGGGAAAAGAAGAAAAAGAAAACTCGAATTTTAAAAAGTCATATGGGTGTCCTCTGAGATTGTAGTAGCTGTTACAGCCATTAAAAAGGAAGAAGAGGCTATAAAGAAAAGGCAAAGGACAAGAACTCTTAGAAAATTACAGTATGACTGTTAAGTCAACTCAATAGAAGTTGTAGTGGGTTGAATAGTGTTCTGTTGTTTGAAGCCACCAAGTTTGTGGTAATTTGTTACGTTAGCCCAAGGAAATTAATACAGGAAAGTTGAGTAAAGCAATCTACCAAAAAGTTTGAACAAAATGTCAGAAAAGGAAAAAAAATGGTTTGACTGGAACACATTCCAGAAGGAAGAAACAGACAGAATGCAGAAGAAATTATCAAAGGGGTGATATAAGAGATCTAAAAATTTAAGGACCCAAGTATTCTAAGTTCCAGACACAGAATTGTGAAATCTCAGAAAACTGTGATTATAAAGAAGATCCTAATAAAAGTCTTGTGACGGGGAGGGAGGGAGGGAGAACAGGTCACTTGAAAGGGAATGAGAACTAAACTGGTATCTGACTTAACAGCAACACCGAGTGCTTGATGACTGGAGTATTGCCTTCCAGATTCTGAGAGAAAATAATATTCTTCCTAGAATTCTCTCCCAAGACAACCATTAACCTGGAGTGAAGATTGAATGAAGACTTGGGACATTTACCTCACATGCAGCCTTTGTTACAGAACACACGTTAGAGATATGCTTCTGTAAAACAAGTAAACAAACCAAAAATGATGAATGAATAGGATCCAGAAAAACAGTAAATCTTAGCTGGAGATCATAGAAGCAAAATCCACGCAAGCATTCAGTCCAGGTATCAGCAGGAGGTTAGGTTTCTACAGGGAGCTGTATGGGTAAAGAGAATTCCACAGTTTTGATGGTGTCTGTGAGGCATTAAAACAGTTCATAGAAATGATTATGATTCACAATGGAAGAAGGGTAATTAGAAGCACAGGGCAAAATAGAAGCCGAACAAGAAAGGGAATTTAATTTTAACATTCTTCTTGGCTAAAAATCAGCACATCAACAGTGCTTCTCAAACTTCCCTGAGCGTAAGAGTTATTTGGGTGTGCTAAAAATACAGATATCCAGATTTTTCTCCTTAAGTTCCTGACTCACTAGTATGAATGCAACCAGGGTCCAGAGATCTGTTTAACAAGCACTCAGTTTTTTCTTATCCTTAGAAAATTTTGGAAATAGTTGACCCTTGGACAACATGGGAGTTAGGGTTACCAACTATTGACTCCCCCAAAACTTTACTAATAGAGCCTTACTGATAACATAAATTATAAATAAACACATATTTGTGTGTTATGTGTATTCATCTTATCCTTGCAATTGAGTAAGCTAGAGAAAAGAAGCTATTAAGAAAATCATAAGGCAAATACATTAACAGTATTTTTTTTTTTATATGTTTTTGATTTTAGGAAGGGACCAGGAGAGAAAGAAATGTTGATGAGATAGGAACATCAACATTGATCCCCTGCCTCCTGCACACTCCTTGCTGGGGATCAAGCCCATAACCCAGGCACTTGCCCTGACTGGGAATCAAACTGGCAGCCTCCTGGTGCATGGGTTGATGCTCAATCCCTGAACCATACCGGCCAGGCTATGTTATTTTGGGGGGGGAGGGGGGAATATTTGCTTATAAGTGGATCTGCTCAGTTCAAATTTGTATTATTCAAGGATCAACTTTGTATGAAAATAGGAAAAGCATAGAAAATTTGATATTAGAATATAGAACATTTTATCAGCCTTGATATGAAAATATAAAAGTTTAGGAGACAATAACTAGGAGTGAGAAGAATGAGGAAAGAGGGGTAAAAAGCTGATTAGTAGAATCAAGAAATACTGTGTATGTTTGGTAGAACAAAGAATAAAGAGCTATAAAGTGTAAAGATTAGATAATAGAGTTTAAGAGGAATAGGTTGAACCAAACTTATTTTTCAGATTTAGAATCAGTAGATAATTTCTGAAATGGATACAACTAATCATAGTTATATTATTTAGGGAGATGACTAAATTTTCCACTAGACCTAAGTAAAGTGAAGAGGTGAGAGTGGGTTGCTCTGATAGGCCTGAATTGGAGAGAGGTGGGGACTTCTGCTGTTTTAACCTTGCATATGCATTGTTCTGTTTAAACAACAACAAAATAGATATTTGAAAAAGTAAATTGGCAACAACTTGTTTTCAATTCGAAAGAGACAACTGAGCTTCACTAATTTACTCTGAGCCTCTGAGGAAGGACTGTCTGTCTCTAATGTGTGCTTCTGTTTAAAGAGTGATGTACATTGCAGCAGTACTTGCTGCATAGACCATTTCCATCTCTATGGCTCACAGGTATAATATGGATTACCCTTCCATTTTAAGGATCAGAAGATAGTGCGTATCTTTAAATCCACCTTTGGAGACTCTTAATACTTTAAATGGAGCATAATAGCACTGACTCTAGCAAATGTTTAATGGAAGATTCTCATCCTTTTTGTGCATTAGGTCAGTGCTTAGCTCTCTCAATGTGCCAGGAGAACTCCTTTTTCTTTAAACTTACAGGCCGAGGGTGCTCCTGTGATGGAGCATAACCCTGTCTTCGCTATGGACATAGCTCACTTTTTAGCACCTTTGTATTTAGTACATTTCCTTTTACATAACTAAATTATACATTGCTTAATTGGACAATGTAGGGAAAAAATTAAGTTTCCAATAAATTGATAAACTTTGTCAATCAAGGAACTAGAACTCGGGCTCCTGGCCTCCGCATGCATTGCTCCTGTGTGAATTTATTGGCGTATTGCTCACCCAAAACATTATATGTGATCTAGAGTCATATTTTATTTGCCTAGAAATAATTTTTACTACATTTATCTATATTTATATAAATTATTTATACTATTTGATGATCTAAGTATATGGTTACCTGAGTTAGACCATTCATTCATTTACACTCTTTTTACCTTCCAAAATGGCAATTAGAGAACAATTTAAACATATATTGTCATTACCTTAGTATTTAAGTAGATTGCTATTTAGATCCCAATTTAAAGAGCAGTTCTCACAGACCTTTAGCTTTTATCAATCATAGCTTGATATCTTCCTCAGCCTTGAGTGACATGCACTCAACCTACACCTTAATACATTTATTGGGGCTTGTTCCCAGTTAATAGGAGCATTGGAACTTTAGGGAAATTTATCACCAGATCTGTGTGCTAGAGGTATCATTTACTGTTTTTTTTATATATATATTTTTTTATTGATTTCAGAGAGGAAGGGAAAGGGAGAGAGAGAAACATCAATGATGAGCCAAAACCGGTTTGGCTCAGTGGTAGTGCGTTGTTCTGCGGACTGAAAGGTCCCAGGTTCGATTCTGGTCAAGGGTATGTACCTTGGTTGCAGGCACATCCCCAGTAGGGGGTGTGCAAGAGGTAGCTGGTTGATGTTTCTCTCTCATCGATGTTTCTAGCTCTCTATCTCTCTCCCTTCCTCTCTGTAAAAAATCAATAAAATATATTTAAAAAAAAAAGAAAGAAAGAAAGAAACATCAATGATGAGAGAGAATCATTGATGGGCTGCCTCCTGCACACACACACACCCTGGGGATTGAGCCCACAACCCAGGCATGTACCTTGACCGGAATCAAACCTGGGGCCTTTCAGCCCACAGGCTGATGTTCTATCCACTGAGCCAAGCCAGCTATCAATTTACTCTTTTTTTTTTTTTTTTTTATATATATATATATTTTATTGATTTTCTACAGAGAGGAAGGGAGAGGGATAGAGAGTCAGAAACATTGATGGGAGAGAAACATCAATCAGCTGCCTCCTAAACACCTCCACCAGGGATTTGTACGCAACCAAGGTACATGAGCTTGACTGGAATCGAACCTGGGACCTTTCAGTCCGCAGACTGATGTTCTATCCACTGAGCCAAACCGGTTAGGGCATCATTCACTCTTAATTACAAAGGCAGCCCAGCTACTCTGTCAAATTTCCTGCCTTAAATTTAATAATGAATTTATCTGGTTTGTGTAGCATCCGGAACTCTTAGAGTTGAAGTTATTGTTAATTTTCATCACAGTGGCAGTTCCCTAGTGTAACAACTGAAGTAATCTGCTAAAGCAACAATTCTCAACCTCTTTAATCTCAGAGCAAACATAAACTAATTAAAATTATGTGGTATACCAAAAAAAAATTGTTTTTTGCTGGTCTGACCAAAAATAGGTATAATTTTGATTTATTCATACCTGATGGCTATTGCTGTGCTGGCTGTTATCATTTTTTTATTTGACAGCCTAAGGGAAAAGAGGTGAATATGCCTGGCTAAATAGTCAGGTATTGCATGTTTTAAAAATACTTTGTCACACCGGTTGAAAATCACTGTACTAAAGGATTGAATTTAAAAAAAAATAATTTTTATTCATTTCAGAGAGGAAGGGAAAGGGAGGGAGAGATAGAAACATCAATGATGAGAGAGAATCATTGATCGGCTGCCTCCTGTACATTCCACACTGGGGATCCAGCCTTGCAACTCAGGCATGTGCCCTGACTGGGAATCAAACCATTAACAAATGATAATAAAAACACGGGCTGGGCTAAAGGATTGTATTTTTATTCTTCAAAATTCTACCTTATCTTTGTGACTTAAAGCAGAGAAAAGAATTACAGATTGATGATTGAAACAGATACATTTCAACAAAAGTACCTGTTGGTTTATTGTATTTTATTTAAATTATACATATTTTTTAAAGTATTCAAAATATACATTGCAGTATGTAATGAAGATAAGTAAGTTTGTTATTAAAATTTTTTAAAGAAATGTACCTTAATATTAACATTGTTACCACTTTGAGTGGAAAGGAATTTTTCGTTTCTTTAGACCTTTGTTCATATGAATTCTAGGCAGAAATTGGGAATTCTGTTGTTCAGTTTCTCTTAGGGAATTGACATCAGTTTTAATCCAATTCACTTAATGAAGACCTTCCAAAATGACATTTTTCATATTTGGGATTTTAGTCTATTTTAAACATTTTCTGCTTTGGATGTTTAAACCACAGAAATAAGTAATGAATTCATCAACCTAAATATGGTTTATTTGGTATATATTTCTTTTAATGATTATAGTGGAGCAAGTTTTAAAAGTTGAATTAAACTTTAATTGGGAGTTAAAGTTAATTTTGAAAATACTTTAAAAATATTTTTAAAGTGGATAAAAGTATACTTGCTCCAAAGAATGGGCTCATTCATTGTTTAATTGTTTTCTTTCCAGAGAATGAAGTTGGTCACTATATTTCCCCCTTTCATGATATTCCTCTGAAGGTGGACTCTAAAGAGGTATTGTTTTAACTTGTTTTGGGGAAGAAAATACGTACTTCTAGTGTCACCATAAAATACTTTTTGAAAGCCTCTAGAAAGAAAAGAATGTGGCCACAAGTCAGGAAGGACATGAGTTACTACAACAGGACTGTAGCCTCCTTCATGAACTAGAATTTGTATGAGAATAGGATTTTGTCTGGAAGACTTAGGGAGAAAGGAATGGTAGTGGGCCATCAAGCTTAGAATCTGGTAGGAAATAAAGATTTAAGGTTAAGAATTTAAGATGTTAACAACAGACTTACTTTTAATAATAATAATAAAATAATTAACATTTGATGATTTTTTTTCTATTTGCTGGCCATAATGTGAACATGTGCCATTTTATTTAATCCTTATGAGTCACTATTATCTCCAAGGACACCAAAGCTGAAGGCATTTCACTGACTTATCTAAGATCAAACAGCTGGTTAAGTTCACCTGCATTATCACCATAGGCTAGCAATACTATTGCCCTTATGTTGTTAATGAGGTTAACTGCCTTGCCCATGACCAGAAATCCAGTCTGTTGTGAAGGTGGGGTTTTTAACTAGCAATTCTGATTATAAAGCTTATGGTCTTGAACCACTCTACGAGGCAGATGCTGGAAAAATAAAGTTGGAAGATGGTAATCTTTGAATAGCTCTTCTCCTGGAACCTAAAATTACTTGACAGATGTGAGTCAGGGAAGAATGTAAGCCAAATAGGAGTGGGAGGCCTGCTGCTGAAGGTGGTGCTGAGAGCTGAGAGTGCGCCTAGCTGGCAAGATGGCATACTTGGCAGCGAATGTTAGTTATCCTCACTGAGTTGGAAATTCTTTCCTTAAAATGCTAGTAGCTAATTGGTTTATTTCATTACCAAATGTAGTGAGGGGCATGGTTCTTAAGTAAATAACCAGGACTGCATTCCAGGTCGAGGTCATACAGGGCTGGTTGATGGGATTGGGCTTTCTAAATCAGTGTAGGGCAGAGGCCACTAAAGTGGGAAGCTGCTTCTGATGCAAGAGTGGTTTGGCCTTCTTGGTGTTACCTTGGAGGCCAAATATAAGGCACCATACTAAGGTTATGGAAGGCTGACGTAGGATTTGTGCTGCCTTTTAGCCCTTCAGAAGACTGGACTGTCAATAATGATGGCAACAAGGAGAATTATAGTGAAGATTTATTGGGTGCTCATTGTGCTTTGCAAAGCATTGTGCTCAGTGCTTAGCTTTGATTATCTCAATAGGCAAGGGCTACTATTACCCTTATGTTGTTATTGAGGTTAACTGCCTTGCCCAAGGTCAGAAACCTAGTCTGTGGTGGAGGTGGGATTTGCACTTAGGTGCTCTAACCCATAACTTTTACTCTTAACTGGTCTTGTGCAGTCCTTTCAGCTCATTACTTCTAACAAGTGTTCAGTTATAGAACAAAGGGCCATATAATCTGGAGAGAGAAAGAAACCAAAGAGAGAGCAGAAAGAACTGCATTTTACCGTGTGTGTCCCTGTAAGTGTAAGGGTGTGTGTGTGTGTGTGTGTGTGTGTGTGTGTGTGACCATCCATATGTTTTGTTCTGTTTGGGATAGTGAACTATCCAACCTAAATATCTTGAATTTCCCATCACCTCTCCTTGCTTTTGGCCACAAGTGTATGCATTCACTTATTCATTTGTTCATTAATTTAATCCAGCGATATCTAACCTTTTTCATCTTATGGCACATAATAGACTCATTAAAATTCTGTAGCACACCAAAAATATATTTTGTTTATCTGAAAAAAGTATAATTTTGATTGATTTACAAAAATAATAATAATGATTTCCTACTCTTTTTTGCTCCAAAGTGACTTAAAAACAAACAAAACAGCTGCCTATACTTGTATAGAAGGATTTCTGGTACCAAGAACTAACCCATCAAATGCAACCTTATTATGTGACATGACCAAAAAGATACAACTCTATTATATCTCCTATTTATATTTTATGATTCAACACAGGGCATTCACACCGGATGGCCATTGTTGTGTTGACTATTGTCATTTTTTTAAAGTTGACAATCTAAGGGAAAAGAGGTCAGTGCTCTTGATTAAATAGTCAATTATTTAAAATATTCTTATGTTTTAAAATTTCTTGCAGCACACAGGTTTAAAATAGCTGTTTTAATCATTCAGTAATCATTGCTTAAGCCAGCCAGTATTCCAGGCACTAGGAATGCAGTGGTGAATAAGATACATATAGCTCCTACTCAGTTGGAGAAGACAGAAAACCAGAAAGCAGACATGTCAGACAGATAGCGTTAAGTGCTGTTAAGCTAGAACAGGGTCATGAAAGAAGGAGTGACTGATAGGATGCTGCTTGTGTACCATGGCAACATCTGTGTAGCTAACAAAAATAATAACATTGGGAAACGTGGTAGGTAGGGTAGAGGTATGGAAGAAAGAGTGGACTAGAAATTAGCAGGCATAATATTCAGCCTAGGGAAGGATGGTTTGGGGGGGGATATGAAAATTAGGATAGGGCAGGGCAAAATGTGACAAGATACACTAGTGAATTCTGGGCATGTGGAGATTGATACGCACAGTGGTTGTATGAATATGCTTTCCCCAACCTCGGCTGTAATGATTAGTTAGAACTATTGCATCTTGTACTTTGGGATGTGGTTTTTTAGGAATAGTAATGATGTTTCACAGCAAACTTGGAATAATCATTTTTCTGTTTTGTTTCTTTTATTCGTTATCATTTTGGTGTAAAAGTTACATATTAATATAATGTGTGTGAGCATTTCTGAATGGCATAGTTTTTCTTCCCAACCCAGAATATACTCTGTTTTAATTTAAAAGTGCATGGTGGAGGCACAGTAATCTTACCTTGGTGGGATTTGCAGGCAGGAGGCGCAGTCGAGTATTTTCATGACTTGTTAGTCGTGTTCCCTGGAGTTTCATCTCAATAATGAAATGACTGTTTTAAGTGCAATCACTGGAAACTGCTAGTCTTTCCTTAAAGACTAATGGGTCAAGGCCAGTTTGGCTCAATGGATAGAGTGTCGGCTTGGGGACTGAAAGGTCCCGGGTTCGATTCTGGTCAAGGGCGTGTACCTTGGTTTCGGGCATATCCCCAGTAGGGGGTGTGTAAGAGGCAGCTAATCGATGACTCTCTCTAAAAGATATTTCTAACTCTATCTCTCTCCCTTCTTCTCTGTACAAAATCAATAAAATATATTTAAAAAAAAAAAAGACTGAATGGAGCCTTTGCTTATTTTATAAAATCTAGAATATACTTGAAAGAAATTAAACTTTTCTGATGATTCACTTTATGAAACAGTTTGATGCCTCATGCACTTGGGGGTGCAAATACTAAGAGGAAAACGAACAAGCCTTTGGTGGGTTCTCCATTTCCTCAGGTTTCTGCACACCATCTAGTGAAATGCTTATGCAACAGGCATATTTTCATGGCTTTGCGGTGCAGCTGTATTTTCATGACATGTTACCATCATAAATACCATCTTTCCTTTTATAGGAAAATGGCATTCCTACAAAGAGAGCGCGGAATGACTTTTCCGAGGTGTACCTAAAGGTTTCTGTTTCTGTGAATCACCTACATCTGTTAAAGACCTTGATGACAGTTTGCCATTTGTAAAGTGCTTCTGAATTTTCCCCTGCAAGACTTTCGTGTGCAGTCTGATGTTTTTCTTCTCTGGTATCACTTTAAGATACTAGTGATGCTATTACCATTTCACTGTTTTTTTCTTGTGGTAAAATATACATAACAAAATTTACCATTTTATTTATTGCACACTCTTTTACATGTATTCAGTCATCATCTTTTTATTGCAAGGGATAATTTGTTTCAACAGCTATTTTAGAATCCAGGAACAAGTCTTTTGGAGATAAAGAAAAAGATAGTTTAACCTACTGACATGCTAAAATTTCCTTACTTAGGAACAGATGTCTGTCATCCCATCTCTTGCTATTGATCAATCTCTTTTTATCTTGCTGATACCAGATGGCTTTTCTATTACCTTCTTAGCTTTCCTTTTCCTTCCTAACATATTTCCATCCATTCTCTTCTCTAAATGAAACTTAGGACCCTAATCTGCTTCCAAACATTGCTTTGAGGGTTAATTCCTACCACCTATGCCTAACCTGGAAAATGGTCCTTAAGCCATCTACAATGGAACCATGTAGGGCACTTCTTAAAATTTTAGATTCCAGATCCCATTCCATGCACACTACATCAGAATCTCTGCCTGTTGAACCTAGTGCCAGGGTATCCTCCTGTACACCTGAACTTTGAGAACCACTGCCCTATATGTTGGGTAAAAAGTCATTCAGGGCCTCAGATTTTATAGGTTCCTAGAGACTTTGTATGTTAACCTAGAAACAGTTGATTCAGTGGAAAAAATGAATTCTTCTGAGTTCATACAGCTGACTTAAAATTTCATTTTTAGAACATGGTTTATATCAGAGATTGCATGACTTGATTTTTTTTATTTTTAAAAATTATCTTCCATTTTCCTCATCCACCACCCCTGGCAACCACTTTTCTATGCTCTGTTTCCATGAGCTTGACCCTTTGAATATTCTGCATGTAAGTGATGCCATGCAGAATTTGCCTTTCTCTGGCTTATTCAGAAAGCATAATGCCCTAAAGGTCCATCCATGTTATTGTAAATGGCAGGATTCCCTTCTCTGGGGGAGTAGTATTCCATTGTGCATATGTACCATATCTTCTTTATCCATTCATCCATTGGTGGACCCTTAACATTATTTTATATCTTGCCTGTTGTGAATAATGCTGCAGTGAGCATGGAAATGCAGATAGCTCTTTAATATCCTGTTCTTTTGTGTGTGTTTTCCCCGTCCTCCCTTTGTGTGAGTGTGTGTGTGTGTGTGTGTGTGTGTGTGTATCTTCAGAGGTGAAATTGCTGGATAATGTAATTCTGTTAATTTCTTGAGGCACCTCCATACTGGTTTCCATAGCAGCTATACCAATTTACGTTCCCATTAATAGTGCATAAGAGTTCTTTCAACATCCTCACCAGTACCTGTTATTTCTTGTCCTTTTTGTAATAGCCATTAGAGGTCTGGTGCACGAAATTTGTGCAAAGGTAGGGTCCGTAGACCTGGCCAGCCATCAGGGCTGATTGGGGCCTTTCAGCTGCAGGCCAGGGCTTCCCTTCCGCAGCTGCCGCCTGGGGTCTTCCTTCATTCCATGCCGCCCCCTGGTGGTTAGCACATGTCATAGTGAGCGATCAAACTCCCAGTCTCCAGGTCGAACTCCCCAGTGGACACTTTGCATATTAGCCTTTTTTATATATAGATTTTAACAGGAGCAAAGTGATATCTCAGTATGGTTTTGATTTGCATTTCCCAGATGACTAGTGATATAGAGCACCTTTTCATGTACCTGTTGGCCATCTGTATATCTACTTTAGAAAACTGTCTATTGTTCAGTCCTTGCAATTTTTAATCAGGATTTTTTGCTTTTTTTTTTTTTTTTTCTATTGAGTTGTGTGAGTTTATATATTTTGGTTATTAACCCCTTATGATTTATGATTTGCAAATATCTTTGCTCATTCCCTAGGTTATTTTTTTATTTTGTTAATGTTCCTTTGCTATGCAGAAATTTTTGTTTGTTTATTTGTTTTAATCTTCACACTCAAGATTATGTTTTTATAGCTTTTAGAAAGAGAGGAATGGAGAGAAAAAGAGAAACATTGATCAGTTGCCTCCTATATACACCGAGATGGAGAAAGGGAGAGAGGGAGAGAAGGGGAGAGAGGAAGAGAAGACATTGATCAGTTGCCTCCCACACACATCCCGAACTTGCAATCTAGGTATATTCCCCAACTGGGTATCAAACCCACAACCTTTTTGGTGTAAGGGATGATGTTCCAACCAACTGAACCACCCAGCCAAGGCATCTATGCATAAGTTTTCTAGTTTGATGTAATCTCATTGTTTATTTTTGCTTTTGTTGCCTTTGTTTTTACTGTGAAATCCAAGGACTATTTGATATATTAAATTAGTAAAAGGAGAAAGCATGGTTTCTTCCCTTATGCATATAAAATTTACTGACTGCTTTTTCACGTTACTATTTTTCATTCTGATTTCTACAATAAATATAGGAGGGAAATGGAGAGATAGAAAAGAACTGAGGGGAAGGTAAATGTCCCTGGTTTGTTCTCAACTTTCTGACTTAAAACGTGCCCTCCTGTATCGTTGTGGTTGATAAATTTCAGCAGACCATTATTGTTTTTTAATTAATACTAATGTTAGGATAACCAGAGTAACATGGGCTTTAAAAAATGACAGGTCATACACATTTTAACTGAAGAGAAAAAAAGAGGACTGGTAATATGCTCTTAGTGATCAGGAACAAATGGTGAAGGGAGTGCGGTTTGCAGGCTGAAAATTCAAACCTCATCTATTGTTGTTTTAGCCTAATTCAAGTCTCTGAGAGTGGTTTTGGTAGATAGCATTGTGTGAAACAATTGTCACTAGCTCGGTCTTCTCTGCCACCTCTGAGTATGCATTTGCATGCGTCTGTTCTCTTAGAGCCAGGCTTTCAGGGATGAATAAATTATGTGAACATCTGCCATTTATTTTTTACAGCTACTTCAGACATATTTAAACAGGTGCTGGGGTACCTCATGAAAGAGCATGGGAAATGAAACCTAACAGTGGGACTGTGTACCAGGTTGCTAGGATAGGTCTGAGACATGCTCTCAAGGAGCAGTTGTTGAGAATTCATTCTCGGCTTTGTTCTTTAGCTCATTAAGAGTATGGGGCTTTGTCATCTGTAAACTTTAGCCTTATCTAGAAAAACATAAAAGCCATCAGGACTTTGTGGCTCAATTTATACCTGTTTTATCAGTGCTTTAAACTAGAGGTTCTCAACTCTGCTGCATATTAAAATTGCTTGGACAGCTTTTGAAAATAGGCAGTGCCCTGGCTGTTCCCCCTGCCTCCTCAAAAAAAAAAAAAAAAGAAAAAAAAGATAATTGGGAGGTGGGGCTCTTTTCTAATTGGTTTATGTTCTTCAGATGATTTTCCTGTGTGGCATGATTGGGAATAGGTCTGTTTAATCATTGCTTCTCAAATGATCTGTTGAATGACTAGATTTTGTTGTTGTTATTTCTGGTCTGTTATGAACTGACTAGAGGCCCAGTACACGAAAATTTGTGCACTCAAGGGGGAGGGGGTCCCTCAACCCGGTCTGCGCTTTCCTGCAGTCCAGGACCCCTCGGGGGATGTCCCCGCTCCTGGGGAGCGGGCCTAAGCTGTCAGTCAGACATCCTTAGCACTGCTGCAGAGGCGGAAGAGGCTCCTGCCATTGCCGCTGGGCTCGGAGCCATCAGCCCACTGTGTTAAGCGTCTGCCCCCTGGTGATCAGTACATGTAGGGTCAATTTGCATGTTACCCTTTTATTATATAGGACTAGAGGCCTGGTACACGAAATTTGTGCACTGGGTTGGGGGAGCCCTCAGCCCAGCCTGTACCCTATCCAATCTGGAATATCCCTCTCACAATCCAGGACCACTGGCTCCTAACTGCTCACCTGCCTACCTGCCTGATTGCCCCTAACTGACCCCCCTGCTGACCTGGTCACTCCCAACTGCTCCCACCCCCCACTGGCCTGGTAGCCCCTAACTGCCCCCCATCAGCCTGGTCACCCCTTACTGCCCATCCCCTGCTGGCCTGGTGGCTCCCTATTGCCCCCCTGCCGGCCTGGTCACTCCCAACACCCCTCCCACCCCTGCCAACCTGGTCGCCCCACACAGTCTGTTGTTCAATTGTTTGGTTGGCCCTCACTAACCCCTGCCAACCTGGTCGCCCCACACAGTATGCTGTTTGGTCATGACTGTTACTCTGATAGCATCCCGGACAATTTGCATATTCCTCTATTGTTAGTATAGATACTTAAAAAAATGCCATCAAAGTGAATTATTAGAAAAGTATAATTCAGGTTTCAAATTGATATTTTTAGGTACAGCAAACATAAAAATTACTCCATCAAATTGCTGTAATTGATTCTAACTGAACCAATAACCATCAACTTGCAGATTAGTCCTAATCCATGACCACACTTGAAACCATTGCTTTGCCAGGATAAGTTATTAGTTACTGATATCAAAATGGCATGCAAGTCAACTTGAACCTTAAGACTTTCTCTTTGTAACTCTAAAACTGTGGGAAATTATACATTCCTGGTTACTGTAGGAAATAGTTTTTACTCACCATTAACCCAGGGTCTTCTTTGTTTTAAGCACTCTGCAAAGTTCAGAAATGATAAAAAGAAGTAATGATGCTTTTGTAAGTTTAGGAAACCAGAGATCATGAGACAGAAAAGTGCTTCTCTTTGTAAGCTTTATAACTCCCTACTGATGTCCTTAATTTTACACAATGATCATAATTTGGGTTTAAATATTATTTTATAATTTTCAAAATATTTAACTTTATAATTTTCTGTGTATTTTCATTTAATCATATAATTTATGATTAGTCTTCATACCAGCCTGTGTGGTGAGTAGGACAATGATTATCACATATACTTTACAGATTGGGAAAGTGAGACATTCAGCTTACATGGTGAACTTTGTCTCTATTTTAGTTTGTGAAAATTGAAATTAAAATAAGATTCCTGACTTCATTTTGGTTCTGTCACTATACTGCCAAGGTATCTGCAGAAATGTAGCAACTCTTAACATTGTGCAATAGTAATCAAGTGACATGATGGCTTAAATTCTTCTGTGTTTTAGACATCTTCTCTAATTGTTTAGAGGAAATTTAAGACATAGGCAGACATATGATGCAGACTCTAAACATTTTTTTTTGTGTGTGGGGGGGGGGGGAGTGGAGGGGGGGAGGAACCTAAAACATTCTCCTATGGGAGATAAGTGAAAAAAATAAAGGGTAGGTTAAAAAATTAAATTTTCTCTCTTTTTTTTAACTGCAGAATGTGTTTCACATGGTTGTTGAAGTACCTCGGTGGACAAATGCTAAAATGGAGGTATGGATTATTCTATTACTATCAAATGAATATGATAATCATGATACAAAAACTTTGTTTCAAGTTGTTTTGAATTTAGGATGGTTGACAAACTTGTTTGTAATAATTGAAGACATTCTTGTGAAATTACTTTGAATTTAATTTTAAAAAAGAAAACTATAAGTAAAAGCTAAATCTATACTTTAAAGAGAATGTTTTCCATTTTAGCCTTTCTAGTTTGTTATATACATACTAGAGGCTCGGTGTACAAAATTTGTGCACGGGGGCGGGGGGGGGGGGGGGGACACACCTGAATCTCAACCCAGCCTACACCTACTTCAATCTGGGATTCCTCAAGAGATGTTCAACTGCTCATTTAGGCCCAATCCCACTGAGCACTCAGACATCCCTCTTACAGTCCAGGATTGCTGGCTCCTAACTGCTTGCCTGCCTGCCTTCCTGATTGCCCCTAGCTGCTTCTGCCTGCCTGCCTGCCAGCCCTAACACTCCCCTACCAGCCTGATTGATGCCTAACTACTCCCCTGCCAGCCTGTTTGCCCCTACCTGCCCTCCCCTGCAAGTCTGGTCACCTCTAACTGTCCTCCCCTGATGACCTGGTCACCCCTAACTGCCCTCCCCTGCTGGCCTGATTGCACATAACTGCCCTCCCTTGCAGGCCTGGTCCCTCCCAGGCCTCCCAACTGCCCTCTCCTGCTGGCCATCTTATGGTGGCCATCTTGTATCCACATAGGGGCAAGATCTTTGACCACATGGGGGCAGCCATTTTGTGTGTTGGAGTGATGGTCCATGTGCAGATCACTCTTTTATTAGATAGGATAGAGGCCTGGTGCATGGGTGGGGGCCAGCAGGTTTGCCCTGAAGGGTGTCCCGGATCAGGGTGGAGGTTCCCTTAGGGGGTGGGGTGGCCTGGGTGAAGGGTCTGTGGTGGTTTGCAGGCCAGCCATGCCCCCTGGCAACCCCAGCTGAGGCCCTGGTATCTGGAATTTATTTATCTTCTACAATTGAAACTTTGTACCCTGGAGCAGAGACAAGCCTTCTACTCACTCCGTGGTGGTAACTGTTTCTGTTGGGATTTATTTATCTTCTATAATTGAAACTTTGTAGCCTAAAGCAGAGGCCTGGGCTGGCCAAGGCAGGTGGAAAGCTTGGCTTTCTCCCTCTCCAGGAGCAACTCAAGCCTCCTGCTCTCTCCAGCTCTGTGGCTGTGGTCATTTTTGTTGGAATTTATTTATCTTCTATCATTGTAACTTTGTAGCATTGAGTGGAGGCCTGGACCAGCAAGGGCAGGTGGAAAGTTTGATGGGGAAACCCAAGCCTCCCTCCGGCTCTCCATGGCTGCAGCCATTTTGGTTGGGCTTATTTGCATCTTTGCTCCTGATTGGCTTGTGGGCGTAGCAGAGATATGGTCAATTTGCATATTACTCTTGTATTAGATAGGACCAGAGGCCCAGTACATGAAATTTGTGCATGGGGGGTGTCCCTCAGCCCAGTCTGCACCCTCTCCAATCTGGGATCCCTCTTACAATCCAGGACTGCTCGCTCTGAACTGCTTAATTGCCTGCCTTCCTGATTGCCCCTAACCACTTCTGCCTGCCAGCCTGATCACCCCCTAACCACTCCCCTGCCCGCCTGATTGATGCCTAACTGCTCCCCTGCCAGCCTGTTTGCCCATAACTGCCCTTCCCTGCAGGCCTGGTCACCCCTTACTCCCCCCCCTTGCCAGTCTGGTTTCCCCCCCCCCCCCCCAACTTCCCTTTCCTGTAAGCCTGGTCCCCCTAAATTGCTCTTCCCTGCTGACCTGGCCGCCCACAACTGCCCTCCCATGCCGGCCATCTGGTGAAGGCCATCTTTTGTCAACATAGGGGTGTGGCCATCTTTGACCCCATGGGGGCAGCCATTTTGTGTGTTGAGTGACAGTAAATTTGCATATTACCTTTTTATTATATAGGATTTAATTTTCCTTGACTCTTCTCTGTCTTTGAAAATGACAAATATTTTTAACGTTTACTCAAATAGATTCTGGGATGCATTTTGTTCATAGACACCACTGAAACTTATCTGTTTGGGGCTTATGGCAATTTCAGTTTCTAAAGACTTAAGTCTTTAGATTTTGTTCTACCAGGAATGAAGGCATTTTCCCTGGCCAACTCTTAACTTATGAGCACCCTCTACGAGCATCTGCTGTTCCCCTAGGTAGCTTTAAAAAAAAAAAAAATCTTCCCATGAGACATGAACCTATCAAGATCTTACCTCTTGCTTTTCAGAATTTTGTTACTTCATCTTCAGTTAGATAATCCTTATAATTCTGAGTGAAATTTAATTTATGGTACTTTGAATTTGAAGGCAGGTATGATTTCAAGTATTTAAATTAATTATTGTTATGCAACATGTATAATTTTCAGAATTTCTATTTGGAGAATTGTCAGTAATTTTACTAGGTACTGGTAGTATTTTATTTTAAATTTTTTGCTAGTATTTTATTTTGTCGTCAATCCTCACCTGAGGATATTTTTCCCATTGGTTTTTAGAGAATGGAAGAGAGGGAGGGAGGGAGGGAAAAAGAGAGAGAACAAAAGAACAAAACACCAATGTGAGAAACACATTGATTGGTTGCCTCATGCACAAAACTTGTCCGAGGCTGGATATCAAACCTGGATCCCAGGTATGTTCCCTTGACTGAGGCGCAAGAGCTGACACTTTAACCACTGAACCATGCTGGTCAGGGCTTAGCTAATATTTTAATAGAAAAAGTTCATCTTGTTTCAACTATACTGTTTCATCATCTGGCTACTCTCTACCATAGGATATAGGATCAAGACTCTGTGAGAGTCTACCTAATTTAACCAGTGTTTTTTATTCAAAGATGGCTTCAGTTGTTGTTTACTTTATAAGATAGGTTTTGTGAGTGTGTGTGTGTTTGTGTATGTGTGTTTTGCATGGCATTTTGGATATGTCTGATGCATTTTGTTCATAGACACTCAGAAATGAAATTACTTGGTGAAAATCTTTGAGTTAACTTTATTATAAGATTGATGGTAAAAAGCCTGAGATCAGTAACAAAAAGGAAGCTGATTAATTTTTATCCTCTTGCTATTTCAATCATTTGTGTTAAAAATGAGTGCCTAAATAATAGAGTGCCTAAGTATATAATCTGATATTTCCTTCCCAGATGATTTTTCTTACTAAATTAGAAATAAGATCTAGCTTAATTTATTTTTAAAGTATCTTTGATCAGTAAATTGTGATATGAGTAGTTAGTCTTACTATATTAGGTCTTGAAAATATTATTTAAAGATAGGATTAATAATTTCTCATCCTCCTACCCCCTTTTGTCCATGATCTGCTTAGATTGCCACGGAGGAGCCATTGAATCCCATTAAACAGGACGTAAAGGATGGCAAGCTACGCTATGTGGCGAACATTTTTCCTCACAAGGGTTATATATGGAATTACGGTGCCCTCCCTCAGGTAACATTTTTGTTATAATGGTAAAACTTTTCTGCCTTCTGAAAAAATTGCCTTGTAAATCCTGTGAGCTACTTGAATTTAAATTGATTCTGAGGACATGTCAGTTTGGGATATTTATAAATTTAAAAATTTTAAATGTGGAGTCTTATTGTATCAATAAATTTTTTTCAAACTTTATATCTGTGTTCTAGCTCTTGGAGTTAGGCTTATAGAACACTCACATTTGGCATTTTGAACACATTTTTTTCTCAGCTTGACTGTTAAGATTCAGTGAAAAATATTTTTTCTGCTTTATCTGTCATTTTTTTTAATATGACAACAGTGCTTTTATATATTCACATGGTAGCATGAATTTTATTTTTTAAACTTTAACAGATGAATTTTTAAGTAATTAACTTTTTTTCAGAACCCATGGTGAATTGAGTTAGATGACTTAATTATTCATTATTATGAATTTATAACTGTTCAGTGGAAAGCAGTGAAAGCAAGGGCTAAAAAATGGTAAAGCAGCATTCCTGTTAGAGAATGGCACTACTTTTTTTTTTCTTTCTCATCCTTTTTTATTTTCTTCTTCTGTTTCTCACTTCTGGAAAGTGGTAACTTTTGTAGGTGATTTAGTGAGTAAAATTCAGAATATGCAGAATCAAAAGGCTGAGTTTTGGTGACAGAGAGAGGCATCTGCCTTTATGTTTATAAAAGCCATTAGATCATTCATGTATCTGGGTGTTCATTTTGTATTTTCATTTTTTAAATTAATTTTAACATTTTGCATGAAGTTCTAAAATGCTTTTGGGGAAGTTTCTGAGGAAAGGGGTCTTACTCTGTCCAACTCAGAAACACAGCTGTCCATGTAGAATAAACATTCACAGGAAAAGAAAAAAGAAAATTGTTTTCTAAAGAGTCAGGCTGCCTTTGATGCAGTTAGACCACCCACGTGGAAAGGTTCTTTGTTAAATAGGCACTTTTAAAATGACCTGCTCAGAGTGAGAATGTCTGTTGAAACTATAAAGATAACTTTTGTGCATACCAGGTGCCTAAATAGACATTTTGTTTGACCTGGTGAGAAGATTTTAAAAAATAATTTAAAAAATTGTTAAGCCTTAGGGGATACTTCTGCATAATAAGTTACCAAAGAATAGGGTTTTGGGATCAGATTGCCATTTATTAGTAATGTAACCTTGGGCAAAGAAAGTAATGTCTTTTTCTTCATCTATAAATTAGAGATGATAAAGTACCTACTGCAAATGGTTGTGTTGAGGTTTAATGAGTTATTGCAGATTTATCTTAGAATAGTGTCTAATGGGTAGTAATCACATTATTACTACTGTTACTTTTATTATTATACTAGAGGCCTGGTGCCTGAAAATCATGCAGAAGGGGGAAGGGGGTCCCTCAGCCCTACTTGTACCCTTCCCAATGCAGGAGCCTTCGGGGGATGTCCAACTACCAGTTTAGGCCTGATCCCTCTCATAATCCGGGACCTCTGGCTCCTAAACACTTACCTGCCTGCCTGCCCTAACCACTCTGCCTGTTGGCCTGATATGTGTATATGAATGTGTGTATTAGTCTTCAGCAAAAGAATATACTACAGTTTGCATAGAAGTTATTTATCAAAAACAACCCCCCCAAAATAAATTAATGTTTATAAAAAGTAGAAATTAGGTCACTTGTTTTATGGGAAAGAATAAATAGCTTCCTTGTACATACTAAGACAGAATGAGCCTGTTAATATGGAAGCCAGCCCCTGGTCCCATTTACATTTTTTTTAAAGTATGTGTTTATTGATATTAGAGAGAGAGAGAAACAGCAATGTGAGAGAAACATTGGTTGGTTGCCTCCTGTATGTACCCTTACTGGGAATTGAACCTGCATCCCGCAATGTGCCCTGATTGGTAATCAAACTGGTAACCTTTCAGTGCATGGGATAATGTTCAGTCAACTAAATCACACTAGCCAGAGCTCCATTTGCATTTTTGGTCTCATTTCCAGCTTCCCCTCATCCTTCTCCTCCTGCTCCATCACTGCCACAGTGACCATCTCACAATCCTCTGGTACCTCTGGCATGCTCCTGCCTCAGGCCTGCACATTCACTCTTTCCCAAATGTGCACATGACCTCCCTCTTACATGATTGCTCAGGAGTCATCTTCTTCCTGATGTCTGCCCTGTGCATCCTTTACTGTTTTAACTCTGCCTCCTGTACTCTCATTCCATCTTCCCTGCTTTATTTCTTTCCCTTTTCCACAACATCTAATATGCTATGTAATTTAGTTATCTGTTTTTTGTTAATTCTTCCAGCTAGAATGCAGACTTAATAAAGGATTCTATCTGTTTTGTTCACTGATGTCTCCCAACTGCCCAGCTTAGTGCTTAGAGCAGAGTAGGCACTCAATAAATATTTGTGGGATTAACAAATTAATAAATGCCTTGTGTGAGTTGCATTTGTTTTGTAGATGTGTGTGGGTTTTTGCTCTTAGGTTTTGTCTTGTAACAGCACGATTTTGTTCAAGCAGTTACCAAGCCAACCGTGCTTGCAAGAACGTTTAAGCAGAACACTGTGTAGGTAGCAGTCTCTCCACTTAGCTTGTGATTCATCAGAGTGCCATCATTATTTCTGACCTTCAGATGTCTAGACTGTTTCACCTTAGTACCTTCTCCCACACTAGCGGTAGTGCCTTCCTCAGACCTGAGTTTGGCCTGGACAAAAGTCATTTTTGTCTTCCCCCGATTTTTCTGAGTATATACTTAGAGGAACCATGTGGATGATGTTCAAGGACTAGAATCACTAAATTCAAGATTTCTTTGGTCTTAATAGATGATTGTTGTGTTTATTATTTTGGCCTTTATTATAAATTTGGTTCCTTGTCCCCAAGTATCATTTAGTACCACTTAGTAGCTTTGTAACATGGGACTAGTGACTACATCGCTCCAGGTCTGTTTGTTCACCTCTGTCATCCTACCACCTACTCACAAGGTGATTGCAAATTTTGAATGAGATGGTCAAAGCCAAGTGCTTAGCCCCATAGTGAGTTCTCAGTCACATTGTCTCGATGATGACACTGTTGGCTACTGCTGTTAGCTGCCAATAGCTGGTAAAGGCTCTTGCTCCAAATTTAAGCTTGTAAAGAACAGGTAGTAACTGAGGGGCTCCTACTGCTTTGGACTTGTTGACAAGAATCCTGCTTAATCAGGAAGGAGTTTTCAAGAAGCAGCTACATATCCAGCTTGGTACAGGGCAGTGATGTTTTAAAGAGACCTAAGGATCAGAACACGGTGATTACAAACGTATTGGCTAATATTCATAGATTGTTTTCAAACACAGAAAGGCAGGCCCAGTGCTGGTTCCTTGTCAGAGGAGCAGTGAGCAATGGAAGCAGCGGTTCGGGCAGACAGTGGGAACATTCGAGTTGAAACTCAAAACGTGAACATGGATTTAGACACTGACAAAACTTGGAGGAAGATTATGTTTGGAAATACCACCCACTTTCAGATGTGATTATACAAACAAATGAAAGACGGAGGGGAGGAAATACTATAAATAGGCTTTAAGTATTATTGTGCTTGAGGATGTACTGGCATGTTGGCATCGAGCCTGTGTAATTTCTGAGAATTTTTTCTTTGGACTGTGGCTGTCTATAAAATATAAAACATCACGACTGTGTGGAAAAGTTAAAATACATTATAGTGATTATTAACCTATATTTCTGCTTCTCTCCCCTCCCCCCTTTCTTTTAGACTTGGGAAGATCCCCACAGAAAGGATAAGCTCACAGACAGCTATGGAGATAATGATCCTATTGATGTTTGTGAAATTGGCTCAAAGGTTCGTGGTATAGACTGTTGGAATAGTTTATTCATGCCATAAAATTTCAGTTCTCTGTGGAAGCCACCAGTTCTTCAGTTCTTTAAAGTTCTAGCCCATCAATTTCTCTGAGATCAGTACCTTTTTGTGTCTTTACTTCCTGCTCTTAACGGGGATTGGTAAACGATAGCCCAGTGGCGGGTCAAATCTAGCTCACCACCTGTTTTTATAAATTACACAGCTACACCCCTTCATTTACACATTGTCTGAGGAATGGTAGCAGAGACCACATCACCTGCGAAATCTAAAGTATTTACTGTCTGAGCTTTTACAGAAACATTTTGCCAGATCCTGTCTTCAGCTTCCTTGCTCATTATCCAGACAAGAAATTCAAAACCAATGAAAGCCACGGGCACTCTTTTTGTGCCTGCTTCCAGGTTGCCGAGTCCTACAATATCAAGGTTGCTGCTATCCACAGAATTCTGGGAGTCCTTGGTGAAATCTTTTTTCTATTTTCTACTGCAGTTATCCTATCATAATATTACTATGCAAATTGACCATCTCTCCAACACACAAGATTGCTGCCCCCATGTGGTCAAAGATGGCTTCCCCATATGGACAAAGATGGATGCCACAAGTTGGCCAGCAGGAGAGGGCAGTTGGGAGGGACCAGGCAGGCAAGGGAAGGTAGTTGGGGGCAATCAAGCCTGCAGGGGAGGGCAGTTAGGGATGACCAGGCCAGCAGAGGAGGGAAGTTGGGGGCGAATGGGCCTGCAGGGAAGGGCAGTTGTGGGGGACCCAGTCCTGCAGGGGAGAGCAGTTAGAGGGGACCAGACCTACAGGGGAGGGCAGTCAGGGGTGACCAGGCCTACAGGGGAGGGCAGTTAGGGGCAAACAGTTAACTGGCAGGGGAGCAGTTAAGCATCAATCAGGATGGCATGGGAGTGGTTAGGGGGTGATCAGGCTGGCAGGCAGAAGTGGTTAGGGGCAATCAGTAAGGCAGGCAGGTGAGCAGTTGGGAGCCAGCAGTGCTGGATTGTGAGAGGGATGTCTGACTGCCTGTTTAGGCCCAATCCTAAATTAGGGATCGGACCTAAGCTGGCAGTCGGATATCCTTCGAGGGGTCTCAGATTGGAGAGGGTGCAAACTGGGCTGAGGGACACACCCATGCACGAATTTTGTGCACCGGACCTCTAGTTGCTAATAATTATTATTTACTGTAGACATTCAGCTCCTTGAACTTTGTTCTCATTCCCAGCACAATGTCTTGTCTTTAATATTGTCGAGTTCAGAGAAACCAACAGATGAATTCCCTCACCTTTTCCCCTTAGACTAGGGGTGTCGAACTCAATCAGAGAAGGGGCCAAAACCTAAAATCCAGCCTAAATCGCGGGCTGAATGGTTTACTGAACAGTCATAAACTGTCATTGTGATGGAAACCCAGCGGAGTGCAGTGATGACAGCGCGGTGCGGGCCACATTGCAAGGCCTGGCGGGACGGATTTGGCCCGCGGGCCTTGTGTTTGACACATGTGCCTTAGACTGTCAAACTACCAGTGCCTGCACACATTTCTCCCTTTCATCTGAGCCTGGGAGAGTTACCTTTTCTTGTCCAAGACCAGTGCTTTCCTTCTTGCCTCTGAGTGACAGTATTTTTCTATTTTGTCCTGTATTTATAACTTATCTTTCTTTGTTGTCTTCCTTCAATATGTCTCCTGTCTTCCTTCCCTTCGCATGAAGGCTTATAAAGAGTTTCCCACTTAATCTTCAACCTATATCAGAATTGTTTTCATCCTGCCATTATTTCAATGAAACTGCTCTCACTAAGGTCCCTGGTAATTTTTTTTAGCCAAATCCAAGAGGCCTATTTCATGTTGACATAAGAAATGTCCAAACTTATACGAATTTTGAGTTTATTTGAGCCAAACTGATGACAATGGATTGAGAAAATGCTCCAGAGAATGGCAGTTTTAAACCTGTTTTATACATTACAATCAAAAAGAGATGTGAAGGAGTTACATGAAATTCATTGATGGTAGATAGATTGGGGAGGCAGGAGAAAGCAAAGCTAGGGGGCGGGGTGGGTCTCCGGGATTGGATAAAAAGTAAAAGGGGCCGAAGCCGGTTTGGCTCAGCGGTAGAGCGTTGGTCTGCGGACTGAAGGGTCCCAGGTTCGATTCAGGTCAAGGGCATGTATCTTGGTTGCGGGCACATCCCCAGTAGGGGGTGTGCAAGAGGCAGCTGGTCGATGTTTCTCTCTCATCGACGTTTCTAGTTCTCTATCTATCTCCCTTCCTCTCTGTAAAAAAATCAATAAAATATATTTAAAAAAAAAAAAAAAAGTAAAAGGGTTAGACACACACTCCTTTTATATTGGTGGGTATGGGATAGTTAGTAGTCAGCAATTAACATGATAATAGCAATGAGAAGCTCTGTGGTCTCTGCCCTGATTCTGTGCTTGTGCCCTGAAGGGTCTGGAAAAAAGAAATGACTGACATTCCAAAGGTTTGCTATGGCAGATGCAAAAAGACAATAGACCAGCTCAGTTAAGGTAAAGATTGACCTTTATTAAGGATAATAGCAGCCCAGGACAAAAGACTACGCAACAAGACTTGATTTTTCTTAGGAAGCTCTTATTTCAGACCATCCTGTAGGGTTACTTTAGGTCTCTAAGTTTGTCGGGTCTGTCATGCGGGCCTCCCCTGAGCTTGTCAGTTTTAACATGTGACCCCTTTTTTGTCCACGTGTCTAACTTGTTACTGTTAACCTTGTCTTTCTTCCTGAGACAGTCTCTTCACTTTACTTTGATTGTGTCATAATCGCTTGGATAGTCTCTAATTCTGGTTACTTTGGGTTTCTTTTGTAAGCTCCTTTTCTTCTGCCTATTCCTTAGGATTGGTTAGCTTGAAGATTGTGCCACTGTCCCAATGAAGAGAAGAACTCCCTTGGCAATCCCATCCCAAGCACTCCTAATTTTGCTCTCAAATTAGTATCTCCAGCTCAGACCTGTATAGTCAGCTGCCTGCTTCTGCCCTTGGATGTCTCTCATACATCTCAAACTCACCCTGTCCAATACAGTTCATTCTTCCCTCCTCTCCTATAACTCCTCAGTATTTTCAGTCCCCAAAATTGAGGAGTCATCTTGATCATTCTGTGCTTTTCTTTATCTGTTAATCATGAAATATAGATTCTGTATTCCAAATAGCCTTTAAACTACTTCTTTTTATTCTCACTGCAGCAAGCTTTGTCAAGTCCGCTATTTTTCCTCACATAATTATTCCTGCTATTGACCAGTTTCCTCTCTGAGCCTTCTTTTCCTACCATCATTTATTCCAGACACCTCCTGCTTTGCTCTTGTTAGCACCTGGTTTCCTCTCCTGACACTCCCCGTTTGCAGGCCACCCTCTAGCTGCACCCATCTTTCACTTCCTGTAGTGCATCTGCTTTCCCTGACGGCCAGGCCTTCGCACAAGCTATTTCCTCTGTAAAATGGAACCTCCTCTCTTCACTTTGTGACTTCCCCCCTTTTTCTTTTCTTTTTTTTTTTTTAAATATATTTTATTGCTTTTTGTACAGAGAGGAAGGGAGAGAGATAGAGAGTTAGAAACATCAATGAGAGAGAGTCATTGATCAGCTGCCTCTTGCACACCCCCTACTGGGGATATGCCCACAACCAAGTTACATGCCTTTGACCAGAATCGAACCCGGGGCCCTTCAGTCCCCAAGCCGACGCTCTATCCATTGAGCCAAACCGGTCCCGGCCCCCCTTTTTCTTTTTCTTTTTTTTCTCCTCCCTACTCATCCTTCAGATCTCAGCTAAAATAGCCCTTTCTCTTAGAAGCCTTTCTTTATTGCCTTCTACCAACCAACTAAGATACTTGGTCTTTGTTATGTACTCCCTTAGTACTAACTGTGGTCTGTTTGTTTAATTGCCTCCTCTGTGAGGTGAGAGTTAGCTCTGTGAGGATGGGACTCAGCATTGAGTGTATAGCTCAGTGCCTGGCAGGTAGCATATGCCTAAGTTAAGAAATACCACCCTGAACTATTACTTGAGTCTTATTCTAGTTAAGATTAAATTAGTTCTCTGGTAACGCCTATTGGCAATTTTAGGCTTCTAGATTATTGTTCAGGAAACAGTTTCCTTTGATTTTTTTTTTTTTTCAATTTTATTTACCATAACTAGAGGCCTGTTGCATGAAGATTCGTGCAATAGGCCTTCCTTCCCCTGGCTTCAGTTACCGTTTCTTTTCTGGTACCCTGGACCCAGGCCTTCACTCTGCCCGCCACCTTCCACCTTCCCTCCTGCCAGAGTTTGCCAACTTTGCTGCTGACTCTGGCCGGAGTCTGCTGTCTTCATAGCCACTTCAGACTGAGGCCGGATTCTGCCGTCTTCTTCCCTGTGGCCAGAGTGCTGCTTCTATAGATCACTTCACTCCCCACCCTCTCTCTTTCATAGCAGGCATCCTGCCCCACCTGGCACTTCACACCTGGGCAGCAGGGCTGCCATCATCTTTGTCCTTCTAGTTTGCATATCCCCTCCTGATTGGCTGATGAGTGTCATGGAGGAATGGTCATTTTGCATATTTCTCTTTTATTAGTGTAGATTATTTTGTTCTCTCGTTTTCGTTTTCTTCTTTCTCTTTCTTCTTTTGCTTCTTCTCACTCTGTTCTTCCATTTTTTTCCCTCCTCTTCTCCACATCCTCTCTGCCCCCCTTCTTTTTATTCTCTCTGTCTTACTCCTTCCTTGCAGGAGAGATTTTCATCTGCTCTGGTTTTATACACAGATAAGGACAAGAGGCTGTAGCTCCTCTGTATGTGTGTGTCTGTGTGTCTGGGACTAGTTTCTGTGTCTCTCCAGCAGAAATACAGCAGGTAGTTAGCTTTCTTTAACGTGTAGGCTATAGTTTAGGAATTTATCTTTCAAACATTTTCTCACCAGAGGGGTATAAAGTGTGTCTAAAATGAATAGATTTGAAGGAAGGAAGAAGGTAAATATTTTAATGAGTACTTCCTATGCTTCAGACCCTATGCTACGTACTTTAGTCACTTTCACATATCCTATTTCCTGATAAGTGAAAGTTACTAAATTAAATAACATTACACTGATGGAACATTTTATGTATTATAAAACTCTTATTCTGAGGGCATAATCCCTGGGGCCATTCAGTTCTTAGCAAGTGCAAATTATTATGTTAATTTAAATTATTATGCAGATATTAAGTGGATGTTTAAAGATGAAGTAGAAGTATCTTATTTTCACTTAAATTTTTTAAATTTTATGTAAAAATGTGTAAATGAGCATGCGATTATTGAGATTAGTAACTGAGAGAACTCATATGAAAATGATTTGACTTAGTAACAGTAATTTGTTATTGACAAAACAAAGGAATCACTTTAAGGAAACTTGATATAGAGGTTTTTTTAATAAACCTGCCAAAGTCACTAAATATGCAGAATAAAATTGAAGGTTTCCAATATACATAAGTAGTTTTTAATAAGGCATATTTAACTAATCTTGAAAGCATACTTTTACAGTTTACATAGAAAGCTTAATATATATGGGTGTTTGATACATCATTACTGAAAAACATTGACTCGTTATTTTTTGTGGAAATTTAGTATTGATTATAAATGGTCAAGTGAATTTATATTCTAGTTTAATGTTGACATTTTGAGTGGATAATTCTATTTCAGGGGATTGTCCTGCAGCATCCCTGGCCTCTTCCCACTAGGTGCTAGTAATATTTCCCCATTTTATAGCCAAAAACATCTCCAGACATTGCCAGATGTCCTCTAGAGGGCAAAATTGCCCGTGGTTGAGAACCAGTTATCTAGTTTGTCACTTCATTAAACAGTGTAGCCAGCCTTTTCATTGGTGATTACGTGATACTAGAGGCCTGATGCATAAAATTCGTGCAAGGGGCTTGGCCCTCACAGCCCCAGCTTCGTCCAGAAGGTCATCCACTGTTCAGCCGTCCAGTCCTGTCTAATTAGCATAATTAGCATATTACACTTTCATTATTATGGATGATAGTTTTGAATAGATCTCCTGGTATGAGGTGTGTAGATCTCCCAACAAGATCATAACCTTTGAGAGCAGGGATCCTTTCTGTGTGTATAGGTAGTATCTGATATGGTGCAGGACACTGAATAGAGTCTAAACATGTAAGCGTCTGGTTAATATATTTGTGTATATTCTCCCCAAAATGAAATCTAAGTTTAGTTTATGCAATCTCACTAATCTGTTGTGTAAACTAATTACAACTTCATACAGAGTTATATTAAGATTTTAGTTTTATTTTGCAAATATTCTAAAAGGATTTATTTGACTTTATGGTTTAAGGTCTAGTGTTTTTCTCTCAAATAATTTCAGGACCCAAAAGTGACCTTCTTTTGCATATCTTGCTTTCCAAATGTAAAGCCGCATTTTGAATCATGAAGGAATTCTGAAACATGTGTTCATATTTCAGCTTGCAGTGAAATTCTGTGGCTGATTAAACCTTTAAGAAGAAAAGGAAATAGGAAGAATGATTGTATATAAATGTGGCATAGACAGTTTGACGGAACCACTGAAATAAATTGTTTTTAGCACATGAAACATTTGCTTAAACATCATGCTATTTCTTGGTTTCTCTTTAAACCTTTTAAAAACATTTTACTAAGACTTTTTTGTTTGTATCTTTAAAGTACTATTAGTTCTTTCATTGTCATCCATTATCTTCTTAAGGTTATATAGTCTAACATGTTAAAAATTTACTTTTCAGTAGTAACTGAAAAAATGTGCTTTGTAAAAAAGGTATTGTGAAGCAATTTAAAAGGATTCTAGGGTCTCTTTTTACCCTCAAGCAACAGAAGCCAGGATTATAGTTTGTAATGATATACATGGGTTTATTTCTGCTTAGTGTGAGTTTCTAGGCTTAGTACATTAAATTTCAAGATCTATAAATAACTCCAATTTCTAAAAAGGGATCCAGATACTTAATTTTAATAGGCATTTCATTAAAGGTTTTATGACTGTTTTTACATTTTTTAAATTATTAAACCTTTATTAAATTTCAGTTTATGGTGCTTTTCATCTTTCATGGATTTTTTATGAGATATGAGTAAACTTCTCTAAAGCTTTATAAATGCTCGGTTTCTTTTCTCTTTAAAGGTTCTTCCTCATGGAGAGGTTATTTGTGTGAAGATCCTTGGGATTTTGGCTCTTATTGATCAGGGTGAAACAGATTGGAAATTAATTGCTATCAATGTGAATGATCCAGATGCCTCTAAGTTTCATGGTAAGTTTATAACTGCAGAAACAGAAATAAACCAGGAATTCTTAGAATTTAAAAGGGACTTATGTAAAACACACTGAAAGGTATTTGGGAGTTAAATTTATATGTTTTGTATTTTATTTATTCTCCATTGAATTTAAAGAGCATTTGACTGATTTTGTCTGAGTGGTATCATATTGCTAGGAGGAACAAGAGATAAAACAGGATGTAGATAGACAAATGGTATACTTCACACTAAGAAAGTGCATTCCTACTCTCTTCCTTTCCTCCCTTCTTTCTTTCTTGAATCTCTCTTTTGTTCATTGGAGTAATGGAAAAAAACTGTTTATCAAGGACACAGTTGTTTCTACACCTGGTTTTTGTTCTGTCCTGTACAAATGAAGGGAAAGATAATTGCTCTCTGACAAAATTTTGATGTCCCAGAAATTTGAGTTCCAGAAATTGCTTGCTGTGATGAAGAACTGACTTTCTTTTGAGTCAGACTGGGTAGATCATTCAACCTTTCCAAATTTCAGTTTGCTCATCTGTGGAAATAAATGGACCTACTTGTGAAGTTGTTAACCAGAATCAAACCCGGGATCCTTTGATCCGCAGGATGACGCTCTATCCACTGAGCCAAATTGGCAAGGGCTAACATTTAGCCCCCCCCCCCCCCTTTTTTTTTTTAATTTCAGAGAGGAAGGGAGAGAGAGAGAGAAATATCAGTGATGAGAGAGAATCATTACTTGGCTGCCTCCTGCATGTCCCATATCAGGAATCAAACAGAAGGTCATGACCTTCTGTTTCATAGGTTGACACTAACCATTGAGCAACACTGACTGGATGATTTAATATTTTAAAATCCCTAGCATGTTCCAAAGCATTGGTGCCTGTTTTAGTACATATTATCATTCCATTTTTGTTAGATTAAATTTATCAGGGTAACATTGGTTAGTAAGATCATATAGGTTTCAAGTGTACAGTTCTATAATACATATCTGCAAATTGCATTGTATGCCCACCACCTAAAGTCAGATCTTCTGTCACCATATATTTGATGCCCTTTACCCTTTGGTGCTAAAAGGATTTAAATAACTTGTCCAAGTTGTACATCTAGTAAATAGGAAAACCATGATTTGAACTTATTTCTGCTTGATTATGAAGTCCATTGTCCATCAATAGTACTATACAAATCAATTCATACATGACTGTAGTCGTTTGTAGTATTTCTAACTAGTGGTATTGAAATCAGATTACATTAGGCTAAGCACCTTACTTCTTGAGTGCCCTGAGGCCTAGAATGAAAGATTTGAGGTCTCTTTCACTTTACTCCTGTTTGTACCCAGAGTGCAGATGACTGCATTTAGTCATCATTTAAATTCTTTTTGTGTATTCTTGTACAAAAAGACAAGCAGAAATGCTGAAGCTTACTTAGTTTGAGATGAAAACTGAAATAAGTAAAACAAATTATTGTTTTGAAAGGATAAGACTCTTTTTTATTCTAATAAAAGTCAACACGTGTATTAACTTAATCATGAAAAATACAATTCTTCATACGTTGTTAAAATCCTAAAATTAAAAGGCAAGAATTATTGCCATATTTTCCTCTAATATATTATGCTGACATAGTGTCTGGTGTTTATTTCCAGAATGACTAAGGTATGGGAAGGGAGGGAAATAATTTACTTCAAGGATATTTGTATATTGTTTTCACTGGGTGGTATTTTAAGTACTCGAATATATCTAGATTTTGTAAAATAAGTTCTGTATGTAAGTGGTTTCTTTTTCACATTTCTTTTATCTTCCTATTATTATAATATATTCCTCATATCTTTATTGCATTTTCTTTTATCTTTTACTTAAGTGACCCAAGGAAGAAATAGATGTAGGCACAAATTGAAAGGCTGAAGAAATTGCAGTACAATTTAAAAAAAAAAAAAATCATAAGTCTGGAATTCTAAGTGATCCTATGTAGCAGCTTTTATTTTTTAATTTAAATACATGTTTTGTTTTATATTTATCATATCTTTCAAACATCATACAGCTGTTCTCTCAACTATTTCAGACAACAGAATTCTTGTTATCCTGCTGCTTAACAAAGGAAGTGTTAGCGGACAAAAATTACCCTAATTTTATTTTTCTTTCTTCACTCCTTAGCCTGCTGTGTTGTCTGTGTTTTCATTAGCACCTGTCAAAGGGGAATTAGAAAGGATGAGAGCTGAGTGATGCTCAGTAATTAGAGGGCTTGAAAGCTTCCTAAATATGTGAAGGAATTTTTTAAAGTTTAAGGAGAAAGCCAGTTATGATTTGTTACAATGTTTAATAACATTTTCATATCATAATTAATTCACCTTCCAAAGATATCTGTCTTATAATTCATGAGAAGCTTACGTATTATAAGCACATGGCTTATTTTATATGATGTTATAGGTTTATAATAGAACCTTGATCAGGGTAAGAAGCCTCAGAAACAAATAAAGGAACCAATTTTATGATTATGCCTCTTACAACAACATATGACCCTACATAACAAAGAGCTAATTGGACTGGACAGCAGGACGACCTTCCGGATGACCTTCCCAAACCACCAGTGGGCGGGGCTGCGAGGCATCCAAGACTGATGGGCGGAGGCAACAGGGGCTGCAAGGGCTGAGCCACTTGCAAAAATGTTGTGCATCAGGCCTCTAGTTTTCTTATAACAGAAAATACGTATATTTGAGTTCATTGATTAGATAAATATTAGCTAATAGGTTGTAAATTTTGGTGCCAGTCTGTACTATATATCTTTGAAAATTAATCAACTATATTATTAAGTCAAGCAACTTTGAAAATTTGTTCTTATGTGTCCTTACTTTCTAAAATCACAAACACAAGATTTGGATGGCATTTTTTAATCATAAAATAATCATAATACTTGGAAATAAAAACTCAAAAGAATAAAAAAAGGTATATAAGATGAAAACTGAAGTTCTCCTTCCACTTCCCACCCTTAGTTTACTGCTCATAACATCTTCACACTGTGGTTTCAGTTCTCTTGAGTGTTTGCTTCCTTTCTGTAAGCAGTGTACTTACACTTCTATTTCCTAATTCATGTCTTTTCCCTCTTGACTCAAGTTGCTGCCTTGGGCGATTAGGAAATGAGCTTTTTATACATTTCTCAATTTTGTTACCATATTTCTTCTTCTGTTATCTTAAATCTAAATATTACACTTTGAGCTACATTTGTTGCTTCATTAATTTTAAACCATAACTGAAAGCTGCCCAGAATGGAACTAGGACGTTGAGGTTTCTGTACTTCTCTGCCCCTTACTATCTAGTCACACTATTAGTTCTACAGCATCAAAATGAATAATGTTTGAAGTTTTGTTCTTTATCCATAACTGTGTGTGTTTTTTGTTGTTGTTTTGTTTTGTTTTTTGTGGTTTTTTTTTTTTTTTTTTTTTTTTATGTTTTGACTCCTGAATCTGAAATTTGGAAAGCACTGAATTGCACTTATAGGATTTATGTGAATATTATTCATGTAGTTTATAATACCATTTGTTGAATGAGCAGTGTTGGATAGGCCGTTCTCTTGATCCCTCTGCATAGCTATTATTGTGGGTTTTTATTTTTTTTATTGCCCTCCTGGCTTACTAGTTGTACTCTTTCTTAGATTCTTTCATGTCCTTCTTTTTTTGTTTTTCTTTTTCATTGTTGGCTGGTAAAAAAATTTTTCCAGAAAATGCATTGGAGATTATCTTATTTGGTACATATTAGAATGTCGTGTGTGTGTGTGTGTGTGTGTGGTCACCTTCTACTTAGATAACTTTAAAATATCTAATACGGTAACTTTAAATTACTGTGCAAGAATTGAAATTTCTATCGCAAAGGAGTGAGTGATTTTATAACATTTTAAACATTTGTCATCTGTACTTGATGTTTTTATTAGATCAACAGGAGGAATTATTCAAAACATGTAGGAAAGTGTAGCTATCTGAAAAAAAAATTTTTAAAGTCTAGTTTTCTGATGATGTATGTAATGCAGAAATTTATTTAAAAATTTCAATAATTATTTTCTATACATTTTTGTTTAGATATTTAAAAATTTCTTGTTACTCATTTCCAGTTCTTGAGAAATATCTGGGGTTTTTTGTTTGTTGTTTTTTATTTTTTACATGGTCAGCACCTATTTTTCTTTTTAAACAAATAAATCTGTTTTAATTTATGGTCAGTATGTCTTCCGTGTGTATACTATATCAATTTAGACACATTTAAAGTATGATTTTGCTAGGAAGTTTTAGGGTTGTTTTATTTGTTATGAAATAACTTCTTTGTTCCCAGGGAACATATGTTCAAACTTTGGGAAACTGTAATATCCTGTAATCATAGTTCCAGTTTTTAACTTTGACATGACTGAACAAACATTAGCAATTGCATCAGAGAATGTGTTTCAGTTAGAAAGAAACTGGTTGCTGGCTATATTTCTTTAATTTCTACATTATTATTTAAATCTTAAAGTTTTACCTTTTAAAACAAGTAGCCACTGTGAAAACCTTAAAAAAAAAAGTCCAAATAACATTTGAAAACAAATTCCTATACTCCCTGATAGAAAATTGGTCACTTTGCCTGACTCATTAACACTTGAGAGCACTAAGAGTATTTAGTGCACTATAATTAGGTTCTAGGTTCTTGTGTTTTCAATAGTGCCACAATGGCCTGAAAGAGTTAGTAAGACTCCCAGGGCACCCAAATTGTTATTAGAGAATGGTTTGGCCATCCTACCTAATAAAAGAGTAATATACAAATTAACCATCACTCCACCACGCCCACCAGCCAATCAGAGCAAGTATGCAAATAAACCCAACCAAGATGGCTATGGCCACAGAGAACAGGAGGGAGGTTTGGGTTTCCCGGACAATGGAAAAAAACAAGCTTTGCCTGCCCTTGCCAGCCTAAGCCTCAACTCAAGGCTACAAAGTTTCAATTATAGAAGGTAGACAAATCCAAACAGAAATGGGAGGCTAGGGTTTCCCCAGGCAACTGGAGAAGCAAAGCTTTCTGCACAGCCTGGCTGGCTCAGGCCTCCACTCCAGGCTACAAAGTTTCAATTATAGAAGGTAAATAAATTCCAATATAAATGGCTTCGGGCCTTGGAGAGGGCAGGAGATTTGGCTCCGCTCCAGGCTACAAAGTTTCAATTGTAGAAGGTAAATAAATTCCAGATACCAGGGCCTCTGCTTTGGTCGCCAGTGGGTATGGCCGGCCTGCAAACCACCACAGGCACCTTGCTCAGGCTCCCCCATTCCCCTGAGGGAACCCCAACCCTAATCCGGGTCACCCTTCAAGGCAAACCAGCTGGCCCCCACCCATGCACCAGGCCTCTATCTTATCTAATAAAGGTAATGTGGAGATTGATCATCATTCCAACACACAGGATGGCTGCCCCCAGGTGGTCAAAGATCTTGCCCCCATGTGGACACAAGATGGCCAGCAGGGGAGGGCAGAGGGAGGGCCAGGCCTGCAAGGGAAGGCAGTTGTGGGTGATCATGCAAGCAGGGGAGGGCAGTTGGGAGGCACCAGGCCTACGAGGGAGGGTAGTTGGGGGCGATCAAGCCTTCAGGAGAGGGCAGTTAGGGGTAATCAGGCCAGCAGAGGAGGGAAGTTGGAGGCAAACAGTCTGGCAGGGGAGCAGTTAGATATCAATCAGGTTAGCATGGGAGTGGATAGGGGGTGATCAGGCTGGCAGGCAGAAACGGTTAGGGGCAATTGGGAAGGCAGGCAGGCGAGCAGTTGGGAACCAGCAGCCCCTGGATTATGAGATGATCCCAGATTGGAAGGGTGCAGCCTGGGCTGAGGGACACCCCCCTCCACCCTCGTGCACGAATTTCGTGCATCGGGCCTCTAGTTAGGAATAATAGCACTTAGTTATGAATAAAACAAGTTCAGAGCTTTTTAAGAAGATCAAAATGCAAGGGGATGTGTAATTTCTCTCTCAGTTAAATTTACCACCTTCTATAATGTAGAGCTCCATATAGTCACCAGACAGATGTCTGAGCCATTTTAGAACTGCCAGTGATGTTTGACGGGAGTACTGTCATGAGAAAGTTTGGGCCTAGAAGTTACTTCAGCTTGCAGAACAATAAAGATTTCTTTTGTTTGGTGTCTTTAAGTAAATGAAAACTGTTATCTGTTGTCCTGTAATAACTTGCTTTTGTAGTTTAAAAAATAAAAAAATAAAAAACAAATTGAGATCAGAACAGTTATATTGACACAGATATATTCTGGGATGAATAAATTACATTGATAATAGCAGAATTATTTTAAGCAAGGTAGTTGGGACTCTTTCAAAAGCCAGCAATGCACTTGTTCTAAAATTATCAGAATGTATATGTATTTTACTGGTGTATATACAATAGTTTACCTTATCTAAGTCGGATACACTTCATATATCCAGTGGATGTCTGACACTATGGATAGTATCAACTCTGTGTACAGTTTATTCCTCTACAAATGTATTTATGATAAACTTTATAACTTAGGCTCAATAACAATAATAATATTATTAAGATTAATAGTAATAACATTAGAACAATTATAATAATCTAGATAAATAAAAGTCTAATTGACCATTACAACTGAATGAACTGCTCAACCAGTTGCTATGATGCGCATTGACCACCAGGGGGCAGACACTTACTGCAGGAGCTGCCCCCACAGCCAACCTCCCCCTGCCTAGCAAATCCTCCCCCTAGCCTCTCGGCCCTGTCCAGCAACCAGCAAGCCCCAGCCAAGCCAAGGGATCTCAGCTGTGCACGTATTTCATGCAGTGGGCCACTAGTATATTATAATAAAAGTTATATGAATATGGTCACTTGTTTCAGAGGATCCTTGCTGAAGTCTTCATATAGGCTCAATGATTTCTGGAATAGCATGTAGCCATCAGTTGGAGCACATTTTCTCTGTTTTTTGTTAATCCTCACCTGAGGATATTTTTTCCATTGATATTTAGAAAGAGTATAAGGGAAGAAGGGGGAAAGAGAAAAGGATAAAAACATTGATGTGTAAGAGACACATCAATTGGTTGGCTCCACAACCTGCCCCAGTGGGTCAGGGATTGAATTTATAGCCCAGATATGTGCCCTTGACAGTGAATCAAACAAGTGACCCTTTGGTGTGTGGGCCAACACTAATCATTGGGATACACCTTTTCTATCTTAACCAAGCACTTATCACACACTGTGGTTATAACTTTTGCTGTTTGAAATATAATGGCAAAAGTAGCATGAATTTTTTTTTTCACAATTTTTAGAAGATTCATTCTTACTGTAGATGTTTCAACTTCTGCATACATTTTTTTTCACTGCGGGAGATTTGCCCGGCACAGGCAGGGACAGGGGGAGGTTGGCTGTGGGAGTACACTGACCACCAGGGGGCAGCTCCTGCATTGAGTGTCTGCCCCCTGGTGGTCAATACGCATCATACAACTGGTCTACCTGTCAGTTCAGTTGTAATGGTCACTTAGGCTTTTATATATATAGATTGTTATAGTTGTTCTATTGAGAATTTTAACTTAACGGAAGCACTTTACAGCTCTTCTTTGGTTGCCAGCAACACTACTTTTTTTTTTTTCTTTATTGATTAAGGTATTACATATGTGTCCTAACCCTTATTGCCCCCTCACTCATGCCCTCACCCTCCTGGTGTCTGTGTCCATTGGTTAGACTTATATGCATGCATACAAGTCCTTTGGTTGATCTCTCCCCCTTACTTCCACCCTCCCCTACTTTTCCTCTGAGGTTTGATAGTCTGATCAATGCTTCTCTGTCTCTGGGTCTGTTTTTTGTTCATCAGTTTATGCTACACAACTCTTTCACTTTGGGGCCATTATTAAGTAAAGTAAGGGTTACTCAGGTACTGCCATACCACAATAATCAATCTGATAACTGGGATGGCTATATGTGACTAACAGGCAGGGAACTTATACAGAGTAGATAGGCCGGACAATGGTGTCCTGGGCAGGATAGTGGGAGAAGGCCCTATATTTCATCATGCTACTAAGAATAGTGTGCATTTTAAAACATGTATTGGCCAGGCATCATGGCTCAGTGGTTGAGTAGTGATCTATGAACAAGGAGTTCACAGTTTGATTCCCTGTCAGGGCACATGCCCAGATTGTGGGCTCTATCCCAAGTATGGGGCATGCAGGAGGCAGCTGATCAGTGATTTTCTCTCATTGATGCTTCTATACCTCACCCTTCCTCTCTGAATTCAGAAAAATGTATTTGAAAAATAAAACATGACTTGCTTATTTCTGGGATTTTCTATTTAATATTTTTGGAATATGATTGATTGTGGGTAACAGAAACCCCAGAAAATGAAACCATGTATAGGGGGTGTATCTTGTCTTTCAAGGCAGGAATATACATGCACAAACTGAATCTCTTTGGCTTAAGTTTTCATTTCTAAGTTAAAATTTTTAGTGTCCATGCAATTACTATTTTAAAAAAAATAACAACATTATGTGAAGTATAATTTCCTTACTTCATAGAACACAATTTAATACTGTCATAAAAATAAGTATTAGTATAGTAATCTCAAGGGAAGGTATTTATGTTAACCTTTGTAACCAGAAAGAATGGAGCTAAGTTTGCTTTCCTGTGGGTGTACTCTGACACAGAAGGGGCTGGCATGTCATCATTGTCATGCTGAAAGCTCTGACGTTTCTGGAAGAATTACTTCGTGCCAAGGAACTGCCAAATGTTTCCTTTGGAACAGCTGTTTAATGTGTACACAAGCTCAAGCCAGAGGTGCTAGTGTTCCCTTTTTCTTTCAGATTAAGAAACTGACGCACTGGGGGTGTTGGTTAATAACTCGTGTAAAATCATGCAGAGAGCCCTCAGAAAGCAGTTGGGGTCTCCAGCTATATTTATGGCCCAGGACAGTGATGCTTTCTAGGAGTGCTGGCCATTTGCTCTGAAATAATTTAGGCATCAGTGGGATAATTATGATGAAAGGCTCCTGTAAAACGATGGTTCTTTTGATCTTCATTCCTTTCATTTCATTAATAGTTGTACGTTAATAGGCATGAGTGTGTAGGGACGGGGTGTGGGAGGAGGCAGTTGAGAAGGAGGGACAAATTGGGTAAAATGTAGTACTATAATTAAAAATAGAATTAGATTTCTGGGGATCTTTTGTCTCTGTTTTAAACCTTGACCTCTTTTAGTGTTTTTTTTTAGGTTTCAGTCGTATTTCTATGATGTGGTAAAGAGTAGGGGAGATCTAAAATCCTCTGGTGTGTTTGTTAGTTATCTGACCTTGGAAAAGTCATATGACCTCGCAAAGCCTTAGTTTCTTTAAAGTTGACCCTCTAATCAGTAAATGTTCCCAAGGGTTTTTCCCATCTCTGAATTTTGGTTGTTTTATGAAATATTTTTAATCCATTATTTTCAGTCTGTCTTCTTCTAAAGTTGAAAGACCAACATTATTTTCAAAGTTAGAGATGAAGATAAAAGTTTAAATTAAAGGATCCTGAGATAGATTTCTTGATGACTTTGGCACATTTTTAAGTTCTTTAGCGTCGCTGTTCATTGCTGTAGCTGGAACTTCAGTAGCGGTCTGTCCCACCCAAAGCCTGAGCTGTAGCCACTGTGTTATATGTTTCATATTAAAATTAGATTAGAAGAATATTTGAATTTCTGTTATGCACAAGACATCTGGATGGTTTCCGTTTTATTTTTTCTGTCTCGTTTCTCATGAAATGATAATGAACATGCATATTTTTGGAAAATATTTACCAAGTCTTTTCTGAGAAGTTTTTCTGATAAAATACAAATAGGCCTCCATGTCGACTTACCTAAGTAGGTAACACTTTTTAAAAATGTGTTAGTTTCCATTATTTTTTTATGACATTAGTAAATATTTTTAGTACAGATGATGATAAAGTATAATTTAGGGAAAGGAGAACTGAGAAGGAAAGGACAGCTAAATGGAAGGAGACTGTTCATTAGTCTTAAACACAGGTATGCAGACCAGGGTGGAAAAAGGAAAACCTTTTAGAGATCCTGAGTAAGTACAAACTATTATAACACGTCCCTGAGCTGGAACCTCTAATTGTGACAGAGAAAATACAGTGTGTTCTGGAAAGGAACTGCTGTTTCTTGTGAATGTTTATAAAATGTCATTAAAAACACATGTTCTTGCTTTCCACAGATTTTGGGTAGAGACCAGTTGCCCAGGAGTAGTTCTGTGAGAGCAGCATCTGTAGTGTTAGAACAAGAGTGCTGTGCATTTACATCACTCTGTGGTAAAATCCATAAAATTGGAAACTACTTATTTATTTATTTACTTATTTATTTATTTATTTTTAATTTATTTTCCTCTTTGGACAAAATTTTAAGCATGAAGCCATTTCCTAGTATCTTTTTTTTTTTTTTATTAAAAAATAATATGGGCAAAGAGATATGGCACTACATTAATGTTACTGTTTTGTTTTGTTTATCTAAACATAAAAATAAAAAGATTAGCTGATTATATGCTTTCCTTACTTTATCTCATGGTACATTGGAAATTATCCAGACAAAAATGGCATTTTAAAATTTTGCTTCAGATCTTTTTCATGGAAGTACTGGGGATTCTCAAGTTGGGAATGTATATAGTTTGATAAAACTCTGAAGTTGAGAACCATTTCACTAATCGGGTTTTTTTTTTATGTTTTTGTTTTTGCTTGCTTGTTGGAGATTTAACCTTAGATCTAAGTTAATTGATAACAGTTTTAATATACATTCAGTTAGAAGATGTAATAACCTAAACCAGGGGTCTGCCACCTTTAAGACATAAAGAGCCACTTGGACCCGTTTCCGAAGGAAAAAAAAACCTGGGAGCTGCAAAACCATTGCGACATTTAAAACAAATATAACACTGCATATATTGTTTCTTACTTTAATGCTATATACCAGATCGTGCAGTTAGCTGTCAATCTGAAGAAAAAAAAAGACTTTTTCACTTAACCATGTAAAATATATTTTTGCAAATTAATAGCTAATTAAAATATTTAATTTACCTGGTTAATGGGGTTTTTGCTCCTGAACCTCAGTGCACAGTGTCGGCACATCAGGGCTATAAGACGTTACCTTCATTTTCACACGGGCTTGCCAGTTGTCGGAGCCGCGGTAAAGCTTCAAAAGAGCCGCTTGCGGCTCTGGAGCTGTAGGTTGCCGACACCTGACCTAAACAAATGATGATGCCCCCCCCCACACACACACACACATACACATCTGCCTAAGATTTAAAGCTACTATATTGAGTTTATTCTGCACAGAAGAATAAAGGCATATTAAAAAAAAAAAATCTATTCTAAAATTCTCTCTTGTGTTTGTTATCGACTTTGGAAAAGTCATATGACCTCTGGAAGCTTTAGTTTCTCTTCTAAAGTTGTCTCAGATTTAAAGCTCGTGTATTGAGTTTATTCCCTTTAAGACCTTGAGCAAATTACTTAATATGCTAGAGCCCTAATTTCCTAATTTACATAAAGGAAATAAATAATACCTAATTTACAGGTTTTAAAACTTCAATGACATATTAGTACTGAACATGGAAAAACTTGCCTGCCAATCTGATAGGTGAAAAATGGTATCTTGTTTTAATTTTGTCCTTTTCTGCTTAATGCTCTGATGGAGCATCTTTTTCATTTATTTATTGGCTATGTGTCCTTCCTTTCTCTAAATTACCTAGACATATGGTTCCCATTTTTCTATTGAGTTGACATGTTCTTTTGATATGTGAGTATTACTTGGATATTTATTACTTAGATGGAAATATTTTCTCATCTGCAGAAAAACTATTGTGTTTTGGTTTACAGATATTTTTATATTTTATGTATTCCATTTTATCATTTTTATAGATGGTTTTAGCATTTTAATTTATTTTAGCATTTATTATGATATTTAACAGTTATTAAAACATTATTTCTTCATAGCCAAAGAATGTTTTAGTCATTTTGATTCTTATTTTAGAATATCTTCCCCTATATACAGAAAGGTAATTTTCCTTGTCTCTCTTTTATATTTCCTTTTTATATATATATAATTGGGTCTTTAATTCATATGAAATTTATTTTATTTTTTTCATATATACAATATTCCCATTACTACTTAACAGAAAAATCTATTCTCTTTCCTCTGTTTTGAAATGCCTCCTTTGTCATATATTGCATTCTCCTTCATGCAAATATTAGGTCTAGTAATAATTAATGTCGTTTTCTAATACTTTTTTAAAATCGAATTTATTTAAACAATACAACAAAATTTAATCAACAATATAGTTGCCGTTGTTTTCTACTACTTGTGCCCAACGCTCAAGAAGCATTTTAATCCCTCTGTTGTAAAATTCTTGTGATTTTGATGCAAAAAATTCGGTCAATGCATTTTTGAGGCATTCTTCATTATTAAATTTTTTTCCAAGAAGAAAGTTTTGCAAAGAACGAAACAAATGGTAATCGGAAGGGGCAATATCAGGAGAATATGCAGGTTGAGGGAGAACTTCCCATTCCAACTGGCGCAGTTTTTCAGCAGTGATTCTTGCAGTATGCGGTCGTGCGTTATCATGGTGAAGAATTACGCCCTTCCGATTAATCAGCGCGGGTTCTTTTTCTCTTAAAGCTTGGGCTAACCTTTCCAATTGGGCACTATACACTGCACTTGTAATGGTTTGGTTAGATGGTAAAAGTTCATAATGAAGAATTCCTTTAAAATTCCACCAAACACACAACATCACTTTTTTCGCATGCAAGTCAGGTTTTGGCGTGGGCTGCGGAGCCTCATTTTTGTCCAACCATTGAGGCCGCCTTTTCAAATTAACATACAGCACCCATTCTTCATCTCCGGTAACAATTTGCTCTAAAAACGGCAAACGGTTTTGACGAGAGAGGAGCGAACTGCAAATTGTGACTCTTTGATTAGGGTTGTTGTCGGTCAACTCATGAAGAACCCATTTTCCAAACTTTTGGACTTTGCCAAGTGCACGCAATTGATTGGAAATTGTTTTTTGTGAACAATTTAAAGTTGTCGCAAGCTCTTGTTGGGTAATTTGAGGATTTTGCACCAAAAGAGCTTGAAGAGCTTCTTGATCAAAATTGGACACACGGCCTCGACCACTCTTGTCATCTAACGAAAAATTTCCCTCGCGTAATTTCTCAAACCAACGCTGGCATTTTCTGGCACTAACTGCATCTTGACCAAGAGCACTACAGATGTTTTTTGCAGCCTCACTTGCTTTTCTTCCTAATTGGAACTCGTAAAGCATGCAGTGCCGAATATGCTCTTCATCCGCCATCTTCTTAGCCCTAGTTTTGCAACAAAAACCAAACCAAACACAAACTTTTTCAAGCAAAACTTGTTAATTGCACTTCACACGTTCTGTAGATACCACGTGTTTGAAGGTTATGTCAATACAAGTCAACGCCAAGCAAGATTTTAAACAAATGTTTAAAAACGACATTAATTATTACTAGACCCAATGTCTGTTTCTGGATTCTGTTTGTCATCAATGATCTATTCCTGTGCCAGTGACAAGTTATTTTAATTACTATAACCACATAATAAAGCATACACAAGATAAATTACCCTTTTGTTTTACGTTTTCAAAATAGTTTTTTTTTGTTTGTTTTACATATAGCTTTATTCTTCTGTGCAGATTTTTAAATCCAATTGTCAAGGATTTCTGCTATCTTTAAAATATTAAATATTCATATCAATGAATACCAGTATGATATATATTTCTACATCTATTCATGCTTTTCTGTTTATCTCCTAGTAAAGTGATATTGATTTAGTAATGGTCTTGCTACATGTTATGTTAAGTTTGTGTCTAGGTATTTAATATGAATTGCTCCATTACAAAAGCTTTGCACAGTTTCTGGCATATTTATAGGTGCTGAATGTGTATTTTTTAATTGATGAATTAATGAATGTGCAGATATCTATTATTTTATTTACTTTTTTATATTTATTGATTTCAAAGAGGAAGAGAGAGAGAGAGAAACATCAATGATGAGAATCATTGATCAGTTGCCTCTTGCATGCCCCCTACAGGGGACCAAGCACACAACCCCAGGCATGTGCCCTGACCTGGATTGAACTGTGACCTTCTGGTTCATAGGTTGATGTCCAACCACTGAGCAACACTAGCCAGGCTATATGTATTATTGATAAGCACAAAATGAACATTTTGAGCAGTCTGAAAGTATCCTCAAAATAGGTGCATTTTCTCTTATTTTAAAGGGAGAAAATGTGTATATTAAAAATTTTGACATTTTAACAATCCCTGTTGTGTGTCAGTTATACATTGCCAAAGACATGTAGTCTGGTTTATGACCTTTTTCTCTTGCATAATGCTTTAGATTCATGTATAAGGTTGTGTCTAATTTGTGAACTAATTTTTTTCATTTTATTGCTGAATAAAGTTTCATTGTGTAGACATGCCATAGTTTATTAATCCACCTGTTAATAGAAATTTGGGTTTTCAATTTTGGGATAATATGAATAAAACGGCTATGAATGTTCAAATATAAGTCTTTGTGTGAACATATGTTTTTATTTCTCTTGGGGAAATACCTAGGAAATGGGTTACTGGGTGAGATGGTAATTATATGCTTGACATCATAAGAAACTGTCAAACTATTAAGTGGCTGTACCATACATTTCATTACGTCCTAAAGATCCATAATTTCCATCTCATGTCATTTCTCTTCAACCTGAAGACTTCAGCATTTTTTGTAGTATGGTACTACTGATGATGAGTTTACTCTATTTCGATTGATATGAAATTGTTATTTCATGCCTTTGTTTTGAAAGTTTAGTTTTACCAGATATAGAGTTGTGAATTATGGAGATTTTTGTGAAGATGTTCCATATTCTTTTGGCCTCCATTGCTTCTGATGAGAAGTCAAATGTCAACTTATTGTTACCCAGTATATAATACATTTTATTCTCAGATTATTTTTAAAGATTTTCTTCTTATCTTTGGATTTCAGCTAGTGTGTGTGTGTGTGTGTGTGTGTGTGTGTGAGAGAGAGAGAGAGAGAGAGAGAGAGAGAGAGAGAGAGATGCTAAAGTGTTCTTTCCTTTATATTTATCCTGCTTAGGGAATAATGACCTTTGTGGATCTGTAAATTCATGTGATTTCTGTCTTTCAACTTATTTATGTGGTGTATCACATTTATTGACTTGCATCCCTGGAATAAATCCCACTTGAACATGGTATATCATCTTTTTAATATGTTGTGGATGTAATTTACTAATACTTTGTTGAGGATTTTAACATCTATGTTCATCAAGGATATTGGCCTGGAATTATCTTTCTTTGTTGTGTCTTTATCTGGTTTTGGAATTAGGATAATGCTGGTCTCATAAAAATAGATGGAAGTGTTCCTTCCTCTTGGATTTGTTGGAATGGTTTGAGTATAGATGTTAGTTCTTTGAATGTTTGGTAAAACCTCCTATGTGAAGCCATCCAGGGCTTTTGTTTCCTTGGAGGTTTTTATTTTTATTTTTATTTTTTTTATTACTGCTTCTATTTCATTAGTTGTTATTGGCCTATTCAGTTTTCTGATTCTTCCTGACTCAGTTTTGGGAGATTGTATTTTTTTCTAGGAATTTTTTCATTTCACCACATTGTCCAGCTTGATGACATAAATAGCTGTTCATATATTTGTGGTGTCAGTTATTTCTTCTTGGCTTTCATTTCTGATTTTATTTGGGTCTTTTCTCTTTGTTTCTTGATGAATCTGGCTAATGCGTCATCAATCTTGTTTATCTTTTCAAAGAACTAGCTCTTGGTTTCATTGATCTTTTGTATTATTATTTTTTTTTAGTCTCTGTTGTTTATTTCTGCTCTAATCTTTATTATTTCCTTTCTTCAACTTACTCTGGGCTTTTCTTGTTGTTCTGTTGATTTAATGTTGAGAGATAAAGCTTACCTCTGAGTATTACTTTGGCTGCATCCCATGGACAAGATTTTAGAGGATAAGAGGGCTGGTAATTAATATTTGTTAAGACAAATCCTGCCCTACCTGGTTTGGCTCAGTGGATAAAGCATCGGTCTGCGGACTGAGGGTTTGATTCCAATGGAGGGGCGCTCACCCTGGTTTCAGGCTCCATCCCCAGTGGAGAGCATGTAGGAGGCAGCCAATCAGTGATTATCTCTTATCATTGATCTTTCCATTTCTCTCTCCTTCTCCCTTCCTCTATGAAATCAATAGGAAAAAAATTTCAAAAAAGAATTAACCCTTATGTTTAATTAGATGATTTTCACATATTACCTTATTTATTCTCACAACAACCTTCATTCTCTTATTTTATGTCTGAAGATTCAGACAAGTAATTTATGTTTCCAAGATGACTCAATAGTATATGAGTGCCAGAACTGGAGTCTGAATTTAGTGCTGTCTAATCCAAACAGGATGTTTTTCCTAGTGTACCTTGTTTCTTCTTTTAAAGGTTCTGAGTGTTCTTATTGTAATCATTTCCTGAATATTCTTAGGACCAAAAGTTACTTATTAAGCAAGAGTATGTTTTTCCTTTTTTGTTTGCTTAAATATTTTTAAATTATATGTGTACTTGGGTGGAGGGGGGCTGGGTGTGTTTCTCTGTTGATGGGTAAGAGAATTACTTAAAATGTTCATTGTTGATCTTTAGATTTACTGAATTATAATAACCTCATACGTCTAATTTCTTTGTTTTTAATATATAATCTTTTTTTAAAATATATTTTATTGATTTTTTTTACAGAGAGGAAGGGAGAGAGATAGAGAGCTAGAAACGTCGATGAGAGAGAAACACCAACCAGCTGCCTCTTGCACACCCCCTACCAGGGATGTGCCCGCAACCAATGTACATGCCCTTGACCGGAATCGAACCTGGGACCTTTCAGTCCGCAGACCGATGCTCTACCACTGAGCCAAACCGGCTTCAGCAATATATAATCATTTTTAAAGTTTATTGGTACTTTGAATTAGATACAAAAGTTCTCATGTTTTAGATCTCTCTTTTTCTCTCTTCCCCTCCCCCCCTTCTACCCCCTTCCTTTCTAAAATTAATAAAAATATTTAATGAAATTAAGATGGAGAGCTCAGATTTGGTAAAACCAAATTAAACTGTAAAATTTGTTGTTTTATTTCATCATTATTTTTGTTTTGCTTTTTTAGTAAAGAAATGTATAAAATTTTCAGTGGATTTATTTAGAACTATGATTATTTTTATAAATCTTAATACCTTTCATTTTACTATAAATATTCTCTAAAGGCAATTCCATGTAATTTTTGTTAATTAAACCTTCAAATTTTAAAATAAACCCGTAATAAGGTAAACGATGGCTGCACACAATTTGATAGAAGTTATGATACCTTTTATGAAGCTTTTTAAAAAAAAACTAGGGTGATACATACCTGGGTGACTTTCTATTTCCCCGTGTGTTCTAGATTGCCCTACTGTTCTTATTTTTAACTTAGGTTGGGAGCCCATTTTTTCCTCACTGAGCATTTGATCCTCTCTTTCAAGATGACTGTCTAAATTCTTAGTGTTACTGATTTTGTTATGAATTACAAGTACTTTTTATCTCTTCTGGTGGATTCCTGACTAATTTGTCTAGTTTTATATCAGGCCATTTCTCCAAGATCATTTTAGTCTTTCATCAGACTTGTCCTTGCATAGTGGCATTCATTTTTAAGACGTTCAATGTACTTATAGTTTCTTCTTTATATATATAGGGTTTTTTTTTTTCTTTTTCTGGAGCATGTATGAGAAAAATCCCACATATTTTTGGAATAGAAGCTTCTCTTCTCCGTCAGGTGACTATTTTTACCAAATTTTACAGACTAGTCCCTTTTAGCTCTTTGATACTTTTAAGTTTTATATAAGTTTAATCCTAACTGGTTTTTGTTGGTCTTACTCCCCCCCCTCCCCCACCTCCCCAACCCATTGTTAAGTCCCCTCAGTTGTACTGCCTGCCCCCTCTTACAGTCTGGGAGCCCTCGGGGGCAGGACGTGGCCCAGTGATCAGGGAAAGGTGACACCCCATCACACCTCTGCTGCAGCCTCAGGCAGCCCTGGGCAGCTGGGCAGCCTCCATCTGAGGCTTACCTACACCTCAGGCCGGCCCTGGGCGGCTGGGCAGCTGACATCTGAAGTTTGCCTGCACCTTGGGCCAGCCTTGGCGGGTTGGGGGGCTGAGGGAACTGGGGGAATACAGAGGCAGGTGCCTCAGTGGGACTGAGGGGACTGGACGCCACCATCTTGTGGCTGTGGCCACCACCATTTTTGAGTGTGGAGCAGTCAATTAGCATGTTCCCTCCTTATTGGCAGTGGGCGCACTATCTTTGCAATTGCATGAAGGTCAATCAGCATATTCCCTCTTTATTAGGTAAGATAATTAATAGAGTAAGTATAGCCGGTGTTCAATTTCAAGTGATTCTTTTCCCCCTTCCTTGTAATGTTCCTGCTATTTGCTCCAAAATTACCTTAGATATATGGCCTACTGGCATATTGTAACATTCTAATTTTGAGTGCCTTTAGTCAGCATACTCAATCTTCTGTTTGCCATGGTCTCTGCCATGCCTATGGTTTCTGCCTTACCACACTCATTTCACTGTGTGAAACACCTGGCCTCTGGAGGCATGTATAACTCTTGCTAAACCTTTACATAACAGGCAAAGGCAAGCATAAAAATGCTTACCTTTTCCTGGCCTGGCTAGTGAGTGAGGATTCCCACAAGGCTTGGATGAGCAAGTCTGAAATCATATAATCTTTAAATAATCCCTATGCATGGTGTCTTCTCTGGTTTATAGTTATAACTTTCTAATTTTTCAATATTACCAAGTCTGTTTGTCATTGCTATTATATTATAGATAGATAGATAGATAGATAGATAGGAAATATGCTAATTAACCAGGATGGGCTGTTTGCCACGCCCTAGGCTAGTGAAGCCCTGAGACCCCATCCCACACAATCCACAAACACACCCAATCTCGCACAGCGGCTTTTGCATATAAATGGGCTGCCCTATCACAGCTTATCCAAATAAACTTCAGCTCCAGTCAGACAGCTCCAAAACTTCCAAACCCCAAACAAAGAGGAGAAAATGATAGTTCTTGCTGTAGCTGCTCTTGGGTAGCCTCAGACATCACTGGTTGCCAGGCAGCCTTCTCTGACTTTCTGTGTTTCCAAATCCCCGCGTCCCACACTCCAGCACAGTAAACAATGATTGCTGGGCACACCTCTTTAAGAAAGCCACCTTCACTTTCCGACCCTATGGCAGACAGTCCAGCTTCTCCCCGTAGGAGTTTGGGTCCCTGGCATCTCCCCCAAAACTGGATTTCAGAGTAATCAGGAGCTTATTTCCCTTCAGGTTGAAAAAAAGCAGCACATCTAGTCGCTTGCCACCAGCCCAATTCGCATGCCTCTGTACCTCAGCTTTTCAGCGCTTGTGCACTGAATGCTCTTTTCTCTTTCCTTCTAGTTGTAGAACTTCCACTCAGGCAGCTTTCCCATGGTTCTGGGTGATAGACATTTTGTCCATTAGTTGTAGTTTTGAAATTATTCGAGGCAGAAGTTTAGGTGTTTATCTTTGCCACCATCTTGGTTTCTCTAAGCCTAAGGCTTCTAGTTTTACCTAGTTATTCCTCATACTTTTTCAATTGATATTTATTGGAAAGGATATATATCTTGGGAACCTTTATGTAGGGGGGGTCTATTAATACAGTAATAACCAGTTATTTTTAAATGAATGCTCTCGAAATGTAATGGTCAAGCTGTTTATATGGTAACAGAACTTAAAAATAAATCCTGTAAATCATTAAAGATTCTGGAATTAAAACTTCTGCACCATCTATGTATCATCCTGTTTAAAGTTGCCCTGTCTTCATTCTTTCTTACTCTGCTTTATTTTCCTCATCATTCTTTTTTGCCGCTGAATATATTTATGTGTTTGTTTTTCTATTTGTTATTTGTCTCTTCCTACTGTGCAAGCCATGAGAGTAGAAACTTGTTTCCATGAACTGTTCTCTCACTGTTTAGAACACTATTTGACACATAATGAATGAGAAACTTACTAAATATTTGGTACATATGTTCATGAAACCTTTCTTACCCAACTTTAGTATGTTCTCTTCTGGGTACTACCCTCTCCTTTCATATTCAGTGTTCCTTTAGTGTAATATTTTTGAGCACTGATCCTGATGTTATAACTTTCCCTACTTTAGCCCTCATTGCCAGCAGGATGGCCTCACACTAATTCTTCTTACTGCATTACATTTTGTTGTCTATTTGTTTCTTTCCTTAGACCTCTGAACTCCTTGAGGAAAAGAACTTGGCTGTTCTCATTCCTGTACCTAACATAGTGTCTGAAGATACTCAAGAAGTGTCTGTAGAATGAAGTAGTAATATTCGTGTTACAAAACGAAGTCCGGAAGTGATAAGACATATGTTGACGATTATGCCTTGTTAGCAGAGTCAGAATAGACCCTGTGTTTTTTTGGCTCCCTCAATCCCACGCTCTATAAGGAATGAATTTTTATTTTTAACAAAAGTCTTCCTGTTTCTTCACTTACAGATATTAATGATGTACGGAAGTACAAACCAGGTTATTTGGAAGCTACACTTAATTGGTTTAGATTTTATAAGGTGCCAGAGGGAAAACCAGAAAACCAGTTTGCTTTTAATGGAGAATTCAAAAACAAGGTGAAGATGATACTCTTTATTTTAAAACGTACCGTGTAATACCTGTACAATACTTTTCACGTTTGGGATTTCTTATATGAATATTTTGTATATAGCAAAAGTTTTAATAATTTTTATACTTAAGGACATTATTTCATCACTTTCATTAAAATTTTTTTCCAGGAGATCTCTCAGTGAATCAGTAGGCTGGTAAAGATCTATATCCATCTATTTATCTATAGATATCTTTTTCATCTAAAAAAAAATGAGGGATTTCCATGATGAGTCCAATTCTTCAAATTCTCTATGAAGAAAAACCTTCTATTTACTATTCTGGAGAGGACACAGTTACTTACTATTAGTATAAATCAATAGGGGCTTGTCTCCTATGTGCTCATTTTACCATGACTAAATCAAGCTGCTAATTTAAGAAAGTATTTGAATTATCTCAGTGTCATAGAATTTTTTAATAGAATACCATAAACTGTCTCTAATATGACGCAAATGGAGAAAATAGGCCAGAGAGTTATTTTAAAGTTATTACCACTATATGAATTATGAATTATAAACCAACCTTTAAGTGGGTGCTAATAAATAAATTATATTTAATAAGTAAGCCATGTTAATGACAACTAAAATTTGCAATAAGGCCCAGCCAGCATGGGTCACATTTCAATTCCAGGTCAGGGCACATGCCCTGGTTGCTGGATCAATGCCCGGTGGCGGGGAGAAGGGGCGTGCAGGAGGCAGCTAGTCAGTGACCCTCACATCATGGATGTTTCTATCTCTCCCTTCCATTCTTCTCTGAAATCAATAAAAATATATTTAAATAAATAAATAAAAATAGCATTTATAATAAGTATTTTGCTATATAAGAATTTATTGCTAGACCCCATATTTTTTTTTAAGAACCTTTATTAAAAGAACCTTTAAGATCTAAGGCTTTTGTATAGGATTATTAAGTATAAGTATAAAATTGTTCAGTAAAACTTTATCTACAAAAACAGAGGCGGACTGCATCTGGCCCCCAGGCTTTAGGTTGCCAACCCCTGATTCCAATTATCCCCACTCCATTCCATTTAATAGATGGAGAAATTAAGATTTAGTGAGATTAAGCAACTTGCCCAAAGTCAAGTTGCTGGTAAATAAGGATGCAAGAATTTATACTCAAGTTTGCCTGGCTCCTCAGCTCATGTTCTGATAGTGAGTGGAATATTAGTATAATATAATGATGTGATGATTGCTATGACTTTTTTTTTTCTTTTGGTTTGGAATTAGGCTTTTGCTTTTGAAGTTATTAAATCTGCACATGAAAGTTGGAAAGCGTTGCTTATGAGGAAGAGTGATGGAGGGTCTATAAATTGGTAAGAATTTGTCATTTTACATTTTGTTATTATTCATTGGCAATAAATATAATACTACTCAGATCTGATTTTTTTAAAGGAAGTTGCAATTTTTTTTTTTCCACTTGAATATTTACAGAGCACCTATTTGGAAGTCATTACTAAGTGCTGGGCACCATGAAACTAGTAATTGACTTTTTGTTTTGTTTTTTCAAGGGACTTAAGGTTTAGTGGGGGCATTTATAGTATCAGTGGTTATTGTAATATATTGTGCTATGTGCAATGATGGAGTGAAAAAACATTAACAATTTTTCAACATGCAAGCATATAGTTATTTTATTTATCTTGTAGCTACCACACCATCCTATATAATAAAAGGCTAATATGCAAATCTACCAAATGGCGGAATGACTGGTCACTGTGACACACACTGGCCACCAGGGGGCAGATGCTCAATACAGGAGCTGCCCCTTGGGAGCGCTGCTTGGCCAGAAGCCAAGGTCATGGCTTATGAGGTCAGAGGCAGTGGCAGGAGCCTCTCCCGCCAACACGACAGCACTAAGGATGTCTGACTGCTGGCTTAGGCCTGCTCCCTGTGGGAACATCCCCCGATGGTCCCAGACTGTGAGAGGGTGCAGGCTGAGCTGAGGGAACGAATTTCATGCACTGAGCCTCAAGTTTCTTAATAAGAACAAAAAAGCCTTCTTACCCAACAGGATCTGGATCATTAGCTGATGGGTTCATAGGAATCAAACAACAATAATATATATAATCAGTTATTTATTTTACTTTAAAACATTTAAATGTACATTTATTCGCCTATCCCTAAATATAAGGCTAAGATCTTTTCTGTATCCATTCCATGTAGATTATATATATATGAGGCCTGGGGCATGAAATTCATGCATTGGGGGGAAGGGGGGTCCCCTAAGCCCAGCATGCACCCTCTCCAATCGGGGGCCCCTTGGGGGATGTCTGACTTCCAGTTTAGGGCAGATCCTGGGGATCAGGCCTAAACTGGAGTCAGATATCCCTCTCACAATCCTGGACCACTGGCTCCTAATCACTCATCTGCCTGCCTGCCTGGTCACTCCTAATTCCCTCCCCACACACACACTGACCTGATCGCCCCCAACTGCCCCCCCCTCTGCTGTCCTGGTCACCCCCAACCTCCCCCCCCCGCCCCCCCCCCCCCCCCCCCCCCCCCCCCGCCTGGTCACCCCACACAGCCTGCTGTTCGGATATTTGGTCATCCCTCACTAACCCCCTACCGGCCTGGTCTTAGGCAGGCATCTTGTGAGGGTGTGAGGGTCAATTTGCATATTATCTATTATGTAAGATTCTAATGCAATGTATAATAAGAATAAAGATCAGATCCTATAACCCTTAAACTCCTTACAGTGAAAAACCTTTATAGATTTGAAGGGTGTGTTTTTTTCTAACCTTTTACAATTGCCTTATTTCATACCTGATTTTGCCATCAAGTTTTTTTTTTATAGTAATTCATTTTTATTCAGGCTTTTTAGAGCCCCAATAGTGCTTACTGCCTCATAAGTTTTAGAGCCTTAGACTCTACTTTTAGTGTTCATAGAAACAATTCTCTTTCCACTCTCTCTTCATCTATGAGCATAATTACTGCTCAAATTATGAAATAATAACAACCAAGACAACAGACATAAATAAGTCTGGGAACAAAAACAATTGACTGTTGGTGAGCCCAACATGACGTCCTCAAGAGTAGATACTGCCCCACTTCTCTGAACCAGGAGAAATTGGAAAGCCATTCTCTTATAGCGAATACTGACTGGGGGTCTGCTGCCAGGCACTGTCCTGGTACCAGGATTACTGCTGTGAATACAATCAGCAGTCCCTGCTCTTTTGGAGCATAGAGTCTGGAATCAAAAGAGACATTAGAGCAATCATTAGAATAAATTAGTCAGACGAAGGAAAGAAATAGTCTCAAGGAATATTTTATCCAGGTCTTCAAAGGGCTCATCTTACCTGTGGCACAAATGCTTGGGCATTATAGCTTCAGATTCTATTTCTCGTGCAGGCTGATGTAACACCCTCAATTCCAATATCTTCCTCCCCATTTTATTATCTCTTGTGCAGACTAGTCTCTCTTTTTATCAGCATATTCTTAAAATTTAGGTAGTTTTTTCCTAATTTAGATAGTTTAATTTATTAACAACAAAGTCTTCCAATCCTGACTATCCTAGTAACTGGTAAACTGAGTTACTCTTCATGGTCAGGCACTCGAAGTCAGCTAGCAATGTGATGAGCTAAAACACATGTGTCAAACACAAGGCCCGCGGGCCAAATCCGTCCCGCCAGGCCTTGCAATGTGGCCCGCACCGCGCTGTCATCACTGCACTCCGCTGCGTTTCCATCACAATGACAGTTTATGACTGTTCAGTAAACCATTCGGCCCGAGATTTAGGCTGGATTTTAGATTTTGGCCCCTTCTCTGATTGAGTTCGACACCCCTAAGCTAAAAGAAGGGATCTCTAATTGTCTGAAGAGGTATTTGCTTGCTGTTCACTTCCTTACTTATCTCCTTGCTAATCATACTAACTGAACAGCTCCTGCAGACCTTGAGGGACTTGCGTTTTTCCCAGGCTTCCTCAGCTACACAGCTGGAGACCATCTCTTTGGTTAGCTTTTCTACTGTTTGATATCATTCCTTCGGTGCTGATTCTAATTATCTTCATTCTGAGGGTGGCTGTTTTTAAGCTCTGGCATTATTTTGCTCTAGTTTTTGGTAATGATTAGGATTACATTAGTAAGAGTTGACATTTATTGAACTCTATCTTCCAGGTTCTATGTGTTTTATATATGTTATTTCATTAATACTCACCAGAACCTAGTACATCTCCATTTTTCCCATGAGGAATTGAAACCACAAGATTGAATGGTCTAATAAGGTCTCACTGGGTGGTGGACCCAGGATTTAAGCCAAGTTCCAAGTCTGTTTACTTAACAGCTGTAACTTGCCTCTACCATTTTATTTTATTATTATTTCTTTTTTTTTTTTTTTTTTATTGATTTCAGAGAAAAGGGGAGAGGGAAAGAGAGACAGAAACATCAATGATGAGAGAGAATCATTGATTGGCTGCCTCCTGCATGCTCCCTACTGGGGATCGAGCCCACAACCCAGGCTTGTGCCCTGACCAGGAGTCAAACTGTGACCTCCTGGTTCATAGGTTGATGCTCAACCGTTGAGCCACCACAGTCAGGCTACCTGTACCATTTTAAAGAATACAACAAAATAAGTTTTGTTGGCTTAAAAATTATCAGCCCATACATTCTGGATATAAATTATATGTGTCTAGGTCATTTAAAGACAAAATCTTTAAAATTTTAACTCATTTTTTTAATTTTTATTTTTATCAGTACTTGACTTGTGAAATATAGTTAAAATTGTTACATTTCATATTCTTTGCTTTCAGTGAACAAATTCCCTCTCTCTCTCAGTTCCTTAAAATATTCTGTTATAGATGAGTTTGTACCCTGTCTCCTCTTCCCTTTTTAACCTGTTTTCCCCACTTTGTTCAGTTTAGTTTCACATTATTTATCATTGCGGTTCTCTAAACAATACAGTCCATCAAAATTACCAAGGGAAACTGTGAGAAAACTTAACTGCATTGAATTAGGATCTCTAAGCTTTTATATGTTTTTAAAGCCCCTAACAAGCCTCTGTGTGTGTGTGAACCATAAAATACGAACTTTCTCCAGAACACACAAGGCTTTTCAAGATTGGTCTGGTCTCACATAACATCATTTCATGTCTTTTATTTCTTATTTCCAACAATTGAGAACAGCTTGTCACTCCTCATATACACCATGGTTATTGACTGCTAGCGATGACTCTGTTTCCTTTGACATTGATTATCTTCTTATTTTGTGAACTGCCTAACTTTCTCATTTTTAAGACTTATCTTTGAATGCATCTTCTCTAGGAAACTTTCCCTTATAGAAGCCGCAATGCTAGCTAAGGTGCCAGTACACTCAGTATTCCCTCTGTGTGTTTATATCATTGTAATTAACTAGAATAGCCCCCCACCCCCACTCCCTTATTTATGGCTTTACTTTCCTCCGTTTCAGTTACCTGCAGTCAACTGTGGTCTGAGATATTAATGGAAAATTCCAGAAAAATAATTATAAGTTTTAAATCAACACTGTTCTTAGTAGTGTGATAAAATCTCACATTGTCCTCCATTGTTGGTCTTCAAACTTTTTCGGTTGACCTGGACATTCTTTGTCTTTCACATAGAAATCATCACTTTCAAAGCGTTTAAACCAGCATTCACAAGTATCTTGAGGTGGAGCATGTTCAACATAAGCTTCCCAAAGTATATGATAACTTTCAGCAGCACTTTTCTTCAAAATAATAAATTAAAACTTCCCGCAAATGCTCTTTTATTGGCATGAAATTTGACATTTTTAAGTGTAAAAATATCTATGATGTTAACATTTCAGCAAATTTGACACATGAAGTTTTGAAGCTTGCTGTCAATACAACAAAGTAGCATCCATATCATATTGCATATATATCAACATATGTGTAACGCCATCTATTAAAAAAAATCCACATTAGTAACTGGTACACCTCGTATGTTAGAGTATATTGTTATAATTGATCTACTTTATTTCTAGTTAGTGTTAATTTCTCATTTAATTTATAGGTACGTATGCATAGGAAAAAACAATGTATAGAGTGTTTAGTTCTGTCCGTGGTTTCAGGCATCCACTGGGGATCTTGGCACAGATCCCCTCAAGTTCATGGGGGACTGTTGTACTTAGTTTGTGAATTTATGTCTTCTAGAAGTTCCTTAAAAGCAACTGGAAAAAGCTGCCTTAACCATCTTTATTTCTCTTCTGACATTAATAAATTCCCTTGGAAGTAAACTGTTGAATAATACTTTAAAGCCAACAAATATTTGTTGTGTTTTTAATCTAGTAGTGACTCTTCTGTTTCCAGGAGCACTGCATTTATTAAATTCTTTCATTGGTATTTTGAGTAATTATCTTTTTCACAGTAAGTTTTGTTATTTTTATTATTTTGGTCCCACTGTTTAATGTTTACTCTGAAAGTGACATATTTTTTAACAGAAAGAATTTCATTCTCTTTTTACCTAAGATAATTTTAAACTCTTTGTAGGATAAACAGGATATTTATTTATTTATTTTTTTTGCCATTTTGGTTTAACCTTAAATGCCTCCAACCCTCTTTACAAGTCACAGTTTATTTATCTATCTTATTTTTCAGAAATCTGAAGTGTACTATTCTTTTTATCAGTTTATTTTATTTCACTAACGATTATTTGTTGTGATGCAGTTTTTCAAGTTTTTATTGCTTCTCAAATGCCCTTCTAGTTGCAAAACTGCTTTAATTCCGTTATCATTTTTGTACTCATAAATTATTTTGTATTGCAACTACTCTCCTGTTTAATATGTTCTATATAGTATTGTCCAAATTATCTTTGAAAATTACAAATGTGATTGTCATTTTTCTTCTTAAAAACTTATGTGGTTCCTTCCCATTGATGATAGAATATGACCCAGCTCTCCCACACATTAAACATGTCAAAACCTGCCGAAACCAGTTTGGCTTAGTGGTAGAGCGTCGGTCTGCGGACTGAAGGGTCCCAGGTTCGATTCCGGTCAAGGGCATGTACCTTGGTTGTGGGCACATCCCCGGTGGGGGGTGTGCAAGAGGCAGCTGGTCGGTGTTTCTCTCTCATCCACGTTTCTAGCTCTCTATCTCTCTCCCTTCCTCACTGTAAAAAACCAATAAAAAATATATATTTTTTAAACATGTCAAAACCTACTTGATCAGCCTCATGTCTGTCCCCTTTCATCTCACTGTCTTTCCTCAATGAAAGATTGTTCATTCTCCAAGATGTAGTCTGCAAAGAATTTTTTTTTCCTGGCCAGAATTACCTGTCCTCTCACCTGGGCTATTACATCACCTAAGCTGTACACACCCCTCTGAAGAACTTGGGCCGCTATATTATATATTATTATTATTATTATTATTATTATTATTATTTCTCTAAATTGAGTTTGAACCTTAGCAGTTAGTGACAGGACTTGATAGGAACTTTATGTTTACTGAATGAAAAAAAAAATGTATCCAAATTGTTTAGGTCTTAAATTTGTTTCTTTTTGATCTTATACAGATAGCTCCAATTCTTTTAACTTCGTATAGATTTACTGCAGTGTCGCTTCTACAAACTCTGGAGGTTATAGTCCAAAATCATTGTCATTCTCTTCTCTCCCCTCCCTCCTTTCCCCTCTCTCTCTTCCTCCTTCCCTCCCTTCTTCTCTACCTGTCTCCCTGTCTCTCCTATTTTCTTGACTACTTTGCTGTAGAATGAAAAGCCTGGGCAAAGCTATATCCTGGATTTGAGGATTCTCATGAGTTTGAGCCTTTGTCTGATTTGAGATGGTCTTGAAAAAAAAATTTTCTCTTTACTAATGCTCTATATTGCTGGCCGTAAATTTCATCTTTTATGTGTCTATTCATTATTTGCAGGTAATTTCTTTTTCTATTTTTATTTAATCAATTAGTTTTACCCTATTATATATCTACTAATATGCCTTTTATTATTTTTTAATGCAATTTGGGCTTATTGTACATAGCATTTTTTGTATTGCTTGTCTGTTGCTTTAATGTCATGTCTGCTTATTTTGGTAAGCGAGATTGTATGTGGGCTATATAATGTTTATAAGTTTACAGCAAAATATTTGGTATCTTATTATTAAAAGGGAAGCAGCATATTCTTTGTAGTCATATTCAATCTTATTTGTAGTAGACACTATCAGCTTAGTCATCTTTCCATTAAATGATTTTTCTGCTTCTCTTGTAGGCTATGGTCAGATTTGAGAGCTAAAATGTTTCCTAAATATTGTCAGCTCCACAGGGGCTCTGGAGTGCAATGGGAGCTTTGTATCCTCAGCATCCATAGATGGTTTAGTTTTAATCTTAGAAACATTGCACATAGAATTTACCATACACCATGGTTTCTTCAGAGGACTAGCACTTCAGACTGCAATGTCTGATTTTTTTGCCTTATTCTTTTTAAATTTAGTTTTAACTTCCTTTACGGAAACTTTCATCTGACTTATAAGGCTTTACCTTTTTCAATTTTTAAATAAACATGGGATGTAGAGAAGAAATAGTCTTAAAGATGATAATGCCAACTTTCATCAATTTTATCCATGTCAAGAATGAAAAAAAATCCCGCATCTTGAGTCTGGATAGAAAGCAAACTGACTTGCTAGTATAATTGTTATACCCAATGTCTGATTACAGACAGATGTAGTTAAGATAGATAGATAGATAGATAGATAGATAGATAGATAGATAGATAGATATCCTGACATATTTCACAAACCGTTGTGAAAATTAATTTGATAATGTATATCTATAGATTTACTTGAGGGGGCGTGTGTGTGTGTGTGTGTGTGTGTGTGTGTGTGTGTGTGTTTTATCTATTATTTGTCTCCTTTAGGATTCTGAATTGATTTCAGAGAAGAGGGGGGAGAGAGAGAGAGAGAGATAGAAGCATCAATGATGAGAAAGAATCATTGATCGGCTGCCTCCTACATGTCCCACACTGGGGATGAAACCTGCAACCCAGGCATGTGCCCTGACCAGAACTGCAGCATGACCTTTTAGTTCATAGGTCGAAGCTCAACCATTGAGCATGTTGGCTGGCCTTTCCTTCTGTATTAAAAATTAACTGGGCTTTAACTCTCTTCTTATTGCCTCTTTCTATATCCATTTTAATCTGATATTTTTGATGAAATTATGTTTGAGAGGAATGATGCCTTTGCTTTGATGCAGGAGGTAGGACAAAGTACTGGGTGTCTTGCTGCATTGACAGCACCGTGTCCCATTGAGTGGCGAAGCTTTGACTCTGTAGAACCATTATTGATCATGGAAGGAGCTGGTGACTTATGCCTTACCAAACTTCCTTACTTGTGAGAAAACGGAGTTTTCATAGTCATATGATTTTCTGTCACCACTCTTGGCTTAATCTCCCATACCTTCCTTTCAGTGGCCAATTAGTGTTTATCTCCTCAATTAGAGAAAATTTGTCCTTATAGTCATCATTCTGTGGGTCAAATTTTTTTTCTTTCCTTCAATAAAGGTGAAGTGTAGTTTTAGCTTACCGCCTTTTATATATAACAGGATGCAATTGAAATTTGTATACTTTTGTATAATTTTATTTTGAATTCTGGAGTGTGAAGTACTGCAGAGCACTTTTATTTATAACCTTGTCTGAAAGAATGTACAAGAATCTACATTTATCCTACTTTATAGTCATTCAGGTCCTTTTCACCAGCTAGAATCATACTGTCATGTGGAATATTTGGACTTGGTTTTCTTTTGGGTAATTGTTCCTTTTTTATCCTGTGTAATAAAAACATTCTTGTCTCATTTGCAGCATAAATTTGGAGATAAGTGATAGTCCTTTTCATTGTTCTCAAGAGAAGGCAAGATCATTAGTTGAATCGGTAAGGCAAAATGTCCTTTAATCTTACATCATAAGGAAGTCTATCATGTTAAAAAATAACACTAAAATGTATTATTTTTAATCCAGGTTTAATTGAAAACCTTGTTGTTGAATTATTAAGTTTTCTTTTCTAAAATACATTAACCATTTAATTTCATATGATGCTCTTTTTCTTAACATCACCAATTTATTGTTTGTATGCATTGTTCTCTGTGCAGTTCTGTTCCCATGAGTTTCCTACTAGTCGGTGGTGAAAGTGCAACTGGCTGCTAATACAGATGCACTTTGGCTCAAGAAAAATGAAATAAATAAGACCCCTTTTTTCCATTTAATTTGGCTATCTCACAAGATTTCTACTTCCTAGTTAAGAAGATATCCTTGGATATTTACATGTCCTACTGGTTTTGTTGCCTGGAAACAACTGAATTTATTAACAAATTGGTACTTATATTGGTGTTTTAATTTTTAAAATAGATTAGAAGCCTGGCCGGCATGGCTCAATGGTTGATCATGGAACTATGAACCAGGAAGTCACTGATTCCGGTCAGGACACATACCCGGGGTTGTAGGTTCAATCCCCAGTGTGGGGGGTATAGGAGGCAGCTGATGAATGATTCTTTCTCATTGATTTTCTTTTTTTTCTTTTTTTTTTTAAATATATATTTTATTGATTTTGTACAGAGTGGAAGGGAGAGAGATAGAGAGCTAGAAACATCGATGAGAGAGAGTCATCGATCAGCTGCCTCCTGCACACCCCCCACTGGGGATATGCCCACAACCAAGGCACATGCCCTTGACTGGAATCGAACCCGGGACCCTTCAGTCCCCAAGCCAACGCTCTATCCATTGAGCCAAACCTGTCTCAGCTCATTGATTTTCTAAATAAGAAAATTCATATTCAGATAATCAAGTCATATTGTTATGTAGTGTTTTTAAGAATGATATTAAGCTATAAATACCATTTGTAAATTAAATTTTTAACAAATTATCTCTTTATGAGGTAAGAAACTAGTGAATCTAGATGTTTACTTCAGGAACAACAGACATTTTTGCTTACTGTGGCTGCTTCAATTTTTTTTTCTCCACTTATTCAAGTATTTGATTAGTGCCTGTTCCGTGTAGTGAGATTCTAGGTGCTGGGGATGCAGTACTAAGGAAAAGATATAAACATCCTGTCCTTGGGTAGAATGTCAGCTATTCCAGTTGGGAAGATGGATGGTGATTAAATACACAAGTAAAATAAGTAGTGTCTTGAAAGGTTATTGACAATGCTTGTAGGAAGCTGGTGGGATTGTTTGAAGGAGAGACACTAAATACATAGCATTTGTATTAATTTAAAATGCAGTGCCTGGATAAGGGACTGAGGCCAGCATAAGCTTTCTTTGGTTGATAAAAGAAAGAGGAATACTTTGGCAAGGAAAACTCTGGATTTGTTTTAAAGAAATGAAATATAGGAATATTTGTGATAAGTATTTTTTAGAGTGGAAAAGAGGAGGAGATGGCATTTTTAGAATAAGGGTATAAAATAAAACTGACTATTTTGTGGAGAATTTCTTTTAGATGAGGAGAGGGTGCCCACATTCTTTACCTACTGAGAAACAGAAGTAACTGAAAATCCTGGCTTTGTTTCTTACAAGGAAAATATAATAGTCGTGGACCTGAGGGTGAGAGTTGGGATTGGGGCACTTTTAGTTGCTGTTCTGTGCATTTCTTTGTTCTTCCAATTTCTACAAGCAAGTGTCACCCTTGTTATTTTAAAAGTCTGGAAATCATTGGTAGTTAAATAGCTGATGTTTGTCATGATGTCATGTTGGTATTTTTAAATATAAATCCTGGTCTCTCTTTTGGCATATGCTAATCTGAAAAAATGTATAAAAAATAAATTACCTCCAAACTCTAATAGTTTACTACCTCTGAGTGTTAGACTTGCCTGGAATGTTCGTTTTCTTTTATATAAGGCTTTGTACATTCTGAATATATTCTATTAAACAAGAAATTCTTTTTCAGAATGAAAAGATTAAAATAGTCTGGAAATTATTTTTAAATAACATTTAAGAGTAACTGTCTTAGGTAGAGTAGTTTGTTCATTTCTTTTCTGTGACACTCTGTAGGTTAATGAGAAGCTGCTCAGCTGTTCTGTCTTATATGCCATACATGTTCTTCCTCTGAAATGTTTTCAGTTCCAGCAAGAAGCAGCTGCTGATTTTAAACAGGAAATCTAACCAGCTAACTTTTTAACAATCTTTGTAATATGTGTCCTACACAACTTGAAAAGCATAACAATTTCAAAGAACAGGCAAGTTTCTCTGTTTATATTCTGTTTAGAAAACCAGAGTCATTGCATCCCAGAGGCCTAGTCTCAGTGAGCATAATTTCATGCTGTAGAGTTCCTCTCACACCCAGATTCATTTCAGTTCTACCACCCTCAAAACCAGCATGGTTAAGCATTTCGCCATGCTAGAAAAATGAATAGAATTTTTTTTTAAGTACTTGGAAAATGTCAAGTACTTTTTATTTTACATAAAATTTGTACAGAGGTCTTTGTTTACATTGTTACATCATTCTTTTTTATGACAGAAAAAACAAAGCATATTTGATTAGGGTTGTTTTTAAATAAAGTTGAAGGAAAAATAACTTTAACCAATTATGATTTTGGGGAGAGTAATGTATTAGTTAGGGTTCTCCAGAGAACCAGTCAGTTGTGTGTGTGTGTGTGTGTGTGTGTGTGTGTGTGTGTGTGTGTGTGTGTCGTTAGAGAGAGGGAGAGGAGGGGAGGGATGGGGAGGGGAGATAAAAATAGCAGAGGCTTGGGAAGTCCAAAAACTGCAGGGTGGGCTTGCAGGCCAAAAACCCTATGGTACAGATAAAGTCCAAAGGCATTTTGCTGGAGAATTTTCTCTTGCTTAGGGAAACTGGTCTTTTTGTTCTATTCAGGCCCTCAACTGATTGGGTGAGACCCACCCATCCAGTGGAGGGCAATCCACTTTACCCTGAGTTCAATTTAAATGTTAATCTCACTCCAAGGTGACACATTCACTATGATAGGGAATGTTTTAATATTGCTGTAATTTAACCATTTTTCCTGCTGAGTTCTTATTCAGTACTGCCCTTAGACCTAAAGGATCCTCATCCAATTCTGTCCTTCCCCACAGTACAAGACCAAGGGACAAAGTTGTGCCTTCACTGGCAGCCCAAGTCCCCCATTCTAGACAACCTACTGGCTACTCAAGTCCCTAGAATTCTTTGCCCAGACAGCTGCAGGCCTGTTTTCAGGGTCTGTGTGGGCATCTGCCCAAATTCACACTCATTACTCTGTGGACTGTGTGCTCACTGTTACTTCTGCAGGGGTCGGGGTGGCCATGGCAGGTAGGGGTGGCATGGATGTGTGGCCTGGAATTTCCACTTTTGTGCAGGTGAGGCCTCCATTGCAGAACGGAGCCTGGGCTGGGAGGAGATGCGGGGCAGGGTGAGGGCCGTGTGCCTCTTCTCACGCTGCCATCCTCAGGCAGCCTCTGAGGCATCCAGAGGCTAAAGAGCTCCCAAGTCATTAGTTACAAAGATATCTTTACAAGATAGTAGGATAAAACATACTCTCAGTGTAGCCATCATTCTGTTAGCTTGGTTTATACCTTTTAACTGTTCAGATGTATGGTGTATGGTCTTTCATTTCTACCTTTCCCAAGACCTCAAATGCCAAAGGTAGGTCTTCCCTATTGAGGGTGAGCAAAGTCAGAGAATTAGAAGTTGATTGTTGAATTTGAAATATGAAAAGTCAGGTTATTGTTGGGGAGATGAGGTTACGATTGGGGAAGAGCCCGTCATGGTCCACTCTGGCTCTGGAAAATGGATCTTCCAATAAAGTGTCTTTTATAAAAATGTTTAGCCAAAACTGGTTTGGCTCAGTGGTAGAGCATAGGTCTGTGGACTAAAAGGTCCCAGGTTCAATTCTGGTCAAGGGCATGTACCTTGGTTGCGGGCACATCCCCAGTGGGGGGTGTGCAAGAGGCAGCTAGTCAATGTTTCTCTCTCATTGACGTTTCTAGCTCTCTATCTCTCTCCCTTCCTCTATGTAAAATATCAATAAAATATATTTTTTTAAAAGTTTAAAAATGTATTCTTAGTTAGAAAAAAATTTATATCTCAAGAAAATCTTTCTTTTAAATTTGTCCACCACAGGTTGTATTACATCTGCCCTAAGAATCTTGGCCCAGTCATCAAAATAAACAAACTTCACCTTAAAAGTTCTAGAAAGCAGCTGCATAAATTATATAGTTCATATATGTGCCTCTGTATGTGTACACGCACTGTATGCGCATACTTATGAATGTATGATTTGATTTTTGTTCTTAGGACCTCAGCCAAGGAAGCAGCTAAAAGGAAACCTCTCTCCTCGTTCCCAGTAGTTCCCAGGGCTAATGAGAAAAGTTATTTTCAAGCATGCTTTTTCCATTTAACTCTGTATGGTTTGTTTATCTGAACGAGTGAACAGTGATAATAAAGGCAAAAGGAAATTTTTTTTTTTTCAGGTTAGAAAACTATCATATGTGAACTTGGTTCTATAAATTTATGAGAAGAACTTTTGGATACAGTTTCTACATCTAAACATTCATTGTAATGGAAACTCTGTTCTTACCTTTCAGGTATCACCTTCAATAAGTAAAGGAAGTAATGAAGAAGGTATGGTACATTTGGGTTCTTAAGGAGCTAGAGGTGTAAATTGATTCATTTTTAGTTAGTGATAGCCAAAAACAAAACAAAACAAAAAAACACACCAATAGATTAATTTAAAAGTTATATAAACTGGAGAGTATTATGCTAAGTGAAATAAGCCAGTCTCAGAGAAAGACAAGTATCATATGATCTCACTCATATGTGGAATCTAGAAAACAAAGTATACTGATGAGTAAAATCGATCCAGAGCCAGAACCATGGAACAGAATGTCTAATCTCAGGGTGGGGAGCAGTAAGGGGAGGGAGCGCCTCAGGGGTGGGGGCTTGGTGTAAGAAGAGATCAGTCAAAGAGCTTGTATGGATATATGCAAAACCCATGGGCACAGACAATAGGGTGGTGAAGGCCTGGGGTGGGCAGTGACGGGAGCCAGGGCTAGCTAGAAGGCGTCAATGGGGGAGAGGAGGGATATCAGTAATACTTTCAACAGTAAAGGTATAATTTTTAAAAAGTTATATAAACTAAGTAAAATACTTTTCAAAATAGTCATTAAAATTTTCACATGAAATGGTTTATTTCTTAATTTCAGAAAATGAGAAAGAGTACATTCATTACTTTTAGGCTAGAAAATGATTGATTATGTAGTGACTTTTTTAGTCAAGTAGAGAGACTCCATCTAGTTCTAATAAGCTTAAAAAAGACTCAAAATATCTGATTTGGGTGTTTTCTTTATCTTTCATCACTTTCTTATTTTAACTGAAGATCTTAAAATTGAAAATTTGTAGCATGATTTAAAATGCCATGTTTTTGCTACCATCATATTTGAAGCTGTTTTGAGAAACAAGTAAAAATATTCCATGGTAAAAATTTCAGAATGCAAGCATATGCACCTGTAATTTATCTTTTAATACTTGGGCAGACCTTTGGCCTGTTGTTTTAATATAAAACAGTAGAAGAATGCTGAGCTTGCAAATGTGGAGAAAAGAATGAGCACTGTTTACTGTGAGTCCAGTTCTGGGATGAGGAGGAAGGAGCAGAACCACAGAGCTGGTTCCATGGGAAGCAAGCTCTGTTCCTTATGTGGGTACTAACCCATGTTTCTTTGTAACACTGCCCCATATTGGATATTTGACAGGCAGTCAGATTTTACAGTTCAAGGTTTTTCTAGACCTTTTGTGCTGCAGCTAGGACACTAACTTCTGTAATATTCAATGGAGACTGAAATCACCCAGAGAGAAATAGAAAATAAAGTGGGAAGGATCTAGAATTTTTTACAACTATTTTTTATTGATTTCACAGAGGAAGGGAGAGTAAAAGAGAGATAGAACAGCAATGATGAGAAAGAATCGTTGATTGGCTGCCTCCTGCACACCCCCTGCTGGGGACCGAACCTGCAACCCAGGCATGTGCCCTCGACCAGAACTAAACCCGAGACCCTTCAGTCCGCAGGCTGATGCTCTATCCACTGAGCCAAACCCACCAGGTCAGGCTCTAGAATTTTTAATGTAGTTTTATGTAAGACTTGATCTAAATGAGAAGAGTTTGAAGGGAAGTAACTTTAAGTAGAGAAATGGGTCATGCTAAATAAGCTTTTAAAAAATAGATATAATTTATTGATTTCAGAAAGAGAGAGGAAGGGAAAAACGTCAATGATGAGAGAGAATCATTGATTGTCTGCCTCCTGCACACTCCCTACTGGGGTTTCAGCCCGAAACCTGAGCATGTGCCCTCACCAGGGAATGGAACCTTGACCTCCTGATTTATAGGTCAATGCTCAACCACTGAGCCATACAGACGGGGCCATGCTAAGCTTCTTGATTTTTTTTTTTACCTGCCTGAACACTTCCTAAAGGTCTAAATTAAATTTGTCTTATTCTTTCTTCCTCCCTCCCTCCCTTGAACCCCTTCCCTAACACCCATTTTAAACACAGATCAAGTGTGGCACTTCCTTGCAAGTGATGGGAACATTTGAAGTACTGCCATCAATATTCCAGTCTCTGAGGACTTCCAGATTGTCTCCCTCAAGTGCTGGAGATAGGCAGATTGATGAGAATTTGCTAACTTTCTGTTGAAACTCTTTTTCCCTCCCCAAACTGTTTTATCACTATGTCAATAAACACTGGTTTTGAGTTAGTCTCCTCCAGATATTTATTGATATGATAAAGATTTCATTTAATTTGTAGCAGAAATTTAGAAGCACTGAGTTTTGGCCAGTTTACATTTCTGTGCCCAAAGATTTTACTGGGCTTATTTCTATAGGTTTATGTAAAAATTACAAATTTAGTACATGAATAAGATTTCTGTAGGTTGTTTTCATTTTCATACCTTATTATCATCCCTTTTCGTGTCTCTTGCTGGCAAAGATTTTAATGGCCAACTTCTGTGTAACCTCTGGCCAGCCTCTGGGTAAATGCGTTTACATATTAAGGCTCTTAACTATAATTTTTGTTTCAAAGGACCGTGAGTCTCATCCAGTTTCTTTATCTTCAGTTCTCATCTCTATGGTGATGGCTCCCAGCTATACATAAGAAGCCCATCTCTCTCTCCTGGGGTCTGCCTATGGGACATCTCTTCAAATACCTTAGACGCCTCAGGTCCAAAACTGACCTCCTATTCCTTTGTTCTTGAACAATCAAGTTAACATTCTTTTGGTCCCCCACTCAAACTCTGATACCATATTGAACCTCTCTTCTATCTTTACTCATAAAGATCGTCTAAACTGTTACTTTGTCATCTTTCAGCCCCATTATTTGCTTACTGTCCCCCTTATTTCACGGGAGCCATTACCACAGCCTCTCCTTAGAGCTCTCCTCCTATTTCCCAGTTGCTCTAGCTCAGTTTTATACCCTCTTTCCTCCTAAATCCTGCCTCTGGCTTTTCTCCCTCCGCACCATCTTCCACATTTCTAAACAGTTGACTTCTTAAAGCGTAGGTCTTGCCTTGTTATATTTTTCTCAAAATGTCTTCCATGGCTTTTCATACTGAGGAAAAAACAGACTCCGGTTTCCTCATGAGCCCCATCCTCGAGCCATGCCTGCTGCTCCTCTTCACACACCTGTATGTTCGCGCTCCCAGTGCTGTGTTTCTCGTGCCGATTCTGTTCACATTTTTGTCTGTTTTTGTTTTCCCAGGAAACAAACATTACTTACAGTTGAAAAACATGGAAAATCTTGGATTCTGAATCTCTGATACTTCCAAAATCTCTTGATCAAGGAGGGCAACAACAGGCCGGGAAGCAAACACGGGGGCCAATCCAGATTATTTTACTTGAGGGCGTCACTCAGAGCAAGGGCAGGCCTACAATGGCAGAGGGGTCAAGGTCTGAGTCAGTCTCGCTCTGGACTACATCTCCCCACACTGGTCACCACAGGCAGCTTGGCTTATTGCTGTGGCCACAGTCTTTCTCATCTCTAGAAGTCCATCAGTGATCTTTCCAAACACTGCATGCTCCCCGGCCAGCCAGGCACCCTTAGAGCAGATGACAAAGGCCTGGCAGTTATTTGTACGAGGGCCACTATTGGCCATGGGAAGCGGACCTGGAGCCGAGTGTCTGAATTTAAAATTTTAATCTGCAAATGGCCCCCTGTAAATACTGGCAACTCCAGTACCATCTCCATTAACAAAATCTCCACTCTGAATCATGACATCCTTTATGACCCTGTGAAAATGCCACTTTGTATCCTATAGGAACCCTATCTTTCCTGAATTCTCCAGGGCAGAACTGCCTAAGGTTCTCAGCTGCCTTAGTCACAAGGTCTCCATACAGCTAACTTTCTGGCCTCCGATGCTAACATCAATGAACATCCCAGGTTGACAGGGCTTGAATTTTCCACTGCTATGCCTCCAACCAGGAATTGTTCATATCTTTTTTCTTCCCTTTTTGTTCTATTAGTATCATTAATACATGACATTTATACAATATGCTTTGTGGTTTACAGAGCACTGTTATAATATCAATAATTACAATTTCTTGAGCAGCTGTTCCATATGAGGCACTGTTGTAGATGTCCTGTGTGCACATACTGTATAAGGTAGACATTGCCATTTTATATTGAGGCTCAGAAAGTCTGTCATTTGCCCAAGGTCACATAGTTAGTATGAGAACCAGAATTGTATTTGATAATTCATGACTCTCAAATCCATTGGTCTTTCCACTTCCTTATGCTTTCCCCATACGGCTCCTTTTGATGTAGGCACAGCTCAGGACAGGCCTTTTGTACAGAAAAGTAAATGGGTACAGAGGGTGTGATTAGCCCAAGTGAAATAGCAAGGTCCCCTTGAAATGTCTTTGGGAATGTGTGAATCTCTGAAAAACATCAGATAATGTAAGGAGAGAATGTATTGGTTTTAATTTTATTGATATATTGACTTTTTAATTGTGAAAAAATAACTTACAGGAAATGGGGAACAATTTATTTCAGTCGTTGTAAACAAGCTGAATTATCAAAGGACAGATCAGTGGGCCTGTGGCTTGTGGAATATTAGCTTTTTGAAGGTTGGAAGAGAGAAGCCATGCCTGGTGAGCCTCTTTGTATCGGGTGCAACAGTGCATATGTCAGTCATGTCCTGAGTCCTGGTGCACGGTGGAGATGCATCTCTTCTCTCTTCAGAATACACAAGACGGGCTCTTTTCCCCTTCTTAAGTGCATGGTTGAAAAAGGCTGAATCACAGAAATATTAGGGCGATTTGATTGGATCAGTTTACATCTTATAATTTTAATTAGTCAATTCTGTTTAGACATGCTTTCTCATTAATGCTATTATAAGATGTATTTATTCAACAATTATTGACTGCACATACACTAAGTCCTCACTAACATCATTAATAGATTCTGCAACTTCAAGTGAAACCATGTATAAGGAAACCCTCACTAATTGATATAAACAAGTTCCTGCTGCATTTCATCAATATTATAAGAAAACACACTGAACAAGACATCAATCGAAGACCTACTGTATGTAGCAGGTACTGTTCTGAGTTTTTAGAATACATCACTGCAGAACAAAAATCCGTGCTGGTGTGGACCTTGCATTTTGTGCGGGGACAACAGACCTCAAACATTCATTTATGTAGGATGTGGAAGAGAGGGAACAGGATAAGGGGGACCAGCAATTCAGCTTGTGTTTAGGGATAAGAGTATGAATTGAATTTTTAAATTGAGTATGGCAGGGCAGGCCTCATTGGCAAGATGATAGCCGAGGAAAGGTTGAAGAGAAGCAGAAGTGGGCCCACGTGGGTCTGCAGAAGAGAACCGACCGGCAGGGGAAACTCCACAAAGGCCCTGCGGCCACGTGTGACCCACTTGTTAGAGGAACAGTAAGAAGGCCCCGTGGCTGGAGGGGAAGGAGTGGGGAGAGTGACAGATGGGATCCCAGACGGGGCAGAGAGATCACACTGGGCCTTGCAAGCCAACAGAGGGACTTGGCCTTTTACTCTGAGAACATGAGCCATCTGAGGGTCCAGAGCAGAGAAACGCAGGTCACTCCAGCTGCTGCGTTGAAAATGGATTGTGCTGGGGGTGGAGGTGGAGGACCGGGTAGGTCCAGGATAAAAACGGAGATTACTTATGAGATTTCTCCAATAATCTATAAAGTTGATGTTTTGCATTTGAGATCATTTTCTTAGAACAAATTCCCAAAGGTGGAGTCAAAGAATAACATTTTATGACCAAAAAGATTTTCATAAGGGTTATTCCAAGTTATACTGTCACCAGCAATATATGAGATTTCTAGGATAGGATATTTTATTGTCACTTATGATTAATAGGTTTAAATTTTTCTTATTATATTGTATATGAATGTTCTGTTTACTTGCCTATTTTCTAGTGAATCAATATTTTTATTTATATTATGTCCTCAGTTTTAGTGCAAAATTTGGATTCTGAATGCTAAAGCCAAGTTTAAAGATATTAGCCCACATTAGAGTAAAAAAACAAACAAACAACCTTGTAAATGTTTATACTGAGTTAACTGATAATCAAGGGGTGGAATATACTAATTTCCTTAAGTAGCAATTTAGACAGGATTGCCTATAGGAATATCTGTATTACCTTACTACTTCTTGGTCTCTGTTAAAAATGAAAAGAAAGATAATTTTTAAATTTTAAAAATTTTTAAATTTCAAAATTTTTAAACTGGATAAAATGGTAAAACCAGTAGTTTTAAAAGAAATCAAGAGTGTGAAATGAGTCTTATCCAAGAAGAGCAGCTAAAACTGGTGGCAGATGTGCATCTGTGGTCCTCAACCAGAACTTGGCAGCTGGCAAGAACAGGGATTACCGTCCTAAAGCAAGCTTTCTCTGCACTTGGGGCATAGAACGTGAATACTGGGGTTCAGACCAGAATCTCTGACTCAGGAGGACTGCATCCACAGGTAGACAAAAAGATCATCTCACAGTGAATTGGCAAGTAGACTTCACTGTTCCTTCCTGTCTGAACCAACAGCAACACAGAAAGGACACCAACCAGCCCAGGACCCTTTGTGTCCAGGGCATCCCTGGGAGCTTCCAGTGATGATATAGACAGTAGTGGGATAGAACTCCAACATTACCAGTTGCCCTTTACACATGTTGCTTCTGGAGCTCTTTCTCATCCTCAGAAGCTCTCTTAGATGCTGCCTTTTCTGAGAAACTTTCCCCAATCTTTCATGTTGAAATCAACCGGTGTCTCCTGTGTGAGAGAAAGCACTATTGATTTTTAGCACCATGACAGCATTTAGGCCGTTCTGGCTTATCTGAGAAGGTTCAGAGTCTACTGGGTTATGGACTCACTGACCTCAGTGACTGTGTCATGAAAATTTTGCATTAGTGTTTTACACATGAACAATTCATGTTTGTTAAAGCATCCTGTGAGGAAGGCAGATATTCCTTCCTTTTTACTTACAAAGTTTAGAGAGGTTAAGGGGATTCCTAGAAATCACAGGCCTTCTGCATCTGTAGTTCTGTTGTGCTCTGCTCTGTTCCAAAGCCCATGCAAGATCTTTGTGATAAAGGAATCCATTCCTTTCAAGGATCTCTGAAAGAAGAGATTTAATATCTAATCTAAATACTTGTGCTTTTAATTTATTTTGTTTTTAATGTGTACTCAGAGAACTCATAAATCTCCAGGTAAAAATTAAGTAATTTTTTTTAAGTTGTAGGATTCTTGCCTCCTAAAATTCTTCTCATAATTGACATTTTTCTTAAAATCCTTTCTAAATTATTGTATTATCTACTTTGCTATGGAATCCCTAAATGAATAAACATTTGCCTAGTGAAAACAAAAAACAAAAAACTTCATTTTTTAGGCATTTCTTATAACTAGAATATTTTTGCTTTCTGAAACAATGATTAATATTACCCATTCCCTGCCCTCTGCAAGTGAATAAATAATATCCTTTCTCTAGAAAGGATCTTATTTTTATTAGTTTTTAAGGCATTTTAAGAGTTCTCACACAGGAATCTTCTGATGCCCCAGGAAAACAAGTTTCACTTATATAAAAACAATACCTAATTGTGAAAATACTAAGACTGATCATCACATGTTCACCACTGCTTTTTTGTGGAATTTGAGACAAAAATAAACATGAAATACTTAAGAATAAAAATAGGCTCAGGGCTCAAAGGTCAAAATTATTTTTTATGTATGTTGGTCTCATTTTCCTTTTCCATGCATTTGCACAGTATGAACACCATCATGTGATTAATAATTGTCCTATATTTAGGAAGTATATTCCATGAAAACAGTGACAGCTGTGTTTTTAGATAATGGATTTCTGTGTGAAAAAAAAATGCATGCCACATTGAGCTGTTTTGTAGTTTTTCAACAGTTCATATTGCAGTGAATCTTTATATATACTTAAGGATTTTTTAAAATATAGAAAATGAAGAGGATGAAATCAAATCTACACTGTTGAGCTCTAAAGGGAATAGTAGAGTTAGAGTACAAAGCTTTGCAGGTGATAAGCCACCAATATTATGTAATGCTCACTTAGCACTGATTTATTTTTACTTTTAAAAAATTTTATTCCATCTCCCCAACCCACTTTTTGGCAAACATCAACTCATTCTCAGTATCTATGGGTTTGTTTCTGTTTCATTTTGCTTAATCATTTATTGTTTTTTCAGATTTCACATATTAGAGAAATATAGTATTTTACATATGGTATTTGTCTTTCTCTGTCTGACTTATTTCATTTAGCATAATATCCTCTAGGTCCAACCATGTTGTCACAAATGACAAAATGTCATTTTTATTGCTGAATAATATTCCATTAAATATATTCCACATCTTTATCATTTCAGTGATCGACAACACTTAGATTGCTTTTATATCTTGATTGTTAATAATCCTATATAATAAAGAGGGAGTATGCTAATTGACCATCATGTCCTCACAAAGATGGCAGCACCCACAGCCAATAAGGAGGGAATATGTTAATTAACTGCCATGCCCTACAAGATGGTGGCACCCAGTTCCACCCCTAGATAGGTCTGGGCACTCTGCACACCTGCCTCTGAAGTCCCCAGTCCCTCAGTCCCCTCAGCCCCCCAGCCACCCAGGATGGCAGCATCCCAGCTGCCCAGGGCCAGCCCAAGGCAGAGGCAAGCCTCAGATGGAGGATGCCCAGATGCCCAGCCCCGCCTGAGGTTCAGGTAACCAGGGCTGGCAGAGACTTGTGCTGCTGGCAGTGACAGCAGCAGAGGTGTGATGGGAGCATCACCTTCCTTTGATCGCCAGGTAGCCTCCTACCTCGGAGAGCTCCTGGATTGTGAGAGGGGGCAGGCCAAGCGGAGGGAACTTGTTTGTTGAGATTCACTAATGATTAGAGGCCCGATGCATGAAATTTGTGCAAGGGGCTTGGCCCTCACAGCTGTTGGTGATTGCTGCTGCCTTGTTCCTCACATCCCCAGCTTTGTTCAGAAGGACATTTGGAAGGTCATTCAGCTCTCTGGTCTAATTAGCATATTATACTTTCATTATTATAGATAGCCATTCTGACAAATGTGAGATAATGTCTTGTAGTTTTAATTTGCTTTTTTTTTTTTTTTTTTTTTTTTTTAGTGATATTGAGTATCTTTTCATATGTCTGTATGTCCTGTTTGGAGAAATATCTGTTCAGGTCCTCTGCCTATTTTTTAATTTTAAAAATAAATATGAAATACTTAAAAATAAAAATAAGCTCAGGGCTCAAAACCAAAAATTCTTGTTGCAGCATGGTCTCTTATGTAGGTTTTAATGTAATGATTGATGATAATTTGTTTGAAACTTGACCTCCCAACTTTGAAGGTAGAGTAACATATTTGATTTTGAGATTATAAATATTATGAGAAACACTGAATAATCTTAGGAGAGGGGGAGAACAAAAGAATAATAAGTAATGAGAAAAATGTAATCCATGTGAATTTAATATAAATAGTTCAGTCAATAAGCTCTCATGAAAAAGTTTTAAAGGTCATCTATTTTACTTAACTCTCAGTATTTGTGGGAATCTTTTTTTTTTTTTTTTACAAAAATATTAGTTTTTCCTTTGCTTCCCACAATATCAAATGTCACTCCTCTGGCTTCTCCTTCTCTTTAGGGTTTTTTTTTTTTTTTTTAATATATTTTATTGATTTTTTACAGAGAGGAAGGGAGAGAGATAGAGAGTTAGAAACGTCGATGAGAGAGAATCATCAACCAGCTGCCTTCTGCACACCCCCTACTGGGGATGTGCCCGCAACCAGGGTACATGCCCTTGACTGGAATCGAACCTGGGACCATTCAGTCCACAGTCCGATGCTCTATCCACTGAGCCAAATCGGTTTCGGCCTTCTCTTTAGTTTTTAAGAACAATTTAAAGCTAAACATTCATTACAATTTTAGATTTCTTAGTAGGCTCTCAAACCACAATTTGATTTTCACCGATACCCACCTCAGCCTTTATATTCTCCTGCCCCTCGAAGCAAGCACTGTAAATGTATTGTAATTTACGGGGCTGTTAGTATTATCTCTGAATATACTTTCCCACTTACAGACAGATGTGTGATTCAGGAACTGCCCGTTGCTTTTCTGAGTCTGAAGGAGGACTGAGAACACAGAACATTTAGAACTGGAAAGAATCTTGCTTGTAATGTGAGGCAAGTACACTCTGGAGAGGAGAATCACCTCAAGCCACCAGCTAGCAACTAGGGAGACTGATCTAAAACTAGGTCTTTGGTACCCAAGCCTGCTGTTTTGTTTTCACTGTTATTTATTCTGCTTTTCTGTGTACTTTGCCACCTTTAAAGTAGAAAGGTATTCATTTTCTCCCTTGTGAGGTATGCATTTAAAAATAGCTATGTTGTGACTATGGAAATGAGGGTACACATCATTTTGCCATTCTTTGCTTCCTAAAGTGTTTATAGTTTTAATACAAAACAGAATTCTTTACATGGAGTATTTTTTTGTAATAACTTCTTGTTATGCTTTAAAAACATTTGATTTTTACCTCTACCCAACCTCATAATATTGCTTGTAAATGTGACCATGAATTAAAGATCAAATTAAAGTCCAGGAATTCGATGTATGGCTTAACATTTTAAGATGTAAAATAGTTTTTGTAATAGACTTACAGCAGCCTTTTTTTTTTTTTTTTTTTTTTTGCAAAATTATATTCAATGCTTTGCGTGTGAGTCCAACAGTAAGCTTTTTGCTTATCTCTAGCTCACTTCCAGTTTGTGGCTCCCACTATCTCATGCTGGGAATAGGAGACAAATGTGACCTGCTGCTGTTTTCTCCTTAGCACTTACCAGTAATGTAAGTGTGGGTCAATCTTACGTTTTTCATGATGTGTTAGTACTTTGAGAGAAGAAGAGGAGCTTAAACCAGCAATGCTATTCAGAACACTGTCTTGCCCTCGTTGGTTTGGCTCAGTGGATAGAGTGTCTGCATAGGGACTGAAGAGTCGTGGGTTTGATTCTGGTCAAGGGCACATGCCTGGGTTGCAGGTTCAATCCCCCATAGGGGGTGTGCAGGAGGCAGCTGATCAATAATTCTCATCATTGATGTTTCTCCCTCTCCCTTCCTCTTTGAAGTCAATAAAAAAATATTAAAAAAAAAAAAGAAGAAGAAAAGAAAAAAATACTGTTTTCTGCATCTGTTTGGGTGGATACTTTCCCATGAGATAAAACAAACACTGCAGCAAATCAGGATTGCCACTTCTTAGTGCTTTTTTCCTATGTGCATGGAATAAAAGATTTAAAACAGACAGAATCCCAGAGAAAACAGGTGGCCTGGACGCTGGAGCTGACGTTGGCCGAATACTCTGTGGCACATATTCATCCTCTCTAACCGATTTGTCCACCCCGTGAAAGCTTTCCGCAATTCATGACGAGGAACATATGTAAGGAATGTTAAGAGTTGGCCTCCGGATTGGACGCTTGGAGAGACTCTGACAAAGAATGGTTTGCTGGTACTTACATGCACCAAAAGAATGAATGCTGGTGCCTACATGCACTTTAAACGCAATTTCAAGTTAGATTAGTACTTATTTCTGGAGAGAGGATGTCCTTTTTTTTTTTTTTTTTTTTTTTTTTTTTTTTTTTTTTAACAGATGGCATTTGGCTTCTTACCCCGCTTCCCTCCCCTCAGAAGGATCATCTAGCGAAAAGTGTAACTGACTGTTTTAGCTCGTGCACTCATGTGTATAGCTTAAGGTGGTGGGGGCCTTTTGGAGAAAAAAAGAGAAAAACAATTAGTATTTTCAGTGTGAAAATTTTGTTCTCAAAAAGATAACTCAAAAAATAATTCTTTCCCTGTAATTTATAAAAATAGAAGTACAAGTTTGCACGGAAAGAAGTAAATATCATCAGGTAGTAGGCGCCCCTTTTGCTCTGCACAGTCCCAGAGGATATGGCCATTAATGCCAAAGTTGTGACAACACCGTGAGGAGCTGATAACTTGAACTTCTTCACAACACCTGATAATTATCTAGCAGCCTGGTTTGCATTCACTCTGGGATTAATGTTGGATTCATTTCAGATCATAAAGAGATTTTTCTCTAACTAGTCTCATTATCTTCTAAATGAATACGCTCTATTTTTACATGTTGAAATTTAAATTGTTACTGTGAAGTATTTAAGCAAAGGAATATTGCTTGAAGAAATTGGTGGCAGAAAGAATATTAGGTGAGTGAGCTTGGCAAGAAGTCAAGTCGAAAGACTCCCATGAGATCATGATTATAAGAGGATCATTAAACCGGGGTTCCCATAATTATGCTGGGAGTCTACTTGTTCTTACTTCCCAAGTGTTAGAGTGTTAAGCAAACAATAGCCTAACGAGAAGCCATCGGCAAGAAACACTAAATGTGAACAAAATAACCTATTGTCTAATTCACAAAAGTTTAACAGTTATTAAGGTAATTTCTTTTTTTTTTCTTTATTAAGGTATTATATATGTGTCTTTACCCCTCTTTGCCCACCCCTCCACCCCACCACCCACTCATGCCCTCACCCCCTGGTGTCTATGTCCATTGGTTAGGCTTATATGAATGCTTATAAGTCCTTTGGTTGACCTCTTCCCCTTTTCCTCATCCTCCCCTACCTTTCCTCTGAGGTTTGACGATCTGATCAATGCTTCTCTGTCTCTGGATCTGTTTTCATTCATCAGTTTATGTTGTTCATTATATTCCACATATGAGTGAGATAGTGTTATATTTATCTTTCTACAATTGGCTTATTTCACTTAGCATAATGCTCTCCAGTTCCATCCATACTGTTGCAAATGGTAAAAGTTCCTTCTTTTTTATAGCTGCATAGTATTCCATTGTATTGATGTACCACAGTTTTGTAATCCACTCATCTGCTGATGGGCACTTAGACTGTTTCCAAATCTTAGCTATGGTAAATTGTGCTACTATGAACATAGGGGTGCATATATCCTTTCTGATTGGTGTTTCTTGGGATATATTCCTAGAAGTGGGATCACTGGGTCAAATGGAGTTCCATTTTTAGTTTTTTAAGGAAACTCCATACTGTTCTCCACAGTAGCTGCACCAGTCTGCATTCCCACCAGCAGTGCACAAGGGTTCCTTTTTCTCCACATTCTCCCCAGCACTTGTCATTTGTTGATTCATTGACGATAGCCATTCTGACAGATGTGGGAAGTCGTTTTGATTTGCATCTCTCAGATGATTAGTGACTTTAACATGTTTTCATATGTCTCTTGGCCTTCCTTCTGTCCTATTTTGAAAAGTATCTATTTAGATCCTTTGCCCATTTTTTACTGAATTGTTTATCTTCCTTTTGTTAAATTGTATGAGTTTCCTATGAATGTTGGAGATTAAACCCTTATCGGTGATAACATTAGCAAATATGTTCTCCCATACAGTGGGATTTCTTGTTGTTTTGTTGATGGTTTATTTTGCTGTGCAAAAGCTTTTTATTTTGATGTAGACCCATTTGTTTGTTTTTTCTTTAGTTTTCATTGCCCTACTGCTTCAGCTTATGTCTGAGATTTTACTGCCTGTGGATTCCTCTAGTATTTTTAGGATTCCTCTAGCTTTCCCATCTTATATTTAAGTCCTTTATCCATTTTGAGTTTATTTTTGTGTAAGGTGTAAGTTGGTGTTCTAGTTAAAAAAAATTTTTTTTTGCATGTATCTGTCCCATTTTCCCAACACCATTTATTAAAGAGACTGTCTTGACTCCATTGTATGTTCATGCCTCCTTTGTCAAATATTAATTGAGCGTAGTGTTTTGGGTCGATTTCTGGGTTCCCTATTCAAAGGAAACTCAATTTCTTTCCAAAACTCGAATACTTGATTACATTAGTGTGATGGGAAAAATAAATTCCGGGAATTGGTTACTTTATGAAGCTATTTCTGCATAACAAATCTAGCAGATTATTTAACATATATTAACATATTATTACATAACAACACATTATTTCTCCATTTCTTTGGGTCAGGAATACAGACAGGGCTTAAGTGGGTCTTCTATTTCCGGGCCATCTCAAGGCTTGACTAGGGGAGGGCTTGCTTCCCAGCTCACATGATGGCTAGCAGGGTTTCGCTTCTCACTGGCTGTCGATTAGAGGCCACTCTCTGTCCCTGACCACCACTACGGGGCCTCTCCCACCTGGCCACTTCCTTCATCCCAGTGCACAAGCAGAGAAGGAAATAGTCTCCCAGCGAGACAGCAGTCACAGTCTTTTGTAACCTTGTTACAGAAGTAACATCATATCACTGTGTTGTAGCAAGTCACTAGGATTAATCAAGGGATCAGATTAAACACGGAAGTGGACACTGGAGACAGGGGTCACTGGGCACCACTTTATTTTATTGTATTTTTTAGATTCAAAACCAAATGACCACTTCTTATTTTTGTAATTATCAAAGATGCACTCATGTTCACCTTTCAGCAGTCACCATGTATATGGACCTAAAAAAAAAAAAAGCAACAAAAGTAAAAACTTAAAACACCCCTAAGGTGTGTTGGTGGGAGGGAGGAAGAAAGAAGAAGCCAGAGGAGGAGAAGCTGCCCTCTGTCTGCCCTGTCTGTCTCTACACGTAGGTATGGCCCATGTCCTCCACGCTGTGACCATTCTCTTCACTATCGCACAGTGTCCATAAACAGGTTTTCATTCTAATCAAGTCCCACTTAGCCATTCTTTTTTTCATAGTTAGTGCTTCTTATGACATAAAAAATATTTTCCTTAACCTCTAGTTGTGAATGTTTTTTCCTACATTACATATATTATTGTACATATATATTATTCCAATTAAAATATTTTATTGTAATGCTAATGTTTTGTAGGTGCATTCTTCCACCCTCCATATGACATTTTTAAGGCCTTATAGTTTTGCCGTTCATTGTCGTTCCATTGGGCACTCCTATAAAGTGTGCCTCCCACCAGCCCTGAGCTTCACAAAGGAACTGAACCTGGGCCAGCTGAAGGCTGTGCGTCAGGGGAGACCCACACCGCCTCGTTCCAGGGGACATGGACCCTCGCAGAGGATGTGTGGGGTTTGCCAGCTTTGGATTTCGGGAAAATGTTGTTCTAGAAAACTGAGGCACATGATGCAGAAAGTTTCCTAGAAATAATAGCAGTCTTAAAGTGAAGGACAGCCAGACAAGAAAGGGGGTTACCCAAAACATAAGCTGACAATCAGGTATGTCAGTCTAAGGCATTTTATGCTTGGGGATTTTTGTAGGTGTCTGGTGAGTCATGGAAAACATAGAAGACACAGAGGAATGGAAGATTTAAAGGGGAAGTAGAACAAGCTAATATATGTAACTACTTGAAACACACACACACACACACACACACACAGCAACTTTGAACTTTTAGAGATTTTAGCACACTGGAACCAATGATAGTCTGGGTTTCTCACACTTGATTCCGGATTCCCAGATGGGTTTCAGAATCCAGATAGCTGTTGGGGAATGGCAGTGCCTGGGCTATGTAGGTGAACAGGTGTCTGGAGAGGAGGTTGTAGCATATGATGTGAGGGGCATTAAGTAACAAACATCTTAGAAGCAATGAGATGGTATGGCATGATTGTCAAAAACTGGTTCTGAAGCCAAACAGACTTAAAGTTGCTTTCCAGTGCCTTAGTAGCTGTGTGTGTTGGGCAAGTTACTGAATATTTTTGAGCTTCCATCTCCTTTATCTATAAAATAGCTTATCAGTATCTACTTCAAGGGTTTGTTTTGATAATTAAGTGCTTTAAGGTATATACTATTTAGTGGCAGTAAATTTCAACTAAATATTAACTGCTAGAGGCCCAGTGCACAGATTCGTGCATTGGTGGGGTCCCTCAGCCTGGCCTGTGCCCTCTCACAATTTGGGACCCCTTGGGGGATGTCAGACTGCTGGTTTCGGCTCGATCCCTGCAGGTTTGGTAGCGCTGCTGTGGAGGCAGGAGAGGCTTGCGCCTCCACAGCTGTGCTCACCAGCCATGAGCCTGGCATCTGGCGCCCATCAACTGAGCAGTGTTTCCGCCATGGGAGCTCACTGACCACAGTGGGAGCTCCTGCGTTGAGCATCTGGCCCCTGGTGGTCAATGCATATCATAGTGGCCGTTAATTAAGGATTCAAAGCAAGAATGAAGCTGAGTTTTAGGGCCACTTGTTATACAAATTGATGGCTGCACGCACAGGAGAGAGAATGAGATGAGACAGGACGATTCAAGGTTTTTGCCAAGGATTCTGGGAGAATGCTGGCCCCATTCATCCTCAAAGAGTAAAGGTGGGTGAGGGTGGCATATGGTTCAGGTGGGAAACGATGAGGCCAGTCTCGGGCTTGGTAAATTTGAGGTGGCAGCATATGGTCACATGCAGCAATCTCCTCCAGGCCCAGGTGGGAGTTTAAGTCTGGAGGTGATGATGAGAGATTCTGTGTTCCTGTGACCCCTTACTCAGTTGTTTAATTCAGGGTGAGCACAGGACCCTTTCCCCTCATTGGACCCCTTCTCCTATTCAAAATGGATTTATTTAAGACCTAGCCTAAACCCAGCCCACCAATATCCTTTGAAACTCAGAATTGAGAACTACATGAGCCTTGTTTTTCTGCTCTCTGTAACCAAGGAGATGTAAATTCAATCTAAACAAAGAAAAATTAGATGGACACAGAAAAAGAAAACAAAATGGATGAGAAGGCCATGTTTTACATCCTGATCTCAAGTGGCCCTAAAACTCAGCTTCATTCTTGCTTTGAATCCTTAAATTAAATATATAGGTAGGTTCAAGGTATGTTTCTATTGATATTACTTGCAGCTCCCTCCTAATAACAAGAAGCCATATGTGGGTGATAATTGCAGGTATTGGGAGTGAATGAACCCTCTGAGGAAACGGGAAGAAACCATCAAAGGATCAGGAAATGTTGAGTGCAGGGAGTGAGAGCAAAACGAACCCAGTCCTGTGGTGACAGGAAAGCCAGGGCGGAAATGGAGGGATGGATTGATGGACAGCTGGGTCAAATGCTACAAAGTAGTCAAGGAGAGTGAGGTGGGAGGCAAGTCCACTGAACTTAGCTTTTCATTTTAATTAAGATTTTTCTGTTTAAAATGTCATAATTTTTTGGAGTTACCGTTGGTAACTTTAGAGATGTCTAGCCTCCCCAACAGACTACTTACTTGTAATAAAATTTCTTAACAGTTTTTGAAGCTTGGCAAAAAGTGTTCCCTCCTTTATATGTCTTCCTAGCACACATGCTGAGTATGTCTGTATTTTGTTGAGGAATGCTGGATAGGTAGACGGGCTGCATTTAACCTTCATTGATTATGGTTCAAACAGTCTGACCTTTTAATGGAAAACTACTGATTCGGACTGAGTCACCCAGTCTTGAGCTTAGGAACCAGCTCAGAAACAGCCAAGAGTGACATGCGGCCTATGAAAGGCAGGAGGAGAGGGTATTTCCAGCGGCTTCAGAGAGGTGAGAACGGGCCTTCACAGAGGGGAGCAGCCCTGTTCAGAATGAGGTGGGGCACGGAAGAATGGGGCTAGTCAGAGACAGGCTTCTCTGAGAAACAAGAAAGGCTCAGAGCAGGCGAATTGAGGACATTGTAGCTTTGGGCAACTGAGTGAAACCCAGGAAATGGTAGGACTTAAGAGTGAGTCCCCTTAGGGAAGGGTGAGGCTGAAGGTCGGTCAGCATAAGCACATTAGGTACCTAAAGAGGTACTATTAGCAAGCATAAGGTACCTCTTCTCTGTCCCCCTTTTGTTCTTGTTACCATGGTTCCATGTATTTGTGTTTGATAAGGAATGCTTTTGAAATTGTGTGTGTGTGTGTGTGTGTGTGTGTGTGCGCACGCAGGTGTGTGTTAGGATAAATAACCAGATTTATGCTCTACCAGGCCTCAGTCACTGTGACTTTGTCAGTGGCCAAAAGAGGTGCACGGGTCTTCTGGAAGCACTGATGGAGAGTCTAGGTGAAAACCATCAAAGATGTCCACTCACAGTACCAAGACCCTTCAAGTCCCCTGAGTCCCAGCTGGGGTCAGAAGGGAGAAGGTGCCATCCTCAATTCCTCTATGACACATCTGGAACCTATTTAGACAGAAGACGGAGGCACAAGGTCTATAGTGCTTACAGAAAGCAAGCTTCAATGGGAACTGCATGTCCGCTACTGACCTGCACTCCCCCCAAGACAAGGTACCAGTGCCATGGTCCCTGGCTCCATTTTCTGTTGTGTTTGGACCCTAAGATAAATAGGAAGAAATATTCCCAACACTTCTGCTTAGATTACTGCCTAGAAAACAATGCTCACATATTTGCCCCTCAGCAGGCAAGTGAAAAACATCAAACCAGTTTGGTTTTTATTTGCATGTGGCCAATGCTTGTCAACACCCAGGGCAAAAGTGGGGTGAGGGTGAACTTGTCACCCAAAAGGCTTGGTAGTGACCAGATTTAGAATTATCCAAAGAAGTAACTAGAAACATTCAAAGTTTAACATCTGACATGGTGGATGTGGTCACAAAAATGATAATGTAAAATATTAGCAGTTAAGAAAAGTTGGGTGAAAATAATAAGTTAAATACAAAATAGCATCTGTTAGGATTCAAACTAGGTCAAAAGTAGACTATTATATAAATAGAATGCAAAAGAATGCAGAAAAAACTAAAGAGGGTGATTTATTAGAGTGGTGGGCATCTGGATGATTTTTTTAATTTTTGTCAATGTTATAATGTTATGAGGGAAACAAATTTAAAGTAACCAAAATGGATGTATTTTTAGCGAGCAATAGTTTTTTGGTTGAATTACAATAAAAACATCTTAACCTGCCCCATGCACATAATCACTGAATCAAAGAGTGGCCCAAGTCCAGATTCTTGTGATCCACAGTTACAGGGGGGATTGACTGGTGAGGCCTCACATCCCAGGCTGAGAGCCAAGAGAGTGCAGGAAGGGTAATAGGATCACATAAGTGAGGTTCTTTCTCCAGAGAGGAGGATAATAGCTACACTGGAAAGCTGGGCTGTTCAGGAGTTATCCGGGTATCTCTGGGTTCATGGCTAGTTAGAAAGAAAAAAATACATATCAATTTCTTCTGGGAAACAGTCCGTGAAGATAAACAATAAGGATGGTCTAGTGATGATAAATTGTGAATGGAAAATTGACCAGAAGAAAATGTAATTTTTCCTTGGGAGGAGATAGGTCTGGAGATATACGTGTTCTGCAGAAGCAATTAGAGTTGGCTCCTTGAAAGAAGGCCAACTCCGCTAGCAAGCAGGAAGTTTCACTTCCCTCGACTTAATGATGTGGATGAAAATATGGACACTTCTCTGCCTGTCTGTTTCCAATGAGCATTTGTTTTGCATATCAAACTTCAAGAAGACACTGCAATAACTTCTGAAAATCACAAAGGCCCTAGTTTAGTAGATTTAGATGTCTTTAGCAGTTGGCTATGTGGGTTGAAATTTTTTTTAATCTAAATTAATCTATGGTGAAAGCACAAGCGTTGGAGTTGTGCAGACTTGGGCTTGAATTCCACTTTTTACTATCTGCATGGAGTTGAACAGCTTGCTTCAACTCTCTGAGTCTGTTTCCTCATCAAAAAAATGGGGATAAGAATACTTAGAGGCCAGTGTGTTGTATTGAATGAAATCTGCTCAAAGGAATTTAAGAAGAAAGGAGAAATATTTATAAGAAGACAGGGTGTCTGATGAACCCCCGGAGGACAGGAAGTGGGGCAGGCCTCATAAGCAAATGACTTCAGGAACTGAAATATAGTTGGGCACCAATGTGACTCTGATTCAGTCAGTGTCCCTTAAGGCCGAATGGCCTTTGTCTGTATAATTCTTCACTCTTTCCAAAGATTGGTGAATAGATCTAACATGGCTTCTCCATTAGAACATTGATGGGTTCTAATCTTCAACAAAGACCAACCTGGCTTATCTATATCCAACTGCCATTTCCTACAAATTTGAGTTTGATTGTGACAATTCACCTGATGTCAATTCTCCACCTCTGGTCTAGGCAACAACGAGCTGGTGAGTCAGGCTCTTGTCATAAGAAAGTCAGCCCCTTCCTGGAATATGATAAAGGTGTGGGAGTAAAGAGAAAGTGATAGCCATCTCTACAACTGAAACTTGACTTCCTAGGGACAATGTGAGGATCAAATAAGATCATGGACGTGAAGTATCTAGAACAGTGCCTGACATGTAGCCCAATACATGGAGCCTGTGACATAACACAGCTGACAGGCAAGGGCCATAAAATCTCATTGATTTAATATTTGAAATCATATTTTGCTGTATCTGTCATCAGAGGAGGACGCTCACAGAAACATTCGTTATGTGATAACTGTGACACATTTCTTTCTTAACCAAAGTGGTCACTCTGAGAAGAAGCTGTCTCAACAGCTGATGTTAATTGTGGTCAAGTCCCTCCAAGCTGATGAATGTTCACACCCCACCTTCCATCTCTGTGGTCTCATTTGAGCTTCCCATATACGTTTACCGACTGTGGGAAAATACGCCTATTTGAGAAACTGCATAGCAGAATGACTAAATTACTCAGATATTTTTCTTGTGTCTCTGTAAAAGACATGTGGCTGTTGACCAACTTTTCTGTTAAACTGCTTTCTCCTCCTGCATTGATTTTGATGAGATGATAGAGTAACAGAGTGAAGACATTGGGCCCTAATGAAAGCTCCTCGTTTGAACATTGAAATAGTAACTCTCCTTCCCAGGCATTGCTTCTCGGGCTGTGAGAAAGCAACCCCCAGACAGTGAGAAGCAGTCATTCCCCCAAATAGCCAAGTTCAGCCAAAATACAAGCTACTTCTTGAGATAGGCTGTTTCATTCCTCCTTGAGTCAGGTTGTCTATTTTTTTTTTAATTCACACAATTATTTCTTTTTAAAATATATTTTTCTTGACTTCAGAGAGGAAAGTAGAGGGAGAGAGAGAGATAGAAACATCATTGATGAGAATCATAGAGTGTCTGACTCCTGCACACCCCCTACTGGTGATCGAGTCTATAACCCAGGAAGGTTCCTTGACTGGGAATCGGACCATGACCTCCTGGTTCATAGGTTGACACTCAATCACTGAGCCACACCAGCTGGGCTGTTGTCTATTTATAAAATGTAAATATCCCCTTTAATTAAAGAAACATTATGAAATAGGTAAGAGTGCACTTCTTCTTCTGCACCTGTGGGCAGTCGTGGTATCCAGAGATACTGCTACATATAAAAGGGAAAATATCCCAATAAACTGGAGTTCTATTGATATTATGCACTAGGTAACTTTTTGAAAAATTCAAAACCCCAACCATACCGTGAAGTTTCTCTCTGAGTAGATTTGAATTTATTATTAAGCTAAATTAATGAAACACCTTTATATATACTAGAGGCCTTGATAAGAGGGCCCTCCACTGTTGAGGAGTAAAGATAATATGGGGTATTACTGTGGGTACATCACGTCTAGCTGACTTGTTGAAGATTGCACAGGCATCATGGAGGACATCAGAGCTACCCTGGTTGTTAAATGGCTCAAGTTAAGTAGACACAGAGTGAAGGGACCAGACCTTGGTCCTGATGCTAGAGTGGCTGCCCTGGGCCCCACACTATCTTACCAGCTCAAATTTCTCTGAGCCTGTTCTGTTCTGAATATCCAACTGCCTATTAGAAAGTCCACAAGCATCAGCATGGTCAAGCATGGTACTCATGTTTTTTCCTTCTAAAACCACACTTCCTCCACTGGTGAATGGATTCTAGCCTTCATTCAGTTGCCTAAGTCAGAAATCCAGGAGCGACTCTGAATTCCTCTTCCATTTGCCTGCATATCCAGCTTAACTCAGTCACATCAACTCTGCCTCTTGGCAAATTTTTGACTTTGTAGTTTGCACGGTCCTTAGGCTATTTTTAAAGTGCTTCACTTATGGTATCATTCTCTTTCAATTTAAGTGATGGCTGTTAAGTTTCTCAAAAGTGGGCCATTAAAAAAAATACAAACAAATGGATTTTCCATTAGGAAAAAAAAGCAGCCACACTCCAAGTACATATCCGAGTGGTAAAAATAAAATTGCCATATTGTAGTAATATGAATAATTTAAAAAGTTTATAGAAAAATGAACATATAGAGTGTTTTTCATGAAAAAATTTAACAAGCCACTGATTTATTTTGTGTGGTTTAAATTTATTTTATTTTAAAATTGTATTTATTGGGGTGAGATTGGTTTGGAAAATCATACAGGTTTCAAGTGTATAACTCAATAAACAAGTCAATTGCACTCTGCTCTGTGCGTCCATTGCCCAAAGCAAAATCTCTTTCTGTCTCCATTTCTGCCCTCTTTGCCCACCTCCCCCTACCTCACTCCATCCTTTCCCTCTGGCCATCACAACTCTTGTCTGTGTCTGAGTTATGTATATATGTGGTGTGTTTTTTTTTTTTTATTAATCCCTTCACCTTCTTTCATCCAGTCCTCCAACTTCCCTCCCTCTGACAGCTGTCAGCCTGTTCCATGTATTCATGCCTCTGTTTCTATTTTGTTCTTCAGTGGGTTTTTTTTTTCCATTAGATTCCACAAATACTATATGGTTTCACAAGCCATCGACTTAAAGCTCAGCTTTCCTCAAATTTTAATGTGCTTATGGATCACCTGGTGGTCTTATTAAAAGGAAGATTCTGGTTTGGTTGGTCTAGGATAGGGCCTGAGAACCTAATAAGCTCCCAGGAGCTGCTGCTGGTTAGTTAGTGCACCACACCTTAAGTAGCAAGACCTCAGCCGTCCATGTTCATTTACATCTCAAGGAATTCTTGTCCCTAAATTATCTTTGTCTGAGGGGCGTAGATTCACATTTGGGTCTTAAATGTTGGAACCTGGTTCTGATGTTTTTCTCTGGTGATGCGCCTCTCAGACAGATGACCGGTTCCCATTTTTTCACTGCAGGTCATAATATAAAATATAAAAATAGAGCTGTTTTTATACCAGAGCTAAAAGCATCAATTTGCATGAATCCCAGGGACATTAACCGACGTCTTAGAGACCTGTAAACTCTTTAAAGATTAAATAAACAAGAAGCAAAAACAGCACTCAGAGTACACATGTTTACAGAGTCTAAACTATTGTAGAAAACACCTCAATAGTAAGAAATGACTTTGCAAGATCCTTAGCCAGTCTGAGCGTAAGATGTCTGGTGGCCAGCACAGGAGCCCAGAAGTGTGGGCAGGCAATAGTAACCGTGTCCTCCTGGGAAGAGCACAGGAATGTCTTCCCTGAAACAATGGTGAGCTTCTCATCTCTTCATTCTGAAAATACAAAGATTATTTCAAGTTGCAAAGTTTGATACTTTCCTAAGACAAAAACTTAATTACATTTACAAAAACAAATAAGTCCATGCTATCTGTATGTCTTCAACTTGTTCCATTTCCACTTAACCATACCCTTGGGCATCCTTATGCACTGGTTACACAGTATTTATTTATTTATTTATTTATTTATTTATTTATTTATTTTTAAATGTATTTTTTACTCTGTGAAGGATACTCTTTTTTTAAATATATTTTATTGATTTTTTTACAGAGAGGAAGAGAGAGGGATAGGGAGTTAGAAACATCGATGAGAGAGAATCATTGATCAGCTGCCTCTTGCACACCCACTACTGGGAATGTGCTCGCAATCAAGGTACATGCCCTTGACCAGAATTGAACCTGGGACCCTTCAGTCCGCAGGCCGAGGCTCTATCCACTGAGCCAAACCGGTTTTGGCAGGTTACACAGTTTTTAGGATATGCTTTTGATACCTGTGTAGCGCTTACCTTTGTGTATTTGTATGTATTCTAAAAAAAGTTACATGACTTTAGATTACATTGTGTTGCTAACGTTTTCTGAATGCTTCCTCTATACCAGATACAGTGACAACTGCTTTACAGCCTAATTTTATTACGTCCTTTGGCAGCCTTTAGTGTGGGTAGTAAGTATGCAGAAGTGAGTCACTGTGCCCAGCACCGTCCAAAACCCATCCTGCCTTCAGTTTGGTGGCTCCTTACTCGTCCTGGCATTTGCAGCGACAAAAATAAAACTTTATTTCTAATGAAATATGAATCTGTAAAGAACTCAGTACTTACTATTTGTTGCTAACGACAGAGGTGAAGAGAACGAAGCAGTCTAAGAAAATCTTTTGTCTCAACTACAGTGAGGAGGGTCAGCGGCTCAGATCGGCATCATAACCCAGTTGGTCGTTGTGAAGAGGATTTCCGTGGGCATTCCCGTCTGAGTGCCAACACTGCTCAAGCGGAAGAGAGATTTAATGCAAAACTAAGTTATCTAACTTGTGGTATTTAGACAGGCACGGGATCGGAGTCTCTAAATGGAAATGCAGTTGTCAAGTTATGTGGGAGAAAACCAGGCCGTTCTGTAGAAACCAACGTACTTGCCAGGTTGGGAATGTGCAAGGACAGATCTCTTGTGGATGTCAAAGGCCTGCTGCACTGGGTCTTTTGAATTGGTCTTCTTCTTCCTGTCCCCTCGCCAGTTCAAGCATTTGTGATTTCTCATCTGGACTATTGCAGTGGATTCTCATCTGGTCTCACTGCCTCCAAACTTGCTGCTCACCCGCCCCTAACCACGATCCACACTGGTGATGGGGTCCCCTTTGCACAATGCAGATGGCATCCCCAGTGGTGCCACGTCAAGGGTAGGCTGCAGTCTCAGCACCTTTCTCTTGGCATGCAAGCTCCCACAGCCTGGCACTGTGAGCCCAGGACCATCTGTCTCTGACTTCTTCTCAGAACTTAGCACAGCACTGACAACAGGTGTGAAATAAATGCCCCTTACTTCTTACATCTCCTCTGTTACCACTGTACCTAGTATATATATCTCAGGTGACCTGTTGGGGTTTTTTGTTTGTTTGTTTTTGTCATGTTAAGATTATTTATGTTTGTCTTCTCCACTAGATAGAGAAAGGGTCAACGTTTGTAACTGAAGACAATTTCTGATTCATCTTTGTAGGATAAGTATTTAGCATGGAACCCAATATTAGTAAATTTTTTACATAACTTTTAGTACATGACTTATTCTTCTATTTATTTATTTTCAGTGAACAGAGTGTTTGGTTCAGTGGATAAGAGTGTCAGCCTGCAGACTGAAAAGTCCTGGGTTCAATTCCTGTCAGGGTCACATGCCCAGGTTGTGGATGTGATTCCCAGTAGGGAGCGTGCAGGAGGCAGCAGATCAATGATTCTCTCATTATTGATGTTTCTATCCCTCCCTCCCTCTCCTTTCCTCTTTGAAATCAATAAAAATATATTTTAAAAAAGAAAGTATATGCATATTTTTTATTCTTAATAGATATTACCAGATTGCTCTTAGGGTTTCAGCAATGAACTGTGTCATGACTTTCGAATGCCAGTGGTCCATCTGACCGCATTTCATTTTATTACAACTTCTTTTATGTTGGTCCTATTGTTTTAACACTATTATTATTATTATTATTATTATTATTATTATTATTATTTAAGAATCCGGTAGAATTATGTGTGTGGCAAATGGGATGACAGATGGTTTTTAAATCTATCTCTTCAGCCTTCTAGGCTGCTTACTCCAAAAAGAGGAAGGAAGAATGTGGAAGTGTGCAGAGAGGCAGGAACCCCTGGGGTCTGCTGGCCTGTGTCCCACACTCTTCACTGCTCTCCATCACCTTAACTGTGAGAAGTCCAGCCCGACACAGGCACAGACAGGACGCGCTTCCGAAAGGGTGTGGAGGGTTTCTTCCATACGAGATTAATGAAGGGAATACGTTATTCCTTATTAAGGAAAAATCTCTTCTTGACTTTTCCCCATCTCATCCAGGAACTTCCTGATGTTTTCTCATGTTCAGGGGGTGATTTCTGACCTCGAGACCTTGTAGGTTGCTTAACTGATGTTCACTGAGTAACACTTAAGTTCTCTGGGTCTATCTTCCTCATTGGCATCTTATACTTCATGAGCCATTTGGGGTAGGAAATATATCTGCGTGGATTTTCACACACACACGCTCACACGCACACTCACACTCACACACACACACACTCACACACACACACACACACTCACACACACACACACACACACACACACTCACACACTCACACACATGTCTAAAGCATACATTGTGAGGAACGGATTGAGGCCCAAGTCTTCGGGAGCAGAACCTGCAGCGGGGCCTCTTGCTGTTTATTTCGGTACAAATCCTGTGACAGTAACGACGCAGACAGGAGCAGGGTGGGAAGAGGGGCACAGAGCAGGGGAAAGGAAGTGCATGTGTCAGCTATTTCAGTTCTCATCATACTTTCTATTTGGATAGCACATCACATTTGGCTGCGGCTGAAAAGCAAAATCCCATATTTAATGAGCCAATAAAATGCCTGGAGCACCAGTGCGCTAGGGGAGGCTTGACTTTCCACTGAGCTAAAAGCCGATAATTGAGCCTGCGTGCCAGCTGAGACCTGGAGATTTCGGCTGAAAGAGCTGTGGCTTTCACTTTTTTTTTTTTTTTCCATTCCCCTCTCATGTGCAGCCAGCTTCTGACGAGGACTCCAATTCTCTCGAGAATTAACTGCTATCACCTAAATTATTTTTGATTAACCTTAACTCCGAGATTCTCAATTTAGTGACATGCCACATTAATGCAATGCTCCTGTGTAAATGCCGCCCGGGCAGGGAGGGGGCGGGTGATAAACCAGGTCTAATGCCAGGGGATGAGGACAAGCTGGATGAGCCTTTTTTTTTTTTTTTTTTTAAAGCTTGAAATAGAATTGTAACTGTTCCTGCTTCAGACATACACAGGGAAAGGGAATGTAATTTTAAGCTAATCTCTCCTTTCAAGTTACAAGGTTAGCTGGGAGTTGGCTTTCGTGGGGGTATTATTAAACACTCCCATTGACAGGAGCCCACTCCATCATGTCTTGTAATGATTCTCATCATAAATCGGGACCCTCATTTCCAGAGTCCTCGCTGTGCCCACACCCTGAGAGCTGATTCCACTGGGAGTTTCCACGGACACTTTCTTGAGCTTTGGGGGCTGCTGGTTCTCTCTCGTCATTGATGTTCCACCTCTCTTTCCCTCTCCCTACCGCTCTGAAATAAATAAATAAATGAATAAATAAATAAATAAAAAGTATATGTATTTAAAAAAAAAGAAACCTAACAACAAACAAACAAACAAACAAAAACCTATCATGGGCATACCTTGTTCATCATGCTTCGCTTTATGGTGGTCCACAGATGTTGCTTTTCTATAAATTAAAGGAAATACCCTCCACCAACAGAAAGCTTACACCTCGCTTTATTGCAGTGGTCTGAAACCAAGCTTGCGGTCTCGGCCGTGTATGCCCGTATTGTTTTAGTCTGTTCAGGCTGTCATAGCAGAATACCACGGGCTGGAGGTTGTAAACAGCGGACATTTATTTTCGAGTTCTGCAGGCTGGGAAGTTGAAGATCAAGACACCAACAGATTCAGTGTCTGGTGAGAGCCCTGTTCTGGTTCAGAGGCCCTCACATTTGGGGTCTCTTTTATAGGGCACGAATCCCATGCCTGAGGGCTTCACTCTCCTTTCCCAAAGGCCCCAACTCCTGCTATCATCACATTGGGCATTAGGAATGAACATAGGAGTTTTTCTTGGGCGGGAGGGGGAGAAGAGGAGGGCCGGTGGAGGGTAGACAACACACCTCAGGTCCCCTGCAGTTATGAGAGATAGACTAATTCAACTGTATTTGTGGACCTAGAGGCTAGAAATGTGATGGCTTTTTAGCTTGATCCAGAGCCCGGATCCTACAGTGTAGATATGACAAAAGAAATCAATTCGATGACTGAAACCCCCTTGAGGTTTTGGTAGAAGTTTCAAGGTGTATAAAATGAGATTCAAGGAAACATTCTATAATGATTCATGTGTCAAATTTAATATATAGCTATGATTGCACACACCCAGATTTTACAGACAATATAGGCACATTTAAGTGAAGACGGGTCATTACAATTTAGGTAAGTGCATTATTATAGGTTAGAGCAGCTATGTCAATCTTTTGCCATTTCATTTGCAAAGTGGTTTTATGCCACATTATTCTTTCATTTAAAAATTGTCTTTAGAGCATTGAATATAGACACACAGGATTAAACTGTTTCTTTAGCACATTTTAGTAAGGAAATAACTCCCCTCTGGCCTACACTTGCAAACCTCATGTGCACACAATCTGGCCAATTGAGAAACCAACTGGAAGATCCTTCTCTAAAGCCAGCTTTTGGTTTCCCCTCTTCTCTCCCCTTGTACCCAGTTTCTTCTGCATCACTCTGACTTCATTAGAAAGTCGAAACTGAGACTTCAGGAGAAGTCGGTAGAAATGAGAAAAAAAAATTACAAGTCACTGAAGCAAACAATGAATAAGTGATGAATGTGGCACCTGGGGAGTCCATTTCCGTTTTCCAGACCATCAGAGATAAAGGGGTGTGTAGGCCAGTGGTTGGCAAACTCATGAGTCAAGAGAGCCAAATATCAACAGTGCAACGATTGAAATTTCATTGGAGAGCCAAATTTTTTAAACTTAAGCTTCTTCTAACACCACTTCTTCAAAATAGACACGCCCAGGCTGTGGTATTTTGTGGAAGAGCCACAGTCAAGGGGCCAAAGAGCCGCATGTGGCTAGCAGGCCGAAGTTTGCCGACCACGGTCCAGGCTCCTGTATGGCGTTCTCCATGTGTTCTTTCTTACACATTACCCGCCATAATTAACGACTCTTCCCCTTAAACCAGACTCTTTTTTTAAAAAAAGTTATGTATAAAAACCTTTTTGTTTGGGAAAACAACGTTTCATTTATATCTATTAAGTCTTAAATTGAAGCCCCCCCACCACCATTGAATAAAATTGGAATCAGTAATAGTTGATATAATATAATTAATATAGTTATGCATTTTTATAAAAATAACTTATTGAAGTTACTCAGAAAAATCGCTTTAAAATTGACAACAGATGTTCTTGGCTGAACTTGAAGTTTTGAAATCAAACCATATGGTCTACCCTTTCCACTTATCTCAATTGTTCTCCAACCTTCATGTGCTCTAATGAGAATCAGCTGAAGGGATGGTTAAACCACAGATTGCTAGACCCCCCTCTGAGAGTCCTGATTCAGTAGATCTGGGATGGGGCTTGAGAATTTAAATGTCTAACAGGTGCCAGCTATGACAGACAGAATGCTCAAGATATTCCACCAAGATTCCCACGCCCAGGTTATTCACTCAAACACCAGCCTAAGCACCACTGTGGAGGGGCGTTGCAAACGGAATCCAGCTGGCGTCAAACAGATGACCTGGTTCTCTAGGTGGACCCAGTGCTATCACCTGAGCCCTGGAAAGAGGAAGGAGAGGTCAGGGAGATGAAGCTTGAGAAACAGTCACGCCACCCTTGCTCGCTTTGAAGCTGGAGGTAGGAACTGCAATCCAAGGCTGTGGTTGGCCTCTAGAAACTGAGAACAGCCCCAAATGCTCAAGGAAACAGGGATCTCAGCCCCACATGGAACTGAATACCGACAACAACCCGAATGAACTTGAAAGTGGATTCATTTCCAGAGCTTCTGGGAAGAAGTGTAGCCAGCCCTGATGACACTTTGGTTTTGGTCTAGGAGTCTCTTTTAGCTGAGAACCCCGGGAGCCACACTGTGCCCAGCCACCTAACTTACAGAAACTGTGAGTTAACTAATTTATGCTATTTTAATAATTAAAATTGTGGTAATTTGTTATAGCAGCAATTGAAAAATCAATGCACATAGTAATACTGATGCAGCTGGTTCCAGAAACACAATTTGAGAATCACTGGCTTACCTTTTATAAGTCTTCCATTATTACCAATTTATGGACCTGGAAAAGTTCAAGCATTTATCTTTGTTTTCCCTACTTAGGAAAATGGAAACTACGGTGAAGGATGCTACTTCCATTATATAAAATAAGATAACATACGTTAACTGTTTAGAAGAATGTTGGGGCGCTTACTCTAGTAACTTCTATTGGTAGATAATATTTATCAAAATGTTCAATGCTTGGCACTGTACTAATTATTTATTACGACATTGCCTGACTTACCCTCCTATTAATTCTGTGAGATAGCTGCTATGATTGTTGTCATTTTATAGATATGTAAACTGAGACTCAGAGGAAACTTGCCCAGAATCAGGCAGTCAGTAAAATCTAGATGTGAGATATAAGACTGAGCAGTATGACTTTAGAACCCAGACTCTTTAATTGCCATTGACTTAGGTCAATGGTCGACAAACTGAGGCTCGAGAGCCACATGCAGCGCTTTGGCCCCTTGAGTTTTTAGCAATGCCAGCTTAGAACTATCCTAATTAAGTTAATAACAATGTACCTACCTATATAGGTTAAGTTTAAAAAATTTGGCTCTCAAAAGAAATTTCAATTGTTGTACTGTTGATATTTGGCTCTGTTGACTAGTGAGTTTGCTGACCACTGACTTAGGTTATTTCACATATGATTATGTATCTGGGTCTTGTTTGCCTCTTGAGTTCAACAGCCCTATGTAGTTTTACAAAATAATAAAAACTTAAAGGCTATATAATTGTTTTTTATTAAAGGATTCTAGCATAATAAAAGATAGCTACTACTTACCCAGAATCTATTGAACACATACTATGAGACTGAGTCTACAAATTTGAGAGTGGCTCCTACCTCTTTTGAATTTATAATATTGAAATCAGCAGTCATTGAAGTACTCAGAGAAACACTGTAGAGACATTTCTGGTAAAATCAGAAATATTACAGTAAATGCTCTAATCACCATTATGTGGCATGATTCTTGTAATGCTAGCAATGCAATTATTAGTAGACTTTCCAGGTTAAGCAAATAAAAACATAACCCAGTTAAATAAGTGTGAATTTCAGAAAAAAACAAACAAAAAATGTTTTAGTATGTCTATCTAAAATATTGCATGGGAAATACTTGCATTACCTGTTGTTTAACTGAATACATAATTTTGATCCTGTATTTTATCTGGCTACTCTAAATGCAGCTAAATAGAAAAATAAGGTTATATTACCATTATTTTTAACTAATTAACAGAAAAACTATTAGTACCAAAAAAGAACTTAAAAGACTGGGAATACCCTGGCCAGCGTGGCTCAGTGGTTGAGTGTCCACCTCTAAAACAGATCATGGAGTGATTCCAATCAGGGCACATGCTAGGGTTACAGGCTTCTCCAGTAGGGGGTGTGCAGGAGGCAGCCAATCAATGATTCTCTCTCATTGATGTTTCTATCTTCCTTCTCCCTCCCTTTCTGAAATCAATAAAAAATATATTTTAAAAAAGACTGGGTGTAAAATATACAAAAATCAATGGCTTTTGCATATACTAACCATAGTTAAAAAACATAATAGACAATAGTACTTTTTAAACTTATTTTTAACTTGAGATATCATTGTCCTATTACATTGTATTAATTTTAGATGTGCAACATAATGATTTGAAGTATGTATATGTTATGATAGATTACCATAATAAATTTAGTTAACATACATCATCACACAGTTACAGTTTTTTTCTTTTTTTCAATTAAAAAAATGCAAATTTAAGAAAAGAAAAAGGTTAGGAGCCAGCAGTCCCAGATTGCAAGAGGGATGTCTGACTGTGGAATCAGGCCTAAATCAGCAGTCAGACACCCCCCAAGGGGTCCCCCATTGGAAAGGGTGCAGGCTGGGCTGTGGGAACACCCCCTCTATGCATAAATTTCATGCACCGGGCCACTAGTCCTATATAATAAAGTAATAAAAGTATAATGTGCTAATTAGGCCCAATATCCTTCCAGGTAACTTTCCAGATGAAGCCATGACAGCAGGGGCCAAGGCAGAGGCAGCCACTGCAGGGGCAGGGGCCGAGCTCTTGGCACGAATTTCATGCATCGGGCCTCTAGTCCTATATAATAAAAGCCTAGTATGCAAGTCAACAAAATGGCAGAACATACGACAAACAACTGGTTGCTATGATGTGCACTGACCACCAGGGGGCAGACACTCAATTCAGGAGCTGCCCCCAGCCTCCAGGCCCCAAGCCGATCACCCCGCTGGTTGCTCCACAGATAGGCCCTGATCACCATCCAGGCCTAGGGATCCTACCTATGCACTAATTTTGTGCATTGGGTCTCTAGTCTTTTATGTAAAAAAAATAAATTTTGCACGTTGGGGAGAAGGAGTACATTTTGAATTTCATCTCAGCATAACTCCATTTTACTTAATTTTCTTTCTTGTCATCTCCCAGCCTCTTATATGATTATAGAGCATGTGATTGTCGCCTTTCAAGTAATGATTTCACTCATAAGTCAAGTGCATCCTTAGATGAATAATCTTAGATGTTATGATAACTGGATCCTGATAAAAGAATGGTTGGAGACTTAAGAGACAGGATTAATACCACATGTAATATATTAGATCTCATTTTGAATGTGAACTTGAAGAGGTTGAAAACTGCTCAGTAATTAGATGGGTGACCATCTGCTTCAATCACTCTGCTCCTCAAAATAATGCTGACCTATTCTAGGTGGCTTCCTCTTATTGACAGTTTTGAATGAGATGTTATTGGTATGGAAAAATTTTCAAAGGCAGAAATCCAGAGATAATTTCTTTTTAGTTATACTTAAATACAGCCTCACGTAAATTAAGGCAGGTTATTTTTCAGTCCGTATATAGAGGAGGCTTGTTTTCATGAGTGTGTCAGTAAGAATTCTGCCTATTCAAAGGAAATATTTCCATTATAACTGGTGTTGGCCTAATTATACCATCTTGACATTAGTATGTAATTTATGAATATAAACCCATTATAATTCATCACATTTATTTTATAGTAGGCCAGTGATGCATTTATGGGCGGTATTGACAAAGAAATAAATGTGTAACCCCGATATCAGTTGGAGCTTCTGTTCCCTGAAGGTTTAGGTGAATTTATTTCAGATCCCCAATATCCCAGTTTTTATGCATACAGAATTATCCACAGAATTTTTGTGACTTCCCACACTTATCTCCTAATGGTCCCTCCTTTTCATGATCAACCCTGACATATCCATAATATCATAATCCAACTGACACCACCCAATATGATAGATACCACCATTCCACTTACCTTTTCTATGAAAAAAGGTCCCATCAGTTATGATGCTGTGGACTTAGTGCCGTTACTGAAGATTTGAGAGCGTGAAAGGCGCAGTCACATCCCACAGTCCTCCGCCGGTCTGCTTGCCTCATTTGGCAGGCGCTGCCACCTTCCAAGGCCTAAAGCCCCTTCTCCTGATTTGTAAACCCCTGAAAAAGTAGAGTCTAGTTCTATCAGTTTGATTCCTTTTATGGGGTATTCTTTCCAGGTTGTTTTGCCTACCTCTGACCCCTGAAGAATTCACATTTTCTCACTTCACTACATTGGTCCAGGGGACTGTAAAGTTATTGAGACTCATGCCACAAATCAATGGCAGAGGTCGACAAACAGATGTTTATCAGGCACCCTCCAACAACCCAACATTGAGATAAGTACCAAGGACACAAAGATATAATGAGAGAAATGTTTTTAAAGCCTTTTCCATTTGAAAAAACAAAACAAAAAACGAAACAAAAAAAACACACAACAAACACAAATTACAGAACCTCACAACTAGAAAAAAGCTCTTAGAGGTCATCTGTTTGAATTCTTCATCATTATACAGATGAAAAAACTAAACAACAAGATTGTACAACTGACCAATGGCAGAACTGGAACTGGTACCAGTGTCTTCAGTTCCTTTGTCTAGTTCTTTTTTTCTGGACGGTTCTGGAATATGGAGGAAGTTTATCCAGTGAGGATGCATGTAAGAGGTGATGGAGGAACACCAAGGGGGGAAATGTGAGAGGCGTGCAAGGAAGGAAGAAATGAAACGAACAAGGCCTCGTGGCGGAAAAAAAGTGAAAGAGGATATGCCAAGCCAAAGGCAGAGGTGGCCTGTTCAGGTAGGAGTCGTTCCACCGAGAACTGAGGTGTGTGGCAGGGAAAATGAGCATAGGTGTCTGCAGTGGTAGGTGGAAAAAGGAGAGCAAAATATAAAATCAGTACTTGGTGAAGCTTGATAATGTTTCATCTTGTTTTTTGTTTTTTTTTCAAACTGATTGCCCAAATTTCCTCTGCCGTCACTTTTCTTAATATGGTCTGTGAAAGTAGGAGTTAGTAAATTTTTGAGAAATTGGGCCATCTTCATGGGAGTCCCAAGGGTTGACAAAATGAGCTGAATGCTGTGAAAAAAAAAAAAAAGGAAACGCTTCTTTTCCTCCAGGGCTTCATTGAGAAACATTGGAGTAGACTGAAGAGCTCCGTATACTAACACTGAGTAGGAGTGTTAACCGAAGAATAGACACACGATTTCTATGGTCGGAAAGCTACCCAACACCTGACAGCAGGCAAGTGCTGATAGTAAGAGGATGGCAATCCCACCGAAGAAGTTCGCTTGTTCCCGCATTCACTCGACATGAAAGCACCAATTATCCTGAGAAATACTTTTCCTTTGCCTCTCTGTTGCATCGTCTTTTCATTTTCAATCTGTATGCAATTTTACCTTACACTTGGATTGGCAAACCGGGTCAGTTATAACCATATTTTTAAAGGTTTATTGCTTTTCAGGGACAGAAACCACACTGCTAGAATAGAAGATGAACATTTTAGAAAGAGGACAATGTGGAGCAATGCCAGGCAGAAACTAGAAAATGGAAAAGCAGCGAGGTGCATCCTGTCATTTAAGTCTGCATGTCCTCTTCCCAAACTTAAATGGTATTATCAACACATGCCCAGTATGGTGGCTCCAGCATAATTCTCCATGATCCTTCTTATAATTCATGTACATATGACCATATTATTTTTTAAATCTTTACTGTTGAAAGTATTACATATGTCCCCATTTTTTGTCCCATTGACCCCGTCTAGTCTGCCCCTGCCCCACCCCCAGGGCCTTCACCACACTATTATCTATGTCCACGGGTTATGCATGTGTGCATAGAAGTTCTTTGGTTGATCTACCCCCCCCCCCCCCAACAGCACCCACCCCCAACTTCCCTTTGAGATTCAACCGTCTATTCCATGGTTCTATGTCTTTGGATCTATTTTGTTGATAAGTTTTATTATGTTCACTAGATTCCATAGATGAGTGAGAGCGTGTGATACTTGTCTTTCTTGACTGGCTTATTTCACTTTGTTAATTTAGTTCTTGTATCTCATGGGCCAAATTCCTGAGGGGAGATCTGGCGCGCTGTGCTCAGCTTACATCTTGGGTCCCTTTGGAAAGGTTTCCACCGTTGATCAGCTCAGTAGTGACTAAGAGGATGGGGGGAGTGAGGAAAGCCCCTTTCTCTATCAAAGGAATATGCTTTGCTGATTCTAGGGAAAATCCATATGCTTGGCTCTGTGATCTAAATTCTTTTTTCAAGTTCATAGTTTTCAAGAACAAATAAATCACACTTTCCAACTCATGAAGCATTTTTCAGTGGTCTTTTGATCTTGGATTCAGGTTTTCTTAGTGAGCACTCAAGAAATTTAGAATTAGGATTTCGGATCTCATCAGAGAGGGTGAGAAAAAAAGATAAAAGCATGGAAAATGTGGCCTTTTATTTATTTCCTTAAGCTGTAAATGTCAATGGCCACAGTGCAGTATAGTTTTTGTTATGTTCCTGATTCTCTCACAGGGCCTAAATTTAAAAGAAAATCAGAGTATGTTTCTAAAGAAATATACACTGAGTGGCCAGATTGTTATGATCTCTGAATGCATAATAATCAGGCCACTCAGTGTATACTCAATACATATATATTAGAGGCCCACTGCATGAATTCATGCATGGGTGGGGTCCAGCCTGCCTGGCCAGGGGGAGAGGATATGAGCAGTTGGCTGGGACTGGTTGAGGGGACAATTTGCATATCAGCCTTTTATTATATAGGATATACACTGAGTGGCCAGTTTATTATGTATTCAGAGATCATAATAATCTGGCCACTCAGGGTATATTTGACATGGTGGGACACCATACCTCTAAAAATAAAAGCCAATTTGAGAGGTTAAACAAAATTGGGCTGTAGTTGCAAGGACATGCTGACTGGAGAGAAGGGTTGGGATTTTCTTGCCTGTAGATTTTGGCTGGTGTAATCATACAATTTCATTTTCTCTGTTGTAGAGATCTGAGGCCCTAATGCACAGCATAGTTCATACCTCCTAGCGATGTCTGCAGGATTTGGTGGGTCATAATGATGTGTTTATTGATTATATTCTGAGAAATTGATTCAAAAATCTACCCAGACCTTTACTCCAGGTTGCTTTCTGTGCACACGATGGCAGATGGCCTTTCACCACTGTGGCTAAAACAACACCCCAGGGTACCCCAAGACAGCCCTGGTGAGAGGACCTTCAGGAAACTCAGTTTGGTTTCCTTCATTGCCTCCATGTGGCCTCTGAGTGGGAGCCTCGAAGTTCTTTCTCATTCTGGGGCAGTGGGACCACTATGGCAGCTCTCTGTTAATCTGGGCTTCCCTTGGCCACTAGATTGCATCAGTGCTTCCCCATTCCTTTAATGCTACAACTGCTTTCCTCAGAAGCTGAGCAGCTGTCATTGTCTGAAGATGTTCCATGAAAGATACTAGTAAGCAGGGGCTAGAAATCCTTTGTTTCTTTTGTTCACGTTCATCAGAATTGTTCATTGAAAACAAACGCCCTCTTAGAACGGGGGAGCACAGGAAAATATTGGGTTAAGGAGGGAGTCAGAGAGGATGGAGGATGGAGAAGTGGAGGAGTGGGCTTGGTCAGATGCCCTCTTCGATGAGGCTACATTCTTATGGGCGCTTGGCTCCCTGTGCATGCCACTGTTGAAATAGTTAATAAAATGCTTTGGATCAAATAGTTTTGTGTTTTGTTTTGTTTTAATATATATATTTTATTGATTTCAGAGAGGAAGGGAGAGGGAGAGATAGAAACATCAATGATGAGAGACAATCATGAATTGGCTGCCTCCTGCATGCCCCATCCTGGGGATCAAGCCCACGACCCAGGCAAATGCCCTGACCAGGAATTGAATCATGACCTCCTGGTTCATAGGTTGACATTCAATCACTGAGCCATGCCAGCCAGGCTCAAATAGTTTTGTGGGTTTTTTTTAAGTGAACACAAGCTATCAGTCTTAAGGCTGCTAGAGAGACTTCAACTCACATGCCAAAATGAAAAAAGTAAAAAATGATCAGCTATCTGGCCAGTTTCTGATGTGTCTTTACTATCATGTTTGACCTGCTAATACAATATTTTTCTGGTTTCATTGTGGAGTCTCTAGGTTTACAGAATGAGGTAGTGTTGTGGGATTGAACCTTGGAGTCAAAATAGGACCACTGGAGGCTGCCAATTGATTTTTAAAAAGCAGGCAAGGATTTATTTGGACTGGCCAGGATGGCCGTGAGAGCACCACACACAAGTGGAGTCCAGACTCACGATCTTGCTCTGCTCCAGGTATAGGCAGTCCTTTTAAAGGTCTAAACCACAAAAATTTTCCTTTGTTCTAAATTCTAAAGGCTAGGAACAGCCCGCAGGGTCTTTCCCAGACACATCCTGCTGGATGTTGGAATGTGGACCTATCTTGCGATAACAAATAGTACAGAAGCAGAGCTGAGCAAAGCTAATCTCTAAAGATTATCTGCAGTTTCAACTCCTGGAGCTACTGAGTCAATGGGAATCAATCTCCTGTGGTCCTGGTCCACAGGCACAGGAAATTTGCCTTAGCCTCCAGGTCTCAGTCTGGAAGCTGAGGTAACTACCCTATTGTTTAAGCAAGTAAGCGAGTACCGAAGTCAGAATAGCAGGGTTAAAATTCAAACAGCAGTTTTCACCTAAGTATGGTTGCTACCATACTTCAGTAGAAGGAGCATGAGTGCATGATAAAAGGGAACCATGTCATTCTATCTATTAAAAATGATGTAATTCTCCTGCACATTCCCTCAATCTTCTCCCTTTTCTGGGAATGAAGCATAGCAAGAGGAGAAAAATGGTACTAGTGTAAGGTGACAAGATCATCCAGGTGTTGGCGGGACAGTCCTGATTTCTCACAATTTTTCCTGCGTCCCACAGCATTTTTAAAAAGTCTCAATTTTTGGAAAGACTGAAAAGATTCTTTCAAAAAATCGGGACTTTTTAAAAATGCCGTGGGATGCAGGAAAATTTGTTAAGAAATCAGGACTGTCCCACCAACACCTGGACGATCTGGTCACCTTATACTAATGTCAATAAAATGGGCTCAGGTGGAGATGGTTGGAGATGCTGGGTCAATTATGAACAGCACAGAGGTCTAACCTTCTGAACTACAGAGGACTGATAGGTCTGTGACTTTGGGAATTTGATAGGCAAAATCTAATATAGGCGAACCTCGGAGGTATTATGGGTTTGCTTCCAGACCACTGCAATGAAGCAAGTATTGAAATAAAACAACTCATAATTGTTTTTGCTGATGAATCCCTTACAGTGGGAATAAGGAACAGCTGACGAATGCAAGGTGGTGTGCGCAAGGAAACTATGAGGAATTATTTGCTTCTGTTGTCAAAAGCAAACTTTTCTGGACTCATTTTTCTCTTATTGAAATATAGCAAAATATAAAGTTTTGGGGGAAAGACTGCTATCTTCAAAATAGGACAATATTTAAGTTCCACTATCTTAGCTGTGATGAGTGGGGACTGGGTACACGGCCACCAGTTTTGTATCTTTAAGAACAAACTGTCAATCTAAACTGTGGAAGACAAAATTGTCAGCTATGTCTCTGGATGAATGAAATTATTGATTGCGTCTCAGGAAGGTGAAAGTCCTTGGAAGTGAGAAAATTGTTGGATACATATTTTCAAGACAGAATCATTGGCCATGTCAGTTAAATAACAGGTTACTACTGTTTTACTGCTGAACTGTGAAATTGACCATTTTTATCCCCTTTGCCATTTGAGTGGACAGAACGAACTCCACCCAAATTGTCATGTGCATTGGTACTTAGCACGGGCAGATGTGCCACATGTGCTTTTGTGTTATGACTGGAAAGGTAGATACATATGGGCAACCAAGCAGACAGTATACGGTAAAACGTTGCTTGTGTTAATGGAGAAAGAGCCATTGTGGGTTCCTGGAATGGGTGCTTCAATTCAAAATGAAAGGCAGTTAGGTCAGAGGGAGGTGGGACAGGCCTTACTAGAGCACTGTATTTAATAACATGCCTGGTGACAGGTTTGTGCTAAATCCATAATTCCCTTCTGAGTCATGGCATTTGGCTCTGGAGAGAGAGAGAGAGAGAGAAAAAGAGAGAGAGAGAGAGAGAGAGAGAGAGAGAGAGAGAGACTATATTTCTACATTGACTCCCACTGAACTGGCAAGAGGTGTTTCTGACAGAGGAAGTTAGCCTTGAAAGTAAGGGGCAAATAGATTAGATTTGAGTATCTTGTGTTCAACAATATAATGAAAGTTTTCAAATTCATATTTGAAAAATTAGTCTGAAAAACACTGCCAAAATGAGGTAGATTCTCCATTACTGGAAGGATTTGAGTTCCATTTTCATTTATTAACATGCTAAAAGTGAGTGCATTTTATTTTTTTTTAAATACTTTTATTGATTTCAGAGAGGAAGGGGGAAAAGAGAGAGAGAAAAACATCAATGATGAGAGAGAACCGTTGGTCAGCTGCCTCCCATGTGCCCCACCACTGGGGATCAAGCCCACAACCTGGTCATGTGCTCTGACTGGGAATCGAATGAACCGTGATCCCCTGATTCATAGGTCAATGCTCAACCACTGAGCCAGGCCAGCTGGGCAACAGTGGGTGCATTTATTTTTCAGACCAAGATGGTAAACTTCAACTTCCCAGGAATCTCTGGGTTATCCCCAGAAATCAGTTGTCTGTTTTATTTTGATTCTGTGGGTTTGTGATTGGATTGTGGAAGGCAGGTTCAGCTTTGAGTCTAAATGAAGGAAATTGGAAATGTTGAGCTTCAGGACACTCAGTTTATTCTTTAGCTAGAATAACCTGGATACATGTCTTATGATACATTTTGGCTCATGACTTTCCAATGTCTTTTCGTTGCCTACAAAATACAGCAAGTATGCCCTAGACTAGACTCCAAGTTCTGTATGTTCTAATTTCTGCTCTAATTGTTACTTATTTTCTGAGCCCCCATTCTGTTGTTATCTTAACCCTAACTCTAATCCTGACCTTGACTCTTCCTATTTGAATTTTTTGGAACCTAGAACAAATATGTTTAATGTACCTACAGAGCACTCCTATGCTGGGAGCAAATTCCAGCATGTCATAATCACAAGAGTTTTATCAAAAGGTTGATGAAACTTGGGGGCTCAACAAGGGCTGAGTCACATATGTAATTACCTATTGGAGTGGCTAAAGGGCACTTCCCCCAGACCTGAATAGGATGATTATTTACTGCCAGACAGCTCAGGGTATCTCAATCTATATGTTATTGCCTCCTGTTGGCCAAACACCTGAACAGCTGTAGGCTATTCCCCAAACTGACAATGCTTCTGTAAACCCTACCCTTTGAAGTGTATTATCTCCACCTTGCCTTATTAGGACAAACTGTATTAATAAAAAGCAAGGGTCCTGAGACAGGAAGTACTAATAACTAAGAATTGGAACTTTAGCTCCTTTAGCAGAAGCTCCTCTAACCCCCAATGACTTTCAAAATTATCTTTTGTCTCTGGGCTCTTACTTAATCTATGCACAGCCTTTCTCCAGATTGCTGACTCCTTTGTAATGCTGGACAAGAACCCCAGCACTCTTACTCATTTGTACTTTGAGTAGTTACTGTCATTTTGTACTATTAAATTGATACCAGTATACACTGCATTTAAATAATATTTTAAAGGATAACTATGTGTTCTATTATCTGATGTTAGGGGTGTAAAGATGAAGAAGACATGAACCTGTCTTTTTGGACATTTTAGTTCATCAAGAGACTCGGAAAGAAACAGGTGACTGTAACGGGGGACAAAAAAGTATTATGAGGGAGAAGCACAGGGCATAATGAGAGCAGACAGTAAGGGTTTCAACATTGTCTTATAAGGAGCCATTGAAGAGAGGGAGATAAAGGTAGAGACAAGGTCAAATTTGCATTTCAGAAACATCACTCTGGCTTCAGTGAAAAAAAAAAAAGATTATAAATTAGATAACCAAATAGTGTGGTTTGCCTGTTGTAGTACTATCCATTTTAACATTTGTCTTGTGTTTTGTTTTGTTTCCATTTCTTTAAATAAATTAAGAACTCTTCTTTGTATTTCTAGCTTCTCCATGGATTCTTCTTATAGTGTTTGAGATATATGTCAATGAACAGAATTCTCATCTTAACATGTGGTTGAGTCTAAAAGGTACCTCCCTGTAAAGGACAACATGCAAGGCATTCATGATAAAATAGCCCAAAAGAAAACAAAGGACTTGAGTAACTGTGGGGAAGCACCACATAAAACTGCTCTTCTGCTGATATACCAGCCCCTTGTGCCAGCCTATGAGATGCAGGAACCATCATAGTCATTGGGGAACAGGAATGGTAAAGGTTAAATGCAGCTGAAATAATGAACAGGAAATAGAAGTTGGATGATTTATTATAATGCAGAAAGAGAGAAGTCCACTCCAGTGGTTTTGTCATTTACTATATGTTACCTATCTTAACAATTCATTCAACTTTATTATTTGATGGCCTTTTATGGAACAATAAACCCTTTCAGGAGCTATGAGTTCAAAAATATTAAAAGCACATGTTCAATGAAAAATTAGATACTGAATTACTGTTTCTTGAGATAGTTGATGTTGATCGAGCAACACAATGATCAAACAAAATATTACTAACCAAATGAAAACCAGAAGTCAGAAATCTCTAAAAATGATTAATTTTAAAATTAGTGCTTACAAGGAAACTGTATGACTACAACAACTTAATGTGTGTGGATGCAGAAAGTGCATTTTATTGTCGTTCTTTGGACATGATTTTCATTATATCAAACTACATTTTTCTCTTTGACGCTCATCACCAATTAGATGTTTAGAAAAATCCGAGTCTTGGAAGGACTTTGAAAGACACTTTGTAAATCAACTTAAGAGTGGTTTTAAAATATTTTGTAGACAATTTCTTTAACTTTTGATTACATTTTGTCTAAAATAAATTGTGAATTTAAGTGCACATATTTAACAAGTGGACCACCTAAGAATTAAGTTGTTACAAATTGCATTAATAGGGGGAAAAATTAAAAAGAAGGAAGATATTAAAATCCCTCTCTTCCTCACTCTCAGCCCCTACACACAAGAGAAGTGGAAATAATGAGGATTCAAGTGGTGTATAAATATTTCATGCTGAAGTTTTAAATTTTGCTTTGCAATATTTCTATTTGTGGGAGGAATCTTTTAATGAAGCTTCTGTTTTTAATTGGATAAATTTCTATTCCATATGCCAGGATGGAAGGAAATAGAGAAAGCTTACAATTTCCAGCATCTTAATTTAGTGAAAGATTCAAAAGGATCATAAATAGAGGCAAGATTTTGGACAAATTTATTTTGTAAAAATATGTATCAAAGAAAACACTCAAAAGAGTGGCAAAAATGTATCTGTGAAAATATTTGTGCTGAAATACCTCCAATTTTAATATGCAAAATACGATTTTGCCTTAGGCTTACCAGGAACCATAAGTGGTACTTTTGTAGTAAAAAATACTATGGGCTGCAGGGAAGAGTCAATTCAAGTTATAAAAACTTCATAATATGCAACTTTAAAGATTACAGATAATTTTATGAAAACATTAATTATTCAGGAGAATAATATTCATAGTATTAAAATAGATATAGCTGAGAAAGTGAATATAACACATAAATATGTATGATGAATAATTATTCTAATAATGTGATTTTTAGTTTCAGATAATTCATGTGAAGAAGTGACTTTTTACTTTAATATACACATGAACATGTTATTTTTTAGAAAATTTTTTTATTTAATGTGGTAAAAAAAACTATAAAATTTACCACTTTATATTTAATTCAGTGGCATTAGTTACATAAAAAATGTAATATAATCATAGTCACTATCTGTATACAAAACATTTTATTAGCTGAAAGGGAAACTGTGCCCAAAGCAATAGCTCCCTGCTCCTGTGGTCCCAGCCCCCTAGTAACCTGCCACCTACTTTCTATGTTTATGAATTTGTCTGTTCTGTTATTTTATATAAGTGGAACCCTACAATATTTGTTCTTTTGTGTCTGGCTACTTGCACTTAGCCTAATGTTTTAGAGGTTCATACTCCTTGTCACATGTATCAGAACTTCATTCCTTTGTATGGCTGAAGAATATTCCACTGAATGTATATCCCACACTTGTCAATCCATGCATCTTTTGATGGACAACTTTTGGCTATTGTAAGTAATGTCAAAACAAATTTGATGCATGAGTATTCTCTCTTTTTTTAAAAATTATTAAATTTTACATATGTCTCCTTTTCCCCCAATTGAGCCCCCCACAACCAATCCCATCCCCGGCAAGCCCTCACTGCCCCAGTGTCTGTGTCCATTGGTTATGCTAATAAGCATGCATACAAGTCCTTTGGTGGTGCATGAGTATTTTTTAAAAAAATATATTTTTATTGATTTCAGAGAGGAAGAAAGAGGAGGAGAGAGATAGAAATATCAATGATGAAAATCATTGATTGGCTGTCTCCTGCATATCCTCCCCCATTTTGGATCAAGCTTGCAACCTGGGCATGTGCCTTGACTAGGATTAAAACTGTGACCTCCTGATTCATGGGTCAACAATACTCAACCACTGAGCCACGCCAGCCGGCTGTGCATGAGTATTTGTTTTTTAATTAATTAATTTATTTATTTATTTATTTATTTATTTACTCTTATTGTGGCCATCCTAGTAGGTGTGAAGTAAGATCTCATGGCAGTTTTGAGGAGTTTTACTTATTAAAAAACAGTTCTTGAATAGAACTATTTTATCAGTTTACCAATGCATTGAAATCAACTTGTGAACCAAATAAATATTTCAAGATGCTGTATATCAAATATGGGAGGGGCAAGAAATAAAAATAGGGAGACTGAATGGCAATTGTAGTCCAGGCAGTCGATGATGATGTCCTGGACCAGGGAAGTGGCAATGTAAGGGAAAAGAAGAGATTTAGGAAGTAAATATCAGGAGATATTTAGCAGGTAAAGTGAGTGGATTTAAAGAATGACTGATATGAGACTAGGAAAAGAAGAGTCTTTTCTTTTGTACTCAAATTTTGGACTTGAGTAGCAGAGTGGGTAGAGGAACCACTTTCTAAGATATAAACCATAGTGGAAGGAAAAAGCAGGTGTTGAGGTGAAAGTGGGTACAGATGATAAACTGGACATGTTGAATATGGGGTGTGAATGGAGCATCCGAATGGTGCTGCTTATCCAGCAAACAAGTGGAGCTATGGGCGTGAAGCTCAGGAGAGAAACCTGGGCTAGTCATGGAAAGTTTGCAACTCTCCCCCTCACCCTTCCCCCACCCCAATGTTCTTAGTTCTGTAACAAGATGGTAAGCTCCATGAGGGCATTTCAAATATTTCCTTATCTCTGTGGTGTTTTATTTTTAAGCCATACAACAAATTTTAATTGAGCATCTTTCATGCTTGAAACATTATAATAGTTTTAAGACAAACTAAAGATGAATACATTATAGTCTTTGTCCTCAGATAATTTACATTCTAGTAAGGACAAGTAAAATTTTAAATATATTAGTAAATCCAAAGATTAAGTGAGGTGTCTTGAGGCATGGAGAAATGTATCATTCATTCTAACTAAGGAGGTCTTAGAATGAATGATACACTTAAAAAAAATCAGGATTTCTTTGTTAATCAAATGATCTAATCATTGTAGCTACATAATTTGTAGGGCACAGTGTAACATGAAAATCTGAGGCCCTTTGTTCAAAAAGCAGGAAACCATTACCCATTCAGTTAATCCTCACCCAAAGATATTTTTCCCATTGATTTCCAAAGAGAATGGAAAGGAGGGAAGAGGAGGAGGGTGGGAAAGAGAGAGAGAGAGAGAGAGAGAGAGAGAGAGAGAGAGAGAGAGAGAGAGAATGACATCCACGTGAGAGAGACATCACACCCAGAATAGAACATGAGACCCTTCAGTCCTCCAGTCTGCAACCCAACTGCTGTAACCACCAAGCAACCAGCCAGGGCATATTTCCCATTTAAATATACAAATAAACTTCCATGACTTGGAAAGTTGTGTGCTATTTGCTGTTGAATGTTGGTCTCAATCAAGAAAAATTAAAATCTTGAATTATTAGCACGCTTTTTACCATTTATCTTTACATTATGTAAAGCTGATTTAAAATGCAAATATCAGAACATCTAATAGGCAGAATCACTGAAATTATACAATTTGAATGTTGCAGCTCAGCCCCTATCAGAGTGCTTAAAACTGGCCAGAGTGTGTACACACCACGGAGGCAAAGAGGACCCCCCAGGGCCCGGGGATATTCCAGGGCAAGTGCCTGTCCTCACAGGTCCGACCCCCCCCCCCCCCCCCCGCCACGCCCTGCCTTGCAGGGCCCTCCCACTTCCCACCAGCAGCCAGACCTCCTGCACTGCGTGGTGGCTGGGGCTGGGCTGGGAAGGTAAGCCGAGAGCTCCCCTTTCTTAAGGACCTGCACCCCTAAGGAACTGACACCCATAGGAGAACCCCCAAGGATCTTGTGCCATCGCACCTGAGCAGGCTTGGTTCCTGGATCGGTGATGAATGGGTGAGGCATTCCGCTGCTAAGACACCGTCTCTGGCCAGCGGTTCACAGGACACCCCTGGTGCTGCCAGCCTGGGGTGGGACCAGCCTTCTCCCTGTCCCTCCCAGAGGTGCTGCCTGACACCACCCCTGGGCCACACCCCGCAGGGGATGGGGGGAAGGTGTGCTCACAAGGCGGGCAGGGAGGAGGCTGGGCGGGGCAGGGCACCCAGAATCCTCCTTTGGAGGTGGTAGGAGGCAGCCTGCAGGTTCCCAGCACATTTCCCATGGTCCCGTCAGACTTCGTTTACACACACCCACCCCGAAGAAATATTTTAAGAATTTCAAGGAAGTGCCAGAACAGCATTAAACCCTAAGCAGGGGGCCCTCTGTGAGTTGGGGCCTGCGTGGCTGTACGGGCCGCCTGCCCGGGGACACTGGGCCTAGATGCCATCAGCTCCTCAGAAGGAGGAAACGGGGCCTTGGTTTCTGGGTCTGTGCCTCCCAGGCCTTGACGCCATGCTGCCTTTTTCAAAGAAAGGAGAGTAGGATATCCCTCCCCCTGGAGGGGAGCACACACATGTCCATTTGAAGGAAGGCCGGTTAACATGGAAAGGCGCTACTCCAAACTGGAAAGGAATGCCCCTTCCTTGGTCATGTGTCCCGTCCACTTACTGGGGGAATACTTGTTGGCTACATAGGAGACCCCGTGAGAACGCCCCAGGAGAACCGAACCTGCACACGGGAGCCGTCGCGTGTTCACGTGTACTCTCTTTCCCGGGATCACTTTTTCGTTTTCCCCAGAGGGGAAAAATATAAACAGGATGTGAATGAATTCCGTCGAGATGGAGCCCTTTATTGGGTTCTGATTGGTCTTCGCTGGGCGGGATGCAGGGCAGAGGGAGGAAGGCAGGGGCGGCTTTGTTTGGCCTTAGAAAGGGAACTTATAAAGCAGGAGTGACGTGTGCCACATGGTGCCCTTCGCATGGGTCCCCTGGTATGAGGCTACTCTGCAGGACAGCCTCCTTGTTCCTGCTTTTCCCCTTGAGGACGCTGAGGCTCAGGAAGGTAGTAGCTAGCTCATGTTCAGCTCCATCTGACTGGAAAGCTTGTGGCTTTCTTTTGAGACCAGGCTTCTGTCCTCGGGCAGCGGACTAGACTCAAGGCCACAGGTGACACGTTCTTCAGAAGACCGAATCCGTCCCCAAAGCGCTGGCTTCTCCAACAACCTCTTACCAGCCCAGTCGGGCTTGGACACGTTTTCTAACAGAGTAGCAAGTATGAGGTTTGGCCGAAAGTATGAGAGAAATAGAGAGGAGGAGGAGGAGAAGGAGGAGGAGGAGGAAGAGGAGGAGGAGGAGGAGGAGAAGGAGGAGGAGGAGGAGGGGGAGGGGGAGGAGGAGGAGGGGGAGGAGGAGGAGGGGGAGGAGGAGAAGGAGGAGGGGGAGGAGGAGGAGGGGGAGGAGGAGGAGGGGGAGGAATTAGGAATAGCTCCCTTTAACCACTGGGAAGTTTTTAGTGTCCTGTCTTTGGGAGGCGGGGAGGGGGGGGGGGCGCATTAGTCCTCCATCCTCCCTGCTCTCTCCTTTCCCAGTTCCCTTGTGAATTCTGTAGCCATAATGGTCTATTAAGTCCTTGTATAGGGGTAGGAGAGAAGTAGGTGGAGTATTTTTCTTGCTCAGCCCAGCTACTTTCCTGTCTCTGATTTTCCAATGGAGATGCTGGACACACTGGGTGGTGAGGTCAAGTTCTTTCAGGTCAGGACGGAGTCTCACTGAAACCGAGGGAGATGGACTTGGCCACTTCCGAGCCTCCGTCTTCTGAGAGTGTCACCGTTAAATACGTGAGAACACCTACCCCCAGGAAAAGCTTCTATGTCTTCCTTCCTCTCTCCTTTAGCCACTCTCCCCTCCCACCCACCCCCACCTCCCCCAGCTCTCTAACTCCATTTCCAGGACAGGTAGTGCTCTATTGAGTCATTCTTTCTGTTTCCAGATGGCTCACAGAAATAGTGACTCAGAAAAGCGGAACAGCCCCTTTTCTCTGAAAAAAATCTCACGGTTGGATTTAATGAGTGGCATCTGGGTGTCTTTCTGTCCTTGGTCGAGAGTGCCATTCCGTGCAGCCCTGGGGGTTTTCCCTCTGACGTTCTCTGTATGAATCGTTACCACGCGAGCCAGCCAGTGAGTCACTGCTGTTTTACACACCAGCAGTGGGCGAGGCTCTGTGACATCAGCTGCCGGCGTGCGCGTGTGCTTGGAACCAGACACACGCCCACCTGCACCCACACCGGTTTGCGTTTGTCATTCAGAGCCAGAAGCCCTGACTAGAGCAGGATCCCGGGTACTGTAACCTCAGGTACGGTGTAATGTTTTCCACTGATGCTTTTCAGAGAGAGAAGTATGCAGCCCGACTGGGGAGGTTGTCATGTGTCCGTGCTCTGTGTATACTCACCGTCCTAAGCCGTGTTGTGAAATCTGAGGCCATTTTTGTCTTTCCCATTCACTCTCCCTCTCACTAACCCAGACCCCTTTGCCAGGGAACAAAGAAATAATGATCAATGCATCTTGGCCATTTCCTTAATGGGGCCAGACACGACTCACAGGACTCTGCTGACAGGCCTACATCAGGCTAATAGACACATGGTCACCTGGGAGCTTTATTAATGATTGGACAGCTGGGCCGAAGGCTGGACTACGGGCCACTGACTGTTTTGATTGGCCAGCCAACGATCTCATTGCCCAGATAAAACAGAATTTCTCACATCTGCCTTACTTTCTGTCAGGATCTGGAGCCACTTATTAGCTCTGTGATCTTGAGAAAATGATTTCAATTCTGTAATTTTTTTCCCCCCAGTGATTAAATGCAGGTAATAACAGGACTGCCCTTATGTAGCAGACAATGAAGATTGAAAGAGTTGATAGATGTAAGGCAATTAGATCAATGTTTGGCCCATAGTAAAATTCTTTATAAATGTTAACGATTATTAATATCCTGACTAAGCCTCTAGTGTGGGAACTTCCTAAGCTGCAAATATAGAAGCATATTTGCCGACCTGGGAGATGAAAGCATAGTGTTTGGAAGGTTAGTAGTATGTACTATGACATGCAACAATAAGACAGCGCCATCTTGATTAGCACCTGAGTACTCCTTCAATATGATGCTCTCTACTTGCAGTGATATTTAAAAGGAAGCTTACAGGGGCCTGGATGGAACAATATTTATCCTATTTCCATCCCTTTTAGTGGTTCTTCCATAAAGCCTGGCATGTTGTAATTGCTCAATTAAGTTGCAAATGAGGGCCACAATTTTGAATCTTTACTGTGAAAAGGCTACTTTTGCTTGGCTTTGCAGAGCTAACTGGTCCATGGCACAGTAGAGGTTGATTTCAGGCACCAGTGGCTCCACAATTCCTGTCCGCTATCATGTAAGTGTTCCAAGACAAAGAGATTTTTTTTTTTAACTATTTCCAGTGTCTAGGACAGTGCCTCATACATAGCTAATGATCAATAAGTATTCACTGAAGGTATAAATAAAAGAAAAAACATTGGAGGGGACACAAAGAGACTGATCAAGTCTGTGGTTGCATAATATAAAATTTATCATTTTTACAATTTTTAGGTGTGTAGTTCAGAGGCATTAAGTAAATTTGTACTGTTGTACAACCATCTCCACTATCTATCTCCAGGAAATTTTCAACTTCCCAAACTGAAAGTTGTATCCTTTAAGACTTAACTCCCTTTTACCCCTACTCCCAACTCTGACAACAACTATTGTTCTTTCTGTCTCTATGAATCTACTTGGGTACCTCATGTAAGTGAAATCATACACTATTTGTTCTTTTGTGTCTGGCTTATTTCACTTAGCACAATGTCATCAAGGTTCATCTCTGTTGTAGCATGTGTCACAATTTCATCCCTTTTTGTAGCTGAATAATATTCTATTCTCTCTATACACACACACACACACACACACACACACACACACACACACACACACTCTAGAGGCCCATTGCATGATATTCATGCAAGAATAGGCCTTCCTCCCTGGCTTCACTTCCAGCCGCCCAGGAGCCAGCAAATCCTCGCTCCCAGCTGGAGCACTGCTCCTGTAGCTCCCTCAGCCCTCCCTCCCCCCAATAGCAGGAGTTCTGCTCCACCTGGCTGTTCCATACCTGCATATGCAAATTAACCCACCATCTTTGGTGGTTAATTTGCATGCTAACTCCTGATTGGCTGTGGAGGTACAGTCAATTTACATGTTTGTCTATTATTAGGTAAGATATATTCCACATTGTGTTTATCCATTTTTCTTAGGTTGATTACCATAGACTGCGAGACTAAATAGTAAATAGGTTTCTCATACTTCTTGACTCTGGGGAGTCAAAGATCAAATGGCCATCTTCTCATCTATCCTCATTTAGTGGAGTGGCGAGAGAGTGAACTCTCATATCTCTTTCTGTTAGGACATTAATTTCATTCATGAGAGTGCTAACCTCTTGACCTCCTCCTAATATCATCACATTTGGAGATTCAGATTAAGGATGGGAATTGGGTAGGGGATACAAATATTCTATCTAGAATACCACTCATCTGTCAATAGACATCTAGCTGCTTTCTCCTATTATGAATAATGTTGCTATGAGCATTGATATACACATATTTATCTGAGTTCCTGCTTTCAATTATTTTGAGTATGTGTCCAGAAGTGGAATTGCTGCATCATATGGTAATTCTATGTTTGAGGTGGTTTGTTGTTGTTTTGTTGTTGTTGCTGTTTTGTTTTGTTTTTTTGGAACCACCATACTGCTTTCCCCCAGCAATGCACATGAGTTCCAATTTCTCCACATCCTCTCCAGCACTTGTTGTTGCTATCCTGATGGGTATGAAGTGATATCTCATTATGGTTTGATTTGCATTGCCATAATGAGTAGTGAGGTTGAGCATCTTTTCATGTACTTATTGTCCATACATATACATTCTTTGCAAAAACGTCTACTCAGGTCCTTTACCCATATTTTAATCAGTTCGTATGTTGTATTATTGAGTACAATCGTTGTTTTAAATTCTTTGTCTAATTTATTTAAATTTTTTTTTTTGTCTAAAGACTGTGCTTTTTTAGGGATGCTTCCTGCCAGCTTATTTTCTTCTTGTGGTGAGTCGTGCTTTCCTGTTTCTCTGCCTACTTGGCGATTTTTGTTGTTGAAAGTTGGCATTTGGAAAAACAGCCCTCTCTTCCAGTCTTTGTAGACTCGCTCTGGGCTGGGCTCATCCTTCACCAATAAGTTAAGTATGCTCTGGGCCTTAGGGGCTGCCCGAGTTGAAAACTTAAGGTCTTTTCTGATCACGAGGTTTTTTCTTGGCCTTGTGTGGCTTTTTCAATCTTTTCCACCCACCTACAAGACTGGTTTGGAATATTTATTTCACCAGAGCATCTCACCCCTGCTTCTTCTCAGGGTCTTGGCTGGCCAATTGTACATCTTCACCAGTAACCTCTTGTGAAACCACTAGGTTTCTACTGGTTTTAGTCTTTGCAGCTTTTATGAGTAGCTCCCACTCTTCCCCAGCTCTATGTTTGATGAAGCACAAACAGATAGATGTTCAGGACCCTAGATGGAATTAGAATGTAGCAGATAAGTTCCCAGTGGCTTATGGGAGGGAATTGGCAACTAGGATACTACCTTCTCAAGACCAAGACACTGCAAGGAGGTGGTGGGCATCGACAAGAAAAAAACACCACAAAATATCCTACCATTTTGAATGTGGCTTTCTCTTGACTGGGTGTTCTTTTGGTTGTCTATAGAACTTTAACCTTTTTCTGTTGCTCCAATGACATTATTATTATTATTATTATTATTATTATTATTATTATTATTTTGTGTGTGTGTGTAAGTGTTTAATGTTCCTGTGATAGATTGAAAGCTTGGAGATTGCTAGTCTGCCATTTTGTTAACATCACTCTTCAATTTAGATTTTATGACTTCTTTTTAGAATAGGATTGGGAGGACTATTGATGGAAATGGATACTTTTCAAGTGCCCTCTCCGCTGAGGTTACTCTTAGGCACTATCCCTGCTTACTGGAATTTGAAGCCATAAATACAACCAGAAACTGGAGGCAAAATAAAGAGGCCACAGAGAGCCATATTTGAAGTTGGGAGAAAGCCCTCCTAACCCTTAGTTTGAGGATATTGTTGAAGCATTACTCACACCGTCCCTAGAGAGAAGTTTTCCTCGTTACCTAATAAGGTTTAAAATACATAAATATTAATATTCTTTGAAGAATAGATAAGACATTTATCAAGCCCATTTGCCTCATGAGGAAAATGAAATTTATTATGAGTTTTAACCAAGATTCTTCTTCCCACTCTACTGTGCTGCCCTTCCTGTCCTCGCTAAATATGAAAAATTCAGCTGTAGCTGAAAGCAGGATTTCTATCTCATTTGCAGATGTATCCATGCATGTAGAATGATGCCTACCACATAATAGATGTTTAATAAATATTTGTGGAATGAATGAATACATGGGAGGAGCTAGTTTCCCACAGTATATGAAAGAAATATGAGAAATTTCTTATCTTTTTAAAACTTGGCTTAGTGGACTTTAAAATGAAATAGAACATACATACAGAAAAGCACCTGTCCTAAGCATATATGTCAGTGATTTTCTATATGAACACATCCATGTAACCAACTCCCAGACACACAAGCACTATGCCCCATCTTCTCTCTGAAGGGTAAAACTACCCTGATTTTCTAACTATGTGGATTTGTTTTGCCTATTTTTTAAAAATATATTTTATTGATTTTTTATAGAGAGGAAGGGAGAGAGATAGAGAGCTAAAAATGTCGATGAGAGAGAAACATTGACCAGCTGGATGTGCCCGCAACCAATGTACATGCCCTTGACTGGAATCGAACCCGGGACCTTTCAGTCTGCAGACCGACACTCTACTACTGAGCCAAACCAGCTTCAGCTGTTTTGCCTATTTTTGAACTTTCTATATATTGAATAATGTAATATATACTTTTTTCTCTTGTGCCTTTTTGTTTTTGTTTTTATTGCTGAACATTTTGTGAGATTTATCTATGTTGTTGAGTGAAATTACTCAACAACATAGATAAATTTTGACTTTTTTGAAACTTAAAAAACATCTAGCTTGAAATTAATCAATGCCAGGGGGAACCACAGATTTATAGACTAATAGTCTTTGATAACCATCTTTTTCTTTTTTTGGGGGTGGGGGGGGTAAAAATAATACTTTTTTTTTAAAATATATTTTATTGATTTTTTTTGCCCCCCTCCCTCCCTCCCATACATACCCTCCCTCCCCAGAGTTTTATGTCCATTGGTTGTACTTATATGCATGTATACAAGTCCTTCGGTTGATCTATTATCTCCCCCAGATTTCCCTCCCCTCCCCACTGTAATTTGACAGTCTGCTTGTTGCTTTACTGTCTCTAGATAACCATCTTTTTTTAAAGCACATGGTGACACACTCTATGCTAAGAAGTGATATTCATGAATGATCTTACTTTCCCCTCTCAAAAGTTTCCTGAGGTACAGCTATCATTCTCCATACTTTCTTGATAGAAAAACTCAAATATAGAGAAGTTAACTAGTTGGCTAATAAATATAAGGCTTGTAAGTAATGAAATTCTCAGTTGAAACCAGGCCTCAGAGTCAACCACGCCTATGGTTTTGTTAACCATTACGCTCATTTGCCATTCCCACATAGGACTTCTTTTAAGAAACTGTTTTCAATGAATATGCATTTAGGTAAAAGTAGTGGGGGGAAGTGAGATTGTGTTCATTTGGAGACAGCTGTGTGCTAGCATCTGCACTGCCTGACAGGCCAGTTTCCCAGAGCCTCTTTGCTGACCCTTTTGGTCCTTTGCCCTCTGATCCGCTGGCCAGAGTATCACAGATTTGGGTCTCAGGATCAAGTCAGGAAGGACTGTCTCCTTGAGATCCTTTTCTTTAGGCCCCAACAGTTATGGGCCACAGACCAGCTAGAGGTCGTTCCCACTCCAGCTATTCTCAATTTCTGGGTGGGAGGTGGTGCCCTCGGTTGAATCAGCCCCAGCTGAGAACTGGATTCCTCTGTCAAGTGGTGAGCATGTGCGGAATGTTTCTCTAGGGGCAAACTCCCAGCCTGGAACTCCCCGTGTTGACTTCCTAGCTGTTTTAATACACCATTCAGAATGATGCTAGGTTCTCTCTTGGGCCCACTTGTGCCTTTTCCATCTTTGTAGGCCTTACACACTGCAGGCTCAGTTGACTGGTATAGCCCTCAGTGAGCAAGGACAGGCCTCCATTTGGCACCAGCAAAGGCTGTCCTCACGTGGTGTTGCTCACCAATGGCCTGTTCTTTTTGCTGCAGGACACACCCTAATTTTCCATTCTCCTTTAACCTTCAACTTTTTGTTTAAAAAAAAAAAAAAAAGGCTTTGCCTGGCCTGCTGGCTGGACTTATGAATGCTGACCTATGAACCAGGAGGTCATGGTTTGATTCCCAATTGGGGCACATACCCAGGTTGTGGGTTCAAATCCCAATGTGGGATGCACAGGAGGCAGCTGATCAATGATTCTTTCTCATCATTGATCTTCCTATCTCTCTCTCCCTCCTGCTTTAAAATTGATTTAAATATATATATATATATATATATATATATATATATATATATATATATATATATATATATACTTTTAAAAAGTCTTTATTTGCTGAGCTTACAGATTCAGCCAGCATTTAACTATTAGAGTAGATCTTTCACTCCCTCAACCCTCTGTCTCTTATTCTCTCATTCTCTCATTCTCTTTTTTGGGGTGAGTTACCTTGGTGCCCTCAGCCTCCTTTGTCAGTGTAATACTTCCTTTATCTCTCTTTTGCTTTTAAAGATATATACTGTTTGTGCTTTCATGACTGTGGCCTTTGCTTATCTCTTTGGCTGATCAGTTGATCTAACTCTCTTTAAAAGGTGCCTGTCTCCTCGTCTCCCTTTTCTGTTCCATTTCCTTTTGTCTGGAAGAACGATTTTAGAGGGTGGTTAGTACAATTCCTACCCTCTGAACCCTCTCTGAAGGGACTGGAAGAGCCGAGCTTATTTTGCACCGTGCTCCGCCCATGGAGCCTCAAAAAGCCTTTGTGAGAGAGTTGCTGTCCTTGCCATTTAATAAAGATGAAGAAATGTGCTAAAACACATAGAGCTGGGAGTCAAACCTGGGTTATTCAACCAAAACGTTGTTCATTTTACTCCATTGCCCCCAGGCTTTTTCACTGCTGATAATTATAAAAGAACGCTGCCCAGCAGAGAAGGATCTCATCCTATAATGTGTGTGAGGAGCCTCCTAAAGTGGAGGGCCCTCAGGGCCACATTTCTCTGTTCACTCAGCTAGCCAAAGGCCCCTCCTTCCCAGCCCAGCTCAGATCTCACCTGTTCCTCAGGCCTTCCCTGGGAAAGGCCCTCTTGTGCCTTTGAGTAACTAGGAGGCCTGTTTGATCATGTATTTGGCACCTTCTTATTCATACTTTCATCTCATTCATTATGCTTTGGCACATCCCACCTCCCATCATCAGCCTCTTAAGGAAGCCAATCACGGAATATTGGTCTTTCTCTCTCTGATTTGTTTCACTTAGCGTAAGGATCTCAAATATCATCCAAGTTGTTGCAAATGGCAGCATTTCCTTCTTTCCCACAGCAGTTTCACTTTTCAAGTTTTCAGTAATCTATAGTCAACCTCAGTCTGAAAATACCAAGTGAAAAATTCCAAAAAAAAAATTGTTTTAAATTGTGTGCCATTTTGAGTAGGGAGATGAAATCTCATGTTGTCCCTATTCGGATACCTCCACCTTTGTTCTTTCTGACGATTGTTTGGGTGACCTAGGGTTTTTGTGATTTCATACAAATTTTATATACATGTTTTCCATTTCTCAGAAAAATGTCATTAGAATTTTGATAGAGATTGCATTGAATCTGTAGGATGCTTTTGAAAGTACAGATATTTTAACATTATTCTTTTAATTGATGAGCCTGCATCTTTTCATTTACTTGTGGTTTCTTCAACTTTCATCAATGTTTTATAGCTTTTAAGTGTATAGGTTTTTCATATTCTTGGTTAAATTTATTCCTAGCTATTTTATTCTCTTTGATTCAATTGTAAATTTCTCTTCCCTAAATTATTAGTATATAGAAATGCAACTTATTTTTTTATATTGATTGATTTATATCTTTCAGCTTTACTAAGGTTATTAGTTCTTACCTTTTTTCATGTAGCTTTAGGGTTTTGTATACCTGCAAAGACTGAATTTTACTTCTTCCTTTCCAATTTGGATGCCTTTTATTTATTTTTTCTTTCCTAGTTTCTCTGGCTAGGACTTGCAATATCATTCCATATAATAAAAGCATAATATGCAAATCAAACCAAATGGTAGAACGACCAGTTGGCAGAAGGCAGGGCCAGAGAGCAGACAGTACCAGTCCAGCCAAGGTATGTGCCAGCGGGAAGAGGGAGGGAACGGAGATGGCAAGGAGATCAGTGACCAGTGGCGGTGGAGGGGTGATGGGGGAGAGGGATGGCACTGTCCCCTAATCAGCCTGTTGGTCACCTCCTGCAGAGGGAAGCTGGGCAGCAACGGTGAGGTGATGGGGGCAGTGCTGTCCCCTGATTGGCTGGCCTGGTCACCTCCCGCAGGGGAGGCCAGACTGCAGCTTAGGCCCATTCCTCACAAAGTTGACTCCTGAACTGTGAGAAGGTGCAAGCTGGGCTGAGGGACTCCCCCAGTGCACAAATTTTTGTACACGGAGCCTCTAGTCTATATATATAAAAGCCTAAGCAACCTGCCAATGGGTATGATGCGCACTGACCAACAGGGGGCAGATGCTCAACACAGGAGCTGCTGGGCCACAGTGACTTGGCAGCTGCAGTTCTTGGGTGACACACCCCGAAACCAGAGAGGAGGGAGCCCAATTCTTTCTTTTTCTGCATTACTTGAGATTATATAATTTTAATCCTTCATTTTGTTATTGGGGTATAACACATTTTTGATTAGCAAATGTTGAAACAGCCTTGCATCCCTGAAATAAATCTCACTTGATCATGTTGGATGATCCTTTTATTGTAATGTTGATTTCAGTTTACTAATATTTGTTGAGGATTTTTGAAGCTTTGTTTAGTGTTAATATTGGCCAGTGATTTTCTTTTCTTGTTATGTTCTTATCTAGTTTGTTGTCAGGGCAATGGTGACCTTGTAAATATTGGGTCGGCAACCAAGTAATTGCGGATTTTTTAAAGAAAATCAAAGACAATTTTTTCATGGAACTAAACTTTATTCTGTAATGTATTGCCCATTTTGATCAATGACCTTTTGCCATATTTCAGGCAGCATCATAATCCCACGTTCAAAAAACTTCTGGTTTTTATTAGCAAAAAACTGAATCAGGTACGATTTGACATCATCATCATTATTGAAATTTTTACCATTCAAGGAGTTTTGTAAAGATCGAAACAAAAAGTAATCAGATGGTGCAAGGTCAGGACTATATGGTGGATGTGACAAAACATCCCAACCAAGCTCCATTAATTTTTGCCAAGTGACCAAAGATGTGTGTGGCCTTGCATTGTTATGATGGAATACAACACCTTTTCGATTTGTCAATTCGGGCCGCTTTTCTTCAACTGCATTGTTTAATTTCGTTAGTTGTTCAATGTAGACATCAGAATTGATCATTCGGTTGGGTGGTAAGAGTTCAAAGTAGACAATTCCTTTGTAATCCCACCAAACTGATAACAAAACCTTCTTTTGATGAATATCAGCTTTTGATGTTGTTTGAGTTGGTTCACCTGGCCTGCTCCACGATCTTTTCCACTTGATATTGTTGTAAACAACCCATTTTTCATCGCCAGTTATCAGTCGTTTTAAAAATGGATCATTTTCATTACGTTTCTTTAGCAAATCGCAGCTGCTAATGCGTTGCGTTAACTGTGATTCTTTCAGTTCGTGAGGAACCCATGTATCGAGTTTTTGAACATAGCCAAGTTGTTTTAAGTGATTTTCAATGCATGTATGTGATACATGAAGCTTCTCTGCAATCTCATGTGTTGTACTGTGACAGTCCAAATTGATTATTGCTTTGATTAGGGTGTCATCAACTTCAACTGGACGACCAGAGCGTTTTTCATCTTTGAGTGAAAAATCACCAGAAAGAAATTTGGCAAACCAATTTTGACACTGCCGTTCTTTTAAGGCTTCGTCACCATAAACAGCACATAACTTTTTATGAGCTTGCGATGCGTTTTTCCCTTTGCGGAAATAAAAAAGCAAAATATGACGAAAATGTTCCTTTTGATTTTCCATTTTTCAACGAACGCCAAACGAAAACTACAAAACAGATCAAAAAACTTTTTTTACTGATTAACAGCTGAATAGCCAACTATCAAATAACAAAATGTGTTTTACATTTGTACTACGTCTGCAAACCTAAAAATTCAACTGAAGCCATATATGTGTGAAACCCGCAATTACTTCGTTGCCGACCCAATAAATTTGAGAGTCTTTCTTCTTCAATTTTTTGAAAGAGTTTGAGAAGGTTTGTTGTTAATTCTTCTTTAAATGAATTAACATTTGATGCTGTCTTGTCCCGGACTTTTGTTCGTTGGGAGGTTTTTGTCACTGATTTAATCTCCTTCTTTGTTATTGGTCTGTTCAGCTTTTCTGTTTCTTTATGAGTCAGTCTTGGTAGGTTATGTTTCTAGGAATTGATCCATTTCTTCTAGATGATCCAGTATTGTGTGTGTGTGTGTGTGTGTACTTGTTTTTAGTAGTATCTTATGATACTCTGTATTTTTATTGTATCAGATCTAATGCCTTCTCTTTCATTTCTTATTTTGCGTCACCAGTTCTCTTTTTTTCTGATCAGTCTAGCTAATGGTTTGTCAACTTTATCTTTTCAAAATCCACTTTATTTCCATTCATCTTTCATTGTTTGTCTGGTCTCTACTTCATTTATTTTTGCTCTGATCTTTTTTATTGCCTTCCTTCTGCTAACTTTGCTCATAGTTTATTCTTCTTTCTAATTTCTTAAGGTGTAAAGTTAAGTTGTTTCTTTGAGATCTATTTTCTTAGTATGTGCACTTATCTATAATAAACTGCTCTCTCAGAGCTGCTCTTGCAGTATCCCATAGATGTTTTTTGTGTGTGTGCTTTTTTTTTATCCCATAGGTTTTGATATGTTAGTACCTCCAATTTTATTATGTTTCAAGATATTTCTTGATTTGCCTTTCAATTTTTCTGCAATTCATTAGATTTTCAGGAGCATTTTGTTTATTTTGCACATATTCATGTATTTTCCAGACTTCCTCTTGCAACTGTTTTCTAGTTTCATATCAGTCTTCTTAAATTTGTTAGGACTTATTTTGTGACTGGTCCTGTAATTTTCCTGAAGAAAGTTCAGTGTGCACTTGAGAAGACTGTGTATTCTGCTGCTGTTGAACTTATGTCCTAGGTTTCTTTGACCTAACATTTGGTTCAATTCAAATGTTTCCTTGTTGATTTCCTGTCTGAAAATGAGTTACTCATTGTTGAAAACGGAGTATTGAAGTCTCCTACTCTTCTTGTATTGTTATCTATTACTCCCTTCAACTGTATTAGAATTTGCTTAATATATTTAGAAGCTCTGATTTTAGGTGCATATATATTTATGATTGTTTTATCTTCTCAATGAACTGGCTTTTTAATTATTACATAATGTTTTTCTTTTTCTATTTTATGCTACCCCTGCTCTTTTTTGGTTTTCACTTTCATGGAATATTTTTTACCCCATCCCATTATTTGAGTCTATGTGTCTCCTTAAACTTTAAGTGACTCTCTTCAAGACAGCATATAGCCCTAGTCAGTTTGGCTCAGTGGATAGAGCATCAACCTGCAGAACAAAGGGTCCTGGGTTTGATTCAGGTCAAAGGCATGTACCTTGGTTGCAGGCTCCTCCCCAGCCCAGGGCCCTGGTCCAGGCTTGTGAAGGAGGCAACTGATCAATGTGTTTCTCTTACATGATGTTTCTCTCTGTCTTTTCTTTCTCTTCCACTCTCCCTAAAAATAAATGGAAAAATATTCTCAGGAGAGGGTCAGCAAAAAACAAACAAACAAACAAACAAAAGACAACATATAGTTTGGTGTTTTATTTTTTTTAAATCCATTCAGCTACTTACTGGGATTTCAATTTATTAATATTTAGAATAATTACTGATAAGTAATAATTTACCAATGCCATCTTATTTATTGTTTTCTGGCTGTTGTAAAGTTTAGTTTTTCTTTTTTGTTGCCTTCCGTTCTAAATTGATTGTTTTCCATAGTAAAATGCTTTGGTTTTCTTCTCTTTATCTTTGTATATCTATTGTGAATTTTGGCTTTGTAGTTACCATGAGATGTTATAAAAAACATATATATATATATATATATATATATATCAATATATATATCAATATATATATATATATATATATCATATGTAGATATATATTTTATAGTCTATGCTGAGAACAATTTAAGTTTAATTGTGTACAAAAACTTTATACTTTTACCTCTATGTTTCTGAGGTCATTTTAAATTGTTTTCATTAACATAAAGAAGCAAAAACTATTTTTATGCTTTTGTGCTGTAGGTTTTATTCTAGAGTTAAGTAGTTAGCACATAATTATCTATAATAATAAAAGCATAGTATGCTAATTAGACCAGATGGCTGGACAGCGGAATGACCGCCTGGACAACCTTCTGGATGACGCCGGGGCTGCGAGGGCTGGAGGCAGCCGCCATGGTTGTGTAGGCCAAGCCCCTTGCACAATTTTCATGCGTCAGGCCTCTAATATTACAATATTAGTGTATTATGAATCTGACTACCTCTACCAATCTATTCTTATATGTTTCATGTCACCAATTAGTGGCATGTTTCAACTTTAAGAACTAATTTCAGCATTTATTTTTTTTTTTAAATATGTTTTTACTAATTTCAGAGAGAGAAAGGGAGAGGGAGAGAAAGAGACAACAATGATGAGAGAGAATCATCAATTGGCTGCCTCTTGCATACCTCCTACTGGGGAGCCAGCCCATAACCCAGGCATGTACCCTGTCTGCGAATCGAACTGGTGACCTCTTGGTGCATAGGCTAACACTTAACAATTGAACCACACTGTCTGGGCATTTAGCATTTTTAAAAAGTTGGTTTAGTGGTAGAAATTTTCTTTAGTTTTTGTTTAATAGAGAAAGTTTTCATTTTATTTTCAGTTCTGAAAACAACTTTGCTGGGGAAAGTATTCTTGGTTGACAGTTTCTTTCCTTTAGCACTTTAAACATATTACCCCATTCTCTTCTGACCTGTAAGTTCACTGCTTAGAAATCCACCAAATGCTTTATAGTGGTTCCTTTGTACAAAGGATTATTTTTCTCTTGCTTTTTTCTTTTCATACTCTTTGTCTTTGGTTTCAGATAGTTTTATTATTATGTCTTGGAAAAGAATGTGTTGAATTAAAATTTTGAAGTGACCTATTAGATTCATTAACTTGGATCCACCTTTGCCTTTTAAAACCCATTCTTAACATAGTTATTCTTTAAAACACAAGTAAGCTCATGTTTCTCCTTTTACAGAAAACTCTTTATGATCCTCATCATCTTACTTAGAGTAAAGGCCAAAGGACTTAAAATTCTCCATAACATAGCTCTCAACCATCTGACCTTATGCCCCACCACTTTTCATTACTCATTCTGCTGCACCCTCAACTTTCCAGTGTTCATGAGCCCATTTTAGTACCTTTCACTTGCAGTTCTCACTGGTTAATATATTCTTTCTCAATTATCCACATGGCTTGTATCTTCACTTGTATGTTTTCAAATGTGGCCTGGTGCATGAAATTCATGCATGGGGGCAGGGTGTGTGTCCCTCAGCCCAGCCTGCACCATCTCCAATCTGGAATCCCTCTCACAATCCAGGACTGCTGGCTCTCAACTGCTCACCTGCCTGCCTACCTGCCTTACTGCTCCTAAACGCTTCTGCCTGTGAGCCTGATCACCCCCTAACCACTTCCTTGCCATCCTGATTGATTCCTATCTGCTCCCCTGTTGGCCTGATCATCCTTAACTGCCCTTCCTTGCCAGCCTGGTCACCCCTAATTGCCCTCTCCTGAGGCATGGTCACCTCCAACTGCCCTCCCTTTTAGGCTTGGTCCCTCCCAACTGCCCTCTGCTGCTGGCCTGATTGCCCACAACTGCCCTCCCCTGCAGGCCTGATTGACCCCAACTGCCCTCCTCTGTAGGCCTTATCTCCTCCAATTGTCCTCCCCTGAAGGCCTGGTTCCTCTAACTGCCCTCCCTTGCAGGCCTGGTCCCTCCCAACTGCCTTCCCCTGCTGGCCATCTTGTGGCTGCCATCTTGTGTTCACATGGGGGTGGCCATGTTTTTTTCACATGGGGGTGGCCATCTTGTGTGTTGGAGTGATGGTCAATTTGCATATTACCTCTTTATTATATAGGATTTTCTCAATGCAGAGATTGAGAGAAAGGATTAGCAACTAGCCTAAGGTTACAGAGTTAGTAACTGGTAGAGTCAGGACTTGAACTCAGGCTGTAGTTATTCATTATATATCTTGTCCTATGGAATATATAATACTCTCCTTAAAATATTTTATTTCAATGCACATATTTGAAATATGGATACTATAAACATTTATTTCATGAACTATATCTATTAATAGGTGACATCTACACTAATAAAAGAAAAATATGCAAATTGACCATACCTCCATTATGCCCACAAGCTATGCCTGATAGCCAATCAGGAGCAAGTATGCAAATTAATCCAACCAAGATGGCTGCAGCTGCAGAGTGAGCAGGAGGCTTGGGTTTCCTCAGAAATGGAGGAAGCAAAGCTTCCTGCCTGCTCTGGCCAGCCCTGACCTCTGCTCAAGGCTACAAAATTTCAATTATAGAAGATAAATAAATCCCAGATACCAGGGCCTCCACTTGGGTCACTGGGGAGTGTGGCTGGCCTGCAAACCACCACAGGCCCCTCACCCAGGCCACCCTTGCCTGATGTAGAACATCCTTTAGGGCAAACCAGTCAGCCCGCACCCATGCACCAGGCCTCTATTCTATCTAATAAAGGAGTAATATTCAAATTGAACATCCCTCCAACACACAAGATGGCTGTCCCATGTGGACACAAGTTGGCTGCCACAAGATGGCCAACAGGGGAGGGACTAGGTCTGCAAGAGAGGGCAGTTGTGGGCTATCAGGCAAGCAGGAGTGGGTAGTTGGGAGGGACCAGGCCTGCAAGGGAGGGCAGTTGGGGGTGATCAAGTCTGCAGGGGAGGGCAGTTAGGGGCAATTGGGCTGGCAGGGGAGCAATTAGGCATTAATCAGGATGGCAAGGGAGTGGTTAGGGGGTGATCAGGCTAGCAGGCAGAAGCGTTTAGGGGCAATAAGGCAGGCTGGGAGCAGTTGGGAGCCAGCAGTCCTGGATTGTGAGAGGGATGTCCAACTGCCTATTTAGGGTTGATCCCTCTCTGTTTTCCAGATTGGAGAGAGTGCAGGCTGGGCTGAGGGACAAGGCCCCCTCCCCCCCTTGCACAAATTCATGAACCAGGCCTCTAATAAGTAATAAAAATAGAACTGCTGTAATTTTCCTCAATGATTTATTTTTATCTCTTTGGTTTATTTTTTTCTTCTGCTTTTACCTCTTAATTTATTTGAGATTTTTACTAGTCTAGTCTTTGTAGTTTTTGTCTGTTATAAACTGTGACATCATTCCAATTACTGTAATTTTCACACAATCACCAAGGGGATTATAAACTTATCTGAAAATCATCCTGAGGCTTTCTGACATAACAGAACAGAGGATTATTCCCTTTTCTGTCACTTCCCTCTCTTTAGCCTTAAGTGATACTTCATGATCAAGAGTTTTGCTATTCTATGAACCTACCTTGTCAAGTGAGGGAATCAGGGGTCCTGCCCATAGGGAGAGGTAGAGGGCTGCCTGGGAAGGCACATGGGCATTTTCCTTAAATTGTCAGCTGAGTCTGAGACAACTGGCAGAGTCAAGGCTCTGATACATATTTCCCCAAGATGGCAGAAAGTGTAATCAGCTTGGCCTTCATATCAAGGCCAGGTGTTGGCAGGGGTGGGTCTAGATATGTAAATCCAGACAAGCAACAGGAATGCTAGGATCTACTTAAGAATACAAATAAGCTCCTTCGATCCTAAGTTTTGGTGTTACTTCCTGGTATTGGGGATATAAAATAAATATGCTGGGAGGGGTCATCGTCATTGCAACCTCTCCATCAGAGAGGAAGGATGGCATCCCACCCAGCTCAAGCTTTAAATATTCTCCTTCCTCCCTCCCTCCCTCCCTCCCTCCCTCCCTCCCTCCCTCCCTCCCTCCCTCCCTCCTTTCTTTCTTTCTTTCTTTCTTTCTTTCTTATGCCTTCCTTCCTTCCTTCCTTCCTTCCTTCCTTCCTTCCTTCCTTCCTTCCTTCCTTCCTTCCTTCCTTCCTTCCTTCCTTCCTTCCTTCCTTCCTTCCTTCCTTCCTTCCTTCTTTCTTTCTTTCTTTCTTTCTTCTTTCTTTCTTTCTTTCTTTCTTTCTTTCTTTCTTTCTTTCTTTCTTTCTTTCTATTATTTCTCAATCCCTGCCCGCCTCCACTTAGTACCTACCGGTTTATTCATCTCTCTTTCCATGCTGGACATGGAAAAGGGAGATCCCCACCATGTCTGCCCCCGCCACATCAGGCCCCCGCAGGGAGAGGGGTAGGGGATGCAGGGGTCAGCTAGACAAGCCCTAAGATATAGTCAGTGGCTTGAAGCATGGAGAGATGAAAACCTTTGTAAGAATAACAGTTTAGGTCTGGCTGGTGTGGCTCAGTGGTTGAGTGTTGACCTCTGAACCAAAAGATCACAGTTCAATTCCTGGCCAGGCTGTATTGCCCAGGTTGCAAGATAGATCCCCAGTAGGGGGCATGCAGGAGGCAGCAGATCAAGAATTCTCTCTCATCATTGATGTTTCTATCTCCCTCTCCCTCTTCCTCCTCTCAAAAGTCAATTAACAACAAAAAGAGTAATAGATTATTCTAGTTTGAGCTTAAAGCTTTGCATTCTCATTAATCTTTAGCATATCCCTGAGAGGAATGCACTGTTTTACAAATGAGGTTTGGTGGCACATAACTAGTAAATTGCAGGGCCGAATCAAGAGCAGGGTACTGTCTGCTGCACCGTTACCTGTAAGTCATCATATTCCTTAGAGCTAAATTGAGAACTGCCCATGAGTGAAGGATTAAGGACATCTCAGGTTTCAAGAAACAACACCCACATTTCTATTCATACGACTGTTCTGTGCACAGAATAAAAGCAGTGGCCAGTGAATATGCCTATACATCTTTAATTCTGTGAATTTAAATGATCTGAATTCATCCTCGTGGGGGTAGGGAAGAAGGGGAGTGTTTTTATGTAACTCCTATTTTACTCAACACCTAAGGAGAAATCTCATTTCGGTTTGAATTAAGAACTGATTAGAGAATAAAATGTCACACGGAGTGGAGAAATTCCTTTTGAAGCAGCACAAAAGGAAGTCCCCAAAGAAAGCATATTCGTCAAGTGCCTACGCAGGGAAAAGAGTGGCTCCTTTCAAGAGCGGACGCGGGCGAGACAAGCAAAGAGATTTGTGAGAAATTGCCTGGTAGGAGAGGGAAATGTAGGCAGGTGGCCTCTGATAGATGGGAACAAAAGTATCTTTGTTCCTTGAAACTGAAGGGCGCTGGTAAAACTGAAGCGATCTACAATGGCAGCTAATTGTCATCTCCACATCCTTTATGGAAGTTTTCTCACCACTCCGACAACTGGAGAGAGTGTTTCTCAGGGGAAGGGGTGGGCATTGAGGAAAGGCTCCTTTCTTCAGTCTGAAGTTAATGGCCACTTGTCTTTGTGCAGTGAGCACTCTCCCCTCCCATGGATGCACTCTCCGGCCTTCCGTTTACACTGGATACTCAGCCACAGCCAGGTGGCCTTGACACCAGCAAAACCAACATCTTTTCTCCCTCAGTCAGGTTCTCACACTCCCTCAAATACAACACAGCTGAGTGAGGCAGAAGTCAGAGCTAAGCTAGAATTACCCAAAGCAGGAGGATTTTTATGATAAATTGATTCGGTTATTGTATGAGACTGGAAGAAAGGAGCAGCGGTACTGTGTGTGACAGGGCAGCTGTGTGCCTGCCTGCCTGCAAACATCCACTCTTGGCAAGTATTTCCAGAAGAGGCAAGGGGCCAATAGAACTTGAATGATGGCTCATCTGTCATTGCCAGCTGCCTCTCCCATCTAAGTCCACCTGCAGGCTCACAGCAGCGGGCCTGCCCGCACCTTCGTTAACGGGGCGCTGGCAGCACCTGCCTCAGCCAGTGGGCTCTGCATTGGGCCTGACAGGAAGAGCTTTGAGCTCCCTTCGCCCTGGGCATGGCAGACTAGCAAATGAGGAGTGGGAGGTTCCCAAGGCTCAGTCAGAGGGTGAATGCGAAACGAGGATTGACAATGTCCCTAAAGGGCTGAAATTAAAAAAAAGAAAAAAAGAAAAAGATCTTTGGATCACTGCCTTTAAGTGATATTGCTGCTGCTTTTATTATGCTGGCTTTAAGTAGAGTGCAGGAGGAACCACCTAGTCAAGCTCAAAGGTGGGCTCGGGAATGACTATTTAAATCAGATTTGGCCCAGGCTGAACAGAGAGGGAAATATGGGAAAGGGGATGAAAATGCTTTCTCTGCCAATTTGGGCAGCGGTGGGAGGAGGGATGCGGGCTGGGAGTGGCTGAAAGGACGAAACTATCACTAGTTACTGGGTTGGATGTCTTGTGTCTCTAGGAAGTGCTTCAGCGGAGTGCACTGGTGCTGCGTGAGAGCCGAGTCACGTCACGGGACAAAGAAGGGGCAGAGATGAGGACACCCTAGCCCCCGGCTCCCTGAAGCCACATGGGATAGATGAGGACATGCGTGTGTATGTGGTGCTGCCAGCCCATCTCTCCCCTCTCTTCTTGTCCGACACAACCTGCCTCTTGGATGGGCAGGAAGAGGAATCTTCCTCGAGAAGAGTAGACACAAAGGGGAAAATGTGAATCTAAACATCAGGGTTGCCTTAGGCCAGAGAAATGTGAACTCAACCCCAGTGGACCTGCTGTTGCTGGTGGCCCTTACACTCTACACACAGGAAGGGATGGGCAGTCTAATGAAGATCAGCAGATGCTATCACTCTATACCTGACTTACACTAGCCACTCAAATAAGGTGAATACACTAACAAGTAAACTGGAAAAAAAAAAAAAAAAGGCTAATACCTAAACTATTTAAAAAGAGAAATATTTTGCCCTTAATGACGTGGATATTACTCTACATATAGTTTAACATTAAGAATGACTACCTAAAATTACCTTTAAAAAAACGAATTCCTTTCATTCCCTTTGGCCTCATTGAGACGGCATTACTTTAGGTGGTAAACAGAAACTTGAACAAGACAATGCTTAGAGTGCATTAAATAAATATAAATTTTATTAAAAACACTCACATAGCGTTATCAGGAATGATATAATAATAAACGCTTTCAAATAACTTGCATTCATAACATTACAATACTTACAGTATTTACAGCCATCCTCAGATTTTATAGACACCCAGACATTTCATGAAAATGAAATGGAACTAAGTTTTTAAAAAAGCGTAGAAAAAAATGCACACAGAGTTCATTATCTTAGTGTCCAACTGCAAAAGGTTCCTACACAAGTTGACCACTAGCTTGAGAAGTGAACTGTACACCACTGTGCGTCAATCAAGATGAAAAATTCATTCAAGTAAAGTTGACACCACTCAGAAGCATTTTCAAGTATGGCTATATAGTCAACCTGATATTCCTATATCAGCAAACTGCAGATCTGCTTGCCATTCATTCTGAGGGAGGTTTTATATTTACAATTATAGATCTGGTATTTACAATATGCCATTCAATTTTCTTTTCTCCTCCCTACCTAACCTCTCCTGAGCCCCCCAAACTATATTTCCTGCTCTTGCTGGCTAGCAGTTTGACAAGTGACAGTGGATGATATAGAAACCAAATATTCATAAAGGGATGGATGACTCAAATCCAACAAATATGCATGTAGTAACCAAATATTTGGCATTAAATATAAATTTAATTATATATTTCATGTAAAATATTAAAATCATGTGGTTTGACATTTGCAAAGCAAATGTTTTTGAACCATTTGTAAATTGGTCACAGCCAAAAAGGAAAGTTTTTAAAAAGACATAAACCCATGTTATAAAGAAAGATTTGACCAAGAAACCTCAAAGGCTCCCTTGATTAAGAATTTGAAATTTTAGTAAGCAAAAGTGTACTTAGACCAAAATGTAATTGTACAGTGGATTGCACACAAAACCACTAATTGTCCTGCCAGTTTGGGGGTGTCCTTATGGATCTGTACCTATACTGATTACAGGATCAAAACATCTTTATTTAGAGAGTTGAAAAACTCTAGCCAGCAGCCACTTGCCAAACTCCTGCCTTATAATTTTCCCTTTATCAACTCAGTGCATTCTATTTCCATGTAAATTTTTTCCTGCTCAAAACAGTCAAAATATTCCCCAAACTTTTAAAAATGCTTTTCTTTACAATAAAAGGGTTCAACAGATATACACAATTAGTTTTAGTTGCATGAGGACATATACAAGCAAAATAGGAGGGATTCAAAGGAAAAGGTTTAAATCCCTGAAAAAGAATATGTTTGTTAACCTACAATTTTACATAAACACAGGTGACATGTTGGCATAAGGAGAACATGAGCTGAAATATCCCTGATTCTTAGAACAAAAAGGTTGACGTTCAAGTTATACTTGCTAAGAAATCAAGTATTGAACATAAAGGTATGCGTTTTAATCATAAAAAAGACTTGGAAAAAAATGATGGTACATGATGCTATAAGCTTTCACTCTCAGTTCAATATCCTATTGCCAAACTAGTGTTGAGGTATATGACAGTAGGAACACCACTCAACCCTTAACTGAATTCTTAACTCACATTATGATATATTTGTAGCAGGCTGAGAAGCACCATCATGATGTGAATTCTACTTCAAATCCATATATATATATATATGTATATATTTAATTTTTTACAGTACTAAAATACTAAAGCATTGCGTTAAAAAAGTTTTGTTTACAATTAATTTACTTACTATACATCTCTTTCACTTCTTTATACAAATTAATGATTTAAAACCACCACAGCAAGCCAGCTGCCTGTTTCTTTTTTTCTTTTCCTTTAATTAACAGATTCACATGGAACTAACCCTGTTTATTCATCTTATGCACGCATCAGTCTGCTCAGTCGGTCTTCCTGGTAAAGAGGACACTTAAGCCAAGAAGTGACAACATCACAACGCACAATGATCAACACAAAGGCAGACTGACATTCAATTGCTGAAGAGCATAAAGAGCTATAAAGCCACTTTGCGTAAGTGAACGGCATGGTTTGAGCCTGTGGTGTGGAGTCAATCATTACTGAAGTTGATAAAAAAAAAACAACCAAACTCTGAAAAGGACATATTTGACCAAGGAACTTGTCATACAACTTGGTATAAAACTGTTACAGTATAGCATGAGAGATGAGCACCAGAAAACATGTGTTATGGACTAACGTATTCTTCTGAATCCAGTAAGCCCCCTTTTGGATTTAACCGGCTGTATGAAAAAATGGACACGTTGCTCATCAGCAGATGCATGGCCAAAAGCAAAAATATTTTAAAAGCTTTCTTTAAAAAATCAACTTTGCATTCTAAAATGAAAGTAAACTTTTTTTTTAAACGTCTCAGTACCTTAGCATTGTTCAAGTTGTCAAAGCTTAGGTAGGCAAAGTGCTTCTAAGACACCATTTAAGATATTTATACATATACATGTGTGTGCACATATACATGTGTGTATATATATATATATATGTATACATATATATGTACATATATAAGTTTATTGTCCTACAAGGACTTCACTGGATGAGCAAAATCCAGAGGCCTTTAAAATGTCCACTTTTTAAAAACAGCTTGTGTAAGAATAGATAATTATAATAAAAACTTGAATGAAAAGGTACCCCTATTTTTCAAGGGCACTGGAGTTCACTGATCTTGATGATATTAAAGGCATTAAATTTTCAACTGTTAAAGACACCATTTTCTTAGCACCATTTCTTAGAACATCCAAACAAATTCAGTGTTTTGCTGTCTATTCATTTATGCTTCCTGTAGCTATTTGATAAATAAAAGTTAATATTAAGATTACAGTAAAAACTGCATGTTAAAAAAACAAACCATAATTCCAGTATCAGTACATCGTATGTTCAGCACCAGATGGAATTTGAGAATCCTGCCACTGTAACTACTACAGTACTCGCTTGATTTGTGTCCAGAACTATGCAAACCGGGCATTACCTAAAAACAAAGTGGTCACAGATGTGTCGAGCTGTCAGGTGGGGGAAAGTCACATTTACACATCCTCTCGCCCAATACCAGAACCAGTGTTTAAAACATGTAAATTGTGGAACCCTCTCTCCCCCACCTCCTTCATGTTGCATAGAATGCTTTGGTCTTTTTTTTTTTTTTTTTTTGCAAGGATGTGCCATCTGTGATCACTTAGAGGAGTCGGTGGAAATTAAGTGCTATGGTCAGGGGACCTCTCTTTCTGTTTGCTGGTGAGCTGAGGTTCTTCCTACCACGTGGGCCATGACTCCTGTGTCCTTTCTTCCCCCAGGGCCCAGGTCTCATGAGGACGACTATCCCGTGCGGGCAGGTTGGCTGTGGTCTTTTCACATGAGGTAACCAGCCCCTGGGAGGGGAGGACAGAGGAGAGGTGGGGAAGGGAGGGGAGGGGAGAGGAGAGGAGAGGAGGGGAGGACAGAGGAGGGGAGGGGAGGACACAGGAGGGGGCGACATCACATGTATCTGTTGTAAGGCCCTGTGACCCGGGTGAAGGCATACGGGGAGGTGGTGACGGTGGAGTCGGTGGTCAGCGACAGGGTCCGCTCGGCCAGGGACCGGATGAAGCGCAGGTAGGTGGGCTCGGCGGCAGGCTCGTGCGGCTCGGCAGCGGGCTCGCGCCGGCCCTTCTTGCCGTGCGCCTTCTGCGGCACGTGGTCCGGGCCGTGCCGCTCGCTCTCCTCCTCCTTCTCCCGGGCCTTCTCGGCCATCTTGGCCTCCCAGAGCGCCAGGCCGTGCTTGGGCTCGTTCATGCTCTTGTGCTGGTAGAAGACGAGCGAGATGCGGGTGGGGTGGTTGCGGTTGGGGTTCTTCAAAGGGGTGGTGGCGTGCAGCTCGCGCTTGGCGCACTCGATGAGGATGGAGCCGTGCGCCGGCGCCACGGCCACGCCGCCGATGTCAGGGTCCAGGAAGCTCTGCTCGCTGTCCGACCACACCTCGTCGTTGTTGTCCTCCGCGGCCCCGGGGGGCGGTTTCTCCTCCTGCAGCCTGTGCAAGCCCTGCTGCGCGGCTGCGGCGGGGGTCCGGTCGTGGCTCAGGCCCGGATGCACCTGCACCGGATGCATCATCTTGGGGAGCCCGTGAGCGCCGTGGGGGAGCAGGTGGTCGTTCTCCTTGTTCTGCAGGTGCAGGGCGTGCAGGGAGCTGGTGAACATGCTGCCCGGGGCCGCCCCATAGGCAGGGAGCAGATGAGAAGGTGGGGGATGCTCGCCGTGTTTGTAGTCTACGTTGGGGTGGCTGCTCAGGTTGGGGGGGAACCTGGAGGCGGCCCCCAGGAAGAGCCCATCCATCTCGTGCGTGGTGGAGTAAGGAGGCAGGGTCCCCACGTGGCGCGTGCTCGGTGGCCTTGGGGCGCAGCCGCCGCCGAAGGTGTCCCCCTGCATGTTCTGGTTTCCGTAACCCAGAGGTTTGGAAGTAAAGCTCGGGCTGTTCCCGAACCTGGGCTGGTACAGGGTGTGGATGGGCGGGAGGTTCAGCTTGGAGAGAGGGTCTTGGTTGGGGTACCTGTAGAGGTCCATGGGCTGGGGCTGGGGGGAGTAAGAGCCCAGGTAGGAGGAGCAGCTGTCCATGGACACGTTCCCGTTGCACTGGTAGGATGGATATTGGTTGTTCTGGTTGAGAAGCCCAGGGTAGGGGCCCATGAGATTCGAAGAACTCAGATAGGAGCCCGCGGTCTGGGAGGAGGTGGAGTTCACGCAGTTGGCGCCTCCCCCATAAATATCCGAATTGTGTGAGGAGCTGGAGTAAGGACTGACTGGATTGGGCCGTCTCATGTACAGGTTGGTGGGTCCTGAAGGGTAGTAAGCGCTGACAGTCTCTGAGTGATGGTTATTCGTCAAGGGGTGATGTGGTGGCTGCTGCTGGGGCGGCTGTGGCTGTGGCTGCGGCTGCGGCTGCGTAGGCTGCTTCTGTGGCTGTGGAGGCTGCTTCTGTGGTTGCTGGGGCTGGGGCTGGGGCTGGGGCTGCTGGGACAGCTGCATGACTGGTCCTGAAAGTCACAGAAGTTTTGTGGACAAGGTAAGAAAAGAGCAGGGACAAGCATGCTTGATGATTATTTTGTGAAAGCTAGTGAGGAGGCTTAAATGCATGGAAGAACCACCACCAGTATTATGCAACACCCATCCAACAAGGTAAGAGCAGAGTCAGGGTGCTGATGACTGTCTGCCATAATTTTTTGTGTGTGTCTAAAGCATGAGAAATAAAATGACAGACCTCATAAAAGGACAGTCTGGTAAGTGAAGGCAGAGGTAGTGAACATCCAAAAGACATTCCATGGAGTGCATCACATTCTCTGGAGCCTCTGCTTCTGATCAGGCCAAACTCTCTGTATGAAGTGCCCTCCACCCTCCACCCCGCTCCCTGCCCTCCCTTGGCACAGTCATCCCTTCCTTGAGCAAGCCTTCTATGACCTCCTCTTCCAGGGCTTCTGCATTGCCCACCACAAACATCAGTCACATGAAGCAACAGTCACAACGTATTGTAATTTTCCATGTTTAGTCCCCTCTTTAACCTCCTTACAAGGAATTCCTCGTGTGGAAAGGGACCATGCCTTATTTTCCTTGATTTCTCTACTGCCTAGCATGCAATAAGCTTGGTTAAATAGTGAAAATTACATAGCATAAAATTTGTCATGAAAAGATTCAGCAATGCAACGAGAAGAAAAATGACATTCATTTAAACACCCAGAGCATCTTCTATAGCACACGAACCCATTTCATTAGCATGCTTTTGAGAAAGGAAAGTTAGAGTTGTAGATAAAACTTGAATGAAACTTTCAGCTTTGCAAGGGACACTTTACAAAGTCATACTATTGTTTCACGACCTCACTTAAGAGCGAGGTTTGGCTCAGTGGTAGAGCGTCGGTCTGCGGACTGAAAGGTCCTGGGTTCGATTCCGGTCAAGGGCATGTACCTAGGTTGCGGGCACATTCCCAGTGGGGGGTGTGCAGGAGGCAGCTGGTCGATGTTTCTCTCTCATTGACGTTTCTGGCTCTCTATCTCTCTCTCCCTTCCTTTCTGTAAAAAATCAATAAAATAAAATTTTAAAAAATTAAAAAAAGAACGTTACCTGAGATCAGAACAAATGGAGCTGCACTGGCAGCTCTGACCACCGAAACGATCGTTACAAAAGCTGGTAAGAAGGAATGAGAGGCCAAGTTGTACACGCTTACACTTTACAGCTAACCTAAAGGAGATATCATGGGCTGAATAGGATTAATTTCTTGTAATGAGTCAATCAATCAACAAATACTTATTAAGCATCTTTGGCACATTTATTCTAAGTTATGTAGTTTCTTTGGGCTTCAAAGTGAATCAACAGGAAGATTTGACTTTCTAAGCAAACTGGTTCACTAAACCTAAAAGATATACACTTTTCTCTTGTTAATGGTCAGGCCTATAATTTGAATATAGACATTACATTGTATGATTCTTTACACTAGTAACTGCTGACATAAAGCAAGGGGCTATGGACAGGAAATATCAACTAAGTATTGACAATTCACATTCTATTGGTACTGCTATAGATGTGATCCATGGGATGGGTAAAAGCTTTATAAGAACTACATGTGGACCCACCTCCTACACCTCAAATGTAATATGGCTAAGGAAAGGCATCTTATTCTCCTGCCACTGCCCCTCAAGCTTGTTCCCAAACTTATTTCAATAAATTGTATTGCTTATGTTATCCAAGCTTAAAACTTTGGAGTCATCCTTAAATTTGTCTTCTTATCCTAATATTTTGCCAACAGTATATTGATATTAATTTTGGAAGAATTCACTTCTGTCGTTTTTGCTACATCTTCATTGCCACCACCAAAATTCAAGCTTTTATTACCTCACTCTTGGTTTATTGCTTCTGTCTCCAAACTATTAGCTCCTTCAGCTCTAATGTTACCTACCTGCCACTGTTACACTGACACTGATTCCACCATATCACTTACCTATCAGGAGATTCTGCCATTTATTATAGAATAAAACCCGAAGTTCCCCATCAAGCTGGGGCTGATGGTGCAATAGCTCAGTACCATCTCCAAGAGCAAAGCCTGGCCGTTTCGACTTTAGAGAAGATTCTGTTACAGGACTAAGACCATGACTGAATGTGACCTTCCAAAAGGAACAACGCCCATTTTCAGTATCATACAACACATATATCTACAAGGCTCACGTTCAATTTACCTGCCAAGTGTTTAGCCTGGGCTGCACCTTCCATCTGCTTTGTGCGGGATGGGGCTGGCTTGTCCTTTTCATTCTTGTGTGCGCTGTTCTCCAGAGAAAAAAGCTTTTCGGCTGCAGCTTTCTTGGCTTCTAGTTTCCTCTGTCGGCACGTCTTCACTGGCTCTGCCAACATCCGGACTTTCCGCCGAAAAGAACTTAGCACCTGAATAGCACCATTTCGTTTCTTCTCCTCCTGAGCTTCTGCACTTCCAAACTCATCCACATCGGACACTTTGTAGAGCGGCAGCACGTGGAGCTGCTCATCCTCAGGCTTGCCTCTGATTTCTCGATTGTCTTCTCTTGTGAGGGTGCAGACCTGGCAGGAAAGTAGGACAAACAGCCTGTTTCAGTCCAGAACAACTGTGTGTGTGTGTGTGTGTGTGTGTGTGTGTGTGTGTGTGTGTTTAATATGCTCATTAGACTGGATGTCTTCTGGACATGCTTCTAGATGTCCTTCCAGACAAAGCCATAGTGGCAGGGGCTTAGGCAGAGGTGGATCAGGCCAGCAGAGGAGAGCAATTAGGGGCAATGAGGTCAGCAGGGGAGAGTAGTTAGGGGTGATCAGGCTGGCAGGAGAGAGCAGTTAGGGACAATCAGGCAGGTAGAGTGGTTAGGTGCAATCAGGCAGGCAGGCAGGCAGGCAGGCAGGTGAGTGGTTAAGGACCAGAGTCCTGGACTGCGAGAGGGATAGCCGACTGTTGGGTCAGGCCCGGTCCCACCAGAGAGTGGGCCTAAACCTGCAGTGGGACATCCTCCAAGGGGTCCTGGATTGGAGAGGGTGCAGGCAGGGCTGAGGGGACCCCCTTCCTTCATCCCTTCTCTCCTCTCCCCCCTCCCCCTGTGCATGAATTTTGTGTACTGGGCTTCTAATTTTATATATATATATATATATATATATATATATATATATATATATATATGTGTGTGTGTGTGTGTGTGTGTGTGTGTATATATATATATATATATATATATATATATATATATATATATATAAAATATCCAAAGAATATGCTCTATGAAAATCCTATATGGCCTACAAAGCCTAAAATATATACTTTTCCTTTTAAAGTTTTTCATCTCCTGTCCCAGACCATTAATGCTTTCTCTGCTTCTTAACAAAAGCTTTGTACCAGTTTTCTCAAATTCTTTTTTTTTTAATTGTTTAAAGTATTACACGTAGCAGTACATATATCTCCCTTTTTTTTTCTTCTCCCCATTGACCTTCCCCCAGCCTCCCCCAACCCCTGGCACATGCCCTCATCCCCCTCCCCCCAGTGTCTGTGTCCATTGGTTGTGCTTATATGCATGCACACAAGTCCTTCGATTGATCTCTTCCCCGCCTCCCCAACACTCTGCAGCCTTCCTGCTGTAATTTAACAGTCTGTTTGATGCTTTACTGCCTCTGTATCTATCTTTTTGTCCATCGGGTTATAATATTCTTTATTTCCCACTGTTGCTACTATCTCCCTGAATTCTTTTCTACGCTACACTATAACTTTAGTGCCTGTCTTTTGTTTTCCCATTAACTGGTCACCTTCCTTAATTATAACTAGATCCATGTTGATGACTTAGGTTGATGAATGCAGTTTCTTCACTTGAACTTTCTCATTCCTATCTCCAGCTCGGATCATCTCTTGCCAGGCAAGCCCTTTTCCCGGACTTTGTTAGTGTGGAAGACTGTATTCACTTCCCCCTGTACCATAACCTCCAATTACAAGGCTCGGTGCACTCCACCCATTGAATATGTAGTTCCGTGGACTCTTTTTCACTTTGAATCTTCTATAGTAGTTACTGTGGCAGTGACGACGTGCTTCCATTATTAGTACTTCTCTGCAAGGTGACTGATACTTTGGTTTGCTGCTTAACTGGCCATAAAACCTACCAGATAGCTGACATGTAATTTTTAAAGATTTTTTTAGCAGCCACCTGCTAAGAGCTGGCAACTCATAGACACTGGTTTAGATTAGCACCAAGAATTTCCATGATTTCCATGTGCTTGTCAACACAGTTTCCCCTGGTGTGCCAACCTGTTGTGAGAGTGCTAGTTATGCCAAACAGTTGTGCAACAACAGTTCATTCATGAAAATGCTGCTGTGTGGTGTGACACCTGCAGAGAGCGTGTTCCTCTCACCAAACGCTGCTACCTGCCAGCCCTCTGCTCCTCCACGCCGGTCCTCGGCCGCACTTACCAAGGTGCTGCCGTTGTGCATGTTGTGCAAGTCTCTATGGGCGTGGGCACAGAAGTCCAAGCACGCAGTGACCCCTGAGAACGGACGGCCTTCCTTCAGACCCAGGCGGCACTCTGGCGCTCGGTGTTCATATTCAATCTGAAAAAGACAAGTATGTGTGTGAGGGGGGAGGTACTTAGGCCTTTTAAATTCTTGGGCATACATTTGATAAGAAAGTACAAGATCTGTGCAGTGAATAGGTAAAAAAGACACTGATATTTAGAACTTTTAGAAATGTTGCCTACTTAATATCCAAACACAACAGGATCGTACACAATAAAGCAAATACCTCGACATGGTCAAGTTTTTATTTGAGAGTGTTGAGGTATAACTGAAATTAAGCAGAATATATTTAAAGAGCACTATTTGATAAGTTTTGACATAATAATACTTGAAACCATGCCACCATCAAAATAATGTACTAGGTGTACCAGTTAATAATGTGGATTTTTTTCAATAGATGGTTACACATATGTTGATATATATATGATTTGATATGTATGCTATTTTGTTGTATTGACAGCAAGTTTCAAAACTTCATATGTCAAATTTGCTGAAGGAATTAACATCATAGATATTTTTTATGCTTAAAAATGTTGAATTTCATGCCAAAAAGCATTGGCGGGAAGTTTTATTTCATTAGTTTATTTTGAAGGAAAATGCTGCTGAATGCTTTGGAAAGCTTATGGTGAACATGTTCCATCTGAAGACACTTGTGAACACTGGTTTAAACACTTTAAAAGTGATAATTTCAATGTGAAAGAAAAGAAAGAACTTCTAGATCAACCAAAAAAGTTTGAAGACCAACAATTACAAGCATTATTGGATGAAGATGCGTGTCAACTTCAAAAACAACTTCCAAAAAGATTAAATGTTGCTCAGCAAACAATTTCTGATCTTTACAAGCAATGGGAAAGATTTTAAAGGAAGAAAAATGGGTGCCATGTCAACTGAAAGACACATGGAAAACCGGAAAGTCATCAGTAAAATATTGCCTCAATGGCATGAAAGTCTTTTTTTGCATCAAATTGTGACTAGTGATGAAAAGTGGATTTATTTTGACAATCTCAAATGCACAAAATCATGGGTTGATCCAGGTCAACCATCAACATTGACTGCAAGGCCAAATCGCTTTGAAAAGAAGACAATGATCTGCGTTTGGTGGGATCAGAAAGGTGTGGTATATTATGAGTATCTAAATCAGGTGAAACCATTAATACTGATCGCTACCAACAACAATCAATTTGAATTACGCTTTGATCGTGAAACGACCAGAATGTGCCAGAAGACACGGCAAAGTAATTTTGCTTCATAATAACGCACCATTACACACTTCAAACCCAGCTATAGACACGTTAAAAGATCTTGCCTGGGAAGTATTCACCCACCCGCTATATTCACCAGACTTTGCTCTTTCAGATTACCATTGATCAATGGCACAGGCACTTTCTGATCAGTACTTCAAAATGTACAAAGAAGAGGAAAATTGGGTCTCTGAATGGTTCGCCTCAAAACAAGAAAAGTTCTATTGGGACGGTATCCATAAATTATCTGAAAGATGGGGGAAATGTGTTGCTAGCGATGGATGTTACTTTGAATAAAGCACTTTTGATGTTTCTCTTGAATTATCATGATTTCTTTAATTATAAAACCCTCATTATTAACCGGTATACCTAGTACATATCCATCACTCCACAAATTTCCTCGTACTCCTTTATAATTCACGCCTCCTCTTTGTTTCAAGGCACCCACTGATCTCTGTCACTACTGATCACTTTTTTTCTAATATAAGTGTTCAATGCTATATTTCTTTAAGCAATGCTTTATAGCTGCATCACACACATTTTAATGTCATCTCTTAACTTTCATTTTGTTTGAAATACTTTCTAATTTCCCTTATATTTTATTCTTTGACTCATATATCATATAGAAATATATTGCTTCATTTCCAGGTATTTAGGGATTTTGTAGGCATCTCTCTGGTACAGATTTTAATTTAATTGGCTTTAATTTAGTGACTGCTTGCTTTAAAGTTTATGGTGTGCTCTTTAACTCACCATAGTCTGGATTCAAGTAATATTATACCACTCCGTATATAAGAACCTTATTACCGTATGCAGTAATCTCTCCTTATCCACAGTTTTGCTTTCCATAGTCAGTTTCTGTTACCTGTGGTCAGTAGTGGTCCAGAGATCCAAGATGGCTGCGCCCAGGTGAACACCTAGCTGCAGCCGCACACAACAATTTCAATAAAATACAACTAAAATATAAAACGGACATTGCCCAGAACTACAGGAAGGTTGACTGACTGGAAATTCTACAGCGAGAAGCAAGGAGAAAACCAGAAGGAGGTGCGGAGGAGCTGGAAAAGCCCAAGGTACGGAGACGCGGCGCGCGGAGAGGACGGACCTGAGAGGAGGGAGGCCGAGTGCCTGGCGGGCGTTCCCTAGCAGAAAGGAGATAAAACTCCGACTGTGCTGGGCCCCCGACTGCTCTGATCCCCAGTTTTAAGCCAGACCCCGGGACTCAGGCTCAGCCATAGGGAGCCGGGCTGTAAGGCGGAACCCCGGGGAAGTGGCGAAAGGAGGTCCCGGCGGTGCGCACACTGCGCACAGAGAAGGGATGGTCGGCTATGCCTCGGGATTGCCCTGACGGGAAGGAGACTGGGGCCCCAGACTGCTGTGAACGCCACCTCCTACTCCACTTCCAACTGAACTGAACCCCAATACCGGGCTCATTGTGGGAGAGCATAGACTGTTTGGCAGCAGGTAAAAATCGAGGGCACCTTTCTCTCAGAGGCGCTGGCAGCGAGCACTGAAGGACCCGCATAGGGCGGGGCTGACAGAAGCCAAAGGCTCCACCCTGAAACCCCGCCCCATCTGTAACTGCGAAATGAGACAACAAAATAGATCACAAACGAAAGAAATGGAGGACAAAAAGCGACTGGATATAGAGTTCAAATCTACGCTTATAAGGTTTTTCAAGAATTTCCTAGAAAAGATGGATAAGGCCAATGAGGATATGAAAAGAGATCAACTAGAATTAATAAGGAGTCAACAAGAAATGATAAGGGATCAACAAGAAATAAAGAATACATTGTCTGAAATAAAAAATATTTTACAGAGTCCTAAAAACAGGAGGGATGATCGCAAGAATCAAGTCAAAGATTTGGAACATAAAGAGCCAGAAGACACTCCTCCACAGAAGCTAGAAGGCAAGAGAATCCAGAAAATTGAAGATAATGTAAGAAACCTCTGGGACAACTTCAAGCGAACCAACATCAGAATTATGGGGGTCCCAGAAGATGAGAGAGAGCAAGATATCGAAAACATACTGAAAGAAATAGTGACAGAAAACTTCCCCCACCTGGTAAAAGAATTAGACTTACAAGTCCAGGAAGCGTACAGAACTCCAAACAAAAGGAATCCAAAGAGGACCACACCGAGACACATCATTATTAAAATTCCAAGAGCAAAAGACAAAGAGAGAATATTAAAAGAAGCAAGAGCAAAGAAGGTAGTAACCTATAAAGGAGCACCTATACGATTGTCAGCTGACTTCTCAACAGAAACCATGCAGGCCAGAAGGGAATGGCAAGAAATATTCAAAGTGATGAATAGCAAGAACCTACAGCCAAAAATAATCTACCCAGCAAAGCTATCACTCAGAATCGAAGGCCAGATAAAGAGCTTCACTAATAAAAAAAAGCTAAAGGAGTTCATCACCGCCAAACCAGAATTATATGAATTGCTGAAGGGAGTTCTTTCAGAAGAGAAAGTAAACAAAGATAAAAATTATGAACAACAAATACGTAACTATCAACAAGTGAATCTAAAAACCAAGGAAATTAAAAAAATCTGATCAACAATATTAACTGTTGAATATAATAGAATCAGAGGTATGGAAGGGGAGTGAACTGATGATTCTTGGGGAAAAGGGGAGAGGGGGGAGTGGGAAGAGACTGAACATAAACTGTGCACCTATGGATGAGGACAATGGGGAGAGGGGAAAGGGCAGAGGGTGGGGTGGGAACCTGGTGGAGGAGAGCAATGGTGGGGTGGGGGGGAAAGGAACATTTGTAATAATATGAACAATAAAAACTTATTAAAAAAAAAATAGTGATCCAAACACATTCAATGGAAAACTTAAAAAATAAATCATTTATGAGTTTTAAATCTCATGCCATTCTGAGTAGTGTGATGAAATCTTACACCAGCCTACTCAGTCCCACCTGAATGGTGAGTCATCTCTTTGTTCAGCATCTCTAGCTATATGCGTCAGCCTACCCACCCATTAGTCACTTGGCAGTCATTTTGCTATCAGATTGACTGTGTGGTATCTCAGTGCTTGTGTTCAAGTCACCCTTCCTTTACAAAACACATGTGCAGTGATGCTGGTAATTCGGATATGCCAAAGAGAAGCCATACACTACTCTCCTCAAGTGAAAAGCTGAGTACAGTCCATAAGATATTTTGAAAGAGAGAGACCATAGTCACATAATTTTTATTACAATAAAGGCCTGCTGCACGAATCCTGGGTCCCTCAGCCTGGCCTGTGGGGATCAGTTGACCTCCGTGCGGCCACAGCCCGGCCTTTCCCGCCAGCTCATTGGGTTCCAGCCCACTGTCTGTGTCAGTCCTGCACAGCACAAAGCAGTGCACCAAGTGACAGGCCGGGAAGGAGCCTGCACCCAGGCTGGGTGCCTTGCAGCTCCCATTCATCTTGGCCCTCACTGCGGCTGCTACCACCACAGCTCAAGTGTGCAGGGTGGGAGAGGCTCACATTGCCACAGCTGTGTTCATCAGCCATCAGGTTAGCATGTCACATCTGTGGTCTGTCTGACAGCTGAGCGGCACTTCTGCAGTGGGAGCACACTGACCACAAGGGGGCAACTCCTGCACTGAGCGTCTGCCCCCTGGTGGTCAGTGTGCCTCATAGCTACCGTCAAGTCATCTGGTTGCTTAGGCTTTTATATATATATAGATAATTATTCTATTTTCTTATTGTTTTTACTCTCTTTCTATGCCTAACTTATAAATTAAATTTAGCATAGGTAGGTATATATAGGAACAAAAGTATATGTGGGGTTGTAAAAGTATATTACTATCCACAATTTCAGGCATCCTCTGGGGGTATTAGAACATATTGCCTGTAGGTTAGGGTGGGGTGCAGAGGGGAGGGAAACTACCGTCTTCTAATTCCTAAGCCTCTGTGCTACTTCAACATGTTATAAAACTCAGAGAACACTGTTCAATATATATGTATGTGTGTGTGTGTGTGTGTGTATATATATATATATATATATATATATATATATATATATATATATATATTTAGCAAAGTATCTTTAAAATAAGAAAAAAGTCTTTTTAAAAAAATCCAAATTTCTAACTGGTAACATTTACTTTTTACCAGAAGATTTCCTTTAATATTTTTGAAGTGTTAGTCTGCTGGTGGTAACTTATTTCAGCTTTTGTCTGAAGAAAATATTTTTGTCTTTATTTTTTTATTTTTTAAAATAAATTTTTATTGTTCATATTATTACAAATGTTCCTTTCCCCCCCACCCACACCATTGCTCTCCTCCACCAGGTTCCCACCCCACCCTCTGCCCTTTCCCCACTCCCCATTGTCCTCATCCATAGGTGCACAGTTTATGTTCAGTCTCTTCCCACATCCCCCTCTCCCCTTTTCCACAAGAATCGTTAGTTCACTCCCTTTCCATACCTCTGATTCTATTATATTCAACAGTTAATATTGTTCATCAGATTTTTTTTTTTAATTTCCTTGGTTTTTAGATTCACTTGTTGATAGTTACGTATTTGTTGTTCATAATTTTTATCTTTATTTACTTTCTCTTCTGAAAGAACCCCCTTCAACAATTCATATAATTCTGGTTTGGTGGTGATGAACTCCTTTAGCTTTTTTTTATTAGTGAAGCTCTTTATCTGGCCTTCGATTCTGAGTGATAGCTTTGCTGGATAAATTATCTTTGGCTGTAGGTTCTTACTATGCATTACCTTGAATATTTCTTGCCATTCCCTTCTGGCCTGCATGGTTTCTGTTGAGAAATCAGCTGACAATCGTATAGGTGCTCCTTTATAGGTTACTACCTGCTTTGCTCTTGCTGCTTTTAATATTCTCTCTTTGTCTTTTGCTCTTGGAATTTTAATTATGATTTGTCTTGGTGTGGTCCTCTTTGGATTCCTTTTGTTTGGAGTTCTGTGCGCTTCCTGGACTTGTAAGTCTAATTCTTTCACCAGGTGGGGGAAGTTTTCTGTCACTATTTCTTTCAGTATGTTTTCGATATCTTGCTCTCTCTCATCTTCTGGGACCCCCATAATTCTGATGTTGGTTCGCTTGAAGTTGTCCCAGAGGTTTCTTACATTATCTTCAATTTTCTGGATTCTCTTGCCTTCTAGCTTCTGTGGAGGAGTGTCTTCTGGCTCTTTATGTTCCAAATCTTTGACTTGATTCTTGCGATCTTCCATTCTGTTTTTAGGACTCTGTATAATATTTTTTATTTCAGACAATGTATTTTTTACTTCTTGTTGATCCCTTATCATTTCTTGTTGATCCCTTATCATTTCTTGTTGATTCCTTATTAATTCTAGTTGATCTCTTTTCATATCCTCATAAGTCTTATCGATCTTTTCTAGGAAATTCTTGAAAAACCTTATAAGCGTAGATTTGAACTCTATATCCAGTCGCTTTTTGTCCTCCATTTCTTTCGTTTGTGATCTATTTTGTTGTTGCATTTCGCAGCTACAGATGGGGCAGAGTTTCAGGGTGGAGCCTAGAGCCTTGGCTTCTGTCAGCCCCGCCCTATGCGTCTCAGGGTCCTTCAGTACTCGCTGCAAGCGCCTCTGAGAGAAAGGTGCCCTCGATTTTCACCTGCTACCAAACGGTAGGCTCTCCCCCAATGAGCCCGGTATTGGGGTTCAGTTCAGTTGGAAGTGGAGTAGGAGGTGGCGTTCAGAGCAGTCTGGAGCCCCTGTCTCTTTCCCGCCAGGGCAATCCCGTGGCACAGCCAACCGTCCCTTCTCTGTGCATAATGTGCGTGCCGCCGGGACCTCCTTTCTCCGCTTCCCCGGGGTTCCGCCTTACAGCCCAGCTCTCTATGGATGAGCCTGGGTCCCCGGAGTCTGGCCTAGAACTGAGGTTCAGAGCAGTCAGAACTGGGGCCCAACACAGTCAGAGCTTTTATCTCCTTCCTGCTAGGGAACACCAGCCAGGCACTCAGCCGCCCTCCTCTCCGGCTCTGTCCTCTCTGTGTGTGCCACGTGTCTCCGTACCTCAGGCTTTTACGGCTCCTTGGCGCTTCCTTCTGGTTTTCTCCTTGCTTCTGGTTGTAGAATTTCCAGTCAGTTGACTTTCCTGTAGTTCTGGGTAATGTCCATTTTATATTTTAGTTGTATTTTTATTGAAATTGTTGTGTGCAGCTGCGGCTAGGTGTTTACCTGGGCAGCCATCTTGGATTCCTCTTGTCTTTATTTTTAAGAGTTGTTTTTATTGGTTTTCTAAGTTGACAGTTTGTTTTTTCTTTCAGTACTTTAAAAATATTTCTCTTCTGTCTTCTTTCTCGCATTTTCCCCCCTGACCCGACGTTTCCTGTGTTCATTATCAGTTTCCTTACTAAATGTAATATGTCTTTTTTTTCTCCATCTGCTTTTCGCATTTTTCTCTTTGTCATTGGCTTTAATCAAATTCATTTCCATTTTCATCTAGTCTACTTCCTGCCTCTTTTCCACCTCTATCAGGGGCTTTCTCAGCTTCTAGGATAAAGGGGTTTATAGTTTTGAACAAATTTTGGGTGAAAAATTTAGCTCTTATTTAAAATTTTCTGTGCACAATATCCTTCTGGTACTCTAATTTTATATATATATAAATACACACACATATATATATACATACACATACACACACACACACACACACACACATATATATATGTAATAATTAGTTTAATGATTAGTAGGCTATCAATCTATTAATTTTACTTCCAGTTTTGGTTTTTCTCTTTTATTTCACATTGGAATTTTTCTATTGCTATGTATTCCAGCTCACTAATCTGCTGTTGATTCCATCTAATGTTTTCCTTTATCCAGACATCATGTATTTTTCACTTTTAGAAGTTTAATGTGGGTCTTTTTTTTTATTTTATATCTTCTTAGTTTTCTTTATCATGCTTATACTTTCCTCTTATATATTTTAATGTCCTTGTCTACATATTACCATGTCATTTTTGGAACAATTTCTATTGATTGTTTTCCCCTTACCCTAATTATGGGTCATATTTTCTTACTTCTTTGTATGCCTAATATTTTTTAAAAATATGTTTCTACTGATTTTAGAGAGAGAGGAAGGGATAGGGATAGAGAGACAAAAACATTGATGAGAGAGAAACACCGATTGGTAGCCTCCTGCACGTCCCCACCGAGGATTGAGCCTGCAACCTGAGCAAGTGGGCCATGATCTCTTGGTTCAAGGGTTGGCATTTGACCACTAAGCAACACTGGCCAGGCTATGCTTCGTAATTTTTATGGGATTAAGATATTATAAATTTTACTTTGTTTTAGAGATTTTTTTTTTTAAAGCTTTTGTTCTGGGATGCCATTATTTGGAGTCAGTTTGATGCTTTCAAGACTTAATCTTAACCATCTGTAGATGTGACCAGAAAAGCCTAATCTGCTTCTGCTACCAAGGCCATAAGATTCTGAATATGCTCTTTGTCACTTTGTATGTCAATAGGTCTTTTCCTTCTGAATAGTATTAACAAAACCTTTGTAGGCCTTGTATGAAACCAAGGGATTGTTCTGCCTCCTCCTTTTGATGGCTCTTTCTACAGCCTTGGTAATCTCTTCACATGCATGCACAGTTCAGTAGTCAGCTGAAGACTCAAGCACAGCTTTCTACAGATATAGGAGCTGTTCTCAATGATGCCCTCTCCTCCCTGGCGCTCTGGGTTGTGAATTCTATGACGTTACTTCTCCATAGTCTGAGCTTTGTCTCCTTAATGCATAGATAACCTTGGGATCTGTTCAGGAACCTCCTCCCAGTCCTGGAGCCTAATGTACTCTTTAGGAAATAAGTTATGCCCTTTAAAAAACAAAACAAAACAAAAAAACCAACCCTGAATTTATTAGGGTGACATTGGTTTGCAAAACCATAGAGGTTTCAAGTGTGCGACTCAATAAAACATCATTTGCACACTGCATGATGCGCTCATTGCCCCAAACAAAGTTTCTTTCTGCCCCCCGTTTGCCCACCTCCACCTCCACCTCTACCTCACCCCCTTTCCTTCTGGCTGTTGCCACACTGTTGTCTGGGTCCATGTGATAAATTCACCTTTTAATTTCTCCTTTCTTTGGCATTACTATCTTGTGCTTTTTCTACTTCTACATATAAAAAATTGTTATTCCTATCTAATAAAAGAGTAATATGCAAATTAACCATCATTCCATGGCAAAAAAAGGCGGCGCCCACAGACACAAGATGGTGGCACCCAGTCCTCACAGGCCCACTGAGGTCCCCCAGTCCCAGGGAGGGCTGCTGCTGAGAGCAGGCAGCATGCGGCCCAGGCTGTTGGCCTGGGAGGCTCCCAGCCGAAACCCGGGCAGTGGCCTTGGAGACAACGCAGCCCCCCCCTTCCCCCCCCCAGCATGATCTGCTCCCAGCAGCGACCTGGGCAGTGGCCTGGAGAAAACACACTTCCCCTAGTGTGATCTGCTCTCAGCTGCTACCCAGGCTATGGCCCCTCTTCCTCTCCCCCACGCAATCCACTCCTAGCCAGGGTCTGGGCCTGGGCTGTGGGCCTGGGAGGCGCCAGCACTGCCTATCCCCCTCCCACCCAGGGATCAGCTCCCATCTACAGGGGGTGGGGGTGGGGTTGGGGGTGGGGGTGGGGTGTAGGCCTGGGAGGCAGCCTGGGGTTTCAGCCTCCAAAAGGCCTGCTCCTACATGGAGTGGTCCTCCCCCCTCTCTCCCCCCACACACACCTATGGCCTTGGAAATTCCCTTGCCCCCAGCTGAGTGATTGGAGACTGGGGGGGAGGGTATCTGGGCTATGTTGCCCAGCAAACCTCTCCCATTGGGTAGAAACTCCTGACCATGTTAGGGAGGTAAATGGGTTTGTTTAAAATCTTTAGAAACTGCAAAGGAAATGTCTGAGGTAGGGTTTCACATCAGAAGTAACTTACAACTAATTTCTGATGGCAAATGGGGACATTGCAGTTACATTACTGGAGAGTACCCCAAGGTCCGGAGGTTGGCTCTGCAAGGGCCGTGGCGGGTGCTCCCTACCCTGGTTCCTCAGCACCTTGGGAAGGGCTTGAGCCACCCAGGAAGGCCTTTTCCCTTACAGTTTTCACCAAGGCAGGGAGGTTTTATAGACATGAATAAGAAGTGCCCATGCACAAGCCCTGAAAATGTGGGGCCGGAGGAAATGACAATCAAACCAGGAAAAAAGCAAAATCAGAAACATAACCATCCCAAAATAGGTCATCTTTTTCTTCAGATGATGATAGTGTGTTTCCCTCTTGTTCGTCTTCTGGAAGCAAGATAGATTCAAGTACTGACAATTCTACCAATGGAAAAGTTAAGAGAAAGAGAGGACAAAAAAGAAATAAAAGGAGAAAATAAAGAAAGGACAAAAGATGCAACATCAAGAAAAAGAAAAAGAAGGAAAAAAGGGAAAAAAAACCCACATGATATCACCTTTCCAAGTGTCATGAAATTTCCATTTAAGGAGTTTATTTTATGACACTTTTAGTTTGAGTTTATATTTTTACTGATTTGTCAAGACACGGCAGGTACACTGTCTAATATGTTAAAGAAAAACCCTATTTAATAAAGAGGGAATATGCAGGAGAGGGCATTGGAGGTGACCAGGCTTTCAGGGGAGGGCACTTGGGGACGATCAGGGGAGTGGTTAGGGGGTGATTAGGCTGGCAGGCAGAAGCAGTTAGGAGTAATCAGGCAGGCAGGCAGGTGAGCAGTTGGGAGCCAGCAGTCCTTGATTGTTAAAGGAAGGTCTGCCTGTTTTTAAACAGGCAGCCAGACATCCCCCTAGGGGTCCCAGATTGGAGAGGGTGCAGGTTGAGCTGAGGGACCCCGCCTCCTCCAGTGCACGAATTTCGTGCACTGGGCCTCTAGTACACACACACACACACGGAGTGGCCAGATTATTATGATCTCTGAATGCATAATAATCTGGCCACTCAATGTATATCCTATATAATAAAGAGCTAATATGCAAATGGTCATCACGCCCATAATGGCTTAGACTCAAGACTGGGGAGAGAGGAATGGGGGCCAGCCAGACACAAATGAGCTCGCAAAAGAGGAATGGGAAACATCCAGGCCATGGCTGGGGACAGGGACAAGCCACACGCCACACAGTTTTGGGTGCCAGGGGCTGCACCTGTGCTTGCGGCATGGGAGAGGGACAAGCCACCCGCCCTGTGGTCCTGGGTGCCAGTGGGTGCACCTGTGCTTGCTGCCCAGGAGAAGGACAAGCCACACACACTGCAGTCCTCGGTGCCAATGCCTGAGGCCTGGAAGAGGGTCAAGCCATCCGCCCCACAGACCCGGGCACCAGCACCTGAGGCTGTAGCCTGGGCAAAGCCGCCTGCCCATGGTCTCCTGCGGCTGCTGCCAGCCCAATCAAAGCCAGCTGGGTCCGGGGTGCCTGTGGCTGGCCAGAGGGAGGGAAGCCTGGGTCCCGAGTGCCTGCAACTGGCTGGAGGAGTGAATCCTTGGTCCCAGGTGCAGGGTGAGGCAGAGACAGTTAGTGGTGATCGGGCCAACGGGGGAGCAGTTAGGGGTGATCAGGCCAGAAGGGGAGCTGTCAGGGGCAATCAGACAGGCAGGCAGACAGATGAGCAGTCAGAAGCCAGCCGTGCTGGATTGTGAGAGGCAGTCAGATATCCCCCAAGGGGTCCTGGATTGGAGAGGGTAAAGGCTGGGCTGAGGGACCCCTCCCCCACCATGCACAAATTTTGTGCACCGGGCCTCTAGTATATGTATAAAAGTAAATCCAGTCCCTGTGAATTCATCATGGCTAGAATCTGCACTCACAACATGATGTTTTTGATGGCTTGAATATTATTTACTACTAGGTTCATAAGTATATTTGTGTATTGACACTCATGACTCTAGCCCAGCTAGTGTGGCTCAGTGGCTGAGCATTGACCTAGAAACCACAAGATCACTGGTTCAATCCCTAGTCAAGGCACATGCCCAGGTTGCAGGCTCAGTCCACAGTAGGGGGTATACAGCCAGTCAATAAAGTTTCTCTCTCATCAATGTTTCTATCTATCCCTCCTCCTTCCTCTCTCTCTACAAAAATATCAAGAAATGCTTTGAAGACCCAATGAAGCTTAACTTTAGCAACAAGAGTTTAACTATGAAAACAGGGAATAAAGCCAGGAAGCACATTCAGATATGAGAAATAAAGTTAATATATTCAGCTGAGGGAAGTAGGCAAAAATCAAAAGATAGGATTTGACAGCATCCATACCTCAAAACATCTTCCCATTCAGTATGTGGAAAGATCACATGGCTCTTTTTTGATCTCTAAGCCATGTTAAGACATATAGATGAACATTACTAATGGTACCTATCATGCATATATATAAAAATACCTTATCCATTCACAGCCATTAATTGAATTAATTTATAGAGACATTAGATTTATTTTAATGCACAAATGTATGCAGTTAAATTTTATTTTATTGTGGTAAGAACACTTAACATGAGATCTATCCTTGTAACAAATTTTAAGTGTACAATACTTTTTTTTTTTTTACTACAGATATAAATGTTTATATAGCAGATTCTACAGCTTATTCACCTTGCCTAACTGAAACTTGATGCCCATTGATTAGTACACCTATACAATTATTCCTACATAAATAGTGATTCTCATCTCAGAAGTTATATATAGTCACTTTTGACTACTTTCATATTTTGAGCACTCCAGGTTCAGGAGATGCATAAAATACTCCAAAGGAAGTGTAATAGGTTAGAATATAAATGCTTAGAACATCAGGTGTGTATGAAACCATCTATAATGAGAATCAAAGGAGTAAAAAGCACAACAATGTTTTGTTATCTTGTCCCTTTCCCCAGCTAAAATAATTTGATTAATAGAAGCTATGAAAAGTAAGCAACCTTTTTAAAATTAAATCACTTTGTCCTCTTCCCACCCCCAACACACACACAGCATACCCAAATGGTTGCTTTCTTACCTACATGATGCAGTTCAACAATCTTTATGAGGCCTCCAAGGATTTGTAACCTTACATCTCTACCCTACTTTCAGGGAGAACCTTTTTGTATCTTCAGAAATACAAGCATCTTCTGGTCTAACTGTTATTGTATTATTCTGTAATTGCTATTATATACATATTGAGAGAGGAAGTTCCTTAAAGACAGAAAACCTACACTGCTCATATTTAGGTCCACAGTGACTAAACACAGTATCTGGTTTGTATCAACAACAAAATTTATTTAATACATTTTGTTGTTGATATTATTGAAACTGTATAGTCTTTTGCCTCCTTCAGGAGTATTTCTGAACAAATATTTTAGAAAACGTAGCCCTGGAGAATATTATGCTAGTGAAATAAGCCAGTCAGAGAAAGATAAGTTATCATATGATTTCACTTATGTATGGAATCTAATGAACAAAATAAACTAACAAAGTGGAGATGGACTCATAGATACAGAAAACAGACTGACAGCTATCAAAGGAGAGGGTGTTGGGCCTGGACGAGAAGGGTGATGGGAATAAGCAAAGTAAAAAAGAAAGACTCATGGACACAGACAACAGTATGGTGATTGCTGGAGGGAAGGGGGATGGATGGGAAGAAATAGAAGAGGGTAAAGGGGGAATAAATGATGATGGAAGGAGACACAATACAATGGGGTGGTAAATAAAATACAATACACACATGATGTATTGTAGAATTATATGTTTGAAACAAAATTTTATTAACCAATATAACCCAAATAAATTTAATTAAAAAGAGAAAAATTTAGCCTACTAAATATGTATAGTGTAGAACATACTTATGCAATAGGTTCATAGAGCCAAGACCAAAATAAAAAGGACCTGGCGAAATCTGGCATATCTGGACACTTGTAAGTAGTGCACCCATCTATAGTAATAAGAGAGTAATATGCTACTTAGACCAGACAGCCAAACGATGTTCTGGACAAAACTGCAGCTGTGAGGGCTGAGGCAAGCCGCCCGCCGCTGGAAGGCCAAGCCTTTGCATGAATTTCGTGCATCAGGCCTCTAGTAGCTTTATATCTGTAGACATTCTGAGAAAACAGTTAAGTGGGTTGAACCTATAGTTTGGGCAACATCATTTTATTTATTTATTTATTTATTTATTTATAATTATTTTAAAATATATTTTATTGATTTTTCACAGAGAGGAAGGGAAAGGGATAGAGAGTTAGAAGCATCGATGGGAGAGAAACATCGACCAGCTGCCTCCTGCACACCCCCCACCGGGGATGTGCCTGCAACCAATGTACATGCCCTTGACTGGAATCAAACCTGGGACCTTTCAGTCTGCAGTCTGACACTCTATCCACTGAGCCAAACCAGTTTTGGCAGATCATTTTAATTAATCACCAAAGTCTGCTTATAGGGACAAAATTATTTGGATGAGAACGCAATTAGTAGATATTTTGAGCCTCAAAAGCTCATATATACAGGTTAAAAGAGTAAAATGGTATATTTTACGTTTATCAGAAACAGATCACAGCAGTGACTTCAACAATTAGAAAAAATTTAGAAAAAGTTAAAAAAAACACACAAAACCATTGCTTCAAAAATATTTTTGGAAGTAGGTAGATAGGTCATCAATAATAAGTAAGTGGTCCCAGTTGTTGTCAATTATTTAAACTTACTTGGTTATTATATGCATCAGGTGCAAGTTTCTTGTATGTTGGGGCCATAAGAGTTGACAGGTTTTGTAAATGAGACTCCAGTTTTTCTTCCTGTATAAAATAATAAATACATATTAAATTCTAAATCCATTCTCTCAGTATGTGAGACTATCCGTTAGATTCCCCACCCCATATCTTAGATACAAATCACTATAAACTATTCATCTTACTAAATAAAGTATCTTAATATGACTATTTCTAAGTGTAAGTATAGGCCTTACATTACCAAGTTTTGTATGTGCTATTAATCTTCTGAGAGATTAATCAACTTTCTACTTTGCATGCAGATATTTGGCATTTTATAAATAGAAGACTGTGCTGGTAGAAGGGTTAGGAGAATGAAGCTACTATATGTGCTTTTTATTTTTTTTATTTTTTGTTTTCCTTTTCCTTCCCCACAGTGAGTGTTCTGACTGAAAGACTAGAATGAGTTTCTTAAGCTGGTCTGTTCTCCCTTGAGTCACTGAGGAAACTTAATTTGTAGAGATAGCATGCTCCTGCTAAAGCCCTTTTAATTCCCTTCTAAGACTGGATTTAAAACAAATTGCATGGACTTTTTTCCCTCTGATTTTCATTCTAAGAAGGTGACTATTTCCTCTGGGACAAACCACTCCACCCCTCTCTTCCTAGCCACCTGCTTCCTCTGTGTTTGCTCATTGACAAAATCTGCCAGTTCTCATAGACTTCTTGTAGTAGGCCTTCCGGAACTAACACAGAGGAACCTAATTTGGGGCAGTTGGACGACTGCCCCCTATGATGCCCAGCACTGAGGTTTTAAGGAACTGACTCACATGCAAATATTCTTTTGCTCATGGGGAACTTAGATGCTCTTTGTAATTTACAGTAGGTCTGGCTAAGACACATTTAAAGAAGAATATACTGTCTTAAAGAGGTCACAGTCTCTACTCCCTCTCCAATCTGCTGCCAAGCAAGATGGCTATTAAAAGGGTTTGTTTGCTTTAATTTGTCTATTTCTAACCTCTGTACTTTTAAATGTCTATGAAAATAGCATTTTGAAATTTGAAAGGATCTCTTCACATAATCCTATATAAGAAGAGAGGAATATGCTAATTTTCCACTATGCTATAACGTCACGAACAATCTACAAGTGGTGGAGCTACAGGAGGGCAGGGCAGCGAGCTTCAATCAGCAAAAAGCTACAGCAGCGGTGGGCGGGTGGCCAGCTGAGGCAAGCGGCATCGAGCTACTTGCACATGGATTTGTGTGCAGGGCTACTCGTAACTAATAATTACTTGATGCTTCAAATATGAACAAAATCTTCACAACTAGAAGGTATAGTAGAACTTGGCACAGTTTATTTAAAAGAAGAAATGATCAGTTACCCACACCCACCCACCCAAATAATAGATTTTTAAAGTAATATGCTTCTGAAAACTGTAGGTGAGAATACTCAGTTTTTCTATTCATACTTAGAAGTTCTCATTTCATATTGATATTTCTCTAAAAATCCTAGGAGATGTAACCACCAGGCAGAGATGTGCTTATTTGCATTTGGAAGGAAAGGAGGCTTCTGAGGAAGTGCCCCCACCTCACTCAGGGAGGATGTTACCAGCCATTCCCTCAGTTTGGTTTACAGAAACCTGGCTGGAGTGATAAGCACTTATGAAATAGCGGTGAAAAAGTTCTCTAGTGTGGAAAATTAAAGATGCTGACAGCATGCAAAATTGCTCATTTTCATTGTGCTTATTTAATATTCAATTTTTCTTATGAAAACAGGACATATAACACATTTAGATAATATAATTTATTAAAAATATGATACTGTTGCCCTAGTCGGTTTGGCTCAGTGGTTAGAGTGTTGGCCTGCGGACTGAAGGGTCCCATGTTTGATTCCAACCAAGGGCACAAACCTGGGTTTCGGGCTCAATCCCCAGTAGGAGCGTGCAGGAGGCAGCTTATCAATAATTGTCTCTCATCATTGATGTTGCTATCTCTCTCTCTCCCTTCCTCTCTGAAATCAATAAAAATATTTTTTAAAAATGATCCTATGAAAACAATTACATTAATTTCAAAAGTTTTTGTACTTTATTAAACTTTCACTTGCTGTTGTAGTCATAAAGTAACAAATTTTTCATTTTAAAGGACATATCTATACTAATAAAAGGGTAATATGTTAATTAGATCGGGAGACCTTCCAGGAGATCTTTGGACAAAGCCATGGTGGTGGGACCAAGGGTAGAGGCGGTTAGGGGTGATAAGGCCAGGAGAGCAGGGCAGTTGGGGGTGATCAGGCCGGCTGAGGGGCATTTGGGGGCGATCAGGCCGGCAGGGGGGGCAGTTGGGGGTGAGCAGGCTGTTGGGAAACTGTTGGGGGTGAGCAGGCTGGCCAAGGGGGCAGTTGGGAGCGAGCAGGCTAGCAGGGGGGAACAGTTGGGGGTGAGCAGGTGGCAAGGTGGAGGCAATTGGGGGTAAGAAGGCTGGCAGGGGGGCAGTTGGGAGAGAGCAGGCTGGCAGGGAGCAGTTAGGGGTAAGCAGGCTAGCAGGGGAGCAATTGGGGGTGATCAGGCTAGTAGGGGGCAGTTGGGGGCAAGCAGGTTGGCAGGCAGAGTGGTTATGGGCGATCAGGTAGGCAGGCAGGTGAGCAGTTAGGAGCCAGCAGTCCTGAATTGCAAGAGGGATGTCTGACTGCTGGTTTAGGCCCCATCCCTGTGGGTCCTAGATTGGAGAGGGTGCAGCTGGGCTGTGGGGCACCCTCTGTGCATGAATTTTGTGCAGCAGGTCACTAGTCAATATTATAATATCCATAGTATAATTGTTTACTAGTCAATATTATAATATCCATAGTATAATTGTTTACTAGTCAATATTATAATATCCATAGTATAATTGTTTACTAGTCAATATTATAATATCCATAGTATAATTGTTTACTTTAATTGCATTTAAAATTTGAAAGATAATTATAAGGTGCACAGAATAACTAAAAACTTGGTTGTATCTAAATGCTAAATATACTAAGGTTACCTGATTACTTAAATTAGCATACTCTAGAATACATGCTACCCAAAATTTAAAATTTGATAGAAACCTACAAGTTATATATTGAGAAATATATTTTATTGGGAAAAACAAAAATCAGTGACTTCAGTAAGAAATCAATGTTCATTTATTTAAATTATACTTTTGAATTAAAATCGAAGTATGTTTTAGGTACTTGAATGCATTCATTATAATAACTAAATTACCAAATCTCATGGTGTGAAATTGTGACTAGAAATGGCCTTTTCTCAACATGGCAGTCATGAACATGACTTCTATTATTCAGGTGCAATGAATGAAAGTTTTAACATTGAAGTGTTAACATTTAGTTCTAATATTGAAATGACAGCTATTTAAAACTCTAGAATTTACATGAGACATAAATAAATATAAAAGGCAATAGGTATGAAGAGTTTATGTTATTTTATCTATTACTTTGATATAACATGGTTATTATGCTAACTTAAATTATTACAATGTAATTACAGCTTAGCAAAAATTTTGTTGATTCATCTCTGCGATGAAACTCTTTGTTAGAGGTGGAGTATGCCATATTGTTTTTCTGTGCTCATCAATTCTGCTTGAAAGATAATGAGATTATACATCAGGAAGTAAACAAACCTCTTTTGGGTCATCCCCAAGCAGCTTAAATTTTCTTGGTATCTTGCTTCTGGCAAACTTACATCCATTGTAGTACATGCTCCAGGAACAACCGAAAGAAAAAGAGGCACCACAGGTGTCTGGATCCAGCCCTTGACAGGCACAGGTTCTCCTGAGAAAGCAAAGAATCACGTTCACAGCTAAGGAGAGCATTGTCTATGCTACCAATCTCATATTCCGACTGTCTGCACGCAAATTAGTTTTTAACAACATCTCATCTAATGCTATATTAAGCTGTGACATAATCACATCAGAAAAGAACTGCTTTAATTGACTTTAAAACACAATTTTAAAACTTTTTATTGTGGAATAATACACATACAGGAAAATAAACATAATTTCATAGCTTACAAATGCTCACAAATGAAATACCCAAGAGAGTGGCATCCATATGAAGAAACAAAACATATACTTGCACCCCAGAATCTCCTTTTAATGCTTCCTTCCAGGCATTGTCCCCCAAAAGCAACTTCTATTAGAAGAGATTAGTACTGTCTATTTTTAGCAATTATATATATATATCTATATATATACATATATATATCTATACATAAATATATATGTCTACAAACACATTTTGCCTATTTTTATACTACATATAGGATACTATATACCTATTGTATACAGTGTGTATGTGTATATATGTGTATATAATTTTGCCTATTACTATAAAAATACTATATTAAAATACTAATATTAAATATATTGTATATACAGTATAAACTAGGCAAAACTATATCTATGCATACTTAACATACATATGCATATCTATATAATAAAAGCCTAAGCGACTATATTATGGCAGAATGACCAGAATGATTGGTCGCTATGACACACACTGACCACTGGAAGGCGACGCTCAACGTAGGAGCTGCCCCCTGGTGGTCAGTGTGAGCTTCCACAGGGGGAGTGCCATTCAGCCAGAAGCCAAGCTCATGGCTGGCAAGCACAGGGGTGATGGTGGGAGCCTCTCCTGGCTCCACGGCAGCACTAAGGAGCAGCACGCAGGCGAGTGGTAAGGAGCAAGGGGTCCCGGACTGTGAGTGGGCCCAGGCCGGGCTGAGAGACCCCCGCACTCCAGTGTAAAATCTCCTGCACCAGGCCGCTAGTGGAATTATATAGTATAAACTTGTTTATGCCTTGCTTTTGTTCAACATTACGTTATAATACTCATCCATGTTGTTGCACATGTTATGCTTTATTCATGGAGTTTAATTTTTCATCATATGCCACAAATTAACCATTCTATTACTGATGGGTATGTGAGTGCTTTCTAGTTCTTGGATAAAATACACTATTGTGACTTCACAGCTCAAGTCAATATAACCTAAAAGCAATAAACAGACAGAGTTAAGGAGCCAAAAAAACGAAACATGATAAAGCAACCTACTAGCCAAAACTACATTAAGTAGGTATTAGTTCAGCTTTACTGAGGTATAATTGACAAAATTGTAAGACACGTAAAGTGTACAGCGTGATGCTTTGACATAATGTATACATTGCGAAAGGATTTCTTCATTGCGCTAATTCACACATCCATCAGCTCACATATTTACCTTCTTTATATTTATTTTTTGGTGTGGAAAGAACATTTAAGTTATACTTAGCAAATTTCAAATATATAGTACAATGTTATCTAGTATAGTCACTATGCTATACATTAGATCCCCTGGCCTTACTTATAAATGAAATACTGTATCCTTTTATAAGCCTCTTCCTATTTCCCCCGGTCTCAAGCCTCTCACAACCACTTTTCTACTCTGCTTCTGTGAGTGTGACTGTCTTTTGTTCTTGATTCCACATGTAAGTGATAGCATGCAGTATCTGTCTGGCTTATTTCATTTAGGATGACTTCCAGGTTAATCCATGTTGTCACAGCTGTCAGGATTTCCTTTTTGAAAGCTGAATAGTATTCCTGTGTGTGTATGCATTACCGCATATTTTTTACCCATCACCTGTTGATGACACTAAGGTTATACCCACATTTTGGTTACTGTGAATAATGCTGCAATGAACACAGATAGCTTTTTGAGATAATTTCTTGGATACATACTCAGAAGTGGTATTTCTAGATCATATGGTAGTTCTATTTTTAATTTTTTTAGGGAATCTCTATACTATTTTCCATAGTCGCTGTTATATTACATTCCCCCCAACAAAAGTATACATGGTTCTCTTTTCCCCCCAGCACTTGTTACCTCTTGTTTTTAGATAACACACATCCTAATAAGAGTGAAGTGATATCTCATTGTGGTTTTGATTGGCATTTTCTTGATGAATAGTAACTGATTTGGCATGGTGAGCCATACTTTCATCCTTGGAACATATCTCCCTTGATCATGGTGTATGTTCCTTTGAATGCACTATAGAACTTGGTTTGCTAATATTTTATTGAGGATATTTATACCTATATTCATCAGGGATACTTGCTGGTAGTTTTCTATTTTTAAAAAATATATATATTTTTTTTTACAGAGAGGAAGGGAGAGGGATATAGAGTTAGAAACATCGATGAGAGAGAAACATCGATGAGCTGCCTCCTGCACACCCCTACTGTGGATGTGCCCACAACCAAGGCACATGCTCTTGACTGGAATTGAACCCTTTCGGAATTGACTGGGACCCTTCAGTCTACAGGCCAATGCTCTATCTACTGAGCCAAACTGGTGAGGGCAGTTTTCTATTTTTATAGTGTCCCTTGTTTTGGTACCGATTAATTCTGGGCTTGAAAAATAAATTTGGAAGTGATCTCTCCTCTTCAAGTTTTTTGGAAGAGTTTAAGGAAGATTGCTGTTAATTCAACTTTAAATGTTTGGTCCATCTGGTCCAGGACTTTTCTTTCTTGTGAGTTATTTTTAAATTATTATTATTATTATTGTTTCTTTTTTTATTGAATTTATTAGGGGTGGCATTGGTTAATAAAATTATATAGGTTTTAGGTGAACAATTCTATAATACATCATCTGTATATTGTATATTGTATTAGGTAATCACTACCCCAAGACTCCTTCCATCACCATTTATCTCTCCTTATAACCCCTACCCCCCTTCCCTCTAGTAATCATCATCATTGTTGTCTGTGTCTGTGTTTTTGGTTTGTTTGTTTTCTTAATTCCTTCACCTTTTTCACCCAGCCCTCCCAACTCTTCCACCCTCACTCTGATAACTGTGAGTCTGTTTCTATTTGTCATTTCATTTTGTTCATTAGATTCCACATATGAATGAAATCATATCATACTTGTCTTTCTCTAATTGGCTTATTTTACTTAGCGTAATGCTCTCTGGGTGTCTCAGGTTTCTTTTCATATGGGGATATTGATTACTATATCATGTATTTACTATTAATTGTTCTGTTGAGATTTTCTATTTCTTATGACTCAGTAAGTTTTATGGTTCTAGGAAATTATCTATTTCTTCTAGGTTGTCCAATTTATTAGTGTATAATTGTTCATAATATTCTTTATGATCCTTTGTATTCATGTGGTATCAGTTGCAAAGTCTTCTTTTACATTTATAATTGTATATCTTTGAGTTCTCCCTCTGTTTTCCTTGGTAAGTGTAGCTAACGGTTTGACTATTTGTTTCTATTGAGGTGGGCAAATGGGGCATAGATGGGGATGGAAAGACACTGCTTTGGGTGATGGGTGCATGATGCAGTGTGCAGGCGTTGTGTTGAGTTGTACGCTTGAAAGCTTTATGATTTTGTGAACCAATGTCGCCCCAATAAATGCGATTTTTAAAATCTCTATTGCATTTATCTTTTTGGTCCCTATTGCATTTAGTTCCATTCTAATCATTGCTATTTCCTCTTTTGCTAATTTTGGGCTTAGTTTTTTTCTCCTTATCATGTTCCTTAAGTTATAAAGTTAGGTTGAGGTATTCCCCCCAAATGTAGGTATTTATTTTTATAAAACTTTCTTTTAGAACTGCTTTGGCTGCATCTCAGAAGTTTTGGCATGTTTGACTCTAGATATTTTTCAGCTATTATTTCTTAAGTTAGTTTTCTGCATTTTATTTCTTCTAGGTTCTCTTTGTGATATATACTGGTCCCCATGTCTATAAATCCTTAAGCTGTCTTCACTCCTATTTTGATTGTTTTTTGTTTTTCTTTTTTTCCCCTCTGGATGAATTCTGCTGCTTTGCCTTATTATTATTTTTTTCCAGTGTTGTAGTCTACTGTTGAATCCCTTTAGTGAAATTTTCAGTTGAATTATGTATTCTTCAGTTTTGTGATTTATGTTTGGGACTTTTAAATATTTTCTATCTCTTTATTGAAATTCTCACTTTGTTCATGCATTGCTCTTCTGCCCTTATTGAATACCAATAGTGTATTAGTAGTAATTATATTGTTTTGAACTTCTCTATTTTGTGACATGAAGATAACTTGTTATTGAACATAGGTTAAAATCCATGAGTTAATACTGACACTAAAAAAAAAAAAAAAGAACAAACTAATTGATGATTTTTAGATTAATACTAAAGCCCTCCTGTGCCCTTCCCAGGCTGGCCAATCTCCCGCATCCCTCCCTGGCCTCAATAGTGCACTGGTGGGGTCCCTCAGCCTGGCCTGTACCCTCTTGCAATCCAGGACCCCCCAGGGGATGTTGGAGAGCCAGTTACAGCCCAATCCCACAGGCCACTCCCCTTGGGAGGGCGCCAGACACGGGGCTCATGGCTGCTGAGCACTGCTGCAGCAGTGCCAGCCTCTCCCCATCAGGACTAATTGGGTGCGGCAGGCACAGTGGTGCTGGAATGAGCAGGAGTGGCAGGTAGGAGCTGCAGGAGGTGTTAGACTGCAGGCTTTGGCCAGAGCCCTGCAGGTCACCCAAAGGGACCCCACCTGTGCAGGAATTCATGCACCGGGCCTCTAGTAATAAATAATCAGAAAGCATAAATTGCTATTAGGACTGCCTAATACATTAGATACATTAGACATATCAATGATGTTTCTTTCTCATCAATGTTTCTATCTCTCTATCCCTCTCAATGTATTCTAGGAAGCCAGCATTACCCTGACACCAAAAATCGAAAATATCACACAAAAAATACAGACCAATGTCCCTTATTGATAGAGTTGTAAAAATTCTCAGTAAAATACTAGCAAATGGAATCCAGCAACATATGAAAAAAATTACACATACATTATGCCAGAAATGCAATGTTGGTCTAATATTCAAAAATCAATCAATATGATATACCACATTAACAAAATAGCTTGGCTGGCATGGCTCAGTGGTTGAGCATCGACCTATGAACCAGGTGGTCACAGTTCAATTCCTGATGGGGCACCTGCCCGAGTTTCAGGCTCAGTCCCTGGTGTGGGGCATGCAGGAAGCAGCCAATCAATAGTTCTCATCATTAATGTTTCTCTCTCTCTCCCTCTCCCTTTCTCTCTGAAATCAATAAAAAAATATTTTTTTAAAATAAAGAACAATAACCACATGGTCATCTTATTATATGCAGAAACAAACATTTGAGAAAAGTCCAATACCCATTAATGATAAAAATACTCAACAAACTATGAACAGAAAAAAAATTTCCTCCACCTAATAAAGAGCATCTTAAAAAAAAGTACTGCTAAGACAATTGGAGAGCCATATGCAAAAGAATGATGTTGGACTCTTATATCATAAAATTAATAGTGATCAAACACTTAAATGTAAGAGCTAAAACTATAATACTTGGAAAAAAACCAATGATGTAGATATTGAAGACCTTGGGTTAGGCAATGGTTTCTCAGATATGACACTAAAAGTACAAGCAATATATTTAAAATAGATGAATTTGATTTAAAAATTGAAACTTTGGTGCTTCAAGGACATTATTAAGAAAGTAAAGAGACAACCTACAGAATAACAGAAAATATCTGCAAATGATATATGATAAAGTTCTTGTATCCAGAATATATTAACTCTTACAACTCAAAAAAACAATTGAAAAATGACCAAAGAATTAAATAAACACGAATGGTCAAAAGCACATGAAATAATGCCTGACATCATTAGTCATTAGGAAATGAAAATCCAATTCATGAGATACACTTCATACCCACTGGGAGGGCTATCATAAAAAAAGATAAGTCCTAGCTGCTTTTTGCTCAGTGGATAGAGCATTGGCCTGTGGACCAAAAGTTCCCAAGTTCGATTCCGGTCAAAAGCACGTATTATATCTTGCTTGCAGGGCCCTTCCTTCCCCCCTTCTCTGCGCCCCCGCGAGGGCTTTGGTCAGGGCACATGCAAGAGGCAACCAATCGATGTATTTCTTTCACATGGATGTTTCTCTCTGTCTTTCCCTTTCTCTTCCACTCTAAAAGATCAATGGAAAAATACCCTCAGATTAACAAACAAACAAAAGACAATAACTAGTTTTGGTGAGGATGTGGAGACAGTGAAACCTTCATATGTTGCTGAGAGGAATAACAAATGGTGCAGCTACTTTGGAAAAAAGATAGTGCCTCAAAAAGTTAAACATTATAATTACCATATGGCCAACAGCACCACTCCTACATATATTTTCTCACAAGAACATATGTCCATACAAAAACTTACACATGAGTATTCATAGCAGCATTATTGATAATATGCAAAAGTGAAAATAACCCAAACTTCCATTAACTGAAGAATGGATAAAGAAAATATGGCATATATATATATATATATATATATATATATATATATAATCAGTACTTTATTTCTTTTTATGTCTGAAACATATATATATATATGTTTCAGACATAAAAAGAAATAAAGTACTGATTAATGTTATGATATGGATGAACCTTTAAAACATTATGCAAAATAAAAAATACCAGACAGGAAGGCCAATTATTCTATGATTCCACTAATATGAAATGCTTAGAATAGGTGAATCTATATAGACGAAAGTTGAATAGAGGTTGACATTTAGGGGAGAGGAGAATGGAAAGTGACTGCCTAACAGGTATGGGGTTTCCTTTTGGGAATAATGAAAATGTGCAACTTTGTGAATATACTAAACCAGTGAACTGTACTTTAAAAGGGTGAATTTTATGGAATGTGAATTACCTCTCAAAAACATCCTAAAATACGGAAAGGAAATCAATGGAAATTTCACAGGAGAGAACCCTGAAACCCAAGGACTGACGTGGAGACCTCATAGAGAATGGTAGGAGGGGCGGAGGCATGAAAGGGCTGGTCAGGCACCCACAGATGGCAACTGAAGTCCCAGAGAGATATCTCAACTGTGTTTGTGTGTGTGTGTGGAGGGGTGCCACTGAGAACTCTGGGATCTAATCCCAAAGCTGGGCTCCCCAGCAGAAAGAACCAAACTGAGGAGGGCACCCGCATAACATCCAGCTGTGAAAAGCAGTGAGGTGCTTTTTGCCAGGGAGTGATAGCTGAAAGTTCGGGCAGTCTCTTGAAGGGTCCATGCACAGAAATTCCCTGTGGAGCCACCCTGTGCTCTGGCAGAGGGAGGGTGATGAGGACTGGAGCTGTGAGAGCAGAACCTAGGACTGGGGACTCGGGGGATAGAGCTCAGAAAGCAGTCGGGACCGATAGAGCGTCGGCTTGGGGACTGAAGGGCCCCGGGTTCGATTCCGGTCAAGGGCATGTACCTTGGTTGCGGGCATATCCCCAGTAGGGGTGTGCAAGAGGCAGCTGATCGATGACTCTCTCTCATTGAAGTTTTGAACTCTCTATCTCTCTCCCTTCCACTCTGTACAAAAATCAATAAAATATATTTAAAAAAAAAAAGAAAGAAAGAAAGAAAGAAAGCAGATACCCCAAGTTTCCTGGGCTGAGTCACTCAGTCACACAGAGGAGGACGTCTTTCCCACACAGATATCTCCCTTGCCTAGGGGGAAGACAGTAGATAGACCCTACTGGAAAACACCTTGTCCTGAGGCAACATAAGAGATTAAAAGCAACAATTAGCCTCCAGCCAGAAGCAAATGCCCCACCCTGTTGAAAAAAATTCCCCACACCTGAGGGCTATTGCCTGGGGGTGGGAGAGGGGGCAATTCAAGTCTTCATCCTATTAGTCCGTAGACCGAGGTGATCTCAGGAGGCTTTGATTCTTTGCCTAATCCAATTAGTCAGAAATTGCCTTTAGCAATGTCCTGCAGTAGAGGTTGAGAGGTATAGAGGTTCTACCTAATTCATAGTCACAAACCCAAACAGACAACCAAAATGAGGAAACAAAGAACCCCCAAATGAAAGAACTAGAGAATTCTCCAGAAGAAGAGATAAATGAAGCAGAGATAAGAAATTTATTTGAAACAGAGTTCAGAGTAATGATGTTAAAAATGCTCAACGGTATGGAAAAAAAGATATAGAAACTATGAAAAAAGAACAGTTTGAGATAAAGAATGACATAACACAAAGAAGTTGGAAGGAATACACAGCAGATTAGGGAAAGCTGAGAATCAAATCAGTGAATTAGAAGACAGACTTGAAAATATCACTCAATTAGAGATCCAAAAAGAAAATTGTATTAAAAAACAGGACAGCTTAAGGGAGCTATAGGACAATGTGAAATGTAACAATATTAGAATAATAGGTGTGCCAGAAGAGGCAGAAAGGGAGAAAGGAATAGAAAAGGTGTTTGAAGAAATAATGGTAGAAAATTTCCCTAACCTGGTAAAGGAAAAAGTCCACATAAGTTCAGGTGGCACAGAGAACCCCAAACAAGAAGGACCCAAACAGATCCATGCCCAGACACATCATAATTAAAATACCAAAAATTAAAGACAGAGAGAGTCTTAAAGGCAGAAAGAGAAAAGAAAACTGTTATATATCGATACAAAGGAGTTCCCATAAGGCTGACACCTGATTTCCCTGAAACTCTACAGGCCAGAAGGGAATGGCATGAAGTACTCAATGGCATGAAGTACTCAAGGCAATGGAAAGCAAGGATCTGAGAACAAGATTACTATATCCAGCAAGGATATCATTCAAAATAAATGATCAAATGAAGAGCTTCCCAGACAAAAAAAAAAAAAAAAAAAAAAAAAAAAAAAAAAAAAAAAAGGCTAAAGGAGCTCATCACCACCAAGCCATCATTATATGAAATGCTAAAGGGATTGCTGAGAAGAAGAGAGAGAAACCTAGCATACAGAATTAAAATGGCTATAAAAATGTACCTCTCAATAACCCTAAATGTAAATGGATTAAATGCTCCATTGAAAAGGTAGAGTAGCTGAATGGATAAAAAACGTGACCCAATTATATGCTGTCTACAAGAGACACACCTCAAAACAAAAGATACACACAGGATGAAGTTGAAGGGATGGAAAAAATTTCCCATGCAAATGGAAAAAAAAAAAGCTGGAGTAGCAATACTCATATCTAACAAAATAGACTTTTCCTACAACTTCTGTGATATCATACTATGTTAATACAGTTTTGGTAATATTACACTTAAAATCCTTTTATTCTTGAAATATGTGCATTGCATGTAATATTATATGTAAGATCATTTTTGAATAGTGTTTATTGCATGTAACAATATATTTAAAATCATTTTTCTTGAGATATTAATGTTTATTACATGTAACATTATTATATTTAAGATAGTTTTTCTTGAAATATTAAGATTAATTAGGGGGTCTTTCAAATATTGTTAGAATTAACACATACCATTTTCACTTTACTATTACACAATGTTTGGCTGATGGTTAAATGATAAATCAGTAGAGCAATTATAATAAAAATAATTTATCTCCATAACCGATTTTTAAAAACATTTTCAACCTTTTGGTTTACCATTTGGATATTTAAACTTATGCAAGTATAGAAAAACTAGCAACGATAAATGTATGTAACCCTGACATTTATACAGCACAGGATAAGAAAAATATGAATTTGCAAACTCGGATTGGAAAGAGGAAATGATAATAAATAGATGCGTCTGGTGAAAGTTTTCGGGAAACTTCAGGGTGGATGAATCAAGCTGACAACTCCTGAACTAACTGAACACTCCTAACATTACTATAAACAAATCGAAGCAGATGTACATCCCACCTGGAAGATGAGAAAAACTAAGATTACTTTATTACTATTTATGAAGCATTTTTTCCAATATACACATATACGTATATGTATGCCAAATTACCAGTGTACAGAAGGTATAGGGACAGAGAACACATTAAATGAAACAACTGTGCCATGAGCCAAATCCAGAATAAGGGAAATTTTACAGAGCAAATCATGTAGTTTCTATTACAAATAAGTTCATAAAAAAAGAGAGACTATTATAAATAAAAAGAGGCTGACGAATCATACAACTTATCTTCCAAAATGGGGCACTTCTGAGAATGAGAGAAGTTCTATTAACAATGACGCTAGATAACAGATATAAACTGGGACTACTCTACTCAAAAGCATCAATCAAATGCAAGGTGTGGACTTAACTTTACTCAATATCTTTTTACTTTGAATATTTTTTGGGGGGCAAGGCAGGGTCCAATTCAGAAATTTGGTCTGAACATTAAACCATACATTTTAAGGTGGTTGATATGACACTGTGACTAGGCTTTGTAAAATAAGTTATCTGTTAGATACACACACCGCAATACTGCACTGTGCATAGGTGAGAGAATATGGTAATTGTTCTGCTTTAAAACACTGGTGGGGGTGGGGATGGGAATAGGATGTGTGGTGAAAATATATGAAATGGTATTGATAAAATGGCGATAAATATTGAAGCTAGGTGATGGGCCCATAGGGATTTGTTATGATACACACCTCCATTTAATGCATATTTCTGTAATTGCAGTTACTTTTTTTAAATTGAATTTATTGGGGTGACATTGGTTAATAAAATTATAGAGGTTTCAAGTGTATAATTCTGTAATTCATCCTCTGTATATTGTATTGTGTGTTCACCATCCCAATTAACTCTCCTTCCATCACCATGTATCCCCCCATACCCTTTCCTCCCTCCTCCCAGCCCCTTTCCCGCTGATAATCGCCATACTGTTGTTTGTCTCTGAGGCTGGTTTTGTTTTCTGAGTCCCTTCACCTTTTTCACTCAGCCCCCTTATGCCCTCCCCTCTGACGGCTGCCAGTCTGCAATAGAAAATTTCTTTACAAGTTTAATATCACCCAGCACTTCTGGCTTTGACTTTCTCTTGATGACAGGTACACTCCCACAGCACTAACTTGCCAAAAACATATCGGTCAGGCTGAGTCATAAAATGGAAATCTCAAAGGGAAATCTTTGAAGGAGGAACAGCTGCTTTGGCTCCGAGGATGGAGAGGTCTGTTTCTGACTGTCCCACCGATCACAGTGGGTGGCAATGGTGCTTGTGGGCACTGGGATTTGTAAGGACTCAGCGAGGAGTTCACACAGCTTTGAACCTGAAACTGGGTCAACAGCTCCAATTTAATATTATCCTATGTTCTTGGCAAAAAGTAACAATTTTAACTTCTGCCAAACAAAATTTATTTTATGGGGTAGTAGAAGAAACTTCTAAAGTTTATCTGAGTAAGTCTTTGTTGTGAAGAGTCTATGTTAATCGTGTTTCTCAAGTATACTTTTTTGGAGAATTACTATTTGGAGAATAGGCCAAAGTGAAAATTTCATCTAAATAGTTACTCATTGTCACCTTGAAATACTAAACAAAGATAAGCAAAAGTTTACAGATTGGCCTTTAAAATGTCTTACTATTTGAAGTCTTCATTCTAATAATTTTATAATTACCTCCTATTAATACCAATTATAATTATTCTCAGACTCTGGCCCAATTATTGTTCTGGTTTCCAAATGCAAAATAACACATTTTAGGAGAGTTCTTCATATAGAATGTCCGATTCCACTTCAGGCAATGACATTTATAGAAATTAAAGAAAAACCTTAACAAAATATACTAACACTTAGATGCACTAACTATCTAAAAATACCAAAGATGTATACTATTAGTGAAACAAATCAATTACAAATATAGTTGCATGATACTTCAATAAATTTAAACAAATTCTTCACTGGTTTAGAAGTTCAAGCCATCAAGCCTAAGAGGAAGTCAGCGTTAAAAATACAAAGCAGGGCTAATGAATTCCTAAGAAAAATGCAATCACCAACAATTAGCTCAAGGTGCCTTAACTTTCATTTCCTTTTTGATTCAAGGCGCCTAAAGTACATTTTTAAACGAGGAACAGGGAAGTTGGGGCAAACTGAATGGTATGTTACACCTAAAGCAGTCCATTGTACGTTTGAGTCATGTGTTCTGAAATCAGCAACTTTGACCTTTCACCATGTAGATTTATGGCAGTTAGGTGCATACCATGACATTTTTAGATTACAACTATCATAGAAAGCCAAGTAACAATTTTATGTAGAATAACATAACTCTCTTAAACAGATTATTTATAGTTGATGTTCACTTCCTCAAGAGCCAGAGACCCTATTTTAAGATAAAGTTAGTAATAGCAAAAAAAAAAAAAATGTGATTAGCAATGGGTTATTGCAACGAGCAGTGCAGTATTTGCATAAGCTCAGTAAACTATTTTGCAGTTTGGTGGATACAGAGGAAAGGAGACTAAAGGAAGAAATGCAAAATCAAAATTATTTTAGAATCAACTGTAAGTAAACTAAGTATGGTAGGATTTCTGAGTAGTCTAGTGAATTATCCTATAGTCTTTGAATATTATACAGGAATCGCATAGCAGAGGAATAATACAAAATAAAGCTTTCTCCTGCAAGTGGAGGGAGTTGAAAACAAACAGGAACATAAAAACACACACACAAAAAACATACTAACACTTGGCTGCGCTAAATATATTTAAGTACAAACCCTGTTCTTTTATTTCAAATATTTATATATTTCTGGGGAAAAATGCATATCCTATAGACACTAAGTTCTGGAACATTTAGAAATAGTAAAAATGGAAGCAATTTTGGTTACTATTGTGGAAATAATGAACTGTATTAAATAGAAGTCAAAATCGTTTTAGTTCTCTAACTTTTACTATAGGCCTTGTACTTTGCTACGTACACAATTAAGGTCCTTCACCTGGGAATCCCAAAGTTTCTCAGCAAACTTCTTTTGTTTCAAGTATTGCCACTTACAAGTGATGTCAATACTTACTAATGTGATGGCCAGGTACATAAGAGTTGTCATTTGTAGCAAGTGGATACACAAGTATTTTCAAGTTTACCGAGCGATCGAGTTCATGTGGGTACAGACACTTAGCAAGCTGGTCCAAACTAATGGCTTTGTTATTTGAAGGTACAAAATATTAAAGAAAATATCCCATGCTGTCCATGTTAGCAAACACAACCTCCGATAGCATGACTGTGAAGCAGGCACTTGGACCCCCATTTTATAAATGCGAAAATGCAGGTTCAACTCTCGTCCCTCCAGCCAACTGTGCTATCCAGTGGAAAGAGAGGAGAGAGAGGTCCTGGCTCCACTTACTCTTCATTCAGGGCACACCGCCGGTTGGTGAGCGTGCCGTATTTCCGCAGCGTCTCGGTGAGCTCCGAGTAGAGTTTGTCAGCCAGAGACAGGGGGATGCCTTCCCACACCAGGATGAGAATCACAATCACTGCAGCCTCACAGGTGTGGCCAGCTCGCTCCCGCACCAGACACAGTAGCTTCTCCTCACTGCTGCTTCTGCGCACCACCTGTGTGGGTCACCGTTTCACCCCAACACCCCCCACCCCAACCAAAACAAGACAAGGGTCACTTGCAGCAGATGTCAGCATGGACTTATGTATGCACATTTTCTCATGTCTGGGTCACAGGGCAACACTGACCACCACCTACAACTTGCCTTTTGTTGCCCACGTACAAAGTGGGGGTTTGCCCTGGGCTCGGAACTGGGAGAGGTGAAAAACTGCTCAATGTTTAGCTGACTACTGTATGCCCAGTAGAGTTGGGGCAATGCTCCCTGAATTAAAGCCAGGGCTAGAGGGAAGACATGCAGGTCTTTTTCATAAAGATCAAGGTTTTCATAAATGACATGAAGGTATTTAAAGGAAGAATTATACTTGTAGCAGGTACTTGAATGGACCTTCTTCTCACCATTCAGTTCTTTCAATTAAATATGGTTAGAATATTATTATTCTTTCAATTAAATATGGTTAGTATATTGTTATGATCTGACTTTTTCTTAAGAGATAACGCTTGATAAAATAAATACAAGCAATATTCCTTTTAACTGGTATCAATAACTCTTTGATCTGGGTTAACACAATTTTCAGGTTTAAATGTAATGAATGAAAATGCCCAGAAACTGAAGACTAAAAGCCTTGTCAAGTCACACTTACCCATTTGGCAATAGGACATCCCTGAGAACTTTTGCCTTCTTTACCAGTATAGACGACTCTTTCAATCCTAATAGCTTTACCCTTCTGTCCAAACCTTAAAGAAATCCACAGAAACATACACACACACACACACACACACACAAAAAAAAAAAAAATTAGCAAATGGACCTAAAAGACACCCAAAATATTGAACATTTGAGTGTAATTTTACTCTATTACCACATCCTGAGACATAAATGTTTCATTTATTTTTTAAAGTTTATGCCAAGCAGACTAGATAATAGACTTTAAGCCTTGTTTTTCTTTAGCATCAAAATATACTGGTAATTGTAATTTACTATTTTGAAATTAGTATATGTTGGGTGAAAACAATGGGAAAACTTAGTTTTATACATAATTTCACAAAGCACAAGACTTTTTTAAGTTTGCTAAATCCAGCCTTCTAAGATATATACTATTTTATTTTTGTCCTTAACTAAATTTAGCTATTTTAAACATGGGGAATCATAATAGATTTTAGTTATAACTGTTCCTCAAAGAATCTCACATTTTTTAAAAAGGAAGCTGGCAAATAACTAGTATCCAACAATACTGAGAATATAGGATAGTTCTAGAAATAGATTATATATTTCCCTTCTGACCAAGGTTACTACTTACTACTTGTTAATAAACAAAAAAGGGGGCACTAGATGATTAGTACATTTCTACATGCTAATTTGGAAATGGGGCAAGAATGATGCAAAATATGTCCTTGCTGCCCAGAACGTCTCCTAACGTATTTCAATGATAACACTGCCTACCTCTTAGAGAAAAGGCATCCTAGCATAGTAACAGCTCAAGGGCTGTGGACACCTATATGAATGTCTCTCTGCATTGAGTATCTCGCTCTTAAGAGTCTTCTACATGTAGGAGTAACGGTAGGTTCAGGTAAGTACTTGCATACCTGTGACTGACAGCAAAAAAGAAAATGCAACTATAAATAGAATGCCTCTATTTCTCTTCAGTATATCACACTTGCCCTTTGCTCAGACTGGGGACAGCTTCCTTAGAGAGGGCCAGGCCTTTACAGTTCCAGGTGAATCTAACTCAGCGGGTTCCTTTCTTAAGCCACACGTCCCCCCTCTTCCTCTTGGACACTTTATCGCCCAGTGGGAGAGCCACACGGGGGCCTCTCTCTGCAGCTGGAGCCAGCACCCTTGTGCCTGGCAGGCAGGAGGATTTGTGCTCCTGCCTGGGTTTCCCGGCACCCATGTCCATGGGGGCAGCCTGTGTCAGCTCGCGGACTCTCGGTCCTGTCAACTATTGTGACTCTCGGGTGAATGGCACAGTGTGTAGGACTGGCAACCCTGGAACAGCTAATAGCTTAACCCTACTAATAATGACTCAATTTACAATTGTTGACTGCTTCGTAGGTGTGTGAGCTGGAAAAGGTCTGACATATACAAGAGGATAAACGTTGCTCTGCCCTGTGCCTTTGCGTTAATTACCTTTCTTCCATGATTTCTCTAATAGCTGCCACATTAGGACCTGCTCCTAGATGGGTATAAAAAGGACCTTCATCTTTTTCAATAATTTGCTCTGTTGAGATAATAGAAGATTATTATTTTAGACCTCAATTATACTAAATAGAAAGGCTACATCCACAAAGCTTATCCCCCAACTGCACATTAAGGGCCCTACATGTGATTTTACACATTTTCTCCCCCTCCCCCCGAATGAGTAAATTGAGGGAGTCTGTTTATTAGAAAATGTGTGAAATAATTACGTATATGCATATGTTGGCTGTTGGATAAAAGTACAATAAATTATATTTCAGATATGGGCTAAGAAATTATTTTATACCACATGCATGGAACCAAACATGAAAAGTGTAGGGATTATAATATATTATGCGTAATATCAACTACAATTAGTTATGTACACTAAAAAAAAGGTTTTTTCCAGCTAACTGGAATTCTGCCTCTACTTGGATGTCAAAATATTAGAATATAGTTTCCTATCTTCTCTCGCCCCTAGGAGATTGCTCGGTTTATTGTCAAGATACCTTCTTCTCCTCTCGTCTCTCTACAACATTCAATCACTCTCTTTTGAAATTAAAAACATTGATGACAGACCCATGTTTGTACATCCTTTAGGACAATGTTTGAAATGAAAAAATACTGGAGGGTGGGTCAGGTAAAAGGCAGAGGCTCCTGTCAGAGATGGAATGTGGGGGAGAAAGGGTTGGGATGATAGAAGGGAGTGAAGGTGGTTATAACTTACCTAATATTATCTATGACATGTGTGGCACTTAGCCCAGTGAGGCAACCGAGTCCTGACCACACACAAAGGGACAGTAGGCATCCTCCCTCCATTGCCTATAAGTTGCCATGTGACCCATCGTAAGAGGAATAGCATAGGGTGGGTGGACCACTAGCCACATTAGTCTGACATGTTTTTTCAAATGTCTTCTACTGTACCCACACTGAATAGCTATGATTAAGATCTCCACATATATGTATGAAATCTGCATCCATCAGCAAAATGTTTCCTCATTCCAACAGACCTGTCACGTGTCTTGAATTTTAACAAAAAGGTGTTTGTTTCAAAAATAGGAAATTATATGTATTTATAAGAAAGATAAAACTTTAAAGAGAAAATGGAAACAAAATGAATATAAATCACACAATATTTTAAGTATATAAATGGAGAAAGGGAAACTTCATGAATATTTAGAACTTCAGGCATTATAATTTCCCCCAACTCACCAAGACTGAAGACAACCTCTCCCTATAGAAATTAGCCTTGTAAAACTAATACCTTCAACCCTGAATTAAAAAATATTAAAAGCTTATACACTAGTTTGCATGTGACAGCTATCTTTCTCATTTTAATGCCTAGCTGTCCCTCCAGAAAATTATTTATAACGGCAAATAGACTGATTAATTGATAGCAAATAGCTTTATATTTTACAGAGAAAAATGAACATGCACAATTGTGTCAATATTTTGAAAAAAAACTGAATGTAAGTGAAGTTCTTTCTTGCACAGCACACACATTTGTAATTCAAAGACAAGAAATGTAAGCTTCAGATTTTTATGAGCCTTTAAAAATTGCTGCCAGACCAAAAAAAAAAAAAAAAAAGAAAGAAAGAAAGAAAGAAAGAAGGAAAGAGAAGAAAGAAAATCCCATATCTAAAGATGAATTTGCTAATTCTGGATAAACACCATGTGTCTCAGAACATTTCTGGCACTTACCTACACATCTGCATGATGGGAAATCATATTGAGTCTTGACAGGTGTATCCAATAAATTTTTTATAGGCGTATCTAGTAATTTGGAAGGTGACTCTAAAAAATTATTGAGAACAGAGCCAGCTGTTCTTTTGGTGGGTGTCTTTTCCGAAGGAGCTGCCTGCTGCTCTAACGCTGGGGGGTGGCTCTCAAGCTCTGCGGCCGTGGTGTGCCTGGATAACACGGTGACTGGCCCTGACATTTCAACCTTCACTTGCTTCTGTGACTTGAGAGTAAGAGCCTTATGGTCAAATAACGATTTGACCTGAAACTGCTTCAGGTGTTGCTCCATGGTTTCGAGAATGCTCCTCTGCTGCACGTTGTCACAGCTCAGGGGTGAAATCTCTTGCTTAGTTATCTTTTTCCACATTTTGTTTTCCGGCTGTGCTGGCTTGGGGTGCATGCAGGCATGGGGCTTGGATCCGGGTTCTACCTTAATTGGCCGGTGTGCCTGACTGTGGCAAGACTCAGTTTGAGCTTGCTGGCTTTGCTGCTGCTCCTGCTTCTGCAAGAGGTGCCACCTTAGAGCAGCGTGCTTCTGAATGTCCTTCTGGGGAGGGGTCTGAACGTGACCTCCTCCTGGTTCAGGCACAGCGAAAGCGTTGGCTTGGTTGTGCATCAGGTACCTTTGCTGAGCGAACTGGGCGGCTTGTTGGCCAGACAAGTCTTGGTTTTTACTCTTGTATCCCTGGAGAACCGAGGCCTGCTGAGGCTTCTGTCCTGGTTCTTGAAAGCACCTGTGAAGACCATCTTGTTTCGTATTCACATTGTTTGGAAAATATTGCATGGGATGCAAGTTTTGGGTCTTGTTTCCAGAAAAGTGTTCAGGATGTAAAGTCTGTTCTGTATTCTTTGAAGCTGGGTGAATGTTGTTTGAACAAGACATCTGTACTTTGCTTGCATTTGACTTCAAGATATGACCGTAAGGGGAATTTCTACTGTTCATGTTCTGCATGTGCTCTAATCCCATTGGGGCATTATGAGCCTGAAACTCACTTGATTTTGAATACTGATTTTCACCATGAAAGCATTCTTCCACTTTAATCTGGCTAAAGAACGGTCCTTCTCTTTGCTGACCACTGTTGCCTTGGGGATGAGAAAAAGGATGAGGCATTTGTTCTTTATTCTCCGTGTGTGATTTTTGCTGTTGCTGCTGGTTTTGAGGAAGATGTGAATTCTGGGATGTCTGTGTTGGTGCTGCCTGACTATGAGACGTATGTTGCAAAAGGTGTGAGTTTGAGAAGGGCTCGGTCTCTGAAGCCTGTTGATTCAAGTGCTGCTTCAATGGTGAGGGCATGAGTTTTGTATTTTCGGAGTCTGGTCTTTGTTGAAAATGAAACCTAGGGGTGCACGGCGACTGCATGTGAGCTTCAGGGGAAGGGTCTGTGTTGGAGAAGTGCACCTGGAGTGAGGGTTTTTGGAACTGGAGATGCTGGTCCACGGTACCTTGAGACTGCCCGTGATTCATCTCAGGTTGGTACTTTTGTGGCCTCTGCTCCGGCTGCATCATTTTCTGGGTGCAAGCTTGCCCTGGGAGCCCCCCGGGCATGTTGGAATTTCCAGTGTATGGTGTGGAGGTCATGTGATTGGAGGCGTTGGACTGATACTGAAGCACTGACCGCTGCGGTGCTTTATAGTTTAGATGGGATTCTGCTTGGTGAAACTGAGGGGCCTTCAATTCAATCCATCCTGGTTTCAGATGGGGCTGTGTTGGGAGCACAAGATCGAGTGTCTGTCGCATATCTTGACCCTTCAGAACTTCCTGTTCTGTGTGCCCCATCAGCGGCTGGCAGTGGTCCTGTGGGACTTCACTGCTCCCAAGAATGGGTGGGTTATGCTTGGGATGCTCTGGTATTTGTCTTGCTTCCTCAGGACACAATGGAACTGTCATTGTCCCTGGAGTCCGTACGTCATTCTTGTTAGCACAATTATTCTGAAGCCTTTCTGGAAGTGTCAGAGAAGGGCTGGGTACATGTGTAGGTGGATTAGGACTCTGGGATGGTGGTGCCTCCAGTTCACCCTCTATTTTCACTTCCCTTAAAAGAGCTGTGTTACTTTGGTTGGGGTAGTGATGGTGTTCTTCCAAAACACCATCGCTCAGAGTGCTTTTTCCTTCTGAAGGAAGCTGAGGAGCCTCTGGAAAAGGAAGAGGGGGAGACAAAAGCAATTTCGATGGTGGTGGTGTGACAGTGGCAGAAAAGGAATCCTTAGAGAACACTGAGGTTTGCTTGAAGTAAGCACCATTCGTTTCATTTTGCTTGAAATACCGTTCAGAGCTGCCACCAGGAGCCTGCAAATTGCTGCTGGAACCTGAACAGAATTCTTCACCAGCTACAAGCTTTGTGGTTCCTTGGATGTTACCGTTTTCTGCAGGAGATGGGCACATCTCAAAAACTGGCTTTTGTTGTTCTGGTTTCGGAAAGGAACAGGTACCTAGCATTGCAGCTGGTTTACTGACATTATCGGCATCACAGGCCTCAGTCATGACTGCAGCTGGCTCTGGAGGCAGCTCAGAGTTCGAGGTCTGTGGGAAATTGGTCTGCCCTGAGGTATGCAATGGGTGAGTGATCTCACAGGACAACTCATTCGTAGCCAGACTGTTAATGGCATGTATGTGAGATGTGTTCTGCACCGCAATGGAAACACAATCTGGGTAATATTGAGACAGTGTTTTTTCCAGGAGTTCACCGTGTGTGTTTTCCATGGAAGAGGCAGAAACTGTAGCACCATTAGGCATTAGCACTGACTTGTTTTTAAGAAGTAATACAAGGTTCTTGTCGTGATAGTTAGCATCTTTGCCCTCCTGCTCATTCAGAATCTGAGGCTCTGCATTTTCAGGCCCACTTGAGTTGTGTGTTGAAAAACTGGTGATATCTTTAACTGCATCTTCTGGGGCCACAGAGCTCACAGATTCTCTCTTGTCATTCACGTCGGAGACATTTGGTTGACTGCTGCCTTTGCCTGGGTTTCTTTCTTGGCTTTCCCCGAAGTGCTCTCCTTCTCCGTTGGCCTTTTGGTCTTGTTTCAACTTCTTGTTCTGATGGAGCCCAGAGAGAGACGGTTCACTAACCGTGCGTTTTATCCCTCCATTCTGCAAACACTTGGAATACCCTCTGCCTTCTTGTATAAAGTCCGGGCTTACACGACTCTTCTGGCTGCCCTTCATATGGGGTATTCCATAGTGACTTTTGAAAGATTGCCACTTGGTGTCTCCATTCACTTCTGGATAAGGTCTCTCTGGTAACGGGCTTCCATTCTGGAGCTTTAGAGCCAGAGGTTCTGTCTGGCAGATGGGAGAAGGAGATGGTGTCAAGAATGGACTTAGTCTGTTGCCCTCCACATGGTTGGTTCTATCCTGTTCCATCAGGCTTGCTTCGGGGCCATCCACAAGGCTGCCCTCGGAGTGAATTCTAAAGAGCATGGAGACAAAAATGAAAGTGCATTAATACATATCTAACTTGAATAATGTTTCTTAGAGAATTAGCACGTTGTTAGACATAGTAAATTCTTAGACATAGTAAAGTGTGATACTCATTTTCATGGGAGGCCAGTAGCAGAACAAAAAATGATTACTCTTGCCGAAACCGGTCTGGCTCAGTGGATAGAGCATCGGCCTGCCGACTGAAAGGTCCCAGGTTCGGTTCCGGTCAAGGGCATGTAGCTTGGTTGTGGGCACATCTCCAGTAGGGGGTGTGCAAGAGGTAGCTGATCGATGATTCTCTCTCATTGATGTTTCTAACTCTCTATCCTTCTCACTTTCTCTCTGTAAAAAATCAATAAAAAATATATTTTAAAAAAAAATGATTACTCTCTTGCCTGGCAAGCATGACTCAATGATTGAACATCGACTTATAAACCAGAAGGTCGGGGTTCAATTCCTGGTCAGGGTACATGCCTGGGTTGCCCAGGTTGCAGTCTTGATCCCTGGTAGGGGCCATGCATGAGACAGCCGAACAATGATTCTCTCTCATCAATGATGTTTCTATCTCTCTCTTCCTTTCCCTTCTTCTCTGAAATCATAAAATGTATTTTAAAAAAGTGATTACTCTTGTCTTCCCAGCAATTGCCATTGCTATAAGTATGGTCATAGAAAATGAAGATGATCAAAATCACCAGCTCACGTGGGAAGGTCATACTGCATTAGTAAATATTATCCAGTCTTTCCCAAATAATTCTTGGTGTCAAAATGCTAACAACAGTAGAGAAAGACTACCTCCTTTCAGTCTTCTCTAGAAGACATAGTAAATCAGTTGCTAAGCTATCAATTCTATTTTCTTTATTCCTTGAATTTTCTTCACTGACATTTGGTAGCCAGCTTTACGTTTTCTTGGTTCATTATCCATTGCAGTAGCACTTTAAAGGGTTTCTCTCGCCGAAACCGGTTTGGCTCAATGGATAGAGCATCAGCCTGCGGACTGAAAGGTCCCGGGTTCGATTCCGGTCAAGGGTATGTGCCTTGGTTGCGGGCACATCCCCAGTGGGGGGTGTGCAAGAGGCAGCTGGTCGATGTATCTCTCTCATCGACGTTTCTAACTCTCTATCCCTCTCAATTCCTCTCAGTAAAAATCAATAAAATATATTAAAGTGTTTCTCTCCTAGCCCAGTCTGTCCTTGCCAGTCCCCAAGGCTCCTTCAAATTGTTATCAAAGAAAAGGTTCTAAAATGCAAATCCGATGTCATATCCTCCTTAACACAGGTTACTGGCTTTATACTACTTGCATTAGTAGTTCTCAAACTTTCACTCAAACACACCTGGAAGATAAGGCACACTGCCTTTAGTGTTTACATCCCAGTGGACCAGACAGGGATGAAAAGTGTAGTTTATAAAATGCCCTTTTTAGGCAAATCTGTGTCTTCTTCTACAGCCCTGGCTGCCCACTTCTATTGAGAATTCCTGCCTAAAATAAATGGGTTTTCATATGCAGGTCTCTATTTTTCTCTCCTACTTCCTCTCACAGTTTATAGTCCAACTATAATAGCAACTTATAAATATTATGATACTGCTGTCTGCCCAGAATGTCTTCTTAGTCCCCCAATTTTCCAGAGACTTTCCTTCATTCCTCTATAACTTTCTCAGATATCATATTCCCTAAGATTCCTCCTCCAGTTTTCCAAGAGGATTAAACATTCCCAACGTTATACTGTTTCTATTATGTTTCATAGGTATACAGTAAACATCTTACTCAATTGTATTTTACTCTCTTACTGGACTGTAAACTCCTTAAGGATACTCTACCCTGTTCATGTTTGTGCTTAGTATAAAATAAGTATTCAATCAGTTTCACTAGATTGATATAAATGTGCCCATCTTATGATTATTTCTTCATTCATTCATTCATTCAAACATTTTTAGACCAATACTGATGTAGATTTCAAAGTCCAAATGAAGGAAAGAACAAAGAATTGGGCACTGAAATACATAAATAATCCATTAGATAAAGTAAATGCTGCCCCGTTCATGATATAGTTATACCTTATTTTATCAGTTTTTCTCATTACATATATTTTAAGAATGCAAGTTGTTTTGTTTTGTTTTTTAAATCAAGATTACTTTGCCTCTGGGCTATTAAAAAAAAACACTTGTATTTTACATTGCTTACTAACTGAGACAAATTATACAGAAGAAGAAATAAGATATTAACGCTGGAAAGCAACACTACAGTTATCATTATTTGCAGATAATAAGATTGTACACTGGTCTACCAAGAGAATCAACTGAAAAACTGTTAGAATTGATCGGAATTCAGTAAAGTAGCTAAAGAAAAAAAATCAATAGCCTTGATATATAACATCAACAACCCGTCAGAAATGTTACTGGAATAAAATACAGTAATAGAAAAAAAATATTTAAAACACCAGAAGTATACTTCAAAAGAAATGTGGGAAAATCTATTGGAATAAAAGTTTAAAATAAATAGAAAGGTATATGGTCTTTTATACTGTCAAATTAATGTATTCATTTAATGTACTCTAAATAAAAATGCTAGCAGAATGTTTTCTGAAAAAAATTATAAAGTTGAATCTATCCCTTATAATCCTATATGAAAATGAATTCTAGATGGATTTAAAATATGAATGTGAACCCCCCTAAATTAAAAGCAGTCTAAGAAAACTACCTAAAAATTATCTAATGACTAAATTATTTGTGACCCAAAATCTCAAAGGCATAACATACTAGGAAGTTCAGTAAAATTGATGCATGCAGCCCTGACTGGTGTGGCTCAGTGGATAGAGTGTCGGCCTGCAGACAAAGTGTCCCAGGTTCAGTTCTAATCAAGGGCATGTACCTTGGTTGTGGGCACATCCCCAGTAGGGGGTGTGCAGGAGGCAGCCGATCAATGTTTCTAACTCTCTATCCCTCTCCCTTCCTCTCTGTAAAAAATCAATAAAATATATTTTTTAAAAATTTATGCATGCAAAAATAAGCCCATAAGCAAAGTTAAAAGTCACATGAAACTTTTCTTAATAGTATATAAAACTCATAGAAAATGTCAAAAGCCCCAACCATCCAATAGAAAAATGAGCAAAGGATGTGGACAGTTCACAGAAAATGAAATGCAAATGGTTCTTAAATATTTAGAAAATATGCAATATCACTAATAAAAATAAGTACAAATTAAAAATGCAACAAGATTCCTTTTTTTTTTTAAGTTGGAAAAGATTTAAAAAAAGTTTGACAATACACTATGTTGACTATCATTTAGTGAAACTGATACTCTCTTGCATGGTTCTTGGGAGTCAAAATTGATACGAATACAATAAAAGATAATTTAGCAACATCTACAGAATATCATTGGAACTTTTTTTGACCCTTTAATTTCATAAACTTACCTAGCAAGTATACTTATATATATGTTAAATGATGTATTCACAATCTTTTCCAATAGCAAAAGGAAACCATCTATATTTTCAAATTAAAGTATTTCCAACTAATTAAATTAAATAAAGCAAGATGCAGAACAGTATGTATAAGAATGCCACACCTAGCCTTGACTGGTTTGGCTCTGTGCATAGAGCATCATCAGCCTGCAGACTGAAGGGTCCCAGGTTCGATTCCGGTCAAGGGCATGTACCCAGGCAGCTGATGGATGTTTCTCTCTCATCGATGTTTCTAGCTCTCTATCCCTCTCCCTTCCTCTCCGTAAAAAATCAATAAAATATATATTTTTTAAAAAGAGTGCCATGACTGTAAATTAAAAATAAATAAATAAAAGTCAGCTCTGAGAGAATATACAACAAACTGGTAATAATATTTTGCCTCCAGGAAAAGGATTGGGGAGGCTAGAAGAGAAGCACTGGGAGAAAGATTCCTTTGAACTGTTTGCTGTTTCTATAACTTTTAATCATGTGTATCCTATATAATAAAAGTGTAGTATACAAATTGTCCCGTTGACTGGGAGGTCATCCGGGAGTTCGGCCAGGGAGGGAAGCCCCAGCTGGCAGCTACTAGAGACCCTACGAGTATACGAATTTCCTACACTGGGCCTCTAGTTAATTAATAAATGAAATTACACAATTCCTACAGGACAAAAGAAAAGAAAAAACAAAGCCAAGGGATATCTTCATTTCTAAGAGATCTCCTTGCTTCTAAATAATTAAGAGATGGCCTATAAATGCATAGCCACTAGTCACATACTGGTATTGAGCAAATGAAATGTGGTTAGTCCAAATTGAGATGTGCCATAGTGTAAATGCACACTGCATTTTAAAGCCCTTAGTGTGGTCAAAAATAAAATAAAATAAAATAACTCAAGTTTTAAAACTATCATTTGACTTTGGGTGGTGAGCACACAATAAAATATACAGATATTGTAACATAAGAATCCACTTTTGAAACCTATGTGATCCTATAAATCAATGTCACCCTAATAAATTTAATAAAACTAAAAACTGTTGATTACATGTTGAAATACAGTATATTATTTTGGATATATTAAGTAAAATATTCAATATCATTAATTTCATTAGTTTCTTTTTACTTATTTTAGTGTGTGTGCTGAAAATTTTTAAATTCCACATGTGATTTATGCTGCAGTTCATTGGACAGCTCAAAGCTAGATTAATACTCCTAATCATTAATAACCTTAACAAAAAATTCTAAGTTCTAGAATCATGAAAATTGATTTTTTTTTAATTTGATGTGAGAGGATTCTCCAAAATCGAGGTTCTACCATTTTTTTTAAAATTAAAGAGCATAGAAATAAGCCCAGAGTAGATCAATTAGCTTTTGAAATAGTACAATAAAAATATATCTTCTTTTGAAAACTACAAAATCAATTCACCAGCCAGAAAGTATTTACATGTACACATTTATGTTATGTATGCATGCTCTGTATATGATGTAGATTATCCTATTTGATTCTCTAGATATAAAATATTTTGAGCATTTTTATTCTCTATTATGATCCATTCTACATAATTTGGACATTCTTTAAAATGTCAAAGGCAGAATTACAACAGATGGAGTTTGCAAATCTTTTATGAGCATACTAGCTCCTAAGAAAAAATGAAAGTGATTTTCAATGAATTTTTTTTTTTTTTTAAGAGAGAGAGAGGAAGAGGGAATAGAAGCATCGATGAGTCAGCAGCCTTCTGCACAGCCCCTATTGGGATGGAGCTTGCATCCGGGAATGTGCCCTGATCAGAAATCCACCTGGCAACCTATTGGTGCATGAAATGACAATCAACTGAGCCACAGGAGCCGGGCAATGGAATGCATTTTAATATGGAGTTTTAAATTCAATAGCCATTTAAAAATACTAATTATCATAACTATTCTGTGACAGCAATTCTTTTACTGAGCACAACTATTAGATATGGAAAGTTAAATGTTAAGCTTTCTTAGGGAGGGCAGAAAAAGTATGAACCTTTCCATTTTAGGATGAGGGTAATTTGTTATTTGAAGCTTATTTGATATTAACCTATTAATCTGATTCAGAAGTGTTAAAACAATCAAGTGTCTTTTTAGAGCACATGTGTCAAACACAAGGCCCGCGGGCCAAATCCGTCCCGCCAGGCCTTGCAATGTGGCCCGCACCGCGCTGTCATCACTGCACTCCGCTGCGTTTCCATCACAATGACAGTTTATGACTGTTCAGTAAACCATTCGGCCCACAATTTAGGCTGGATTTTAGATTTTGGCCCCTTCTCTGATTGAGTTCGACACCCTATTTTAGAGGGAGAAAGAGAATTATTTTATTTGACTTCAATGTGTCCTCAAACCACACATTGTATGTATACATATCCCGGGATAATATGATCCACTAACCCACTTGCACAGCACTCTTTAAATGACCTATTGCTTTCATGCTGACATTGACAAGCATTATTTTTAATAAAAAAAGAGAAACGAGACCTGTTCATTTTGTTCACTGTAGAAATATTAGAAAAGCTTTCATTCTGTAATTATTAATTATTTATACAAAGTATTTTTCAAGCTTATATATTGAATAATTTATATATAAGACAAAAAAATTCCAATTGTTATATATATGTACCTGCTAATCAGTGAAAATAGAATTGGTAGGTTATTTTTACAAATTTAGGGGGGAGAAAATAAAACTTTTCTAAAGTTAAACAAGTGTTTTCCTAATGAATGTAAATTTTTGCTATAGATATATTTTTGTGTGACATTGCTTTTGCTTCTCAGAGATGAAGACCAAAAAAAAAAAAAAAAAAAAAAAAAAAGGATAAAGAAGTTTATCACCACAAAACCATCACTGAAAGAAATGCTAAAGGAACTGTTGTAATGAGAAGAAATGTAGTGAGAGAAACATAAGTACAAGGAATTAAAATCTCACTAAATAAGTACCTTAATAACCTTAAATACAAATGGATTAAATGCTCCAATCAAAAGACGTAGGGTAACTGAATGGATATGAAAACATAACCTAAATACATGCTATATACAAGAGACCGACCTCAGAACAAAAGACTCACACAGGATGAGAGTGAAGGGATGGGGAAAAAAATTCTATGCGAATAGAAACAAAAAGAAAGCTGGGATAGTAATACTCATATCTGACAAAATAGACTTCAAAATGAAGACTTCACAAGAGACAATAAAGGTCACTACATAATATTAAGATCGATCCAACAAGAGAATATAACCCTGGTAAACATATACACACCCAATATAGGAGCACGTAAATATATTTAAAAACAAACAAACACACACACTTCTGGAGGACTTTAAGGGAGAGATAGCCAGCAATACAGTCATAGTAGGGGACTTTAACAGCCTGCTGACTGGTTAGATCTTCCAGACAAAATTAATAAGGGAAGAGTGACTCTAAATAACACACTGGAACAGATGGATTTAATTGACATTTATAGAACATTTCACCCCAAAGCTGCAGAATATACATTCTTCTCAAGTGCACATGGACAATTCTCAAAGATAGATCATATGTTAGGACACAAAACAAATCTCTACAGTTCAAGAAATTTGAAATCATATCAAGGAACTTCTCAGATCACTGTGGAATGAAATTAGAAATCAACTATGATAAAAACACTCAGAAACATTCAAACACACGGAAGCTAAATAACATGTGATTAAACAATGGGTTATCAATAATGAGATTAAAAAAAAGGAACAAAACAATTCCAGGAAAAAAATGAAAATGAACACACAACAAGCCAAAATATATGGGACACAGCAAAAGCAGTCCTGAGAGGGAAGTTCATAGCACCAGAGGCCTTCCTCAAAAAACAAGAAAAATTAATAATAAATGATTTAACCCTACAACTTAAGAATTAGAAAAAGAAAAATAAGAAAAAAAACACACAAATTAAGTAGAAGGAAAGAAACAATAAAAATTAAATCAGAAATAAATGACATAAAGACTAAAAAATAATACAAAAGATAACTGAAACCAAGAGCTGGTTCTTTGAAAAGATAAACAAGATTGACAAACCTTTAGCCAGACTCACCAAGAAACAAAGAGAAAGAAACCAAGTAATTAAAATCAGAAAACAAATGTGGAAGTAACAACTGACATCACAGAAATACAAAGGATTTAAGAAAATATTATGAGCAGCTATATGTCAATGTGGATGAAATGGACTGATCCTTAGAAAAATACAATCTTCCAAAACTGAATCAGGAAGAATCAGAAAATGTGAATAGGACAATAATAATTGAGGAAATTGAAGCAGTAATCAAAAAACTCCCAGCAAACAAAAGCCCTGGTCCAGATGGCTTCATGGGGAGTTCTACCAAACATTCAAAGAAGAACTAACTATTCCAAACTGTTCCAAAAAATTCAAGAGGAAGGAACACGTCCAAGGTTTTTTTTTGTGTTTTTTTTTTTAAATAATGCTGACATTATCCTAATTCTAAAGTCAGATAAAGATGCTACAAAGTGAATTATAGGCTAATATCCCTGATGAACACAAATGCTAAAATCCTCAATAAAATATTAGCAAATTGGGTCCAGCAATATATTAAAAAGTTCATACACCATGAGCAAGAGGGATTTATTCCAGAAATGCAAGGCTGGTACAATATTTGCAAACCAATAAATGTGATGCATCACATAAAGAAACTGGAAGAAAAAAAATCACATGATCATATCAATAGACCTAGAAAAGGCATTTGACAAAACCCAACACCCATTTTTGATAAAACAAACAAACAAACAAACAAACAACAAAAAACTCTCAACAAAGTGGGAATAGAGGAATCATAACTCAACATAATAAAAGCCATATATAACAAACTACAGCCAACATCATACTCATGGGCAAAACTAAAACCATTTCCCCTAAAAACAGAATAAGACAGGGATGTCCACTTTCACCACACTTATTCAAAATAGTACTGGAAGTACTAGCAACAGTGATTACACAAGAAGAAAGCATAAAAAAGCATCTGCATAGGAAAGGAGGAAGTAAAATTCTCATTATTCACAGATGACATGATACTGTCCATAGAAAACTCTAAAGACTCCATACACAAAAAAACTACTAGATTTAATAAACAAATTCAGCAATGTAGCAGAATACAAAATTAACACTCAGAAATTCATGGCATTTTTTATAAACCAATAATGGATACTCAGAAAGGGGAACTAAAGAAATTCCATTTACCACTGCAACAAAAAAAAAAGTAAGATACTTAGTAATAAACTTAAGCAAGGAGGTAAAAGACTTGTACTCTAAAAACTATAGAATGTTGGGAAAAAAAAAGAAAGAAAGATAGAGGAAGATATAAACAAGTTAAAGAATATACCATGTTCTTAGATTGGTAGAATTAACATAACTAAAATTTCCACACTACCCAAAGCAATCTATAGATTCAATACAATCCCTATTAAATTACCAATGGCATATTTGATCTAAAACAAATACTCCAAAAACTTATATAGAGCTAAAAAATATCTCAAACAGCTGCAGCAATTTTGAGAAAGAACAAAGTTGAAGGGCTCACAACACCAGATATCAACTTATACTACAAAGCCACTATTCTCAAAATTGACTGGTACTGGCCCAAGGTCAGACATATAGATCAATTAAACAGAGACTTCAGAAATCAACCCAAGCCATTATGCTCAATTAATATTTTACATAGGAGGCAAGTACATACAATGGAGTCCAGACAATCTTTTCAATAAATGGTTTTCAGAAAATTGGACATGTACATGAAAAAATGAAACTAGACCACCAACTTACATCAAACACAAGAATAAAGTCAAAATGGATAACAGACTTAAATGTAAGACATGAGCCATAAAATTCCTAGATAAAACCATAGGCAGCAAAATCTCAGACATCTCTTGTAGCAATATATTTGCAGATACATTTCCTAGGGCAAAGGAAACTAAGGGCAAAATAAACAAATGGAACTACATCACAATAGAAAGCTTCTGCACAACAAAAGAAGATATAATCAACAAAATGAAAAGACAGCCCACTTTATAGGAGAACATATTTGGCAATGACACATCTGACAAGGGTTTAATCTCCAAAATTTATAGGGAACTCATACAATTTACAAAGGAAAGACAAACCAGCCAATTAAAAAAGTTGATAAAGGATCTAAATAGGCACTTCTGAAAGTGGACATACAAAGGCCAAAATGTGGATGAAAAAAAGCTCAAAGTCACTGATCACCAAATTAAAAGGACAATGAGGTATCACCTTACCCCTGTCAGAATGGCTACCATTGACAAATCAACAAACGACAAACACTGGAGAGGATGTGGAGAAAGGGAAGCCTGCATCACTGCTGGTGGGAATGCAGACTGGGGCGGCCACTGTGGAAAACAGTATGGAGTTTCCTCAAAATATTAAATATGGAACTGCCATTAGACCCAGTGCTCCCACTCCTAGGGATATATCCTGAGAAACCTGAAACACCAACCAGAAATAATACATGCATAATCTTATTAACCAATATCACCCCAATAATTTTTTAAAAAATGAAATAAATAATATATGCATCCCTATGTTCACAGAAGCACAATTTACAATAGCTAAACTCTGAAATCAGCCTAAGAGCCCATCAGTAGATGAGTGGATAATAAACCTGTGGTACATTTATACCATGGAATACTACGCAGCAGTAAAAAAGAAAGATCTTTTACCCTTTGAAACAGCACGGAGAGATCTGGAGAATATTATGCTAAGCCAGCAGTTGCTGGCTTAGCATAATACTTTGCCACAATGTTGACTAATGAGTTTGCCAACCACTGTGCTAAGCAAAATAAGCCAGTCCGACAAAAAAAGTATCACATGATCTCATTCATATGTGGAATCTAATGAACAACATAAACTGTTGAACCAAATAGATCCAGAGACATAGAAGCATGGAATAGACTGTAGAATCTCAGAGGGAAGGCTGGGTGGGTGGGAAGAGATCCAAGAAAGAACTTTTATGCATATATGCATAGGCCGTGGACACAGACAATAGGGTGATGAAGGCCTTGAGTGAAGGGCAGGGGCAGATTATAAGGGGTCAATGGGGAGAAAAAAGGGGACATGTGTAATACTTTCAACAATAAAGATTTTTTTAAATTAATTTCATATTAATGAAATATTTTAGGACAATTTATAAGTTTGTTTATAACGTCATTGAGAGAATTGCAGCTCACATTAGTTCATTTGTGTGAAGTACACATCACAGTTCATTAGTCAAGAAATAGTTGAATCTGCTGGTGTATCTCAATGGTTGAGCATCAACCTTTGAACCAGGTCACAGTTTGATTCCCAGTCAGGGCATATGCCTGGGTTGTAGGCTTGATCCCCAGTATTTTTATTGATTTTGAGAGAGGGGGGAAAGGAAAGGGAGAAACATTGATGTGAAATTAAAACCCTTCCATACACAGAATGACACCGAGCCAACTAAACCACACTGGGCAATGCTACTTATTGAACTCTTAACCTAGGAAAAATTATGACATGTGTTTACCTGCTTTATTCTAACAGTTATCTTTGCTAATTAAAATGTAGTTTATTATTTAAATTTTACACACACACACACACACACACACACACTCTCAGGGGTTCTGATCACATGGTACAGCATGAGGTTTCTTCATAGATTTGCCAAAAAGGAAAGAAATTTTAAGAGTGAAAAAAAAATATAACACTTAAATTCTAAAACCAGCTTCAGCATTTTTTTTAAAGCCTAAAGAAGTTTTAGAAACTATTTACAACAATGACATGTTATTTAAATCACAATTTCAAATGTTATAATTTAGAGCCTACTAGTCATATAATTTATGTTTATCCTTTTATCCTAGTCTAATATTCCCCCTTAAAGTATGGCCTTCCGAGGAACCAAAAAGAGTAGTAGTTCTATTAGTTGTAAATACCACCAATAATTTTGGAAATTCCAAAGGTCAAATTATAACCAGGAAATCTACAATAATAAAGGCATAATTTGCTAATTAGACTGGACAGCCGGACAAAGCCAGGGCTGTGAGGGTTGAGCCTTTTGCACAGATTTCATGCACTGGGATTCTATGATACTATAAATAGCATTTATGCAATAATATAGTATGACCACTCAATGATTTCAGCCAATGCTCCAGAATAACTTTTCATAATCTATGAGAGAGACTGAGGAAGGAATTGAGAACTTTAAAAATGCCAAGTATGTCAGCCTTCATCCTCTATGTCAGAGGAATACGTTTAGGAGGCATGTTTTTCTAAGTGGAAAATACTGGCCTTTTGACTAGTAGGTAACATTTAAGTTTTCCAAGACTGAAACAGGTTTTAGCCACAGCAGTTTTCCTTTGGTATTTGATTTTGCTCCTTCTCCTACCTCTCAGACAGTAATTTATTATGAAGTCAAGTCACATCGGCAGCATCTGTGAAACAATTACTGCATCTAGGACTGACTCTGCAGTCTAATCCATCATAATTATGACAGGCCCCTTTGAAGATGCTATGATGCATGACTTAAAAATAGCACATTAGTGTGCAAATGGATCAGCATCTCATTTCACCAATATGCATTTAGGTTTGTAATTTAGCTCAGGACCATTTGAGTTTCTCTGAATCACTCAAGAATGGAGGCTGAATCTCTCCCCGCATAAAGCTGTAGATGATGCTCAAAATTTGTGAAGAGTGCTTTTGTTTTTTTACTTTTATTTTTTGGCTTATTGATTTTGTTGGTGGTGTGTCTTTTACCGCTCTAAGAGGGAAAACACACACACATCCTTTAAATCTCATGTCAGCTTTTTTCCAAGGAGATAAGAGAGTCAGTTTATAGATCTGTAGAGTGGCCTATATAGATCTGTATACTGTAAGGCAGTACATTTTCCCCCCATAAAAACCTGACTTCATGTTCTAACATTAAAAATACATAAAATACTCTGCCATCATCAAATGAGTTTTGTTTGTTGATATATGTAAATTATTGGGGGAGGTGAATTCTTAAGACTCATTCTTTGTAGGGACTGCATCTCCTAAGGCCAGGTGTCCCAGCATCCTCCTTAGGAAATTACCGTGTATGTCTCTGGAACCCACCCCCACTGACAGGCGCTGCCCCTATCAGTAACTCGGCTGTTAGTAGTTAACTTGTTCTTGACGTGGGGAATGTTAAATAAAGATGATATGTTTGACAATGCCTACTGAATAGATGGCACTATTCTCCAAAATTGTTTTAGAACCTCTCTGCCAAAATGGGACATAACTTCTCAATTTTACATTTATTTCAAGCTATGTGCAGGATGTGGGCCTCAGCATTGTCTAGTAAATGTCCCTATAGGCAGGGCTGCTCTAAAATGTTGGTTTCAATCTCTCTCTTCTTTATCTATCAAATTCCCTTTATTTAGCTTGACTTTGTTTCTTAATTAATACATCCAATTAGTATGGTGGTTAAGTCCCATTCTGATAGTAAGCAAAGTATGTGTGTTGTGTTTGTTTCTTTTTATAGGGCATTACTTATGAAATAAAAACTTTTAAAATGTAATATTAAAGCTAAAATTTTAAAGAAAAATAGTCATCAAGCCAAAAGATATTTTCAACAGCTTAATTAGTGTATCAAAGCTACATGTTAAGTCTGGAATATAATGCTTCATATATATATACACGCATTAAGTATGGGGAATATGAGATGAGTATTAACCTTTTTATGGCAAAAACTGACATTTATATTTCTCATCTGATGAGAAATTTCAACCTCAATATTAAAAAATTCTGTGAAGCTGTATTTCACATCTCTTAAAAAGGAACCAATGAATACACAAGCATGTCAAAGTCTCAACGTTCTTGCATTTCCAGAGGTGCATCAATTAAACAAGCAGCCGCACACTGATGGCAGACATGTACATTGTGAGTGCCCTGGTATGTGACACGCTTACCAGGGAGGCCTTGCCAGCTTTTCATAGTCCTCAGTAGATACTGTTTAGTTCCAATGTGTGAAGTTTTACAATTTGTTTCTTATCTTCAAATAACAGTATAGACAGAATTTAATAACGTGTAGATATTTTGAGGGATGTCACTGAAGACTAGAGAAGAGGCTTCCAGATAGAAGTCTGAGTTTAAGATATGGTGACAGCCGACAGTTTAGAAATAAATCTGCTTATATTGTAGTTTGCAGCTGTAGTCGGCCAGTGTCTCAGCTGATAAGAAAGGCATTTTTTCTCAGTCCTCAACATATCTGTTAATCCTGGGACTATTTTTTTCAAATGTGAGCTTAGTCTTGGTCTCTTTCATCAAACTAATATGTGCTAAGGGAAAAGATCATCAAACATAATTAGACTTGGGATTTGACACAGCATTATTTGTTTCTCATGAATTATAATAATTATCTGAATAATTTTTCCATTTCAATCAGTGCTATCATTCTAATGGCCAAGTGTGAGCTGGCTGGCCTTCCTCAGGCACCCTCTAGGACACAGAATACGCGCTATCAAAAGTTAAACATTTTTCAATTAAGAAAAAAAAAAAAGTTGTTTGGGTTTGATCTCGCTGATACCCTACCTGAGAACCAGTCCAGTGGGCAAGCAGACCCCAGCAGAAAGGTGGACTCTTGCAGGCAAAGTTGAAGAGTGTGTGGCGATAGAAGAGATGAATGGGAAACAGACTTCCCGTATCAGGGAGCTATGCATGCCAGCCCCGCAGGCCCCTGTGAAGAGCCCATGTGTTCCAAGAGAGAGCTAGTATTTGTTTGCCCGCCCCACAGAGGGCCTCTGATGGCTAGTCAATGTCAGTTACCAAAATAGAAACACCCAGTGTCCTGCAGGCTTGTTTAGGTGAATGCAGGGCCCTAAGCTTTTTTCATTCTTCCTTAGACCAGCCCAACCTCCTAGTGTCTGGGGCTGAGAAGAAAGGGTGAGGCGGGGGCACATGTTTAGAGTGAGATTCTCTTGGTCTCCAAGTCAAGTACTGGAGCTAGAGGTTAAGCCTGTTTGGGGGAAGTAGAGTACTGAATCGCGCTTGACTTGTAAGTTTTAAGATAAACAGGGCTGAGTTTCAAAGACTGGAATAAAATCATTTCAATAACCATATGATGCTGTAAAAATTATGGAATCTAGTCAAGAAGACAACATAGGGAGAATGGGGTGGGTGGAAACTACTGTAATATATTTGATGCTTTCATTTTTACATGTTGAGGTATACTTTTTCCAAAAAATCCAATAGAATGATTTCAAATAACATATAAGAACTTCATATCGTTTATGACAGGGTTCATAATCAATGGTGTGTTTTTTTAATATAGTGACATGGCAATTATAAAAATAACCTATCATGTACTTTTTCTTTTATTCAACAAATATTTTTGAATATATCCTATGTGCTAGACACTACTGTAGCCAACAGCTACAAAAGAGACAAACAGTTCTGCCTCTTGGACCTGATATTTTAGTGGGGAGAGAAATTATAAACATAATAAAGAATAAATTGTATGGTATAGTATGAAGACCTTGAGTGCTAAGAGGGAAATGAAGAAATAACAGGGCAGGTAATAGGGGATCAAAGAGTGCCAGAGAGGGGTTGTAGGCTGCAGTATTAAGTACTATAATCAGAGTAAGTCTCATTGACATAGTATGATATGAACAAAGTCTTGGAGCCAAATTATATAATAAACATCCAATTCACCAAGATGATCTTAATTAATCAATGTGTTAATTTTATGTTATTGGATACACTGTCCCATGTCTTCAGCCCTAAAATAAGAATGGAAAAGGAAACGAAACTATCAAGATATAAAAGACAACTATATTAGGGTGTTATCCAAGTTTAAAATTTTTATTTTTGTATTGAATGTATTGGGGTGACATTGGTTAATAAAATTAAATAGGTTTCAGGGGTACAATTCTACAATACATCATCTTCATAAAGTATTGTGTGTTTACCACCCCATCATCATTTATTCCCCCTTTTAACTTCTATCTCTCCCAGTTCCTTTTACCCTCTTGTAATCATACTGTTACTGTGTCTGTGAGATTTTTTTTTTAATATCTTCACCTTTTTCACCCAGCTGCCTTACACTCTTCCCTCTAACAGCTGTCAGTCTGCTCTCTGTTTTTATGAGTCTATTTCTGTTTCATTTGCTAGTTCATTTTGCTCATTAGATTCCACATATAAGTGAAATCAAATAGTATTTGTCTTTCTCTGACTGACTTATCTCACTTAGCATAATACTCTCTAGGTACATTCATACTGTCCAAAAGGTAAGATTTTTTTTTTTATGGGCCGAGTAGTATTCCATTGTGTGTTGTTTTATGTCCAAGGGCATCTAAAGTATTAACATGAAACTAATAACACACCTAACATTTTACTGAGAAATTCTATACTAGGAATCCTTGCAACACAGGCATTTTGGCAATTATGCACTTAGTATATTCATGGAATCTGGTCCTTGTCAAAGTGGTCGTTTCCTATGACGGTCTCAAAAGGCACGTCCCTGTGTTTCTGAAATGTTTAGTACAGCCTTGAACAGCTCCATCTTCACACTGATCTAGACCTTATCTGCCAGTTGCCATGACAATCTAGTCATTTTCTTCCTCCTATTTTGGAACAATTAGTGATTACTGTGTTTCAGTTGTCTTTGTAAGGTGTTACAAAATTATTCTTGAGGATAAAATAAATATTCAACTTAAAGATGAAGATGCTTTTAAACATCAATGGGCTATCAATTTAATATATGTGCCAGTCCTAAAGAAAACCGCCACCATTATTTCATAACATAAGTGAAATAACTTTAGTCCATCCAGAAGGGAAAAAAATTAAAATGATTTCTCTAGAGGTTAAAGCATTAGGAAAATAAGAAACATCAACTATATAGATGTTTTAAAGGGTCTTTATATGAGCGTATATTCATCAGAAACATGTTCTCTTGTACATTATGAAGATTACTCTCATCTTTATCTTCTGTGTTCTGTTAAAACTTCTGATAAATATCTTAGATCACCCAAAATTGCAGTGTACATTTTAAGTGGTATCAAAAGAGAAATAGAAAAACGATACTTTTTTTTTTTTCTTTTTTGCACAGGAGAGGTTTTTTCTTCTGGGAACACAATTTATGGGATCCAGAAGTAAATGTGGTCTCTATTTTCACATATTTTTAATTACTTAATGCAGAAGATAAGATACATACACTGGTATATGAGAACAGCTATTCACAACAAGAAGGCTGATTCCTAGTTCTGGATATGAGTTTCTGAGCAAGTCACAACCTCCACAAATCATAATTTAAAAAAAAAAATCTCTAACATCAGAGAGGGAAATGAACAAGAATATATCAAAGGTCTTTATGAGTCTTACAATGCTGTAATTCTCTAACACTGGCAGGGATAAATATGTACCAGGGTGTCATTAAAATGCCATCATAAAGACTACTTTTGGTCTGGGAGGTATAATTTTCACATATAAGTAAGCAGAAGCTAAGAGAGTAAAGTGGCTTGGCATAGCTGATCCGAGCCAGGGGTAGATATGAAATGCAGGGCTGTCGAGCTGTTGAGCCACCGTGTGAATAGAAGGGGTCAGGCCGCTCAGGGCAGAGATGCAGACTTGACACCCCTTATCCCAATTGTCCTGGGAAGGGAAGCTCCAGATTGGCTGATATGAGTACAGTTATCAGGCAAGCACATTCTTCTGTGTGAAAGAAATGACTAAGGAGCTTTCTTCAATGTAGTCTAGATAATAAAATATTACTTAAGACTCTGCCTCCAAGAAACATTGGGTATCCTCAATGCAAGTACTTTGGACAATGGATAGAAATCACAGTTTGATCACTGGAATTGTGAATTTGACTATGAATTGATAAATGCATAAATCTGTTTAAACATCAACCTCTTATGTGTTTGATTAGAACAAAGGACTTTCAGAAGGAGATAAAATTGGGCTCTGGTTTTTCAAATTAAAAAGCAGATCCTGGGCAGTGGTGTCTGCCCAAAGTTAAATCCTTTTGACAACTCTACCAAGTCCATAAGTGCATTGCTAATAAGTTAGAGATGAATATGTACACATCGGTGACGAACACGAGTACACACTCACACTATTGGAAGAGAGTCACATCCTATGTGATTTATGAAACATTGGTTCTATTAGATATTCATATGCATTTTTAAAAAGGGTCAGACTAAGGAAGAGTAAGTGAGAAAAACTGGGTTAAAGACAAATGGAAAACTTTCTTTAATGAAGGGCCCCAAGGCACTTAATATGAATGGTGGGACCTTTACAATGTCACTGTGCTATGGGGCATTCTGCACACAGGCTGGACACAGATGCACTGTCTACAGAGTATCTCGTAAACCAATATCCCATGGCGAGCATGCACTGGAAAACCCTACGTCAGATGTATATGATCATTTTATGCAGTTTTAATAGGTACATGGACCTTGAGGCATTAACGAGAACTTGTGGTCTTGGAGAATATAAATTAATGTCATCACTCATAACTTATCTGTAAAGAGCTTCTGTATTCATCTCCAAGAGCCAAGGACCTGTATATATGCAAGTTTTTTTAAAATATATATTTTTATTGATTTTTTACAGAGAGGAAGGGAGAGATAGAGAGCTAGAAACATCGATGAAAGAGAAACATCGACCAGCTGCCTCTTGCACACCCCCTACCGGGTATGTGCCCGCAACCAATGTACATGCCCTTGACAGGAATCGAACCTGGGACCTTTCAGTCTGCAGACCGACGCTCTACCACTGAGCCAAACCGGCTTCGGCTGCAAGTTTCACTTTACTGTCAAATTAAACATGTAAACACTGAAGTGTTTTCTTTGTCTTATTTCCTCCAATTACATAGCTGTTCTAAATCCTTGCCTTAGCTCAAAAATCTCTTCTGTCCTGGTGAAAATATTTGGAGACAGTTACAAATCTTCAACCTAAAGTAAAAGCTTTGAAACAGTAACTCATAACTCTGAAATGAATAGTAACTTTTTTTTTCTTGATAACTTTAAAAGTAGCAGTCATTTAATTAATGCCCAAAGTGATTTCCATCATATATACTTACAGGCCTCGAATAATGTCATTTTGCTCAATGTTGATGAGATGCTGTAGGAACTTAACTCTTGTTTACATCAATTAGCCTGTGGTAAAACTAGTTTCCTTATATGTTTTCTCATTTATAGTTGCAGAACCTATTTACAACATTAAGTAAGGGCTTACCGTATGTTAAGAGATAAGTAAGTAGTTAGATTATTTGTGCTGTTTATTCATTTTTAATATATTTTTATTGAGTTTCTTGGGGTAACATTGGTTAATAAAATTATATAGGTTATAAGTGTGCAATTCTATAATACATCATCCGTATATTGTATTGTGTTTTCACCACCTAAAGTCTAGCCTTCTTCCATCATCATTTATCTTCCTACCTGCCCCTAACCCCCTTTCCCTGTGGTAATCACCATACTGTCTAGGAGGTGTGTGTGGGTTTTTGTTTTTTTTCTTAATTCCTTTATTTATTTCATCCAGCCTCCACCCCAACTCCCTTCCATCTGAGTACTTAGTCTTCAAATTAAATCTTAAAAGCTGGCTTTTGTGATCTTTACATTCCCAGCTGTCACATCAAGAAAGCCACTCCTGCCGAAACTGGTTTGGCTCAGTGGATAGAGTGTTGGTCTGCGATTCCGGTCAGGGGCATGTACACATTGGTTGCGGGCACATCCCCAGTTGAGGGTGTGCAGGAGGCAGCTGGTCGGTGTTTCTCTCTCATCAATGTTTCTAGCTCTCTATCCCTCTCCCTTCCTCTCTGTAAAAAATCAATAAAAAATATATTTAAAAAAAAGAAAAAAAGAAAAGAAAGCCACTCCTAATTGTCCAATACCAATCCACATAAAAAATGTAATGGAAGCATGAGGACTGGCATAAGGTAACTTTTTATATACTAAATAATAGAAATAAAAATCAGAGTTGAGAGACTACACTAGCATAAAATTGCAATTAAGGATACCAATAAGATAAGAATAAAAAAACGTAGCCTTTTATAATTATTTTCTAAATATCAGAAATGCTATTATGTTCACACATCAAAAATTTCATCAGCTTTGAAGTGAACAATTAAAATTTTGATTATGTGACCACAAAAATCCCTGTTTTCTTCTAAATTCTTCCAAATATGCCATGAATTAGATAGAGCTTTTATAAAACAATCCTGAAGCATAATTTGAAAAAATAAGAAAAACAAGAAGATTCAGTTTCCAAGCAAAAGTTTTATTTAGACTATCCTGGGTAAGTCTTTACTATCCCAAAATACACAGAAAAGCATTAATTTTAAAATTTTTAAAGTTACGAGTAAAAGAGAAAAGTGTGCTCTCAGAGGGTAATCTGGTGATTGTTCCTTTAAGGTAGCATTGCACTGATGTTTATCTTCATAGGACTCGCCAGGAACGATAAGGAGAGAGAAAAAGGATATTTTTTAAAAGATTGTAAACTCACTAAATCTAAGCATTGAGAAAAACTAAAAATATACTTCCACATATGTCTGCATTAAAATTACTATTTGAATTCAAAGTAAAACCTAATTACCTGCAAAATAATTTCCACCTAACCACTGCATTATTTAGATCTCACAAATGTACATGTTCCAAATTTACATGTCAAATCAAATGGTGCATTTAAAATTAATTTGGCCAGTGGTTTGCCCAGCACACATAGCTTTACGTCTGTTATCATGACTTCAACTACATCTGTTAAAAGATGAATTAGCTTTTTGTTTGGAATAGCTTCAACTTAATAGATTATGGAATGATCCAAGCTTATGGCATTTTTCATAGGACAATATCATTTTCTAGAGAAAAAAAATCTAATAGAAAATGCCATCAATTTTCTGCTTAAAATTATCATATGAATTTTCTTGTGTCTAAACATTACTTTTGGCCGTAGTCAGTTTGACTCAGTGGACAGAGCATTGGCACATGGACTGCAGGATCCCGGGTTCGATGCAGGTCCTTGGTTGCAGGTTCCTGGCCCTGGTTGGAGTGTGTGCAGGAGACAACCAATCTATGTGTCATTCTCACATCAAAGTTTCTCTCTGCCTCTCCCTTTCCCTTCCACTCTGTCCCTTTCCCTTCCACTCTCTCTACAAAGAAACAAAGAAAAAATCAATGGAAAAATATCCTCGGGTGAGGATTAACAACAACAACAAAAACAAACAAAAAATAATCCCACAATATATTGCTTTCACACTGCAATTATATTTGAATATGGAATATACACTATAAATCGGAAGCAATGTACACTCAAATGTCACCAACCCCTAAAAGTAGCTTTCCCTTGTTTCTGTCTCTTCCATGTTTCCATGGATATAAGAACTCTGGTTTTAATTTCCATCTGGTAAATATGGCACCATAAGTCCAGCAGTTAAAGTAAGCACTGAAGTAGGATGAAGAAAAGAACCTCTCAGATTAACTCTTTAAGGTTACAGGACTGTAGTAACCAGAAGTACCAACATTTCCTTGAAAGGGCTTTGCTAAAATTCAAAACCGTATTTCCTTTGAACTTCCTCCCCGTCACCTGTTTCAAAGAACTACAGTGAAATAAACACACTTGAACATTCATTTGTTTTAGTTTTTGGCTTTAAATATCTTACTTTTTACTCTATTTGTCCTCTTCCATCTCCCCCAGAGCCTCTAACCAAATTCCAACTCCACAAACTAACTCTCATATTCACAGTGTGGAAATGTTTTACACTGCCTTCTAAGCCCACGGTTAGCAATAAAGATCATAAAGTACTCTGAAGCTAAATTAGTTTTGTGTGAGAAGAGAACAAAGGGTAGAAGAAAATGGCGATTCATGTCTTAATGGGAAAATTGCTTTAATCACATCTGAAGAAAGCAGAACTCTGAACTGTCAGATGTTTCTGATCGAAGGTCCTGACTTACAGTTCTGATATTATCCAGGCCACCTGTTTATGGCATTTCATCAAAACTCAATTCTGCTCTGCGGGAAGAGCCTATGGGTTAGAATCCCAGAACTGAGTGCGCATTCTGACCCCCTTTCAGTTTCCTACAATTCAAGGCAAACTCTTTCCCATGTTTCAATGTTCTCCTTTTCTCTCTGTTAATGAGGCAACATTCAGCATAAGAAAGATGGTAAAAGCACTGGTCAAACGCTTATGCACTCACACAGATATACACACACATGCATACACACACAACTGCCTCATCTTAACTGCAGTTAATGCTTTGAGAGAATGTTTAAAATTGCATTATTGAAGCAATGCTGGGAAAATGTGTTTTTTCCTGTTTTCCTGTTGGAAATACTTTAAAAATTCTAAGACTTTCTTCAGAACCCACTCCAGCATTTTCAATGTTGGAAGACTGCTACAGACCCACCAATCTTATAAAGATTGAAAGTATTCCGACTCCCAGTTAATTTAAGTTTTAAATGATCCTATATAATAAAAGCAGAGAATGCAAACTGTCCCCTTGACCAGGAGTTGTCTGGAAATTCAACCAGGGGGCGGGGCCAGCCAGGGGAAGGGCGGAGGTCCCAGAGGCAGGAGGTGGCTAGAGGAAGAAGGGAGGGAGTACAGGGACAGGGACAGCAGCCAGCAGCCACTAGGGACCCTAGCAGTCAGTGCACAAAATTTGTGCCTCTAGTTAAAACTGTAATGTGTTGAATAAGAATTCAGGCTTTTTGTAATAAATATAACTCAAAAATTAAAAAGTTTTAAAAGTCCTTTCATTTATTTTTTTAAACATATATTTTATGCTCTGACAATTGATTCTAAGATGTTATTATAGAGAAACACTAAAATCACCCTTTTTTTTTTCAGTTTTCATGCTGTTTAGTAAAAGGCAATTAGATTTTATTAAAAGGCTTCATGGAATTTTATGTAAGAATAAGCATTATGATCATTACTACTATACATGGCAGACATTTATGGTATACTTTTGGCACGTATTTTCAAATCTGTAGTTCAGCTCATTGTTTATTGAGCCTGTGAGTTGAGTACTGTGCTAGGTGCCATGAGAAACACAGTGATGATGGGCCACAGTGCTTTCAAGGAGCTGAGTACCAAAGTTTAGAGGTAGATCATGAGTTATAAGGGGGTAAGTGCCATCAGGCTCATACGCACATGGAATTTTAAAACATACATCAAAATTTAGATGATTTTGGTAGAGGGACTTAAGAATTTTAGGATTTCTTGAGTTGTAGTGGAAGGTGAGAAAACTAGATGAAGGGAAATGCTTGAGAAAACTTACAGAAAGAAGACTTAAAATACAGATTTTAAAGCAACAAGAAATTCATTTGGTCAAGCATAGGTGTACCAGTTAATAATGTGGACTTTTTTCAATAGATGGAGTTACACATATGTTGATATATATATGCGATTTGACATGTAGGCTATTTTGTTGTATTGACAGCAAGCTTCAAAACTTCTTATGTCAAATTTGCTGAAGGTGTTAAGATCATAGATATTTTTACACTTAATAATGTTGAATTTTGTGGCAAAAAAAAAGCATTTGCGGTAAGTTTTAATTCATTATTTTGAAAAAAAGTGCTGCTGAAAGTTATTGTATACTTTGGGAAGCTTACAGTGAACAAGCTCCATCTCAAGATACCTGAGAACACTGGTTTAAATGCTTTAAAAGTGATGATTATGATGGGAAAGTTAAAGAATGTCCAGGTCAACCAAAAAAAAGTTTAAAGACCAGCAATTACAAGCATTATTGAATGAAGATGCATGTCAACTTCAAAAACAACTTGCAGAAAGATTAAATGTTGCTCAGCAAACAATTTCTGATCATTCACAAGCAATGGGAAAGATTTTAAAGGAAGGAAAATGGGTGCCACATCAACTGAACGAAAGACAAGTGGAAAACCAAAAAGTCATCAGTAAAATGTTGCTTCAATGGCATAAAAGTCTTTTTTGCATCGAATTGTGACCGGCGATGAAAAGTGGATTTATTTTGAGAATCCCAAACGCACAAAATCATGGGTTGATCTAGTCAACCATCAACATTGACTGCAAGGCCAAATTGCTTCAAAAAGAAGACAATGCTTTGCGTCTGGTGGGATCAGGAAGGTGTGATGTATTAGGAGCTTCCAAAACCAAGTGAAACTGTTAATATTGATTACTACCAACAACAAATAATCAATTTGAACAATGCTTTGATTGTGAAATGACCAGAATGTGTCAGAAGACACAACAAAGTAATTTTGCTTCATGATGACGCACCATCACACACTTCAAAACCAGTTGAAGACACGTTAAAAGATCTTGCCTGGGAAGTATTAACCCACCCACTGTATATACCAGACCTTGTTCCTTCAGATTACCATTTGTTGAGCAGCTCTTCTAAACATATGAATAAGTGGAAAATTGGGTCTCTGAATGTTTTGCCTCAGAACAAAAAACGTTCTATTGGGATAGTATCCATAATTTTATGGAAGATGGAGGAAATGTGTAGCTAGTGATGGACATTACTTTGAATAAACACTTCTAATGTTTCTCTTGCAATTATTGTGTTTTCTTTGATTACAAAATCTGTATTATTAACCGATACACCTAGTATGTAGTAGTGAAATTTTAAAGTGAGAAGGGTGCTGTGAGAATACTTAGGGTGTTATTTTGACTAAAACTATCGGTAATTGCCCCTACATGTCCCAATTGGAGACTGGTAAGAGGGGCTGAAGTACAGAATGGGCTGGTCCGACACCCACATGTATAATAGGATTCTTTTAATTGGAGGGATATCTTCAATACAGAGGCCTCCATAAGAAGACACCCACAACAGACACCCAGTCCAGAGTTCTAGATATGGGAAGAAAAGTCCCCATGACTTTGGACTGTAAAAACCAATGGAGATTGTGGGGATTCTGAAAGAGTGACAAAGAGGCTGCTGGAGGCTCAGGCAGTCCATCTTAAAGGGCTGGCACACGAACTAACACGGTCCCATTCCCTCTGAGCACTAGGTGGCAACGTTGGGAGGACCAAGGACACACAGGTAGGAACTGTATTGTCCAGCATCACAGGGCAAGAAGTTGGGAGCAGCTTTCTCCCAGACAGAGGTGCTCACAGGGGTCATTGCTCCTGTGCTGGGACCTCCCTACTTGCAAAGCTGACTGGCCGCCATATCTGAGTCTCCATCAGCCTGGCACACAACTGTTTGCCCCACCCAGGTGATTCCCTGAAACCCTGCCCCATCCAATTTGCAGCACCAACAAATGGCTGTACGCAGCAGCTTTTCCATATGAGTAGCCTGTCCTGGCTGAGGCTTCAGACTGCTAAATTCTATCAAACAAACAGCAGCTGGTGTAAGCATGCCCCAAACCTATCAATAAAAGATTTAGCACTAGCACCAGTCTGCCTTGATTCACAACTGAGCCTTGCCTGGGCACTTCCAAGCCCAATACAAGTAAGAGCCATCTAAAGATCTCTCTTTAGCTCCTGCTGGGTGGCCCCATCAGTGGCTGACTTCACACCTCCCAGGAGGCTCCAGAACCAGTGCACCTAGTGGACAGTGCAGACCATACCAGATTACAACTCTACACATCCATAAGCAACACACTCAAGGGCCAGACTCAGTGAGCACCAAAGCCCCACTGACAAGGCCACTCTTCCAGTTCCAGGAGACATAGCAGCTCTTCCTAATACATAGAAACAAACTCAAGGAAGCAACCAAAATGTGGAGACAAAGAAACATGTTACAAATTTAAGAAATGGAAACAAGCAAACTACTGGATATAGAGTTAAAAACAAAGGTTATAAGGTTACTCAAGTATCTTCATGAGAGCTTCAAGGGACTTGGTGAGACTTTTAAGGATCTTAGTAAGAATTTCAAAGAAATGAAAAAAGACCAGTCAGAAATTAAGCATTCACCAGCTGAAATAAAAAATAATTCACAGAGATTCAACAGTAAAGGGTTCTAAGAATCAAATCAACAATTTGGAATATAATGAAGCAAAAAACATCTGATCAGAAGAGAAAAAAGAAGAAGAGAAACAAAAAATATGAAGAAAGTGTAAGGAGTCTCTGTGATAACTTCAAGCATACCAGCATTCACATTGTGGAGGTATAAAAAGGAGGACAGAGAAAGATATTGAAAAGGTATTTGAAGAAATAATGACAGCCCTATTTGGTTTGACTCAGTGGATAGAACATCAGCCTGAGGACTAAAGGGTCCCAGGTTTGGTTCAGGCAAGGGCACCTACCTTAGTTTCAGGCTTGAAGCAATCAATCAATGTGTGTCTCTCTCTCTGTCTCTCCTCCTCCCTTCCACTGTCTCTAAGAATCAGTGAAAAAATATCCTTGGGAGATGATTAACAAACAAACAAATAAATAAGAAAATAATGACAGTAAACTTCTCCTACCTGGATTCAAGAAATGACTTATAAGTCCAGGAAGCACAGAGAGTCTCTAAATAAGAGGAACCCAAAGAAGCCCACACCAAGACACATCATAATTAAAATGCAAAGGGTTAAAGACAAAGAGAGAATATTAAAAGCATCAAGAGAAAAGCAGTTAGTTACCTACAAGGGAGTGCCCATACAACTGTCAGCTGATTTCTGAACAGAAACTTTGCAGGCCAGAGGGAGTGGTAATAAATATTCAAAGTGATGAATAGCAAGGACCTACAATCACGATTACTCTATCCAGCAAAGCTATCATTTAGAATTTATGGTCAGATAAAGAGCTTCACAGATAAGAAAAAGCTAAAGGAGTCCATCCCCACCAAACCAGTATTATATGAAATGCTGAAAGGTATTCTTTAAGAAGAGGAGGAAGAAAATAAAAAAAGATAAAAAAATATGAATAATAAAATGGCAATATATACAAATCTATCAATAATTGAATCTAAAAATAAAAATCAACAAGAAATCTAATAGAGAGTTGACAAGGAGGGGAAAATGGCACTCGAATAGGCAGATCTGGCATGCATATCATCAGTAGGCAAGACAGGAAATACAACTAAACTGGATAACATTCACCTGGAATTACCAATTGAGGTCTAGATTATAGAGGAGGAGATTTATATCCTACTGGAAACCAGTAGGAAGAGTAAGATTGTGAGAGGAGCCGACCCAGCTCCCAGGGGTGGCAGTCAGAGAGAGGAGGGATCTCTGGGCTATGGGAGAATCCCAGAACCCAGGCTGGACCACAAAACCCGGAGCATCAGGGCCAAGACCCACTGCCCACATAACACCCAGCCTGGAAAGGCAGCAGGGCTGGTGGCTATGACAGACAGAACAGTTAGCAATGGTCATCAGAGGAGTGGGACCCAAAGGGAGCTCCCATGGGGCACTACACTCTGCTGAAAGGAATGTCATTTCACTCTTGTTTTCCTTCTTTTTTTTCTCTCTTTTTTACATTTCTTTTCCTTTTTAGAATTATTTCTTTCTTTTCTTTTTTCCTTTTTTAATTTATCTTTATCTGTTTTATTGATTTGTTATTATTCTAGTCTATATTGTTCCATTCATATATTTAATTTTCCTTTTCCCTTTTCTTATACAATCTTTTCTTCTTTTTCTTTTCTTTTTCTCTTTTCATTTTACCCTCTTATGCCACTTTTTTTTTTCTTATTTTGTTTCTATCTGTGTTCTCCTCTATTTTCCTTCTCAAAAATTTTTTTAACTTTTACTTTCTTCCTACTATATTTTCAGCTATTTTCCTTCCCTATTCCCCTAATTTGTGGGTTTTTTTTTAATTCCCCTAATTACTAATTCTTATTTTCTTTACTTCAGCTATGCACCTACACACTCCCCTCCCCTTTATTGTCTTTTTTGTTTGTTGGTTGATTTGCTATTTTTCTCCTTGTATCATTTCTTTTCTTCTGTAATTATTACTCCTTTTTTGTTGTATTCTATTTTGTCCTGTTCTTTCAGCACATCCACAACAGCTCGTTCGACACAGTCAGGGTTGAGCCGCATAGTCAGCCAGCCTGAGAGGAGAGTCCTTCCACAAAGGAGACAGTAACAGCAACAACAGGAGATTGATCCCAAATAACTCAAACAAGAGACTTTCCTAGAGCACCTAGCTCAGGCAATCTAAGAAACTGCATACTGTGTCCCACAAAACACCTCGTATATAAGATCACCCCCAAAATCTGTGAGGCACAGCAATTTAATATAACACATAGAAACAAACACAAAAGGATAGCAAAAATAGGGAGACAAAAGAACAACTCCCAAATGAAAAAGGAGAGATCACAAGAAAAGGAACTAAATAAAATGGAGGTAAGAATTTGTCAGATAAAGAAGTCAGAGTAATGGTAATAAGGGTGCTAAACAATTCAGTGAGAACTACAGCAACTTAATGAGAATTATAAGAAAATTAATAAGCATATTAAGGGACTTCATGATAGATACACTGACATGAAAGGAGGCTGAAAGAATAAATAAGTATCAGTTGGAAACGAGGAATAACGAAGCTGAAATAAAGAATACTCTGGAAGGATTCAACAATAGAGTAGAAGAAGCTGAGGACTGAATCAGTGGAATAAAAGACAAGGGAGAAAAAATACCACTCGGAGCAGCAAATGGGAGGTGTGGGTTGTGGAGAAGGGAGAGATTAATCATGGAACTTATATGCATATATGCAAAGCCTGCAGGTACAGACAATAGTGTGGCAAAGGCTTGGGAGAGGCAGGTGCCAGGAGGAGGGGTCAATGGGGAAAACAAACAAACAAATAAAAAACAAGCCAGACATCTGTAAAATACTTTCAACAATAAAGATAAATTTAAAAAAAGAAATCTAATGAACAAAAGGAACTGGTGAATAAAATAGAATCAGAAGCTTGGAAACATGGAACAGACTGATGAATCTCAGAGGGAAGAGGGAATGGATGGGAAGAGATTAATCAAAGATCTTACATGCTTATATGCATTACCTATGGACACAGACAGTAGGGTGGTGAAGGCCTGAGGCAGGTGGGAACTGGAAGGAAGGGGGCAATGGGAGCAAAAAAAAGTGGGGGTGGGGCATCTGTAATATTCTCAGCAACAAAGCTTTAAAAAAGAAAAGAAAACATTTTTTATTTTGTTTGTTTGTTTGTTTATTATTTTTGTTTATCCTTATCCCACTATATTTTTCCATTGATTTTTAGAGAGAATGAAAGGGAGGGGGAGAGACAGAAATGGATGTAAACCTGCAACTGAGGGACATGCCCTTGACAAGAATCGAACTGGGGAAACTTCAGTTCACAGGCTGACGCTGTATGCACTGAGCCAAACAGGCGAGGGCAAGAGAAGAAAATCTAGAAAAAAGTAATTCGAGAGGGTGTTAGTTGCTCCCCTGGATGTCCCAAGAACACCTTCTACTTTTCCTCCCCATAGCACTTACTCTATGCTGTATCTACCTCTTTCCTAACCTGCACCCTCCACTAAGATGAAGTGTAAGAGCTGTGTCTACTGGTTTCCCAGTCATAACCATAATATCTAACTCAGTACCTGGCAGAGAACATTTGTTGAATGAATGTGTATACATGCATATTCTCTCTGCTACTGGTTTATAGGAATCTTAAGACCCACATTTAGCAAGTATGCCTTTTAGCACACGTTTCTTTTAGTGATTAAGTGAACTAAAAACTAAAACACACAAAAATTTTACAAAGAGCAACATTTTTTACAAAGAAAAAAATTACTTCAAAAAATAATATTTATTCATTGAATTAGCAATTGAAGAAAAACAAATTTAAAGTTTCTTCCCATGCATGTTTATTTTCAATCTAGGTTCCAATGCACAAAAAAATAAATCCTCAGAAAACTACCAATACTTTGACTACAATCTAAATGACTCGGTTACTTTTTAAAGCAAATTGGATAAAAGTATAAAGACGTTGCATAGGAATTTGAAACCCTAAATTCCCTAAGGGATTCCCTTGTTGTCATGCTGTCCTCAGACTCAGGGTTTTTTTGTTTTGTTTGTTTGTTTGTTTTTTTCTGAATTACCCACAGGCAAATTCCATGTCTTATCTACCTTTCCTCGCCAACTTAATGCCTAGCACTGGTATGCAGCAAGCACTCAAATATTTCTGTTGGCTGAATAAAATAGAATAGGGATGATTATTCTTGATAGGCTCCATTGTAAACAAAGAAATCTGAAATATCAGTAAAATACCCATAACTGTAAGTATTTTATGCTAACCACATGGGAAACTTTTAGCATAGCCAGATGACCAGAAATGAACTCCAAGTTTTCTGTTTTTGTATCAAATGGTGATTTCTGTTCTGGTCCCATTGTGACAAACCAACCTGACATAGGTACTATTTTAGTGCAAAGAAAATTGTTAGAAGCGCATCAGGTCAGCCATGGACTTCAATCAATGGGCACGGAGTGTTTAGACTTCTAACCCTGGAAGTCAATTCAGCTGATCCAAAGTCAGTGGGTTCTGCATCCAGGATCATCCAAAGCATCTCATTCAGGATAAGAATACAAATTGCCTCCCAAAGTTGAGGACTCATTTTGATCCAGCAACCTGTTATTACACTCGACTCATCCTAGACCAATTCAAACTTCAAATACTGTTAATCAGAAGCAAACCTGAAATTATCCTGTTATAAAACTAATCCCTCCAGTTGAGTCAACTCATAACTGGAATATGAACACCAATGGTGAATGAAAAGGGATGTTCACGGACACATTCATTCCAGTGGATCTGGTTTTGTTGGATGTAGCCCCCACTCAAACATGTACACTGGGCATGAGGCATCTATTTGTAATTCTGCCGTGCTAGCGACATTTATCAAATCCCAAGTTTAATGAAACTGGCATGAATTTTAATCATTTTCCAGCAGATGTTGAAGTTTAATAGCTTTGTCCCTTTATTCCTGTTTATTTCTAAAACACTTATCACTATTCGAATTTGAGATTACATTTGCTGACAGTTTAATTCTTGGGTGGAAGGAGACTCGTTTTAATTGGTACCAAGTTTCCTGCTGTTTTCCTCTTTGTTATGGCAGGTCACCATGTCAAAAAAACAGGAAGACATCAAAGAATAGAATTAATACTAAATTAACCCCAAACGTTTGAGATTAATTGGAAACACTATCTTCTCACCACTGTGCCTTTTATGCACTCCTATTTTACTCTTCTTTATCCTAGAAGCTAGTAAACAAAGTTGGGCATGCTAAGCAACTTTTCTATGATTGGAAAAACTTTAGGAAATGTAAAAGGGTTAAGTGGTAAAAAAATAAAGATGCCCTTATTAGGTTTTTAGACATGTTGCAAATAAAAATAAATTGTCTGAGTCCCTTATGCTTCAATTAATGGCAAGAAAAATAACTAGATGGTAGAAATAAATGAGAAAAACCAGAGCTGACCAATTTGGAAAACTGATTCTACAGAGGACTCAAAATGTAATGAGGAGGAATATGTTGGAGAGTCCTGCTCAGTGCCAGGCAGTGGGATTGTTCACAAACTGTTCGATTTGTTTTGTTTTGTTTTGTTTTTGTGTGTGTTTTTGGTGTGTGTGTGTGTGTGTGTGTGTGTGTGTGTGTGTGTGTGTGTGTGTTTGAGTGTGTGTGTGTGTGTTTGTTTTTTAGAACATGGTCCAAACCGTTACCACCAAAATAAAAGAACATATGAAAATGTTCTGATCCACCTGAAGAGTGAGCTTTATCTATTCTGCTCATGCCGAGCTGGGTCACAAAGGTGTTCACAGTGATTTCCACAGCTGAACAGGGTGTGCGAGGTGGGAAAAAGCTGGCTCCTCCCTCTCGGAAAACACAGGCATACAGAGCTGCCATCATGACCCATCATTTAAGCTTTCTCCTGTTCCCTTAATCCAGACGCTAAAACTACAGCCATGGTCAAAGCCAACCAAACGTGCTCACCTCTTGTCTCTTAAAACGCACTCCTCCTCATCCGGCAGCATACCTGAGGGACTATGCAAAGCAAGATCTCCCTTAAACTTTGTTGGTTATTCTGGATACACTTCAAATCATCTTACATCCAGTTTTCTGCACTCCAGCTTCAGGCTCGACTCTCCTTTTAAGGAGAGTTTCTGTGCCTGAAGTTTTCCTGTTTGTGTTAAAAGCAATCTCTTGTGGAATTAAGTGTATTATCCTAACTAGAAACTCATAAGATGGTGAATTTTTTGCTTTAATTTTCTTATACAGTCACAGCATTAATTCCTGAGTTTTGAGATCCAATTGAAAATTACCTGGTCCCTCCTTCCTAGCAAAATTGGTGTAAATTTTTCAGTGGGCTTATAGAGTCCCATAAATTAATGCTTAGAATCCTTATCAGCTAAAGACTCTAGCTCTTCGACGTCATTTGAAGAGTTCAACCTGAATTGAAACTGTAAAAAAAATTTACACCAAGCTGAAACCGGTTTGGCTCAATGGATAGAGCGTCGGCTTGGGGACTGGAGGGTCCCGGGTTCGATTCCAGTCAAGGGCATGTGCCTTGGTTGCGGGCATATCCCCGGTGGGGAGTGTGCAAGAGGCAGCTGATCGATGACTCTCTCTCATCGATGTTTCTGACTATCTCTCTCCCTTCCTCTCTGTAAAAAATCAATAAAATACATTAAAAAAAAATTTACACCAATACCTATGTTTTAAGGTTTGGCTTATGTTTGTCTTTGTAAGACTGGCTGACAGTTTATTCTTTCTTCTTGAAAGCTAACTTTTTATTTTAAATTGCCTTGAAAATGGCATCGATTATTAAATCCATTTAAGGACCTAATTTTATTATGTTCATGAACTAGACTGGAGGACTTGTAGAGAAGTGGTAATATAAGAGTGGACATCCAGAAATGAGACTGAAATAATTATTTTTAAAAATTGGAAAAATATCGTGCATTAGCGCCAAAATACCAGGGAATAGTGCCAGCCAAGAGACAGAAAGTTTGAGGACTCTCTGGATATAACAAGTAGATGAATCCATACTGAGGGGCATCACTAAAAGTCTAATCACAGCCCCTATTCCTAAGTCAGTTTCGGAATGCTGCAGAGAATAAGAAATGCCGGTGTGATTGCCCAATGTCCCTTATTTTAGGTATGGCTTGTGGTAGACAGTGCATACAGGAAAGAGGGGGACTTTATAACTGAACAATCCCCCCCTCCCCCCGCCCCAATCCCCTGCCCATGGCTAAGAGGAAACTAGAAACCCAGCAACGCTGTGGTATCTTCTCTGAGCTACATATTCCTTTGGTCAGCTTACCCTGACTAAGGAAAACTGTCTTCTTAACCAAAAGGTGCCGTCCTCACACAGAACAGCCAAAGCCAAAGGTGAGGGAGCCTCTGGAGAAAGAGGTATTTCTTATGTAACCAGAAGCGGCCAAAAGAAACACTGCTGGGGAATAAAACCTGCATGATCTCCCCAAACTGAACGGCTGGAGGGGTTTGGGGTAGGGGTCCTTCTCTGCCTGGCTTCTCACTCAGAGTGGGCTCCCTTTCCTCAGCTGGGAGGGTTCACTGCAGGAGGGGGCCCTCAAAGGGACTAAGTTCCTCCCCAACATAAAAAATCAGAGAAAACCAAAGTATGCACCTGGACTAGAGGCTGCGGTAAGTAAAAGAAATATGGTGGCAGGAGGGTGGTGGTGGGGCTGCGAGGGAGAAGATGATGCCGGGATCTGATCTCTTAAGGAATATTTTCAACAAACAGAAAAATGTTTGCAGTGATAATGTTCCAAATGGTCCCCTAAAAGAATATGTTGAACAATCTAAGATGATTCCTGCGTACTTGTATGGCAGCAGGTATGTCGGGCTTCCTTTTAAGGATGTGTAAGTAGGAGGAATTTCATCAAAATTGTCACCCCAACAGACATCAACTATCCACAACAGCTTTCACATTTCCTACATTTATGTTCATCAGTACTACTAGAGTTAGGACATGGAATGCATCTCTAAAGTCTCCGAAACAGCCAACTGTGAAAGATGTAGTTTGTGTAGGATTCTTTAGGGAAAACAACTTAGTATCAAATGTTACTTATACAAGTGCTTGTTACAATTGAGCATCTCTGAGTTTCAAGCTCAGAAAGTTCCAACTGTCCACCCACCACAGTCCTCTCCCCCCTGCCCCTCCCACAATGTGCTGTATCAATTTTAAGAAGGGGCAAGAGGGGACATAGAAAAATAAGAGCTATAAAAAAGATCACAAAGGGACTTCATCCTTTTGAAGATTGTGATTAAGTGCCTACTCTGTAGCCAGACACTGTGCACAACGTCAGGTGTAAGAAGGTAAGATACAGCCTTGTCCTAGAGCAGTGGTCGGCAAACTGTGGCTCTCGAGCCACATGCGGCTCTTTGGCTCCTTGAGTGTGGCTCTTCCACGAAATACCACAGCCTGGACGAGTCTATTTTGAAGAAGTGGCGTTAGAAGTTTTAAGTTTTAAAAATTTGGCTCTCAAAAGAAATTTCAATTGTTGTACTGTTGATATTTGGCTCTGTTGACTAATAAGTTTGCCGACCCCTGTCCCAGGGGTTTCAGAAAAGATGAGCACAGATGACTACAATGACGAGGCTGAGACAACTGAGCCACGAATATGAGGCTTCACTGATGAGAAACCCGAGCTGGGTTGTTTAAGGAAAAAGAGCGGCTAACCAGGAGAGGAACAGAAAGTACAAAGGCTTAGATGACTGAAATAAGTTTTGTTCAAGACTTATGGCAGGAATAATTAGATCCCAGAATGTGAGGGATAACAGAATGACAGGGAGGATGGAGAGTAATCAGGAGGCAGACGGGAATATCAAACACTTAGAGTTTAGTCTACTTCCTGTGGGCCAATGGTTTTTCAACCTGAGTTCTTTACCTACCAAAGGCCCACAGAGTTGTGCAGGGCCACACTGGCTGACAAGGGGTAGGTAGCACCCCCAAACTGCACCCATCATCTCTGTATTGACCAGATAAACTCCATTTTAATTGTCAAAACTCTGCTTTGACGAAGTTTGACAAGATCTTTCAGAAGGGGTGGGCATGAGCACACTGGGGCACATTAAATTGATCATCAGGAAAAAAACAAAGGAAGAACAGAAGTAGAACAATAAGGACATGATTAATTCATGGAAAAAGGAAATTCCAAAAGAGGAATGGTGTGGATTAGCTGGATCTAATGAGTATGGGTGAGAAAGAAAGGTAAAAGTTCTTGCCCGATAATTTCAACGATCTCAACAAAGTAGGAACCCAGCTGGCTGGGAGTGTTTAAGGAAGGATGCTGTGTGTGTGTGAGTGTGTGTGTGTGTACATGTGTAAGTGTTAAGTGTGGAGGGAGAGTCAAGACCTTGGAAAGAGGGTCAAAGTTTTTGTTTTTGCTTTAAGTTTCCCTCCAAGACCTCCACTGAGATTCAAGGGCTTGGTTTGAGAATTAGAAGTATTTTACGCATATACAACATTACCTATATGATCACTTTTTCAGAAATCCATTCACTACTTGTTCTTCTAATTTTTTCCACATAAAAAAAAAATTAAGATAGCACACTAATTTGACATTTTTAAGGGAAAGTATAGGCCAGAGTAACATCTGTAGAGAAGGGTAAACATTTCTATGCCTTTATTTACATTGAAACTTGGAGAACATTATGCTAAGTGAAATAAACCAGTCAAAGAAAGACAGGTACCATATGATTTCACTCATATCTAATAAACAAAATAAACTAGCAAGCTGAACAGAGACAGACACATAGATAAAGAGCAGGCTGACAGCTGTTGGGAGACTGGGGGGTGGAGGGTGGAAGGATTGTGGGGGGGAAAAAGAACCCACGAACACGGACAATACCGTGGTGACTGCTGGGGGAGAGGGAAGTTAGAGGAGAGTACAGGGGATAACGGGGGATAAATGGAGGTGGATGGAGACTTGACTTGGGGCAGTGAACACACGATACAGTGTAGAGATGATGTGTTGTAGAATTGTGCACCTGAAACCTTGTCATCCAAATGAATCGAATAAAAAATAAAATAACAAACATTATGGAACACTAAAAAATAAACTTATGTAAGTATAATAGAAAAAGAAAAAACACTTTCTTTCAGAATACAAAGTGTATTCCCCAAGACTCTCATTTCTGTTTTAAATATCCTGTGAGATCAGTGGAGTCAACTGATACTTCACCTTTCAATGGGGAAACTGAAACACAAGAATGGTGAAAATAACTTTCATAGGGTATGTTCTATTTTAGCATGGCTTACGTGTTCCAAACTCCAAGTGCATGTCATATGCAGATAGACATTGATACCAACAATGCTATAGTGCTATTTATATAGTGAATTTAGGAACTGCCAAAGTTCTCAGGAGAGTGTCAACTGTCTTCCACAATTCAACCTCTTGGGACACAGAGTCTATGAGAACAATCTGGGACTTAAAATATACACAAGACACCACCACATATAACAAAAATTTTGTTTTTACACAGTTGAGTCATGATTTACAACATAATGTGGAATATGAAATGGAGAGAGTAAGGAAATGTATAAAGAATTATAAATGGAAAAGCATTTTCTCCCTTAAATACATTTATCCTCACTTGCTAGATAATTATATTTTATTTTAAAAAAGAAGACATTTATTAACAAGCAGATGGGTAGCAGAACAGTTTTGAAGAGTGCAGAATGAAGAACACTGCATTAGATGATTTTTATTTAAAGTCCTATGACTCAGAAGATAAATTGATTAGCTATATTAGAATAATGACCATTGATTTCAAGATTGATCTTTAAGAAAGCAACATCTGTCCACTTATCTACTGATGGACACTTGGGCTGCTTCCAATTCTTGGCTATCTTATATATAAAAGGTGATATGTAAATTGACCCTCATGCCCTCATAAAATGGCTGACTATGACAAGGCTTGCAGAGGGGTTAATTAGGGGTGACCAAATTACTGAACAAATAGGTTGTGTGGGGTGACCCATCCAGCAGTGGGGTTAGTGAGGATGACCAAATGACTGAACAGCAGGCTTGCAGGGGTGTCAGGAGGGGTGACCAGGCTGGCAAGGGGGGCAGACGGGGGTGACCAGGCCAGCAGGGGTTCCTTGAGGGGTGACCAGGCGAGCGGGAGGGGGGCAGTTAGGGGCAACCAGGCAGGCAAGTGAGTGATTAGGAGCCAGTGGTCCAGGATTATGAGAGGAATGTCCAATTCCTGGTTTAGGCCGGATCCCCTGAGGGGTCTTGGATTGGAGAGGGTGCAGGCCAGGCTGAGGACCCCCTACATGCACACATTTCATGTACCAGGCTCCTAGTTGTAAATAATGCTGCAATGAACACAGGGCTATTTATATTCTTTTAAACCAATGTTTTAGCTTTCTTCAGATATATTCCCAGAAATGGGATTGCTGGGTCATAGGCAGTTTCATTTTTAATTTTTTGAGGAAACTCCTTACTATTTACACAGTAATTGCACCAGTCTGCATTCCCACCAGCACTTGCTGTTTGTTGATTTATAAATAGTAGTGATTTTGACAAGTGTGAGGTGATATATCATTGTGGTTTTAATATGAATTTCTCTTGATGATTACTAATGTTGAGCTATGATACATTTATACAATGGAATACTACTCAGTTGTAAAAGGGAAGGCAGCCTTATCTCTTGTGACAGCATGGATGGACCTGGAGAGCATTATGCTAAGTGAAATAAGCCAGTCAGAGAAAGGCAAGTACCATATGGTTTCACTCATTTGTGAAATCTAATAAACAAAATAAAGTAATAAACAAAGTAGAAACAGACTCATAGAGAACAGACTGACAATTGTCAGAGGAAGAGGGGTTTGTGGGTATGGGTGAAAAGGTGAAGGGATTAAACAATAAAAACCAAAAACCAAAAACAAAAAAACAACTCATGGACACAGACAATAGCAGACAACAGCATGGTGATTACCAGAGGAGAAGAAGGGTGGGGGAGAGGTGGGAAAAGGTACATTGGTGATAAATGGCAATGGAAGGAGAGTTGACTTGGGGCGATGAACACACCATACAATATACAGATGTATTATAGAGTTGTACCCCTAAAACCTATATAATTTTATTAACCATTGTCACCCCAATAAATTCAATAAATAAAAGAAAGCAACATTTGATGTCTTAATTTTAGAATCTAGATAGTGATTTAAATTTGAGATAACAGAAACCATTTTTCTTCTGAAAGATAAGCAGAAAAAAAGTACAATAATAGAAATCCTATTCCATCTCAAATTACTGGAGAGAGAGAAAGATGCTATTTTGAATCAGAAAGCATCAACAATGACTAGGAAGGAGAATCTAAGTGTATGCAGGTAATGAGCTCTCCTAGCAATACTTCCTTGACTCTTTCTAAACAAGTTAGATTTGTTTTGTGAGAGAGGGTAAAAATGGTCACATTTTTAGAAGAACAGCTAAACACAGTGCTAATCGGCACATCCAAACCTCCCAGTTCTATTTTCCTTAAGTATGCTGGTGAAATACAAACCACTAACCCTTTTGCCCTGCAGGTGTGGCTCAGTGGTTGAGTGTCGACCTATGAGCCAGGAGGTCACGGTTCGATTCCTGGTCAAGACATATGCCCGTGTTATGGGCTCAATCACACACTTCCACAAAATGGGGTGTGCAGGAGGCAGCCAATCAATGGTTCTCTCTTATCATTTGATATTTCTCTCTCTCTCATCTCTCTCCCTTTCTCTCTGAAATCAATAAAAATGTTTTGTTTTGTTTTAAATCACTAACCCTTTTTACAGCCAGCGTGGAGAGTGGTGGGAGAGGAGCTCACAACATGACGACCCGAGGCCAGTCCAGGTGTTGCCCACAGCTAATGGCATGACCTTAGGGAAGTCATGTTTCATCAATGGGTGCACTAACTTGCCCATTTGTTTTAGCACCAACACTTAATTGGTCATTTTAAGACTTGAAGAGAAACTTTGACTCTTCTCCTATATCTCCCATGTGTAATCAGTGATTAAATCCTCATGATTTTTTCCTAAAGGATATCAAATCTATCTTCCTTCTTCAGTCTTATTATCATCATCCAGGTTCTCAACCTCCTAAATCACTCTAATGACTTTCCTCCATCTCCCTGCTCTCCCACACTTGTCAAAATAATATTGTTAAAGACCTGGACCACCTTGTTACCTACTGCTTCAATTGTTCCTCAATATTTGTAGGACAGCATGTAATAATCTGAAGCCTGGCCTTAGGGTTTTAAAAAATCTAGCCTCACCTGCTCTTCCATCTTTTCTCTCACTACTTTCCAACTCTACACAAGACTGCCTGCCCCCGCCCCTTCCCCTTGCTCTATGCCTAGTAGAGCCCTGTCTTCAAAGCCAACATCCTTATTTCACTTCACCTCATGTAGTTTCTCTTCCACCTGTCTCTACTGGCATATCATCTGTGTGTGCGTGTGCGTGTGCGTGCACATGTGTGCCTGTTGGTTGTTTCATGGCAGAGAGTGTGAGGGCTATACAACTGTGATGTCTATAAAAAGTAACTTTAATTAGAACTTTTTCCTTGGCAGTTTCTTTTTTCAGCATTACTGAAGTAAAAATGACAAATCTGTAAGATACATATATCTGATGTACAATATAATAATTTGATATATACACACATTTTGGAAGAATCCCTCTCATGAAGTTATTAAGAAAAATATTCACCACCTCCCATATTTAAACTTCTCTTATTTTGGGCGAGAACATTTAAGTTCTACTCTCTAGCAAATTTCAATGATATAACACAGTGTTGTTATAGTCACCAGGTTATATATTAATTCCTCAGACTTTATTCATCTTATAATTAAAAGTTTCTACCCTTTTGTCAAGTATCCACATTCTTTCTGTTCAAGATCTAGGCCATGACATGCCACGTTTTGTGTATGAAGTCTCCTCTATTTTAGTCTAGACAAACTGTTGTACCATTCTTTGGACGTCCAAAGTTCTTATCTGTACCACGTGGGTCCATGGGCGATGTTTATTGGTGGGATATGATTATGTTGCATAAGATGCTCCGACTCCCTTTGACTCCCTCTGGACAACCTTTCCCTGCTCCAGGGGTAGCTTTGCTCTTCTACCTTCAATGTGCTTCCCCCGTGTAACTTCATGGCGTGTTTGTATTCCTTACACCCAATTTTACTAAAAGCGTAGTCTTCTCATGAGGTCTTTCTTGATGACCCCATTTTCAACTACTACCTCAACAAGCCCCCGATTTCTTTTTCCTGCTTTAACATTTTATGTTTAGCACTTCTTTTTAAAAAAATATATTTTATTGATTTTTTTTACAGAGAGGAAGGGAGAGGGATAGAGAGCTAGAAACATCAATGAGAGAGAAACATCGACTAGCTGCCTCCTGCACACCCCCGACAGGGGATGTGCCTGCAACCAAGGCACATGCTCTTGACCGGAATCAAACCTGGGACCCTTCAGTCCGCAGGCCGAACTCTCTATCCACTGAGCCAAACTGGTTTTGGCTGCTTAGCACTTCTTGATGTTTAACATACAGTAAACTTTTATTTTTTTTATCTTATTTATGTCTGAGTCACACTTTAGATTCTAAATTAAACGAGAAAAACTTTTATCTGATTGGCTTATTAATGCATTATACTTCCTAAAGAGTGCCTGGTATTTGATAGATACTCAAAAATACTTTAAAAATAAATTTACTATTAAAAACTGAAAGCAGCATTAATAATAGTAATTAATAACATAAAATATAAGATTAAGAACTTATTATGTGACAGGCCATCCACATATTGTCCATATAATATTATATGATCCCATTAGTATTAACTATGATATATTTGCCTAGTAAAACAATATCTGAGGAGGTTAAATAATTTTTCAAAGGACATCAGCTAATAAATGTTACTAAAATATAAGCCCTAGGCTTATTTATCACTGAAAATAAGTCCTAGACTGAGCTTATTTAACTATAAGAAAATAAAGGCAAAATAAGATGTTTTCTGGACATGAGGAAAGAACTCCTCTTGGAGTTTACTTATAAAACCTTTTCTTTTCTTTTTCACATATCCAATACATTAATTTCCTGAGTACATATCTTTTTAGTAATTTATCTTGCACTTTTCCCTAAGCTTCTGCACTTTCTTACCCACCCTTCACTTCCAAGAAGTGACAATCTTAGGACTTCACTAAAGAGATAAAAATTCCATTTAAAAAAGCTCTCAGCTTTCATGTAAGGTCAAGTACAGAGTGAGAAGTCACAGTCCTCACAGCGAGAGAGGCCACACGTGCACTAGGGGAAGCGGGGAAACGCTAAGAACACTTTATTCGTGATTACCTAAGATTTTCCAGCATGAGAGGGGAAAGAGGAAGTCTATTTTCAGTGACAATGATTACTCTAAAAACATGAACATGCAAGGGAAAATTTTCATTCTGAGAGTCACCGCGGTGCTGAGTTCTCTCTCCTCTGCAGAGTGACTTGAATTCCCAGGGCAGAGAGGTAATCTAGGCAGAGGCACTCGCCCCATGTCTCGAAAATGGCAACATCCAGGAATCATGGGAGTTGAACTGAGGACACCCTGGAAAGGATTTCTCAGCACCGGGTCAAGTCTCTCAGAAGGATCAAGTGGCAGAGTGCATACTTCGCGTCTGGAGTGAGAGCAGAGATTACAGCTACACGGGCTTTTTAGAAGATCTGTTTGGTGAATGCATCAACAAAATTCAGGGACACCCAAGCTGAACTACCTCCAAAAAGAGCTGCCGAAGGAAAAAGAAAAGCCTCATTCTCCCTTTTCTCTAACCTCTATTTTCTTTCCTACAAGGCCCCTGTTATTGTAACTGGTTTATAGCACTTATAGTAATAAGAAAAAACTATATATGATAGAATTCATGGTAGTCTTCATCTTAAATATATATTTTTTGGGAGGGCGGGGGGAAATACACCAGTTCCCTACTTCTATTCTTCCTTATATGTGATAATGATCTGATAAATAACCCTTCGGCTGGGACATCCATTAGCAAGTCAGTGGCATTCAGAACAAATTGAACTTCATCAAGATCAACTATAAGAACAGGATATAAAAAGTGTTTGATGTTTCCCTTTCTGTCAATACCTCTATTTGTGTTTTTTAGAAAAATCATGTGAGGGGAAAAAATCATGTGAAATAGCACATAGGTTTTCCTGATTCCTATCATTCTATTCTTCAGTTCTCCACTAGTTATGTGGAGCCAAATTGTCATGAAACCCAGCTGCCTAGGCTCGGCCGGTACTCCCTTTTCAGCCCAGCATATAACAACGAGACAGAATTCTTTGGATCTTGAACAAGGTTGAGACCAAGTGGCCATGGTGAGGTAAAAGTGGACAGGAGAGAAGCCATGATGAGTGGTTCGTGGTATCACATTTGTCCATGCTTATTGTGGTATTTGGGTGGCTCTAATCTTTCTTTTCAATTCACAGATATTAAGAATCTGATGAAAATCTTTTCTCTAGAAACAAACCAAAAAAATGTATATACACAAAACTCAGCATGTAATTTTGGGGAATTCATAGATCTAAGCCCGTGGTTGGCAAACGGCAGCTTGCAAGCCACATGCGGCTCTTTGGCCCCTTGAGTGTGGCTCTTCTACAAAATACCATGGCCTGGGTGAGTCTATTTTGAAGAAGTGGCATTAGAAGGAGTTTAAGTTTAAAAAATTTCAATCGTTGTACTGTTGATATTTGACTCTGTTGACTAATGAGTTTGCCGATCACTAAGCTGTGTGTCCAAAGACCGTTGAGAGAGTACAGAGTAACTCAGAGTTGAGGTTGGAAGAGAAATTGACCATTACAATGGGAATAAGCTTCTGGCAAACCAAGCACCAGCGATCCCCACTGTCTTACCAGCAGCTCTATCCCTCACTGCTCCTCCTGGATCATGGCCTGCTGGCTGCTGTTGAGCCCATCTCCTGCTTCCAAGCGTGGTAACTCAGCAAGAACAAGGGCGAGTAAACAATCTTGAGAGGGTCTGCTGCTGAATGTTGGCCAGCCTGGGAAAGACACAGAGTGAATATTTTTAAGTTAGCAAAAAGGAACAAGGCATGCACATCTGGTATGAAAGCTATTACGCAGAGTTTAAATAGTTTAAGATGACCATAATTGGATATTTCCACGACACAGTTGGCTGTTAAAAAAAAGAAAAGAAAATGAAGGTTGGAGGATAGTCCTCGAAGCAGTGACACTCCCAAATGCACCATGATAACATTATCTAATATTTGCTGCGCACTTCGCAATGCCCAGAGCGCCTCTGCCTGCTTCAGTGCTCCTCACATCTTGATTGTGAAAATCAATTAGGCTTGGGGCCACTGGCCTCATCTTCCGTCTGTTTAATCTAGGGGTGTCGAACTCAATCAGAGAAGGGGCCAAAATCTAAAATCCAGCCTAAATCGCGGGCCGAATGGTTTACTGAACAGTCATAAACTGTCATTGTGATGGAAACGCAGCAGAGTGCAGTGATGACAGCGCGGTGCGGGCCACATAGCAAGGCCTGGCGGGACGGATTTGGCCCGAGGGCCTTGTGTTTGACACATGTGGTTTAATCCAATAGCTCTCAGCCTGGGTTGTAACAGTATCACCTGTGTGTGAAGCAGAGGTCTCCACTCAGAGATTCCGATTTGTTGGGCTAAAATGAAGCCTTATTCCCCCGGGGACCTTACGGTACAGCCAGGATTGAGACTCATTCGTTTAAGCCCTTGTACTTGTTGAGAAGCAGCACTAATTTAACTAATTTAAGCCAGTGTTTATTCAGAACACCATAGCAAAGCAATGTGCTAAGTGCTACACACGCCTTAAAACTATAACCCAATAAAATACACACTTTAAAAATATGACCAAAGTGCACCAGTCAAAGATACAATAAAAATCTTGGGTGCTACGAAAAGTGGAGATTCCCATCCATGAAATAAAGGAGAAAGTTCAATGGTTTCAGAAAGTCTTCTGAGTTCGGAGAGCATGGTGGGATTCAGAGAAAGACAAGCAGGACAGGAAGAAAACACGTTTCAGGCACTCAGAGCTGTAAGAATCTGAACAACAAAAGGAGAGAGAATGAAAAGTCCATTCTTTAAAGGAACATCGTAAGAATTCCAAGAGGCAGATGTGAGCCAGAACATGAAGAGTATTGTTAAAACGACTAAAGGAGTTGGGCCATTTTCCCAAATATCTGACAATACTATCTGGAACAATATTAGGAGTTGTTGAAGGCTGATGTCCCAACAGGTCTTAATAAATTTACTGGGTTCTTAGTGCATGCCAGACAGTGCTGGATGCATTACATACGTTACCTCATTTTACACAACAGCTGGTGAAGGAGTTATTGTCCCTATTGTACAGAGTAAGACGAGAGGTCCTTTGATTTTCTGACACAGAGCTGGAAATGGTGTGCAGAGACTGGGGTGTGCTCTTTCTTGACAAATACGGCATTGTGTAGGTTTTTAAAAACTGAGATCTAGTTCACATCCTTTTAAAATATTTTTAGTATTTTCAAAAAGTTGTACCATTAGTGCCACTATCTAATTCCAAAACAATTTTATCACTCCCCAAATAAATCAGTACCCATTAGGAATCATTCATTCCTCCTCCGCCTAATTGAATTTCTATCTCTATGGATTTGCCTATTTTGGACATTTCTAATAAATGCAATTATATAAAATTTAGCTCTTTGTATCTGGTTTCCTTTACTTAGCATAATGTTTTTAAGGAGAGAGGGAGAGAGACATAGAAACATCAATGATGATGAGAGAATCATTGCCTCCTGCATGCCCCCTCCCATGTATCCAGCCTGCAACTCGGCCCTAGCCAGGAATAGAACTGTGACCTCCTGGTTCATAGGTCACTGCTCAACTATTGAACCATACTGGCTGGGCAGCTCCTTCCTTTTTAAAGGCTGAATAGTATACATTACATTTTTTTTTAAACCATTCATTTGTCAACAGACACTTGGGTCATTCCCACCTTTAAGTTATTGTGAATAATGCTGTTTTGAACATGAGAATTAATTATTATAAGTTTTTGTGTGAACATATGTTTTCAATTCTTTTGGGAGTGGAGTTTTGAGGAGGGGAATTGCTGGATCATATGATAATTCCGTTTAACCTGCTAAGGAACTGTCAAACTGTTTTTTGAAAAGTGACTGTAGTATTTTACATTTCCATCAGCCATGTATGAATGTTCCAATTTCCCCACATCCTCGCCAACACTTGTTATTGTCTTTTTTATTATAGTCGGAGCAAAGTAGTAGAAGTTTATGGTGTTATAACTTATTACAAGCATGATACTGTATTGGCATATTGCAACAGTTCAAATGGAAAACAGCAAGAGAATAAGAGGGTTCCAGAGGAAATGAGACAAAATGATCAAGCAGGAAAATATTACTGATTGAGAAGTGGACTTTAGTTAACATTCTAGATGTAGGAAGATAAAAAAGACAATTATAATAAAGCTTTGAGTTTGGTAGCTTGAGAGAATGGTGGCATTAATCACAGAAACAGATAATTCTAGAAAGGAATCTGAAATGGCAAAAGAGATGTTGACATGCTATATAATCCAAACAAGTAAGTAGTTATCAGGCAGGTGAAGTTCAGGAGGTCAGGGTTGAAGACAAAGAAATATGTCTTGCTTTTAGGAGGGATCAAAGAAGCCTCGGTAACACTGGAAAGGCGTCCTCGTATATGCTTACATTACTAAGGCTGGGCTTCGCCACTTACATACCAAACATTGAGGAAGGCAGAGGAACAAAACTACACACTTGCCTTCCTGTAGTTTTTGTTGTTGTTGTTGCTTAAAATGGTAACATAAAATTTAAATAGTAAAAGTAGCATGCTTTACGCTTAGAGTTTTACCGGGACTTTAGCTATAAGACCCTTGAACTGGTGTTTGATTTTTACTGATACTATGGGGCATTCAGGACAGGGGTGCTCTTGGGCCAGGACAGTGTGAGTAGGCTGAGTGGCACTGCCCTCTGAGGGCTGGTATCGGATCGGAAGTCCTAGAGCCAGTGGTCAGCAAACTGCGGCTCGCAAGCCACATGCGGCTCTTTGGCCCCTTGAGTGTGGCTCTTTCCACAAAATACCACGGCCTGGGCGAGTCTATTTTGAAGAAGTGGTGTTAGAAGAAGTTTAAGTTTAAAAAATTTGACTCTCAAAATAAATTTTAATTGTTGTACTGTTGATATTTGGCTCTGGTGACTAATGAGTTTGCTGACCACTGTCCTACAAGCAGTTAGCAGGTTGGCTGGGAACCAAACTGGCAAACTCTCAAGGAGGGATGTGAAGTTCTCGTTTTTCTATGTCTCCAGCAACCCCCTAATAAAAAGAGGCCACTCAGCAAACAGAATGTGCACCTGTGAGAGATCACGGGTCTCTGGTGAGAGCACAGTTCCTCGGTGGTCAACACTCGCTTTGTTCAGGTGTGGAAGAGTTCCAGTATGGTAACATTCAGAAATTAATGCAATCATGACTGTGTGTTTGGGCACCTGTTCTGAAAGAGAAGTTGAGTGATACTATTTATGAGGCTATGCTCAATAATCTTAAAGAAGATGCAAAATACTGGCAGTCAGCAATCTTACTAAGGGTATGTGGTTCCAAGACCGATTTTTCTTTGTTCCCCTAAACTGAAACCTATTCTGGTATATGCTGAGATTATAGAAAAAAACAGAAACAAAAACAAAAATACTCAGAATGCAGAGCAGAATAAACATGAGGGTAACTGCTGCTAAGACAGGTTCAGACAAGAGCCCATGAGAGAGGTTGAGAGGCATCTAAGAATGGAAGCGTATGAGTTCATTTAAATGTTCTTACTCCCACACACATGCCTGCATTTTTAATTAAACAAAATAAACCTCATTGTCAAAGTTGCAGTCTTCTAAGGGTATGTGGTACCAAGACAGATTTTTCTTTGTTCCCCTAAATTGAAACCTATTCTGGTATATTTTATCTTCATCAACTGTTCACTGTGTTTTAAAAGGGTAATATGTACTTTCTACAATACTTTTCAGAATGTAGGTGAAAAAGGACAAAAACGGCTAAGATTTCTTGAATGTCTCGGTCTCCTATTCCTCCAAACCCTATCGGTCATGCCCCTCAGCACACACTTTGCAGGTGGCAGACCCGTGTGCCTAGGCTCCACACCATGCCTCACGGCCTCCACCCGCTGAGAATCTGTGAAGAAAACATCTCATGTTGGTTAAAGGTTGGTTATCCTACATTTCAAACCCCAGAAAAAGATACTTTCTCTCAAAAAGTAAACACAACTTTTCCCTACAAACCAGCCACTCCACCTGTGAGCATGTGTGTATCCATGTGAGCTGTGCACCATATACAGAAATCTTTCTTTGGGCTTTAAATACACTGTCCTTTCAACAGCTGGATGCTCATAATCAGAAGTCATTAAATACTTCCGTCACAAACAGGGGACTGTTATCCTGTGCAATCTAGTCCTTTGTTGTTGTTGGTTCTCACCTGAGGATAGTTTTTCCATTGATTTTTAGAGACAGTGGAAAGGAGAATCGGAGGCAGGGAAGGAGGGAAGAAGGGAGAGAGAGAGGGAGGAAGGGAGGAAGAGAGGAAGGAAGGGAGAGAGAGAGGAAGGAAGGGAGAGAGAGAAAAAAACACACAGAGAGAGAGAAAGAGAGAGAGAGAGAGAGAGAGAGAGAGAGAGAGAGAGAGAGGGAGAGAGAGAGAGAGAATCACATGGATGTGAGGGAGAATACGGATATTGGTTTCCTCCCACACACAACCCAGGTACGTGTCTTTGACTGGGAATTGAACCCAAGACCCTTTGGTGCATGGGCTGACACTCTAACCACTGAGCGGCACCAGCCATGTGTCTTCAAAGCTTCTAAGTAATAGACGTTTCTTTCTGTTGTAATGCTGCCGTGGCTGCTTCCCAGTTCAACGGGATCCTCCTCCAGGTCCAAGTGGGGTCATACTGGAGTCCACTGAATAGCAGGTTATTGACCTCAACAGAATATGCCCACAAAATGGTTTTCTTCCTCTTTCTCCCCGTCTCCTCACTGTCTCTTATACACACCCACACACATACAAACGCACACTCTCTTTCTGCAAATAAATGGTCCCACCTGTATGGTGCCCAATGGGAAGTGCTATTCCAAGAACGTCAGTTACTTGGCAGCAATGGCTGTTCTATTAATGCTTTTAGAAAGAAATCACTCCAGTAGTCAAGCTCTAAGAAAACAAAAGGAAGGCCTCGTGGACATTTACTTTCTGCACTTCCTAACACATTTTTCCTCGCAGTCACTAGTAAGCATTTACAGGACAAGTTCCACTAAGATAAAAACAAATATACACCAAACAAGATTGTTTCTAACCAACAGCCTTTATAGAATTAAAATTGTCAAACAAAGCTGAAATATTAGGCAGCAGTTATAAACTGTTTACTAGTAATATAGTATTTCCATTGCACAAAGAACTTATTTAAGAACTAAACAGAAATGGAGAGATACAGATATGAATTCACTTGGCTATTGTTTATAGATTATCAGATCAATTTCTATATTTTCCAGAAACAAATAATAAAAGTGGGTGGGGGGGGGGGGGAGACAAGGAAACGTGTATTATTATTTTTTTAATCAAGATGGAAAACCCACATTAGATGAAAAAATGGAGTAAAAACCAAGCAGAAAAAGCGTATATAAATTCTTGCATCTGGAACACAAATTTCTATGACACTCTTACACTTGCTAATACTTGACCTCTTTGGTCAGAGATATACCGTATTTTTCGGACCATAAGACGCTCCAGACCATAAGACGCACCAGTTTTTAGAGAAGGGAAATGAAGAAAAAAAGATTCTGAAACAAATAGTGTCCTAAAATATTTTATGTGCATTAAAACCCAACATCACAGTCATAAACACATGTAATCAACCCTGTAAAGTAAACAGCAGCATTTAGAACCATTTTAGAGCCGGGCAAGCACACAGAGACCACACAGAGCCGGGCAAGTAAAAAAACTTTTTTTTTAAAGTATATGTGTAGGCTATATTTGGACCATAAGATGCAGGGACTTTTCCCCCCCACTTCTGGGGGGAAAAAAGTGCGTCTTATGGTCCGAAAAATACGGTAGCTATTATAAACCAACTGGAGACCTGATGCACAAAGTTCATGCTAAAGTAGGCCTTCCTCCCCCCGGCTGCCCGCACCGGCTTCCCTCTGGCACCCAGGACTGGGCTTCCCTCAAAGCCCTGGCTTCGTCAGGAAGGTCATCCAGAAGGATGCCCAGTCTAATCAGCATATTATGCTTTTATTATTATAGATTATTATAGATGGAGATGTGCCCAGTATGTTTTTAAAATATATATATTTCTTTATTAATTTCAGAGAGGAAGGGAAAAGGAGAGATAGAAACATCAATGATGAGAGAGAATTGCCCCCTACTGGGAATCGAGCCCACAACCCAGGCATGTGCCCTTGGCCAGAATCTAACCTGGGACCCTTCAGTCTGCAGGTCAACGCTCTACCCACTGAGCCAAGCTGGCTAGGGCGATGTTCAGTATCTTAAATCTGAAAAGCCAGTTCAGGGTATGGTTTAGTTTTCATTAACTAAAACAGGAAACAATTCTCTAAGACAGAATTGCCATTCCCAACGCCCAAGTATTTTGGGAATCTCCTCTAGAAATTAGATGTAATGAAGGAGAAGAAAGGGATAAAGAAAAGTGTGTATTCATTTTAATGGTTCATCTGTCATTTCCTATTTCTCCATACAAAGAATATTTGGTATTGGTGATTGTATTTATATGGCTGACTGCAGGACACTAATTCTACTGGGAGTTCAATTTTTAGCTGAATCTCAGAAGAAATTTATTTCCCATAACTTTCATAAGCAAACTAAGGAAGGAGGCAGGCAGAAGAGGTAAAGTGTAAGTCTATTTCAGATTCTAATTCTGACACTGATACTCCATAACTTCATGACCTTGAGTCAATCACTTAAGGAAACTGAAGACTACTGATGCCTATAAAAAGTTGAATTATAGTATTTCGGTTCCAAACCAGATTTAGGGCTTTATGATTCTATGACTTAGATATCTAATTTAATGAAAATGAAGAAATACATATGTAAAAAAGGAGGTACTGCACAAATGAATAAGATATAAAAACATGAGCAAAATTATATTGGTAAAATTACATCAATTTAAATACACCTAAGTAATATTAAAACTATTTTATAATGAATAATCCTTAAATTTTAATATGTAACTGTAACGATAGTCACAATGCCCATTATTATAATGTATATTCTCCTTTAGATATAGTAATTTTATAAATGACTAGAGTCCTGGTACATGAACTTAGTGCATGGGGAGGGGTGGAGGGAGGTAAGTAAGTCTGACCTGCACCCTCTCCAATCCAGGACCCCTCCAATCCAGGACCTCTCACAATCTGGTACTGCTGGCTCCTAACGGCTCACCAGCCTCCTAGCTTGATCTCCCTAACTGCTCTCCCCTGCCAGCCTGATCTCCCTAACTGCTCTTCCCTCTGCCTGATTGCCCTAACTGCTCTCCACTGCTGGCCTGATCACCTCTAACCACTTCTTCTTCGGCCCTACCACCATGACTTTGTCCGAAAAAACATCCAGTTCAGTCTAATTAGCATAGTACCTTTTTATTAGTATAGATGTAATGGATTTTTCAGAGTAATGAGGTCACTACTATGGTTCACTTAGATTGAATTGCTAATTGCATCCATTTATAACAGTAATAGATTGAGAAATCGATAACCTGGCAGACTGTAACTGCTTTAGAAAAAAAAAAAAAAACACACCTCAAGTCTATAACATTAACATAGATATTTAAAAATTAATTCATTTTCCCTACTCTTGAGGAAATTATTAGGTGTATATGAATCCCACCTTCCCATTTCTTTAAGAGAGATGGTAAGTAAAGGATACATTTTAAATTATTCAGAAAATAATTTATGCAAAGATGCTATAATGTCATATGAGCTATATGAGTGAAAGTATAAAGCCATTACATTAATAACGTCATTACAAACATCAAAGGATGAGAAAAATTCTAATGCTTGATGAGATGGCAAACATTATAGAAAGGAACATTTTAGACTACATATAAAACTTTCAACATTTGATTCATGATGAATTTTAAAAAGTAAAATTACTGCCCAACTGGAGTGGCTCAGGAATTGAGTGTCAGCCTATGAACCAGGAGGTCATGGTTCAATCCCCAGTCAAGGCACATGCCCAGGTTGTGGGCTTGACTCCAGTGTGGGGTGTGCAGAAGGCAGCTGATCAATGATTCTCTTTCATCATTGATATTTTTATCTCTCTCTCCCTCTCTCATCCTCTCTAAAATCAATAAAAATATGTATTTTTTTTAAAAAGCAACATTACTCCAGTTATAATGCTGTACTCTAAACATTTTATACTCTAACAATTTAAACAAGGAAAATTCATCAAATCTTATCTACACTAATAAAAGAGAAATATGCAAATTGACTGTACCTTCATGGTGCCCATCAGCCAATCAGGAGTGAGTATGCAAATCAACCCAGTATAGATTGCAGCTTAATTTGCATATACAGGCACAAGTGGGGCCTCTGGGCAGCATGGGAAGGCAGAAAAGTGGCTCTGGGCCAGAGCAAAGGTGGTGCAGGCAGCCAGGGGAAGGAAGGCCCATTCTTGCACGATCTTCGTGCACTGGACCTCTAGTTTCCAATAAAAAGGCAAAGGAGAGAGGAAAACTCCACAGATTTCCCCAAAGATTCTAATTTTATCTTGTTCCTTAAAATGGAGTATTATGTTCAAAAGATTTCAGAACACACAGAGAAACTCCAGTGTTATGATTACCTGGATTGTTAAAATAAATTATGCAATTGCAAAATCAAGGAATTAAAAAATAACAAAATACTTCTATCATAAGATATTTTTAAAAACACAGGTTAGCTGTGGCTGGGTAGCTCAGTTGGTTGGCATGTCATTCCTTACACCAAAAGGTTGCGGGTTCCATCCCCAGTCAGAGCATGTATGGGAGGCAATCAATTGATGTTTCTCTATCACATTGATGTTCTGTCTCTCTCCTCCCTCTTACTCCCTCTGCCCTCCTTCCTCTTTCTCTAAAAATCAATGAAGACAAAAAAAAAATATATATATATATATATATATATATATATATATATATACACATACACACACACACACACACACACACACACATAAATCAATGAAGACAAATCCTCAAGTTTGAATTTTAAAAAGAAAAAGTTTAGTAAACATCAAGTTAAGACAAATGGTGATTCTCTTTCCATACACATGAATGACAATCAAAATATTAATAGCTGTCATGTCAACAACATGGGTTATAGTGCTGCAGGAGGGTCCTGGAGGACACCTACAAGCTGAGATTATGATAGTTGTGGGGAGGTTCAGGGAGTCATGAGGAGAGAGCCACATGGTTTAGACAGCAAAATTCTCCAGCTACCTTGGCAATGTTTCAGTAATCATCAGCACAGCCACACTCGTGTAAACCTGCTGCATAGCAGTTCTGGCTGTTTATATGATTCTTATAAGGGATTAAAAAAAAAAAAAAAGGCATTAAGCAAATGTTAAAAGTCTTTACAAATCTACCACTTATTATTGAAGAAAATGTAACTATTAACACTGGTAATAGCTAGAAAGCAATATCATGGGGAAATTTGATGGAAGGAATGAAAAATTAAAAATGAAAGATTTTTGAATTTTTCAAAATTAACTGTGAAAATTATATAAAATATTTCATGACAATTTTAAAACTATTAAAAATACAAACATGAGATTAAACCTTTAAGTGATTAAACCATTAAGGCAGAACTGAAATACACTTTTCCCTAAATAAACAAGACATTTAGTATATATAAAAAAAAAAACCTATAAATTCAATCACACTGATAAATGAGACATCCAGGTAAATATTTTTAATAGCAAAATTTTGACATACTTTTCATAAAATTATCCTTTTCATTTAAACTGGGTTTTCATATATTAAATTTCCTGGAGATGCTTATGACTGTTGCTACTTAAAAATGACTTCTTATGAACAAGCATATCATAATGATGAAGAAATGGCAGCATAATTCAAAAATGCTGATGCCACATTAGAGGTTGTCTGTATAGAACTGCACATTTTTTAAAAAACGTTTTAAATCATTTTTTATTTACTAGATCTTCTAGGTGAAATATACAAATCTAAAGGGGACAGGGATTTGTTGTTGTTGTCCTCTTGCTGAAAGGAATTAAAGTTACCTGGCAACCGCTGTGTTGTAGAAACCAAAATAAGAGTTGGTTGTCTACCACCAGTTCCTCTAATACAGAAGTGTACAAGCAAGTAGAAAAACACTGTTATTGTGATGGTGTTTTGACATGACAAAGTAAAAATCATCAAGAAATTTCCAGGAAAAAGAAAGCCTCCTAAAAGCATAATAATTGTAACTACACCAATCACTCAGACAAAAACATACACACTCCAAAAAAGAAAATAACAAAAGACTTGACCAAAGAATATACAGAGGGGGACTGATAATAGAAGCATTTTAAAGGTCTTTAAAATATTCTACACAAAAAATATAAAAGAGCATAATAATAATAATTATTATGATGATGATGATTATAATGATTATTTATAGAACCAGTGACTTTATTTTTAAGCTTACTTTTATCAAGGCAAACAAGGATATAAAAATTTGAGTTATAAAGAATTATAACAGGATAACAGCAATTAGAATGTGAATACAGTTTCTGATAGTGGTACATAATAAGGAATATTTATATTTTAGAAAATTTCCTTTGTGTCATATTTCAGAGTGCAAAAAATTAGCTCTGAGATAACAGTAACTTTGCTCCCTAGTAAAACACAATATATTTTAATACAAGAGCTCAATCATTATGGAACGTGTGTGCATACACTTTATACATATGCAAATATGACAGCAGAAAAGAGCAGGCGTGTGAGAATTGGTATTTTCCTCTATGTATCAATGACTGGGGCTTTGGAACATGGGCAGTGTTTTTAAGATAGTGAAGTAGTAAAATCACCATTTGAAAGTCATCAATGAGCAATGTGGAGTTTGGGGATAAAGGAGCCGCTGGCTCTGCCTTTAGTAAATGATCTCTAGGCCGAAACCGGTTTGGCTCAGCAGTAGAGCGTCAGTCTGCGGACTGAAAGGTCCCAGGTTCGATTCCGGTGAAGGGCATGAACCTTGGTTGCGGGCAAATCCCCGGTAGGGGGTGTGCAAGAGGCAGCTAGTCGATGTTTCTCTCTCATTGACGTTTCTAGCTCTCTAGCTCTCTCCCTTCCTCTCTGTGAAAAATCAATAAAATAAAAAATAAGAAAAAAGAATAAAAAAAGAAAATGATCTCTAGGAAAAGCCCTTACCTGGTTCACTTGGGTTCATAGGCCACGGAATATCAATGTTAAACATCTTGACCCTCCTCCGTTGACTCACAACAGGTAAGAAGCTAAATGAAACTGGAACATCTAACTCCTTATACCTGAGAATGTAAAAGAGTCCTTTCTAAGAAAGATCAATTGCCAGTCAACTGACCAGCTCTAACCTCCAACACTGAACCAGAAAAAGCAGAGAAAAGAAACAAATGAACAACCATTACTAGATGCATGTTATTTCACCTCAGTAGCCATTAAAAGCCAGATACTTTGCATGCCAGAACAACTTCTTCCCTTTGGAGAAAAAAAACACAAACGAGTAAATGAAAGAACCTAAACGAAATAAGCCAGTCGGAGGAAGATAAACATCACATGATCTCACTCATATGTGGGATGTAATGATCAACATAAATTTGATGAATAAGAATAGATCAATTTACAGATAAGTGGTAGGGGAGGGAGGTTAGGGAGCAACCAAAGGACTGGTATGCATGCATATTAGCAAAACCAATAGTTAATTGGGGGAAAAGGAAACTTTAGACAATAAAAAAAATAATAATAATAAAAAGAAAGAACCTAATAGTGAGATAAACTTAATCAGGTTTCACTAGGAATGCAGCTGCTTTAGACAACCTCACTGCAGATAGCCTTATGGTGTGATAGCAATTTCCCCTCCAAGTGCCTGTCAGGTCAGCGTCTCCAGGTCATCTCGAGCCACAAATGACGTCATGCTTTATCAGAGAGCATATCAGAGGTGACTTAAATCATCAAAGTGCAGTGACTAGTTAAAAATGAGTTTCTACTGAAAGTAGTCATTTATTAAATAAAGAGAATATATACTCTTTATTTTTTGAGCAGTGATGAGGGGAGACCACCTCACATAGAACCAAACCAGACTTTCATCTTCAGCACTCCGGGAAAAGGCATGGTGCCTGTAGGTACGTGAATGGCTTATAGCCTTTGAGGTACCGTGGGCACTGAATGGTGCCCGTTAACTGACGCCCTGCTGGGTATGGCCAGCCCCTCCTCCACTTGCCTTTCTATGAATAACAGTTCATTGCAAATACAGTCATGGGCCAATTAAGATTACCGTATTTTCCGGCGTATAAGACGACCCCCTAATTTTACAGTTAAAACATAGGTGTAGGCCTATATTCGCTGTATAAGACTACCCCCCACTTCCGAGGCAACACCAGTTCTTTTTTTAATAGACCGCCTCTCTGAATCTGGCCAATCTGAGCAGGCTTTTTACTAGAACACAGTGTAGCTTCGGTACAGAACATGTACACTATGTTTTAGTAAAAAGCCTGCTCGGATTGGCCAGAGTCAGAGAGGTGGTCTATTAAAAAAAGAACTGGTGTTGCCTCGGAAGTGGGGGGTAGTCTTATACAGCGAATATAGGCCTAAACCTATGTTTTAACTGTAAAATTAGGGGGTCGTCTTATAAGCCAGAAAATACGGTGGGCTATTTTCCTTCACCTCAGATTGGAAAACTGAGAGCAGAAAGAGAAGTTGAATTGAAACTCTACAGTTACCCATAAGATATTTTATTGCCTTGTTTATTTTCTTTTTATAAGGGTAAGGTTTTTCAGGTTGTTTTACTTTTTTTTTAATTAATAAACTATTTTTTAGAACAAATTTAGGCTTGTTGTACAACTTAGCTAAGTACAGAGTAGTCATATAGTTCTGTCCACACACATGCACAGCCTCCCCCACTATCAACATCCCTGATCACAGTGGTGCATTTGTTACAGCTGCTGAACCTACCCTGACACATCATTATTTCCCAAAGTCTACATTAGAGGTCGCTCTTGGTGCTATACATTCTATGAATTTTGAGAGATGTAAAATGGCATGTATATTATCAAATAGTTTCACTGCCCTAAATATCCTATACTCCTATTCACCCCTCTTCCTACCCTTAAATTCCTGGAAACCGCTAACCTTTTTGCTGTCTCTGTAGTTTCACCTTGTCCAGAATGTCATGAAATTGGAATCAAGCTGTATGTGGCTTTTAAAGAATGGCTTATTTCACTTAGTAATATGCATGTGAGATTCCTCCATGTATTTTCATGGCTTGGGAGCTTATTTTATTTTAATGCTGAATAATATTCCATTGTCTGAAGACCAGCTTATTTACTCACCTGCTGAAGGGCATGTTGATTGCTACCACATTTTGTCAATTATAAAGAAAGCTGCCATACACATCCAAGTGAAAGTTTTTGTCTAATCAGTGCTTTCCAGTTCTCTTGTACAACTACCAAGGAACACAATGGCTGGACTGCATGGTTAGAATAAGAAACTGCCAAACTTTCTTCCTAAGAGGCTGTATGATTTTTCTATCCCCAAAACAATGATGCTCTAAATCCTCACTAGCATTTGGTGTTACCAGTGTTTGGATTTTGACCATTCTAATCATTGTGTAGTGGAATCTCATTGTTGTTTTAATTGTTGCAAATTGAAACATGATGTTGAGCATCTTTTCATAGGCCTACTTGTCATCTGTGCATTTCCTTTGGTGAGATGTCTGTTCAGGTCTTTTGCTCATGTTTAAAATCAGTTCATTCATTTATTTTATTGTTTTCAGAGTTCTTTGTATATTTTCAATATCGTTGCATGTAGATGACCAATTGTTTCAGCACCACTTGTTGAAATGATTGTCTTTGTTCCTAGTCTTGCCTTAGTCCAACAAAGATCAGTCAACCAAATTTATGTGGGTCTACTTCCAGGTTCTCTACTCTGTTCCACTGATTTGCCTATTCTTTTACTAATGTCATACTGTATTGACTATTGTAGCTTTATAATAAGACTTGAAGTCAGGTTGTGCCAGCCCTCCATCTTCTTCTCTTTCAATATTGTGTTTTCTGCTTTTCCACTTAAATTCAGAATCCATTTGTTTATATTCACAAAATAACTTTCTGGGATTTTGACTGAAATTGTGTTGAATCTATAAATTAAATTGTGAAGAACAAACATCTTGAGACAATACTAAGTCCACCTAGCCATGAACATGGACTATCACTCCATTTACTTAGTTGTGTGTGTGTGTGTGTGTGTGTGTTTGTGTGTGTGTGTGTGTTTTGTTTTCTGTTTTTGTTTTTTGTATCTTTCATTGGAGTTTTTCAATTCCCTTACATATGCCTATGCATCTCATTTTGGGAGCTATTAATGTAAATGATAATGTGTTTTCAATTTCAAATTCCATTTGTTCATTGCTGGTACATAGAAAAGTAATTGATTTTTACATATTAACCTTATACCCTGCAACTTGCTATAACTGCTTATTAGTTGCTGGAGTATTTTTGTTGATTATTTTAGATTTTCTATAGATCATGCCATCTGAGAATAAACACAGCTTTATTTCTTCCTTCCCAATCTCTTGTTTCCTCTTATCGCATTAGCTAGGAGTTCTACCAAGCATTCAAATAAGAACTAAAACCTATCCTCCTCAAACTATTCCAAAAATTTCAAGAAGAAGGCACACTTCTTTTAAGCTTTTTCTATTAAGCCAGCATTATCCTAATCCCAAAACCAGACAAAGACACTGCAACAAAAGAGAACTACAGGCCAATACCCTTGATGAATATAGATGCTAAAATCCTCAACAAAATTCTAGCAAATCAGATTCAGCAATACATTAGAAAGATCATACACCATGACTAAGTGGGATTTATTCTGGGGCTACAGGATGGTACAATATATGCAACTCAATAAATATGATATATCACATAAACAAACTGAAAGACAAAAATCACATAATTGTATCAATTGATGCAGAAAAAACATCTGACAAAATCCAACACCCTTTCTTGATAAAAACTCTCAGCAAAGTGGGAATAGAAGGATCATAATTCAACATAATAAAAACCCTACATGACAAATCTACAGCTGACATCATACTCAATAGGCAAAAACTAAAACCATTTCTCCTAAGAACAGGAACAAGACAAGGATGCCCATTTTCACTACTCCTGTTCAACATAGTACTAGAAGTACTAGCCATAACAATCAGACAAGAAGAAGAAATAAAAGTCATCCAAATTGGAAAAGAAGAAGTAAAACTGTCCTTATTCGCAGGTGACATGATACTATACATAGAAAACCCCAAAGACTCCATCAAAAAACTACTAGACCTAATAAATAAATTTGGCAATGTAGCAGGACACAAAATTAACATCCAGAAATCTATAGCCTTTTTATACACCAATAATGAATTCACAGAAAGAGAAATGAAAAAAAAATAATAATAATAAAATAAAAAACATCACATTTACCATTGCAAAAAAAAAAAAAAAAATTAGGATATCTAAGAATAAACTTAACTAAGGACGTAAAAGACCTGTACTCAGAAAACAACACAACATTGAAAAAGGAGATAGATGAAGACATAAACAAATGGAAGAACATACCATGTTCATGGATTGATAGAATAAACATCATTAAAATGTGTATACTGCCTAAAGCAATCTATAGATTCAATGCAATACCTATTAAAATACCAATGGTATATTTCAAAGATCTAGAACAAACTCTACAAAAATTCCTCTGGAATAAAGAAAGACCTCAAATAGCCACAGCAATCATGAGAAAGAAGAACAAAGTTGCAGGGATCACAATACCAGACATCAAGCTATATTACCAAGCCATGGTTCTCAAAACTGCCTGGTACGGCCCAAGTACAGACATTCGGAAAGCCAAGAGACTTATGAAAACATTCTCAAAGCCACTAATCATCCGAGAGATGCAAACCAAAACAACAATGAGGTACCACCTCACACCTGTCAGAATGGCTATCATCAACATATGACAAATGCTGGAGAGAATGTGGAGAAAAAGGAACCCTCCTTCACTGCTGGTGGGAAGGCAGACTGATGTAGCCACTATGGAAAACATTATGGCATTTCCTCAAAAAATTAAAAATGGAACTGCCATTTGACCCAGAAATACCTCTTCCAGGAATATATCCTAAGAAAACAGAAACATCACTCAGAAAGGATATATGCACCCCTATCTTCGTAGCAGCATAATTTACAATAGCTAAGATTTGGAAACAGCCTAAATGCCCATCAGCAGATGAGTGGATTAGAAAACTATTGTACATCTACACAACGGAATTCTACACTGCTATAAAAAAGAAGGAATTCTTACCATTTGCAGCAGCATGGATGGAACTGGAGAGCATTAAGAAATAAGCCAGTCAGTGAAAGAAAAATACCACCTGATCTCACTCATTTACGGATAATAAAGAACATTATAACCTGATGAACAAAAAATATAGATACAGAGACAGAGACAGAGAAGCATTGACCAGACTGTCAAATTATAGCGGGAAGGCTAGGGGGTAAGAGATTTGAATGCATATAAATATAACCAATGGACACAAGACACTGGGGGGAGGGGGGGGCATATGCTGGGTGGTAGGGGAGGCTGGGGGAAGGTCAAAGGGGACAAAAAGGAGACATATGTACTAACATTTGTAATATTTTAAACAATAAAAAAGAATAATACAATACTTAATAAGTAATAATATAGTAGAATAAACTCTGTTTCCTGTACTCAAAAAATCTAACAAACAAACAAAAACAAAATTAATGAACAAACAACACAGCAACAGACTCATGGATACAGCAAACTGATTGTCAGATGAGGGGGATTTGGGAGGCTGAAAAGGGGGAAGGGATTAAAAGTACAGATTGGTAGTTGCAGAATAGTCATGATGATATAAAGTACAGCATAGGAAACACAGTCAATATTACTGTAATAACTATGTAGATTTATTGAGGGTCACTTTGAACATTATATAAATTTCTAATTACTATGTTGTACAGCTGAAGCTAATATAATATTGTATGTCAACTATTAATAAATTTTTTAAAAATTTGAAGTTTGATTTATGGAAATAAGATCAAAGTAACTTTGCTCTTTGTGCTGTCATAAAGTAATATTATTGCATAACAAGATAACAGTAACATAGACAACTTAGAAAAAAATTGTTAATTGTCCCTATTGGTTTCATTACCCAAAATATATCATTTAGTACAACTGTTCTAATGAATACTTTTTTCCATCACCAAAAGATTCTTTCTTTAAGTTGGGTAAAGAATTAATAAGTTTCACCTTTTAAGAACACTAATATTCTCACATTATGAGAAATACTGCAGAAAGTATAAAGATAATCTATAAGAAAGCTGGAATTAAAACCTTCATAATTCTGAAATGTTTATACAGGCATTTGAATGTAATACTATTTTCCCCACTTAGAAAGAAATAGAAAGGTCACTTACAAAATGCAATGAAACAGATATTTATTTAACATTTGTAATATGCCGCAAGTAGTCATGTATAATATATGCCTAACTATGCTGGATTTGAAGTTCAGAGAAATTTCAGAAATGTTATTTTATCTGTCTTTCATTTAATAGAGGAGGAAGTATGCAGTAAGCATCCTGCCTAGAATCTTATCAAAAGTCAAAGATTTCATTTAAAATCAACAATTCCTTTTTGCAATACCTAGGATGTACTAATGCTGTTTGGCCTGTCTTGAGAGGTGCATGCTATGGACATGTGAAGAAGATGATAAAGCCTTGGAAGATTAGAAAACATTAAAACAGGCAAAGACAAGCATATGAAAATAATGCCACCTGGAGGAAAGAGAAGGGTCTATTCCTATAGGTCTATTCTGAGGTATGAGCCCTGCCTTAACTTTTTCAAGATCCCAGGTGGCACATTGTAGTTTCCAAAGTAAATGGGCAGACATAACTAACACTGGCAACAAGGACCAGCATTCTTTATCAAGAAGCAGTTGTAGCCCTGGGCAGTGTTCCCAGTGGTTAGAGCATCAGCCCAAGAACAGCAGAGTATTTGGGTTTGATTCCAGTCAAGGGCATATACCTTGGTTGCACAATGAATCCCCAGCCCTGTTCAAAGTGCATGTGGGAGGCAACCAATCAATATTTCTCTCTGTGTGTCTCTCCCTTTCATACTCTCTAAAAAAAAAAAAAAAAAAAAAAAAAAAAAAAAAAAAAAATTATCAATGGAGCCTAGCTGGCGTAGCTCAGTGATTGAGCATCAATCTATGAACCAGGAGGTCACAGTTCAATTCCTGACAGGGCACATGCCAGCTCAAGTATCATGCAGGTGGCAGCCAATCAATGATTCTTTCTCATCATTGTTGTTTCTGTCTCTCTCTCCCTCTCCCTTCCTCTCTGAAATCAATGAAAATATTTTTTTAAAAAGCAATGGAAAAATATATTCGGATAAGGATTAACAAAACAAAGACAAGAGAGAGGGAAGGAAAGGAGGGAGGGAGGGAGGGAGGGAGGGAGGGAGGGAGGGAGGGAGGGAGGGAGGGAGGGAGGAATGGAAAGAAAACCATTTTTCCTAACTTACAAGGTGGGAACTCAGAAAACTATGGTCTGATATTGGTAATTTTGAAAATTAAATATATTATTATAGGAGAGAAGAAAGACATACTTCTAATTGTAGTATTTAAAATTGTTTGGTTTTGTTGTTACCATGTGTTTATAATTTTTGAAAAGTCAATGTATAAAATAACCAAACAGTCACACACATACTAGTACCCTTCTGTGTTCCTTATTTCCCAGAAATGATAGTTCAGACTTAGAATGGTACTCAAGAATATTTCCCGCCGGGACCGGTTTGGCTCAATGGATAGAACATCGGCTTGGGGACTGAAGGGTCCCGGGTTCGATTCCGGTCAAGGGCATGTACCTTGGTTGCGGGAATATCCCCAGTAGGGGGTGTGCAAGAGGCAGCTGATTGATGACTCTCTCATCGATGTTTCTAACTCTCTATCTCTCTCCCTTTCTCTCTGTATAAAAATCAATAAAATATATTTAAAAAAAAAGAATATTTCCCACCTACACATGACAACCGATGTATCAGTATGTATGTATACATGTATAAATGCATGCATATATGTAGTTGGGTTGCGGGTTTGCTATGCACTTGGTTACACACCAATTATTGTGAGAGATTAAACAAACACACCAGATGTGATCTTGGCTCTCAACAAAACTCAATCTTGATAAAAGAAGACAGTGGTTGGCACATAAATAGCTGATATATTTTAATCTGTTAACTAATTTGAAGACACTCCAAAATATTTTTCACATGGATCCCAAATCCCAGAACACCACCATGTAGGAAATTTCCATTCCCAGAAGAAGCTCCTGGGAGGAAAACAGCAAGACTACCGTCTGCCTTCAAGCAATATTTCTATGTCATTTAGTTTACCCAGTGAAGACAGTAAAAGATGACTGTAACAGATGAAACTATGGGGCTCATCGTTTCTATCCCGACTGAAACAAGACAGGGGATGGAAATAAGCTCTCATCTCTTCTTCAGGGGCATTCTTCAGAGACTAGGCTGCAGGACTTCTGTAATCTCTGTCTGGCCCAATGTTGAGAAAACTCTGTCAGCTGTAGTACTGAGGGCCATTTAGGTAATGGGATGAGTCACATCTTTGAGCCAAGCATCCAGGGAAATTCCTCCCTTGACCAGTGTGTGAGTCCTACAACTTCTATCACATTTGATTTTTGAAAAATCATAGTAGTGATTCTTTCCTATGAGTCTGTATACTCCACAAGGGTCAGGATGATGCTCTCCTCTTTCCTAATACATTGATGTTCAACATGTGCTGGAGGAATGAACAGATATTTATCCAACCACTGCACCTTTAACAGCCAATACGCTGGATATTGGACTTAGATTAATTTATCCGACTGTCTCAGCAACACATGAGATAAGTTGTTTTTTTTTTGTTTTTTTTTAAATATATGTATATTTTATTGATTTCAGAGAGGAAGGGAGAGGGAAAGAGAGACAGAAACATCAATGATGAAAGAGAATCATTGATTGGCTGCCTCCTGCATGTCTCCTACTGGAATCGAGTCCACAACTCCAGGCATGTCCCCTTGATTGGAATCGAACCCAGGACCCTTCAGTCCACAGGCCAATGCTCTATCCACTGAGCCAAACCAGCTAGGACACATAAGATAAGTTTTATTAGCTATTCCAGTTTTACAGATGAAAAAGCAGATTCAGAGAGGTGAAAGCTACTATGCTGAATAAGAATATACACAACTTATACCAAGGAAAGTTAAGATTCAAGACTAGATCTCCCTAACTCCAAAGATCAGATTGTTTGATGACATCAGCTCTTTAGGAGTAGATTTTGATCATTTAGAAACAAGTAGGCAACATAGATTCCTTTGGGGGAAGGAGGATATGGCAAAAAGCAGAAATAACCTAAAAGAGGATGGGAAAGGAAGGTCATACAGGTAATAATATCAAGGAGGAAGAAACTAGTCACAAAAGCATGGAGCATAAAAGAATGGGTGAGGGAAGCAGAAATGAAAAGGGACAAAGCAAGTAAACACAGTAAAATGTTTTATAGGATTTAGTAAAAAAAAAAAAAAATTGCAAATAGAGGGCAAAGATAATTCAAAATGAATAGTTATTTAACCCTATGTCCTAATTCCTTCCTCAGTAATATGGGGATGATAATACCAACAAAAATAGAGGAGATGTGAGAATTAAATATTATAAGATAATTTCTGGAAAGTGCCTACCATGGTGCTTAACACAATGTAAAGACATATTCAATATTGGTCATTATTAGTGTGATGTATTTACCTTAGTATGCCACCTGAAGCAAATGTCTTTCCCTTTCCAAGCCTCCATTTTCTCATTTGTAAATGCAATAGATAAGTTAGAGTCTCTAGAGTTCTTTCCAGTCCATAATAATATATGATTTTATGTTTGAAAATATACTACATTTTTGCAATTCTGATGATTTACTGAAATGTTAAAGTAAAGGTAGTGGGAATCCAGGTAGCGATATCTTACAAGTTGGAAACAGCTCTACTTTACACAGCAAATCTAAAGTTCAAAAATACATTCAAACACAAATATACAGGCACACAGAATTAAACACACAGGTGTTTTGTCTGTTTGTTAAGCTGTTCAATTCAAAGGAAGGTGAATGAAAAAGTTTCTGATAATTTGTTACGAAGAGGAAAGAGAACTGGAACATGTATTCACTGAAAACTCTTCACAGTCTCCTTATTTTTTTCATATTTTCCCTGGAAACATAATTGCTAATATTTAGTCAAATGAATAACACCACTTTATTATTACATAGTTTCCTTTTGCCTTTTCTTCCCCTTTATCATGATTCTACCAGATAATAAGGGGTTCCCCTCTATACTGTTGCAGGTATAGATCTTAACAGACTGTAATGTCAAGCAAAGTAGTTCTATACAAACACTCAGTAATGTTGGAAATCATTCCTAAATGCAGTAGGAATGCCACACTTTTGAAACAAAACAACATTAAAACAAGAGTCGTGCAGGAGGAAGCCAATCAAGGATTCTCTCTCACCGTTGATGTTTCTGTCTCTCTTTCCCTCTCGCTTCCTCTCTGAAATAAAAAAAAATTGTGAGAAACAATTTTAAAACAAGAGAACATGGCAGATTTCACTCCCAATTGTCTGTTTCCCTGCAGGTATGTGGTAACATTACGAGGGATGGTTAAGCTGCAGTAGCTTCTAAAAGCGTCTGAGTCAGCTTGGTTATGAAAGAGGGCGATGCTCTTAAAGAGCTTCATCACCTCCAGCGCTTGGATAGTAAAGCACTTACTCACTCGTCCCAGTTCAACGCTACTATTTTAAGTTTAAATTAGAAAGCTTCTTTCCGGTGGGAATGATAGTTTAAAATAAACAATGTGGGATGTTGGGGGAAAGCCTCCTTTTAAGCACTTCTCATGTTTCTCCTTTCCATTCCCCCCTGCCCCCCGTCAAGTTTTACTACAATCAGTGCTTCCTTATTCTGTATCAGTGTTCACGATCCAGGCCATTAAGCAGTTTATGAGCTGCAGGCCACTCCTTCCCCACCTCCCTCCAGTTTCATCACTGGTGTTCAGAATTCTGGAACAGTGTGTATGAACGCCAGAGCCATGGGTGCTTGGCCACATGGGAAGGCGTCAGGGATGACCTGGAACTCCTATGCAAGAGGGAGCACCCTGGCGCCAATCTTAACATCACCAAGACAGCTGTTGGCTTTCATAGATGAGCTCCCATTCAATTCCTCAGCTGTCTTCTAAAAGAACTGTATAAAAGCAGTTAATACAAAGAACCCTGAGGGTTTTGTACAACTTCATGATATTTGAAACAAAAATGCCTGCCATCAGGCATTCATTTTATATTCACTGACAGAGACTTTGACTACAGTTTATTTAATTAACTATTTCTACTAAGAAGTCATGTATCAAAAAAGTCCAGAATACACCAAAACTGGTTTGGCTCAGTGAAAAGGTCCCAGGTTCGATTCCGGTCAAGGGCATGTACTTTGGTTGCGGGCACATCCCCAGTAGGATTTGCAGGAAGCAGCTGATCGATGTTTCTCTTTCTCTTTCATCGATGTTTTTAACTCTCCATCCCTCTCCCTTCCTCTCTGTAAAAAAATCAATAAAAAATATATTTTTTTAAAAAGTCCAGAATACAAACACATGCAATCAGCAATAACTGAAAAGGAATAAACAGCCTAAAATAGCTATGTTGCTTCTTGTATATATATTTCACATTCATTCTACAATCGATATTTTATAATACAGAAACAATTCCCTCTAAGTCTCATCTTTATGAGGATAGTCCATTGAATAAATCAATTTTTATTGCATGCTTGCCTCTCCAAGTGAAACTATGGTATAGTCGAATGAAAGTGATATTTAAATCCATTTCTTAAACTAGAAACATCAATCAGAAAGGATATATGCACCCCTATGTTCATAGCAGCACAATCTACAATAGCCAGAATTTGGAAACAGCGTAGGTGCCTGTCAGCAGATGATTGGATCAAAAAACTATGGTACATCTACACAATGGAATATACTATGCTGCCATAAAAAAGAAGGAATTCTCATCATTTGCAGCAACCTGGATGGAATTGGAGAACATCATGCTGAGTGAAATAAGCCAATCAATGAAAGAGAAATACCACATGACCTCACTCATTTATGGATAATAAAGAACATTATAAACTGATGAACCAAAAGAAAGATATAGAGACAGTAAAGCAACAAGCAGACTGTCAAATTACAGCGGGGAGGGGAGGGAGATCTGGGGGAGATAATAGATCAACCAAAGGACTGGTATACATGCATATAAGTACAACCAATGGACATAAAACTCTGGGGAGGAAGGGTATGAATGGGAGGGAGGGGAGCAAATAAAATCAATAAAATATATTTTTTTTTAAAAAGATGGATATTGTTTATTCAAAGTCAAAAAAATTTTTTTTTAAATAATAATAAATCCATTTCTTAGAAATGCATTAACTTAATCGTCTTCGTCAAATTCTGACCACTTTTGGCTTATAACCACACTTAACTTAGTTTCCAACAAAGGTATAAGAAGAAGAGAAAATATTAATGTTCCAATATAGGATAGATGATTTCTGTGAAAGCAAGAGGGTTAAGACATAGCATTGCTTTGGGTAGAAAAGTACTGTATACTCCTAAGAAATCTCACATAGACTATGTGGGCCTACAGTGATTAAGAAAATGTCATCTTCCAAGCAAAATAATGAAAAGCAAGCAAATAAAACAAGCCAATGAAAAGAATTTTTTTAAGTCTATAATCTATTTCTAACATATCTTAATTCAATGTATCAGAAGTGTACAGTATCTTATAACTAATAAACATTAAGTCATATTTTTTCACAAATCCAGAAGGAATCTTCACTCAGCAACAGAAATAAAAAAAAGTCCATTTTCAGATTTCATTGTGTAGTTAAATGAGTTCTTTAAGTAATTTCTTTCAAATGAAAAGACACTCTGATGTTAGTTAAATTTATTTACAGAAATTTAATATTTAAAGTTTATTTCTAAGCCTCCTATGTGAATTATAGATTTGGACAAATTTTCTCTAAATTATTACATATCTAAATTTCTCTTATACCAAACATGACTTAAAATAAATTTGTTGCTTGGTTTATCTCTTAGAAAAAAGAACTTTCATTTTTTTTAAAGTTGAATTCACTTCCTTTATAGTATCACTTTTCAAAGATTCTGATCTTCCCTCTTTTTAGAAAGGCAGTATAATTTTAAAAATGTATATATTTTGACAGGGTCATGAACCAAAGGTGTCTAGGTTGGGAATCACCCATCCAATAACCAGTTTTTCTACCATATTCTCAAAGGCTGTGCCATATTGTAGGGTTGAATTAAAAAAAAAAAAAATTTAACTCCTGCAAGCTAGCTATACCAAACTTGGCTCTGACAGGGTCATGAAAGAAGAGCTCAACTAAGCCAACTTTTTCATTAACTACAGTTTATTCTTCAATTATTTAATTTGAATTCTTTGTTAGGCAAGAAGGTTTCTACTTTTGGATAATCGATTATGACACCCATCTAAAATGCAATATAGCCGGAACCGGTTTGGCTCAGTGGATAGAGCATCGGCCTGCAGACTGAAAGCTCCCAGGTTCAATTCCGGTCAAGGGCATGTACGTTGGTTGTGGGCACAACCCCAGGGGGTGTGTGCAGGAGGCAGCTGATCTGTGTTTCTAACTCTCTCTCTCTCTCTCTCTCTCTCTCTCTCTCTCTCTCTCTCTCTCCCTTCCTCTCTGTAAAAAATCAACAAAATATACATTTAAAAAAAAAAAAGAAAGAAAATGCAATATGAATAGACTCAAAACTTACTCATATTTTAAATATTCCAACCAGTCATCTTATAATGTACAATTAAGAGCACTGGGAAACATATACCAGATACACAGGCATTTAAATTCTTGGTGTTTTGAAACTCAAGACTTTCTTTTTATTGATAGACATAAATGAAAAACTCTTAAAATCAATCTGAGGAAAGGAAGAACAATTCCCTAAGTATGGATATCTAAAAAAATTGTTTTCTTTAAACTCCAAGTCTTGGTGTGAAGTTAAAAATGGAGGGGGTGGGGGGAGGTGTGGTGATAAGGAATCGGAAAAGGGGAAGGGAGGGGGAACGGTGGGTGGAGGGTAATCCAATAATCCTTTCCTCGGGTGTTCTGTGGTCTGAGTGTCTAGCTCAGCAAGTCAAATTATGAATTTTCTTGCATCTGAAGATGCTCACAAACATGAACGGACGCTTTTTAGAGAAGGCTTTGTGAGACCGGACAGCAGGCAAGTGCACGCAATCACAGAGGCACCGTAATTGCAGCCAGAACTAAGGCACAATCTGCCCACATTTTCCAAAATCACAAAAAAGTTTGACATAGCTGGCTGCAGGAGTTAAAAAAATAAAAAATCAGCCTTTGAGGCTTTGGTAGAAAAACTGGTTATTGGATGGGTGAATCCCAACCTAGACACCTTGATCTTTGGTTCGTGACCCTGTCAGAGCCAGACAAGGGCTCCCGGCCTATGAATCAAACTGTTTGACTCCTCTGCCCACAGAGACACAAAGCCCTGTACTCTCTCAGCTGTTACATAAGAGTCTCTGGAATTCTAGATGGTGTTTGTAAATAGCGCTGCCATGCTCTGCGCACCCACGTGTCAAATGCTGATGTGACCACATGTAATCGGAAGGCGAGGGGGGAAAAAATCGACAAGCTCCAAGGAGAAACCTCTCATTTCTCACATTTTATGAACTACCAGAGACTTTGTTTGCAGAAATGATTTCTTGTTCTGTTATGAAGTATGCAGTAAAACAAACAAAAAGCTAATAATTAACCAAACTAATTAGAGAGTGTCTAAAAGCAATCCTTCTCATGCAAAAATCATGAAAGTTTATAAAATTGCTGAATTTTATAGCTGGTGGCAAATATAAAAATTCTATAACTTCAAAGTAAGAGACTTCAAACAAAAATGGAAGAAGGGCTGAAAGAACTAACAGATTAAAAAGTAAATTAATAGGAACAAGACAGTCTGTTAGGGTGTGATATCATTACACTTTTCAGGTTCTGGTGTTTTACTGTGGAAGCAGCACAACTAATAATTAAGGCAATTTTAATGGGCGCCCTCGCCTCTTAATGCAGACAGGGGGAAACACGAGGAAAATAACTCACAGATAGATCATGTTGTAAGCTCCGCTTACTATCATTGTTTTAAGCCCATTTTCTTCTATATAGAAAGATAAAAAATATATACCAATTTGTGGAAACTATAATTAAAAAAACCATCTTGAGAGTTGAGTGAATAGTACCCATTAAAGTATAATCTGGACACAGAAACTAGATTTTATAGTCTATCAAGAAATTAAGTGACTTGGTAAGGCAGGTTACAGCAACAGCTAATTAGACATGACAACAGAAATTAAAATTATTATTACTTTGCCACATGCACAAAACTATGAAATTCTCTAAATCATAAAAGTAGCAAATAAAAACATCAATACTATCTATGGCATACCTGGCCTGATCACAGATGATTCTGCTCTCTAATCAGAGCAGTCCACTGGCAAAAACTCACAACCCTATGGTTTTCTTTTGAATATACTGTGTTATAGAATAGTAAGAAGCCAGGACAAGTGGAACGGGGAAACTTAGACAAGACAGCTAAACAGCAGTTTGCAACCACCTAGTAAACCTTATGTTCCCTAATCTAAGGACACTTAAGAGTACATGGTTTGCACCCTCACTGGTTTGGCTCAGTGGACAGAATGCTGCCTGCAGACTGAAGGGTACTAGGTTCGATCCTGGTTGGGGGCACATGCCTGGGTTGCAAGCTTGATCCCCAATTGATCAATGATTCTCTCCCATCATTAGTGTTTCTATCTCTCTTCTTTCCTCTCTGAAATTTATTTTTTTATATATATATATATATATATATATATATATATATATATTTTTTTTTTTTTTTTTTTTAAGAGTAAATGGTTTGCACTGCTCCCCAACTAGAGGGTAAGTAGCTTAAATCGCCCTACTCAGGGAGACAGATAACAGAAATACAATTAAGTGCCTTTTGACAACCACACCCAAACACAGTCAAGTAAAAAGACAAAATATCATTGTGATACTTCAGCATAAAGCTGATAAATATTCTATTAATCCGCCCCTAAGGGGAGCCTAAACACCAAAAATGAGGGTCCAAATGGACACTTCCTCCAGGGAGCATGCCTGTACCATTTCCTCCCCCTCTTATCTTCCCCCGCAGCACCCATGAAACTCACAACCTGGGGAGCAATGGGCAGCAGCAGCTCATCTCGGGCTAACCTTCTGAACTTGCCTCCAAGGCCGCCTTTTCTCTGACTTCCCTGTGAGCCAAAGCAGCCCAGCCTAAGTATATTTTTGCTGTGGTCAAAAAATTCTTGCTTTTTTACACTTTGTCTCTTGATCGAAATCTTTTCTTCAAGAAGACAAGAACCAAGGTCTCCTCCTCTCACTGGTAAGAATTGTACCTTCTGCAGTAATGATTCATAAAAAATAAAGCCAGAAATATAAATAACAAATCAAAATATTCCACTTCCTATGTATCTAATTTGTTTTTAAAAATTATAATTTTAGAAGTGCATTTAAAAAGCAAAGATGGAGTACTACACTCAAAGCCAGGGAGCTCCTATTTGAATATTGTGGAGTTACTTATATAAAAGCCTACTATTAGCCCAGCTCTGTGTGGCTCAGCGGCTGAGCGATGGCCCAGGAACCAAAGATCACCACTTCAATTCTCTCTCATCACTGATGTTTCTATCTCTCTTTCCTTCTCCTTGCCTCTCTGAAATAAACTTATATATATATATATATATATATATATAGATAGATAGATATTTTTTTTGATAGATAGATATTTTTTTTTTTAAATCTTTTGCCAGCTGAGGTTGTTAACAAAGTGTTGCAAGAAACAAGAATGGGTAAATACAAGTAAGCTATTCATTTCTCCCATAAGGAGAACCAGACCTATATTCTATGATTGCTTTCCACAATAATCAGTATGTCAACTTCTTGATGGGTTAGAGGTTCTAACATGAGTGTCTATGCCTGTCACGAATGTATAACAAACCTACAAGTAAGTGTCATAGTCATATTCTTAAAAAAGTCAAATTCTGGGTTATTTCCACAGCTCTTTCTTGAAAAAGTAATGATCACAGCAATTGTATTTCCTTGAGTAGAATAACAAGCATACATTACTAAAGTGATATGCTTCTGTTATCATTGAATCTCCCCACCTCCATTATCACTCATGTCCCCAAGCTATGGGACCCAATTGGCTGCAATCCAACATTCTCATCAGAAAAAGGGGAGATAAGCATTGCTTAACAAGAAGAATGTCTGGTATCTAGAATTACATAGAGTTAGAAATTCAAATAAACCAATCCGAATAATTCACCCTGTGTCCTAATTTCAAAGGCACTAGTCCTAAAAATCTGTACTCGTTTTAGCATCAATACATCTATAAAAAAAATAATAATAAATAAATAATTCACAAACAAAAAAGTCTGTAAAAATTGTTGGTGTTTGTAAAGACTATGGCCACATGTAGCAAACCATGGAGAGCATCAACATTCTGACCCTAACTTTTTAAAAAATATATATTTTTATTGATTTCAGAGAGGGAGGAAGAGAGAGAAAGAACAATGATGAGAGAGAATCACTGATCAGCTGGTTCTACGTCATTCATTAAATTATTCCTCAGTATTTATTGAGATGCAATGGATATATAACATTATGTAAGTTTAAGGTGTACACTATAATGATTTGATATATATGAGGCCCAATGCATGAAATTCATGCATTGGGCTCAGCCCTCGAAGCCCAGATGCCTCGAGGCCCCTCGACCTCTCGGCCCCACTCACTGGTCATTCAGAAGGTTGTCCCAAAGGTCCCAACCGGTCTAATTAGCATATTAGCTCTCTATTATACAGGATATATACACCAAATGGCCAGATTATTATGATCTCTGAACACATAATAATCTGGCCACTCAGTGTGCGTGTGTGTGTGTGTGTGTGTGTGTGTGTGTATGTATGTTTATGTATATACACACACAACACACACACATATATATGTTTGTATATATTATAGGCCCAGGGCATAAATTCGTGCATGAGTGGGGTCCAGCCAGCCTGGCCAGGGGGAGGGAACATGGGTGGTTGGCTGGCTTGCAGGCTGTTCGAACTCCTGGTTGAGCAGACAATTTGCATATTAGCCTTTTACTATACAGTATATACACTGAGTGGCCAGATTATTATGAGTTCAGAGATCATAATATTCTGACCACTCAGTGTATATAAAAATGATTACCACAATAAGGTTAGTTAATATATCCATCACCTCACAGTTACAATTTCTGTACATGTGTATGGTGAGATCTTTTTAAGATCTACTCTCTAGCAAGTTTTAAATATACAATACTATAATGACCATGCTATACATTACATCCCAGAACCTATTCATCTTAGAAATGGAAGTTTGTACTCTTTGATCCCATTTATACCACTCCCACTCCCCTCTCATTCATTAAATCTTGACCGAGTAGGATATCACTAGGTTCTATTAGAGAATAAAAAGACACAGAAATCTGATTTAATACTCTATCTCAATAGATGTAAATCTAATTTAAAAGAAACACGTATAGTATTTTTAGTGAAGCAGCCAGTTCATTGCATTTCCTAACTTTTCCTTCAAAAACACTTCATCCCATTATGCATCTCTTAATTGAATTTTCAGATTATTTTAAATTTAATTTCAAGTTACTTTGAGTAACAACCCTTAGTAAGTATAAAATATTGAGTTCTAAATTCATAGGACTGCAGATAAGTTGACATCATTGAATTTAGTTTTAAACAAAATATTGAAAACCCATCCACTGTCTATTTCTACTTCTAAAGGCCTGGCACATTTAACTGAGTTTCTTGACAAGTGGAGAAAGCATACATCAAAACTGACAAAATTTTCTATTTTGGAATAGGCAACCAAAATGCATTTTATTGAGAAAAGATTATACATCTATTTTAAGTCAGTGATTTTCAGCAACGTACAATGTAGGGCCCGAATAATGCTAGAAATCAGTACATAGATACAATTATTTTGGGCTTGTAGTTACAATGATTCAAGTGCTCACTTTACCCTCTCCCCTTCTGGAAGTCTTCTCTCCTACAATACACCAAACCAACAAATGTACTGGATAACCTCCTGAAACAATGTCACAATATTCACTGAGCTTTTGCAGTGAGTCAAAATAGAAATTGAAGATATAGACCAATGAAATATGTGTATTTGGCAAGCGCATTTGTGGTTGTGTTCTTCAACAAAGTTTCCAAGATTATCAGCAGCTCTACTTGGCAACCTGAGTCTCCCACAGTAAAGATCCCCATTTTAAAGTTGGCATGTGAGATAGCTTCCTGCTTCTGGCTTTGGTGCCATTACTACTCTTAAGAACTAATGTGCAATGGTGGCATAATAGTTGAGAAAAATGTTATTTTGATGAACCAACCAACCAACCAACCAGCCCAGCCCTGTCCACTATCCAGAGTTTTAACCTGTCCTCCTGATAGGAAACAATTAACAGTACAACAATCTATATGGTTGTTTATAAAAAAAAAAAGAAAACCCCCTCTACTAATTTAATAGGTAAGACTATTAAATGCTATTAATCAGCAACAGTTGAACTTATAGTAGAAGCAATTGGAGCATTAAAAAAAAGCAGAACTAGTATTTCTAAGTATTAGACATTCTAGAATGTCAAACATGTATAGCCTTTGAAGACACTTTATTTCAAGGTAATTTCATAAGAACCCATAAGAATTTACCAATTTGGACTTGGGGCAGGAAGCAAAATAAAAGTTCCTGCCTAAGGTGTGTCTGTGAATGAATCATAAGGGCGGCTTTGTAATGAGGTCAGCAAGTAAGGAAACACATTTCAATGGTGACATTTGGCTCACAACACTGTGTGTGGGTGGAGCCTTGGAGAGATTGATAGAGAAATTCTAACTTCAGCAAGTGAAACCAAAACAGTAACTCCAGTTTTTATTACCTAATGCAAGTCCAGTGCCCAAACAGGACTTTGGAAATCTGTCATGACAAGTCCGCAGGTGCATTTCACTTGTTTAGGAGTGAGGTTGACCTGCCTCTGTCTAGGCCCTTGTGCCCCTGCATCAAAACCCTCTGGCACCTGGCACACACCAGCACAATGCCACATCAAATTAAAGCACTACGTTGGTAAATGTGTGAATTTACACAAAGCAAGGGACGTCCCTCATTCTGAGGCAATTTCTCACTAACCATTAGTTCAATTAAAAGAATAATTGAGACAATATTGTAGTTTAAGAAAAAACTGTCTAACTTGTGATTGTCCGCTATCACTTCCCTAAAATTCAATTACCCAAGACAGTTCTATGGCTGACATTTTTGGATCCAGGTGGTACTAACTCTCACAAATATGGCAAGTGAAAAACTGAGATTATGCATTTTACTATATATTTTTCATACTGATTCAAATAATTCATCTTTTGTAATATATGAAAAGGTGGTACATGTGTTCATATTGTCAATTATATGCACATCTCCTTATAATCATTGAAGCTCTCATAAAACATTAATTAGCAGCTATTTTCACATGCAAATAAGACACATAAATAACCAAAAAAAAGTCTAAATTTGATAATAGAAAAGAATAAGCCTTCATGGTCATAATCAAAATTATTAACAAAATTAGGTAATGTTATTTATCAATATGGGTAACTATATCTGTTATTATTTGAATAGCTTGAAAACAGTATAAACCACAACATTTGAAGAAAAGTCCCCCCAAAGTAATTAGATGCTAGTCTGTTAGCAAAGAAAATTATTTATTTTTAAATTCTGACTTGCTGAAATAATTAACCATAGTTTTCTCATCAAACAGTAAGCATTTATGCTAGATTCCTGTGTTCTTTCTTTAATGTTTTATGAGAAATAACTAACCAAATGAGCCATTTCTATTCCACAGAGATGAGTAATACTTCTTTGTGTGAATTAACCTCTAGTATCAGTGATGCAAGCACACTTACCTGCTTTTTCAGAGATCAAAATATGAAGAGTTGCAAAGTGAACTACTGAGGACAAATGGTTTTAGAAATCTTACTTATGGAGTAATGTCTACAATTGTGCTTTTTCTTCTGCCCATTTTTTAATCATACACATGCCTTACAAACTTAAGCTTGACTTTCCAATCCTTCATAACACCTCTCTGCTTACTGACACTCAGAAGATCAATATTTATACTATGCTGAGATTCATATTCTCTTTCAAACCTATTATGAAACACACATACAAACATGTAAAAGCCCACAGAACTCCCCACCAGTATTTCAAAGTGTCCATTACCATGCAAATCGTGCTTTCATTCTTCAGGCAACAATATTCACAACCTTAAACAGAAACGAAATCCCTAGCTTCTCCTTACACATCTCAACTTCCCCTAAGACACAACTTGACTCTTAGCATAGCTCATTTGCTGATGATTATTTTTGGATCTGGACCTGGCATTACTAACCCTGATTGAAGAGGGGAAAATCACAATATGTAGTTTGAGATTTTTAAATCCATATATGTAGCCAATTCCCTGGACAGACACATGTGAAAAACATTTCACTACATTTTAAGCACACAACTGAAAAATAATAACTCTTCTTCCAGTTCCTGCACAGGAGACGAAGAGGGGTTGGAAATCAACTCCATGCGATTAAAAGTATGTCAACTGCCTGCAAATAGCTAACCTTCCCGGGAGTCTGGCCAGGCCACACTTTATTTTGCCATAGGTAGAAAACTCTCCATAGAAACTCTGTTAGCTTACTAACGCCAGACAGGCAGCCCCAATGAAAAGATCAAGATTCGACTCGTGTGTGTGTGTGTGTGTGTGTGTGTGTGTGTGTGTGTGTGTGTAAAAGGAGGAGGAGGAAGGGAGGAAGCTAAAAGCCCATCGAGAGAGGCAGAGAGATAAAAGACCCAAAGAAAGAGGGCAGCCCGGAGAAAAGGAGACATTTGGATGGGACTGTTCAAAATCTGCTCTCCACTTCTCCATGTCTCTGCTGGGATTGGGTTTCGCTTCTGCCGGCGCCCCTGACCTTGCCGTCTCCCGGCTCGGCGCTCCCCCTCCCGGCCGCCCCCTCCCCGGGCCTGCGCCCGCCTTTGTGTCTGCCTGTCACTGCCCCGGCGCCCGACGGAGTGGGTGCGGGAGAAGCACAAAGCCAGGGCGCAGGGCTGCTTACACACACACACACACACACACACACACACACACACACACACACACACACACCGTGTGCGGAGAAAGTGGGTGCTGGTCCTGTTGGGGGGACCACAGAAACTATTCTTCCCCCTCTCGCTCGGCGCCGCTCACCCATCGCGCGGACTTGGGGGGGAAACACAACAAAACCCCACTCAGCGTACTCCAGCCTCACTCCCTGTGACATTCCCCCATATGCCCCCCCGTCCCCCCAAAAAAGAGGGGACACGGGGTAGGAGAGGCGCATGCAAACCCAGACCCGGACCCGGACCCGGACCTGGACCTGGAGCGACAGCCGATAAAAGGGTCGAAAACCCCGGTCCGTGTGCCTCCCGGGGCGGGTCGGGGTGGCGCGGAGACTCCCCAGGCTGCCCCGAAGGAAGGGGGGCGGGAGGACCAGGAGGAAACGCAGGAGCCCCCAAAGCTGAACTCTTTGAGAAAGGAAAGCCGAGAGAGAGAGAGAAAAAAAAAAAAAAATTACTTTCCCGAGGATAAAAGGCCGGGGAAGCGGCAGCTCCGAGTCACAAAGGTAACTTTTCCGTGCGCCCCGGGCGGCCCGGCCGCGGCCGGAGCGCAGAGCGGACACGGGGCCAGCGGCTGGGAGGGGGCGGAGGGGAATTAAAACTATATTTGTCAGCCATGTTGAAGACAAGGCTCCAGTCATTTGCGAAGCTTCCCTCTTCCCTCTCGGCATCCGCGGGTGGCACGGGGGGCGGGCGCCCGGGCCCCGGAGCCCCGGGAGCGGGCGCGGCGGGGAGGGCGTTGGGGGGGGGGGGGGCCGCGGCAAAGGCGGGCGCTCTGACCTCGTTCCCGGCGCGCAGCCCCGGAGCCAGGCGGCCGTGGCGGTCGGGTCTCCTTTCTAACAAATCCTAAAGGGCAGCCATCTTGCTTCCTTCTGCTCCTCTACGAAAGCAGCCTGGCCTCCGCATCAATATTCATAAGGCAGTTTGACGTCTGTTCTCATCACTCGGCGGGGCCGGCGTCTCGGGGCGGCCGCGCCGAGGGGGCGGACGTGACTCGCATGCCAGCCGGGCCTGGGCGCGCGGCGCTCGCGGGCGGGGAGGCGGCGGCCGCCCAGCTCTCCTCCTCCGCCGCCGCCGGTCCCTCCTCCGCCTCCTCCTCCTCCTCTTTCTTCTCTCCTCCTCCTCCTCCTCCCCCCCGGCCCCGATTCCGCCTCCTCCGCCCGGCCTCCGCCGCCGCCCAGGGGCCCGCTGCCCCCGCTCCAAGAAGGCGCCCCCGAGCCGGGGCGCACGCACCGGGGCCGGACACTGGGGCGCGCGGGGCGGCGATCGGAGCGGGTGGGGAGCAGGGCGCGGGGGAAGGTCCAGCCCCGGAGCCGCGGCTAGACCCCGGGCACCCAGGGACGCGGGGACGCGACTCCACCCCGAGGGAAGGCGCAGGGCCGACGCGCCGGAGGTGGTGGCGGGGGTGCCCGGCGCAGGGAGGCGAGACCTCAGGTTAACCTTTGCAACTTTTTTTGTGGTTGCCTCGCCCCGCCACCCCCCGGAAAGGGATCTGTGCACCCCGAGCGCGGGCATCGGAGCACACGCTGTGCGCTCCCCCTGCCTCCTCCCGCCCTGTCCCCGGGTAGGGCGCGGGACCCCCGCCTCCCCCCGGTTCGGGCATCCTCTCTCCCTGGCACTGGAACCTCGCCCAGCAGAAGCGCTCCCCAGTTTCGCTGAGGCCGTGCCCTTCTGGCACGCAGGGCCTGTCGCTCTAAAGACTCAACAAATTGGGAAGCTGGCGGAGTCCCGCCGCTCCCGCCCGGCCCACCTTCTGTTTACTTTGCCACGTGGGCCGGGAAGGCCCGGGATTCCCCCAGATCCAGGAGGAATGGCTCGGGGACTCTACTGCTCGCCAGATTCAGTCGTAAGAAACAAACCTGTACCTTCGAAAGCTTACGTTTTCGCTCATAAAAGCCTCTATTGTTAAAAATGAATATTTTTCCCCCCATCCGTTTAGTCAAGGAACAAGAAATCGACCCATAAAGCACAAAATTCCAAACAACGGGCGCTCGATTTTCCCTGACGTTCCGGACCGGATCACTGCGCCGGTCCATTGAAAGTTTTTCTTTTCCGTTGCCAAGTAGTTGTACTTCTCTTTTTAATGTTCCTTTTTCTAATCATCATTTTTACTTTTTAAAAAATGAGATAAAGGACAAAGCCAAGTTTTAAATACATATTTATAGGGTCGCTACATTGCGACGCTCTTCAGTCAACACAGGTTATTTCGTGTATCCCATTTGTGTGTGTGTGTGTGTGTGTGTGTGTGTGTGTGTGTGTGTGTGTGTAATTTCTTTTCAGGTAGTCTTTTGCTAATTTTATGAAATCGGAATATTTTCTCTTTGGGAAAAAATGTTTAAAAGGGGAACTCTATGTGTCACGTTGTTACTAAGAAGAATGTTTAAAGTGTTTAGTGAAACATTGTTTATTCCACTTTGAGACAAAGTTGACTCAGATTTCTGATTTTGCATAGGCACAGCAAAATTGTTCATATTCTCCTAAGCATTTCATTCTGTGGAAATAAATGTCCGTCTTTTCTAACTGTACACGAATGTGTCATCAAAGTCTTGGCAATTGCTAATGGAATTTAAACTGTTTGGGAGATTTCTTGGATTTGTTTTTCAAGTCCAAAAGCTAAAATCTTCCAAAGATTATGACATACATGTAGCAGAACACAGTACAGAATTGTTAAAAATACATAAATAAAAAGCATGGGTTTGGGAGCTCAACAGACCTAGTGAATCTTACCTCTGTCCCTTACTAAATGTGTGACCTTGAGCATGGTACTTATCGGAACTCTCTGTGTATCAGTTTTCTCACCTGCTACACACCCTCTAAAACAACAAGGTTGTTGTGAGGATTAAATAAAACACTGAGGTGGGAAGAGATTAACCAAAGAATGTGTATGCATATTTGCATAACCCATGGACGCAGACAAAAGCATGGTGAGGCCTGGGGTGGGTATGGGCTAGAAGGGGTCAATAGGGGAAAAGGGGGTATATCTGTAATACTTTCAACAATAAAGATTAAAAAATAAACAAAACATAAATGCCCAGGTAGTTATTCCTATTAGCAATCATAATCTCGGAGTTTTTCTTGATTGACTAGAAATATATAGGGCTTTCCAAAAAAAACTTTATACACACACTTTGAATAATTATAAAGGCAACGTTTATTAAAATGCCAGTACATTTCATTTTCAAATTTGAGCAGTCAGGTGTTCAATTGTGCATACATTTTTGGGGGGACACCCTGTATCATGTCTTCTTACATTGAATAACATGTGGCAAATATTGTATTCACATGGGTCTCATATAAACATCTGCACATTTTCGTAGTTATTTATATGATGATTGGAAAAGTGACCCTTAAGGTCACCTCCTTCTCATTTCATCTTTTGAATCCGCATTGTAACAGGTGAATATGGCCTACCTGGAATCTTACTTGGCTTGCAGTTGGTTTTGCAATAGGCCCTACACATTTGCTTGCCAACCTCTTTCTCTGCACCCCCACTTCACCTTTAAACACAGGGCATTTTTTTTTAATTTAAAAGAAAATACTTCTCTAGGCTATTGTGACTTTTTAACAGCAAAAAGGAAGTAAAATTCTGAAGGTCTCCAAGCGTAAACTATTTTAATGAGATATTTATATTGTTGATTTAAAAAAATAACCTGTTTCTTAGTTGCTATTTCTGGGAAAGAAAATATATTGTGCATATAATCAGTTATTTACTGGACATGAATGCACACAAGTATGGGTAATTCAGATCCAGCATTTTTTCATTGTGTGCTTTCTTGAGATTCCCCCTGTAAATGTAGATCATCTGTTTTAAAAAGATCATTTGCTGTTTCAACAACAGTCAATTGTTAGAAAATTCCTTCTCGTTTTCCCCTCAGAATAGAAATAGCAGCACTGCTTCCACTAGAGAAATCGTTGCTTCTTTAACAGAGGAAGACTACACACACAACGGGTTCTAGGACATGCTAGTCTGTGTTAGAAAATTGGCTTAACTGGCCAGGGCACCTGCTTGCCTAACGCAGTTGCTCCGTCTCTAAGCCTCTTAGGGTAGAGGCAGCTTCCTGCCAGTGCCGTCCAGTAAAGACCTGACTAACAGCAGCTTGCTTTACAATGCAGATCTCGTGTATTGTACTAACAAAAAGAACAATAGGTGATTCTTCATTTCCTCCCCACTTGCAGAAGAGGAAGTTTTCTTTGAGGAGTTGATGTTCTCTTTGACCAAGAGAAATCCTTGTGATACATACTGCTCTGAAAGGATTCTAGCGCCTTAACAAAAGCATTAAATCATGGCCTGTTTTCTCCCATCTCTTGAAAACATATTTCTGAAGTATGACATGATACAGACTCTGCACGCTAAAAAGGCAATTGACCTTCAAACAGCATAGCAGCCATGGCTGTGAAGGAGCTTTCCTGTTTCCTTTTGTCGGGTGGCATTCCTGTACACCATACAGAAGTACATGTTTAACAAAGGCAGAAGGCTAGTTTTAGAAACATCTAGTAGATGAAACATTTAGATGTAACATTTTAACTTATTGATACAAATTATTATTATTATTATTATTATTATTATTATTTAAACCCACCTTTATAATCTAGAGCCAGGGGTCATAATATTAGGAAGGTCTTGATAGATTCTCTTTTATTGATATGATTTTTATTTACTTTTTCTCAAACCTTTTTTTCAAATTGTTAATTTCTCATTCTGTAATTTGGGAATTTTAAAGAAACAGGTACAGATGACATAATTCTAAGTTATTTAAACCAGGAGTTACTTAGCATGTGTACTGATTCAATAGGGGCAAAATAGAATGTCTGCTGAAGCTCAAATGTCTAATCCTGTTAAAATAGTGCCAAAATCCAGTATAAGAAAAATATTAGGATCATTTGTGGGGGAAAAACGTCATGGAAATTATGTGTTGGAAACATGTTGCTAATATCAATTTCTTTTCCTCTCATAAATCCTGACTTCACAATCCAGTAACTACTTTTCTTATTCTCATCCAAATTTGGTAACTCACTTAATACTCACTTTATTTTAAGAGAATAATTTTTCAACTTTAATAATGAATTTAAAAAATAAATTTTAACTGTTAGCAGTTACCTTTGTACCATTTTACATTTTCTTTAAGGGCTTTATAGTTGTAACATTTTTGTATGCTGTTGTGTTTTTATGGTAAAGTGTAGCATTATGTTTAATATTCAAAATCATATGCATATTCAATATGGCATTTGATTTAATTCCTATCTCATGAAAATGAAAAGTGAGGTTAAGTGACTTTCTCAAGGTTATACAACCTATAAATAGAGACACACCTCTCAAACCCAAGTTTTGTCAATTCAAGATGAGGCCTTTTTCATTATAACAAAATGAGCCTCATATCTTTTTCTGCTCATCTTCCTCTAAGTTTGTCTTCCTATTGTTAGTACTGACTGATATAGAAATCTTCCCTTCAGCACTAGGAATAATTTTGCCATTATTCTTTGTTACAAAAATAAAACAAAACAAAAATCCAGCAACCCAGCACTTCCATTTCCTTATTTTTATTTGTTTTTATTTTTTTAGATTTTCTTATTTTTAGTACTTAGTACTCCTAAGATAATCTAATACTATTTATTAAGTACTGGCTATGCACCAAGTATTGGGATAATATTTTTAAACTTTTTTCTTTGAATTTCATGCTTATTATAACCAAATAAGGTAGGTAATACCTTGTTCAGAATTAAGAGTTGAGTAACTTGATTGAGACAAAGAGCTTAAACCAAAGTGTAAATCTAGGATTGTCTTATTCTAAAACTCATATCCTTGCAAGCTACACCATGCTATCTCCTTACTTTAGTAGATATACTTATCTATATGTAGATCATGGTAAGTTTCCCCCACAATTATTTGTTCTTTTGTTTTATTATTTGTTTATTTATTTATTTTATTATTTATTTTTAGCAATAGCATTCATGTTCCCATCTCTTCCTCATGTAAAATTGAAACAAGCAAACAAAAATACTCTTTTTTTTTTTTGTCTAAGTCTACTTGATTTTTCTTATCATTTACTCTCTACTCTTTTTTGTTTGTTTATTTCCAATTTTATGCTAAAACGTGGGCATGCACGAACTCTTTGGAATAACAATTGCATTTGTGGAATAAACAATGGGATCGCGTGCCTCTGCCCACCCCCACCCCCACCACTTTGCCCCACTAACATATTGTTTATAAAGATAAATTCTGCCATCTGTGTTCAGAATAGGTATGGTGAAGGGACTGTAGCTCCTGGCTTCTTTGAATGGCTTAGGGTTCAAACTTGCCAAACAAGAAAACTGGCAGGTGGACTGAGCGCCACCTCCTGAAAGCACTAATGGCGCGGATCTTGGGGGGTATAAGCCTCGGGCTAGTATAGCAGGGAAGCCAGGGAATGTTTCCACTGGGAAAGCTAGTCAGAATCACCGGTGCAGCTTTTGAAAAACCGTGCAGAACTAGGTTCCACTCCTCTGCTTCCCACAGCCTCTTGGAGATCCTGATTCATGACCTGTGGGGTGGGGCTGCAGTAACAATATTTTTTGAAAGATTCAGGGACAATCAAATGCACAAATCTGCTTAAAAATCACCAGGATAGCTTCGTGTGTAAAAATACAACGCAAACAATTGATTTTTATACTTAACAGGCACAGGGCATTGTCATTCATGAAGCAAATGTATCTCTCTGTAGTCTGGTGGGACCCTTACACCTTTACAGAGAGATGTCTAGCAAAGCTGCCCTTTCCATATTTTTAGTTGATTAAATCCTTTTAAATTTTTTTTGTGACAGGTAAAAAAAAAAAGTATATATATATGAAGGAGTTAAATAATTAGCAGCCAAAGAATGACTCAGGTTATCAGTAGTGAAAAAGAAAGATAAGGGGAAAATATAAGTGATAGGACTGATACCCTGAGGTGCTGGGGAGAAAGAGGTATTGGAAGTTGCCCACGTTCAATTTGTGAAGAATATTTAGGGATTTTTGTTCTCAAGAGAAAGTTCTATTGGTTGAGTATTGTCGTATTTGTCTAAACATTTTTAAAACATCTTTAGTCTAGACAATTCGACAAATTGATTCTAATATATTTCTTTTTCCAAAATCATGGTCATGCAATAGTCCTCATGAGTATATTTTATAGCATCATGATAGATATTAGTGCAAGAGCTATAAAGAACAAACTCATTTTTCACCCCCATAAGTTAGATCAAACCCTTTCTCACAGGAAAAGAAAGGAAAAAAATAAAAAAGGAAATAGGGTAGCTATTATTTGATCTCCAGTTTTCTTCATATATTTTAAGGTATGTTTTTATACTGCCTAGAGATGTATGAGAAAATCTAATGAGTCCTGACTCAGCGCCAACTCAGAGGCTGTGGGAGCACGAGAGGCCGAGTAGTTTCCTGCAAAGCTCTGCACTACCGACCTCTGTTTCATTTGTTTTCTCACTTCATATCTTAGAGCACAATATTATTACTAGTTGGCAGAAAACCTCCTTGATCTGTGGGTAATTAGGCATGCCTCTGTTGAACATGGGTTGATTGCCAAACAATTGTTCTGCATTTCAACAATGACTTTTATTCTCAAGAGAATAAGTTACATCTAAACAATGACCATAAAGTAGGGATTCCTGAAAGAATATTCAGGATAGAGGGGGAAAAGAAACATATCTACAAAAACAAATCCTGAAGGAGCATCTTACTGGGAGCCTCTAGCTTATTTCTCTAGAATCATATCATCTCTGATCCTAGTTTGGCTGGGTAGGGAGAGATAAGGAAGTAAGAAATATTGGAGAAGGGTGTGTTTAGGTTCCCGTGGTGGGGGAGGGGTGGGTTGTTAGGTGGGGGTGATCCTAGTGGTGCTACTAATACGTGTTAGTGAAGGAAACTTTCCTGAATCTTAAATCCTAAAACATCAATAGCCACTGCCTTCTAGTGAACAAGAACTAAGAGTCTCTCTCTAAACCCAGGAAAAGGGTGAAGTCATAATTTTGATGGATGAGATGGCTGCTGTTAAAAGTAAAATTTAGAAAGAGAAACTCATTTTGATATAAATAAGTAACACACTCCAGAATTGTAGTCTAGACGCAGTTACTGAAAACCTGCCAAAAATAATAACTTTAATATCCATTATCTCATTTACTTATACAATAATCTTGAAAATAGGTAAGACAGTTGTGACCCAACTTACTTTATTTTTAAACACTAGAGAACATGTGTCTAACACATGAGGGGATGTGCCTGAGAGATTAAATAACTTGCCCAGGGTCACACAGTAGGTGATACATTCTCAGATGTAAACCTTCTTCAATGTTCTTTCCACAAACAAAAGGGAAACAAATAAACCAACTTTAATTCCTTACTGGAGGCAGAAAAGAAGCTCTGGTCAGTTTGTGACATTGTATCAGGCTGATCACATTGTCATTTCTTGCCTGTGCTCACACAGAAGAGGATGGTACAGTGACAGAAATATTTGGAAAAGTGTGTTCAAGGTATTCTTTTATTTTAAGCAGGTCAACCACTGTGTAGAAATTCTGTTCATTCTAAATGTGAAGTGAAAGTTAATCTATTCCCTAAACTATTTATCAAGGAAAGAACAAGTTACTGAAAGTCTTGAAGTATAGCATATTGGAGTTCTTTTTTGATTTCTCTCTTCTCAGGCCACAGAGAAAGTTGCCTGGTGTGTGTGTGTGTGTGTGTGTGTGTGTGTGTGTGTGTGTTTAAAGAATCATAATCATTGGACAAGAAGACATAGTTTCACACTTTCACAAAAAATTAATTTAAAAACATCTGTAGTTAAATTGAAGTAATTTTTATAGGGCTGGAGAGAATGGGGTTTGATAGATTTAGGTTAAATCAGATTTTCACACTCACAAATTTTCTAATGAAACTTTATGCAACATAATCTTGAATGAGTAAAATGTTTTTCCCTAAACTAGTTCACAAAAATATAAGTTCCATACAATATTAGCTAAGAACTATGCTCTTCAACCAGGCTGCTTGCCAAGCAATAACAATTTATGACATACCCTATATCTTTAGGAAAAAAGCTAATGGAGTAAATTCATTATAGAGTTGTTTATTCTTGGTGACAATAATAATTTTACTTTGTAGTTCACATGTTTACTGTTAGAGACTTCATGCTTCAGCCTATCTGCAGAGTAATGCATGAAATTCAAAAACAATGCTGGTGACAAGAAAAATAATTACAGGTCCCACCTTTTAGTTGGGACTTTTGCTCATAAGGAAATGTTGCACTATACTAGTAAATTCAGAGGTTGGGAAGAAGCTAACCAAAGGATTTGAGATAAATGAAAACAAGCCTAATCAGGATGTCTTCTCAGAAATGTTTTCAAAATAAAGGCTTGCCAGTCTTACTTTCCATTGCATAAATGGTGGTTCAAGTCTAAATTTCTAATTTGTAATAGTTTATGGTAGTGCTGAGGACACCAATGTGTCAGTCATGTCTCGGTCTTCACATTCTTGAGAGGCATTTTAATCAGTGCACGAGCGTAACCAGTCAGACTGTGTCGCGATGGGGTCTGCTCAGGAAACCTTCAAAACGCAAAAGGACCGGAACTGGATGGAAATATTGTCATGAACAGCCCTCAGAAGAGTGTTATAATGATGACATATCTGTTCATTCTTGTTTCAATGAGTGAGCATTTCCCATGCTCTGCTTTCTCAGCCTTGTTCTATGCTAACATTAAACTCATGTTATGTGGCTCACTGCTTTATTCTCACTTTAATAACCTTATCTATTCTCTTACGAAGGGATGCAATAGTGAACAAGATGTGTCCCCTGCTCTCACTGAGCTCCAAGTCAAATGGAAGACAGACGTGCAGATGGGCAATTATAAGTCGTTCTGAGATGTGTGAAGCAAAGGGTCCCGGCTGCGGTGGGAAGCTCATATTCGCAGTGCAGAGAGAACTTCTCGTGAAAATAACACTTAAACTACAAGCTTAGTAGGAATTATTCAGGCCAAGTAGAAGGTTAGAGAAGATCACTGGGTGGAGATAAAACAGGACATGAAGGACAGGGGGGGCCATGCTTGAAGAAATCAAACACGTTCCCAAGGAGTTGGGTGAAACATCCAAGGGGAGAGTGTGAGCGCCCAAGCTGCAGCAGTGGGCAGACCGTGAGGGTTAGTGTGACTCACAGTGAGAGGTCTGAATGGTGGCCTGGGAGCCATGAGACATCCTAATGGATCTTTAAAGAGAAGAAAAGGATCAGATTTGGACTTTGGAAACATCTTTGTGTGATAGCCTCGAGCATAGATGGAGAGGACACAAGAACAGAGGCCAGGACACTAGCAAGGAAATGGGAAGTCGCTTAGGAAAGATGAGAGTGGCCTGGAGATGAGAAACGGACGGGCCGGGGTCTCACAGAGGCAAACCCAAGGGAGCACAGGGCGGGGCAGAGGCAGGGCAGGTTGCAGCCCTGACCAGTGAGGTGGTTGGTGGGGACTTTCACAGGAGCTAGAAATAACAGCAGGAGAAGAAGACCCAGAAATAAGAGTTTGGGAAGGGTCGGAGGAAAAAAAAAAAATCGGTGATGAAACGTTACGTTTGAGACACCAGAGGGCCATCCAAGGTGCAGCGAGCAGTTGGATACGTCAACCTGAAACCTAGAAGAAAGATGAGAATGGACTCGTCAAAGTGTGCATCCTCTGCATGAAGAGGGCAGTTGAGGCAGATGGGCTTGGGCTCTGAGTGAGCAGAAAAGGGAGCTCCAGGAGGTTGTAGAGGAGGAAGAGCAGCTCCAAAAGGAGGCAGAGGGAGGTGCGTGGTGCGGGAGCCGCTGAGGACTAGCTTCCCGGAGGAGGTCTGACCAGGTGAGTAGCGCACACTATTGGGCGTCACCTGAGACAAGAAGGAGACGTGTCCCTGGAATACGCAGCGGTGCATACTTTGCCATCCTTGGCAAAGCGGCTGCAGTACAGGAGCAGTAGGGACCATGACCGTGACCGTGACTGTGATAGGATCAACAGGGAGGGCAGGTGTGGGAATAGGGAGTGCAGAGGACTATTTAAAGAAAGTTAGCTAAAGAGAGGAGGAAGGAGAGAGCGAAGTAGCTACCCAGGGAGGTGGGATCAAGGAAACAATTTTTAAAAATATATATATTTTATTGATTTTTTACAGAGAGGAAGAGAGAGGAATAGAGAGCTAGCATTGATGAGAGAGAAACATCTACCAGCTGCCTCCTGCACACCCCCCACTGGGGATGTGCCTACAACCAAGGTACATGCCCTTGACCAGAATTGAACCTGGGCCCTTCCAGTCTGCAAGCCAAAGCTCTATCCACTGAGCCAAACCGGTTTCAGCAAGGAAACAATTTTTTAAGATGAAAGAGACTTGAGCCTGTTCACTGCTGGGAGACAGCAAATTGAGGTGAGTGGTTTAAGATGCAAAAAAGAAAACGTATTAAAGAAGATTGCTGAAAGCTGGGGTCTTTTACGAGATTATTCTGCTGACAAGATAGGGCTTATAAAGGAGCAGAGCTAATTTGTTCAGTGTAAAGTTTTTGTTTTGTTTTTATATATTTTTTTATGGTTCAGGTAGGATATAGTCTACGGTGAATGACACAGATTAAAATAGGTCATTTTGTGGGGCCCTCCCTCCATCTCTTCCTCTCTACTGGGCCTGTGGACTTTCTTCACAAGTTTCATCATTGCTTTGGAGAAAGGGAAATGCGGTCTGTGAAATGTATTATGAATTAAATGCTGATGGTTTGGCCAAGGCTGAGGTGATGTCTGTAATATAATATATAATTCTAGAAGTCACAGCTTCCTTTATAACACAAGGTTGTATTATAAAACACTGCAAGTGACAAATAAGAGAGGTTTCCTCATGGTGGTGGGAGACTCCCCATCCGGGTGATGTAAAGTGATGGCTGTAGTTTCTAATCCATGCTTCTTATACGAGTGGCAGTTCTGTGATCCAGGAATAATCATTAGATTGCATGCAAAGTATGTATTACTTTTATATTCTTACAAGAATCCTGTAAGTTAGATGTTATTATTTTCAGTTTACAGAGAAGTAACGGCTCAGAAAGAATAAATACATTTCTACAATCAAAGAGCTAGTAAATGGCTGAACTAACACTGGAACTCAGGTTTGTCTATTTCAGTGTGAGCACTTTGATGTATCTTTCAGAAAGATCTAATTATTTTTGTTCCACACTTTTCTCACAGCCATGTGTTGTTATGCAACACTGAACACGACATGGGAAAAAATTGGTATATAAGGAAGAGAGAGTTGGAGGAAAACTGGATCCAGAAATATAGAGATTAATTGGAGGGAGGAAAATAATCTCCAGCATCACACACTCCTTCAGCTCTCCCATTTGTTCATGCTCTCCATTTCTTCATTCAATGAACACTGTTTTAAAATTTACAGAGTTGGCTGAAACCGGTTTGGCTCAATGGATAGAGCGTCGGCTTGGGGACTGAAGGGTCCCGGGTTCGATTCTGGTCAAGGGCATGTACCTTGGTTGCGGGCATATCCCCAGTCGGGGGTGTGCAAGAGGCAGCTGATCGATTACTCTCTCATTGATGTTTCTAACTCTCTATCTCTCTCCCTTCCTCTCTGTACAAAATCAATAAAATATATTAAAAAAATATATATATAAAATTTACAGAGTTGTTTGGTCACCATAAATCTAAAAGTAATTACATAATTACATATTCAATTCCAATGATCACAAGCACTGCAAAAGAGAATTTTGGAGACTTGGGAGGGGAGAAGTTAAAAGGAAGGCTGAAACTCGGTTGAGAAGTCAGTTTAACCTTTCCTAGAAGAAGGTGTAACTGAGCTGTGAAACAGCTTTTGGAAAATGAGTAGAAATGAACCAATGGGGCTTGAGGTGGAGTCTTGTTCTCAGTAGAGAGATTGCAGCAGGGCGAGGTCCAGGAGCAGAGAGGGAAGTGGCTGGAGAATGCAATCAGACAGGCTGGTAAGGCAGGCAAGGGCCAGAACATACTGGGTCTTGTACATGACATTAAATATGGAGTCATTATCTGTGGGTTTCATCTGCTCAGGACCCATTTCTTTTGTTATTATCTGTGGATTTCATCTGCTCAGGACCCATTTTCCCTTCTGTCAGGTAATGACACTGTGATATATCCTTGGGGAGCCGACCTTCCTCCCCTGAGGCTCAGGGGGATCTGCTCAGCTTTAAGGGTGAGCACATGTTAAATAGACCTTGTCCAATGAGAGAGTAACCTCCAACTCCCCCTTACCACTGCGGGAATTATTGAGCAGAAGCCTACAACCCAAGCCAGACCAGTCAGAACCAATAAGACTAACTCTCAGCCTTTTGCTGGTGGTGCTGGGGAAAAGGATTCCCTTTCTGCTGGGATTGTAGGTACTAAATCTAAAGCTATGGCAACCAGGAGGAAGAAAGTTGAATTCTTTCCAAGGCAATGTTTTCTCCTATAGTGTAGGCAACATGGAGCGAAGAGGAACTGAGAGATGAAGGGGAGTCCAGTGGCATCATGGAACAGATCTATTCCATAACTTTTCCATTTTGTGAACCAGCAAATCCCTCTTACTAAACAGGCCCATTGAAGATACGTTTTGCTCACTGAGATCTGGAGGGGTCCCCATTTATTTACTTATTTTTAATGGTGTAAGAAATGAAGTATGGAATGTGTTATCAGCTGAATACAGGAAGGAAAGTAACTATGAGGACCCATGTTTCTGAGAAATGATCACAACAGCGAATGAAATTAGAAAATAAGATTGAAACCAAGAGCCCCACTCATCCCTGTTGACAGAACACAAAGGTAAGACCCCTCTGGGATCTAGATTCAAGAGTTAGGCATCAACATTAACTCTGTCTTTCATTGGTAACTCATTGAGTTTACTGGAAACAAAAATATTGTAGAGTTTACTAATCATTTAAGGAACTTGTATTTCCAGAGAAACTCAACCACCCATAACCTCGGGGTTGTGATTGCTCAACCTCAAGGCAATACTCAGTCAGGATCCTAAAGCCACACCAACAGAAACAGCCAGATTAGTGGGGTATGATAATTAGAAAGTAAATATTCATCAGGGCCTTTCACAGCTGTGGCCACAAAGGACAAATTACTAGAGAAATCGTTCTAGAAGACAGTTCCAAGAGCAGACGGAAGGGCTCCACAAGAAATTCACTCTGAAGCCAATTTACTCTGTTCCTGTCCAGCAGGGTAACGTATACGCAGACAGTATATTGTATGCCACCTGCCTCCCATTTCTCCTTTTTTAAGTAGAACTTTTTGTGATAATTTGTTTTCTTCTCATACATGTGCTACCAGCTAGACAAGGGACTTCAGTTCTTGTTTTCTTGAAGGAGAGATTTCAATCAAGAGACAAAGTGTAATCCAGCCAGCATGGCTCAGGGGCATCGACCTATGAACCAGAAGGTCAAGATTCAATTCCAGATGAGACACATGCCTGGGTTTTAGGCTTGATCCCCAGTGGGAGGGTGTGTAGGAAGCAGCTGATCAATAATTCTCTCTCATTGATGTTTTTATCTCTCCCACTCGCTTTCTCTCTAAAAGAGAGAGACAAAGTGTAGAAAATCAAGCTTGAATTTATTGACCACAGCAAACACATACTTAGGACAGTGAAACAAGACCAATACTCTCCTGGTTTCAAATCTCATGTCCCCTTAGAGGGTAGGGGACACATGCCTGTGTGGGAAGGAGGGGGGAAGGGCATGCTCTCTGGGGGGAGAGTGCATAGGGACCTTCGTTTTCAGGGGTGTTAAAGTCTGAGTGTTTAGGGGAGGTGTTAGAGGCAGATCAATAGAATATATGTCAGGGGCAGAAATATAATATTGAGGACTAGCTATAGTTGTAAGAAATATTAATCATGTTTTGTTAACAGTGATTGTTTTGTTCTGATAACCTGACTGGGAGTAGTAGGCCCCAAGGAATTGGGAGTCACCTTGGAGCTGGAAGTCAACCTTGGAATTCAGTCTATTATCATGGAAAGATTAACAACAACCTTGTTGCCCAAACAATGGAACAATGGAGTCACTCCCACTTTGCCTGTAACGATTATACCCATTCTTATTCCTTTTGCCTACTTTCCCATTAATCTTTGTTCTACCCACTATGAGCAGCTGGTTTATAGGGGTGGGGTGGGGGTGGGGGGGAGATTTTGTGCTGCTCTCCCATACTGCCGGCTTTATTGGAAATCCAACCCTGTCTCTGCTTAATTGGCTCAATGAGTGACAGTACCCCAGACCATTGGTTGTCTGGTTCCATATTCATCAACTTTGTGCAGATATACTAAAATAAGATTTATCCTCTTAATTTGTCTGTCCTTGGGTGTGGTTGTTACTTAACAGGATGCATAAGAATTTTCTGGGTAGTTTATTTAAAAAAAACACACACAATTAAATTTTATCTTAATATATATAGAACTTGAAACAATTAATTTTGCATGTTTTAAAAATGCTCTCGCAATATGCTAAAATTACAAATAATTAAATTGTGAGGAGTGATTAAAAATCTATAATTTATATCAGAAAATATATGCAAGAGACAGAATTTTCCACAACATTAAGTTCTATATGGAAGAAATAGAAATTCTAAACTTCAGATTAAGCAAATATCAGTTTAGGGATAGGGTGACAGGCTTAATACTTGTTTCTTGGGTGTTTCCACAACTTTCTCAAGCAGCAAGAGGTATGAAACAGATATGAAAAAGGAAAGGAAATACTAACCTTGACCTCCTCTCAGTTATAATCCTCTAATCTAAAAAAGGTTTCAGAAAAAAACTATATCTGAGAATGCCTTGGAGGAAAACAAGGGCAGCCCGGGAAGGGGGTGGGGGTGGGGGGACTAAGCTGTACAGGTTTAAACTCTTCCTTTGTTTCTGTTGAAGTGCTTGTCTTCTACCTCTAATGTATATTAGGTACGAAGAAAAGAGGGTCCATTTGTAAGACTTATTCCACTTCCTCAGAATGTGAGTAAAACACAAAAGGAGGAAAGTTATGACCTGACACCAGTTTTCCTTCGAGGTAGGTTTCCATGCTCACGGCAGGAGGCAGCTGTCCCAGCCGGAACTGAGCTGCAGTAGAGGGTGGCCTGGGCCAATCACTTCGCACCTGCTTTGGCTGGACTGGTACCAGCATGACATAGCATGGTCATCTGTATGGTCATTCTGCTGTTCGGTCATTCAGTCAATTTGCATATTATGTTTTTATTATTATAGACTTATTAAAGACTAGAGGCCTGGAGCATGAAATTCGTGCACTGGGGAGCAGGGTGAGGTCCCTCAGCCCAACCTGTGCCCTCTCACAGACTGAGACCCCTCGGAGGATGTCCGCTTGCCAACTTAGGCCTGATCCCCCAGGCCTAAGCCAGTAGGCAAACATCTCTCTTGCAATATGGGATCCCTTGCTCCTTACCACCTGCCTGCTTGCTCCTTAGTGCTTAGTTTGCCTCCCCTTAGCAGTAGGCTCCTTAGGCAGGCTCTTTACCGCTAAACTCATTACTCTTTAGTACTGCTGCAGAGGCAGGAGAGGCTCCTGCCACCACTGCTACACTCACTGGCCATGAGCCCAGCTTCTGGCTGGGTGGCTGCTCCCCCTGTGGGAGCAAACTGATCACCAGGAGGCAGCTCCTACATTGAGCGCCTGCCCCTGGTGGTCAGTGCACATCACAGCAAGCAGTTTTTCTGGTCATTCTGCCATAACAGTCCCTTAGGCTTTTATTATATAGATTGATTTCAGAGAGGACGGGAGAGGGAGAGAGAGATAGAAACACCAATGATGAGAGAGAGTTATTGATCAGCTGCCTCCTGCATGCCCCCTACTGGGTTATGTGCTCTTGATCGGAATCAAACCTGGTACTCTCAATCCATAGGCTGACACTTTATCCCCTGAGCAAAACTGGCTAGGGCTCTATATTATTTCTTTAATTGATTTTGAGAGAGAGAGGAAGAGAAAGAAGCATAGATTAGAGAGAAGCATCAATTGGCTGCCTCCTTCACTGGGGATTGAGCCCACAGCCCAGGTATGTGCCCTGACCGGGAATCAAACCATGACCTCCTGGTTCATAGGTCAATGCTCAACCACTGAGCCATACTGGCTGGGTACCAATAATATATTATGTTGCATATTGAAGACTTTTAAGAAAGATAATCTTGAGAAGATTGAGCCGCTTTTTTATGTGGTTGTATGTATGATTTTTATTTATTTATTTTTTAAATCCTCACCCAAGGATATTTTCCCACTGATTTTTAGAGAGAGTGGAAGAGAAATATCAATGTGAGAGAATCATATGATTAGTTGCCTCCTCCATGAACCCTGACTAAGGCCTGGGCTGGGGGAGGAGCCTGCAAACGAGGTATGTGCCCTTTACAGGAATCAAACCTGAGACCCTTTGGTCTAAAGGCTGATGTTTTATCCACTGAGCCAAACCTGGTAGGGCGTGTTTAGGAGGTTTTGGATCTATAGAAGTAAATCTCTCTTTACCACAGCTGTAATCATAATTTCAAATTTTTATGAAACAGAGAAAATTATGTATTCTCCTCTAGAGAAGTCAAGACATTTTTAATAAAATATTTGTTAGTGTAGATGTTCTTTTTGGCCAAAAAGTTGTTCATGGGACAGATGGAACCATCTATGCTGAAATGAAAACTTGTGCTTCATAAATTGACCTTAATTTAATGTGTGGGATACACTTTCTCCTCTCCTCTAAAAAAATAATATGCTTATCTTTCTTTCTTTTTCTTTTCTTTTCTTTCTTTCTTTCTTTTTTTTTTTCTTTTTAACTAACAGAGAACAGTATGGTAGTAACTACACTATTGCAAAACATATTCGAATGAGGTTCCAGGAGGCATAGTAAAAACAAAACACTTCCAAGATTGGTTTTAAAAACTAAATGCCATTGGCAACATAGATGCCAACCAATGCCCTCTAAGTTTTAAAATAGTTGGCAATATCATGACATTATGGGTACAGCCAATTTTCTTGTGGCTAAACTCACTCTTAGGTATTGGTTAAAATAGAATGGGGACTGGGACAGTTACTCTTTAGCTGTGGCCTTCATTGATATATGTGGATTCATCAGAAGAAACTCATATTGTAAGGACAAACCTTGTAAAAACTTAGAGGTGCTATCCCAAACCTTGGCCACATAGAATAGGCCACAGAAGCCTGGTTTTGAATAACAAACAGTCGAACAGTAAATTTGGCTTCATGCTTACCATCTTCTGCTTCTGCTCCAAAGGAAATAGTCATTAAGAATGGTAAGAGATGAACTTGTTGAATAAATAGTCTCAAGAAGAGTATTTTCTTTTCTGGGAATGGGTCCAATGAATTACCCAAGATACCCTCAAAATTTTTAATGTAAATATGTTGTAGTCCAGTGGCAGCAAACTGCAGCTCTTGAGCCACATGCAGCTCTTTGGCCCCTTGAGTGTGGCTCTTCCACAAAATACCACGTGCGGGCGTGCATGTACAGTGCTAATGAAACTTCGTGGCCCATGTGCAGAAGTCAGTTTTTGGCTCTCAAAATAAATTTCAGTTGTTGTACTGTTGATATTTGGCTCTGTTAATTAATGAGTTTGCCGACCACTGTCTTAGTCAATCATTAAGCAAAATTTCACCTACAAAACTCAGTGATCTAAAGTTTTAGGTTACTCTTCCTCAGTAAAATGTGTTGGGAATTATAGAGGAAAAAAGAAACATTGTTTTAATCAGGAAAATCTCAAGAGTCAGAGGCATTGTGAGATAAAAGGTAAGTAACAAACCAAAATATATGTAGAGGTTAGTATTTTAACACTGGAAGACTATGATGGCAAGTCATAGCCGACATTATACCATCAAAACTTTTTAAAATTTTGTAATGATAATGAGATTTTACAACTAGACGGTGGCAAAGGTAAATGGGGGAAATACTACTTACTTTGGGAAAGTAATAAAACTATATCAATAGCATTTATTTTAAAACTCATACTGCCCTAGGCAGTTTGGCTCAGTGGATAGAGCATTGGCCTGGGGAATCAAAGGATCTCAGGTTCAATTCCGGTCAAGGGCAGGTATCTGTTTCAGGCTCCTCCACCAGCCCGGGAGGAGGCAATCAATGGATGTGTTCTCTCAGATTGATGTTTCTCTCTCTTTTCCTCTCTCCCACTCTCCCTAAAAATCAACGGAAAAATATCCTCAGGCGAGGATTAATAACAACAACAACATGAGAGATTACACTAAACAATTGGACAAACTTATTTTCTTCCATAAAGGAACACAGAGTAAGTTTTCGTTTTCTTTTTTTTTTTTTTTATAATATTTTTATCGATTTCAGAGAGGAAAAGAGAGATAGAAACATCAATGATGAGAGAGAATCATTGATTGGCTGCCTTCTGCATGCCCCCCATTAGGGATTGAGTCTGCAACCTGGGTATGTGCCCTTGACTGGAATCGAACCTGGGACCCTTCAGTCACAGGCTGATGCTCTATCCACTGAGCCAAACTGGCAAAGGCCAGAGTAAGTTTTCTTATTAAAAGCTTGCATCAAAGATTTATTTTGCTCCAAATCTACATATCGTTTATCACCTAAAAATAAATTTATGTATACTTACCATTAATATTCCTCAATCAAGAGAAATTTTAGAAATCAGTAATATAAAGCTAATCAGGTCAATATCTATGTTGCACAAATGGAACTTTTAAGTTTGTTTCCCACATTCTTCTGAAAGAGCTTATTTTAATCCACAAAATATAAGACCTGTCAGGACTTCCATATTTTTATTCTTGCTGGAATACTGTCTACAGAAGTCCTGGAACATGGGAAAATATTGACATTTAAAGATTTTAGATGGTTTCAACTTTTAAAAACAGCAACTTTCCTATCATGCTGATTTTTATTGAACAATAGTTATTGAATAGGGAAGGTACCTTTGTAATTACTAGAAACAACTTAGCTTATTAAATTTCAGTTAATTCTTCTGCTTATTAATGTACTTTTTAGGCATACCACCCTATAATTTGATAGGTCCATATTCAGAATTCATTACTCCTGAAATAATTCTTCCAGAACATGGTCCTTAAACCGTTTAGAAACATCCCAGTAAGATACTAGTAGCTGTGAGTTGGAAAGGGTCCCAGCAGGAAACAGAGGGCATACTCAAATAGGATAATTTGAGAAGGGCTTAATAGAGATACCATAGATATTTGGTGAAGGTTTATGGAAATCACAAAGGAGAGCACTATTATCATGCCTAAGATTAAAGGGGCGAGATGAGGGAATGGGTATCAGAACACAGAGGGAGCAATGCGTACAGTAGGCCACTGTGAGAGGAGCTGTAATTATAGGATGAAGGACAAAACAAGATTGAGGTAACTCCACAGAGAAGGAGTCAGGAAATAAATATCCCAAATCTACTCTTTGCCTTCTCTTTGACCTGATGCCAGGCTTTCCAATTGGCTAAACTGCACTGTGAAACATGGCAGCCTAGTCACAGATGGCTACTGAGTGCTTGAAATGTGGTTGTAAAACATACACCAGATTTTGAATCTTTAATATCAAAGTATGTAAAATATCACATTAACAATTTTATACTAATTAAAAATAGTTAGTATAATATTTTGAACATACGTATTCAAGGCACATATTAAATATTAACATATATTATTAAACTAGAGACCCGGTGCATGGATTTGGGCACTGGAGGGGTCCCTCAGCGTGGCCTGCAGGGATGGAGCCAAAACCGGCAGTCTAATGCCACCTGCTGCTCTTGATTGCCACTCTAGCCGCCACCGCTCGGTAGGCTCGCTGCCATTCTGCTGTGGTTTCTGGGCTGCAGCAGCCAGCTGTGAGCCCTGCATCTAGTGACTGTCAGTCAACTGAGCAGTACTCCCACTGTGGAAGTGCATTGACTACCATGGGGCAGCTTCTGCATTGAGCACCTGCCTCCTTGGGGTCAGTGTGCATCACAGCAACCAGTCTATCAAACGATCGACCAGTCGACTGGTCACTTAGGCTTTTATTATATACTAGAGGCCCAGTGCATGAAATTCATGCATGGGGGGGGGGGGAGTCCCTCAGCCTGACCTATACCCTCTCCAATCTGAGAGCCCTCAAGGAATGTCCTACTGACAGCTTAAACCTGCTCCCCATGGTTCTCTGCTCTTTGTGGGGTCTGCTTGCTCCACACCATGGCTATGGCCAAGCAGACCCTGCTATCTGCTATCAAGCTGTGTGATTGCCCTTACCTCCTGGGGTGGTGATGGTCCCAGGAGGCTGTGGGCTTGAAGCCTGTCCTTGAGACCCAGGCTTGATGCCTACGTATGTAAATTAACATACCATATTTGTTAGGTTCTTTTGCATACTCACTCCTGATTGGCTGGTGGGTGTCACAGAGGTATGGTTAATTTGCATATTTCTCTTTTATTAGTGTAGAGGCCTGGTGCATGAAAATTCATGCACTGGAGGAAGGAACCTTCGGCCCCATCTGTTCCCTCTCATAGTCCAGGAGCCCTCAGGGCAAGAGGCAATCTGGCAATCAGGGGAAGGGGATGTTCCATCACACCTCTGCTGCTGCCACTGCTGGCAGCGCAAACCTTGAACAGCCCTGGTTACCTGAGCATCAAGTGGCACTGGGTGGTTGGGCAGTCATCATCCAAGGCTTACCTGTGCCTCAGGCTGCCCCTGGGCAGCTGATGGGATGAGGGGACTGGGGGACTCCAGAGGCAGGCATGTGGAATGGCCAGGGTTGTCTCAGGGCGGGCTCGGGGACTGGGCGCTGCCATCTTGTGGCTGTGGGAGCTGCCATCTCTGAGGGCGTGGCAGTCAATTGGCATATTTCCTCCTTATTGGCTGTGGGCACTGCCTTCTTTGTGATGGTGTGAGGGTCAATTAGCACATTCCCCCCTTCATTAGATAGGATTCTATATAATAAAAGGCTAATATGCAAATTGACCAAATGTTGGAATGAGTGGTTGCTATGACATGCACTGACCATCAAGGGGCACACACTCAGCACAAGAGCTGCCCCCTGGTGGTCAGTGTGCTCCCACAGGGAGTGCGCCGCTCAGCCAGAAGCTGAAGTCATGGTTGACGAGTATAGTGGTAGTGGCAAGAGCCTCTCCCACCTCTATGGCAGTGCTAAGGATGTCCAACTGCTGGCTTAGGCCTGCTCCCCATGGGCCTAAGCCATCAGTCAGACATCCCTCAGGGGCTCCCGGACTGTGAGAGGATGCATGCAGGCCAGGCTGAGGTACTCCCCCCACTCCTGTGCACAAATTTTGTGCACCAGGCCTCTAGTAGATATATATTTATCAGTACATTCAATATGCTATATAAAAATAATATACAAAATATATTCTTAATACTAATTTCACCTATTTCTTTAAAAAATGTTTAAATATGCTACTAGTCTTAGCTGGTTTTGCTCAGTAGATAGAACACCAGCCCTTGGACTGAAGGGTCCCTGGTTTGAGACTGGTCAAGGTCACAAACATCAGTTGAAGGCTCAATACCCAATGAGGGAGGCAACCAATGGATGTGTCTCTCTCACATTGATGTTTTTCTCTCTCTGTCTCTCCCTCTACCTTCCATTTTGTTTAAAAATCAATGGAAAAATATTATTGGGTGAGGATTAACAAAAACACAAACAAAAAATGTGCAACTGGAAAATTAAACATTTTTATATAACTATTAAAATTTTTAAAATATCTTTATGCAGCCCTGGCCAGTGTGGCTCAGTTGATAGAAGTGTTGTCCCATACACCAAAAGGTCACCAGTTCAATTCCCTCTATCCCCATTAGGGCATATTCCTAGGTTTTGGGTTTGATCCCTGACTCTAGTCCAGGTGCATGAGGGAGGCAACTAATCAATATTTCTCTCTCTCTTCTTTCCCCTCTCTCTAATAATAATAATAATAATTTTTTAAAAATCAATGGAAAATGTCCTTTGGTAAGAATTAAATAAATGTATCATTTCTCTTGGAAAGCACTGAAATAAACCACCAGAAATGAGAGGATAAAGAAGTCTATTGATGCAGTTAATTACAACCTCTATGCCGTTAATTACAGGCCAACCTCCTACAGCAGAAAGTGGGATAGAGAAAAAAGGCGAGTGGATATGGAGGGGCCAACAAAGATATCTGGCTAAGGCTTTTAATAAAATTAACATTAAAAAGATTTTTCCTGAGGCCGGCACGGGGCTGGGGCTCAGCTGGCCCGCCTGGCTCTGGGCTACGGGCCTTCCCAGCCGGGGACTCTGCGCCTGCACCCGGCCGGCTGCGGCCCGCTCTAACGGCGCGCTGCCTGGGTGTCTGGGCAATCCATGGGCAGTGGCGGCGAGGGCCACAATGACAGACTACGGCGAGGAGCAGAGCAACAAGCTGGAGGCTCTGTAGTCCACCTACCCCGACACCTTTACAGTATTATCAAAAGACCTTCCTAGTTTCACCATTACTGTGACATTCTAGGCTAGAGAAAATGATGAAACTGTACAGTCTACCCTCAAGTTTACATATAGTGAGAAATACCCAGATGAAACCCCCCTTTATGAAATATTCTCCCAGGGAGCAGCCAGGCCCGGAGCGGCTGGGCCCAGAGCAGCTGGGCCCAGAGCAGCCGGGTTGGGTGCGGCCATGCCCAGAGCAGCAGCAGCCAAGCCCGGAGCTGCCAGGTCGGAGCGGCCGGGCCCAGAGCAGCCGGGCCCAGAGCAGCCGGGCCTAGAGCAGCCGGGTCGGGTGCAGCCAGGCCCAGAGCAGCTGGGCCCGGTGCAGCCAGGCTGGGAGCGGCAGTGGCCAGACCCGGAGCAGCTGGTTGTGGAACGAACCAGAGCAACAGAGGCCAGGCTCGTAGCAGACAGGCCCGGAACAGCTCTCTCCTTGCCTGCCCCCGCCCCAAGGCTGCCTCTCAGACATGGCTGGAAACTTTTGGGGGAACTTGAGGGTCTGCTGAATCAAATGAGGAATGCTTAGATCTGGATGTGTTGAGTTAGTATAGCGCTGGGGTGTTGATCTGTGAGTGCCTTGTGTGGGGCCTGGATGAGGTTGATTGATCTATTTGGAAATGTCTTTTGTGTGAAGTGTATCCTTGGGCATGTGGAGGTATTATTGATTTGAGAAAATGCTAAGTAACTGATTTACTATCTGAAAAATTTAAAGTTCTGAAAGTTTAAGGTCTCTTGCCAAAAAGAGGTTTTAAAGCTAACATCTTAATTTTAATAAAGGGGAAGACAAGCCTTTCCCACCCAGAACAGGTAATCCAATTCCAAACAGTAGCCATCTTTAAACAATGTGTCCATTTACACTTGAATGGCTATACCTTTTGATAGCCTAAGGGCAAGTTTACATGTAAACAAGTTTGCTTCTCAATTCCCAGGACAGAAAAAAAACAAGGTTTAAAATTATTAGATTTTAAAATTTATTCTTAGAAGTGTAAAAGTTTATTAATTAAAAAAACCACCACAACAACAACAACAAAAAGGAGATTGAAAAACCTGATGAACAATAATAGCTGTTCATTGTAGTAGAGTCAGAGATATGGGAGGGGAGTGGACTGACTGTTCTTGGGGAAAGGGGAAGTGGTGGAGGGGGAAAGAGACTGAACATAAACTGTGCACCTATGGATGAGGACAATGCGGGGTGTGGAGGGGGCGGAGGGTAGGGTGGCAACCTGGTGGAGGGGGGAAGAAATGAGGAACCTTTGAAATAATATGAACAATAAAGATTGATTTAAAAAGAAAAAAAAGAAAAAAGAAATATTTTCCCAGGAAAATCTAGAAGATAATGATGTCATAAGCATCTTAAAATTATAAGCATTACAGCAGAAGAAAACCTTGGTATGGTGATGACCTTTACTTTGGTAACAGCCGTCCAAGAAAAATTAAATGAAATAGTGGATCAAATAAAAACTAGAAGAGAAGAAAAAAAAAAGAAGAAAAAAGAAAAAGAAGCAGAAGAAGCCGAAAAGCAATTATTGATATTTCATGGCACTCCTGTTACAATTGAGAATTTCTTTAGTTGGAAAGCCAAATTTGATGCAAAACTCTTGGAAATTAAAAAGAAACGAATGAAAGAAGAAGAACAAGCAGGAAAAAATAAATTAAGTGGGAAACAGCTATTTGAAACAGATCATAATCTTGACACATCTGATATCCAGTTCTTGGAGGATGCTGGAAACAATGTGGAGGTAGATGAGTCTTTGTTCCAGGAAATGGATGACTTGGAGCTGGAGGATGACGAGGATGATCCAGACTATCGATACAATCCTGCTGACGCGGAGAGCGACTTGACCGATTGATGGACCATCCCCGTCTGCAGAGGCTTGACTGCCGGGGGTAGCATCTGTGGCTAGGCCGGGAGGGTGTTGATTTTCCTGCCTTTTTTTCTAAGAAAAAAAATTTTTTTTCAGGAGAATATTCTTCTGAAAGCTTTCATCAATGAACTAATAAACTGACCTTAAAATTTCAAATAAAAAAATAAAAATATAAAAAATAAAAAAATAAACAGATTTTTCCTAAGAAATGGGATATTTTTGGTGGTGATTTCTATTGTTGGCCTGCAGAATTATTGTTATCAACCTTGTTAGGATTTTCCACATCAATGAAGACCAGCATTTCTTAAAAACAGCATTGAGGTGGACCAAATAATCAGATGAGTCGTTTAGAATTGCAAGTTTTAGTTTTTGTGCATGTTCCATCTTGCTAAACCTTAATTATAAGTTGAAATTTATATTATGGAAGTATCTTTAGGTCTTTAAAAAAAATAGCTATAGTTGTCCTGACAAGTAGAAGCCATCATTAAGATGTTTTTTTTCAGGATAGTGTTTTGATAAAAACATTGATATGATTAAACATTTTTAGTAAAAATTAATATATAAACATATTTGATTAAAAAATCTTGTTGAGAAAACTTTAATTTTAGTCATTCATCTATTTATTAAACAAACTAGAGGCCCAATGCACAAAAATTTGTGTAAGAGTAGGCCTTCCTTCCCCCGGCTGCCAGTCCTCCTCCAGCCGCCCCCCCAGGCACCTGGGACCCAGGCTGGCTTCCCTTCAGCCCTGGCTTGGTCAGGAACGACATCAGGAATGACATCTGGAAGATGTCTGGTCGAATTAGCATATTATCCTTTTATTATTATAGATATTAAATTTTAGCACCTTTTATATTCAACCATTGAGCTTAAAGTAAGTCAATAATATTAATTCCGCGGAGACCCGTTTGGCTCAGTGGATGGAGCATGGGCCTGCGTACTCAAGGGTCCCAGGTTCGATTCTGGTCAGGGGCATGTACCTTGGTTGCAGGCATATCCCCAGTGGGGGGTGTGCAGGAGGCAGCTGATCGATGACTCTCTCTCATCAATGCTTCTAACTCTTTATCTCTGTCCCTTCCTCTCTGTACAAAATTAATAATATATATATATATATATATTTAAATAATAATAATAATATATATATTAATAATAAATAATAGTAATAATAAAATAATAATAATATTAATTCCATGAAGTTTTATATTGTTGTGGCAGAAGGCATAGGAGAATGATTGGCCAGAACTCTGAGGGAGGTAAGTTTAACCTTTATTTTACAGATCTGCTCTTCCAGGGGAATTCTGGATCCAAAGGCTGAACTGTACTCATGGGAAGGCTCTGACCTATATTTCTCCTCCTGTGGAGGCCCCTGAGGTGGGGCCCTGGGGTTAGGCTGGGCAGCTCCACCAAGTCAGTCAGAGTGGGGAAGTAAGACTATATTTTAACCAGATACTGAACTGGGTTGCAAGCACCTCCCTTTATGTTCCTTTTCAATATATTTAGAAGGAAGGAAAACAGGCTATGTATAAACAATGACTGCAGTGATAATTTTAGATTATTTTTATAGATTAGAATGGTGAATTTGTGTGTGTGTGTGTGTGTGTATTAGTTTTTATTGCTGTATAACAAATTACCATAAATTTTAGCAGTGTGAACATCATCAAATAATTACCTTAAGACTCTGTTGGTCAGAAGTCTGGCACAGTGGGACTGGGTTCTCAAAGGCGAAAATCAAGGTGTTGTCTGGGATTCACTATTTAGCTGAAGGCTCTGGAAGAAAAAAGATATGCTTATGTCAAAGAAAAACATACAAATCTCTCAAAAACTGTGATGAGTTTATTTGAGCCAACAAATAAGGACAAGTCTAGAACATTTGAGAATATGCTGCAGGGAATGGTAGTTTTGCAGTCCATTTTATAGATATACATTAGAATTAAAGGAGTAAACATAAAAAAAAGTTTACAGAAATCCATTGACAATAGATTAAGGAGGCAAGAGAAAGCAAAGTGGGGAAGTCTCTAGAACTGGATAAAAGCCCAAAGGAGAGATACAGACTCACTTCTTTTACATGGGTGGGTACAGACAGTTAACATTTAACATTAACAGTAAGTAGAAATGATAAGAGGGCAACAAGATAACAATGAGTTTAGTGGTGTCATGCTCTGGTGCCTGTGGGCTGTGCCTCAAGGGGTCTGGAAAAAGAAAATTACTCTGACCTTCAATGGTATGTTATCCTACAAACAATAGATAGGGCTCACAAAGTAAAGACTGACCTTTGCTAAGGAGGAAACAGGCTTGGGATGTGACTATGGACTACCACCATGACCTGCCCAGTTAGGAATTTGTGATCAGGACATCCTGTGTGGTTACCTTCAGTCACCGAGCTTGCCATAGCCCTCTTCTCATTCACATTTCCAAACTCATTGCTGTTACGAGCAGAATTCAGTTCCTTGTGGTTGTAGGAATGAGATTCTTGTTTCCCTGCAGGCTGTTAGAGGGGGCTATATTCTCACCTCCCATGATTTGTTCACATTCTTCTTTTTTTTTTTTTAAATATATTTTATTGATTTTATACAGAGAGGAAGGGAGAGAGAGAGATAGAGAGTTAGAAACATCGATGAGAGAGTCATCGATCAGCTGCCTCTTGCACACCCCCCACTGGGGATGTGCCCGCAACCAAGGTACATGCCCTTGACCGGAATCGAACCCGGGACCCTTCAGTCCCCAAGCCGACGCTCTATCCATTGAGCCAAACTGGTCCTGGCTTGTTCACATTCTTGGGTTTCTTCCATCTTTTAAGTCAACCATGGCATGTGAAATCCTTCTCAGGCTTTGAATCTCTGACTCCTGCTATCAGGCAGAGAAAGTTATCTATTTTTAAAAGGCTCATTTGATTAGGTCAAATCAACCCTGTTAATATCCCTATTTTAAGGTCAACAGATTTGGGACTTTGATTCTATCTCCAAAATCTCTACAGCAGGGGCTAGATTAATGCCCCCGAGGTTGTAATTAATCGCATCAATAAGTAACTGGAGCAAGGCACACATGTACATCAGGGCCAGGAATCTTGAGGGGCTATCTTTGAATTCCATTTACACAGATGGTCAGGAAAGAAAAAGCCTCCCTGGGAACTAAGGCCTGAATGATGATGGGGGAAAAAAGACCTAAAAAGATCTGGAGAACATTTCCATCACCCTATAAGGTGGTTTATAATAATTCCTCATTCCCAACACCAAGTCCCAGGCAATCACTAATCTACTTTCTATCTTTATAAATTTGTCTTTATGGACATTTCATATGAAGTAATCATATAATATGCATCCTTGTATGACTGTCTTCTTTCACTGAGGTTCATCCATATTGTAAACATATATCTGTACTTCGTTTCTTTTTATGTTAGAACTAGAGGCCCTGTGCATAAAATTTGTGCACAGGGGGAGGAAGTGTCCCTCAGCCCAGCCTGCACCCTCTCCAATCTGGGACCCCTCGAGGGATGTCTGACTGCCGGTTTAGGCCTGATCCCTGTGGGCCTAAACCGGCAGTCTGACATTCCTCTTGCAGTCTAGGATCACTGGCTCCTAATCACTCACCTGCCTGCCTGTCTAATGCCCCCAACTGCCCTCCCCTGCCAGCCTGGTCATCCCAAACTGCCTTCCCCTGCCAACCTGGTTGCCCCAACAACCTTCCTTTGCTGGGCTGGTTGCCCCCAACTGCCCTCTCCTGCAGGCCTGGTCATCCCCAACTGTCCTACTGGGCTGGCCTGTTCACCCCTAATCCCCTGCCAGCCTGATCTTGCCCCTAACTGCCTCTGCCTAGGCTCCCATCACCATGGCTTTGTCCAGAAGGAAGTCGGACATCCGGAAGATAGTCAGTTGACCCTGTCTAATTAGCATATAACCCTTTTATTAGTATAGATAGTATTGTAATGTATGGGTAGAACTTGTTTTTTTCACTCATTTCTCAATGTTTCTATTTGGGGGGGATATTATAAATAATGCTACTATAAATACTCATGTATAAGTCCTTGTGTGGATATGTATTTTCACTGGTCCTGGGTAGATATGTAGGAGTGGAATTGCTGAGTCATGTGATAAGTCTATGTTTAACTTTTCATGAAAAAATTATTTTTCAAAGTAGCTCCAGAAATTCATACATTCCTGCCAGCAATGTATAAAAGTTCTAATGTTTCCACACCCTTGTCAATGCCTTTCATAGCCATCCTGTGGGTGCAAAGTGGTATCTCATCATGGTTTTGATTTGCATTTCCCTAATGAAGTTGAACATGTTTTCACATGAGTTCTCGGACATTTTATATCTTTTTTTGAGAAATTTTATTACAACCATTTTTGCATTTTCACATGTGCTATCTTTTCATTATTGAGTTGTAAGTGTTCTTTTTATAGTATTCTGGATAAAAGTCACTGATCAGATTTAAAAAAAAAAGATTTTGAGAAAACTTTCTAACCACTGAGAATAGCAAGAGTCAAGACCCAGAGACATGTCCCAATTGGTCTGGCTCAGTGAATAAAGAGTCAGCCTATAGTCTCAATGATGCTACTATAAATACGGGTTTGATTCCAGTCAAGGGCACATGCCCCTGTTGCAGGCTTGATCCCTAGTGGGCATGCAGGCTCAATCCCCAGGAGGCAGCCAATCAATGATTCTCTCTCATCATTGATGTTTCTTACTTTCTCTCCCTCTCCCTTCCTCTCTGAAATCAATAAGAATATTTTTAAGAATATGCACTGATTATAGCTTCATTTTTTATTTTTTAAAAAAGAGCTTGAGACAAGGTAGTGATTTTTTAATTCAAAAAACAGAAATATAAAGGTGATGTATTGTAGAATTGTATACTAGAAACCCGTATAATTTTATTAACCAATGTCAACCCAATAAATTCAATTAAAAAATAATTAATTAATTAATTAAATGTAAGAAAATACACACATCAAAAACCAAAAGGGAAAAGGATTAAGAAGTATAAATTTGTAGTTATAGAACAGTCATGGGAATGTAAAGTATACTAAAGGGAATATTGTAATAACTATGTATGGAGTCAGATGGGTACTAAATTTATTGGGGTGATTCCTTCATAATTTGTATAAATGTCTAATCATGGATTGTACATCTGAAACTAGTGTAATATTGTATGTCAACTAAAATTGAAAATTAAAATTATTAAAAAAAAAAGCAACAACTGCCGAGACCGGTTTAGCTCAATGGATAGAGCGTCGGCTTGGGGACTGACGGGACTCGGGTTCAATTCCCGTCAAGGGCATGTACCTTGGTTGCGGGCATATCCCCAGTAGGGGGTGTGCAAGAGGCAACTGATTGATGACTCTCTCTCATCGATGTTTCTAACTCTCTATCTCTCTCCCTTCCTCTCTGTACAAAAAATCAATTAAAAAAAAAAAAAAAGCAACAACACAGAAAGAGGTCAGCAGGACTAGCTTGTGGCATAGGAAAACATATAGAAGTGAGGTCAGAAAAGTAAACAGAATTGAACTCAAGAGAAGGAATTTAGAACTCATTCTAATTGCAATGGGAATCTTCTCTTGGAGGGTTTAAATGAATGAGAGACATTTCAAATAACTAAATATCTCTTGGATATTCCCTCACCAAAATATACATTTGACCAAGTTCTGATATATGGATTCTTTCCTGGTGTCCCTTTTCTTTTTCCTGGTGATTTATCATACAGAAATAAAATTCTTGTGTTCTTGTTTTAAAGAATGCGAGACATCTTGAAATCCATTTCATTGAATTTGTTTTTATACTTTTGAATGCTATGATGCACCACTGATTATAGTTTTATAAAGTGGATAAAATAAACAAATATTGTAGAGAAAACATTAAAAATTAAAGTTCTTCATTTCTTGATTCTATAGTCTTTGATTAAAATAAAGTTTCATCCAATTAATACCAGAAAAATTGTTCTTTAAAATCTTTTATATTATATAAGCTCGACGGAACAAATGAAATTTTCTGTTGTGTAAGAAATGTATGCTTTATTTAGCTTTTGAAATTCACTGATGCATGAGGCTACTTGGTTTGACTTTTGGGTAATCATTTGGGTAATTTGCTCTATTTTCTGCACTCAACGTGTTGAATCATCTGCAAGTATAGCAACATCCCTGATATACATTTCTAATTGGGAATTCCTCAAATGTCAAAAATTCTGAAACCTCTAGAAGCATATAGACCATCAAATTCTAGAAACCTATAATGGTGATATATAATACATATGTCCATTGCATAAATGCTGATTTTAAGTATTAGAGTTTACTAGAGAAGCATATACAGTGAACAACACTTTAGGGCCTTATACTTTCTATGCTTCCCCAAATTTCTGCTCTCGTCCCCTTTTTCTAGGCTCCGATCTCTTTTTCACATTCCTCATGTATTTTCTTGTTCTATTTCCTCTTATTTACTGTCACATGATCATAATCACTATATCATGGCTTTTCACCATCTTTTAAGTGATCCCACATATCTAAAAAAAGTGCTGTCTTTTATCAACACTTTATCACTAAGTCAAGCTCTAGACAAAACTGGGGAAAAAGATTCTTTACAGTCCTTTAATCTTTCCTTTAAGTCCTCGTTGACTTCTTTTTAGCACCTCTGTTCTATCAAGTGTCTATAAATCTCAGGCCTTCTCTTTCTTTTCCAACATTAGGGCTCAGATTAAGCTAGATAATATTGGAAACCTCTCAATATATTCAAATTTAAACAATTAATGGATAGTTTCACGGTAATTGGTTAATACAAAAGACTGAAGATCTAATCATGAAATGTTCAGAACAATCAGGTTAGCTGCCAGACATGCCCAATGTCCTCAGAACGCGCTGCTCAGGAAGGGAGCACCAGGTTCTCTGTGTAGTCAGGCAGTAATCTGACCTGAGTGGGCACCTGGCTTACTAAGGTCCACCCATAAAATATCAAACACCCAGAAGACTGATTGGTACAAAAGGTTCTTCCCAAGATGGTGAGGTAATTCACTAAGCCAATTAACCTATATCCTTCCAGAGTTTTGTCTGGAGATTTCAGGAAAACTTTCTCAATGAGGTGGGAAAGCAAAACGGGCAGGCCAGTTAGAAAAAACAGGGCTAGGTGAAAGACCATAAGGAAATGTAAGAGAAAATAATTGGTCCCAAAAGTGTTTGGTTATCTTCCCCAAACTTAGTATTTCCAATAACAATTTTATATTCTTACTAGAGGCCTGGTGCATGAAATTCGTGCATGGGTAGGGTCCCTAGGTCTGGCCTGTGATCAGGGCCAATCAGGTTCCCTGCCTCCCTGTCTCCTCCTTCCCTCACTCCCTCAGCACCTACTGCCGCTGCTGGTCACCTGCCATGTTCCATGCCACCTCCTGGTGGTCAGTACAGTACACTTCAGCCAGTGATCGAACTCCCGTTCTCCTGGTCCAACTCCTGAGGGGACACTTTGCATATTAGCTATATATATATATATATATATATATATATATATATATATATATATATATATATATAAATAAATCTTGTGAGTCAGAAATTAAGGCAGAACTTGCTTGGCTCCTTTTTCTGCTCTTCTTGGCATTAGCTGTCTTATTCACTCATTTACACCACATGGTGGTTGAGCAGAGCTGAAAGTTCCAAGCAAGCTTTATTCCAAAATATGGCACTTTAGTATTCCTCCACATGGAATACTCTCTCCTTCTATGTGGTCAGCTTGGACTTCTGCAGTGTGATGGTCTGTGAGTGGTTGTCCTCTTACATGGTGGCTGGCTTCTAAGACAAAGTATTCCAAGAGGGGCAAAGCAGAATATACAGATCTCTGAAGTCCTAGCCTTGAAAGTAATGTGACCACTTTTGCCACGTTCTATTTGTCAAAGTATGTGAAGGGGCTTGCCTGAATTCAAGGGAAGGGTAAGAAACAGACCTTGATGAGAGGTGTGGCATGAATTTGATTATATCTATAAGCCACCAAATCAGGTTTTTCTTAGATCCACATGTCTTTCCAGTTCCGAGTCTTTGTCCTATGCAAACAGAAGGTCCCAATGGACAGAGTTGGGTGGTGGTGATGAGACTGGAGTGGTGTTTAGTACTACTTAAGTCGTGATTTGCTGATACCCACTATGCTTACTAGTAATATTTTGCTTAAATCATGTCACAATGCCTCTCTAGTTTAAGGATATAAATGAGGACTTTAACTTTCTTTAAAGCTCTGCTAGCAATTATTTTCTATAGAATCCCCTTTAAATGTGCTAATAACTCTTGAGTTAATAGAACAATAAAAATATGAAACTAAAAAAAATACAAAACAGATCTTATGTAGATGTTTTCTTTAAAAACTTGTGCAGCCAGACCAGCATGACTCAGTGGTTGAGCACTGACCTATGAACTAGGAGGTCATGGTTCGATTCCAGGTCAGGTCATATGCCTGGGTTGTTGGCTCAATCCCCAGTAGGGGGACATGTGCTAGGCAGCATATCAATTATTCTCTCTTATCATTGATGTTGCTATCTCTCTTCCTCTCCCTTCCTCTCTGCAATTAATAAAAATATATTAAAATTTGTGCAGAAGAGAAAAATATACATCTGGTCTGATACTAGAGGCATAATAGGATTGAGTACATGCCAAAGAGGGGATATGACAAGGATTAGACATTTATTTGATTGTGCCTCATTAATCAATGAATGTGGGTGTAATGTATATGAGTAAATTCTTTGATATATCTGAAATGCAAATGACTTTTCACAATAAATGCTGTTTTCACATTCATGGGTTGGAAGTATATAATGTGTAGCATAAAGTGTATATCTCAGGCAACTTGCAGAGTGAGGGTGATTGGCAAGGGAATGGGAGGCACATAGAGTGGCCAAACTAGAATGACCTAGGGTGAAAGAGATGCTTTGATTCCTTTGTAGGAAATAAAACATGAGGCACTGAAGACAAGAGGAAAATCACATTTGAGCTAGAAGACTCTTACTTGGCTTTACTTATTTGTTTTTACAAATAATTCTAAGATAGGTTAGGAAACTTACCCAAAGTTTCATAATTACTTGGGTATAGACATTTTATTTATAAATGTATAAGTGTGCATGTATCTACCACTTAGTGTGCATCTATCTACCATGCTATACATGCAAGTAATATTTTGGACCTTAAAAACCTCACCTTTGGTTCTGTCACAACTTATAAGATCTACTTCCCGGTGCTTTCTTTCAAGATTGGATTGATGTTAATTTTAAAACTATTTTACCTGTTTTAAGTCAGGTTTCATCAAATTTTAATGTCAAGATTATGATTTTTTTTTAAATAAACCTTTATTGTTCATATTATTACAAAAGTTCCTCAATTTTTTCCCCTCCACCAGGTTCCCACCCCACCCTCTGCCCTTTCCACACCCCCATTGTCCTCATCCATAGGTGCACAGTTTATGTTCAGTCTCTTCCCACACCCCCCACTCCTCTTTTCTCTGAGAATTGTCAGTCCACTCCCCTTCCATACCTCTGATTCTATTATATTCAACAGTTAATATTGTTCATCAGGTTTTTTAATTCCCTTGGTTTTTAGATTCACTTGTTGACAGTTACATATTTGTTGTTCATAATTTTTATCTTTATTTTCTTCCTCTTCCTAAAGAACCCCCTTCACCAATTCATATAATTCTGGTTTGGTGGTGATGAACTCCTTTAGCTTTGTTTCATTTGTGAAGCTCTTTATCCGGCCTTCAATTCTGAGTGATAGCTTTTCTGGGTAGAGTATTTTTGGTTGTAGGTTCTTGTTATTCATCACCTTGAATATTTCTTGCCATTCCCATCTGGCCTGCATGTTTCTGTTGAGAAATCAGATGACAATCGTATAGGTGCTCCTTTATAGGTAAGTACCTGCTTTGCTCTTGCTGCTTTTAATATTCTCTCTTTGTCTTTTGCTCTTGGAACTTTAATTATGATATGTCTTGGTGTGGTCCTCCTTGGATTCTTTTTGTTTGGGGTTCTATGTGCTTCCTGGACTTGTAAGTCAATTTCTTTCACCAGGTGGGGGAAGTTTTCTGTCAGTATTTCTTTCAATATGTTTTCAGTATCTTGCTTTCTGTCATCTTCTGGGATGCCCATAATTCTGATGTTGGTTCCTATGAAGTTGTCCCAGAGGTTTCTTACACTATCTTCAACTTTCTGGATTCTCTTGTCTTCTTGCTTCTGAGGAGGAGTGTCCTGTGGCTCTTTGTGTTCCAAATCTTTGACTTGATTTTTGCGATCTTCCATTCTGTTTTTAGAACTCTGTATATTTATTTTTATTTCAGAGAATGTATTCTTTATTTCTTATTTATTTGATCCTTTATTATTTCTAGTTGATCCCTTTTCATATCTTCATAGGTCTTGTTTATTTTATCAGCCTTTTCTAGGAGATTCTTGAAAAGCCTTATAAGCGTGGTTTTGAACTCTATATCCAGTCACTTTTTGTCCTCCATTTCTTTGGTTTGTGATCTGTTTCCTTATCTTGGCATTTTTGCTGCTTCCCTGAATTGGTAGGGTGGGAGGATCAGCTGTATCTATGCTAGGAGACAGCCATATTCGACTAGACTTAGAAAACTGTAAGAGCCTCTGTGCTCAGCTTGGATGGGGCAGAGTTTCAGGGTGGAGCCTACAGCCTTGGCTTCCAGTTAGCCCCACCCTATGAGGTTCCTGAGTCTCAGTGTTCCTCAGTGTCCTTTGGTACTCGCTGTAAGCACCTCTGAGAGAAAGGTGCCCTAGAGTTTTGCCCACTATCAGACAGTCTAGTCTCTCCCCCAAAGAGCCCGCAACTGGGGTTCAGTGCAGTTGGAAGTGGGGTTAAGAGCAGTCCGGAGCTTATGTTTCCTTCCCGCTAGTGCAATCCAGCGGCTCAATCAACAGTCTGTCCTCTGTGCAAAATGTGCGTGACTCGGGGGCTCTGCCTTTCACTGCTCCCCTGAGTTTCCACCTTACAGCCCAGATTCCCTCTGTATGAGCCTGGGGCCCGAGGGTCTAGCCCAGAACTGGGGTTCAGTGCAGTCAGAACTGGGGCTCAGCACAGTCCGGAACTCTTGTCTCCTTCCCGCTAGGGCAATCTAGCAGCACAATCGACAGTCCTCTGCGCGCAATGTGTGCTACTCCCGGGCTCTGCCTTTCGCTGCTCCCCTGAGCTTCCGCCTTACAACCCAGATTCCCTCTGTATGTGTCTGGGTCTCCAGGGTCTCACTCAGAACTGGGGTTCAGCACAGTCCAGAGCTTTTATCTCCTTCCCGCTAGGGAATGCCAGCCAGGCACTCAGCCGCCCCTCCTCTCTGGTTCTGTCCTCTCCGCGCATGCAACGTGTCTCCATACCTTAGGTTTTTACAGCTCCTCTGATTTTCCTTCTGGTTTTCTCTTTCCTTCTTGTTGTAGGATTTCCAGTCAGTCAACTTTCCTATAGTTCTGGATAATGTCCACTTTATATTTTAGTTGTATTTTTTGAAATTGTTGTGTGAGGCTGCAGTTAGGCAGTTACCTATGCCGCCATCTTGGTTTCTCTCAAGATTATGATTTATTGCCCTAGCCAGTTTGGCACAGTGGATAGAGCGTTGTCTTGTGGACTGAGAGTTCAGGTTCAATTCCAGTCAAGGGCACATACCTCGGTTGCAGGTTCCTCTCTGGCCTGAAACCTGGTCTGGCTCACGCAGGAGGCAACCAATTGATGAGTTTCTCTCAAATCGATGTTTCTCTCTGTCTTTCCTTCTCTCTTCCACTCTTCCTCAAAATCAATGGAAAAATATCCTTGTGTGAAAAAAAAAAAAAAAAAAAAAAAAAAGATTATGATTTACTAGAGGCCCAATGCATGAAGATCCGTGCAAGAATAGGGCTTCCTTCCTTTGGCTGCTCCCACTGCCTTCATTCTGGCCCGAAGCCGCCTTCTGCCTCTTACCTCGTCATATCAATTTGCATATTCCCTCCTTATTGTCTGTGGGCACCACCATCTTTATTGAGGAGTTACGGTCAATTTGCATATTCTGTTTTTATTAGATAGGATTAGATCTGAGATGATGTAGTTCTCATAAACTCCCAGATGAGGATGGTAATGCTTGTTTGAGGGCCACACTGTTAATATCAGGTAATTAGGGTATCAAAATGTGTCCCTAAAATACCAGTGGAAATCACCAGGAAATTAATATTAGGTGTAAATGCTAAATGAATTCTACTTTCCCAGGATTGCCAAAGATTTATTAACTTACTCAATAAATACTTATCAAGAACTTATAATATGGTAGGTATTACTCTAGAAAAATAAAAGATAAAAATTTACTGTCATTTCTAACATTATAATAAAACAAAGCACCAAATTTGTGCTTATTCTGAAGTCACTTTTGATATGCCCAAGCAACTGGCTTTCTAATACCCTTGGGTATCAAAATACTCTTACTGTGTCAATATGTTGATCAAGTTCCCAGAATTGAGAATACTTTTGGAGATTACCTTCAGAAATATGTTTCACCAATTAAACAAGTGGAAAGACATGTTTTACTTTTAGTTCACAGAGGAAATACAGCTTATATTGTATGGCACTTGAACTTGTTGAATGTGCATAGGATACTTTGTGCAATCCATGTGGTCTTTTGTGACATTAACCAAGTCAGGTTGACCTGCCAAATAACAGACATTACTGAATATCAATTAGAAAGAATGAGGTGAATTATTTGGTACTGTCTTTCTTCATTGCAAGGGCAACACTGTTACCACTTATTAATCCAATGAGATGCTCACTTGATAATTAACCTGGGAGTTACATCAAACGTCTAATTGTACCCCTGACAGCAAGAGTGTGAAGTTTGTTGAACCCTAAAACTCTCTCAACACATCCTTAGGAGGTGCAACTTTTTAGCTATCGGTTGGTGGCTGTGAGAGTAAAAAAAAAAATAGCAGTCATGCTATTGCAACAGTGATTGCCCCAGCAACTTCTTTCAGTTAATGAAATGTCGTAAGTTCAAGACCTAAATTATTGGTGGAACTAACAAGATCCAAAAGAATACTACTTGTAAGATAAAGTCTTTAGGATTTAAAGCTTATTCACAATCATGCTATTAGGATTATATATTGTAGGCATTTACTAATTCACTATAATTTATTCATGAATATATTTTTATCACATAAAGTGTAAGTTACTGGTGAGCAAAAATAGTGCCACCTATTTTTTCACTGTGCCTATATACAGCCTTGTTCATGATAAGTGCTCAGATCTGCTTGGTGAATGATAATAGGACATAATCTGCATACTTATTTTCTTCATTAGCATCAGACTTGCTCTGTTTATTCCAAAGAGGTTTGCTTGGTCCTCTTTGTGTCTCCCTGATAATGACTGAATTATAATTAGACACTCAAAGAACTTTGGATAAATTCTGATTACTCCACAATTGACTCTTGTAGAAAGACAAATAAGTGTAGATAACATAAACTATCTGAATATCCTCTGGTTAGTCCTAACCCAGATCATTTGTACTGAGAATTCAGAAGGAGGCATTAAAGAATTACACTCCATCAACATTGGTTTCTGGAGGACCAAAATTTACTTTTCAGTTTCACCTCAATTGCTTATGTTCTATGAGACTGAAGAAGTAACATATCTAGATATAACTTTGCACAGTTTTTTTTGAAAAATCTCCCACACCCCTTTGATTATATTACTTAATGTAATTATCTTATAGAGTGATAAAACTAGGATGCCGAAAATGTCTTCAAGGAATATTACCCATAAATATTCTGGCTATAATAGAAACGATTCTGAATATAGAACCAAACCCTAAGCGTCAAAAGATGTGCCTTATTCTTACCCAACCCTAAGTGTCAAAAGATGTGTGTTATTCTCTAGACCCCACTTCTTGTTGTATAAATCTCTGTTCACCTAGCACCGTTGCACATCAGGCATGCTGCTGAAAAGTTTATGTGCATCAACCCACTTAATCTTTGTGATAACCATAAATAGTAGATATAATTTTTGTACCAATTTACAGAAGGGAAATCAGTGGTATAGGGAGATGTTAAAAAAATTTGCCCAAGGAAACTCAACTAGTATACACAAAAGGGATTCAAATCCAGATTTACCTAACCCTAGTGCAGATTTTACTGCATGCAAACTCTATCCTATTGAGAGAGCAATTAACATAACTCTACTCTCATAACAATAGCAATGGGGATTTTGAAAAGACAAACACTACGTCCTATCCTGATTTGAGTTCAACAGATCAACCTCTCCTTGTGCATAATGACTTTACATAGTTGAATCATAATATAGATGCAATATTTAATTATATATTTTTCACTTGTTTTTATATGGTAGCATTTTCCCTTCTTGTATAGGTTTGAAAAGTTTTTATCTACTTAATGTTGATGTGCATTATGCAAACATTTCAATGTATACTTTTCTTTCTTTTCCCTTTTTTTTAAAATTTACTTTATTGTCTAAAGTATTACACATAGTAGTATATCATATATATCTCCTCCACGCATTGACCTTCCCTCAGCTTCCCCTACCCCCTGTCTGATGCCCTCATTCACCCCTCCCCCCTTCTCCACCCCCAGTGTCTGGTGTTCATTGGTTGTGCTTATATGCATACATGCAAATCCTTCAGTTGATCTCTTTCCTCCCCTCCCCAACACTGCCCAGCCTTCCCACTGTAATTTGACAGTCTGTTTGATGTTTTACTGCCTCTGATCTATCTTTTAGTTCATCAGATTATAATGTTCTTTATTTTTCATAAATGAGTGAAATCATGTGGTATATTTCTTTCATTGCCTGCCTTATTTCACTTAGCATAATGCTCTCCAGCTCCCTCCATGCTGCTGCAAATGTTAAGAATCCCTTCTTTTTTATAGCAGTGTAGTATTCCATTGTGTAGATGTACCATAGTTTTCTAATCCGTTCATCTGCTGCTAGGTATTTAGGCTATTTACAAATCTTAGCTATGGTGAATTGTGCTGCAGTGAACATAGGGGTACATATATCCTTTCTGATTGGTGTTTCTAGTTTCTTAGGATATATTCTTAGAAGTGGAATTATTGGGTCAAATGGGAGTTCCATTTTTAGGTTTTTTTTTTGAGGAAACTCCATACTGTTCTCCACAGTGCCTGCACCAGTCTGCATTCCCACCAGAAGTGCACAAGGGTTCCTTTTCCTCCTCATCCTCGACAGCATTTGTCATTTGTTGATTTGTTAATGATTGTTATTCTGACAGGTGTGAGATGGTACCGCATTTACTAGTTCACTTTAATTTATTGTCATTTTGATTTGTATCTCTTGGATCAGGGGTCCTCAAACTTTTTAAAGTGGGGGCCAGATCACTGTCCCTCAGAGAGCTGGAGGGCCAGACTATATGAACTACTAATTCCTACTGTAACACCTCGGCTGCGCTCACTGCCCAAAAAACCTGGCGGACCGGTTCAGACTCCTCTGCGGGCCGCATGTGGCCCGCGGGCCGTAGTTTGAAGACGCCTGTCTTGGATAATTAGTGACATTGAGCATGTTTTCATATGTTTCTTATTCTTCCTTCTGTTTTCTTTCAAAAATTATTTATTTAGGCCAGTTGCCCATTTTTTTATTGGCTCATTCTTCCTTTTATTAAATTGTATGAGTTCCCTGTTAATGTTGGAGATTAAACCTTTATCAGTGATAACATTGACAAATATGTTCTCTCATACAGTGGGCTTTCTTGTTGTTTTGTTGATGGTTTCTTTTGCTGTGAAAAAGCTTTTTATTTTGATGTAGTCCCATTTGTTTATTTTCTCTTTAGTTTCCATTGCCCTAGGAGTGATATCCGTGAAGAAATTGCTTTGGAATAATGTGAGATTTCTCTGCCTGTGGATTCCTCTAGTATTTTTATGGTTTACTGTCTTATGTTTAAATCCTTTATTCATTTTGAATTTATTTTTGTATATGGTATAAGTTGGTGGACTAGGGTTCCCCCCCCCCCCCCCCCCGCGTGAATCTGTCCGATTTTCCCAACACCATTTATTAAAAAGACTGTCTTGATCACATTGTATATTCATGACTCCTTTGTCAAATACTAATTGGATATAGTGGTTTGAGTCAATTTCTGGGTTCTCTATTTTATTCCATTGACCTATATGTTTGTTCTTGTGGGCAGTACCAGGCTATTTTGAGAAGAGTGGCTTTGTAATACAGCTTGATATCTTGTATTGAGATCCTACCTCTTTTGTTCTTCTTTATCAGGATTGCTGTGGCTATTTTTTTTTTTTTTTTTAATTCCAGATGAGTTTTTGGAGAGTTCTTTCTAGGTCTGTGAAATATGCCATTGGTATTTTAATGGGGAATGCATTGAATCTATATATTGCTTTGGGTAGTATGGACATTTTAATGATGTCGATTCTACCAATCCATGGACATGGTATATATTTTTTTTTATCTGTTTATGTCTTCCTCTATCTCTTTTTTTCAGTGTCCTAAGGTTTTCCATATATAAGTCCTTTACCTTCTTTGTTAAGTTTATTCTTAGGTATCTTAATTTTTTTTGGTGGAATGATAATTGGGATTGCTTATTTAGTCTCTCTTTCTGTAAGTTGACTATTAGTATATAGAAATGCCATAGATTTCTTGGTGTTAATTTTGTAACCTGCTACATTGCTGAATTCATTTATTAAGTTTAATAGTTCTTTGATGGAGTCTTTAGGATTTTTAATGTACAAAATCATGTCATCCGTGAATAGGGACAGTTTTACTTCTTTTCCAATTTGGATGCCTTTTATTTCTTCTTCTTGTCTAATCGCAATGGCCAATTCTTCCAGTACTATGTCAAATAGGAGTGGTGAGAGTGGGCATCCCTGTCTTGTTCCTGTTCTTAGAGGAAATGGTTTTAGTTTTTGCCCATTGAGTATGATGTTGGGTGTGGGTTTGTCATATATGGCTTTTATTATGTTGAGGTATGATCCTTCTATTCCCACCTTGCTGAGTTTTTATCAAGAAAGGATGTTGGATTTTGTCAAATGCTTTTTCTGCATCAATTGATAAGACTATGTGGTTTTATCTCTCAATGTGTTTATGTGATGTATCACATTTATTGATTTGCGGATATTGTACCAACCTTGAATCCCTGGGATAAATCCTACTTGGTTATGGTGTATGATCTTTCTGATGTACTGCTGGATTAGATTTGCTAGTATTTTGTTGAGGATTTTGACATCTATGCTCATGAGGGATATTGGTTTATAATTCTCTTTCATTATGTTGTTTTTATCTGGCTTTGGTATTAGAGTGACGCTGGCTTCATAGAATGAGCTTGGAAGTGTTCTTTCCTCTTAAATTTTTTGAAATAGTCTGAGGAGCATAGGTTTTAGTTCTCCCCTGAATGTTTGGTAAAACTCCCCTGTGAAGCTGTCTGGCCCTGGGCTTTTGTTTGCTGGAAGCTTTTTGATGACTGCTTCAATTTCTTCCATAGTTATTGACCTATTGAGATTTTTAGATTCTTCCTGATTGAGTTTTGGAAGGTTATATTTTTCTAGGAATATGTCAATTTCCTTCAGGTTGTTCAGTTTGTTGGAATAGAGTTGCTCCTAGTATTTTTTTTTTTAACATTCCTTTGAATTTTTGTAAGGTCTGTTGTTATTTCTTCTCTTTCATTGCTGATTTTTTTTTTTTTAATTTGCATCCTCTCTCTTTGCTTCTTGGTGAGCCTGACCAGAGGTTCATCAATCTTGTTTATTCATTCAAAGAACCAGCTCTTGGTTTTGTTGATCTTTTGTATTGTTTGTTTGGTCTCTATGTCATTTATCTCCACTCTGATCTTTATTATTTCCTTTCTTCTGCTTACACTGGTATTTTCTTGTTGCTTTCTTTCTAACTCTTTGAATTGTAGGGTCAAATAATTTATTACCATTATTTCTTATTTTTTTGCAGTAGGCTTGTAGAGCTATGAACTTCCCTCTCAAGACTGCTTTTGCTGTGTCCCATAGATTTTGTATTGTTGTGTTTTCATTGTTGTTTGTTGCCATGATGTTTTTTATTTCTTCCTTAATCTCTCTGGTAACCCAGTCATTGTTTAATAGCATGCTATTTAGTCTCTATGTTTTTTTTATATTTTTGAATTGTATTTATTATAGTTGATTTCCAGTTTTATGCCATTGTGATCTGAGAAAATGCTTGTTATGATTTCTATCTTCTTGAATTTGAAGAGACATTGCCTTTGTCCCAACATATGATCTATCTTTTAAAATGGCCCATGTACACTTGAGAAGAATGTATATTCTGTGGCTTTGGGGTGAAATGTTCTGAAGATGTCAATTAATTTCATCTGGTCTAGTGAGTGATTTAGATTTGATGTTTCTTTGCTGATTTTTTGTTTAGAGGATTTGTCCAATGGTGATAGTGGGGTATTAAAATCCCCTGCTATGATTATCAATATATTGCTGTCAATCTCTCCCTTGATATTCTTCAGGAGTTTTTGTTTTTATGTATTTGGGTGCTCCTGTATTAGGTGCATATATGTTTACCAGAGTTATTTCTTTTTGTTGGATTGCTCCTTTTAGCATTATGAAGTGGTCTTCATTTTCTTTTTATGTCCTTCATTTTGAGATCTAATTTGTCAGAAATAAGTACTGCTACCCCAGATTTTTTTTCATTTACATTCGCCTAAAAAACCTTTTTCCATTCCTTCACCATCAGTCTGTGTGTGTCTTTTTTTTTTTTTTTTTTTTCTTTTTTCTTTTGTGAAGCTCCTGATTTCACCCTCAATTTTGAATGATAGCCTTGCTGGGTCAGTATTCTTGGATTCAGACCCTTCCTTTGTATGACTTTGTATATTTCATTCTATTCCCTTCTAGCCTGATGTGTTTCTGTTGAGAAATCACTCGCTAGTCTGATGGGGGATTCTTTGTATGTAACTTTCTATCTCTCTCTGGCTGCTTTTAAGATTCTTACTTTGTCATTGGTGTTTGCCAATTTAATTATAACGTTCCTTGGCTTTGGTCATTTGGGATTTATTTTATTTGGGACTCTATGAGCTTCTTGGAACTGTGTCAGTTTTTTTGTTTCCTATACTAGGGAAGATTTCTGTCATTATTTCTTCAAACAGGTTTTCTATTTTTTGCTCAGTGTCCTCTCCTTCTGGCACCCATATTATGCGGATGTTGTTTTGTTTCATGTCTCAAAGTTCTCTTAGGCTCCCCTCCTGTTTTTAAAAATATATATATTTTATTGATTTTTTTACAGAGAAGAAGGGAGAGGGATAGGGAGTTATAAACATTGATGAGAGAGAAACATCGATCAGCTGCCTCCTGCACACCCCATATTGGGGATATGCCTGCAACTAAGGTACATGCCCTTGACTGGAATCGAACCTGGGACCCTTCAGTCACTAGGCCGACATTCTATCCACTGAGACTCCCCTCCTGTTTTTTATTTTTTTTTCTAGAAGCTGCTCTGCTTGAGTATTTTTCCTACCTTGTCTACTAGCACACTGATGCAGTCCTATGCTTCTTCTTGTCTACTGTTGATGTTTTCTATTGAGTTCTTTATAGCATCAATGTCATTTTTCATTTCTTCTTGGTTCTTTTTCATTCCTCTTGGTTCTTATACATATTGTTGAATTTGTCTTCTATTCTTTTCATGCACCTATGACCATTTCTCTGAATTCTTTTTCTGACAGGTTGCCCGCCTCCATTTCATTTACTTCCTTTTTTGGTGATGCCTGCTTTTCTTTCATACACAGGCTATTTCTTTGTCTCCCCAGGATCTCTCTTCTCTGGGTGCCTGGTTATGTTGTTCTCTCACTCCTGCATTGATTTAAAGGCACAAAATACAACACAACAAGGTACAATGCATAAGGCACTGAACACAAATATATTTATGATACTTATAACCCCTAATAATGGTAATCATCAGAGAAAAGAGAATTAGGGGATAAGAAAGAAAGAAGAAGATAAGAAAAAACAAAAAGGGAGACAAAAAAAAAGTGCAAAAATGAAGTGCAAAAATGAAATTGGGAAAAGGAAATAAAAAGTAAGAGAGAAAAGAAAGTTAATAAAGAAGAAGAGGTGGGAAAAATATATGAGGAGAGAACTCCAATAGAACAGCCATTAATTCCAATAAATGCCAACCATAAATACCTAGAGATGAATGCAAATTACAGACAACAACTTATATCAAGTGAGGAGAGGGAAAACAGAAGTAACAAACAACCAAAAACAAAACAACAAGCAAAACAATATCACAAACAAGCATAAAAAAACCCCAATATAATGAACAATCTAGCAACAAAAGGACAGATAGAAAAAAAATTTGGATAGTGAAGAAAGAGAAGAGAGAAGTGTGTATGAACTTAGTGCAGGGAATTGGAAATTAGATATATGAGTAGGGTGAAATTTTAACAGGAGGTAAAAAGAAGGAATAGCAAAAATCTAAAGCAGGAAGAGGGTAAGAGAAACAGGACAACAAAAAGGGAAAAGTGAGGAAGAGTGTGTTGGCGTAAAGGAAAAGTTGAGATGGAGTAAAATGATCCTTAGAAAAAGATGAAAATAGAATGTAGAACACTAATCCCAAAGTAAAAAAGAGAAAATAAAATGACACATTTAAAAAAAGAGGTAAAATAGTAGTAGTAGTAGTAGTAGTAATACTGATTGAAAATAAAAATGTAATTATTAAAAAGGTAAAATCAAGTGAGGAAAAAAAGAGAAAAAATTTGGTTTCTTAAGTAAAAGATTAAAAAAAAATACATAAAAGTAAAAATGTGCAGTAGTGAAGGTCATTAAGTTCCTCTCCTGTTCTGTTTGGTATGCCTGTTTCCTAGTCAGAACAGTATTGAAGATCTCTGTGTTCCACTGCTTCTCATTGATGTAGGCCACAGTCCTGAGTTTAATGCAGACAGTATTTCTCTGTTTCTTATACTCTTTATTTGTGTTTACACAAGAGTCAATTTGTGATTCAACTTCTGGGTGGCAGTGTTTCTGGATTGACCTCCAGGTCTATAGGTTCTCTCTAGCTGGTGTTTAGATTTTGTTTTCCCTGTGGTGCTTAATATCAGTTTGAGGTAATCGGCTGCCCCCGAGCTGGTTCTCTGATTGTTATTCCCCACTCTGATCCCCAGGTTCCACAAAAACAACTTCCCCTGCAGTCTCTTAGAGTGTCCCCAATTGGGTGATCCTATGTATTGGGGTTAGTAATGAAAAGCATGGATTTAAAGAGGGAAAAAAAGAGAGAAAGAGCCAGAGTAAGTGCGTGAACTCCAGTGCTGCTGCGCAAGTCTGCGCAGTCTGTTTTTCCCCCAGCCAGGACACTGTTAAATTTTTTTTTAGGCTGCCCTTTTGTGCCCAGTTCAGCTCTGGGTTGCTTTTTAGAGTTTCCTTCTGTTAGCAGCCCTGTGGGTCCCCTTCCACATTCACGGATCACACCAGCCCCAAATGCCTTTGACTTTTATGGACGCAGACTTCCCTGGGACCTCCACCTCTTGAGTGTGCGTTTCTCTCTCCTGCCGGGACCACAGATCTCACCTTATCAAAAGTGAAATCTAACCTTTCTGTGAGAGATTGCAGAACTCCTCCGAATCTGGGTGCTCCCACCACTTGGGGACTAGTGTTCCAGGGTTTGAAGCTGTTTGCTGGGTGCCATTGTTGTAGAGCACGTGTGTCAAACACAAGGCCCGCGGGCCAAATCCATCCCGCCAGGCCTTGCAATGTGGCCCGCACCGCGCTGTCATCACTGCACTCCGCTGCATTTCCATCACAATGACAGTTTATGACTGTTCAGTAAACCATTCGGCCCGTGATTTAGGCTGGATTTTAGATTTTGGCCCTTTCTCTGATTGAGTTCGACACCCCTATTGTAGAGTCTCAGGATTTTCAGGTTTCTGACAACATCCACTCCCCCCTTTAAGATGGTATGGTCTCCGCGTCACAGCTGGTCGCTCCAGGAGGGAACCCAGCAGCAGTGGAGGCTGCCCAGTCAGGGGAGCCCCATCCAGCAGTCCCCCACAGTCCCCTGGAGTATAGCTGTTCCTCAGCTCACCAACAAACACTCCCCGTGAGACCACACACTTTCCCTTTGTTCTCTCACTCACACACTATCTTGCAGTCTGCCTTTCCATCGGCAACCATCTTCTCTCCCCTTTTTCTTTTAGTATATTTGAAATGACTATCTATAATAATAAAGGCATAATATGTAATTAAACTGGATATCTGAAATGACTATCTATAATAATAAAAGCATAAAATGTAATTAGACTGGATAGCCGAATGATCTTCTGCACGACCTCCTGGACAAAGCTGGGGCTGCAGCCGTGAGGGCTGAGCCCCTTGCACAGATTTTGTGCATCAGGCCTCTAGTCTTGTTATATGTAGCTCACTCTTCCTCCCTCCCTCCCTCCTTCCCTCCCTCCCTCCCTCCCTTCCTCCCTTCTTTCCTTTTTTTAAATATATTTTATTGATTTTTTACAGAGAGGAAGGGAGAGAGATAGAGAGCCAGAAACATCGATGAGAGAGAAACATCGACCAGCAGCCTCCTGCACACCCCCAACCGGGGATGTGCCCATAATCAATGTACATGCCCTTGACCGGAATCGAACCTGGGACCTTTCAGTCCGCAGACCGAAGCTCTACCACTGAGCTAAACTGGTTTCGGCCCTTCTTTCCTTCTTTCCTTCTTTTTCTCCTTTCTTTCCCCATTTTCTTTTCTCTGTCTCTCTCTCTCTTTGTGTCATCCTCTTTCTTAGGATAAATTGTGAGACATGATCAAAGGAGAAGAACATTTTTGCAAACTTTGAAACTTCTAGCCAAAGTATTTTCCAAAAATATTGTACCAATTTATGCTGAAATCAATAATCTATGAACTATTTTCTTCATCATTACCAGAATTGTTCATTATAAATTTAAACAATAGAATGTTTCCACATTAGCAAATGGTTCACCTTTTGGGGTGGGTTCCTTTTAGAGCTTTATATTTTTTACATTATTAGAGAAATTAATCTTTTCATAATTAAAATTGTTCAATATACTTCTCTTTTAAAAGATAGATTCACAAAATCATTTTATGCTTCAGCATCCACATCTGCCCAAGAGCTATGACACACTTGGCTCTATCTGTCAAAGCATCCATTTTTGCTTATTCATTCAAGACTTTACACTGTTACCTAAGCCTTGGAAAAGAAATCCCCTGGGTAGCCTTTTCTCTTTTCTTCACCACAGGCTGAATTTGCATTCAGAGGTTCCCATTTTCTTTCTCTTGATGTTACCCAATAGATACCACAAAGTAACTGGAGAGAAACTCTTGTGGCTCTAATTATAAGAAGTTACCTAACCTCCAAAGAACACAGTGTATTCCTATGTGCATAATAATCAGCAACTAGTACTAATTCAGTTTCACACATTTCCTCTTTTTAAAAGTTATTTATTGATTGATTTGAGAGAGTGAGAAAGAGAGAAAGACAAAAATATTGATTTCCTGTTCCACTTATTCATGCATTCACTGATTGCTTTTTATATGTGCCCTGACTAGGGATTAAACCTGCAACCTTGGTGTACTGGGACAATGCTCTAACCTTGTGGTCGGCAAACTGCAGATGGCAAGCCACAGGCGATTCTTTGGCCCCTTGATTGTGACTCTTCCACAAAATACCACGGCCTGGCCAAGTCTATTTTGAAGAAGTGGCGTTAGAAGAAGTTTAGGTTTAAAAAATTTGGCTCTCAAAAGAAATTTCAATCGTTGTACTGTTGATATTTGGCTCTGTTGACTAATGAGTTTGCCGACCACTGTTCTAACCAAACTGAGCCATGTAGCCAGGGTCACACATTTTCTTCCCCTTTGATAAAGTTCTAGTGAAGAGAATGATGGAGGGGAGTGGAGGGAGCATGGCTTAAAACACACTTTTTGTGAAAAGTATCACCAGTTATCTATTCCAAAGTTATCTGAATAATTTTTTTTTTAATTTTAAGAAACTTTTCTATTTTGAAATACTGGAACCTATAGTCAAAATATGAGACTAATACATTGAACACTTGTAAATTCTTTATCTATATTTACTAATTGTCAATGTTTTGCCATATTTACTCTATCTCCTTTTCTTTCTATTACATTTTCCCTCTGCATTAGTTTAGAGTAAGATGTAACTTATCACTTTACCCTTAAATACTTGAGCATATATCTTTTAATAATAAGGTAATCTGCTATACAACAACAATATAATTATCACTACTTAAAATTTATCATTGACTCATTCTCTAATACTCATTATCAATACTATTGTTTAATGTAGTGATATTCAGTTCATACCCAAATTTCTCTGATTGTCCAAATGGCTCTAAAACTTTTTTTTTTTTAAATCTAAAAATCTATCAAGAATCATGTATTTTGTTTAGCCTGCTTTAATCTAGAATAGTGCCTCACTCTTTTTTAAAAAAAAATTCATGAAATTGACATATTTGAAGATTCTAGGCCTCTCCTGTACATTTGGAATATGAAAGATATCTTTCTGACTGTCATACCAATCTACTTTTGACATCACTTCTCTCTTTGTATCTTACTAGTATTTACCTAGGTCTCTGCACTAGCCTTTATCTAGAAAACCCATTTCTTCTCTTTCATCAGTTTTTGGGACACTTTTTAATTTTACTTTTGTTTTTTCCCTTTCCCATTTCTTGTATGCACTCATCTGTTTCCTTCAGATAATGATATTTTTAAGTATTGTAAGTGGCTTGGTATTATTTGTCTTCTTTCTGACTCTTTAGCACCTCTCATCAAGACTATGTTTGTTCCACAAAGACAATTTTTTAAACATATATTTTCTAAAGCATAATCTAAATTTTTCTTTTAGAGTTATACTTGCTTTCACTCTTCTCCCTAGAACTCTTTCCTTTATGTAGGTCTCCACTGAAGTGTTCATTTTCCAAGTTGCCCTAAACTAAAAGTTTACTTTTATTAAAATTATGTTAATTTAGATAAACTGTGCTATTCTTGGCTCTTTGGTAAAAAATAGATTCTGTCATATTTCTGGTTCAACATACATGAGGTTCTATCTATTTTGGTCAACACGAACCTTGGATTTAAAGTTTAAAGGAAGAAAAACAAGCTTAACATACCTAAACAAACATACCTACTGAAAAATGGTTCTTATAAAATTAGATTCTGATTATTTGAAGATAATACTGTCAGATGCAGTCTCACTGGAGAACATGTAAGACCTGGAGGGGCCTTTGAGGTAATTAATGGGTTTACTTAGTTTTCAAATGAAGAGGCAGAGAGCCCAAATAATTTAGTCACATTTGGTTGGTGGCAGAGACAGCCACCATATCCCAATTCTCAGTTCAAATTTATTTCTTTTGCTCTCATTGTGTTTCAATTTAATATTTTCTTAGTAATACTATTTTGATTAATAAAAACAATTAAAAAACACTTGGAAATGGAAATAATGAAATATTAAGAGGCCCAGTAACAACCTCAGCAACTGTATCTTCTGTATCAACTGTATTGTTTTAAAAATATAGTCTTAAAAATGTATATATATATATATATATATATATATATATATATATATATATATAATCTTGCCCAGTTGATGTGGCTCAGTGGTTGAGCATCAACCTGTGAACAAGGAGGTCACAGTTTGATTCCCTGGTCAGAGTACATGCCCGGGTTACGAGCTCGATCCCCAGTAGGGGCATGCAGGAGGCAGCCAATCAATATTTCTTTCTTGTAAATGATGCTTCTATCTCTCTCTCCCTCCCCTTTCCTCTCTGAAATCAATAAAAATATATTTTAAAGAAACACCAAAAACACAATCTTGCTTTTATAACTACGGCTACAGATCTGACATTTACTGAATTATTGCTTTGCACTGGGCACTTTTCTTGGTATTTTATATTCACTCATTTAATCTTTACAGTGTCCCTAAAAGTTGGTATATTATTCTCCTCATTTTACAAATGTAAAAACACTTGAGTAACTTAACTTAGATTATTTATTGGTGGTACCAAAATGGGCTGAAAACTCTTCAGTTTTCAGGATTGTGCACCTAACATTATGCTAAATTGTCTCTCTTGTCTTCAAACACAAATACCATCCATTTTCTTTCACAGAAGTAGAAACTGAGGCATTGTTAAGTTTGAATGATTTTTGTTACCCAGACAATGAGATGCCAATAGCTATCCAAAACTACATTTGCCTCAAATTGGGATTTTTTTCAGTATCACAAATCCTATATAATAAAGTGGTAATATGCAAATTAACTATCATAGCCTCACAAATGGCTGCCTATGACCAGGCTGGCAGGGAGGTTAATGAGGAATGACCAAATGATTGAACAGCAGGCTGTGTGGGGTGACCAGGCTGGCAGGGGATGGGGAGGCAGTTAGGGATGACCAGGCTGGCAGAAGGGCAGTAAGAGGTGACCAGGCTGCTGGGAGCGGGGGGGGCAGTTAGGAGAAATCAGACTGGCAGAAGGTTGCATTTGGGGGCAACCAGGCTGGCAGGGGGGCAGTTGGAGGTGATTAGGCTGGCAGGGGAGCTAGTGAGAGGAGAGTAAATTAGTGGGGGGCAGGCAGTTGCGGGTGACCAGGCTGGCAGGGGGGCAGTTAGAGGTGGCCAGACGAGCAGAGGGGACAGTTGGGGGCAACCAGGCCAGCATGGGGGGCAGTTTGGGGTGATCAGGCTGGCACACAGAGGCAGTGAGGGGCAATCAGGTTGGCGGGGGGGGGGGCAGTTAGGGGCGACCAGGCAGGCATGGAGGTTAGTGATTAGGAGCCAGTGGTATTGGATTGTGAGAGGGATGTCTGACTGCCGGTTTAGGCCCGATCCCTGGGATCGGGCCTAAAGCGGCAGTCGGACATCCCCGGAGGGGTCCCAGATTGGGGTCCCAGATTGGTGAGGGTGCAGGCTGGGCTGAGGGGAGCCCCCTGTGCATGAATTTCATACACCAGACCACTAGTATGCTATAATCTCCATTCTATTGTATAAGGATTCTTGGTAAGACTTCCAACAGGAATTTTATTAGATTACATTAATTTATCATATTGTTTCTTCTTGTCAATGTGAACTGGTTAGATGGCTGCCTGTAGTTTATGTTCTGTCATCTTTAATTATAGAATTCTTTTTCTGTACAGAACTAAATCACTTGTATTTGTTAGAGACTAGATACTAATAACGAATTAACAATAAAAAACACTTTTAAAAATAGAAAACACTAAATTAAATTCTGCATTTATGATTAATGTAATTCTTATATTAAAGTGCTTTAAGTTAGTATAGCTACTACTATCAAATAATGCTTTAAAAGGTCATTAAACCTAGAAAGAACTTAAGTATGGTAAATTACTAAGAGGATAATAGAAAATAGAAATTTGGCCAAGAGTCTGATATATGAACTAAAATATCAAGTAGAATTGACCTGATAATGGAATAAATTGTGAGCTGATGACCCAAGTCCTGAATGTTTCAGACATCACTGGAAAGAGGAACTATAGTTTAGTGTGCTTGATGAATAATGTATGATACCATCGTAACCCTCCATTCAATTTTAGGCAAGTAGGACATAATACTTAAAAAATTGGAAAATTGGTCTGAATTTTGTGAGGCTCTGCTTCTGTCTATCTCCTTCTCAGCTATGTGCTGGCTAACCGATTAAGAATATCTTAAAATTAGAAGAGGCTGATGGCCTCTTGAAACTTTCTAAGGACCAAGCACTTGAGGTAAGTTTGACACCAATACTTAAATTTCCCTAACAATCTGGGAAATGGGAATGGTCACTAACATCTCTGAATAACTACTTATACAAAAATCATTGGTACCTTCAATAAAATCCCCCCGCCCCCCACTTTTTGTTTTGTTTTGTTTTGTTTGTTTTTGCAGTGAACAGGGTAGCCTACACAATAGATTATTATAGTTGGACCACAGTATAAGTTGGTTAAGACCTTATCTCAACAGCTCGTCTTGCTTGAAAAATGAAGTACAAAAGTCTAACTTAGGGAGAGTGCATGGCTGAGCAAGTTTCTGTGGAAAAGAACAGAGCAAGAAAGAGAGAGTGATAGGAAAGGTAAATGCCAAGTACAACCTTTTTTTTTTTTTATCTTCTTGATACCACATAAAATTCCAGAATCTTATATTCATGTCTTTCATAAAACACGTTGTATAGGGAACCCATGCCTGAGTCCAAACATGTAAGCTGATGCCACATTTTGGTTGAGAGAATTTATTGTTGGAGAGCATCAAAATATAAGTTTATTGTTTGTGGCAGAGGCTGAGGCTGTATCCTAACACATGCAGTAAGCAGTTTAAGGCACTTGAGTAAGCAATGGTTTCAAGTTATCAGGAACTATTTCTCAAGGCAGGGTAATAATGGAGACAACAGAGGTGGGAACCTCTGTTAGGAGAAGATAGGCAAAAGCTAATGGTTTCTTATGGTGACTTGTGTTATATTATAGGTCCTGGGACATTGGGGAATACTACTACCTGTATTAAAAACTTATGTTTTAGTCTTAGAAAGGAAAATAGGGTTCAGATAGGACAAGTGAATGGAAACTCTGAATGGAAAGTAGTTTTATTTAAAACTAGAGGCCCATTGCACTATATTCGTACAAGAATAAGCCCCAGGCTTCACTCCCAGCTGCCCAGAGCCAGCAAGTCCCCATTCCCACCAGGAACCGGCAAGTCCTGGCTCCCAGGCCACCCAGGAGCCGGCAGGAGCCAGCAAGTCCTCGTTTGTCTGGAGTACCACTCCGTAGCTCCCTCCCCCTGCCTCCCTTCCCCTCATAGCAGGCTTCACACCAGGCCTGTATATGCAAATTAACCTCCATCTTGCTGGGTTAATTTGCATACTCACTCTGGCTGTGGGCATAGCAAAGATATGGTCAGTTAGCATTTTTCTTCTTTTATTATTGTAGGTAGCATTATATTTTTCATTTAGTAGTACAAATAAAATTTCATAAACTTAGGTTGATATATGTCAGCTTGGGACTTTGAGAGCATGGCTGTGTATCTTGATGATTCATGACTTATGAATGGCACATTCATACTTTTTTTTTTTTTTTTTGTCATGAGAACTATATTCCTAGGCTCTAATGAGCTGCTCTGCCTCTAGTTCCCACCTTTGGAGTGCACAGTGACTTAGGACTCCAAGACCTAGGGATGTAGTACTCAACATTTGGATGGTCCAGATTTTCAGCTGCATGATTTTATGTAGAATTTCTCAGATTCACCTGGGAACCTGAGTTATGGATTTACTGAGGGGGAATAAGTTCCAATTCCAATTCACTGATTTTTTCAAGTGTATTTTGGAACATGTTCTGTTTTTATTCCCATTGTTTGTGAAACTCCCCTCCTGTGTTTATAAAAGACATGCAACATGTTGTTCTTTATCACACACAGCTATTTTGGGAACTATAGATGCTGTGCTTGTTTGGGCCTGTGGAAGAGAGTTTACTTAAGGCAATGCTTGCTCTCCTTACTTCTAGCTAACACCAGAGTAATCATCTACCTCACTCCTATCATTGGAGTTAATCTCTCCCTTTGGAACAAGTGAGAGCAAATATGCCAACAATTTATAATTTAATGAGGAGATTTATTACTTTAATGAACAAAAAATGCCCAGAGAAAGTTCCAAAATACCTCTTACCCTTTCAGATCTCCCCAGACACTCCTTCACCTGTCACTACTACCCTATCCTACTGATGTCAGCACTGGTTTCCTCATTGCGCTCCCAGGAATGGGAATTATGCTCTGCTGGCACCCTGATGGTGCATTGGCATAGGATTTATTCTATGGCATTGGTGACTTCAGCAAATTACCTGGTGTACCTCAATTTTTTAGATTTTGCAAGTTTATGTCTTCATTACTCCTTCCTTGCATCCATTAGTTACTTAGAACCAGGTAATATATCACTTTTTTAATGGCCAGCAGATGAAGAGAAGGAGATGGAGTCAGTCTCTGGCTAGGTTTCAGGCAACATCAAAAAGTTCATATTCAACATCAGTCATTATTACCTTATTTGGTTTCTGAAGCATGAGAATGGATTGAGAAACACAGATTACAGCCCAGCTGGTGTGGCTCAGTTGAGCATCATCCCATGTACCAAGAGGTCCCTGGGCAATTCCTGGTCAGGGCACATGCCTGGGTTGCAGGCTCAATTCCCAGTAGAGGCAGTGCAGGAGGCCGCTGATCCATGTTTCTCTCTCATCGATGTTTCCATCTCTTTCTCTTCCTCTCTTTTCTTCTCTATCTAAAAAGTCAATAAAAACATGTTGTTTTTTTTTAAAGAAACATAGAATATATATTCAATATATACATTAACCAGTAGTATAGGGGTCCAACACAGAAAATAAGTCCTTCTTTCTTATATTCTCTAAGAAGCATTTGCTTCTGAAGTAGGGAACTAGTACCAGTTCCCTGATTATATGAGCTCAACTCCTAGGGCAAATGAAAGAAAGATGTGCCATTCTAGATATTAGGAAAATAAATTCCAGCTTGCACTTGAAGCATGTTTCCTGGACAACTACACATGATATACAGATGACTGTTGTCATGAGAACCATCTTCCTGGGCTTCTCAAAAAGCTGCTTTTCCTTGGTTTCCTACCTTAGTTCTCAATAACTAAAGATTCAAACCTACCTCTCACTTAAACTCAAGTCTTTTCTATCCTACATGCCCTTTTGCAGGATAATCTTCCTACTTATCCATCAGGAGGTGTTTCTCTTTCTCTTGAATCTTGGCTGGCCTATTAGCAATTCTTTTCCAAAATTAGTAGGGTTTTAGCTATATCTGAGCTTATTAGACTTTCTTTGACTCACAGAACCTAATCATAGATATTATGAAGATATATATATATATATATAGATATATATATATATATATATATATATGCCAAGGTCCAAATAGTTTTACCCACCGATTTGGCCATGGGAATTGGACCTGCTTTGGTGAGTCCAGGGCACGTGATGGCTCATGTAGTTGCTAATACTTATGATTCAAAGATGTTGAAAACAGAGAGTTCATTATTGCGTTTATGGCTTGGTTTATGAGGCAGAACTAGGAGAAATAAAAGGATTAGAAGGATCAAGTTAAAAGCTTGGGTGGGAGGAGAGAATATGCAAAAATGCCTGCAGGGCAATTTATAAAAATCTACAGGAGACAAGATTTGATGAGGCCTTGTAATGCTCCAGTCAAAAGAGAAGTTAGAACAAACTCCAATACAAGACAAGATAGAGGAATAGAGGAACTGAATTGAAAAGGACAAACCATAGAGATGTGTCCCCAGGAAATGAGTAATTGAACCAAAAGTCCTGTGACTGGGGCCATCTGTTCTTAAAATAAATTCTCTGGATATAAGAAACTTATGAGGACTTTAGCAATGTTCACATATCCTCAAAAAATGAGTGCTTTCACTTTGGAGCTGTTTTATTATACTTGACAATAAACAATGCCCATCTATGTTTATAGTTATTTCTACACTATTCATAGACTTCTGTAGCATTAACTTAGAAGCCAGGATAATAAACCTAGTTCAAGTTTCCTCACATTTATTACATATTTTTGTACTGAGTATTATTGAAAGTGGTAAAACTAGGCATGGGCCTTGAAACTGAATTTAAAATTTGAGTCAGAATATGAAAGTATTTTAAGATTGTTGAAAATATAAACTAAGTAAACACTCACATGCACACACATCCACACCCACACCAATGCAGTCTTAAAACTTAGGCTTAAAAGAAGGTGTTTTTTTTATTTTATTTTATTTGTTTGTTTGTTTTTTTCTACCAAGAGAATATTAGAGAGAAATTATATGAAATAATCTAAATGCTGATCCTGTTAGTTTAGAATTTTTGTGACTCTTGTTAAAAGAAAAGATGAATATTTTAAGAAGTGGATATAGTGACAACATGAAACCCTCAATAGAAAGATGGTAGAATGGGCAGACAACAGGAATAAAAGGTGACAATAGTTTATTCATTCATTTAGAAATTTAGTGCCACAGTTGCCTTATTTTGTTTTCAAAGATGACTGCAACAATATTTATCATTTTACATGCTTTTTAGAAATATAATTTTGCTATTCCTCCATGAAGAGGTGGAATCTGTTTTTTTTTTTTCCCCTTGATTCTTGACTGGTCAGTGTAAATTTTGTCCAACATATTAACAGAAGTGATGCTGCATAACTTCTGAGGCTGGAATTTAAAAGACCTTTAGCGCCTGCCTTTTGTTTCTTGGAACCCAGCCACCATGCTGTAAGGAAGCTCAAGTAGGTCTCAGAAGTAACCCATGTGAAGAAGAATCAAGTCCCACATGTCTCCTGGCTGACAACTCCAGCTGAGTTCCTTGCCTGTCAACTGACAGTCATGTGAGTGAAGCCACTGTGTGTCTTCCATTTGTCCTGGTCTCCCAGATGAATGACACTATGTGAAACAGAAAATCTACCCAGTAAAGCTATTGAATCAAGAGAAATTACAAATCTTTGTTGCTTTAAGTCACTGAATTTGGGAAATGTTTATGAAGCACCAATATATTAATATAACTGAAACTTCTTACTATGTACCTGTCATTGGGATAGTTGAAAAAAGACCCACATTCTCTTTAAAGAATTAACAGAATTAGTAGTCTAGTGGAAGAAACCTACATATTAACTATGCATATTATATATGGTAAACAAATTAATTAGAAGCATATCATGCACCGAGAGAACACAATGAAATAAATGATGAATACCTTCTGGGGAATTAGGGAAAGAATACTTCTCTAAGAGGAGATAAACATTTAGCCAACATATTTAAATAAAGCATTTTAGATTGAGGGAATTGTATGCACAAGTATATGGAGGCGTGAAGCAGTATATATGTATCAGTTAGGATACATTTGATGGACAATATGAATAAATCTGAACCAAACTAAATTAAGCCAAAAATGGAAGGTCTTGGTTTATACACATGAATGGCTTGGGAGAGACCTGGCTTCTGATTTGGCTGCACACAGGGTCTCAGATGAAATAATCACTATCCAATTCCTTTCCTTCCATCATTCGCTTTGCTTCCTCTTTGTTGGCTCTGTTCGTAGGGCTGTGGTTCCAGATGGCTGCCAGTAGATCTAATTAAATAATTTATTGATTTGTGTTTAATAGAAAGGCTCTAGAGTTTCTTTCCCAGGATTCTTGAAAAGGTGAATTCCATCATGAATCACTGGCTCTGGTTGGCTAATGTCCATTCCTGGGACAAGCACTGTGACCCAATTGCAGAGAAAACTTAGAATGTGGTTTCCAGAAAATAGTCTCCCAGAGAGAACTTAGAATATGGCTTCTAGAAAGTAGAATAGATATGGAATGCCTACTACATGGTATTTGATGGTTGAGCTACTTGAAATTTCTAGAGAGTGAAATGGCATAAGGATGAAAAAATGACAGGACATGAGGCTGAAGATATAGGCAGAGAAAGATAATCTAGGGACTTGTATTTTGTGCCAAAACACTTGATCCTTAACCTGTGGGTGATATGGAGCCTTTGAAAGGTTTAAGAAAGAGAAGAGATGTGCTTTTAAAAAGACCCTCTTTGCATTAGAGAAGAAAATTTGGGAGGAGTAAGTCTGCAGGCAGGGAGACAGAATAAGAGATACAGTTTAAATTATAGATTCAACAGATTCTTGAGAAGTAGAGTGAACTGGATATAGGAATTGATTGGATGAGTAGAGGCGAAGAAAGCCTCCAAAAGTGTGAATTGCACTGTAGTTCTATAAGCCATGGGAGCATCCGCTGTGTTAGAGAAGGCCCTGGGAGAGAAGGCAGGAAGATGCTCAGGTTATTAGTAGTACAAGCTAGTCTCTGCTATTTTGGCTGGTCTTTAGACAATAATTGATTTTTATCTTCTTCCTCTTCTACCACCAATGCTAGATTTTAAAAACCCTCAGCCAATCACTTAACGCTGGTCTAGGTTGCATGGCTGGTTGAGTTGAGTGGTCTGAGTCTTAGTTAACTTTGCCTTTGTGAGGCTGCAATTGTGCCCATTACCAGTTAGCTGTTGTCACCAGGCATGGAAGCACCACACAAACTGGTGAATGCTCCAGGTTGTCGATATAATTCCATTGTCTCTATTTTGTAGCAATTCTAACTCCCCAAGAGAATCAAGTTTGAATGTTGCCATCAGTAGACCATCCCCTTTCTTTGTCCACTGGCTCATTGTCATGAGGAACTACAGCTTCAGGTTCCATGGAATACTTAACAATATTTCCTGGTGGAAGAATGCCTTTGGATCACCACCCCTTTCAGGGTTAGAAGGTCAAATGCAACAAAGCCTTGAGTCTGCAGGGAAAGAGAGCACACATTTTGCAAGTGCTTTATTGGAGGTGATGGCAAGGGGCCAATCCTAATATTACCTTTTGGTAATAGGAATCCATTGCACTGGAGTCTCTATACACCTCTACCTCAGACCACTTTTCCCTTCATAAAATGTGGGCAGCTAAAACCACTCATCAAAACTCTGCTGAACAGTATTTTTCCTCTTCATGGCCTCTTAGGGACAACCGTGAGCAGAGCTGTAGCACAGAGGCAGGCCTTTTTGTCCCACATCAACATATTGAGCCAACAGTGAACAGGCTCAAGATTTCTCTTTCTTTGTGAGAAGGAGGACTCAGGACAGAGCTGTGTGTTACGGGAGGGTCATTGGTATGCAGGTTCAATATGCATAATTGATAGAGGGATTATGACCACATATTCATATACTTTACCTGCGTCCTCTAGACTTGTTGAGGCCTAAGTCCCAATATTCCATTTTCATTATTCAGTTGATTAGAGCCATGGGATTGACATCTAGATCACAAAATTTGCCGGCTTTCAAATATCCAGCTCAAGGTCTGGGTGCATGAGCGCCTGTGCCATGGTGAGTGACTCAGTCTCTACTGCAGAAAGTTTTGCCTTGCTTTAAAAACCAATTGTTTACAGCCATATATTTCTCTCCACAAAAACTATTTTAGTTGTATTCCATAACGACTTAATTTTTAAAAAAAATGTATTTTATTGATTTTTCACAGAGAGGAAGGAAGAGAGAGAGAGTTAGAAACATCGATGAGAGTCATCAATCAGCTGCCTCTTGCATGCCCCCTACTGGGGATGTGCCTGCAACCAATGTACTTGCCCTTGACCGGAATCGAACCCGGGACCCTTCAGTCCACAGGCTGATGCTCTATCCACTGAACCAAACCAGTTTTGGCACCATAACAACTTAATTTTCAAGCAAGTTATCACTGAGGGCAAGTGGACTTAATCCACTGGGGGACTCTTGGAGACTTAGTGAAACAAAATATGTAGAATGTATCCTGCTTAAGGGCTGAGGGAGTGTTCACCAACTAGCGGAGGCTACCCTGACAAGGCATTAATTACCTGTACCTCTGGCTTTCCCCATTCTCTGCTGGCTATAGAGAGAGCCCTCAAGCAGACACGGCAGTACTGGCAGTTAGAAGTCAGGTCTATATGTACAGAAATGGAAAATGATAAGGTACCATGTGGAAGGCATTGAGCACATCTGTTTTACCCATCAATGTTGTGACTCTTTATTAATGGCAGAGTTGCAAATACAATGGCTTGTCCTTTATCTTAGAGTACACGAGGACATGTCCTGAACATATATCATATCACTGGCTCCCTACAAATCTTCAAAATATGTGGCAAGCCCTGAACCTTTGTAGCTTTTATCTCTTACTCTCTGGCATGAATGATTTTAACTGGCAATTCTGTGCTTACCATTTCCTGTTCATTATAATGTCATAAATATAGTGGACCAGCACAATGTTCTGCAGAATGTCAAGATGATCCACTCCTTGGGCACTAGATTTTGATAGAAAACAGAAGTAATGTAGCCCTAGGACAAGGCAGTGAGTCTGTATCCTTATCCTTTGCACACGCATGTGAATTTCTTTGATCCTCATTGTTGATAGGGACTGCAAAGCGCATCTTCACCAGATTAATAGCTGCATACCAAGTGACAGCAATTGACCAGATCCAGTGTTGACTAGTTCCAGGAAAGATACCATTATCTCACCCAGACACAGAATTGTGGTTCTCATTTATTAAATTGTGGTTCTCATTTATTAAATTCATGTTAAGCTTTTCAGTTTTCTTTTTTTGTTAATCCTCACCCGAGTATTAAATTAATGTTAATCAACCACCATCTATAATAATGTTAACTTGACAGCGATATGAGGGCCATAATACTTGAGTCCTTTACATCTTGATTGTAGTATTAACCTTGCATTTTCATATGAATTATGGTATTGCTTCTGACTTACTATCTTGGCCAGGCATGGTAGTTTCAAACCTTATCCTGGGCCTTCCATAAAATAACGACTCTTCTTGCACAATTTAGGGAACCACATGAGCTTTATTTAGCTGCTGCATACATCCATCCCAATTATACCCTCAGGGGCAGAGGAAATAACAACAGGACAAGTCTATAAACCATTGTGAGATAATGTTTGGTCCAAATTCATCTGACTTTCACAAGCCTCACTCTAAAAGAGGGCATTTCACATTGAGGGCACAAGGGCATTTCACATCTCCTTATATTTGTGTCAGCTCCGAAGTACGTCTAATTGTCCTTGAAAAAGTAGAGTGATCCTCTTCCCCCAGTGCACAATCTGCTCTAGTAAATGGCCGCAGGTCCCTCTGGTAGTGAAGTGGGAGATGTTTATTGTATATGCTTGTTGTGGCAGCATATACAGTATACTTTCATTAAGGAGGTGCTTAAGGATCATTCTTTAAGGAAGGCTATTGTCTTCTTCAATCATTGGCTCTTTGTGTGAGAACAGGCTCCCATCTGAAAGCTGGTTGGATAACGACGATTTTCTGCTGTGGAGGTTGACATCAGCCTTCTGCTTGCCAGCCGTTGATCGACTGCCCATCTCTCTTACCCTTATGACCACCATGGCGAAGGTCCTCTGATTGCCATTTTGGATTTAATGCCCATTATGAGTAATCAATCCCATCTTGCCTCTAACTATTAAATGCTACCACCTAGTATCTGATTTTTTATTTTTATTTATTTATTTTTATTTTTAATTTTTTTATAAATATATTTTATTGATTTTTTACAGAGCAGAAAGGAGAGGGATAGAGAGTTAGAAACATCGATGAGAGAGAATCATTGATCAGCTGTCTCTTGCACACCTCTCACTGGAGATGTGCCCACAACCCAGGTACATGCCCTTGACCGGAATCAAACCTGGGACCTTTCAGTCCACAGACCAACGCTCTATCCACTGAGCCAAACCGGTTTCGGCAGTATCTGATTTTTCAAAGTTCTGCCATACCCATTTGTACAAAAGAAATGAGTTCTATTGTGTCATCTTTTCCTACCATATCCTCTGCCCTACAGAGAAGAATTAGCACTGAAATTCTCAAAGATATAATGGAATTTCCTAACAGGTTTATTCCTTCTTGTCTTATTAAAGGGGGTATGCTTGGGGCCCTCCTGCAAAACATGGTTAGGATGAGTTGTCTTGCTCACTACCCTGAGTCTACAAAATCCTTTCCCAGTACTCTGCCAAGGCAGCTCTGGTAGCTCCACCTTTTTAACTAGAGGCCATAATGGTTTCAAGGAGGCACCTCAGCTTTGTGTTAGGATTGGTTTCCGTTTTTTTTTTTTTTTTTTTCTAAGACAATTAATCCTGAGTCATGGAAGAGCACTTTGATGTCAACGAATCTCCTGTATTCAGGTTTATATACTGCCTCCTCATCTTTATTATCAAAATCCACTCACACTTATTTTTCCAATTCCTGACAGTACATATAAGCCAGTACTACATTTTTTTTTTTTGGTAATAAAGTCAGTACTGTTATTTTCTGTAATAAAGCTATTTTCTTTTGGAGCAAGGACTGTATTTCCCAATTCAGAAAATGCATAGCCATGACTCTAGTTATTGGTTTGTATACTACCAGGGGAGGTGTAATGGTGGGCCATAAGGAGGCAACATCATGTGGGTAGGCATCTGTCTCAGGTGAGGTCTTCACAAGATCTTCAGGTAAGGATGATATCATTACCATTGCCCCATATTGTGCAGTCCAATGATTTTCTTTCCTCTTATACTTCCTCACATCTACCATGGGTGAGAGTCTTCATAATTGAATGCTATAGAATGCTAGGTTTTTATCACATTTAGCTTACCCCAGTAATTGAATTATTGGTATCAACTAATTAAAAATAACCCAAGTATAGAATCTCATTCTGAGGGTCTGCTTTCCAGAACTGTTCCTGGTAACAAATGCTGTTGGGTTTCCTTAAAAACAGTGCCTGAGACAAGGATTTGGGTACAGGTAGTTTATTTAGTTTATTTGGAATGTGATCCTACAAAGCATAAATGGCCAAGTAAGAAGAGTGAGATAGCAGTGGAGGAAGATCCAGTGTAAGGGTACTTTATTGAGATCAGTGATCTGGGCAACAGAAGACTTTTGATAAGAACAAAGAAGGCCTCCAAGAATTTGCCGTCTGAAATATGGGTGTCTGGAGCATTTATCTACGACTCCTCCATTGTGGGTTGCTTTTAAACCAGCTCCAGTGGCATTATAGAATGCCCTGGGGTAGAACACAGAAATACATAAAGCAGCAGCATGCGAGGTGGGACTTTGGCAGCAGGAGCTGCATTGGAATTGTCCATAAAGACCATGGTTGGCTACAAGCAAATGGGAAGGTGAAGGTGTAGACTTAGGAAGAAAGTCAAGGCTAGGGATATAGATATAAAAGTTATGAAGAGGTAATATTGAAAACATAAGGATAAGTGAGATAATCAAAGAGGTGGAGAGCACAGAAGAACACCTATTTTTAAAAAGGACAGGGGAAGAGATTTCAGAAAAGAAGACTAAGAATGGATCTGAGCCTTGGGTGGGCTAGAAGAGGCCAATGGGGGGTGAGGAGGGAGGGGAACATATGTAATACTTTCAACAATAAAGATTTAATTAAGAAAAAAAAAAAAGAATGGATCTGAGGTATAAGAGAACCAAGTGGGCCTTGTATAATTGAAAACAGAAGAAAAGAAATTCCTCAAAGAAGAAGGTGGCTAACATCTTTAAATACCATGGAAAAAAATCCAATAAAATCCATATTAAGCCACATTCTCTGTATTTATCAGGAAGGTCATTTTGCCCCTCGTCTTTGTAAGGTTTAGTAAGGAAGTAAGGACAGAAGCCAGATTACAGTGGGTTAATATATAAGATGAAAGGGAGCAAAGACAGTGAATAAAGGCACCTTTTTAAAAGTGGTTTATTGAGAGGCAAAGTAGATGAGCAGTACTCAGGATTAACAGGAAAGGGAGAGATTCTTGGGTGGGTGTTTAGGTTTCAAAGCTATAAATGACTCAGCTCAAAGGGTTTTTTTTGTTTTTTGTTTTTTAATTTGTTCAGTTGACTAATTCTTTATTGAGGAGTTCATTAGCCAGTTCCTAAGAGTCTCAGCTGCTTCAGGAAAGGCCATCCTTTTATTTATCCCACCACATCCTCTTATATCGATAAAAGGAGAGACAACCTGGTTGTGCTCTACTCTAACCACCAGCATTTGAGTGGGGGCCGGGGCTGTCTTGAGCCTGGAAACAGGAGGGAAAATTAATTAAAATAAACACAAGGCTTGTTTACATGTTCACAGGAAACTTCCCACAACATATTAAAATGGAAACAAAGAGATCAAATTCAAGAATGGGATGCAAGTGCTGAATTTCCCTTAATACACAGAGGCCAATTTTCTTTACAGTAAAAAGCCTTGAGAAAGAAAATGAGCCAAGTGCACGACTGTTTGCCCTGGCTGCCAGCTTTTCAGCATCCGGTCACATGGCTGCACTGATTTACCCCCTTATTATAGGCAGGCAGGAGCTTGAAATTCCTTGCTGGAGCCGAAGGCGTCTGTGCAGATGCATATCATATCATATCGTAGGCAACTGCAGTGTGACTCACACGGTGAGGCTGGGAATCTTGGGAGTTGAACTGAGGACAAAATGGGAGGGATTTCCCGTCCCTAGGCTGGTCTCCAAGAACTCCCTTTTCACACACCCCATTTCTAATGTGAGCTTACTGCTTGGTTGGAGCGCCGAGAAAGATTAGGAGGCTTGTAGGGAAAGTTAGTGCTTGTTTCTGTCTTTCTTCCCTAACTTTCCTGACTTTGCGTTTTACTGTGTTCTTAGTGTTGCTTTCTCTGAAGTTCCCCAGCTACATATATTAGTTTATAAAAAAAAATTTATAGCTAAGATTGGTGATGATGATAATATTACTTAGAATATATAGAACAATATTACTGGGGAGTTCAAAGAACAATGTGGCTCTTAATCCTTGAGACACTTCTTAGAAGACATTAGGAGATAATTTTAAGATTAAGACTGATCTCTCCTTTCCTCTTCTCTCTCCTTTCTTTCCTCCTTCCATTTCCTTTCTTTCTTTCTTTCTTTCTTTCTTTCTTTCTTTCTTTCTTTCTTTCTTTCTTTCTTTCTTTCTTTCTTTCTTTCTCTCTCTCTCTCTCTCTCTCTCTCTCTCTCTCTCTCTCTCTCTCTTTCTTTCTTTCTTTCTTTTCCCCCCTCTTCCTTCTAAATGCTACTGTGTCTGCCCTGATAGCCTGTTTTTATCACAGGGTTATTATGAAATTAATAACATATAAGAAGCTATTTAAATTTTTTATAAAACCCTATGAGGTCTTTTTTATTATAATGATCATTTCTGTGCTATTTTGGAATAAAGATCAAAGATATCATCAGTGGAAACATGGCAATTGACTCTCATAAATATTTTCTTACTTTTATTCTGTACATGAAACTGAACTAGGAGCAATAGTGGACTTATCGTATTATTTTCTAACTGATTGATTGATGACAATAGTCCTACCTTTGTTTCAATTCTACCTATTTCAGACCTTGTATGTGTATCACAGGTCTCTCAAACCATTTACTAATTTGTTGATGCCACAATTATTTATAGTCTGGCAGTAACCTTCCTTCTTAGTCTCATCTACCTTAGCAATTCTCAGTATACTCACCAAAAAGTCTGCCTTGCCAGCTGGTGTGGTTCAGTGGTTGAGTGTCGAACCATGAACCAAGAGATCATGGGTTCAATTCCCAGTCAGGACAGGTGTCCTGGTTGCAGGCTTGATCCCCAGTAGGGGGAGTGCAAGAGGCAGCTGCTCAATGATTATCTTATATTGATGTTTCTAGCTTTTTCTCCTTCTCCCTTCTTTAAAATCAATCAACAACATTTTTTTTAAAGGATCTGCCTCTGTTTTATTTCTGACAGAATGGGCTTGTCTATTTCCCTGGAGTCCAGAACTATTCGACCACCCCTGAAGCTTTCCTCTGAGAGCACAGTAGCTACTTTTCATATATGTCTAAACATTCAGTGAGTAAAACATTCGTGCTTGCTATACACCCAATGGTCTTGAACTAAATTTAAGTCATAAATAGAGTATTCTATAAAGGTTGACGATCTTCATGCAACATCACTCCAGCAATGAAACTAAAACCCCTTGAACAAAATTCTGCTGTATAGCCAAAAGTGCCATGGTGATGTTCCAGCCTAATAAAATCATTTAGCATTTGTAACTTTAAGCAGATGAGTTGCTTCTTATTTGTTGTTAGAGCGAAAAGAGTCTCTCTTCTTCCCCAATTGAGGCAGAATCATGGGGAGCTATGGGGGAAAAAAGAGGAACAATTATATTAATCTGAACAATAAAGATTCATTAAAAAAAAAAACTTCCTGCAAATGCTCTTTTTTTTTGGCACAAAATTCAACATTTTTAAGTCTAAAAATATCTATGATGTTAACACCTTCAGAAAATTTGACATATGAAGTTTTGAAGCTTGCTGTCAATACAACAAAATAGTATACAAATCAAATCACAAATATATCAACAGATGTGTAACCCCATCTATTGAAAAAAAGTCCACATTATTAACCCATACACCCAGTAGATGTCTAACAAAGGAGCTAATTTGTTGACCATGGGCAGCATTTGGAATTTCTTCCTAGCATGTGTGCCTTAGGTCCTGTGATCTCACTGCTACTGAAATTTGTCAGTGGAATCAGTGTTTTTTTTAGGATGAGGACTTAAAAACCCTTTGGGACAGAGGAGTCACTTCTTGTTTGATGGATAGAGAGGAACAGAAAAGAGACTTTCTCCCTGTTCCCCAATTTGAGCAGAACCATAGCAGGACTTCTCATGGAACTCTATTATCTCTCCTTACCCCCACCACACACACACCACACACACACACATCCACACACATCACACACACACATCTCACACACACACACACACATCACAAACACACACACACACACACACACACACACATCTCACACACACACAGCAGCTTAAGGTTTTATTCTTTAATCACTTTATGTTCATTGTTGTATAGTTTACAGTACCACCTGGAAAACCATGCCTAAAGCCATTTAAAGTTACAAATGCAGGAAGATTTAATAAAACTGAACCTAACCATGGCATTGTTGGCTATACAGCAGAATTTTGTTCAAAGAGTTTTAGTTTCATTGCTGGAGTGATGTTGCATGAAGATCATCAACCTTTACTAGTAAGTAATACCTCATTCGTGATTTGATTTTATTCCAGACCAATGGGTGTTCAAAATGAAGCAGAGAGTTGAAGTCTTTACTTCTAAGAGAATGGCGGCAGATGCTAATTTACATTTACAGAGCAAAAACAATGGCCCATGGCTAGCTCAGTAGAGCACCTGGGAGGCCATTGCAATTTAGAGGGACACTTTCTGATTACCTGGTATACCTACCTCCCTTTCCTGCTCTCAAGACCCAGCAGTGCCTGCTTAGGTCAGATAATTTATCATCTGTTATTGTTTTCATTTTCTTTCTTCAAGTTTTTGGATTCTTATTATATTTCTGCTAGCAAATTTTAAAAATTATCTCAATTACTAGACAGCTCTTCCCCTAAGCCAGTGGTCAGCAAACTCATTAGTTAACAAAGCCAAATATCAACAGTATGATTGAAATTTCTTTTGAGAGCTAAATTTTTTAAACTTAAACTTCTTTTTTCAAAATTTTTATTATTTTTATTTATTTTTTTATAGATCATGGTATCACATAATTGTCCTCATCCCCCCATTCCCATCCCAAACCCCTTCCTACATATGCCCCCATCCCCCTGTTGTCCATGGCCACTAGCTATAGCCTCAGCCAGGCCCTGGTATTTTGTGGAAGAGCCACACTCAGGGGGCCAAAGAGCCGCATGTGGCTCTCGAACTGCAGTTTGCTGACCACGGCCCTAAGCAAAGCATAAACTTGCATTGAAACCAGCTTTTGCTTCTGAGCCTTAGAAGTGGAAAAGTTTAACCTTTTGTGGAGATATGACAAGAGATTTTTGTCATAATTTTTCCTTTTGTGCACTAGCCTGGATTACTCTCTGGGTTACACTGAGAGTTGTTAGGGAAGGAAGGAGGAGCGGCAAACAGAGGCACTGTGTTGCCATTTCAAATAGTCAGTGGAGCCCTGCTAAAATAATGGAAACTTAACTCTTACAGAACTCACCCCTCTTAGGTCCCATCCTCATTTCTTTTTTTTTCTTTTTTTTTTTTGTTCTCATTTATCTCACCATTTCCACTGATCCACTAGTACTGGAATATTTCTTTGAACTTGCCCAAGGCCATATTTTATAGCTGGTTGTCCGGGTTTAAGAAGTACTGTATCTACTTATTGATGGCTAAGAGCATTGTCTGATCAAAAATAGCCAGTGTTGCTGAAACCTGTTTGTCTCAGTGGATAGAGCATCGGCCTGAGAACTGAAAGGTCCCAGGTTCAATTCCGGTCAAGGGCACGTGCCTTGGTTGCGGGCACATCCCCAGTAGGGGGTGTGCAAGAGGCAGCTGATCGATAATTCTCTCTCATTGATGTTTCTAACTCTCTATCCCTCTCTCTTCCTCTCTGTAAAAAATCGATAAAATATATATTTTTTAAAAATAGCCAGTGTTTCTCAGAAGCTAAAGTAAAATGGCTGAACTATTTTCATGGAAAGAGCAAGAATGATGGTGAGCATGATGAGAAGAATAGGCTGCCAACTTTTCCAGAAGCTCACATGGTGGAGGAAAGGTTCTGCAATCATTTCTGAGGCTTTCTATTGTCACGGTTATATGTATTATACTTAAGTTTTGCCTTACTTTTTCTGCAATCTGATCTTTTTCTTTCCTCTTCCCCTGCTCAAACATAGGTTTGCTGCTGATGAAACAACACAGAATAATATATTAGGAGACCAATAGTGAGTGCTCTGTCTTATAAAAGTCTGGCTTAATACCAGTGATATTTAATGACTGGCTCTCTGAGTAAAAAGTCCTGATTTGTAGTGTTTGCTGCTTCTCATGGTGTAAATACTCCCATCCTACCTGATTTTAAGCTACAAAGTGAAGTCATTGAATGCAGAGTTGGGAAGAGTTGTACATAATCAATGTTTGCAAGCTGGTGCTAGTCAGCTCTAGCACACCACTGAAAATATGCTGAGTGCTTAGAACAAGTCTTGGAACATAGTAAATTCTAAACTTATGTGCCTCTTTATCAAACGTTATTAATTACTACTCTAATTATTATTGTATTATCCTCTGTCTCTTCTTCCTCCTTTATGCATGGAAATATGCATACATCAGTAATGTGCTGAAAAACTCCTTAAAAAAGTCTTGATTGCATCATTTCCCAATCTCCAGGTGTGTGTACAATGGGTGATTTGAAGCTGCCGGTAGATTTACACCTGGTTGGAAAAATTCTTGATTTAATAATCTGTCCCTTTAAGACAATAGTAAACTGCTCAGCATACAAGTGTTGTAAGAGTTGGTTTCCAGGGATGTCCGTATTGTCTCCAGGATTTTGTTCACGAGCATTGAAAGGACAGGTTGTAAGTTTTAGGTTTTGTTCAAGTGAACTTTTTCTCTTCTGAGTAATAACCTATGAATACGTAATTTCTATTTATTTTCCTTAACTCTTCCTTCTTTTTCTATTGAAATAATTTAAATTTTTAATTTACCCAAAATATTTTTAAAAATCATCATCCACTGACATGTTTATTGATTTTAAAGAAAGGGAGGGGAGAGAGAGAGAGAGAGAGAGAGAGAGAGAGAGAGAGAGAGAGAGAGAGAGAGAGAGAGAGAGAGAGAAACTTTGTTTAATTGCCTTTCCATATACACCTTGAGTTGGGATTGAACCTGAAACCTAGGTATGTGCCCTGACTGGGAATTGAACCCACAACCTCTCAGTGTATGGGATGACACTCCAGCCAACTGAACCACACTGGCCAGGGAAATTTGTTTTTTGTTTTTAACATTTATTTTTTTTATTAAAGTATAGCTGAGGAAATATATTTGTTTCAGGTGTACTAGTACAACACAGTGATATGACATTTATATATCTTATGATGTGATCACCACTATAAGTCTAGTAACCATCTGACACCATACAAAGTTATTATTTTTAAAATATGTTTTTATTGATTTCAGTGAGAAGAGAGGGAGAGAGAGGTAGAAACATCAATAATGAGAGGGAATCATTGATTGGCTGCCTCCTGCATGCTCTACACTGGGGATTGAGCCTGCAACACGGCCATACACCCTGACCAGGAATTGAACCGGAACTCCTGGTTCATAGGTTGACACTCAACCACTGAGCCGAGCCTGTCGGGCCATACTAAGATTTTACTCTATTATTTGCTATATTCCATGTGCTGTACATTACATCCCCATGGTTATTGATTTTATTATTGGACGTTTGTACCTATTACCCCCCTTCAACTTTTTAACCTTCATCTTCCCTCTCCTCCAGCAACTATTCTTTTGTTCTCTGTATCTGTGAGTCTATTTATGTCTTGTTTTGTTAGTCCATTTGTTTTGATTTGGTTTTAGATTCCACATATGAGTGAAATCACATGGTACTTGTCATTTTCTATCTGACTTATTTCACTTTGCATAATACCCGTTAGGTCCATACACATTGTCACAAATGACAAGATCTCATTCATTATTATGGCTGAGTAATATTCCATTATATATCACATCTTTATTTATTCACCTACCAATGAGCCACCTAGATTGCTTCCATATCTTGGCTATTGTAGATAATGCTGCAATAAACATAGGGGGGGGCATATATTTTTTTGAGTTAGTGTTTTTGTTTCTTTGGATAAATACTCAGAAGTGGAATTGCTGAGTTATGCGGTTGCTCTATTCTTAATTTTTTAAAGGAATTTTCCATAGTTGCTGTGCCAATTTATATTCGCACCAGCAGTGAATGAGAGTTCCCTGAGTCTACATCCTTGCCAACATTTGTTGTTTGTTGACTTTTTAATGATAGCTATCCTGACAGTTGTGAGGTGATATCTCAATGATTTTTATTTGCTCAAATTTTTTGAACAAAATAATTTCCTGATTATTAGTGATGTTGAATATCTTTCATATGTCTGTTGGTGCCAAATAGATTTTAAAATAAATTCTTATATTACACAATTCAACTGACATTTCTTAGAAAGACTTATAAATTTAGAGCCTTGGACTTAAACTTACATATTTAGAAATTAGATTGTTGCTCTGGTTCTTCACAGTTACTACCCTTATAATTGTGAACAAATCCCAAGGCAAAAATAATAAGAAATATCTGAAAGGATAGCTGTAAACTATGAAAAAAATGTTATAAACTGTGCATATTTAAATATATGTCATGTTCTTATGGTCTCCAGAATAAATATTGTGGCTAATTTCATATCAACTTGGTACATAGGGGCAGGGATAGATGAATAACATGGATTTTTAGTGTCATGCCTACAAATAAAGAAAGAGATCTTTAAGCTTAGGACAGTTTGGAGAGAAGCTAAAACTATAGAAAACAAGTAGGCTAGGTAGAAAAGAAGGGAGAGGGCATGCTAGGTAGAAGGAGTATAAAAATAAAGTAATAGAAGTGTAAATAAAATCAGTGATGTTCAAGGGGAACATTCATTTAACACTCTCTGGTTGTCATGTGCCAGACACTGTACTTGGTGCTAGGGCTATAGAGTAATGAGACAGAATTCCTATTTTCATAGACTCCGAAATCAAGAAAGAGAAGATGCACTAGATTGAAGATGGTTTAGAGAAAATGCAATTAAACGATGTTGGGTAAATTGAGGCAATGTGGGGGAAGGATGTAGAGATTGTAATTATCAGGCACTTAAAGAAGTCAATGTTGCCCATCTGGGTGGCTCAGTGGGTGGGAGTCAACCTGTGAACCAGGAGGCCATGGCTCAATTCCTGGTCAGGGTCTATGCCTGGGTTGCAGGCTCAATCCCAGATAGGGGGTGTTTATGAGGCAGCTGATGCATGATTCTCTCTCTCATCATTGATGTTTTTATCTCCCTCTCCCTCTCCTTCCTCTCTGAAATCAATACATATATATATATATATGTATATATTTTAAAGAAATCATTGTACAATTGTTAGTAGTTGAGTGACAAAATAGAATGCTGTAACAATCAATTTAGCTGAGATATGTAGACTAGATAAGAATGTTGAAGACAGGGAGCAATAAGAGAATATGGAAATAAATTAGAAATGAAGAGAGCCTGAATTGTGATGAATAGCACTTGGTCCCTGATTATACATTAAGAAACAAATAAAGAAGGAATCAAAGGTTTGGAAAGTAGATTGCTGAATTTTTCTGTAAAAATCAGGTAATAAATACTTTTCAACTTTTCAGGTCATGTGATCTCTGTTGCAACTACTCAGTTCTGCCATTGTAGACCAAAAATAGCCACAGACAGTACAAAAATAAATGAGCATGACTGTGTTCCATTAAAACTGATGGTAGTGCTCTGGCCAGTGTGGCTGAGTGGATAGAGTGTTGGCCCACAGATTGAATGATCCTGGGTTTGATTCCGGTCAAGGGCATGTGCCTCAGTTGCAGGCTCAATACCCCACCTTGGTCTGGGCACGTATGGGAGGCAAACAATCCATGTGTCTCTCTCACATCACTATTTCTCTTCCTCTGTCTCTCCTCATCCCTTCCACTCTCTCTAAAAATCAATGGAAAAATTCGAGTGAGAATTAACAACAACAAAAATAATACACACAAAAAGAAAACACACACAAAAAAACTGGTGGTAGTAAATTTAACCCACCAGCTGTAGTTATTCAATCCCTGGCTTAGATAATAGAGAAAATGACAAGGGTCAAACTTTAAGAGAGAGGATTATAGTTTGTTTTGGATGTACCAGGTTTAAGTGATGAAGGGGAAATATGAAAATTTAGGATTGGATTTTGGAAGAGAGCTCAAGCTAGCATTCTGATTTGAGTTATTCAGTGTTACAGTAAGAAAGTAGCTGTGCTTTTAGGGTCAAGGCAGGAACACAGAAACCAGAAGCAAGATAGTGCAAAGAATTGATTGAACAGGCGATAAAGGAGCTAAGGAGACAAATGGGACAAACCAGAGATTAGGAGTAGCATTTGGCTAGGATCCTAAACTGTGGTTGGATGGAGGTGGTGTTTCTGAAGTAGATTGTTTCAATAATGGTCCTCATGAATGACATTTCTCTGTGCCCCAAACCTTTTGCAATGTAACATTTCTGCTCTCACTAAGAAGCAAAGTCTATTTCTCCTATCCATGTGAATAAGGATCAGTCTTGTTACTTGCTTTGACTGATAGAATGTGGTTGATGTGTACTGGGTGAATTCTGAAACCTATAGGTGTTAGGAGGTCTTGAAATCCAAGCCCTCTGGAGACCTTCAGATCTCCATGCTGTGAGAAAGTCTCGCATAGTCCTCTGAAAGAAGAAAGGTCATAATAACCAAAACACATTGCTAGACATGTGAATGAAGCCATCTTGAACCAGCCAGCTCCACTCAAGACATCAAACATGGCATCCAAGCCAGAGAGCAGAAGGGAGAGAGATACCTGGCTTCTCTATATTTTATTTTATTGTTATTATTACTTTTATTAATCTTCACTTAAGCATATTTTTCCCCATTGACTTTTGGAGAGAGTGAAAAGCTGGGGGTGGATGAGGGAGAGAGCGACATGGATGTGAGAGAGACACATTGATTGATTGCCTCCCGCATGGGCCCCAACTAGGCCAGGTATTAAACCTGCAACCCAGGTACGTGCCCATGACCGGGAATTGAACCCGCAATCCTTTGGTGTGTGGGCTGATATTCTAATCACTGACTCACAGTTTCTCCCGTCTTTTATCCTTCTGTCTTCCTCACTGCTTCCTGCCAGTGCCTCCTTTCTCCCTGCTGCGGCCCCTGGTCGGTCTAATGAAATGAATCCAGCTGATAGGAGACCCCAGGAGCTGTGCCTGCCAATGGAGTAGAACTGGGGAAGCAAGCCCAGGCAGGATCAGTAGATTAAACAAAGGAAAGCAAGCATGAAGTTGGGGAGAAAAGCAGAGGATTTAGTGCTGTTGTGGTTTTGAAGAAATGAGAGGAACTAACCAAGAAACAGGGATGGATCAGCCAGATAGATTGGAGAAGCAAGAATGCAATGCTGACTTGAACTAAGATATGAGAGGAGAATAAGGAAGAAGGAGATGTCTGATAAATGGTGTAAAATAACGCAGACACTTTAGGAAGAGTGAGTGGGGGAAAAATTATTTGGTGACATGCAGAGTAATTAGTGACCCATGAGAGGCCTGTAAACATTGATCAATTATTTTCTTCCCTAATGATAGTTTGAAGATCCTCAAAAGTTTGTGAAATGTCATAGGGAATTCATCATTAAAAATGGTAATGGCATCGGTTTTGGTTTCTAGTATGCTGTAATTTTTATTTATTTAAATACTGTTTATAAAGATTTTAAAATATAATAAATCTCCATTAAAAATAAAATAATAGAGATCTATAAAATTAACTTAAAAATCTCTAATTACTCTTTTAAAAATGTGTAAGTTAAATAATAGGATTATTATATTTTCTTTCAAAACTAACTTCTTTAGGAACCTTGTAGACTGTATTGGGTGGCCCTGTGCACCAATCACTGGATATAAGATTTTTACATTTTTACAATTGTGATTTCACCACACAGTTGAATACCTCTAGCCACTATCTTGATTTAAAAAAAAATATTATATATATATATATATATATATATATATATATATATATATATATATATAAATTTCTAAAATTGATTTCGGAGAGGAAGGGAGAGGGAGAGAGAAATAGAAACATCAGTGATGAGAGAGAATCATTGATCAGCATCATTGATCAGCTGCCTCCTGCATGCCCCCCACTAGGAATCGAGCCCACAGCCCCTGCATGTGCCCTGATTGGAAATTGAACTGTGTCCTCCTAGTTCCTACCTTGACGCTCAACCACTGAGCTATATTGGCTAGGGCTGTTAACATACATTTGGTACTTACACCAAATATTATAAAGTATGTTGTCATTACATTTTGTTGTCAAATATAAATTCTTTTTTTAAAATCTTGATGAGCCTGCTGGCGTTGCTCAGTGGGTTTAATTACAGGTCAGGGCACATGTTCAGGTTGTGGGCTCATTTCCCAGTAAGGGGAAGACAGGAGGCAGATGATTATGTTTCTCATCAATGTTTCTACCCTTTTATCCCTTCCCTTCCTCTTTCTTTCTAAAAATCAATAAAGTATATTTTAAAAAAATATATAAAAACCCTGATGTGAATCTTGGCTGGATGTTCCGAATATCATCCCTTGCACCAAAAGGTTGTGGGTTAGATTCCCAGTTGGGACACATACCTAATCCAAGATGAGGGAGTTTATGAGAGGTAATTGATGTTTCTCTCTCTCTGGCTCTCCCTCTCTCTCTAAAATCAATAAAAACAAGTCCTTGGGTGAGGATTAAAAAAAAAAAAATCCTAATGTGATTTGATGGGCTTCCTGAGTGTGAGATTGCTTCTTTTCACTTTTGGAAAATTCTCAGTTCTTGACTTTTGGAATATTTCCTCTCTCTCTCCTTTGTGTTTTCCTTCTGTAAAACTGAATGAATATACATTAGATCTTCTCTACCTATTTTTAAAAAATACTTTTTTTTATTGATCTCATAGAGGAAATGGAAGCAGAGAGAGAGATAGAAGCATCAGTGATGAGAGAATCATTGATTGGCTGCCTCCTGCATGTCCCCCACTCATGAACTCCTGGTTCATAGGTCCATGTTCAACCACTGAGTCACATTGGCTGTGCCTTCTCTACCTATTTCTTTTTTACATTCTATAATCTCTTTTTCATATCCTTCTTTTTCTCTTGTGCTGTATTCTGGATAAAAACTTGAATCATCTCTTCATTTATTTTTAACCCAAGGCTTATCCTATCCATTGAGTTTCTAATTTCCTTATTATCACTTTTTATATCTTCAAGTTATATGTTTTTAAAAAAATAAAAACTGACTATAATTTTGACATCCTACTTATTTATTTAAAAAGTTTAAGTAGACATTCTTTTTCACATTTTAAACATTGATAATAAATACCACCAAATGTCAAAAAGTCAGTTTTGCTCAATGTGCTTGATTCCAGCCCAAATATAGTCTGGCACAAAGTAGAAAATCTATAAATATTTGTTTTTAAATTTATTATTTACAATCTTTTGCAGGTCAAATCCTATTATCTATTGTATCTGCTGACTTTTGCTAATGGCAGCTTGTTTCTTTGGGTGTTTTATGATTTTTCCCCCCTCCTTATTGTGAGCTCATGTTTCTTGGAGCTTTATCTGGGATACTTTGTGCCCTGGGTTTAAGGTGCTTTCCTTTGGGAAGTTTCTACATTTTCTCTTTCCAGATGTGTCAGAGGCATTAACACCCATGGGCCACCTTAAATGCTCAGCTTGGAATTTTTATGGCTTGCACAGAGTGCATGAGTCCCAAATCTATGTGAAGACTAGCTTATGATTAAGAATTCTCATGGGAGAACTTCTTTTATTTTCATGCAGGATGAAAGCCCAATGTCTTATCATTTCTCCTGAAGGCAGAAATGAAGCCTTAAGAACACTAAGGTCAGACAGCTTCAAAAAGAGTTAACGTGGATTTGTAAGGCTTAGAAGCTCATGATTTTCTCTTATACCACATGCCATCAATTGACTTTACTGTGTTGATGTCTGAACCTGACTTAAACCAGCTCTATAGTGGGTAAACATATTAGAGCTTTCAGGAAGCCAGTCATGTTCAGTTGTTGGAGTAGAATTGGAAATGGGATACCTTTGTGAATTCACCAAAAAGGGTTTGGTGGTAGCTATTGGTCAGATACAGTATGCAACCACCAAAGGATGAGAAAAATGCATACATATGGCAATGCATGTATGCTGGTTGCATCTTTCTCCCAGCCCTGAGTAGAGGAACTGTTGTGTTTAGACTTAGAATAAGTGACTTTACCTTCTCACCACAAACTTATCACCTGATAGTGAGTGTGGGAAATTGTATGTAAACTATTAAAAGTGTATTTATTTTCCAGGGATGTTGGTTTCAGAAACAAAAATATATAGTAGTTTTCAAACCATAATTTCTGCTACATTTGAAAACATTTTAAGTATGTTTTTATTGATTTTTAGAGAGAGAGGAAGGAAGAAGGATATATAGAGAGAAACACCAATGATGAGAGAGAATCTTTGATTGACTGCCTCCTGCATGCCCACTTCTGGGGATTGAAGACAGAACCTAGGCATGTGCCCTGACAGGGAATCGAACCAAGATCTCTCGATGCCCAACCACTGAGATACACCAGCCACGCTCCTGCCACATTTTTAGAATGCTATTTAAAAATCTTTAGTTTCTGAAATAAGGAAAGCTGTGAATTTTGGAGCAGAGATATGTATGATAATGAATGCTTGACATTGACTCCTGACGTGATGTAACACGTGGGCAATTGATACTGAGACAAACACACCTTGGTATGTTAAGGTGACTCCCCTGTTCTGTGGGCAAAGGTCATTTGAAGCCCTGCCAGCTCTTTGAAGCACAGCATCCTCTATCAGCCTACCATTGTTTTAGAAAAAAGGTTCTCAGAAAGATGACCTTGATACAGGGTCTGCGGAGTTTCTTTCAAAGAACGTGTGTTCATGTGTTTGGAGTCCACTTTAGCCAGAGAAGACTTCACTTTTTTTATACAAGATTATAGGGCGTGTGTGTCTCCTTGTCTTTCAGGGCAGAACATCAGAACAACATAGCCTGGCTGGTGTGGTTCAGTGATTGAGCATCTACTGATGAACCAAGAGGACCCTGGTTTGATTCATGGTCAGGATACATGTCCAGGTTTCAGGTTCTATCCCTGTAAGGGGCATGCAAACAGCTCATTGATGTTTCTATTTCTCTATCCTTCTTCCTTCCTCTCTAAAAAAAAATCAATAAAAAAAATACTATATTGATAGAAAAGAACAACATAGTGTGAGCAGCTCTATCTACCGATTTTATCACTATTTTATCTGGGCAAGATTATTTATTTTCAGTAATCATCATCATCATCATCATTGTTATATTTAATAGTATGATTGTTTTGTAATTGTTACTGTTTTCATTCCACTTGCTCCTTTTCTTTCTAATGCTCTTAAAAGGGTTTAAGATTTGTAAAGTTGTTTACAAACATTTTCTCATTTCTTGCTCATAACAGCCCTGTAAGGAAACATTTGACTATTTCCATGTGATAGACAGAAATGGAAGCTCAGTGGCATTAAATGTTTTGACTGGGCTCTCATCATCCATGTTGGACTATTGTTTCACTCCTTCACATTTTTATCATTCTTTCTATTTTCAACAAGGCTGATTATTTCTATTCTGATGTTTGGTCACTTACACAATAGAGTTCTTTTTCCAATAGGCATAATGGAAAAGCTACCAATTTACTCAATATTACCTGTTTAAACAATAAATATATGGCATTGACTTCCTGGAAAGATTAATGAATTTGTATCATTTATTCATCCTCCCTTAAAAGTGATGTTTCAGGATCAATCTTCTAGGTAAATTCCATGTTATCAATGTTAATCAGCTTAACAATAACCCACAACCTTCGGACCAACTAAATTCCATGTTATCAAGAAACTGATTAAACATGGGAACATTTTGACCTCTGAAAATGGCCAGCCCTCTGAGATGGGTAGAGGATATTTCCTCTTGCCCACATGGAACAGAATAAAAATGATTTGTCATGCACTGATAATTACGGTACAAAGGAAATGGGACTATTTTTAAAGCACCATTTTTCTCTCTAAGACCCGAAGCTTCCCAACCTCTTATAAAAATCCATTCACCAGATATTAAAAGCTCCGTTCTCTGTACCAAACCTCAATCTCTGACCTGAAACATAATGGCAAGTTCCAAGAAAATGATGCAGCCGCTGCCACAGCCGAAGCCTTTGTTGTTTGCACTTATCCTAGCATGCAGACGTCTCTGAATAGAGAGGCAGGTGCTGTTTGATAAAAAACTGGTCCCCGCAGTAAACGTGAACAGCAGCCAGAGCACATTTACTTTTTTTTTTCTTTTTAATATTTTCTGAAGGAAATGTTAGATGAGTTTGGAATCTTGCAACATCTTCAGCAGTTTACCAACCACCTCCCTTCACCATGGACCGATTCCAATATTTTAAAGCTGTTGGTTATAAATGCATACAAGGTGCTCAGATGCAGGCATCCCAGTAGATGACAAAACAGTGACAAGAAGAAAAATCATTGTGTATTTCAACTAAAACCCTGCAATTCTAGAATTGCAGGCTATGCTTGTAGACCCCTTTTTTTTCTCATTAATTAGGAAGGTTCTTTGGAGTTGCTCTTTCCAGACACAGCAAATTCATTGACAGGACTAGAAAATTTGGAGCTGAATTTGAGATGAAAGTGTTGCTTTCTGCATATCAAAGCCAGTGACAAATCAGCACAAACAATTGTTCCGTCATTAGCGAAAGCCTGTGAATAAGAGCAGTCCTAATATTAAGCCTTCTGGTGCTCTCATTGGATTTGTTTGACTTGATTGCGTCTCGTTACATTAACAATCTGTTTTCTGTTATCGGTGGATAGACTGACAGACTTTTAGATTCACATTTAGAAAATTTGAGAGCAGTTTTCAAGAAACAAACATCACTCCCTCCCCCACCCCCAGAAAGAGTAATATATCGGTGGCATTGACTTACACTGCCAATAAATACTATTTAGCCACTGAAAGCAACTAACTGATCCAATTAAAGAAGAATTCTAGAAGACGGGAAATCTAGGGACTACTAAGTGTTTACTTGGTTTTTCTCTGTGTATGTGGAGTTAGTTCTCTAGCCTACATACAGTTCTTGTTAATAACGAGGCCGTCATATGTGCTCCTGCCTTTACTAGTATAAATAAAGAATTAATGCTCTGCAGGGCTTTGTTCCTCTGAGATGAAAGGTGCTGTGGAAATGCGGAGATCTCCATTGTGAGTTCCAAATGCGGTTATCATTCGGCTCAGACACGTGAAGCAGCTAGCTGCATAGTAAAAAGAATAATGAGTATAAATTCCTATTTAGTAAGTATTTATCATGTGCTGGCCATGTGCTAAGGGCTTTACATTCGGTCTTCCTTTTCATCCTCACAGCACCCTTATTATCTCTGTTTTACACACAAGGAAACGGTGGTTAGAGAGGTTCAGCAACTTGTCCCAAGGTCACACAGCTCAGTGTCGCAAACAGGTCTCTAACTGAGGCTGGTCTGTCTCCAAAGGCTGGGCTCTTCACCACAACGTGAACTCTGAAAGCCACTGCCAAGGCCCTGTGTTCTGAAGTTTCCGTTCATGATCTGTCTCACAATTCATATGCATTGTTTACTTTTATGCTTATCATTGGTCACCTCTCCTCATAGTGGGGACACTCAGGGGATGAGTTTCTGGGAGACAGATCCTTGCTGATTTCCATATCCACTCTATCTTTTAGCCAAGAAAAAAAAAAAGTGAGTTAAATGACTTTGTCTTCTCAATAGAAGGGTCTTGGGCTTTTGAGAGGGCCCTTCTATTTTGCCGTGGGTCCCATCTATATTAATAATAGAGGAATACGCAAATTGTCCAGGACGCTGTCATAGTAAACAATAGGCTGCATGGGGTGACAAAGGCTGGGGGGGTAGTTGGGGTTAACCAGGTTGGCAGGGGGGAAGTTGGGGGCAGCCAGGTTGGCGGGGGTGGGGACAGATGCTGGCAACCAGGCTGATAGTGGGGGGCAGTTAGGGGCAATCAGGCAGGCAGGTGAGCAGTTAGAAGCCAGTGGTCTCAGATTATGAAAGGAATGTCCAATTTCCAGTTTAGGCCCGATCCAGCAGTTGGACATCCCCTGGGGGGTCCCAGATTGGAGAGCGTACAAGCTGGGCTTAGGGGACCCCCTTGTGCACCAGACTTCTAGTCTCTCTCTCTCTCTCTCTCTCTCTCTCTCTCTCTCTCTCTATATATATATATATATATATATATATATATATATACATATACATATATATATATAAAAGGCTAAACGACCAGCCAACCGGCTGACTGGCCAACTGGCCAATAGCTATTATGCACACTGACTACCAGGGGGAAGACACTCAATGCAGAAGCTGCTGACCAACAGCAGCTTTTCAGAGTGCCTACTCACACACTGGGACCCTTTAGGGGATGTCAGACTGCTGATTTCGGCCCAATTCCCACAGGCCAGGCTGAGGGACCCCACCTGCCAGATGGACCCAGTTCACTCCACAAATGCGCTTTGAGCCTCAGTGGCATGTCATTTGGGGCTGGCCAGGGAGAGACCATGGGAAGTTGGCTTCAGGGTGTGTCCAGCCCATCTATCCCCGTCCTGCCCCATTGGCCACCTTCTAATTAATTTCCTTTCAATGCGCATGAATCCATGCACCTGGCCTCTAGTAGATTAATTAAGAGAGTGCCTTTTCTCCTCTAATATTCTAATTTGTTATATCAGAACCATTGGAGAATTAAAAAGAAAATTAACTGAGTTGTTTAAGATTTCCTATTCAGCCCAACATATGTAAATTAAGTATATGTGATAGTCAGGCCTGCTCTAATTGTCTAGGGATGAGATAAATTTGACATGATAGCTGCCCTCAAGGAGTTTAAAATTTAGGTGTGATAAATAGGTCTATAAACATCTAACTACTTCAAACAATGTAATGTTTACAGGGGTTGGGACAAAAGTCATTACATACCTTAATATATAATACATAATTTTTTTTTGTATTGGAAATGAAATAATTTAAACTGAAAAAAATTCTATAATTCTTGTATAAGGCCCATTTTACAGATAAAGTTTTAAAAAGTAAATATACCAAAAATAGTTTCTGGAGTCAGTGATTGGTTATTTCTAATAATTAACTGAGTTACCAAGAACAAGTTACTTAACCTCTATAAGCCTTAGATTTTACAGATGATGTCCATAATGATTTCAACTCCAGAGGGCTGCTGTAAGATAACGCAGTACCTATGCCAGCACTCAGTATAAGTTTGCCTTATCTGACTTTCTGTCACCAGTCCTATTTTTCTTTTTTCTTTTCTTTTCTTTCTTCTTTTTTTTTTGAATAAATCTTTATTGTTCATATTATTACAAATGTTCCTCTTTTCCCCTGCCCCCCCTCCATTGCTCTCCTCCACCAGATTCCCACCCCACTTTCTGCCCTTTCCCCATCCCCCATTGTCCTCATCCATAGGTGCACAGTTTATGTTCAGTCTCTTCCCACATCCCCCTCTCCCCTTTTCCCCAAGAATCATCAGTTCACTCCCCTTCCATACCTGTGATTCTATTATAATATATTCAACAGTTAATATTGTTCATCATTTTTTTTGTTTGTTTGTTTTTTAATTTCCTTGGTTTTTAGATTCACTTATTGATAGTTAAGTATTTGTTGTTCATAATTTTTATCTTTATTTACTTTCTCTTCCTAAAGAACCCCCTTCAGCAATTCATATAATTCTGGTTTGGGGGTGATGAACTCCTTTAGCTTTTTTTTATTAGTGAAGCTCTTTATCTGGCCTTCGATTCTGAGTGATAGCTTTGCTGGGTAGATTATTTTTGGCTGTAGGTTCTTAATATTCATCACCTTGAATATTTCTTGCCATTCCTGTCTGGCCTGCATGGTTTCTGTTGAGAAGTCAGCTGACAATCGTATAGGTGCTCCTTTATAGGTAACTACCTGCTTTGCTCTTGCTGCTTTTAATATTCTCTGCTTTGTCTTTTGCTCTTGGCATTTTAATTATGATTTGTCTTGGTGTGGTCTTCTTTGGATTCCTTTTGTTTGGGGTTCTGTGTGCTTCCTGGACTTATAAGTCTAATTCTTTCACCAGGTGGGGGAAGTTTTCTGTCATTATTTCTTTTAGTATGTTTTTGATATCTTGCTCTCTCTCATCTTCTGGGACCCTCATAATTCTGATGTTGGTTTGCTTGAAGTTGTCCCAGAGGTTTCTTACATTATCTTCAATTTTCTGGATTCTCTTGCCTTCTAGCTTCTGCGGAGGAGTATCTTCTGGCTCTTTATGTTCCAAATCTTTGACTTGATTCTTGCAATCTTCCATTCTGTTTTTAGGACTCTGTATAATATTTTTTATTACAGACAATGTATTCTTTATTTCTTGTTGATCCCTTATTATTTCTTATTGATCCCTTATTATTTCTTGTTGATTCCTTATTAATTCTAGTTGATCCCTTTTCATATCCTCATAGGACTTATTGACCTTTTCTAGGAAATTCTTGAAAAACCTTATAAGTGTAGATATGAACTCTATATCTAGTCACTTTTTGAACTCCATTTCTTTCATTTGTGGTCTATTTCCTGGTCTCGGCATTTTCACAGCTTCCCTGAGTTGGTAGCCTTAAAAGTCTCTGTGTTCTGCTTGGATGGGGTGGGGTTTCAGGGTGGAACCCTGGCTTCCCTCAGCCCCACCCTATGTGGCTCCTGAGTCTCAGTATTTCCCAGGGTCCTTCAGTACTCGCTGCAAGCACCTCTGAGAGAAAGGTGCCCTCAATTTTTGCCTGCTACCAAACAGTCTAGGCTCTCCCTCAATGAGCCTGGAACTGGGGTTCAGTTCAGTTGGAAGTGGAGTTGGAGGTGGCGTTCAGAGCAGTCTGGAGCTTTTGTCTCCTTCCTGCCAGGGCAATCCTGTGGCACAGCCAACTGTCCCTTCTCTGCACGCAACGTGCGCACCTCTGGGACCACCTTTCGCCGCTCCCCTGGGGTTCCGCCTTACCGCCCAGCTCCCTCTGTATGAGCCTGGATCCCAGGGGTCTGGCCTAGATCTGGGGTTCAGAGCAGTTGGAACTGGGGCCCAGCACAGTCTGGAGCCTTTGTCTCCTTCCCGCCAGGGCAATGTAGCAGCAGAGTCAACAGTCCGTCCTCTGTGCTCAATGTGCGTGCCTCTGGGGGCTCTGCCTTTCGAAGCTCCCCTGGGATTCCGCCTCACAACCCAGGCTCCCTCTGTTTGAGCCTGGGTCCCCAGGGTCTGGCCTAGAACTGGGGTTCAGCGCTGTTGGGTCTAGGGTTCAGCACAGTCGGAGCTTTTATCTCCTTCCTGCTAGGGAATGCCAGACAGGCACTCAGCCACCCCTCCTCTCCGGCTCCATCCTCTTCATGCGCGTCATGTGTCTCCATACCTTAGGCTTTTACAGCTCCTCCACTTTCCCTTCTGGTTTTCTCCTTGCTTCTCATTGTAGAATTTCCAGTCAGTCGACTTTCCTGTAGTTCTGGGTAATGTCCATTTTATATTTTAGTTGTATTTTATTGAAATTGTTGTGTGCGGCTGTGGCTAGGTATTTACCTGTGCAGCCATCTTGGATTCTCTCTCCATTGATTTTTTCCTATTTTTCTTTATTCCGATTAAAAGTAGGAAAGGTGCATGTTAGTTACTAATAATGATTGTGAAACAAAATACATTTTGAGGTCATGTCTGTAAGAGAGAAGTGCATCCTATTTAAGTCCTTGTGCTATTTCATATATCAAGTGCTTACCACTGGCTTTAGTGAGAAACAGGGGTTGTAAATGCGAGTGGCAGCCTCTGTGGATACCTGGGCACACATGGAATTAATGGCACCGTGTTTCTTTGAAGGATAGTTAGGGGGTCTGCTGACCATTTCTCTGATATTTTTCCCTCAGTAGATTTAGTCATTGGAGAAACACAAGTTTATTTTTGTAAATTATTTGTTCAGTTATACTTTACATTTAATATTGTTTTATATTAGTTTCAGTTGGATAGCATAGTGGTTAGATAATTATATACCTTAGAGTGTTCCCCTGATATTTCCATCTGACATCATGTAGTCATTACAATATTGTTGATTATATTTCCTATGCAGTGAACATATAAATGAATAGTCATTAAGGGCCCTCTCTGTCTGGACTCTGAGTTAGGTCTTTCCATGTCATTTCTTCTAACATCTTTGTGAGCAAAAGATGCCAAATGGGAAAGTTACAGAGACAAAGGTCCTCAGAGCCAGGATTAGAAACTTTCTGTTTCTCTTTTTACAGATGTCAATTCCTCCTTGTGGTTTAAAGGCTCTTCCTATGCCTGCTTCCTCTCTCTTTATCATTCACGGGAGTTTCTCCAAATAAATAACTTGCGCGTGTAATCCTGTCTTGGCACCTGCTTCTGGGTAAATCGGAATTGATATAGTTGATACCAAGTGTTCTGATCAATCAGGAGGTCAGATGGGTTTAGGGCCTGGCCTGCTCACTGCCCAGCAAGCAAGGAGCACTCCATCCTGGGAGGAATGTAGGACACAGACAGCTCCTGGCACCACTGCTGAACATTTCACCAGCAGTGTCTTGCAGAAACATCTCCATGGAGAACACTCTTGCAGTTGTGATAATTCAGGGATATATATATATATATATATATATATATATATATATATATATATATGTTTTTATTGATTTCAGAGAGGAAGAGAGAGGGAGAGAAAGATAGAAACATCAATGATGAGGGAGAATCACTGATTGATTGCCTCCTGCATGCTCTTTACCAGGGATTGAGCCTGCAACCCAGGCATGTGCCCTTGACCAGAATCGAACCTGGGACAGTTCAGTCTGCAGGCCGATGCTCTATCCACTGAGAAAAACCATCTAGTTTCAGGAATTTGAAAGACGTGGGGATGGGGTGTGCCAGGACAGCAGAGTTGGCTGGTTATTGCTAAGCTATCGATATACTGATGCTCTGCAGTGGATAATGAGAAACCTGGGGGCATTCACAAACAAATGAATACAGTACAGGAGATGTGGGTTTGGTTCCAGACCTCAGCAATAAAATGAGTGTAGCAATAAAGAGAGTACTAATCTTTTTGTTGGTGGAGGGTTTTGGTTTCCATTTGTAAAAAACATGCAACATCTGTGAATCACAATAAAGCCAAGCTTAATAAAATGAGGTATGCCTGTGCTAAAAGTGAAAGCCAGAGACATGCTTGGGCAGCTTGTTACCAGGCCCTGACCTCCTATAGTGGAACAGTGAACTACTGAAGAGCAGATTCAGAACTTGATAGGGTTCTAGAAACTCATAGATATTTAGATGCCCAGTCAAGGCAAGTCTCCTATGGGCCCTGATTGTGAAGCCAGGGTCTGGTTTGGAGATGGAGATGTCAGGATAGATGCCTCTGGTGGATTTTGGCTCTGGTGACCTTCCTGAATGTTCAACATTTACAAAGATAGTCCACTCCTCTACAGTAAGAGTCGGCCATCCCTCAATGTGGTACAATGGTTCTCAACCTTTCTAATGCCATGGCCCTTTAATACAGTTCCTCATGTTGTGGTGACCCCCGACCATAAAATTATTTTTGTTGCTACTTCATAACTGTAATTTGCTACTGTTAATGAATCATAATGTAAATATCTGTGTTTTCTGATGGTCTTAGGCTCTATAGCAGCAGTTCTCAACCTGTGGGTCCCGCCTGCTGCTGTAGAGCCTAAGGGGATGTGCAGGAGGCAGCCAATCAATGATTCTCTCTCATAATTGATGTTTCTCTCTCTCAAATCAATAAAAAACATGTATTTTTAAAAAATAAAATAAAAAATAGAAAAATCTTGGTGATAAGGCTTATAAACAAGAAGAAAATATGCCATGACTGTCATAGTCCTGCCCTAGAGTAAACACCTGTCTGTACTCACAGGTTGAGAACTGCTAGCAAGGTCTCCTGAGACCATCGGAAAACATAGATATTTACATTATGATTAATTAACAGTAGCAAAATTACAGTTATGAAATAGCAACAAAAATAATTTTATGGTTGGGGGTCACCGCAGCCTGAGGACCTGTACTAAAGGGTCGCGGCATTAGAAAGGTTGAGAACCACTGATAGGTGAAGATTCAGAGACTTGCCACATCAGTGAGGTTATGGATGCCCAGAGGTCAGGGACATGGTGGGATATGTCCCCCAATGTAAAAGTCAAATTGCTGAATCTTGCATCTCCAACACAGGGAACCTTCTACAACCAGGAATGTTACTGTAGCTCATACACTTGGTTACTCAGAAGGCTGTCAGCTTTGAGTGGGCACCAGATGTGGAAAGGGCTCTGCATCAGGTCTAGGCTGCAGTGGTTCTAGGTCCTTGGGCTGTGAGATACATCAGACCTGATGGTATTGGAGGTGTCAATGGTGGGAAAAGGTGTGGTTTGGAGTTGAAGGCAACCTCTTGTGGGAGACACTCAAGGCAGGCCTTTGGGAGTCTGGAGCAAGGCTGTGCCATCTGCAGTGGGGAATCACATGCTTTTTGAAAAATGGCTCCTAGAATGTTATTGGGTCCTATAGATATGGAATTCTTGACCATTGGATGCTAATTGAATTGCCAATTATGAGCTAATTTTTGTCAGACTGGCCAAGGATGAGCCCAGCATCAGTCTTTCATTAGATAAAAATGTATATCCAGATATTTCACAAGCAATAAGACATCACAAGTAAGCTGCATGGGCAGAGAGCTCAGACCTCCATGTCACTCACCACAGTCACACCATTGATACACCCTTAGCTTACACTTATGCCTAAGGGAATCAGGCTGGATACTGTGCCATCAACTAAAGGGGAGTTAAAACACCTGAGGTTGGTTTATAGTTGAGTTGACTCAGTATGAGAAAATGGAGAGTTACTGTATTATAAACATATTCAATATAGCTATAGTTTATAGATAAAAATTTGACTGTAAAAGTTGACACTACTTAAATACATGTCAAAATTTATACATTCTTTGAAGTTTTTTTCTCTTAAAAGAATTTAAAAAAAACTTTGGGATACTTATAAATGACTTGGGGTAAAGTTCTATTCTCATATGTTCTCTCTCTGACCACCTAATTTAGGATAATTAAGTCTGTATTCTTTTAATTAAAAATTTCCACCTGCCCAGCAACTGGAGTCCATCTGGAATAATGTATTTTTATCAGATTGTATGGGTAATTCAAACTGGGATCATTCACCTGAAGAGAAAATGGTTGTATTCCATAGGGTTCACACTTGAGCAAATTGATCTGTAGCTTTGAAATGAATAATAGTGTTATTGACTTTACAGTTAAATAAAAATCTTGGAAATTACATAGTTGACAATTTTGCATTATTATTGCTAGTTTCTCTGGATTTCTCCTTGAAGGGGGTCTTTATACTTTTAACTTTTCTTTACTCTTTGTCTTTCAATTAGACAATAAAAGGGATTATTTTGTAGTCCAGGTTAGTGAGCACCTTTGGAATGCTCCATGTATGTGATAAAATGGTGACATGTGTAACACCTCTTAAGGCAGATTCCTGAGTTTAAGTTAATGCACTGATTTTCTAATTAGTGACTGATTCTGTCCCCAAATGGAATAATTTCACAATATGGGATAGAGGATAACTAGATAATTCTAGAGTGCAGTTTTTTATTTCACCCCCCAACTCCATCCCCATCAGCTCAGAGGTGTAAAACAGACTCAGGTGTCTAGGTGACCTGGCTTTGGTGTGGCTTCTTCAATGGATGAATGCTGTGACCTCTGGAAGTCACTCAATTTGTTTGTGCTTCAGTTTCCTTATCTGTAAAAAGAGACATTTAGATATATATTTTTTCAATTTTGATTTTAAATGTCTAGAAATCAGATTTTGTAAAAACAAAACAAAACATGTTTTTATTGGTTTTAGAGAGAGGAAGAGAGAAGGAAAGAAACATTGATCGGCTGCCTCCTGCACACCTCCTACTGGGGATCAAGCCACAACCCATGACTGGGAATCAAATTAGTGACTTTTTGGTGCATGGGATAATGCTCAACCAATTGAGCCACACGGGCCAGGGCCTAGAAACAAGATTTTTAAAATACAATTAAGGCTGACTTAAATGAATTTACAACTGCCCCCTAAGTATTTATTTCTTAAGCAATCTTTTAAAATGGTGTTTGAAGGTTAAATAAGTTAGTAAATGCATTGTGTCAATCATCTAACTATCAATTTTGCTAAGTTTCCATTATTAATTCTTTATCTTCTCTTCATCAAGATGACATTAAAATGTCCTATTGTGATATTTTTAATTCTTTTCTGGCAGAGTTAGACCTTGAGAGATATTGATCATATTTTTAAAGCTAATTATCTGAATAGATGGCACATGACATAGGTTATATAGCACATTTTATATAGAAATTGTTGAAAGACGGATGGATAGTATTTACCATCTACTAGTATGTGGTGCATTCTCTGTCCTTTCCCATTCTACTACCCACAGTGGTTCTGCCTCAAAATTTATCCAAGTATTTTTAAAATCCATTCATATTTCTGAAATTATAAAAGTAATGCAAGTCCTAAACTTATTCCATAGTAGTAAAGTAGCAATTCTGATTTATTTGTCTAAAAATTGCCTTGTTCATTCAGTCTAATATTTGTGTTCTTTACATCCATTGGTTTGAGGATTTTTTATTCTTTAAGCTGTGATAACCTTTCTTTTGAGAATTTTCCCTGGAAGACTATCACAGGACTGATGCTTGGCAACCTTGAGGAATTACAAGAAAAATCTTGGTGCCCAACAGGGTTGGCTCAGTGTTTGAGCGTCAACCTATGAACCAGGAGGTCACCGTCTGATTCCTGGTCAGGGAACATGCCAGGGTTGTGGCTCGATCCCCAGTAGGGGATGTGCAGGAAGCAGCCAATCAATGATTCTCTCTCATAATTGATGTTTCTCTTAAATCAATAAAAACATATATTAAAAAAATAAAATAAAAAAATAGAAAAATCTTGGTGAGAAAGCTGATAAACAAGAAGGAAATATGCCATGACTATCATAGCCCTAATTAAGCACTCAATAGATATTTGCTGAATATGAAAGGATTCATTTACAATAGCAATTTTTTAAACTCAGTTTGAATGGTGATTGTTATAAAAAAAAAAAAAGTACCATCACAAATATTTCCTAACGAGCAAATATTATCACACCCCTCCTAATGTTTAAGAATTTATTATGCCTAGCAACAGTATTGTGATTTAAGATTTGAAGCCCATTTCATTGGGTGTAAGTCCCTGAAAGTATAATAATTAGAACATTCTGGCTGTTCATGATTCCTGCGGGAAGTTTGTTGATATTATCATTTCATTTTTTGTTTGTTTAGCATAGCAGCTTTTCCATCTTGGCACTTAAGCAGAAAGCTTCACTTATTATGGTTGTTTCACAGTTGAGTCCATCCTTTAACTTCCTGTTTTCACAATTTGTCAGCCAATCAAAGATATCTGTGGTTTTAAAGCATGTGTCAACTGAACAGATATCAAGAATAAAATGCACATATACATCCCAAAAGACTTGTGTCAAAATCAGTAAGATTGCACAAGGCAGGATCCTCGGATAGCATTTTAACAGACGAAAATGGTCAGAAATGAGTTCATTCAGTACAGTATTCCAGCTTTAATAAACCATGTCTTATCTCTTTTGCCCAGTGGACAGCTTCTAATTGGTAAGGGTCCAAGGTAAGGCAAACAAAAGCAAGGAAACCTGCCTGCTTGGCTTCATACATCAGCAAGATAGCCCTATCGTGCATCAACGGACAGGCTTCAAGTTGACAACAGGAAAAGTGTGACTCAGCTTATGCAAAAAGGGAAGTCCCTTGCATTGGGCTCAAACAATGGGCCTGTCATTTTATTGCTTCTATGGTCTGTCTTACCTTTTTGGGAGATATACAGGGGTAGAGGACTCATTCTTCTCTGGGTTTTAGACTGAGGCACTGAAATTAGACTTGAGAGAGAGGTATTATTAAAAGGGAGAGCAGAGCAGGGCAAACAATGTGGTACCTGTGGTCAGGCTGGTAAAATGACACCTTAAATTCCAGGAATACTTATTTTGGGTACAGAACAGGATGGGCCCAGTGACAAGAACAACAACAAAAAAGCAGACTAGACTAAATCTTCCTTAGAATAATGAGTCTCCTGGATAGATAAAACAAGGAAAGTCTGTGATATAATTACCTTTCTCCTCCCATTCTCACGTATCTGCAATTCCTAATGCAGAAGAGAAACCCCATCACCAGTCATTAACTACCTGCTCCAACACCAAACGCCATGCAGATGTTGTTATTTGAATTTTAGGAGATCCTATTTTTAAATTTAATTTTTTTCAATTACAGTTTACATTTACTAGTACTATTTTTTATTAGTTTTAGTTTTAGGTGTATAGCATAGAGGTTAGACAACCATATACTTTGCCAAGTATTCCTCCTGGTGCTTCCTGTACTTACTTACAGGAAGTTATTAAAATATTATTGACTAAATCTCCTATGCTGTATTTTATATCCCCATGACTGTTTTGTAACTACCAATCTGTACTTCTCAACCCCTTCACCTTTTCACCTAGCCCCTTAACCCCTCTCCCCTCTGGCAAACATCAGTCTCTGTATCTCTTAGTCTATTTCTGTTTTGTTTGTTCATTTATATTATTCTTTATGCTCCATATGTAAGTGGAATCATGAGGTATTTGCCTTTCTCTAACTGACTTATCCCACTTAACATAATACCTTATTAACCTATCTATGCTGTCACAAATGATAGATTTCATTTTTTTATGATCAAGTAATATTCCATTGTATATATGTACTTCAGCTTTTTTTATGCACTCATTTATTGATGAGCATTTGGGTTGCTTCCGTTTCTTGGCAATAGTAAATAATGTTGCAATGAACATAAGGATACATATATTCTTTCAAATTTGTATTTTGGGTTTCTTTGGATAAATTCCCATAAGTGAAATCACTGATCCATAAAGCAGTTCCACTTTTAATTTTTTTGAGGAACCTTTGGAAGATTCTTTAGTTAAGACCAATAATGCTGAAGGAAAATTACCTCTCAGACAACTGATCTATGTCTTATATAGATCACACCATGAACACCAAATGGGTAGTCAACAGCAGAAAGAGCATGCTCTCCAAATGAACCATTCAATAGGTCTGTGGTCTTTCACAACCTGACAAACATTACCTTCCACAGTTATAGGTTGTTCTTTGTTCCTGCCTCAAGGCCCCACCTAACTTTATTGTCTCTAGTTCCTCTTCATTAATTTTTGTGAAGCTTCCATCCTCTTCCTTTCTTGCGGTGTAGTAATAATATGGCAAATGTGGGAGGTTGAGGTGTTTCAGTGAAACAGACTTACTAACAGGAACCAGAAGTGGATACACAAATGTTTCTGGGGTTTCAGAGTTTTATGGGGAAGATAATGACAGTTGTAAAATCATTATTGGTAGGAACATGAGTTTTCTGAAGTTTTACCCCTTTAGAGAATGTTGAAAAATATGCTTATTATTTTTTACTGAATCATTTCTAGAGCATGACAACTATATGTTATTGTTTCCTTGTGAATTGTTGCCATTATGTTCTGGTCTGGGGAACAGCAGCACCCCAAGAGATTATGGTTTCTCACCCTTGATAGGATCACATCTTCTCACCTTTGTGTTCTTGATACATAGGATTTGGAACCTGTCAATCACTGATTAAACATATTTAATTGAATGAATAAATTTTAACTATATTTTGATTAGTTATATTGAAAAAGCTTCAAGGAAAAGAGAGATGGAAAGTGATAAGACCAGTAGAGAGCAAGGGTTAAAATCACAAAATTAGAATTCCTTCTACTGGGCCAGAAATTGTAGTTTTGATTGCTCTCCTTTGGTTGACAAAGAAATATAGAATGAAGGAAATAAAACCAGTTAAAAAAAGTCTTTGGTTCCAGCAAAGAGATTCTGTGAGTTTAAATGTCAGATTTAGATCATTTAAATGTATTAAAGGGAAAAACATTTAGGAAATAGGAAAGATCTGACTTTATGCTTCTCATAACAATTCCAGAATCTTCCCTGATATCAGATTAGGGTGGAGCTCCCTCTTCTCTCTGCTCTTCCCCACCCCTACCCTGCTCTGTGCTGGAGTCCTGAACTTCTCCTTTCTCTGTTCCTGTTCAGCCTCCCACATAACATAACAGTAATTAAATGACTAAAACCTTACAGAATTCACTGAGTGGGCCAAAAGCAAGTGCTCTGGCAGCGTGGCAAACTGACCATGTCTTCTGAGTCTCAAGGAGCAATTACCGGCTGAAAGTCCTTTACTGAGTTGAGAGAAGAAAGTGTGATGCATCTTCTTTCAAATATCCACTTTGCTGACTCCATCACCTCCTTCAGGTCTGGCCAAGTTTCACCTTTTCAATGAGGTCCACTCTGATGATGCAACTGCCTGACCTTCAGTCCTATATCCTGGCATTCCTGAACTTTCTTACTCTGTTTTCTTCTTTCTATGGCAGTTACCATCTTCTACATACTAGCATGTCTACTTATATTTACCATCTTCTAACATACTAGCATCTACTTATCGTATTTAACATCTTCTAACTACTAGCATGCCTACTTATCTTACTTACCACTTTCTAACATATCTACTTATCATATTTAATTTCTGTTTCTGCCTCCCACTTAAATGTAACCTCTGCAATGGCAGGGATCTTAGTTTGTTTATTAACATATCCCAAGCATTAAGAACTCTGTGTAACACATAGTGAATATCCAATAAATATTTATAGAATGAATGAATATCAACCACTGCCCCTTTTTTAGCTAAGTTTTTGAGTGGTACAGCTAGAATTTCAATTGGATTTCATAGAGTTTTTGTAAAAGATACTAAAACCTTATACAGGACAATGGGCCACAAATGAAATATCAAGGGAAAGTTCAATTAAATTCAATTTATTAAGAATTTTTAAATTCCGGTTCTGGTCCAAGAACTTTGCTGGGTGCTGGAGAGACATAGATGAATACACTATAATTTCTGCTCTCAAAGATTTTACCATCTGTTAGAAAAAAATAGATGTACAAACAATACACCAGTGTTATTTAGTTCTAAAATTGCAATGTAACCAAGAACAATAGAATGAGAAATACCACTGAATAAAGAACAATTCCATTGAATAATTCTCTGTCCTAGTAAGGTAGCCAAAGGAGAGGGCTCACAGGTAAGGAGTGATCAAGAAGAGATCCAATATTCTCTTTACTCATTGGAATGACATACTTTTCTGCCTTGTGTATGGCAAGTCCAGCCAGCAAGTAAAGTGGGAAGAATAAATTAGTAAACTGGAACTTGCCTATTGAATCTCTTGGTTTCCAGTTTGCTGGTTGATTAAAGTACAGGTCTTCTTCCCTTTTCATGTAGGTTTCTGCAATTTTAGGTTTCACAAAACTTATTTCTGCCCAGCCTGCTCAGTGAGGTTCTAAATATATTTGTCTCCTTGTGATAGCTTCTCATATACGTCATCTTTCCTCTGTTATTTTAGAAAAACAGTCCGCTTCACATTTTTGGTATTGCTCTACTCTTTGTTATTTGTACCTTGACTTATCATTTCTTAATGAGAACCAGATGGCAGATGACTCATCAGTAAAACCATTATGACTTTCTTTGTTGCTCATAATTTGAGATTCCTGGCCTAAATGTTTCTTACCACTTCTGCTTCAGATAAATCATATGACTTCAGGTGGTGGATTAGCATCACTGCTTTCTCTGTCTTAATGGGTTCCAAGTATCTGCTCTTTAGGCCTGATGACTGTTAAGAAGTTACATTGCTGAGCAGACCCTTTCCAGTGAGAAGAATGGGGGGTGGGGTGGGGAGAGAAGGGGAAGTTCTGTTTTTGTGATCTTTTATTTCTATTGATGGGCCAAAGTTTTTTGTATTTGTCATTAATAACCCTAAATATTTAAAAGCCATCCAAAGACTTCACAATATATCTTAATGTAAGTGAAGACTTACAATATATCTTAGGCATCTGCCTTTATTTACTGTACTCTCTGTGGCTTTGGAAAGTGAGAAACAAATGAGTTACAACTCTTCTTTGTGAAATTTTACTGATTTCTTAAGACAGAAGCTGGGAAATACAAGGGAAAGTACCTAACCACCTGCCTACAGTGTGCTAGTATGTTCCTTTGAGTTCAATTTGTTTTTTGAGTGTCTAGCTCCTAACACAGGGCTGCAAATACAGCAGTATCTAATAGGTGTGGTGAATTAGTAAATTTAAAAAGGCATGAATTGGCCTGCTTAATGATATGAGGTGCAGCATGAAACCTGGCAATCTGATTTCTATGTCTGTAGGAAGGAAAAGTCACACCAGTCAATTTTTTACTAATTATAAATATTGTAGGGTAAACTGGACAGCTGAGATTTTTAAAGTTCAACTAAATGTATAACCATTACATTCCTCCAATTTTATAAGAAGGGAAAATTTTCCATAAGAGTACTTTGAGTAAGTACTACCTAGAACAATTTGAGGGTCTGTACCTCAGAGTTTGTTGGATGCCTCCCATGACACTGCTTGCTGCTTACCTGGCCAGTGATCTCTATCAGTAGCACTGGTCTTCCAAGTCAAAGAAAGAGTATCTTCATAGCAAACAAACATCAACTCCTATTATAGATGTTCCTTCTCTTTGGCTAGCACATGGGTATAAATCAAAGGCTGAATTTCTCAAATTATAATCTGTGAATTCCTGTACCACCATACTCCAGGCTCATTTGTCATTGTTTATGTCCATACCCTATCTATTTTTTTCTTCATGGTGCTTATTATTACCTAAAGGCACATATTATTTTAGTCTTTACTATCTGCCTTTATCACTAAGAGTATAAAACTCCTAGAGGGCAGGAACTGGCTTGTGCCTTGTTAGACTTGAAAATAGTGTATGGTGTATACTAGATGCTCCATAAATATGAGAATAAATGAAGGAGTGTCATGATGTGGAAAAAAAAAAGACTTCTGTAGACAAATTTATTTTTAAAATGCTGAATAAACAAAGATAAATATATTTGTTTACTACAGGACTCACTGGGCATTTCAATAAACTACAGTTTATTGTGAATCTCAATAGCAGAAAGTATGCTGTGTTACTCAAGTTTCTTTGATCACAGAACTTTTTTTCAGCATTATTGTCCTAATGTAAAACGATAAATACATCTCAGTGGAGAGACCAAATAGGGGAGATATTAGAGAGACTTACTCCAGTTGGAGAAAAGCATACTGGAGTACTGGTTGGCATCTCTAAAAGACAGGCTCAAGAAAGCTGGCCTTGAGTAATGAAGGTTTGGGGAAGAAAGAAGTTTGGAGGAAGAATGGCAAAAGAGGGGAGGATTTGCAAAGACAGATTTTTGCCTGACTTGCTATGCTCCCCTGGAATGTACTGGAAAGATGCCATGGAATATGTGTAGAGTCTTAGTTTGGCAGTTATTTCTTTCAGTACTTTGAAAATATCATTGCATTGTTTCTTGGTTCCCATAGTTCTGTTGAGAATTTACCTAGCATTCTTATCATTCTTTCTTTAAAGGAAATTTGAATTTTTCCTCTGGCTGTTTTAAAGAGATCTCTCCTTATCTTGGACTTTTAGCATTTTTTGGACTCTGATTTCTCAAGCATGATTATATTTGCATTTATCCTGTGTTCATAAAACCTTCTGAATTTATGTATTGATACATTTCATTAGATTTAGAAAATTTTTAGCCATTATCTCTTAAAATATTGCTTCTATCATATTATTTCTCCTCCTCTTATGAGACTCCAGTCATGCTCCATATGTCACGCATGCTTCTTTTCCTCCATCTTCTTTGCTCTCCATACTTTGCATGGATATTTTCTACTGACTTATTTTTTGTTTTATTATCTTCTGCTGAGTCTTTTAATATATTTTCACTTTTAATTGTTTAATATTTATTTATAGAATATCCATTTGACTATATTTTTGAATTTCAACTCTCTGATTCTTATGATCTATTTTCTTATATATATGTTAATCACAACTATTTTATTAGTTAATTTATTTAAATATATTTTTATTGATTTCAGAGAAGAATGGAGAGAGTGAGATGGAAACATTGATGATGAAAGAGAATCATTGATCAGCTGCCTTCTGCACACCCCATAAAGAGGATTGAGCCCACAGCCTGGGCATGAGCCCTTATCAGGAATCGAATGGTGACCTTCTGATTCATAGCTGGATGCTCAACCACTGAACCAAGTTGGCTGGGCTATCGCAATAATTTTAAAGTGTTACCTGTGGTTTTGTTCTCTGTACATGAAATTTGTGCATGGGTGTGTGTATGTGTCCCTCTGCCCAGCCTGCACTCTCTCCAATCTTGGACCCCTTGAGGGATGTCTGTCTGCCCGTTTAGGACCAATCCCTAAAGGGCAGTCAGACATCTGTCTCACAATCTGGGACTGCTGGCTTCCAACAGCTCATCTGCTTGCCTGCCTAATTGTCCCTAATGCTTCTGCCTGCCAACCTGATCACCCCCTAACCATTCCGCTGCCAGCCCGATTGCTCCTAACTGCCCTCCCCTGCAGGCTTGGTCACCCCTTACTGCCCTTCTCTCTGGCCTGGTCACCCTTAACTGTCCTCCCCTATAGGCCTAGTTGCTCCCAACTGCCCTCCCCTGCTGGCCTGGTCACCCCAAATTGCCTTCCCTCACTGGCCTGGTTGCCCATAACTGCCTTCCCCTGCAGGCCTGGGTTGCCCCCAACTGCCCTCTCCTGCAGGCCTGGTCCCTCCAAACTGCCCTCCCTTGCTGGTCTGATAGCCCACAACTGCCCTCCCCTGCTGTGTCCACATGGGGATGGCCATCTTTGACCACTGGGGGCAGCCATCTTGTGTGTTGTATGATGGCCATTTTGCATATTGCATCTTTATTGTATAGGATTATAGGATTATGTATGAGGACTATATAAGCCCTTTTGATCACACCCTTGTAGAAAGGATTGTCCCTATCCTCTTTTAGGCAGCTAGTGTAAGGGCCTCTCACCTTAATTAAAACAGGATGTGAGCTGACTTGAGGCTGGAATGAATTTTGAGTATGGCTTGGTTATCTCTAGTTTTCTACCACTGCTAAGGTGTAGCCCTGTAGTATTCTCATTTTAAAGCTCTGAGTACCGTATTTCCTAAGAACCCTCCTTCTTGGTTAGTCCTAAACTCCAATACCTTTCTTCCTAGCACCAAATGATTTCCAGGGTGTTTGCTATTCATTTCAATAACTTTCTGCTTGTTGTTTTTCGGAATTCTTTGTATATCAGGCACATCAAACTTTAATGTTTGTTTTTTCACACTTTAGATTTCTATAAACTATCCTGGATTCTTTGCCTTTTAGCAAAGGTTCCATCATCAGCCTTCCCTCCATTCTTGCCTAATACCAGTCACTGATAGTGTAGACGCATAATGTCATATCACTTCTCTGTAGTTCTTTTTTCTGATCCAATCTCCTCATGCCTTGGTTGCTTTGGTATCTCCTAATACCATTAAATATTATCTGGGACTCTTGACTTCTTTTAGTTGAAGGCTGAGTCTGCTATGGCTATTTCCTTAAACCTAGAAGTAGAGGGGCTACCAAATTAAATTTTGTTTACTATTCATTTGTTGAAAACTTAAGTGCTAGGAAGCATGAAAAATGCTTCATATATCTATTCATTTAGTAAACAAATATTTCTTAAGCAACTATTAAGTGTTCAATACTTTATAAGCATGTGAGCTATATCAGTGAACAATACCATCAAAATGTTTCTTCTCATACACCTAAAATTTTGTTGAGTAAGATTAAAGATAAACAATAAGTATTACCCACCTTTATTTAGAGATGATAAAACCAAGATACAGAGATATTTTGTAACTTGCCCAGACCCAAATAGTTATTGATAAAGCCAGACTTTGTTTTCATGTAGCTCTCTCCTAAGTTCTATGTTATTCTATGCAAAGAATATTTATACTTACTTGACCTTTTCAAAGAGTGATACTTTGGCTATATATACTTTGGAAACCTTAGGAGAATTCCCAAGATTTTATTATTATTTTATTACTAGGCACCTGTTGCAGGAATATCCCTGCAAGACTTCCGGTGGGCTTCCCTCCCACTACCCCCAACACTCCCCGTGAGGCTGCTAGGGCGGGGCGGGGTGGGTGCGCGCCCATCCCACATGTCCCACCATGCCCACAGCTATAGCCACCACTGTGTCCACAGCCAAGTGCTACCAGTCTCACCCCTCAAGCCCAACCCTCTATGCCCACTGCTGCCACTGACTCCACGGCTATGGCCGTGCCCGCTGCCGCTGCCTCTGGGGTTGCGTGCACTGGTGCTGCAGGCCTCACCCTGCCCACCTGACCTGCTGTGCCTGCTGCCCCTGCTGCCTCCCACTGCCACAGCCTTTGCAGCCCTGTGTGCACCACCGCTGCACACCTCGCCCAGCCCAGCCCAGCCCCGCATGCGCTGCCAGTGCTTTCCCTCCAGCAGCCGCAGCCGCCTTGCTTTCCACTTTTCCTACCTCTTCCTTCTATGCTGTCTTCAGTCTCCAATCCTCCCTCCCTCCACTTATGCAAATTAACCACAATCTTTATTAGGTCAATTTGCATACTTGCTCTGATTGGCTGGTGGGCGTGACCTGTGTAGCTGAGTGATGGTTAATTTGCATAATACTCCATTATTAGGTTAGATTATCCTATATAATAAAGATGTAATATGCAAATTGACCATCTCTCTAATACACAAGATGGCTGCCCCCGGTGGTCAAAGATGGCCACCCCCATGTGGAGACAAGATGGCTATCAAAAGATGGCCAGCAGAAGAGGGCAGTGGTCGACAATCAGGGCTTAAGGGGAAGGCAGTTGGGGGTGACCAGGCTGGCAGGAGAGGGCAGTTAGGAGCAATCAGACTGGCAGGGGAGCAGTTAAGACATTGATCAGATTGCAGGGGAGTGGTTAGGGGGTGATCAGGTTGGCAGGCAAAAACAATTAGGGTCAATCATCTAGGCAGGCTGGTTGGGAGCCAGCAGTCCTGGATTGTGAGAGGGATGTCAACTGCCCGTTTAGGTGGGATTGGGCCTAAACGAGTAGTTGGACATCCCTCGAGGAATTCCAGTTTGGAGAGGGTACAGGCCTGGCTGAGAGACACCCCCACCCCCTATGCATGAATTTTATGCATCGGGCTTCTAGTAAAGTAATAACTCTCTTTAAGAATTTTTTTTTTTTTATTGATTTCAGAGAGGAAGGAAGAAGTAGAGAGAGATAGAAAAATCAGTGATGAGAAAGGATCATTGATAGGCTGCATCCTGCATGCTTCCCACTGGGGATCAAGCCCACAGCCCAGGCATGTGCCTTGACCAGGAATCGAACCTTGCCTTCCTGACCCATGCCAGCTGAGCAATGAAGATTTTTTTTGTGTGTGTAGATAAGTGTCTGTTCTATGGTGATCACTTTAAACAGACCTATTCTGCTTTCAAAACCAAAAAGTGAGATAGGCAAAAGTTCCTGCAGAGGGGTCGACCTCAGTTTTTTGTGCTCGTCCCCATTGCTTTTCTGATGCCAGAGGCAACTCATTATTTCTGGCTCTTGTCTTGCCTAATTCTCCAGTCATACCATAGCCCCCTGTAATCACTTATGAGTGCCTTGGTTGTGCTTCTCTGCTTGACTCAATATACCACCAAAGACAGAATTTCATTTGTTTGTTTTTTGTTGTTGTTTTGTTAATCTGCACCCGAGGATATTATTTTCATTTATTTTTTTTTTTTTTGAGAGAGAGTGGAAGAGGAGAAAGGAGAGAGAGAGAGAAAGAGACATAGAGAGAGAGAGAGAAATAGAGTGAGAGAAACATTGATGTGAAAGAGACATAGCAATTCAGCAATTGATTGCCTCTCACATGTGCTCCAACTGGGCAGGGGATGGAACCTGCAACACAGGTAAGTGCCCTTGACCAGGAATTGAACCTGCAACACTTTGGTGCACAGGCTGATGTTCCCCACTGAACAAACAAGCCATACCAGCTGGGCCCTACTTTTATTTTTTGCCGTTCAGCTGTACAGACCACAAGTGAAGGGAAGAAGCTCATCTTGAAGCAGCTCTGCCACCATTCTGACTGAGTAGCATCAGCCTGATATTTAAATATTTCAGCTGCTCACTTAGACCATAAGTCAAATTCTTTGCACTTGAGTTCCCTTTGGCTCTCCAGACACAGAGTAAATTGTTTTTTAATCTGGCACTTATTTTCACTTGATTCATTTTTTAAGGCTTCTTCACTCCCCCCCCCCCCCCCCCCCCCCCCCCCCCCGTTCATTTATAACTCTATTAGCTTGGAGACACCATTCATTTTGTAAGCAATGCTTTAAACACATTTCATCTATCAGGATTAATTTTGCTGAATACACCACCAAATAAATACATTAGAAACAACTGTAACACTTCATTAATCAAAATGTCAACTTCCACAGATGTAAAATGTCCCTCACCTTAAAATTTTCTTCCTTTGCTGGTGTGTGCTTGTCTGTTTGACTAAAATATAAAAAGTAATATAAAATGCTGTCATTCTATTATAATATACATGCAGGATTTGAAAATGCAATCCATTATAATTAGGCTAATTAATTATTATATGGTCAAATGAGCAACAAATGCACATGCAAAATCTAAAAAGTTAATTATTTGAAAATTGGTTAATCAATTGTGCACATTCAAGTGCACATTTGTTTTAGCATGCAGGCACTTTTCACTTTTACAAGACATTAGTCCAGATTTAAAAAACAATAACATTAAAGAAAAACATTTTTGAGATGTCTCTGCTCTATTGGGAAAGAAAATACATTAAGATCAAATCGAACAGATTCTTAAAAATCAAAACTGTTTTCAATAAACAATATTCAAAATAAAAAATATTAGTGTGAACATTCTGATACAATGACAAAAAGAAGTCAGTCAGATCACTTGTTTTGTAAGAGGCATCCAACCTAAATATAATCAAAAGGAAATCTCCACCATGTTAAGTGGCTTGCCACCTGTATAAGTCCCCACAGATGACCAATATCCACATGGAGTTGCTCTCTTTTGAAAACAAAAATAGGATCATGTAAGGGTGTACAAACCCTTGGTTAGCTAAGTGGTTTTTAAGTAAGCTATTTTCATCTTCAAATTTCATAAAATGCATATCTTAAAAAAAGGTAGGAGGTGTTGGCACACAAGAGAGTTACAATGGCAGCAACAACAAAACCCCCAATAAATTATGTATAAGAAAAACATGAAAATAATTGTTGCTAAAAAACAAACAAACCCATAGTGCATGTTATCCATTGTTCTGTACACTCATTAGGGTGTTAAATCTATTGAAAGTAGAGAATATGTTTTATTGGCTCCTGAATATCAGGAATAAGATTCTGTTGTTCATTCAAGGTGATCTCTGCAAGTCCTCTCTGGGAGAAGCAGGAGCAAAGCTGCTAATCTGGGAGAGGGTGGGTGGAGGCATAGCAGAGTGAAAACACACAGGTGAGCCAGGGTGGAGTGACTAAGTGGTTGAGCATCAACCTAGGAGCCAGGAGGTCACTGTTGGAGTCTCTGTCAGAGCACATGCTGGGGTTGCTGGCTTGATCCCCAGTGAGGGGCATTAATGAGGCAGCTGGTCAGTAATTCTCTCTCCTCATTGATGTGTTTTTTTGTTTTGTTTTTCTCTCTCTCCTCCCTTTCTCTCTGAAGTCAATAAAAATATATTTAAAAACAAGAGGTGAAATGAACTTATTCTAGTATAACTTTCATTCATGTTGGGGGAATAGACAACTAACTGAACTACGTCAAGGGAATCTGTTAGACTTGACTCTGGAAGGCAGCCTTATGAATCTAGACTTCATGCTGTGGGTAGTGGAGAGTCATTGAAGGTTTTCTGGCTCAGAATTATGACTTCATTTAAGTTAATTAAAATAAAATTAACCTGTTTAGGAAAGATTGAAGAAATAAGGCATTTATGACAAGAAGAATTACTTGAGATTATTTAGTTAAGTGTGGTAAATATGTCTGAGCTTTAAAGGGGGAAAAAATGAAGTAATCAATTTTCACTTTAAAGATTGAATCACCATGACAGGAAAAGGTAGAAACACCTCACATACTTACTGTTCTAAGATTAGAAAAGTTTTTTTTAAATGTATCTTTATTGTTGAAAATATTACAGATATCCCCTTTCCCCCATTGACCCCCTCCACCTTGCACCCCTCTCCACCAGGATGCCTTCATCACATTATTGTCTGTGTCAATGGGTCATGCATATCAGTTCTTTGGTTGATCTCTTCCTGTCCCCTCCCTTCTCTCTGAGATTTGTCAGTGTGTTCTATGCTTCTATGCCTCTGGATCTGTTTTGTTCATCAGTTTATTTTGTTCATTAGATTCTACATATGAGTGAGATCATGTGACTCTTATATGATGAAATCAGTGGAATAAATAGGAAAATTGGAATAAATACTATGTTTGGATTTAAGATGACAAATTTAGTTTTGGAAATTCTGAGCTTGAAATGACAACAAGGCAATAAGAAAAGATAAGTAAATTAATAGAACTATTCTCTTTGCTTTTGGGAGTCATCTAAGTCAGAATGAGTCTGCTCAAAAGAATAAGGTTGATGAGAAAATGTGTTCTAAATATGAAGCCGCAGGAGACAGAGTAAAAGATAATAGGAGTAATGTGTAAAGAGGAGCCAGCAAAAGAAGTGGGAAAAGCAGAAACAGGAGGATAACGAGAATAGCACAGAATCACATGAGCCAAGGGGGAACATGGTAACCTACAATAAATCATCTGGAAGGACAAATTCTATGTGAGTAGTTAATTGGAGTTTAAAAGCAGAAATAAATAAGATTAAGGTATAAAACAGAGTTGTGGTCTAAGGGTTTAGGATAAGTATCAAATAAGTGATGTCATTAAATGAAGTTATGGAGATCATAAGTAATGAGAGTCAATTTGTTCTTTAGTAAACAATATCAACTGATTGAGCATATAGTATGTTCAAGGTCTGAGGTTGGATGACCAGACATAAATCATACGCTTAAGGAACTTAGACTCTGATTTTGTAGATAGGAAGAATAACATAATGCAGCAAATGCTCATATTAAGACAAAAGTTGCACTCTATAATAGTTGATTACTACTTGATGCATGGGAAGAGAGCAAGCACCTTGGGCAGAGGATTAGGCCAAAGGCCTTAACAAAAGGTAGCCCTAAGCTTGAATGCAAAGAAAATGAAGACTTATGCAAACAGATAAAGGAAAAGACAAAGCACTCAGGTAGGAAGGTCTGATGCTGAGAAAGTGTTAGGTGTTACGGCAGACATACTCTAATGCCTAATTAGTGTGAATTCTACAGCTCCCTATTGTCTGCTCACAGAACCCACATTTATTCAGGTGGCAATGGAGAACTGAGTCCAAGAAGAGTAGGGTTTTATTCTTCTTCAGGGAATAGGCTGTGACTGTTCCAAATTAGGAATGATACTTTCATGTACCTTTGACATTTATTGGTCCAAGGTAGCCATGTAATTTAGTTCTGCCAATGAGAAACATGAGAAAGTTTACTTTATTTTTATGAACTTATTAATAATTTTAAGTGAATATGTAAATATACATAGATATACACACACATATATATTATAATTATTTTCCATGTTGCATTCAGAATATGAGAGAAAATAAATTTTTATTTTATTATTATTTTAATTAATCTTCACCCAAGGATATCTTTTTATTTTTCATTGATTTTTAAAAAATTGTATCACATGATCTCACTCATTTGTGGAATATAATGAACAACATAAATTGATGAACAAAATTAGAACCAGAGTCATAGAAGCATTGAGCAGACTGCCCAATCTATGAGGGAAAACGGGGGTTCGAGGGTGAGGGATAAGAGATCAAAGGACTTGTATACATGCATATGAGCATAACCAATGGACACAGATGGGAGGGCGGGGGCAGGTGCAGGCATGTGCTGGGTGGTGGGGGCAGCTGGGGAGAGGTCAATGGGGGGAAAAGGAGACTTATATAATACTTTAAACGATAAAGAATTTAAATTCAGAGAAAAAGGGGGAGGGGAGAGAGAAAGAAACATCAATGATGAGTGATGCTTCCTGCATGCCCCTCACTGGGGATGGAGGCTGAAACTAAGGCAGGTGCCCTTGATTGGAAGTGAACTGATGACTCTTCAAGACTACAGGCCAACACTCTAACCACTGAGCAAACAGGCTAGGGCTTCTTTATTTCTTAATAAAAAGGAGCAAACTTAGTTGGCCCAGTTGTTTTTTTTCTTTTGGCTTTTCTCCTTTGTTCTGCTTATAAAATGAACTAATTCCCTAAGGAGCAGTAGCTAACTTGTAACCATGTTGACAAGCAATGAAGATAAAAATGAAAATGCTAAATTTAGCTGAGCAGAGACTCAGAAAAAGCCTGAGTGTTCTTTACTGTCATTGAGCAGTTGCACTGGTCTGGAATATCTACCTCCATATTTCTTGTTTCATGAGAAAAAGATACAATTATTTAGAACAACTATTAAATTATTATTTTTTTTAATTTGCAGCCAAATAATTCATAACAGACTCAAGTTTTGAGCACTTAGGACAATAGGGCATTAACAAATTGTGTGAAAAAGAAATTTTGGGTAAAATATTTTAAAAATACTCTTTAATTGCATTCATTAATGGCACGAAATAAGAAATATGCAGGCCAGAGACAGTGGTGTACCTGGGTACCCAGATAAGTGCATGGAGAACACACTCAAAGCAGGCTTTGGGGGCGGGACTATGGGGGTGGGCATTAACCACAGCATGAGAACTTGAGCATTGGTTTTGTGAGATTGTGAAAATTTAGAAGGGAAAAAACCATTCTGGAAGCCACCTAAAATGAAAGTCTAATAAAAAATCCCTTACATAAGGCTGAGGTCACAAAGGACTTCACATTCACAGTGTGTATTGACTAGAAATAAACCTCGCTCCTCTTTCTCTTTGGTAAAGTATAAGAAAAAGTGCCAGTCTCAAAACTTGGTAGTTAGTGAAAATATTAATTTTAAAAATATTTATATCCACAATTCAATTTTGTGACCCTAATTTATGCTACCTGCTAGTCAAAAATCCAAGTTGAGAATTCAATTTAAGGTACTTCAAGACACCTGAAAAGAATAACATATCTTCAAACTAGGCATTAACACATTTTCACAAAGTTACAAGGCATATGAACACTGTATAATTAAAAAAATGCTATTAAATACTAGTGGCCCAGTGCATGAAAGTTGTGCAGTGGGGGTGGAGCATGTTCCCTCAGCTCAGCCTGCACCCTTTCCATTCAGGGACCCCTTGGGGGATGTCTGAGTGCTGGTTTAGGCCTGATTCTTGTACCAGCTGTTGGATATCCCTCTTGCAATCTGGAACCACTGGCTACTATCCACTCACCTGCCTGCCTGCCTGATCACCTCTAACTGCCTCTGCCTGCCTGCATGATTGCCCCTAACTTCTTTGCTTGCCTGCCTGATTGTCCCTAACTGCCTTTGCCTGCCTGATTGCCCCTAACTGCCCTCCCCTTCCAGCCTGGTTGCCCCCAACTGCCTTCCCCTCCTGGCCTGATCTCACCCCCAACTGCCTTACCCTGCCAACCCAATTGCCCCTAACTGCCTCTGCCTCAGCCCCTACTACCATGGCTTTGTCTGGAAGGAAGTTGGATGTCTGGAAGATGGCCAGTTAACCTGGTCTAATTAGCATATTACCCTTTTATTAGTATAGATAGATTATATAGGATAGGATTGCTTAAATGGGGGGAGGGGAAGCCTTTTGTTCAGCAGGAGGAGATGCTTTTGGCAGACAAAAAAAACATAATTCCTAAATCTGGACTGATAGCCAGCCATATGCACTCTACTGCCAAACCGGTAATTAAAAAATCAAACCGCTTTCTTATACCTTACACTAAATAGCTGTTGCCTTTAAAACCCATTCTTATACCCCATCTTAGGTTCTGCTTTGCAGTTCACCCAGATTAGGTTCTGATTGGTCAGTTTCTATGCCAGTCAGCATCAGAAGCTCTGCCTCCTAGGCAGCTATTGGCTCCTCGCAGTTCAGCCAGATTTGATTTTGATTGGTGAGTTTTTATACCAGTCAACATCTCTAGGCTTATCTATGGGCCTGATCAGAAAGGTGGGGCTGATCAGTAGCCACCCCAGGCTGCTGGCTTCCTCGAGAGAGGCATGGTTGCTGGCAAGGACGAGAGAGAGAGAGAGAGAGAGAGAGAGAGAGAGAGAGAGAGAGAGAGAGAGAGAGAGAGAGAGAGGATAAGTAGGGTCTGATCTGTAGCCTACTTCTCTCTCTCTCTCTCCCTGGGCCTTGCCAGCAGTTGAGGTAGCCACTGATCAGCCCAGCCTCTCTCTCCCTGAGAGGTCAGCAGTTCAACCTGCTCACCAGTCCCCACCAATCAGAGCCTGTTGTGTGCACAGCCAGGCATTTGGTCAAGCCTTCTGTCATTTTGAACATTACAGAACCTGGGTTTTTACATATTAGGATAAGGAAATAAGCTCTTTTATGAAAGAAAAGAAACACAAACCATTATTCAAACTTCATAATTTTGGAAATATAGGACACAGAATACAAAGAATGAAAATATATTTCGATAAAATGAGATTTGAGCAAATCTGAAAAAGTACAAAAAAGAAGCCTTAGAAATGAGAATTATAGTAATTAAAATGAAAAATTCAAGACTGGTGGAAAACAAATTATTCACATCTAAGAAAAAATTAATCAACAAAACTGAAGAGATGATCTTAATAGTCCAGAGGGATGAAAAATACCAAAAAAAAAAAATAGGTAAAAAATATAGAAAGAATAAATAGAAAAGGTCAAACATATATATGTGTGTAAATATATTTAGTTGAAACTTCTGTTTGAGAAGAGACAATGAAGGAGAGGAAGTATATGAAGATATCACAGACGAGAATTTTCCAGAAATGATGAAACATTCCAATATCATCCAACAAATTCCAAACAAGAAAATTTAACAAATTCATAAACTAGGTGCAACGTAGTGGAACTGAAAAATGTCAAAGTCATCCAACTCGGTTGGGGACCCTCGCCCAGTCCCCTTTGAGGTATCAGAGTGTTTCTTTTGGGGATTGCCCACCTGCCATGGGTTGGGGTGGGAGGCCTGTGTGAATGAGAAATCAACTTCCTTGCTCCAAATGGGCTTGCATTTCTCACTTTGCACTGGGCCCTGCAAATTATGAAGCTCGTCTTTGCCTGTATGAACTGGCAGGTTTTGGCTCCCTCAGACCACGAGAGGGGGTAAAGTAAGAGTAGTCTATGTGTAGACTAACAGAGAAGATACATTCTGAGAAATGCATCCTTTAGGCAATGTCATCACTGTGTGAACATCACAGAGTATACTTCTACAAGCAAATGTAACATAGCTTACTACACAACTAGAGTATATGGCATAGCCTATTGTTCCTAGGCTATTCACTTTTACAGCATTTTATTGTACTGAGTACTGTAGGCAGCTGTAACAAAATGGTAAGTATTTTTGTATCTAACCATATCTAAACATAGAAGAGAGACAGTTAAAATTAGTTATAAGTAATAAAAAATGGTTCATTGCTAGCTGGCACTTACCTTTAACAGAGCTTGCAGAACTGAAAGTGGCTCTGGGGAGTCAGTGAGTAAGTGGTGAGTGAATGTGAAAGTTTAGGACATACTGTACACATGTGTAGACTTTATAGACGGTTCTGTATAAATTTGGTCACACCGAATTTATAAAATACTAGTAGCCCTGTCCACAAATCCGTGCACCAGTAGCTCACTGCCGCCCTCCAGTAGCTCTCTGCCTGCTGCCCCGCCCTCCTGTAGCTCCCTCTGTCCCTCCTCCCCTCTTCCACCTCCCGGCCTTCTCCCCTATAGCTTGCTTTCCTGCCCCTTCCTGTAGCTTTCCACCACCCCCTTGTAGCTCACTGCCCTACCCTTCTGCTGATCCATGATCCAGTCATTGCACGGTTGGTTGTTACACATAATGGCATAATGACTATTTGCATATTACATCTTTATTATATAAGATATATTTCTCTCTTTAATAAATTAATCTTAGCTTACTGTAACTTTATAACTTTACTAGAGGCCCTATGCACAAAATTAGTGCAAGGGGCTCGGCCCTCACAGCCCTGGTTTTGTCCTGAAGTTTGCCTGGATGGTTGTTGCTGTTTGTTCTAATTAGTATATTAACTCTTAATTTAATTTTTTATAAAATTTTAACTCTTTTATAGCAACATTTATCTTAGAACCCAAACACATTGTACACCAGTGCAAAAATCCTTTTGTCCTGATTCTATAAGCTTTTTCTCTATATTTAAAATTGTTTATTTTCTACTTTCTAAACTGTTTTGCTAAAAACTAAGGCACAAGCACACACATTAGCCCAGGCATATTTAATACATAGGGTCAGGATTCAGTATCACTGTCTTCCACCTCTGTGTCTTGTCCCACTGGTAGGTCTTCAGGGGCAAGAACACACATGGGAGTGTCCTGTCTCCCTTGGCAACAATGCTCTCTTATGGAACACTTCCTGAAGGACTCCTCTGAGGATCTTAAAGAGGTGTCACTCTTTTTACAGATATGTCCATGCTGGTTGGCTTGATTTGACTTTTTTTGTTTCTTCACCATATATTTGTTTGTAAGCAGATAATGCAATGTGAACATTTCTCTGTATTAATAAAAACCCTTTGGTGTTGTGGTCCATGCTCTCACACTTTTAAGGAGCTTTTGAGATCTGAAAAAGCTTCTGCTAACCCTTCCATTGTGAATGTTCTTGGTCTTCTTTTTCTTCTCCTGAAGTTTCCTTTGAGCTTGCCTCTTCTTCAGCCCTGCATTCCTATTCCACTTCCATCAGCACCTCCTTAGGTCATCCTCCTCCACACCCAGGAGAAAGTAGTTTGCCACCTGAATCACAGCCCTGTTAGTTTTTGCAGTCTCCTCATCCTTGGCAATTACTTTGAAGCCTTGGACAAACCTCTTGAGTGTCTTCTTTCAGATCCCATTCCTATAGTCCTTGGTGGCATCACCCCAAGCCCAAGCAAGGTCCCTGAGGCAGTCATAGATGTTGTAATCCTCCCAGAATTACATCAGTGTCATCAATAGCTTGGACAAAGGTCCTCTTTAGGTAGTAGGCCTTAAAAGGTGATTGAGCTCCTTGATCTATTGGTTCAAATTGGTGCTGTTAGGAGGGAGTAAAACCACTTTGTTACTGAGGTAAAGATCACTAATGAAAGAAGGATGTCTTGGAGCATTATGAACAATGAGCAGAATCTTGAAAGATGTGTGATTCTCCAAAAGTACTTCTCCATTTGCTGGGATAGCAATTCAGGAGGCATCTTGGAAAAAAGAGCTCCATCATCTATGACAGAGGTCGGCAAACCGCAGCTCGTGAGCCGCATGCTGCTCTTTGGCCCCTTGAGTGTGGCTCTTCCACAAAATACCATGGCCTGAGTGAGTCTATTTTGAAGAAGTGGCACTAGAAGAAGTTTAGGTTTAAAAAATTTGGCTCTCAAAAGAAATTTCAATCGTTGTACTTTGATATTTGACTCTGTTGACTAATGAGTTTGCCGACCACTGATTCTTATTGTTCCTGCATAAAAAGTTCTAGATTTAGAGGGTTTTATTCTCAAATGTCTCTCTTTTTATGTGTTTAGTTATGTGCAGCATTCCTGCCTTGTCCAATGTCTCATAATTTTTAAAATATTCTATTGATTTTTTACAGAGAGGAAAGGAGAGAGATAGAGAGTTAGAAACACCGATTAGAGAGGATTATCGATCAGCTGCCACTTGCACACCCCCTACTGGGGTTCTGCCCACAACAAAGGTACATGTCCTTGACCAGAATCAAACCTGGACCTTTCATTCCACAGGTCGATGCTCTATCCACTGAGCCAAACAGGTTTCGGCTCTCATAATTTTTATGTACATTGGACTTTTTTTTGTAATTGATTAGTAGACATTTAAATAGATAACATTTAAATAAAGAATGTTGTCATTTCTCTTGTAGGCAATTTCTGTGATCACTTTGATGTAATCAGTAGTTGAGTTGGGATAATATGCTTTACCTATTGCATTATTAGATTTCTATTTGCTTTTTTCCTTCTTCAAAAATCTTTTGATAGACTAGATTATTTTTAAAAGTTGCCCAAATAGATTTGCCTAGTGAAATTTATTTCTGTTACACAAATCTGTAATAATCAGAGGTAATAAATTTAATTTTATTGTTCTTAAACTTGGATTAAAAATTATTAAGTGCACCTTAAATATATTCTGTTTGTAGTTGTATTCAATGGTGGCAACATGATTAATATTTTGAATTGTCATGAGCATTAAAGTTATTTTTTTGCCCAGGGTATAATTTTTCTTTCTGTTGGAGGATTATCCATGGTAAGATTGGTGAAATGTGAAGTCTATTTCACCTTACTCTCCATATCACAATTACCTATAATTCATGAACTCTCTGGAGGCTTACCCCCAGAATTCTCAGTGTGGGGCAGTGAAACAAGGACTAGAAATTAAAAAAAAAAAAGTATTTAGAGTCTAGGAGACATCAGCACCATGTGTCCACACTGTTATGTCAGCAGGGATGGCAGCACAGACCTGTGGTAGCGAGGTGACTATACTGTTCCTATGGCGTGACTTTTGTTTGGGTTCTGCAGCCCCAGTCCTTTGGTTCTGGCCCATTTTCTGAGTACATTTCTTTATCCAGCCTTCTCATAACTGAACCATGCTTGATTTTAATGGCCTACAAGCAAGAACTCTCACTGATATAGGCACTTTCTAAATGCCAGGTGTCAATCTAGATCTGAGGTCATAGAGATGAAAAGATATGGTTTCTGCTTGCAGAAAAGTACAATATAGTGAGGAACTAGGTACACTAAACAAAATATCTACAATAATATGTATAAATGTAGTGTGTGTGTACGTGTGTGTGTGTGTATGTGTGTGTGTGTCTCTGTGTGTGTTTATGTGTGTGTATGTGTGTGTGTGTGTGTGTGTGTGTGTGTGCGCGCGTGCGTGCTATAATGGAGGTATGTAAAAAGACAGAGGAGATGAGAAAGGAGTGTCTATGCTCTATGCTTGCTTAGGGAGGCAGGCACATACATGGAGTAGTGACTCTGGAGCTGAGACAACAGCTGGCAGAGGAAAGTGGCTAGGCAGCGGGCTGGCAAAAGGATTCCAGACAGTGGGGACAGCATGAGCCATCACAGTGAATTACCCCAGGGAATATCCATACGTCAATAGGCAATGGAGTGGATGCAAGGTGAGAGAATGGCTGGAGGACAAACTGTGGATGGATGCCACACTAAGGTATTTAGAATTTGGAGAATAGAATATTATTAGGTAAATCTCTCTAGAACGGAGAGGGTGGATGAGCAATGAGTCAAGAGGTAAAGACTGTGGTGTTTCTCTTAGACAATTTTTTAAAATTTTATTTCAAAAGGCTGAAATAACATCTCTTTACAATATCACCTATGCTCCTTTTGCAATCTCACAGGTATAATGCCTCAATAGCATATCTGACTTCTTTTGACTTCTAAATATTAAGAGCTAACAAGTAAATCATTTTTTATCTTTCAATATCTTTTTTTAAAATATATTTTATTGATTTTTTACAGAGAGGAAGAGAGAGGGAGAGAGAGTTAGAAACATCGATGAGAGAGAAACATCGACCAGCTGCCTCCTGCACAACCCCTACCGTGGATGTGCCCGCAACCAATGTACCTGCCCCGGACCAGAATCGAACCTGGGACCTTTCAGTCCGCAGACCGATGCTCTACCACTGAGCCAAACTGATTTTGGCTATCTTTCAGGATCTTAGTTCATTTGTCATGATATATGCATTCTATCTCACCCTTTACATGTTATTGGAAAGCAATAACAAAATTTATCTCAGTTGTAAATGTTAAAAAAGAACTTTGAAGTATCATCCAATACATTGAAAAGTCAAGATCTTTCTTTTATCTTTGAAGATTTGTCTCATGCTGATTTTCTTCTTCCTTTTTTAATTTTATTGGGGTGACATTGGTTAACATAATTATATAAGTTTTAGGTGTGCATTTCTATAATACACCATCTGTATATTGTATGGTGTGTTCATCACCCAAGTCAAGTTTCCTTCTGTCACTATTTATTTCTCTTTACCCTCTTCTACCTCTCTCCCCCTTTCTCTTGCTAATCACCATACTGTTGTCTGCATTTAAGTTGTTTTCATTTTATTTTATTAAAACCTTCACCTCTAAACTGTCCATTTCTTAACTGTGCATGTTGCTAGCATTGCTAAAGGAATGAGTGAAAGCAGAAGTGAGGCAAGGGTAACAGTTGGACAGATGTAAATTACTGAATGAAGAGATGAAATGTGCATGGGGACAAGGGGTTATTAATAATGAGATCCTGATGGTTTAACGAAAAGAATAGCAGGATGTTTCAAAAAAATTAACATAAGATAGTGATCAAAGCAGAGAGGTTTCTTTATGCAGAAGGCAACATACACAAGCCTAAGTTCTGCAAGTAAATGATTTCCCCCCTCCGGTCACTGTGTTCTCTTCTTGTTATAGACTAAGCTGCAGCCAGACGGATGAGGAAAAATTGTGCTCATAATCTGTAGGGAGGGAGAGGAGAAAAGAAAGGAGAGAGAGGGAAAGAAGAAGCAGTGAACTGTAGAGGAGGCAGAGGGAAGAAGTCAGGAAAGTCTCAGAGTCAGTAAAAGAAAGCAGATAAACTAAAAAAAAATAAAAAAAAATTGAACTAATTCCAGCTATTGCCTGGTTTAAATAGGAATTGTGGATCAGTCAGGAGTCTAAACCCTCATTATTGCAATTGTTCCAACCATTCTTTACTGTTTATTGAATTAAAACAATCTAAGTAAACTTAGATTATAAAGAGGGAGAAGAAGTTAGTGCTGCCAAGAATTAAAAAAAAGAGCTGATGCAAGAAGAGATGATGGAAACGATAAAGTGTTATTGGTCTAAAATAAGAAAGTGCATCATTTATAATAAATGAGGTGAAAACCAGGAAATATAGAAGAATGTTAAGATTCAGGAAGCTGCACTGCCTGTATTGTCTGTGTCATTTATGGTAAAGTTAATTTTCCAATTTAACATTTTAAACAAGTTTTCTCCTCCTTTTCCTACCCTTTCATACTTAAAGTTTTTGTTGGAATTACAAAATGGATACATGCTTATTGTAAAATTTATGGAAATGTATGTAAACAATTTCATTGAACATTTTTTTGGTTATTTCTAATTTTTTTTGCAATGGCAAACACTGTTAAGATGAATATATTTATGTTTCATATGTTTATGTATTAATGTAAGATAAAATCTGAGAAGTAGAATTGCTGGGTCAAAGCAATTGTGCACTTATTTTGAGAAATATTACTAAGTAGCATGTTAAGTGTTGTGATAATTTATTTATACTTGGCCAGGCCTCTGTGGTCTAGTGCTGACCTCTATGGTTAGATTCCTGGTCAGGGTACATGCCCAGATTGTGGGCTCCATTCAAGTGGGTGTTGAACAGCCAAGTGTTGATTCTCTGTCATCATTGATGTTTCTATCTCTCTCTCCTTCTCCTTTCCTCTTGAAATCAATAAAAATATTTAAAAAAGTGAATGACTGTGCTAATTTTCTCTTACATTCACCAACACTGGATAGTATTATTCTTTTAAATCTTGACTTGCCTCATAAGTAAATTAATTTCTTTTTGTTTAAATTATAATTGATTAGTAGTAATGGGAATAGTTTTATATGCTTACTGGTGGAAATGTTACTTAAAAATAACTTGTAAGAGCTTATTTTTATAAATTGATATTTACCCTCTATCATACAAGTTGAAATATTTTTTCCAGTTTACCTTTGTTTATAATATCTTTTCATACAAAATTATTGTGGTTTTATGTAATCAAATGTGTCAATATTTTTCTTTAGGGTTTCTGGGTTTTATATCTTGATTAGAAAGAATTATAGAAATATTCTCATCCACATCACTGCCATCTTCTTGATGAATAGTGGGACTCAAAATCTGGTTCTAAAATTTAAAGGACTAATTAAAGCACTTTAGGTAATCAAATTGACAGAAAATATTAGCCATCTTAAAAGTATTTAATAAATTATTGAAATTATTTTAGTGAAAACCTACCTTTTATGTGATTATTCCTTCTTTATCTTCCTCGCATTACAGCCTCCACCAACAACTGCATGCTATTCAGAAGGCGAAAGTTAAAAGATTTTTCTATGACAAAAAAAAAAGAATAAATTCTCACTTTGCAATTCCTACTGTGAATAGAATACAAGGTACACTCTTTATTTAGGGAAGAGGTCATATCATGCAGAACATGTATTGGCATATCATTTTATTTCCACGTGATAAGCCAGTGAAGGTGAAGATGCATATCTGTGTCAATACTGCTATGAGTAACAGCTCCTAATGGTGCATTCCTGAACCCACCATCACCATAAAGGCCTTGCTGGATACCAAGCTCAATAGTGAATAAGCCAGACCATGCTTTCCCAAATAAGTATGAGGTCAGCAAGGCTTGAAGAGAGAGGAAACATAAGAACTGCTATCAGTGACTAAATTTGGTCATCTCATAGTTATATCTGGCCATTTTCCTATCCCAGTGAATATAAACCCCACCTATCCTTTAAGGCTCAGCTCTTTCTCTATAATGTGTGCTTTAATCTCCCGATCCAGGATTCATATATCTGTTTTCTGAATTTTGGCCATGATTGTGCACAACTCTTCCCCAAGTATCTATTTCTATCTTACTTTTTAGTTATTTAAGTAGTTATGATTTATTATTTTTTTAAAAGTATGTCTTGATTGATTTCAGAAAGGAAGGGAGAAGAAGAGAGAGAGAGAAACATCAGTGATGACAGAGAATCATTGATCAGCTGCCTCCTGCACAATCCGGGATTGAGCCTGCAACCTGGGCATATGCCCTGACCGGGAATCAAACCATGACCTCCTGGTCCATAGGTCGGCACTCAACCACTGAGCCACAGCGTCCAGGCATGACTTATTCATATTAGAATGTAAACTCAGTGTGGGATAGACATTTGTCTAAATGAACTTGACATTTCCTCACAGTGCTTACTATGATGATCTCACTGTTCTGAGTAGGTAAAAGTGGAATTTAACTCTATTGGAGAGAAAGACAAAAAAAAAAAAAATCAAAATTAGAACTTGGGAAAATAAGAGCCAGTAAAATTATTAAAAAGTGGATACTAACCTAGGTAATGCCATTTTGGCTCAATGAGTAGAGTGTTGATCAGCGGACCGCAGAGTCTTGGGTTCAATTCTGATCAAGGGCATGTACCTGGGTTGCAGAATTTCCTTCCAGGTCTGGGCCCTGGCCAGGGCTCCTGCAGGAGGCAACCAGTTGGTGTGTTTCACATCAGTATCTCTCTCTGTCTTTCCCTCTTTCCCACTCTCTCTAAGAAACCAATGAAAAAATATCCTCCAGTGAGGATGAAAATAACAATAATAATCAAATAGGAGCAAAAATGATCTATATTGTCATTTTATTTGAATCACAGGGATGGCGTGGAGATTCTTCAAAATCTACATTGCAGCCACACACCTCCTGGCTAGCTTATATAGGCACACCTGAATTAGAGCAATGTAGTTATCTTCAATGAAAAAATAGTTAATTAAGTTTTTATCATTCCTCAATTATCACCAGAGGATGGTCAATAATTGATTAGAGAAGGCAGGGAGAATCTTATATAAGCTGGTACTGATATTTTTTTTAAAAAAAGTTATTTTATTAAATCTGTCTCCTGACACAAAATCCCTCTAACAATTATGGACTTTCTTGTGAATGACCATTTCATAATTTACAGCTTGCCATGAGCATCTTCAACTCAAACATGCATGTAATTCACTCTCTGACTCCTTTCTGTCACTCCTCTCCCACATTCTGTCACACTTGCTAAGTGCTCCATTGAGAATATGTGTTCCCCTTTGACAGAGAAACTGACCTAGCATCCAGAAAACACTATAAAGGAATGCCATAGGCCAGGGTTCACATTTTAGTTCTGATCACTGATTTCAGCCTCCTACCTCTTCATACCCATCTTTATTTTTCTAAACTATCAGAGTTATGGACAAACAGCTCAGTCGATAAATTTGAATTTTACTATTTGTATTTGTATTACTATTTGTATTTCTCCTCCTCTGGTAGGGATACCAATGATCTGTGAACTAACTAAAATGTGGGTTTTAATAGGTAAAAGAAAGAAGAAAAATGCTATGGAGACTATATCAGTCCCAAATCCCTTTCTGAATAATAAATACTTAAATATAAGGTAATATGAAAATTTTCCCATCCTGTAAAAAAATATGTAATTTGGCTGTAATACAGCTCTTATCTTTCTTAGTAGTAATATTTACACTACTATTAAATGAGCTTATTTATTTTCTTTTTAAAAATATATTTTTATTTATTTCAGAGAGGAAGGGAGAGGGGGAGAGAGAGAAGATTCAATGATAAGAGAGAATCGCTGATTGGCTGCCTCCTGCACACCCCACTCTAGGGAGTTAGCTCACAACCTGGGCATGTGCCCTGAATGGGACCTTGACCCTACTGGTTCATAGGTTGGCACTCAACCACTGAGCCACACTGGCTGATTGGGTATATTTCTTTTCTATTATGCATGGTAATGGGGCTGAGGAAAAGCAGATAGCCATATTAATAGCTCTGGGACTATCTGGGAGTAGGTTACATACATTTCCAAGAAGCTAATTTGTTTGCTAAAAATGTATTGCATGCTCCCCCTTTTAAAAGCTATTTTTGTGTGTTTGTTTTGTTAATCCTTACCTAAGGATATTTTCTCCACTAATTTTACTTTATTAAAAATATTTTTATTAATTTCAGAGAAGGATAGGGAGATAGAAACATCAATGATGAGAGAGAATCATTGATAGACTGCCTCCTGCACATCCCACACTGGGGATTGAGTCCACACTCCAGGCATGTTCCCTGACCAGGCATTGAACAGTGACCTCCTGGTCTATAAGCCAATGTTCAACCACTGAGCCATGCTGGCCTGGCTTGGCTTCTCCATTGATTTTAGAGAGAGAGAAAAGGAGTAGGTAGAGAGAGAGAGAGAGAGAGAGAGAGAGAGAGAGAGAGAGAGATCAATGTGAGAGAGACACATTGATTGGTCGTCTTCTGCAAGTGCCATGGAGGGAGTTGGGGATCAAACCTGTAACCCAGGAACATGCCCTGGATCAGGAATTGAATCTAAGACCTTTCAGTTCAAGGGTGACGCTCTAACCATGGATCCACACTGGCAAGGGCGCATGCCCCCCTTTTTTAATGCACTGTACTTTGCCAGGCTTCCCAACATGGCCTTGGGACAGGACAAGGAGTGAAGGTGGGGAAAGAGTCTAAGCAATAGACAAAACTGCAGATGTTATTGTATCACCAAGGTCTAGCCAGAGAGTCATAAAAATGGAGCCCAAGTGATGAATATGTGACCAATGTTCAGTTACTATTTATCCAATGAACATTCACAGATCACCTAGGATGGGCTAGTAAGGTTCTGATAACAGAGCAGTAAATGTGTGAGTCACTGCACTTCCTACAGAATTTTCAGTCTAGGGAGGAGCTGGAGAGGCTAGGAGAAAGTATCAGCAGAAGAAGAGACAGTCAGAGGACAGAACCAAGTGTGGTCAGAATTGGGAACATATGCTTCAGGTCATTAGTGTAAATGTTCCTTTTATACTGCCCTAATGTGGCTTTATTAAGTTCAGGCACACAGTCAAGGGGCTGAAAGATATGGAGATGACTAAGACAGAATTTGAATGCAGACTCCTAAATTTAGGAGGTGCCACATGTAGTATGTGTGGGTTACTATCACACAGCAGAATGTGATCCATGCCATCTGAGAGAGAAGAAATAATTGAAAATGTAGTGAGTGCCACAACACTGATTGTCTCACGTTCCTTCTTTGATAAAGCTGTCTTGCCCTCAGCTTCTAACTCAGAGAAGCAACATTGGGCTATTTTTATTTTTTATTTTTATTTTTTTGCCTCCATGTGGCCAATGTTTGAACTGGCAGTGTAGACCTGAGCCAAATCAGCTCTAGACTATAGCCTTGCCGATAATACACAATGTAGCCTGGCCTGAAATTATGAACTGGCCAATTCCATTATTTTTCATTGGAACTGAGCTTAGAGTTGCTAAGACAAAACCATTAGTCAGGGAGTTAAAAGTGAAGTCGTGATTTGGAGGGCTGCGAGGAACTGTGCAGTCAGTCCATGAAAGAAAGGGGATCAGCAAGTCAGGTCTGCAAGAAAGCTTTAGCATAGCCCTGGGGCACCAGAATGTCCTGGGCTCCCTGCCTTACAAGAAGATGACTTACCATTTCAGGATGTTACTTATGACAAGAGCAGATTTGGGAAAACAGTGCTGGTGAGAATCTGAATTGGCTCAGGAATGAATAGAAAAAAGAAAATTCAAAGCAGCACCTACAAATGACAATTCTGAGGGATTTTCCTCTGCAGGGAAGATGAGAAATGGGTCAGTGACCAGAGGGAGTGGGGTCAGGATAGGAGGTTTTTTAAGATAGGGAAGATAATATTTTTTGTGTTTGTAGAAAAGATGCAATGAGCAAAGGAGCAATGATTATGCAGAAAAGGTGGGACAGAGTTGCTAGAGTGACAACCTTGAACAAGTGAGAGAGCATCAGATCTGGATGACACACAGGGTTCATGCTTTATAAAGGGAAGAAAATAGAGTCCTGGTGCCAGTTCCCTCTACAGAGGTGGCTGTGGCCATGATAGCTTATGGGAGTTATCTTCTGATTGCTTTTGTTATCTCATGGAACTGGACATGGCATGAGCAACTTGAGAGTAAAGAAGGGATAGGAGGGATAGGACATTTGAGGAGAGAGGACAAGGTATGAAATTGTTGAGTGAGAGAATGAAGGGACTGCAGAGACACTATGGGAGGCAGTATTCAGGGCACACTTGATGACTCGTGATCATGAATGTAAAGTGAAACCAGTCAAGGTCAACTGCATTGTGGGTCTGGTGTAGGCACTGACTTGGATTTAATAATATTGTGATTGGCCAAGTGAGGCCTACAAAGGGAACTAGGTGTGGGGTGTTGGTGTTTATGAAAGGGAACAGTTACAGTAATTGACTATGTGATTTAACCTTTTTGGGGGAATTAGGAAGTTGTGGGTGGGGTGTGTGAAAGAAAATTAAAAGGTCATAGGTGGAGGATCCCGTTTTTGGGAATGAGTGGCTAAGGTAGGATGGAAGACAAGATTCCTGGGAAAGAGAAAAATCAATGAAGAGTTTTCATATTCTATTAAAATTATCTGTTTATGTGTCTGCTTCTATCACTAGCTCAGGCTGTCTCAACCTTGGAACTATTGACATTTTGGTCTGCATAATTTTTTATTGTAGGGGTTGTGGGGGGAGAGCTGTTCTGTTTGTACTGCAGGATGTTTCCAATGTCCCTGACTTCTACCCACTTGATGTCAGTAGCATTTTGCCTGTGTTAACAAATCAAAACTGTTCCCGGACATTATCAAATATCCCCTGGGAGATAAAATCAGCCTTGATGAGAACCATACCACTGCATCAAAGGCTTCTGGAAAGGAATGTAGCTTATTTATTATTATGATACCAACGTTTAAAAAATACTTGGGCACATAGTAAAAACTCAATAGATGCATGATACACTAAACATTTTTAGAAAAGTCAACAGGTGCTGTGTTGAAGGTCTCCAAGGTCACTCCCAGGTTTGGTGAATTAGAAAGCTCACAAGACCCAGCATATATTCATATTCACAAATATGATTTATTATAGCAAAAGGCACAAAGCTCAATCAGCAAAAGAAAAAGGTACGTGGGGTGAAGTCTGGGGAAAATCAGGTGCTAGCTTCACATGGTGCCCTTATTTTCCCCAACAAGTTGTGACAACCATTGCTGGCTGTTCCCAACAAGGGAAGCTTGTTAAAAACTCAGTGCCGAGGCTTTTGGGAGGTTGGTGATGTAGGCATCCTCTTCCTGGCACCTGAATTCCAGAAGGAAAGCAGCTATTCAGAATAAACTATATATATATGGCACAGTTTAGAAACAGTAAACCATTTTTAACATTTCTAGAAAAGGTGGAAATCCTTCATTTCAAAATTCAAGTTCCCAGACACTAACCAAGGGTCAACTTTAGTAAATAAGACTTGCAAAGGATAGAAGTCAGGTCTCCCATGTTAACTCTCTTCTGTACAAGGAATTCATATGACACACCACACAGTGAAACAAAACAATTTCCACCTTTATCCCCTTTCAAAATGTTTCATCAGAAAAAGAAAAATCTCTAATCCAACACCACACAGCACCATGTATCCCATTTCTTTAGGAAGCAGGTCAGGGATAATTTATTGTGTATGAGGAATAATACCAGGGGATCCCCAACTTTCTACTTCTCACTCCAACCTGCCAAGACAACAAAGTATTCTTCATGTTAGTTCATAAAGAAAAAAGCAAACCAGGGGATTTTATTTGCATTACTTTAGAAACCTTTGTATATCCTGTCATAGCTGCTTTAGGCTTAGCGTAAAATATGCTTATTAGAATAAACTTATTCTTGAAAATAGGTATCCTGCAGCAAAAGTATTAATGTTAATTGCTTAATTTGTTGAACAGATAAAAATGTTGTCCAATTATTTAAATCCCTGTCTCAAAAAAAAAAAAAGAAATTAACAATTCTCATCACTATGAAGAGTTTATAGTAAAAGTTTACTTTCCACAGGTCACAGCAGAGAACAGAGAAGCTGCAGGAATGAAAAATGCTGAGCTGTCAAACTGAAAAGCATCTTTACAGTAAAGAAAACCATCACCAGAATGAAAAGGCAACCTACTGGATGGGAAAAAATATTTGCAAATCATATATCTGATAAGGGGTTAATCCAAAATATATAAAGAACTCATACAACCCAGTAACAACAACAACAACAAAAAAGAATGGGCAAAGGTTCTGAATAGACTATCCCCCTCACCCTCCAAAAGAAGACATACAGATGGCCAACAGGTAAATGAAAAAAAAAAAAAAAAAAAAAAAGTTCCAAAACACTAGTCATCAGGGAAATGCAAATCAAAACCACAATGAGATATCACCTCACAGAGTGGCTATTATTAAAATGACAAAAAGTAACAAGTGTTGAAGAGGATGTGGAGAAAAGAGAACCCTTGTGCATTGTTGTTAGGAATGTAAAGTGATGCAGGAAAATGTAAATAGGTATGGAAAACAGTATGGAGCTTCCTCAAAAGATTAAAAGTAGAACTGCCATATGTTCCAGCAATTCCTCTTCTAAGTATTTATCTCCAGAAAATGAAAATGATTTCTGTACCTCCATGTTAATTGTAACATTACTCACAGTAGCCAAGACATGAAAACAACCTAAGTTTCTTTGGTGAATGAATAAAGAAAGTGTGATGTGCATGTGTGTATACAATAAAATATTATTCAGCAATAAAATAGGAAGGAAATCCTGCTATTTGCAACTATATGAGAGGGCCTTGAGGGGATTCTTGCTAAATGAAGTAAGTCAAAGAAAAACAAATAATGTATAGTCTCACTTCTATGTGAAATGAACTCCCACCAAAACAAACAAACAAACAAACTGAGAGGGAAGGGCGGGGCAGGGCTAACTAGTGACTCCTGACTGTGGGGCAGGGCAGAACTATCCTCCATTTGTGTAACTGGACACTAGCCCCCACCCAACCAATCAGGGTCAGCCAAAGCAGTGACATCACTACCCCTATAAAACCCATTGAACTGTTGAAATTCGTTCTCTCTCCCACCACGCCATTGTCAGTGTAAGTGGGACAAGGCTCGTACTAGTCTGAAAAACAGGTTTTCTGCTATTGCATCGTACTTGGCTCCCTGGTGGTCTTTGGGGATCATGAAATCTGGGCACAACAGAAACAAACAAAAAACACCCTAAAAAACAAAACCCAAAAACCCAAACTCATAGATACAGAGAACATATTGGTATTGCTTGCTGGAGGCAGACAGAAGGGAGTGGGTGAAATGGATGAATGAGGTCAAAAGCACAAATTTCCATTTATAAAATAATTAAGTAAATAAGTCATGGGTTGTAATGTAAAGCATGGTGACTATAGTTAATAATACTGTATTGAATATTTAGAAGTTGCTGAGAGTAAATCTTAAAGAGTTTTCATCACAAGAAAAAAACTGTAACTAGGTATGATGAGAATACTAACTAGACTTGTCTTCATTTCACAACATACACAAATACTGAATCATTATGTTGCAAACTAATGTTATATGTCAATTCTCCCTCAATTAAAAAAAATGGAAAACTAGAAAAAAATGCCCTAATTAATGCAAGTGAGTGACAAAATGTATTTTGGAAAAATTTAAAATATGCTCAAACTATTATAAAGTTAATGCATTTGTTAGTGCCACACTCATTAAGAGCATGGCATTAGTAGACTTTGGTTAAAGTCTTGATCCTTCATCTGGATCTTTCACCTGGATCACCATGACTTCTGAGCAAGAAATAATTTTCTCTAGGCTTCTATTCCTTTATCTATTAAATGAAGTTATAATATCACTCTCTACTTCCTAGGTTTTGAATAGCGAAAGAGATAATACATGTAAGCACATAGTCTGTCCAGGTAGCACTGGTCCTTTGAGTACATTCTCAAATTTCAGCTCTTGTTTTAGTGACACATTATTTGCTATAGCTATTTAACTATCCATGCACTCACTTTAAAAAAACCTGTGTTTAACATTAGACCCTACTCTGGGTAGTAGAAATGTATCAGTGAGCAAGATTGCACTGTGAGGATAGAGGTCATGACTAAGAATCTAACAGGCAAATAAGGCTGTGATTAATAAGAGTTTACTATGATAGGCAAAAGTAACAAAATAATTCAAACATAACCCACAAATTACTGAGATACATCAGTGTGTTAGATGCTGGCTTTAGTATCTTTCCTCTAAATTAGCATATAGGGCATATAGGTCTGCCCCATTTTGCAAAAACAAATAGTAAAAAAAATCATGTAAGTGACTAATTAAGTTTGTTGTTGACATGTGAAAGATGGATAATAGTTTGTTCATATTGCATTGGCAGGAGGAACAGGTGGTACTTTGCACATCTTCCTCTAGATTCATAGATTGGGGTTAACATGATATTTCAGAAATTCTTGAGAAAATTTCAATTTAAAAAAAGTTTTAAGAAAAGTCATTTTCATATAGGGAGATTATTTCAAAGATTTCTACAAAAGTCCTCATAAGAAAGGATGTAGGTTTGGCCAATGAATCAAAGGAAGAGAAGAAACAATTATAATAATTCTAAATTAGCAATTATTGCTTATAACTGATAAGAAGTAGACAGTGAGAAAGAGAAGGAGTCAAGAAAAAGGAGATTTCTGGCTGAGATAGTCAGGCACACTTAGCTAACCATAGAACACAGAAGAGGGGAGGGGTGCTCAGAACTGAGAGGTTATGATTTGAACTTTGAGCATGTTGACATTAGGTGCCTAAGAGATCAGAAAGGAGAAAGCTTTTTGACTGGAGGCTTCCATCTCAGGAAAGAAATCTAGATAATATTGACTGGAAAGTCAGTCAGTTTATCATTTATTTACCCAGTTTCTAGACGCTTGCTTGGCTGCCCTCCTCTCTTCCATTGATCTTGTTCTGTATTAATTCTTCCTCTTAACCCCTGAATCCCATGCCTCTATCTTATACCTGATCATTACACATAACTTCAAGCAATTCCACAATCCCAATCTTAGAGCTTTCTGCTGTACTCGTTGCCTCCTATCCTCCTCCTTTCGTCTGCTTGGTACTCTGACTTCAACCATCTCTTTGCCTTGCTGGAACCTACAATTCTACAACCTTTTCGTTGTCAATTCTTAACCCTCTTGTGTCCTCACTTTGCCTCTTCTCTAGTTTAAATTCCTTAATGACTTTTACAGAGCCTTACTTCCTGTCATTTCCCCTGTAGCTAGCACTTTTCCCACGATTCATTTCTTGTCCATAAACTGTTAGTAGAAATCTGGTGGGTTTGTGTGTATATGTATGTGTGTGCACATGGGGTGGTAGTTCTGGGAAAGCTTTGGCGTGCCTCCCTCCTCCCAGCTTTGTCCTGTTTTAAATGAGGTCATGATGGCTAAAGTCTTGGCAACCAGGTTGCAGCCAGGAATGAAAAGCCATGAGAACTGCCAGCATGCTGGCCTGCCTTGACACATGGGAGCAGCTGCACAGAAGGCAGCAGCTGCATTCCTCTGGACAACTTCTTAGGCAAAATGCGGTCCCTGTTTGAGTCAGAAAGAGTTCCTCAGTAACATGCCCCAAAGAAACGTTTTGCTGAATCTGTGTCCTTTAGAGTGTTTTGTGTTAGAATGAATGTTTTCCACCAATCTTCTGCTGTATGCAATGGAGAAAGTTGATAATGTTTAAGAAAAAACACAAACAAACAGACTGAGATCTATGTTTTAGAAAGAGCACTCAGTTGGGTGCATGAAATATTACCAAAGACAACCTCTTCCTTCCTTTAGATATCTCCTCCTCACTTCATGTGGTGTCTCTGATTCCATGGCCTGATTAATTCCTCCAAAGAATGATATGTGAACCAAGTAGGGCCAATTAGTCATTAGGATTATTCTAATCAGAGTTTATCTGGAACCAAGTAGGGCCAATTAGTCATAAGCAATAATTGCTAATTTAGAATTATTATCATTGTTTAGGATTATTCTAATCAGAGCTCAGCTGTGCTAGGTGAAGTCTGATCACTTGGGCCGGGTCACCCACTGTTTAGGCTGGGTTCTCTAGAAGCAGACATGGATGGAGTTTGGGGTGGAGGTATTTTTTTGGGATGAACCCTTATCAAAGGACAGAAAAGATACATAGTGAGTTGCCTTACAGGTTTGGCAAAGCCTTAGCCAACCAGTTTGGAGTGAATAAAGCCCTTGGTGTGCTTCATGGACCCAAGGGGGCTGGCCAGGTTCAATCAGACACAAGCTACCATCAGAAAGGTGCGACCTCAAATGAGCTGGCTCTGTGCAGATGAGACACAGACCCCTGGAGGCTGTTGGCTCACTGCTTTCTTGCAGCTGGTAGCAGGTCCTGTCTGGAAGGGGGATTTGGCCGGCATATCTTCGTATGGGCCAAACCCACCATGTGGAGAAAGCCTGCCTGCAATAGGTGAGAATAAGGCCAGTATATTGAAAAAGCCAGGGTTGAGGGATGAAAAAAGAAACCTAAAAATAGGCTTGAGTCCATAAATCCAATTGCAACTGAGGTTAGAACTGCTCTTACATTTTTTTTGTTGCTTGAGCCAATACATTTCCCTTTTATGGTTTTGTTATTTAGGTCATGTCAGTCAGAATTTAAAAAGTTCTGTTTAAGGCAATAATTGATTTGAAATAATAGTAAGTGGTAGAGAGAACTTTATAGCATTTGGGGAGAATTAATGAGGAACCAAGATAACAGCAAGGGTGTTAAAAAAATGTTACATGGGTGAATTAACAGGCCACAATGATCAGTTTAATGCAAGGACCAAAGAGAGGAAGAGTTTGAAGATAACTTTTCAGCATTTGGTGTAGGTGACCTGAGAGGATAGTGAAGCTATTTATATAGATAGGAAGTAAAGAAGCAGGTAGAAGGTGGGAGGAATTTATGGGTTAGATTTATAGCATGCTATAGATTTCAAGTACATGTGATAGGCATTTAAGATCTAGAATGCTAGCTAATACATTTTCAATGAAAAATATCACTACTGAGACTGATAGGAAAACTTTAAAAAGCTGACCTGTTGAAGAGACTTTGTTTGTTTGTTTGTTTTGTTTTGTTTTGTTTTGTTTTGTTAGAAGGGTCTATTTTTGAAGCTAAATTTAAATCAGGAATTTGCTTGAGTCAGGGTAAATTAAGCTAAATGATGCTTTTAATCGTTATGAAGCTATATACTACAAGAATATATCTACCAAGAAAACTTGAATATTTTGTCATTTGGTTGGGATATCTATACCCTTAAATGAACAGCAAAAAACCTGAAACATATTTGAATCTTTTAATATAAATATCCATTTATAGAAAATGGCACCAAATAACCTTTCCCCTGCACTTCCTCTAGTATCAATTACCCTAAGTTTACCATCCACACAGATACATGAGTAATAGAGAGGAGAGGAAGGCAAAAATCATGGAGTAGCACATAATGGTTTAAAACCTAGAAATGAAGCTATCACATGCTATAGATACTTTTTCATATCCTCATTTCATTTCACATATAGAATTGGCATCCATCCATACTGGAGGAATTAGTGATGGGTTTTAGACTAGTATGTAAAATGATTCATGAGTATTAGAAGGCAAGCATCTGCTGCATACAGGTAAAAGGCAAATACCCTGTGGTAAAACAGACTTGGGACTTATTCCACTTTTACTATTTATCATCTGTTCTATCTTGGATAAGTCACCTAACTTCTCCGAGACTCATTGCTGTTAAAAAAAATTTGCAGGGCAATCACAATAATTTAAAAATATCTAACATGTCATGCATTTGGCTCAGAATCTGGCACAGGGTAAGCATCCAATTAAATCAATATCTATCATCTTGAGATAATTATATTATTAGCTAAATGTTCAGTGTTTATGTTCTTTGGCTTTCCAACTAGCTTAACTTCTTGGAAGAAAGAATTATTTGCCATTTGACATTTTCATCTTTTCCAGATGTTAGCAAGATTCAATGCATAGGGCTGACCTTCAATGACAACAGAATGAATGAATCAATGTACCTCTAAACTTAAAATTGCTCTCATGATATTTAGGTGAATTTGCTTATTTGGGTCAAAATAGATATTAAATGCAGGTTTAACAAATATCTATGTCACTATATCCCAGTCTAAGGACCACAGATCAGGGCAGGGTCAAAGTACTAAGATCTATGTCAATGCATCTTAGAATCCATGCCATCACCAGTGTTTTAATTGGAGCTTCGGTCATAGGGAGAGTAAGGCAACAAGGCAAAGAGTTGGAGAGCAAACAAATTCACAGAGGAATGACAGCAAGTTGAAAGATCTCCACATCAGAAAAAGTAGGGTAGGAGTTATTTAGGGAAAGGCCTGTGGTAGGCAAGAAATATATAGGTCCCAGGGGTGAGCATAGCATGGCATGGCTGGGAAGATATGTCTAAGGCAATTGGCAGAGGGACAGTCTGAGAGTCAGTTACATTCAAGTATATCTGGTATCATGTATTAGAAATTCAGTTACTGAGACTAATTATGAGTGGGAATCAAACATGTAGAATGTAAGGGGTAAGTGGAGAAAGTAGGAATTTAACATGTAGAACGTAAGGGGTAAGTGGAGTTTCATTTAGAATCGGGTTCCACTTACCCCTTACAGTCCCAATGGGGTAAGTGGACCCCGATTCTAAATGAAACTCAATAGTAGTCAGTAAATCCAGAGAAAGATTCACTGCCATAGATTAAACTAGCATAATTGCTTACTTGAATTATGGCAATAATCTTCTATATGGCTCCTCCTCCTCTTGTCTTCCTCATTTTCCTTTTCATTCCACATATGGGGGTCAAAATGAAATTTCCAAAATGTTGAAAAATGTCCTACCATTCCCCTAATTTATATCCTCCAATGGCTCCACGTTGCTCTTACAGTACAAACTCTCTAACTTGGCTTGCCAGGCCCTGCAAACTCTTAGTTCTCTGACCTCATGTATTGTGTCGCTCAATGCTGTCATTTAAAAATCTAGCCACACTGAACTCTTCCCACTTGCTCCAATAGAACACCTGCTGTGGTCATTCTTACTCCCAGTTTTCTCAAGGCTGTTTCTTCTGCCAGATAATTTTGCCTCTTTTCTGTGCTAGGATAACTTTATTTTTATTTTTATTTATTTATTTTTAGCATCTTTCAGGTCTTGGTTAGAATGCATTTATTCTGGGAAACTCTCAAATTTGCCGAGTTTGGATTAATTGCCCCTAACTTTCTTCCATGTACATCTCATCTCCTCCTTCTATCCTGCACTCTTCCCACCCCCAACACTCTCTAACTCTATGTGGGAAGGGATTATATAGATCCTCTTAAGTTATACCCCAGGGCATAACACACACAAGGTGTTCAGTAGATATTTGTTGACCAGATCAATGTATTCTGGAAGCTTGTTTATAAAGAACTGGCTCAGTCTCTGATTCTGAGCAATAACTTTACAGGGCAGATACCTAGACTTGCCAGGCACTAAACTTTGAGCGACTGGACAGAGGTTATAAGAAATCTTCTTAATTATATTCAGAAGTTGGGAATAAGTAAATTAAGAGACCTATCCCTGAAGATTGAAGAGATAAAGAGTTAAGTAGACTTTTATAAAAGTTTTTTATGTTCTAGTTGTGGTCAGCATGGAACTCAATGGTTGTCCAATCATGATTGTTTCTTTTTCCAAGATATTAATGTAATATTAATTATTTATTGTGAAATATGTTCATATTAGCAATAATAATGAAAAAGGAGCTAATGATAATCATATCTTAGAATTTTTATACTATCAATACGCATCCCATTAGTGAATATTGATGGTCTTTCTCTAATCTAGATTAGTTTATAAAACATAAAATAAATATTTTAGCCATGGACTGATAAGTGCAATTAATGTGAGAAAGAATATAAGTACTATCTTATCTTGACCAGAACTATCCAGAGCAATCATCTACTTGGTTTTACTTGATCCTCCTTCTAAAATTTCAATATTCATTTTACTGGTATATTAAAAACTGTATTTATAGTCAATTTTTTCTTCCATTTTACTAATGACCTAAATCCTTTAATGATGAAGTTAATATGAAATATTTTGACATGTTACAAAAAAACAAAGTAGGGTTTATTGTCTCTGGAAGATATTTATTGTGACCTTGATAACTTGTGACCCCCTCCTGGGATATGTCATCTTATCATTATCATTCAGAGACATTAAAAATATTTTATTTTATTTGGTTAATCCTCACCAGAGGATATATTTTTCCATTGATTTTTAGAGAGAGTTGGAAGGGAGAGAGAGAGAAAGAGAAAGAGATAGAGATAGAGAGAATCATTGATGTGAGAAAGACACATCATTTGTTGCCTCATCATTGATTGCCTCCCTGACCAGATCTGGGAACCGAACCTGCAGTCCAGGTACGTACCTTTGACATGGAATTGAACCTGCAATCATTCAGTGCTTGAGCTGATGCTCCAACCACTGGGCGACGCTGGCCAGAGCAACAACATTTAATTAGTCAAGGATTCTGCCAAATTCATTTTATTCTGAGGTATGCAGCATTAAGTTATTCCTGATCCCCACCACCCCTTCCTTTCTAACTGATGGTGATGGTGGGCATCTACTCATCCCGACTTTTATTTTACCCCTCTTGAAAAAAGTTCGCTTGTTGGGCAATCTTGTAGCACCCCATAGTTTTTCTTTAAAGTGCTTGTGAGAAACACTTTAAAGAAAAACTATATTTAGTCTGTTTTTTACTTGTTTTTCACTGAGTTTATTACAAATAAACACAATAAAGGCAGACATTTATCTATTTGGTCTGTCAATTGTATTCTCTGTTATCTAGCATAATACCAGAGTATATCATATTTTGTCAGAAGACAGAAATCCCACTAGTATTTTGGATAGGAAGAAAATTAATACAGAGCCTTGAAATTGCTGAGGGAGAGAAAGGCTGGAAGATTATTTTTCATCAAATTAAAAAGTGCAGGATTGCAGTACAGCCACTATCAATGATCCTAGTTGCAAGGAATACTGAAGAGGGCTATTCTCAGGAGGACGGCTGGAGCCACTGGAAGCTTCTGATGACCTCAGCTGCCTGCTCCCAGGGAGAAGCACAGATTGCCAAGGAGTGCTGCCAACAATGATCTCATCGGCCTGCAAGCAGCTGCTGCTGAGAAAAATGGCTTCTGCACAAATCTTTGTGAACACCTCATTGGCAGAAGCCAACCCTGACTGTTGCTGGAAAGGGATTTTGGGACATGTAGTTCCATAATATAGACGGAGTCTTAAGCAAAGTTGATAAAAGGCAATTCATCCCACGGGGTCATTAAGGAGAGAGCTTCTAATTAGAGTAAATGAATTAGACAGTAAGCTCCATAATGAGAGAGATATTTACTAAAAAGAAATCAGTCTATCCCCAGTGCCTGGGTGCTATAGCAGTGGTTGTTAATTGAGCGACACAGAATCACAACCCTCCCCTTCCAGAGTGGACACTTGTTTCTGGGAACTGGCTACCTAGCTAGTTTTCCCAGCTTCCCTTGCATCTAAGTGGGATCATGTATCTAGTTCATGCCAATGTGCTGTAGGGAGTGATACTTATCCACTCTAAGCTGAAGTGCTTAAGTGTTAGGCATGCAATTTCTGAGATCTCTTACTTTTTGCCTGTTGTCTAGCTGGGTGCAGCAGAGGATTCTGAAGAGGTCCTAGGACAGGGCAGACTCACTGATAGAACTACCTGGGATTTCCATGAATGAAAGCTGTTGATCCAATTAGATTGTTTGATGGGATTCTGTGTATGAGAACTGCATCATGTAGTGTAAAACCAATGAAATTTCAGGTTTACTTTATATAACAGTTGGTCACTCCTACGTGCTTAAATAGTCAATCAATAAATCAATAAAATAGAAAGGCTTACCATGCCCTTTGCAAAGTCTACAAAGTTCATTGCTTAAAAATGGATGCCCTGACAGGCAAACTCCATTCTACCATGCTCTTCCCATGTGCTACTTCCAGGTAACAACTTCTCTCACACTCCCGAAATGTTGTCCAGGCTAATTTGATGAGTAATTGGAAAGGCTCTCACTGTTAGAAATGTAAAACTCTGTAAAATAGCTTTTTGATCAAAATGTTTTTGTAAAAAAAATCATGACAGGTGGTGATAAGAGGTATCATTCTTAACATAACCAGATTGCTTGATTAAAGCCCAGAACTCCTGTTCAGTTACTTCCCTCAAGTTAGTAATTCCTACTTACAAACAGGGTAAGTGAAGACACCGGGAGCCTGTGACATAGCTGAAACTTCACTCTCATCTTGTGACAGGTTCAGGTATTAGAAATTAGGAAGATTATTATTTTCTAATATTTCTTAAAAAATTCTTCTACTAAATTACTTTAATCTTAGTAGCAGAGTTACAGTGATAGGCGATAATAACCAAGTGATAGGCATTATATTAAGTGCTTTATGAGTAACACTGACAAGTAATTCTAAGCATATATATATATATATATATATATATATATATATATATATATATATATATAAATCTAAGTGATTATTGTGACCAGTGTTGACCACTCATTATGACACATGCTAACTACCAGGGGGCAGATGCTCAATGCAAGAACTGCCCACTGGTGGTCAGTGCACTTCCACAGCCAACATTTCAAGGTCCCTCCCCCCCAGTTGCGCTGCTACCCTGATCAGCCCCAATTAGGACTGGGCAAGACAGCCCTGATAGGCCCAAATAGCTGGTTAGGTTGAGGGACCCCACCTGTGCATGAAGTCATGCACTGGCCTCTAGTACAGTGGTCTGCAAACTGTGGCTCATGAGCTACATGTGGCTCTTTGGCCTCTTGAGTGTGGTTCTTCCCCACAAAATAATATGGCCTGGGCGAGTCTCTTTTGAAGAAGTGGCATTAGAAGAAGTTAAGTTTTAAAAATTTGACTTTCAAAAGAAATTTAAATTATTGTACTGTTGATATTTGGTTCTGTTGACTAATGAGTTTCTGACCACTGCTCTAGTATAACAATAATCTCATTATTATCTCAATTTTACTGATGAGGAAAATGGTGTTTAGAGAGATTAAGAAATATTCCTTAGGCCAGACAGCTATTTAATGCTTTCTTTTTTTAATTTAGAAAATAATGTATGCATTTGTAGGTCATTTGCCTGATACACTCACAAACTGCAATAGAAAGTTTTCATGCACCTTTTTGCCAGGTTGTGTTGGGTCATTATTTTCTTTACTAAATATTCTGATAAAAAAGTTTATTTCTTTACATATTTGGCAAGGAATTTCTATTGACTGCAAAATTTTACCTTTTATTCTAATCTCTCCACTTCTGAATATTTTATTTATTATAGAATTGATCTCTTTTTTTTCCCTCATTGCTTTGAAAAATCAGAGAATATTTGATTAATGTTTAAGGACTACTAGTAAAAATGTTGTCTTGAACCTTCTCTTATTACTGTAGCATCTTAAAACCAGAAATTAAAGGGACTTTCTTAAAGAAATTTTGTTTATAACTAAATTTTAGTTTATACCTATAGATATTATTTATGTCAACTTTCACAAAATAAAAACCTAAATATTGAATAAAATAAATAATATTTTGATTTGGGATGTAAGCTATTTCTCTGTTGACATGGTCCAATAACAACTGCTGCTGTGAATACGATGGCTATGCTTATTCTTCCTGTTGCCACAATTATCTGAGTGCTCATTATTTCTACTCATCATACTAGGTACATACATATGAGAACAATAGTCTTTAATAGGAAGTATTATCCCTGTTTTCCAGGTGAGCAGGCAGAGGTTAAGGAAGTTTAAAAAAAAACTTTCCCCCATGACATAGATAGAATTAGTTAGTGGAAGAGGTGAGATTTGAAGCTGATTTCAAGTCCTATCTTTCATTACATCATGCTGTCTCTCCTAACTCATTGATAAAGGGACATTTTAAATAGTTCCATTTATTTACCTGGAATCAAAGAGATATGCTGAATTGTCTATTCGAGGGCTTCCAGTATAATATCATGCACTTCCAAACACGTATATATATCAAAGGCTAGATGTCCATCCATCTGACTGATTACTATGATGTATACTGACCACCAGGGGGCAGACGTTCAACACAAGAGCACTCACAGCAACTGTTTCTGGGTTGGGCCGGGCTGCATTTTGCACCATGGGGTCTTGGCAGCATTCAATATTTAGGTTTTTATTTTGTGAAAGTTGACATAAATAATATATATAGGTATAAACTAAATGACATGCACTGGCCATTTAAAAATAAACTGCACTGTGGACCTGGTGCCAACAAAACAATATAGGCCCTGCCACCACCCCAGAGTGACAGCCCTGCAAATTGCAGCCAATGCTGCCAAGACCCCATGGTGCAAAATGCAGCCACAGCCCGGCCCAACCCAACCCAGAAACAGTTGCTGTGAGTGCTAGGTAATGACATCACGTAGCAATGCCAGGCTTCCTCTCCCTAGCAACTAGCCTTCTTGGAGTTTCTTAAGCCCAGGAACCTGACTTGTTTTATAGCCAGGTGCAAACATTTTACAGTTTAACCAACTGTTTATGAAGCATTTTCCTGTGCCTCATGAAAATCTCATTTTCATTTTTAATTAATTTTTCTTTATTGATTAAGGGATTACATATGTGTACATATACCCCCATACACCCCTCCCCCACTCATGCCCTCTCGTATAAGCCTAACCAATGAACATAGACATCTCATCTCATTGGATCCTCACAGAAGTCCTGGAATAGGTAAATAGGAGACTTGGTAGAATCCTATTTTATTTTCATTAGCCAGAAAATGGAAATTTAGAAAGTTTAGAGACTTGATCTGACTGAAAAGAAGAAATGGTTGACTTAAAAACAACTTCAGGTTTTCTCACTGCACAGAATATAGGCAAACACTGCTGCAATTAAATATTTTATCCTTTGTTCTCCCTGCATGATCTACAATAATAATCTGTTTTGTTTTGTTATTTACTGCTGTGTTGCTGACAATTACCTAAAAAAGAAGTTGGGATGCTTCATTAATCTGGAAAAGGTTTAGCTGAATTAGAAAGCAGGCCTAATTAATCAAGTTTATTCTATCCTATATAATAAAGAGGTAATATGCAAATTGACTATCTCACCCTCACACAAGATGGCCACCCCAAGTGGTCACAAGATGGCTGCTGCCATGTAGTCACAAGATGGCTGCCACAAAATGGCCAGCAGGGGAGGGCAATTGTGGGCAACCAAGCCTGCAGGGGAGGACAGTTGGGGGGCAACCAGGCTGGCAGGGGAAGGCAATTGGGGGTTACCAGGCCTGCAGGGGAAGGCAGTTGGAGGTGACCAGGCCTGCAGGGGAGGAGGGCAGTTTGGGGTGACCAGGCCTACAAGGGAGGTCAGTTAAGGGCAACCAAGCTGGTGGGAGAGGGCAGTTAGGGGAAACCGGGTCTGCAGGGGAAGGCAGTTGGGGCTGATAGGGCCTGCCGGGGAGGGAAGGTAGTTGAGGGGAACCAGGCTTGCAGGGGAAGGCAGTTGGGGGTATCCAGATTGGCAGGGAAGGGCAGTTGAGGGTGACTGGGCTGGCAGGGGAGGCAGTTTGGGGCAATCAGGCTGGTAGGGGAATGGTTAGGGGGTAATCAGGCTGGCAGGAAAAAGTGGTTTGGGGCAATTAAGCAGGCAGGCAGGCAAGTGATTATTGGGAGCCAGCAGCCCATTTTAGGCAATCCCTAAACCAGCAGACAGACATCTCCTAAAGAGTCCCAGTTTGGAGGGGGTACAGGCTGGGTTGAAGGACCCCTGCTCCTTAAGTGCACGAACTTTGTGCTCTGGGTCTCTAGCCCTATATAATAAAAAAGTAAAATGCAAATTGACCATAACTCCCCTACACCCACCAGCCATGCCCACCAGCCAATCAGGAGCAAATATGCAAATAAACCCAACCAAGACAGCTGGGTTTATTTGCATATTTAATAAACGGAAACAAGAGAGCAGGAGGGAGGCTTGGGTTTCCCTGGCAATGGAGGAAGCCAAGCTTCTGCAGCCCTGGCTGTCCTAGGCCTCCACTCTAGGCTACAAAGTTTCAGTTATAGAAGGTAAATGAATCTCAACAGAAATGGTTGCCATCACGGAGCAAGCAGGAGACTTGGCTCTGCTCCAGCCTACAAAGTTTCAATTGTAGAAGATACATAAATTCCAGATACTAGGGCCTCTGCATGGGTCGCTGGGGGGCGGGAGGTGGCCAGCCTGCAAACCACCACAGGCCCTTTGCCCAGGTTACCCCATACCCCAAGGGATCCCCACCCTGATTTGGGGCACTCTTCAGGGCAAACCAGCTGGCCCCCATCCATGCACCAGGCTTCTATCCTACCTAATAAAAGAGTAATATGCAGATTGACTATTACTTCAACACACAAGATGGCTGCTCCCATGTGGTCAAAGATCTTGCCCCTATGTGGACATAAGATAGCCACTACAAGATGGCCAGCAGTGGAGGGCAGTTGGGAGGGACCAGGCCTGCAAGAGAGGGCAGTTTTGGGCAATCAAGCCCACAGGGGAGGGCAGTTAAGCGTGACCAGGCTGGCAGAGGAGGGCAGTTAGGGGTGACCAGTGCTGTAGGGGAGGGTATTTAGGGGTAAACAGGCTGGCAGGGGAGCAGTTAGGCATCAATCAGGCCAAGGCAGGCAGGAGAACAGTTGGGAGCCAGAAGTCCTGAATTGTGAGAGGGATGTCCCAGATTGGAGAGGGTGCAGGCTGGGCTGAGGAACATCCCTCCTCCCTTGCACAAATTTTATTCACTAGCCTCTAGTATATATATATATATATATATATATATATATATATATATATATAGAGAGAGAGAGAGAGAGAGAGAGAGAGAGAGAGAGAGAGAGAGTCAAAGATGGTCATTACATATAAAGCTCTTGCTGGTGCCAATCACATGGCAATTGCTTGTGTGTGTTTTAATCTGTCATTGTCAATCATTAATTTAGTTGACACTTCTATTATAGAGAAAGGGCAAATAGCAATATTAAAATATTTCTTCTAATTAATTTCCTTTCAATGTACATGAATCCATGTACTGCGACTCTAGTATTTTATAGTTTTCTACCTCTTTTTTTTACTCCTCCTAATGAGCTGCCTTCTTAATCTTTTCTGCTCTCCAGGTCCTAGGCAGCTTATAACATCCACACTACATTTTTATCGAGGTGATAATAGATAAATGCCAGGCCAATGCTTTCCTTATGAAGCTTTCCAAGATTCTGCTCATGCATGTGATCCCTTGAGTGAGCCTTGCTAGGAGGAAGTGCTGGTCTGAAGGAGTGGAAAGGAAGGACCAATGGGTCAGGCAACCAGCTTAGCAGAGAGAAGGACAGAGAAGACCTAGTTTATTTTGGACCCACCAATTCACAGAAGACTGTTAAGAAAAGGCATGCCATTCATCTGTAATGATGAACAGCATTGATCCCAACAGCACTATTGCTTTAGTTCTATAATTTTATGGAACAGAAGAGGAGAAATAATCATGTAAAATAAGCAAAGGTTGACTTGATAAAATTAAAGGCATTATTTTAAAATTAAAGTGCGCCTTTAGTCCTTGCTAGCTATTTAACTTCTTTTTTTACTGCCCAAGAACTACCCTCTCTCACACACAGCTGTTTCCCACCCAGAAAGCTTAAATACCAGCTGATGAGCCTTAGAGTCTGGGAGAGGAATTGGCATATGGCTTATTACAGCAGTGATTCTACACATTGGAATCACCTGGGAAACCTTAACAACCCTCCCACTTGAATTTCCCCTTCAGAAATTCTGATTTAATTGGTCTGTGCATGGGGAATTTTAAAACCTCCCTAAGCACTTCTAATGTAGAGTCAAGGCTGAGAGCTGGTGAGCAGCAAGGCTGGTTCTGAGAGTCTGCTTCTCCATGCTGAAAATCTTTGGAATTCGTAAGGTAGCATGACATTAACTAGCCACTCCTGCTATTTCCTTATAATTTCTTCGTAGTTTTTATATCTCTTTCTCAGACGCTCTCTCTCTCTCTCCTCTCTCTCTCTCTCTCTCTCTCTCTCTCTCTCTCTCTCTCTCTCTCTCTCTCTCTCTCTCTCTCTCTCTCTCTCTCTCTCTCTCTCTCTCTCTCTCTCTCTCTCTCTCTCTCTCTCTCTCTCTCTCTCTCTGATGAACCCAAGGCTCTTTAATGAGAAAGCAAGTGGGCCTTAAAAAAGAAATGTTTTTGGGAATTGGCATCTTGAGACCAGCTGAACTAGGTAAGAATTCATTCTTTGGCTTGGCTGCTTGGCCAGCTGGAAAATGAACAGATTAGAGATGGTAGAAGATGAATTAGAGCGTAAGAAAAGACAGTACAGCGGAAAAATGAACTTGGAATTAAAACACTTGGATTCTTTTCTGGCTTTGCTACTTATTTTATTTGACTGGGTCATTTTTCCCATTAGTAGAATAAGAAACTGACTATTTGATTCCTGAAGGGTTTTATTTTTTTAATTTCCTTTAGTTTATTTTTAAATTTAAATTCCTCATTACTTAAAGTATTACATAAGTCTCCTTTCCCCACTTTTACCTCTCCCTGGCTCCCAGCTCCAAGCACATGCCTTTACCCCCCCTACTGTCTGTGTTCATTGGTTATGCTCATATGAATGCATACAAGTCTTTTGGTTCATCTCTTACATCCTCACCTCCCACCTTCCCTCATAGGTTGGACAGTCTGTTCATTGTCTCTGATTCTATTTTTGTTCATCGGTTTATGTTGTTCATTATATTCCACAAATGAGTGAGATCATGTGATATTTATGTATCTCTGACTGACTTATCTCACTTAGCATGATGCTCTCCAGTTCCATCCATGCTGTTGCCAATGGTAACAATTCCTTCTTTTTTACAGCAGCATAGTATTTCATTGTGTAGATGTGCCATAATTTTCTAATCTACTCATCTTCTGGGCACTTAAGCTGTTTCCAAATCTTAGCTATGGTAAATTGTGCTGCTATGAACATAGGGGTGCATATATCCTTTCAATTGGTGTTTCTAGTTTCTTGGGATATATTCCTAGAAGTGGGATTACTGGGTCAAATGGAAGTTCCATTTTTAATTTATTGAGGAAACTCCATACTGTTTTCCACAATGACTATACCAGTCTGCATTTCCACTAAAAGTGCAAGAGGGTTTCTTTTTCTCTACATCCTCTCTAGCACTTGTCATTTGTTGATTGTTGATGACAGCCATTCTGACAGGTGTGAAATGGTACCTCATTGTGATTTTGATTTGTATCTCTTTCATAATTAGTGACATTGTTTTCATACATCTCTTGGCCTTCTTATGACCTCTTTAAAAAAGTGTCTATTTTGGTCCTTTGCCCATTTTTTTTATTGGATTGTTTATCTTCCTTTTGTTAAGTTTTATGAGTTCCTTATCAATTTTGGAGATTAAACCCTTATTGGAGATAACATTGGCAAATATGTTCTCCCATGCTGTGGGCTTTCTTGTTTTGTTCATGGTTTCTTTTGTTGTGCAGAAGCTTTTTATTTTGACACAGTCCCATTTGTTTATTTTCTCATTAGTTTCCATTGTTCTAGGAGCTGTATCAGTAGAGATATTGCTACAACATATGTCTGCTATTTTGCTGCCTATGGATTCTTCTAAGATTTTCCTGAAGTGTTTTCTAAACTCTTACCATAAGTAGAGGAGGGGATGTAATTGAAGTTAAGGATGCCATGCTTAGGTAAGGCCAACTCTTCTTTGACTTACATTGATTTGCAGAAAGCTGGAGGGATTCCTCCTTTTCAACATGTTTCTGGTTTTAGAAGGCCTCACAGAGCCTCATGAGGAAGGGCTTTAGATCCAAGTAGCATCTGGGGGCTTTCCTACTACTTAGGTTTTGTCTCTCCTACTCTGACTTTGTCCTGGCTTGCATGAATTTTCTGCTCTGTGGGTATAATTTTTTTACCTTAGCGATAACTCACCCCCTCATCTGACCTCCACCCATGTGTTTACTTGACATTTCTCTATTTTCTTTTCCATGCCTGGATTCCTACACTTTCTACTGAAGATTTTTTTTTTAATATTTTTTTAAAATATATATTTTATTGATTTTGTACAGAGAGGAAGGGAGAGAGATAGAAAGCTAGAAACATCGATGAGAGAGAGTCATTGATCAGCTGTCTCTTGCACACCCCCTACTGGGGATATGCCTGCAACCAAGGTACATGCCCTTGACCGGAATCGAACTCGGGTCCCCTCAGTCCCCAAGCCGACGCTCTATCCATTGAGCCAAACCAGTCTCAGCATCTACTGAAGGTTTTTAGATAGGTGTAGTTTATCCTAATTGGATACTTTGCCTTAGCTCCAGGGAATGGAAAGTTCTGCTTGTATTGCTGGAGGTAAAGGAGGTACACTGGGATGGAGAAGATTCTAACAGTTTATGCCCTGTATATTGGAAACACTTGGGAGTCTTAAAAACTATATGGTTGCATGGACTGTTATATAAATTACAGTAAATGAGAGTGTATAAAGAAGAGAAGACAGGAAAGCAGATCTTGTCTGGAAAGACCCTCCCATCCTATTTAATAAAAGAGTAATATGCAAATTGACTGTCACTCAAACACACAAAATGGCTGCCCCCATGTGGACACAAGATGGCCAGCAGAGGAGGGGAGTTGGGAGGGACCAGGTCTGCAAGGAAGGATAGTTGTGGGTGAGCAGGCCTGCAGGGGAGGGCAGTTGGAAGGGACCAGGCTTGCAGGGGAGGGCAGTTAGGGGTGATCGAGCCTGTAGGGGAGGGCAGTTAGAGGGGATCAGGCTGGCAGGTGAGCAGTTAGGCATCAATCAGGCTGGCAGGGAGTGATTAGGGGGTGATCAGGCTGGTAGGCAGAAGCAGTTAGGGGTAATTAGGAAGGCAGGCAGGTGAGCAGTTGGGAGCCAGCATTCCTGGATTGTGAGAGGGATTGGGCCTAAATGGGCATTCAAACATCCCTCGAGGGCTCCCAGATTGGAGAGGGTGCAGGCTGGGCTAAGGGATACCCCCCCACCCTGTGCAGAAATTTTATGCACAACGCCTCTAGTCAATAATAATAATAACTCCACTGCTCTAGACCAAAATAACTCAGAAGGTGTATAATTTAAATTAATTTTTGGAATATTCTATTTAATATCTTTAGACTGTGGTTTACCACAAGTAACTAAAACTGCAGATAAGGGGGACTACTATAGAGTGCTTTCTAAGGTATAAGATTCAGGCACAGGAATTAGATTCTTAGAACATATCTATTAATAGTCCTGAATCTGCTAATTCTCTCAAATGTTTTACTAATACTCCCTATGGAGTGGGTAAAAATTATTTTGGTCTAGAGCAGTGGTCGGCAAACTCATTAGTCAACAGAGCAAAATATCAACAGTACAACGATTGAAATTTCTTTGGAGAGCCAAATTTTTTAAACTTAAACTTCTTCTAATGCCACTTCTTCAAAATAGACTTGCCCAGGCCATGGTAGTGGAAGAGCCACACTCAAGGGGCCAAAGAGCCACATGTGGCTCATAAACCACAGTTTGCAGACCACTGTACTAGAGGCCTGGTGCACGACTTCATGCACAGGTGGGGTCCCTTAACCTAGCCAGCTATTAGGGCCTATCAGGGCTGTCTTGCCCAGTCCCAATTTGGGCTGATCAGGTTAGCAGGCCTGCCTGGGGGAGTTTGCCAACCACTGGTCTAGAGAGGATGTTAAAACCAATGTTTTTTTAATTCACTTTGACAAAGAAAGCAAATCTCTATAGGATGGCTGGAAAAACCTGATTCTAAGTATCATGCTGTTGAGGCATGTTGATGCCATGATATGCTTTTCTAGGTAATTGCTTTTCTTAGTTGTATGATCTTATTGTGACTCATTGGATTTTAAGAAAGTTGGCTAGGGGTGATAATTTAGAGTATATCAATGTTTTCATTCCTGCAGCAGATCAAAGGCAACCTCCTGGCTTGGAAAGAAGTGTTTAGTAAGGCACAACATACAGACAATCTTTAAGGGACGTCATCTAGGGGACAATTGTTTGGGTTAAATGAGACGTGTAGGAAATATCTGCACAGAGTCAACACACAATGAATATGAATCCTTTTCTTTCTCAGCAAGGTGCCAACCACCACAAAAAATTTATGTTGTCATTAAATCTGTTTGACCTGGTGACATAAAAGGACAATTATGTCTAACATACCAGTGGAGCCTCTTTTCCACTTTCCTTCCTCACTGTCTGTGGCTTTCTCATTCTAGTAAGATAAAGAGGGAAGGAAAGTAAGCTTGGCAGCTGGAAAGTCTCATGGAAGATAGATACTTGAAGGAAGGACAGTTAGAGAAGTAGGTTTGGAGAATTAGGAGTAATCAAGTCAAATGGAGAAACATGAACAAAGGCTGAGAGATGTCATGATAGAGGAAGTTCATCTTTGGTGAGTAAAAGAAGATACTCAACTGAACTGAAAAAGAGGAAGAGGAGAGAGAGAGAGAGAGAGAGAGAGAGAGAGAGAGAGAGAGAGAGAGAGAGAGAGAGAGAGAGAGAGGGAGAGAGAGAGAGAGAGAGAGAGATTTATCAGCTGCCTCCCCACTGGGGATCAAGCCCACAATTGGCACATGTACCCTGACCAGGAAACCTTTGACCTCTTTGTGCATAGATCAACATCCAACCAACTGAGCCACACTAGCTGAGCAAACCTGCACTTTTTTGAAAGTTCAATGGGGATATAAAAGCTACCAATCTATGTAGTATAAAGTGAGTAGACAAGTTTGATGGCAAAACTTAGTGATTCAGAAAACAATTACATGTTTTACAATTATTCATTAGGCTGAAAATGTTTGCTCTTTGCTTATACCCTAATTCTATAACAGTGATCCTTTTTACTATGTATTACAATGTTGAAACATATTTATTTTTAACCGGTAGCTTAATATTTAGCACCAGCTAATTAGAAATTTCTTCAGATTTACACATGAAGGGATTGTTTCACAGGTCATAAAAGGAGAAATTAGCCGAAACCGGTTTGGCTCAATAAATAGAGCGTCAACTGAAGGGACCCGGGTTCGATTCTGGTCAAGGGCATGTACCTTGGTTGTGGGCATATCCCCAGTGGGGGGTGTGCAAGAGGCAGCTGATCACTGACTCTCTCTCATCGATGTTTCTAACTCTTTATCTCTCTCCCTTCCTCTCTGTACAAAATCAATAAAATATATTTAAAAAATAATAAATAAAAGGAGAAATTAAAAATATATTTTTGATATAAGAAAATAGAATGCCTAGTTGTCTTTGCCCTCTTTGAAGGTAGGGACATTTTAAATGTAATTTTATCTGTACCTTTGATATTCAAATATAAAACCTTATTTAAATTTAAGTGCTTTAGAAAAAACAAAAACCCCACTTAATATGGATTCTATATCATTAGTCATATGATAACAAAGGTATAATTTTCCTGAAAAATTACATTTTTAGCAGGAATATTTTCATGCAGAGCCTCTTATTTTTCTCTGAAAGTCATATGCTTTTCCCAGAAATCAGTAATTTCACTTAAGGATTTAAATCAGTAGTTTTCTTTCTTCCACAATCTGTTGATAGTGGTGGGAAACTTGAACTTGAGACTACTCTGTTTAGCCATGCAGATCTTGAAATTAGTGTGTCTTTCTCAATGGGGACATCATTTGAAAAGGGAATCAACGAATTGATTTAGCATAGAAACATTGCAGAAGCATTTCCCCATGACATCATGAAAATTCAAAATGAAAGTTATAAGGAAATTGCAAGGAAAGGAAGATGTCTTAAAATTTAAATACTCCAGGAAACTTCAATAAAAGTAGAGAGGTAATTTTCCACAGGTCTAGTAATGACTTTCTGCTTAGTTAAGCTTTAAACTGAAAAGATAGCTATATATATTTTTTTTAAAAAAATTTCTCTTGCAAAGTTTAAAAAATCAACTATAAGAGAAATCAAATGAAAATTTTAATTTTAAAAAGTTCTCCAGATGATTCTTATGTGCTGTTGAGGTTGAGAAATCCTGTTTCCTTCTTGAAATATGACCTCTTTCACTAAGTCTGAATTCTTGAAAGTAAAGCTTTTCTTAATTTAATATTAAGCAAATATTAAACATGAGAAAATATCTAGGTATTAAAGATTCTCCTAGGAAATAGGAGTTTTTAGTTATTCTATACTTGATTGTTCTATTCTACTCTAGCAATTTTCTGTGAATTGTTCCACCTCTTTTGTAAATCATCCTCTATTCTTCCTACTTTCAGTTCCTCCCTAGCTCCTGACTTTGTCACTTTATCATTTTGGCAACTATTATTTTTCTCACCTCAATTTGCTGCTTCCCTTTCTTTATCCTTTCTTTACTTTGTGGTCTCTTTTTTTCAACCACAATCATCTTCATTCTGTCCATTAGCAACCCAGCTCCATCACAATCTCACAGGTTTTGTTCTACCCCCTCATTCAGACAGTTTGAGCTGAGGTTTGAGATCATAAAGGCTTGGCTCCTGCTTGAAGAAACTTCCATTTTTCTATTCATCCTGCCAAATCCCTGTCTACATGTGTTTATATGTAGTTTGAATTTTGTTTCCTGATGAGAAGATAAAAATACCAGTTCCCTTCACTCAATCAAATGAAAACCAGCTCTATGACAAAAGATGCATTTTCAGAGAATATGGCTTGGTTTCATAAATTTTGTGAGGGTACCCTATAATGGTTTTATTTTATTTTTAAAATTATATTTTTATTGAGTGCAGAGGGAGAGAGAGATAAAACATCAATAGTGAAAGAGAATAATTGATTAGTTGCCTTCTACATGCCCCCCAATGGCGATCGAGCCTATAACCCAGGCATATGCCTAGACTGGGAATTGAACAATGACATCGAACCATAGGTTGATGTTTAACCACTGAGTCATGCTGGTTGGGCACCGATGATGCCTTAGAAATTTTCTATGGAGACAAAAGAATCATTTGAAATTATCCTTTTGTATTAAAATAATCACAGAAACTTTCTGAAATCTTCATATAGAATGAACGAACCCTAAGGCTTAACAGTTGCACAACTGTATTAAATTTACTTCCATGAATGTTATATAGAGTTTGATTCCATGTGTTTTTCTCTTGCCACGTCTAGTCCACTTTGACTATGAGTTCAAATGGATTTAATGCTCTTTAAAACCTGTAAAAAGAAGCAAGCAGTTTATAAGCATCAGAGTGAGCCATGTGTCTTGGCTTCAGGACCCAAGAAAACTTGAAGTTATTCACAGACAGCATCAACAGTGAATTCAGAGTGGGATTTAGATATGAAAAATCTGAATAGGAAATGAACATCATGAGAGAAGTACAAAAAATGAAGCAGGCACTATTTCCCATCCCTCTCAGATTTGATTGGGTTTAACTTGAATTATCACGTTCATAGAATTCAGAAAAAGATATAACGATCTTTAGGAGGTCTGGGGAGAGTAACCAGAAGAAAGACATCTCTCTGAGGAACTGGTCAGTGGATGGGGCTGTTCAGTGTGTAAAAAAGAGAGCTTACCAGTCAGTGTACCTAATCAATAGTTTCAAATAATTAAAGGAATCTTGTGTGGCAGATGCACACAATTTGTTCTGTAAATACTATCAGGTAAGAGGTTATAAAGTTGTGAACATAGGGTGTGTTTGAAAAGATGTGAAGAAGAAAACAAATGTGTGACATAAAAATCTAGATATTTTTATTTTTAATTTATCTTTATTGTCGAAAGTATTACAGATGTCCCTGTGTTTTTCCCCCCATGACCCTCTTTACTCCTCCCTCCCCCAAGCCTTCACTGCACTATTGTCTGCATCCATAGGTTATACATACTAGTATATGCATATAAGTTCTTTGGTTAAATCTTGATCCCCAGGAAAACAATTTCTGAGAGTCTAGGATTTATAACACTTTTCTACATGTTGATTTCTTAGTGAATTGTCTCTTACTTAATTTAGAACTTAATAATGAGCTATTTATTTCTTTTATATATAATCTTAGGTTACTTAACTTTTCTTGGACTCAGATTCCTTATTTTACCACTTAGTAGGCTTTATGTAAGTGTGAGATATTATTGTTGCCTAGCAAAAACATTTTTAAAAATGTTGAATTTTTTAGTGATTTACTGAGTTTTAGGAAAGAATGCTTTTCATTATCTGTAATAAGTTGTTCTAAAAGGCTGTAGGTAAATGATGGAGTTAATTTTCCAATATCACAGCCTTACAAGCACATATGCTGTTTAGAATGGATTGCCTCTCATGTATTTAAATTCACATCTGAAATACCAGGCACCATTACACAGGACAACTTGAGGGATATAGCTGAATTTATGATGGGTATCTTCTTTTGGAAGTTTATTTCTTTCCTATCCAATGTGAAAAGTAACAACAACAACAAAAAGAATTTTAAAATATCTGAAATTGTATAAATATTTCATTATTTTTAATGTTATATTTTTAAAGTTTTGCAAATAATGAGTAAATACAGGGTAAGGCAAAGTAGATTTACCATTGTGAGTACTCAAAACACAGAGTTTGTTCTTGTATTGTCATTAATTATGGTATTATTTTTCCATACAAAGGGCTGAAAACCTACTTTTGCTGTACTCTGCATAAGATTCCCTAAGTTAAGAGCATTTCTTGAGTTTCACAGACAAGGAGTTCATCACAACCAAAGCAGTATTACATGAAATATTGAAGTGTACTCTTTAAGAAAAGGAAGAAGGAGAAAAAGAAAAGGATAAAAAATATGAACAACAAAATGGCAACAAATATATATCTATCAACAATTGAATCTAAAAATCAAAATATATGAATAAAAAATATAATGAACAGAATAAACTGGTGAATAAAATAGAATCAGAGGCATGGAAATGGAACAGACTGATGATTCTCAGAGGGGGTGGTATGGGCAGGAAGAGATTACTAGTAAACAAAGATCTTATATGCATGTATGCATTACTTATGGACACAGACAATAGGGTGGTGAAGGTGTGTGGGAAGAGAACCAGGTGGAGGGAAGCAATGGGGAGGGGGACAGGGAGAGAGAAAGAGGGACATCTGTAATATTATCAAAATATTAACAATAAAGGGGAAAAGAAAAAAAAGAGATCTCTTGAAAGCATTAGATATAGACAACATCCAAATAAATATTCAAAAATCATTAAAAAATACATAGGATAAAAGAAAATATCTTGTACTAGTCCTTACAATTTTAGAAGCATTGACAATTGAGAAAAAAAAAACTTGGTGAAGTGCACATAGATAAATACATTTTTATTTTATTAAAAATGATTGTCCAGTCCAGTCAGCATGGCTCAGTGGTTGAGCATCAATCTATGAACCAGGTGGTCAGAGTTCCATTCCAGATCAGGGTACATGCCTGGGTTGTGGGCTCCATCCCCAGTGTGGGGCATGCAGGAGGCAGCCAATTGATGATTCTCTCTCCTTATTGATATTTCTCTCTCCCTTCCACTCTAAAATCAATAAGAATATATTTTTAAAACATGATCGCCCAAGCTAAATACCCTGAAAGACCTTCACAAATGAAACAACTAAAGTTCGGAGGGGGGGAAGAGGGAGGGATGTAAAAAAAATGGATATTTAAGAAAAAAACTCCACATAAAACAAAACAAAAATCCCACACAGGTAAAATCACTGTTAATATACTCATGCACTTTATTTCACTTATCATCTCTATGTAGAAAATGCTCTAGAAAATTGGGTTGCTTCTTGAAGTGGAGGATTAGGAGGCTTGGTTCAAAGTTTTTATACACCTCAAATTCTCCATACTTTTCAGAATCTTAAATTGGTAAAAAATATTAATGCTATGGCCCCAGAAAGATAAATTTGGTTGGTCTGGGGGTGAGATCCAGATCGTGTAATTTTTAAAGTTCCGCAATCTTTCCAAGGCCCTGCTAAGGCTGAGGCACCAACTCTAGAGTAGATTTTTTGTTTTTGATCAATGACCTCCTTCGCTCCTTTAGCCTGGAGTCCCGAACAGGACTGAACTTTGTTCTTCTTATTTTGTATCTTGGGATGCATATCCATTCCTTAAATTCATCTAAAATGCATTTAAAAATTTCCACAACAATTTTAAATCTCTGCTGCTCACTCCCGAATCAGGGGTCCTGCCCTTCACCCAGCCCTTAAACCACATTACTGAATGATTATTGGACATTTTCATTTCCGTGAAATCTGCCAACAGCATTAGCCATCACTGCTGTGAACATGGCAGTCATCCTTGACGTTGTTGCCTTCAGTTTTCTTCTTCTCTGTCAGCAGGTTCTTGTCTGCTTTTCTACTAAAATTGAACTTTCCATCCTGCCCGCCTTCCCTCTCCCAAGCTTGTCAGTTAGTCCAGGCTCCCACTATTTGGCATAGACTTCTGGCCTCCTCAGATCTAGGCCTTCTCACTTGCAGTGTATCCTGTTTGTATCTAGCAGATGAATTTCCTTTCAGCGTTGCTTTAATCCCATTCCCCACCTTTTATTGCTTCTTACTCTTCCCCCTATATCAAAATTTCACATACCAGTGCTGTGTCCTGTATGCTTCACTGCATGCTTTCATCTTACTAATTCAGTATTGCCTAAGTCAATGCTTCCCACCTATAACTTTTGGTGGTATATGAGTAAACTTCAAAAAAAAGTTATATATTTAAATTTAATGCAATCTAGAAAAATACACATGCACTTCAAAAAATACACATGCACTATCAAATTGATTTGATAGATTTTTATTTTTTAGACTGAGATTAAAGAAAATATCAAAAATTTAAAAAATCAATTTAAATACTCAAAATACTAAGTATATAACATGAAAGCATTGTGAAGGGGATATGTGAACAGCAGACATTCTTTCAAAAGTCATTTATGTTAATCCTCGCTGGCTCAGTAGCTAGGGCATAAGCCTGCAGATTGAAGGGTCCCGGGTTTGATTCTGGTCATGGGCACAGACTGGGTTGCAGGCTTGATCCCCAGTAGGGGGTGTGCAGGAGGCAGCCAGTCAATGATTTTTATCTCACCATTGATGATTTTTATCTCTCTCTCCCTCTCTTTTCTTCTCTGAAATAAATAAAAATGTGTTTTGTGTGTGTGTGTGTGTGTGTGTGTGTATGTGTGTGTGTGTGTGTGTGTTTAAGTCATTTACAATATTTTCACTTCCTGGAATAATGTGGGACAGATTCCACTCATCCTTTCAGTCCTAGTTTATCTTCAAAATTCTCAACCATGCCGAAATGGCTAGAAAGATATAGGAGAAGAAAGAAAGAAAACAAAAGCCACTGGTTTTGACTGGGAACACTGGTCACGTGTGAATGCAAGGTTTTCATGCATGTTTCCAGTGGACGCTGATGTAATAACTCCCAACTGGGCTGCTCTTTTGAATGCTGAAGGGAAAAGGAGAGCTAGGACCAGAGGGAAGGGGCTGTCCCAGGTGAGCACATCCATTGCTCTCAACTGCCATCCAGGCAGGCAGCTCCCTCTGAATGTTGGACAAGTGCAGGTTGAGAAACACCAGAGCTCTCTTCCTGCCCTCCTCTGTCTTCTAATGCCACGACCACCACCACTTCCTCTCCTACCAGCACCGTGCCCTGGGCTGTGCTCTCTGAATGGAGACCAGGACTAGGAGCGGGGGAGGGTGCGAGGCCAGCTGTGGGCTGTGAGGAAATGTGCCATGGGCTGTTGTAGCTTGTCTGTGCTCTTCCTGGAAAAACCAGTCTTAAATACTTGGGGGAAGAAGCCCAAAGTGGCAATTAATGTTGCTCATCCTCCTCCCACTCCACAAATAGAGGCTTTCCCATAGTTAAATCATGGTTAAGTCATAGGATGTTTTTCCCCCTTACTTTCTCCCTCAGGGGTCTTCGGGACTCTCCCATCCCCCAAGACTGTGCCGGACGAGGTGCCATTCTGGTAATCATATTGCTTTGAGGCATCCTTCTGTCTCTCTCCTCTGCAATTAAGTCAGTCAACTATAAAACCATTTTTTTTCACAACAATTTTTAGTGGTTTCACTATCACACAATAAGAAGAATTTCAAGTGAAATTGAAGTGTGAGTAAAAACTGAAGTAGGGGTTGGGTATCAGGTTTACTTTAAGCTCTGCCTTTAACAAGCTGGGTGCTGAGGTGCAACGTGGTTTTCTCATCAGTAACATGAAGGGTGGGACTTCAACACTTCTAGCCCTCGCCCAGTTCAATGAACGTGAGGACTGCCTTTCTCTCAGTGTGTTCCAGTGTTTCCCAGTACTTCCTTTCACCTTCTTGGACACCCTGCCAGATCCACTGGTAGCAAGTGTATCAGCTGATTTGACAGTTTTATTTAAGAGGCAGGTGGATAGTTTTCATTTAACTTCTTACAGTGTTCTGAGTATCACAGATGGGGGAGGGCAAAGGTGACTGGTTCTATCTGGTCCTGGTTTGAGTAAGAAACAATGAGTGTTTTGAGGAGTTGGGACTAGAAGTGGGTAAAACGATGTTTTGAAAAGTGAGGGTAGTCTGCTTATTTATCAAAGTTACTGAAAAATAGTCATTCACAGGTTGAATTTAGGAAAACTAAATACAACCAACTGAGCACTTTAAGCTGAGATAGGGAGAAATCTGCAAGTTTATTCTTCTGCTTCAGGAAAACTTAGTATTTTAACATCTGAAACTCCAGGTTCCACTGTTAGAGAGCTCACAGTGTTAGACGTCCAACTGTTCCACTTTCAGACAGTGCTGATACACTCTACATGTGTAGGCTGTTTTCTAGAGAGTTGTAAAACCCTCTGACGATATGCCACTGGTGTGTGTGTGTGTGTGTGTGTGCGTGAGAGAGAGAGAGAGAGAGAGAGAGAGAGAGAGAGAGAGAGAGAGATGGGAAAAGTTTGTAAATGTTTTCTTTTTCAGGGAAAGCTTATTATTTCACAAGTGTGTACTGTGGGTGGTCATTTGACTTGTGCATCTGAGAGGTTAGAATTATGCTATGAGCCTGGCCAGTGTGTCTGGGTGTTGAGCATCAACCTATGAACCAGGAGGTCATGGTTTGATTACCAGTCAAGGCACATCTTGATTCCTGGTAGGGGTGGCAGGTAAGAGGCAGCCAATCAATGTTTCTCTCTCATCATTGATCTCTCTCTCTCTCTCTCTCTCTCTCTCTCTCTCTCTCTCTCAAATCAATAAAAATATATTAAAAAGTATGCTATGAGATTTTTAATGTGTTACTATAAATTTTCCCTAAATATTCTCGATTTGAGGTCCTTCAGGACGAATCCTTGTTTTCAGGAAATTGAAAGTTTTAAGGGCTCCAAGAGGAATGATTCCTAATAGACCTCCTTTGCCACAGGTTATTCCTTTGTTGATGCTCAGACCACAAATCATTTCCCCAGGAACATGGCTCAAAAGGTTTCATTTAAAAAACAAGTAACTTTGTCTAACATTCTGTCTGGGGGGAAAAAAAACAGTGAGTTTATTCTTTTGTATCATGTCCTCCATTTCCAAGGAAAGTTTTTAAATGAAAAATGCTTCTAAAGAAATGTTATAAAAAATTCAGGATTATCATTCTTCCTTTCAAGGTGTTTAGTGCTTTCTTAATATAAAAACAAGTTCACAAATAAAGTCTTTATTTTATTCTCTATCTATGAGAACAACAGTAATAATAGTGGATACCATTGATTAGGCAATGTCTGAGCTGTAGGAACTGAGCATATTACCCCATGAGGTCCTCTCAACAAATTCACAGGACTGTGTTCTTTGTTTTAGCAGCTGATGAAACTGAGACTCTTAGGGGTTAAGCATTCTGCCCAAGGTAATATAACTAATAAGTGCTAGTTATAAAGCTTTTATCCTTCCTTTATGCTACTTTTTTTTAAAGTACTCTAACTTTTTTCCATTAATAAATATTTTTATAGTCATTTAAAGAACAAAAACATCTGCTTTAGACACATTAGAACTGACTTTTTGAAATTAATTTAGAACACAATTAGAATAAGGTATGCACATGCATCTATGGTTTGAAAAAACAAAACAAAAACAGTAGACAGCCTGGCCAGTATAGTTTAGTGGTTGAGCATCAACCCATGAACCAGGAGGTCACAGTTCAATTCCCGGTCAGAGCATGTGCCGGGTTGCTGGCTAGATCTCCAGTTGGGGCCATGCAGGAGGCAGCTGGTCAATGATTCTCTCGCATCACTGATGTTGCCATTCCTATCTCTCTCCCTTTCTTTCTTAAATCAGTAAAAAAATATTAAAAAAGAAAGGAAAGTAAAAACAGTGGATATGTTTGGAGTAACAATTTATGTTCCAGTGTGATCACCTCTTTGGTGTTGGAAGGGCTTTTTGAAATCTCACCAAAACATCTGGTGTGGAGATTCCCTCTGATACTGCCCTTGGGGGAACTACTTGAGATCATTTAGTGATGGCACATGCAGAAGTTTTCAGGTTCACATAATAAAGGACTTTCCACGTTTGGACAACTTGAATGACCAGCACAATAGTTCACATTTATGCACTCTTTGCAATTGACATATTACGTGTTTCATTTATGAAAGCTTGTTCTTATTTTAAGTCCCAGTCTCTTCTCCCACTTACTTCAGTTGAGAGGCGTAATGCAAACTTTCTCTGTATAGAATATAAATGAGGAGGGGGGGGGGACAGTGTTGGAATGAATAGCTTCTAATTTAATATTCAAGATGAGGAAATTTTTGTTAAGGTTATCTTGGTGAACATAATCCCTTGTAGATTTAACAATGAGTATTAGCTTCCTCTTTGAAAGCTACAAGACCAAGAGCTTTGCTGGTGAAGCTCAGTGGTTTCCCCTCAGGCAGGAAAAAAAAACCCTCAACACTGAAGGCAAGGATGTTTCTGACCAACGCAATAACTTGCCACCTTAGCAACAATGGATCTGTCTGTGGAGAGAGAATTACAAAGTAAATTCTTGCTCACTAAGACTGTTGCTTTAGTTTTAGAGACAGATATTTTGACATTTGATTTACTTGTTCATGCTAGTGTTGATAAAACACAAAGAATAAATATATATTACATATCCTTTAGTGCACTTTTTGCACTCTTAAAAAAGCTCATTTTGAGGGAGGGCTGGATGATTAAAAAAAGCATGAGTCTCATTTTTCCCTTCTAACTTAGAAAGATATGTAGATATGTAAATACACACACACACACACACACACACACACACACACACACACACACACACACACACACTAGAGGCCTGATGCACGAAATTCGTGCACTTTGGGGGTATGTGTCCCTTAGTCCAGTCTGTACCCTCTCCAATCCAGGACTGCTGGCTCCCAACTGCTCACCTGCCTGATTGCCTCTAACTGCTTCTGCATGCCAGACTAATCACCCCTTAACCACTCTCCTCCCCTGCCAGTCCAATTGTCTCTAACTGCCCTCCCCTGCTGGCCCACTCACCCATAACTGCCCTCCCCTGCTGGCCCACTCACTCATAACTGCCTTCTCCTGCTGGCCTGATTGCCCCCAATTTTCCTCTCCTGCTGGCCTGATTGCCCACAACTGCCCTCCCCTGCCAGCCATCTTGTGATGGCCATCTTGTGTGTTAGAGTGATGATCAATCTGCATATTTCCTCTTTATTATACAAATTAAAGATTAATGTATTGAATTTTAGAGAGGTGAAGGGAGAGAAACATCAATGGGAAAGCGTAACATCGAATGGCTGCTTCCTTCATACTCCCTACTGGTCATCAAACCTGAACCCAGCCATGTGCCCTCACCAGGGATAGAACAGACATTTGGTGCATGGGACAATGCCAACCAACTAAGCCACATGGGCCAAGGCAAGATGCCGAATATTTTTAACTTGGGTCCTCCTCGGATTCCCTCCTACTCTCTCCCCACACACTTACCTCATCCCCATGTGTAGAATTTAAGTGCGGGAAAAGGGAGTATGCAATCAAATATAGTTCTTAAAATGCATAAGCAAGAGTCCCAGGGATAAAATCATGTAATTTCACTAGGTCAGTTCTAATTCCTGCATGACTCCAGTCTGTGGGACATGGTTATATGTCCCTCCGGTAAGAAAGAATCAACTGCACTGTCAGTGCAACTTTTCAATCAGGCTTATATCCCCATAATTGTTACTTGATAGATAAGTTTTACCTTTTGATTTATGGGTAAGTGTGCTCCCTGATCAGAATTTAGAGGCATGCTCACCACTAATTTCACCTGATCTGTCACTTTGTCAGGGAAGATTAAAATAGTCTGACAGAACTTTTTTCAACTATGTTATTTTTTCTAAGAATCTTCTCAAAGGGGTTTCAAATAGGTATATTCCTAGTTTTTTTTTTTCTCTTTTTTAGAAATATCAGTTATTTAATACCCATGAATATTTTACTTTTTCTTAAGATAAACATTGAATCAAACTCTCAGTTTTCCAGCCCTTACTTACTATTAGTAAGTAAGAAAGTTGTGTTCAGGGAGTGAAGGTGTACTAGCATATTAAAGGAAAAGGGAAGGCTGGTGCGTAGAAGTTAGTATGAGGGGTAAGGAGAGGAACTGGCCATATTCAGTCTGAACCATATTGAGCTGGGGAAATGTTACTTATCTTCAATTCACTGAATATTGAGGACAGGCTATGGTTATCCTTTTTATAGTCCCAAAGGGAAGGAAAACAATTATATGAAGAAAATATGCTTCTAGGATGCAGAATTTTACCTTTATATCCACCCCACCCAGAAAGTGCCCATACATCTGAGTTTCCTGAAAAGGACTTATCCATTAGAATTGTTACAAGATGGATAGAATAGGGCCATTCCAGATATTTCCAATCAGGCTTATTCTATCTAATAAAAGAGTAATATGCAAATTAACCATCACTCTGCTACACCCACAAGCCATGCCCACCAGCCAATCAGTAGAGAGTATGCAAATTAACCAAGATGGCTGTGGCCATGGAGAGAGCAGGATGCTTGGGTTTTTCCGACAATGGAGGAAGCCAAGCTTTCTGCCTGCCCTGGCCTGCCTTGGCCTCTATTTAAGGCTACAAAGTTTCAATTATAGAATAGAAAAATCCCAGATACCAGGGCCTGTGCTTGGGTCGCTGGGGGGCATGGCCAGCCTGCAAACCACCATAGGCCCATTGCCCAGGCCACCCCACAACCCAAAAAAACCCCACCCTAATCTGGGACACCCATCAGGGCAAACCAGCTGGACCGACCCACACACCAGGCCTCTATCCCATCTAATAAAAGAGTAATATGCAAATTGACCATCAATCCAACGCACAAGATGGCTTCCCCCATGTGGTCAAAGATGGATGCCCCCATGTAAACATAAGATGGTTGCCAAAAGATGGCCAGTAGGGAAAGGTAACTGGAAGGGACCCAGGCCTGTAGGGGAGAGCACTTGGGGGGTGGGGACATGCCTGCAGAGAAGGGCAGTTAGAGGTGACCAGTCCTGCAGGGTAGGGCAGTTAAGGGCAAATAGACTGTCAGGGGAGCAGTTAGGCATCAATCAGGCTGGCAGGGGAGTGGTTAGGGGGTGATCAGGCTGGCAGTCAGGATCGGGCCTAAACAGGCAGTCGGACATCCCTTGAGGGGACCCAGATTGGAGGAGGTGCAGGCTGGACTAAGGCATACCCATACCCCCTTGCACAAATTTTGTGTACCAGGTCTCTAGTACCACCATAATTGTTATTTGATAGGTAAAATTTAAACAAATAGACAGAGACCAATTGTCAATGATGCTAAAGACTTGCTTTGTGTTGAACACTGTGGATACCACAAAGAGCAAGGCACACACAGCCCTTCCCCTTTCAGAACTAGAAAGTAGAAGAGAGAGAAAAGGAAAGTTATAATTGGAGCTGCTCAGAAATAGGACAGGGCCAGAAGGGAAGAGATGGGATGCTTTAGCGGTATGGTGGCAAGTGGCAGTTGCATCCAGGTTGGGCTGGTGCACAGTTATGAAGGACATACCATCCCCTCTCACAATGAACTTTTAGTCTGGGTGGGTGGCTCACACTGTAGAGGGGAAAAAGGAGTAAAGATTGGTTCCATCTGGGATTCATCCCTTGGGATCTGACTCATGTGTTTCTCTGGGGTGGTCTCTGGAAGCTTCGAGTCTTTCCTTGATCGTTAGTCAGAAACAGCTTTTAACACTATCCTGCACTAGAGATTGAGATATATAGAGGATCTACCTAAAGCTTAGTTACAAACTCAAACAGACAACCAAAATGAGGAAACAAAGAAGCAGCCCCCAAATGAAAGAACTAGAGAATTCTCCAGAAGAAGAGATAAATGAAGCAGATATAAGAAATTTATTTGAAACAGAGATCAGAATAATGATGCTAAAAATTCTCAACAGTATGAAAAAAGACATATTAACTATAAAAAAGAACAGTCTGAGATAATGACATAGCACAAATAAAGAACACATTGAAAGAAATGTACAGCAGGTTAGGGGAAACTAAAGATTGAATCAGTGACTTAGAAGACAGAGTTGAAAAAATAAAGAAAAAACAATTAAAAAACAGCTTAAGGGAAATGTGGGACAATGTAAAAAATAACAATATTAGAATAGTAAGTGTGCCAGAAGAGGCAGAAAGGAAGAAAAGAAAAGAGGTATTTGAAGAATTAATGGTAGAAAACTTCCCTAACCTGATAAAAGAAAAAGTTACACAAGTTCAGGAGTCACAGAGAACCACAAACAAGAAAAACCCAAACAGACCCACCCCCAGACACATTATAATTAAAATGCCAAAATAAAGACAAAGAGAGAATCTTAAAGGCAGCAAGAGAAAAGAAAACTGTAACCTACAAAGGAGTTCCCATAAGGCTGACACCTTATTTCTCACCAGAAACTCTACAGGCTAAAGGAGTTAATCACCACCAAGCCAGCATTACAAGAAATGCTAAAGGGATTGCTGAAAAGAAGAAACATAGAGAGAAACCTAGCCATACAGAATTAAAATGGCTATACATAATTACCTCTCAACTATAACCCTAAATGTAAATGGATTAAATGCTCCAATCAAAAGGCTTGGGTAGCTGAATGTATACAAAAACATGACCCAATTATATGCTGTCTACAAGAGACCTACCTTAAAACACAAGACACCAACAGGATGAAAGTAAGGGATGGAAAAAATTTTCCATGCAAATGAAAAAGAAAACAAAGCTGGAGTAGCAATACTCACACCTGACAAAATAGGCTTTAAAAGCATCATGCTAGGTGAAATAAGCAAGTTGGAGAAAGATAAATATCATATGATCTCACTCATTTGTGGAATATAATGAACAACATAAACTGATGAACAAAAATAGAGCTGGTGGGGTGAATACTCTAGAATATAATAGAAATAATCTTGTTATTTGCAGATTTTTAATATTTCCTACAACTTTCGTGATGTCATACTATGTGAGTACAGTTTTGCTAATATTATTATACTTAAGATCATTTTATTCTTGAAATATTAAAGTCTATTGCATTACTATTAGTATGTGCAAGATCACTTTTCTTGAATAATTGGTATCTATTGCAAGTAACATTATCATATTTAAAATCATTTTTCTTGAAATAAAAAAAGCTGGGGGGAAAAAGCAGGGTACATTTACACAATGGAATACCTCTTGGTTGTGAAAAAGAAGGATATTTTCTTTACAATATGGATGGACCTGTAGAATATTATGCTTAGTGAAATAAGCCAGTCAGATAAAGGCAAATACCATATAATTTTGCTTATATGTGAAATCCAATGAACAAAATAAACTAACAAACAAAATAGGAGCAGACTCATAGATACAGAAATCAGACTGACAGCTGCCAGAGGAGAGGGGTTGAGGGGTTGGGTGAAAAAGGCAAACGGATTAAACACAGGGGGAAAAAAAATAATAAAACAAAAACTCATCTCATAGATTCGGACAACAGTATGGTGATTACCAGAAGAAAAGGGGCGTGGTGGGAGGCAGAAGAGGATAGATGTGGAATAAATGGTGGTGAAAGGAGGCTCGGCTTTGAGACTTGGCAATACAATATACAGATGATGTCTTATAGAACTGTACACCTGAAACCTACATAATTTTATTAACCAACATCACCTCAATAAATCCAATAAAAAAAGGAAACTGTTGGATGTTCAGCAGGCAGTTCAGCAACCATGAAAGGATACTTTAATGGATTCTGATCATTATCTAAATGCACAGCCACAGAGCCAAGTGAGTGCATTGTTAAGCATCTGTTGTGAACCTGGTAAAAGAAGATGTAACAATGCACCCAATGAGAAGTTTTCCTTTCCTGACTTTTACATTGCAGAGTTTGATTTTTGAGATCACTGAAAAGAGTGGTTTCTTGGAGCATCCACTAGAAGGAAGGTGCATGTTCTTGTTGTAGGAACAAGGTGGTGGAGCTTAGGAGGAGCTCTGCAAATGGCCCATGCTTTCCTTTCAAAGCCACTGAACTTACTGCTCATGCTGTGCTTCAATTCTAGAAGAAAGCATGTCCCAACCCAGAGAACGTATATGTATGCTAGAGGCCCAGTGCACAAAATTCATGCATGGGGAGGGGTCCCTCAGCCTGGCCTTAACATTCTCTCTCTTAGATTTTAGGATGCAATCTGGGACCCCTCATGGAATATCTGGCAGTCAGACATCCCTCTTGCACTTTGGGACCACTGGCTCCTAACTGCTTGCCTGCCTGCCTGGTTGCCCCTAACACCTTTGCCTGGCTGTCTGATCGCCCCTAACGGCCTCTGCCTTGGCCCCTGCACCCAGGACTCAGGCTTCCCTCCCTCTGGCTGGCCACAGGCACTGGGATGCAGGCCGGCTTCGCCCAGGCTGGCTGTAGGTACCCAGACCCTGCACAGCTTTATCTGGGCCAGTGTCCAGGCCCCGGGTGGCATCGCCCAGTCCCCAGGTTTGTCAGGAGGGATGTTCAGAATGATGTATGGTCTATCCAGACTAATTAGCATATTATCTTTTTATTAGTATATATATGTGTGTGTGTGTGTGTGTGTGTGTGTGTGTGTGTGTGTGTGTAGGTGTATGTGTATTTTATACCAGCAGTCAGGGACACAGACTGTTGGGACCAAGTCTCCCATCTCCTGGCTCTCCTCTGCACTGGCTTCATTCTCTGGTTTGCTCAATGTCGTGGGCCCTTCTGGTTCAAGCCTTTCACCCTACAAAACTAAGCAGCCTCAATAGAGAAAGCTTCTTCTCCTCCACAATTCAGGTGAGCATCAGCGTACTAATGTGAATAACTGGATCATTCCTGAACTAGGAGGTAAACTATGCTGATTGATTAGGTCTGAATGACATTACCCAGAAAGCCCAAGCTTTGATTAAATCATCTGACCTACGTGAACTGGAAATATTGTAGAAGAGGTGGTTTCAAGAAATGTGGGAGTTGTTATAAGGAGGTGGGAGGGATGCTAAGCAAAAATTAAACTTTTTATTCTATATAATAAAAGCCTAATAGGCTAAGTATCCAGTTGTCCATTCAACCAATCAAAGCATAATTAATTTGCTAATGATATGCTAATACTGCTCAGCCACTCACTATGATGTGCACTAACTGCCAGGGGGAAGTGGACTGATAGACCAGTTGCTATTATGTGCACTGACCACCAGAGGGCAGACACTCTGACCAGTAGGTTAGCTTGCTGCTGGGGTCTAGCCAATCGGGACTGAGTGAGACAGGCTGGACATGCTCTGGAGCCCTCCTGTGGCCCCTTCCTGGTGGGCCAACCTCCTGCATCTCTCCCTGGCCCTGATTGTGCACCGGTGGGGTCCATCAGCCTGGCCTGATCCCTCTTGCAATCTGGGACCCCTCAGGGGATGTCAGAGAACCAATTTTGGCCTGACAGCAGGATGACCCATTGCTTTGAGGCCCACTGACCACCAGGGGGCAGACACTCAACACAAGAGTTGCCTCTTGAAGGTAAGTGTGCTCCCACAAGGGGAGTGCTGCTCAGCCAGAAGCTGGGCTCACAACTGGTGAATGCAGAATTGATGATGAGAACCTCTCCTGCCTCCACAGCAGCGTTAAGGATGTTCAACTGACAGCTTCTAGACTGCAAGAGGATGCAGGCCGGGCTGAGGGACCCACCTGAATGCATGAATTTCATGCACCAGGCCTCTAGTTTTGAGATAATTATAGATTCACTAGAAGCCTGGTGCATGAAATTCATACACAGGTGTGGTTCATAGGCCTGGCCTGCGATTGAAGTGTGAGTGTCTGGCATGGAAGGGCAGGACTCAGCTGACTTTAGGCCCTGGGCAGCACCTGGGCCTCCTGGACCCTCATACACCCCCCCTCCTCTACCTCAGTCATAGTGCCCAAGTCCCCATGTGGACACTGTGGGCCAGGGTACAGTGTGGGCCTCTGGTCTGCCCAGCGGCACAGTACAGAAGCTTGGCGGGCAGCATGCTTTCTCCCAGCACCTGTGTGAACCCTTGGGGAGCCCAACTGGCCCAACCAGTCCTGGCAGCTGTGGCCTGGCTCACCTGGAAGAGGACCTGCAGGTGCAAGGTGGGCTCCTTGTAGGGGCCTGGCACATGAGCATAGGGGCTTCCCTGGCACACAAGCCCTGGCTTCCCAAGGGAGGGTATCAAGGGGAGTGAGAGCAAGCTTGAACCCGGTGGATACCCTGCATTCTCACAGCACCTCCATCCTTGTCACCCCCACCCCCAGGCAGCCAGTGAGAGGTCGTGTGGATCGCCAATGCCTGCCATGTTCCACACTGTCCTCTGGTGGTCAGTGCACATCATAGCAAGTGGTTGAACACCCGGTCGAAAGACCACCCTAGGGGACAATTTGCATATTAAGCTTTTATTATAAAGGATGTGCAGTTGTAAGAAATAATACATAGAGTTACCTTACTCAGTTTTCCCCTGTTGGAAATCCTGTGAAGGTATAGTACAATATCCCAAGAAATAGTCATTTGGAATGGATACAATGATTCTGATTAAATGAAAGCTCAAAATTTAAATTAACTGTAATACCATGTCTTACACACCGTCATCAGTGATTAATTTTTTAATTCATCTAGTCAGAGACCATTTATTTAAATGTAAAATATAATCAACCAGTTCACGTTATTCATTTTATAATATGTATTAAACACTTGCCACATGAAAGCTAAGTGGAGAAAAGATACAAAGGTAGGAAAGTGTGTGATGTTTGGGACAATGATAAATTGTCCAATGGGACTGCACTGCCGGTGTGAAGCAGAAGTTATCAGACTGCAAGTAACAGAAAATGTGGCTAACCGTGTCTTAACTACATAGGGGTTCATTTTTTCTCACATAGCAAGAAGTAAGGAAATAGGTGGTTGCTAGCATTGTTTGCTTTGCTCACATGCTGTGAAAGATATAGGCTCTTTCTGGCTTTCCATTCTGTCTTCCTTCTATTTGCTGGCTTTTCCTTTTCTGCATAAGGCCCATGGTTTTTTAATATGGCTGTCACAACACCAGGTATCAAATCAATACAGGGAAGTGAGGTTCCAGGCATATCTCTTTCATCAGGAAATACATTCATTTCTGGTTTCATAGGAGGGTGGGAAAGGCTACCTGGCAAAAGGCAGCAGCTTTATGATTATTGTCTTAGAATGATCACACTTTACCCTCTGGGGATGAGCACATACAGGCGGGAGTTCTGAGAGCAAAAATAGGGCAAACTGGCCGCTGGAGGGCAGCTCAGAGTATTCCACAGAAGAGGAGAAAAATAAAGTTGGTGGCAAACTCTTGGTGGCCCTTTAGGAAGTTGTAGGAGTTTAGATTTTATCAACAAAGATGTAGTATTTCATATGAGTCTCTAATGAATAGATTGGATGGTTACTTGTCAGGAACAATGGAATACTTCTAAGGTTTTAGGTTGTAGTGTGATCATGAAAATTTTCTCAGTATTTCAGTTTTAATATTTATTTATTGTTATTGATTTCAGAGAGGAAGGGAAAGAGAGAGAGAGAATCAACTGCCTCTTGCACTCCCCCCTACTGGGGACCAAGCTCGTAACATGGGCATGTGCCCTGACTGGGAATCAAACCATGACCTCCTGGTTCATAGGTGGATGCTCAACCACTGAGCCATGCTATCGGAAGTATTTTAGTTTTATGTCTTAGAAAGAAATACTTGCCCAGTAGGCCTTATAGAGGGAAACTTTTGCAATCTGTTTAGCAAAATGATGAGGAAAATGTAAGACAAAATAGACCAGAAGCCAGATTTATCTTGGAGCAGCCTATCTGGCTGCAGAATTCCATGAGGGTTTGAGGGAGAGAGATGCAGCTATCCCCAACAATCTGGCAGTGGCAAGTGACTGGCAAGTTGTTCACTCTCCAACCCATGGACTATCTCCCCTTAAGAGGATTTGCAAATACTCCGACAACACATACCAACTCAGTGCCTCCTGTCTAAATATGATGTAAAAATAATAATTCTTTTTTTTTTTTTGAGAATAGACAGAATTTGCCCGTGTGCCACCATGTTCTGCTTAAAGTGTTCATTGAATTAACTCTCTCTTAAAATGTATTTAACTGATCATCAAAATACTAATCATCTTGGATCTATTATGACAGATGCTAGGAGATCTAAAATGCCATGATTTTTAATATTTTTGGGAAAATTCCTTTTAATAAAAGTGCTACCAAGAAATATCTTTGAGAGTTTAACCAGGTATTTCTCTGTTTAGTGAATACACATGTGTTTGGGGTATATGTGTGTGTGTGGTACTGGAATTACAGATTTGGAGGTGAGATTTCATCCATCTTTTTCAGTATCAGTTAGTGTTAACTTTTACTAATTATGTAAATTAACTAAAGTTTTTACCTTCTGGGGGCTTGTTTCTTTTTTGTTGTTGTTGAGTTTAATGAGCTTGCAGTAAGTTCTACATCTTTGGAAGAAATGTGACCAAACCTGGCATCATTGTTTTGAAAGCTAACATGAAAGTGTCTAGGGCTATCCAAAGAGAAGATGCAGAGACTTGTTCAGGGCAGGGGTGGGAAGAGGTCATCATGCATTAACTTTTCCTAATGTACCATGTTCCTTTCCTGTGGGAAAATATGAAAATGTGTTTATTCATTAAGACATGCTAACCAGGAAGTAAGGTCTCTATGGACATTTCATATCTAGAAGCAATATTATACAACTGTTGCTAAGACAGATTTAATCAGCAGACACCAAGGCTTGAGGCAATGGCAGATAAACAGAGATATAAGTGCTGGTGAAATTGTAATTAAAAACTTCCTCCCTCCCTCCCTCCGTCTCTCCCTCCCTCTTCCTTCCTTCCTTCCTTCCTTCCTTCCTTCCTTCCTTCCTTCCTTCCTTCCTTCCTTTATTCCTTTCTTCTTTCCTTCCTTCCTTCCTCTCTTCCTTCCTTCCTTCCTCCCTTCTTTTCTTCCTTCTTTACTTCCTTCCTTCCTAAATAACTCACATTCATTCTTTCTTGGGTGGACATTTTTAACAACTGCTTAAGAATCCTATATAATAAAGACCTAATATAATAATTAGACTGAATGGCAAAACGACCATCCGGATGACCTTCCAGACAAAGCCAGGGCTGCGAGGGCCGAGCGCCTTGCACCAATTTTGTGCATTGGGCCTCTAGTTATACAATATTTGACAAATGAGAAAACTGAACACTGAAAAAATCATACCATAGAGTTGGAAATAGCAATCAGGTCTTTCTACTTTTGACTCAATAAACTTTCCAATACTATATTTTTTTAGGTACTAGGTGACAAAATTAAACAATATAACATTGTTTTACTGACATGTATAGTTTCAGAAAGTGTTCAACTGAATTATAGAATGTAATCTAGGCAATTAAAAGTATTTTCTCTATGAAATAACATTTCTATGTGTTCTTTATCTTGTGATTGATTTTAATGGGTCTACCCAGAGAATAGCTTCATTTAATGATAATTCCTATTAAATTCTGTTTTTGGCTAGGCTAAATAAGCTACTTGTGCTTCAAAGAACACGGGACTGTTTGTGAAGAGTGTGGGTCCATTAGAATTAAATAACAAAAATGGAGCAAGAGTGTTCAAATCACCTTTGTATTCAAGAAGGTAAATGTCAAAACCCTGTAAAAGATTCAGGACTTACTCTGTGGAAAGGGCGGTGTGAAGAGCCTTCTTAGGAATGATGTGTTTGAGAGGAACTTTGCTCGCGGGAGTCCATGTATTATGCAAAGCAAAAAAAAAAGAACCTTGCTTCTTGATGGAAGAGTCTTATATTAGGATTTCATAATTTGCTAGAGGGCACTCACTGACAAAACTTCCACCTGGAAAAATGAATGGGAACCGAACATTCTGGGAAAAGAAATCATACCAGTTAGGGTTTTCTAAGTTGCTTGACATGACATGTTCTAACTTATACTTTAAGCTTGTCTGCCTTCATGTATCTCTTAAGTAGCAAAACTATATATTATTTACCCACTTATTTTAGATGACTGGTCACAGGAACAGTGCATGCCATTTCCATCATCTTGTAAGTCTAATTTAGCTGAATGGCAATAAATTTTTGTTTTTTTGTTTGTGTGTGTGTGTGTGTGTGTGTGTGTGTGTGTGTGTGTGTGTGATGGAAAGCCTTGCAAGTTATTTGGGAGCAGACATTTTGTAGCTTACAGAGCCCGTAAAACTTTCTCTTATCTGATTTACAGTGAGAACCGGATCCAAAAAATAAAATGCACATCAAATCCGGTTGACTCCAGAGCCCAGTCTGCCAGCTCATATAGTATTGAAGGAGTTAGGTGTAAAGGAGGGTGAGTCTGCATGTGTGTGTGTGTGTGTGTGTATGTGTGTGTGTGTGTGCGCGTGTAGGGGTAGTTTCGGCTGTCACAGGGATTGTTTTGTTGGGCTTGATGAATCTCATAGAGAACAATCATGCCTTGCCAATCAGGTTTCTTTAAAATATCTTCTCTCAGTGCTATCCAAAATGCATTAGCTATTATCCTCCTGTGTGTCAACATGCCTTCTTTCCTGAGTAGAGCAAACAAGGCAGCTTCCCTTCAAATGTAATCTAACACCTAATGGGCATGTTTTGTTTTTTTTTCATCATTTATGTGGGTAATTACAGGTATTCCTGCTATAATTTATAAAAACATAGGAAGTGTAATTTTTCTTAGTGTGGTTTTCCATCACAGAAAGTTGTCTGACTAGTACCAGTGATTTACTCTCCAACCTGTTATAATACATTAATTTTTTACTTTAAATTGCAGTTCTTTTATTTTCCACCACCATGATAAGAGTGGATGGTTTAATGAGGTATAAGAGTTTAAACTCGAAAAAGGAATGAAGTTCAGCTGAAGTGTTTTGCTTTTGATTGATTGATTTTAATACCTGTCTATCAATTCACCACAAGTCTTAAAAATATGCATTGTGAGAAATAAGGCTTAGGCTATTTATCTCTTCCCCAGTGTGTTATTTTATAAAAAGAAGGTTTTAACCAAACACAATTAAAATGTAAGTAAAGAATTAAGTGATACATTTTAATAGCATGCTTTATTCTAAAAATAAGATTTTTCTTTAATCATAATCACACTATGTTTTTCCCCCTCTGGAGCAATTAATGTCTTTTGCATAAAAGAAGTTAAAGTAAACTATTGGATGGCTTTAAGGAGGTTCAAGTAAAATTGGACGTACTATTCAAAATATGGTCTAAATGCAAACTTTGCATGTATGTATGTGTTTAATTTTTCCATTGATTATTTCACATAAGAGTAATCAGAGTCTTTGGCAGTAAATATTTTGAACAAAATAAAATGTAGCTTTTCTACAGGGAGCAATACTAAAGAGAAATTTAATATATACTGAGGACTTACCTGAATTCTGGCATGACCAACTAGAAAAGCTGAGATAGACTAAAGTGTAGAAGAGCATTATTTTCTTAATTAAATAAAATAGAACTTCTCTGTGGCACAAATATGAATTAGAGGTATCTCCAAAGAGATCCAAAGAAAGAAGAGGAAGGTTGTTGTTATGATTATTAATGTTCTCAGGAAGAAATCTTCAGAAATGCTATCTTTTCTCTGTATGTTCTAGTAGCATCTCATCTCTTCTGGCACACTGAAGTAATATTTCCTGTATGGTGTCTTTGGGGCCTGAAAGTATTGTTATGTTTCTCTTTTTAAAACTGAATAGAATAGTCTTTAATTTCTAAACTAACGTATATGAGTTCATAGGTATCTAATGACTATTAGTTGTCGTATTAATAATTCAAACTAGTAAAACTGATGGTCTCTCTTTGGATAGCCCCACCCTTTGATACTTCAGGAGAGTCTTACTTTTGTTATTCTTGTTCCACAGTGTATTTGAGTGTTAATTTCAATCCAGGTTGCCTCTCCTTAGAGTCCAAAATTCACAGTCCTTAGTGCCCTACAACTTGATTCCTCCTGAATCAATTTTATTTTGTCCTTTCAGCTGTGGGAAGTCTATTTAGCTCTCAGAGGTCTTTCCTTCTTAGGCTACACATTAACTATCTCCATGTGATTCATCCTCCATGGGTGATTCCCTGGGAATAGAAAAGCAAAACATAGATAGAATCATTATTGTGGCATCTATCTCCCTAAGCAAATAAAACCCACCCACTGTTGTTCATCCTGCCGAGGGTTTCCTAACCATCATCAGAGTCACTGAGTGAGATAACAGCAGGGCTCTCTTCTCAGTGGAAGTGGAGTCCACGTGACCAATTGATCTCAGAATTGTGCTGTGTGCTACAGCCTTGGTGGTTCTGACTACCACTGAAGTGTAATTATTCCATCTTCGTCTATTTTCCTATGCACATTTGTAAATATATACAACTTGGTAACAGGATGTTTTTTATGCCCTGCATACAGGCATCCAAGACAGAGACAGTCCAAGGACACATCGGACACATCTCTTGGTGCACAGAGCTTCTGCCCTGCCAGAGGAAAGGTGAGCAGTCCTTGTACATGTATTACACAGAGACAGCAGGATTTCCCGGGAGGGAAACTGCCTTAAGGTACTTTTCCTTTTTGGCTGAAAGGTTATTTAAATTTGTGAGATGGACTAGGGCAGAGGTTGGCAAACTCATTAGTCAACAGAGCCAAATATCAACAGTTCAACGATTGAAATTTCTTTTGAGAGCTGAAAACCGACTTCTGCACACGGGCCAGGAAGTTTCATTCGCACTGTACATGCATGCCCGCATGTGGTATTTTGTGGAAGAGCCACACTCAAGGGACCAAAGAGCCGCATGTGGCTTGTAAGCTGCAGTTTGCCGACCACTGGACTAGAGTGATGCTGACAAAGTTCAGATGTCAATAAAGTGCATAGAAACGCTGATAAAGAATACATCAAGAAGTTATGGCTGTGTCTAAGTTAAACTAGTGGATAAAAAAATGTTTCCAGGGAAGTTTGACTCAGAGCCTTTGGGAACCCCATCATTTTGTTACAGTAGTGGGTGTGTGACTGAATCCAGAGAGTTGCTACTTTGGGAGTTGAAGGCAGATTTAACATAGGGTAGCCTCTCTCAGAGTTAAATCTCCTTTTTCTGGGCCAAAGTTTGACTTGGAAGTTCAGGCCAAAATCAGAGTAGGCTACCTCTGTGGTCTACCTTGATTCACTGCCATCTGTAATGATGAGCAAGGTCGCCAGGGACACCCAGAGTGTGATCCATTTAGGAGGCAACTTCAGGTTGTATCACTCATGACTACCAAATCTTCAGCATTACAGGCAAAACAGCAATACAGAAGAAGTTCCTGGAACAACCAACATCAAGAGAACAGCCACTACAGAGGTCTCCAGGTCTCTAGCCTAAGAGGAAGGGTTTTGTTTGGATCTAGGGTAGTGGTCAGCAAACTGCAGTTCGAGAACCACATACAGCTCACGAGCTGTGGTTTGCTGCTCTGTTGACTAATGAGTTTGCTGACCACTGAGATAGGGGCTTAATCACAAGGAACAACAATCGCCTGGATTATTGGAATCGAGTGTCTAGGAGCAGATGGGAGCACCAGGAGAATAATCACACAGCCTGGGAAAATAACTCAAAAATAGGCTGGGAGACTTGGAGTTGTACTTGGAAGTTTTACTGCAGAATCATATGTTGTATCCCAAGCTTGGGAAGAAGATGATATCAATTACACATTCAAACTCATAGGACATATGTAAAACTTTATATTGTGAGTATTTCCCAAGTCATTAAAGATTTTCCAGAATCACGAGTTTGAATGACTTAATAATAGTCCACCCTATAGGTGTGAGGAGATGTTTTGTAAGGTGCTCAATATCCAACTAATGAGAAATATAGTCTCATCACAGAATCTAATCCCGAAGGCACCAGTTCAGTGTACATAGTGAACAGAATATAAGCCCCCAAGTCAGAGAGGCCTGTGTTCAAATCCTGCTTCTCTTTTTCACTGTGCAGTTTTGCTCAAATTATTTAAACTTTCAAGTTCTCCAAACTGTTAAAACTGGGTCTCAATTTTTTCATCTGTACAGTGGGGATAATCATATCTGCTTTACAGAGTGGCTGTAAGGATTAGGTAATATAGTGTTTATTAATCTAAATAACAACAGGCAACCAATACAAGATAGCTATTGTAATGTTTTCCATGTGGACAAATTAATTCTTCAAGTTCTCATTTTATTTGGGTTACAGTTTATACCATTAATGTAGCAGTTAGTTAAGGCACTTGTTTTTTAATGATTTTTTTTTCTGTTTCTTAAAAGAAAATACCCAAAGGAAGAAGAACTGAAAATAGTCTCTACCTCCTATGATACCATTTCCCTTCAAATATCATGGCACAATTGCTGGTTTATAACTGTATTGGCTTAAAAATGAAATAGAAATGCAACATGTTAAAGTAAATATGCTAAGTAAGTAGTTTTCATAACTCTCAAAAGTCCATGCAGATAATTACACAAAGGAAAATTATACAAGATAAACAAAACTTATTTTAATAATTTTGCTTTTTAAAAATTTAAGATTAAGTTTTCACATAAAGTATTCCTTTTAACTTAGATTTCCAAATTTAAAAGCAGAGAAGAAAATTAAAATATGTGAAAAATAAACCTCTTAGGATAAGGGTATTCATGGTTCTCAGAACTAAGATAGCCTTAGATTGTCATCTGCTAGTTTCTGGCACAAAGAGGGCTTATATTTTTGTCTAGGTTTTTCTTCTTTTTTTGACAGGTAAATTAAGCATCTGAAATATAGAACGGTGTATTTTTATTAATTGAACTATATTTATATTTTTCCAAAAATTTACTTAACACATTTTTAGAATTTAAAATTATAAATTTCCTGATAGAAAATAAAAAATGTAGCTAAGTAATAATAAGAAAAAAACCCCCACTCATAACCCATCAGTCAGAGACAATTACTGGATATATTTGAGTCTTAAAAAAATGTGTTTATATCTACCTTAGTCAGTTTAGGCTGCCATAACAAGCTACCATTCCTAAGTGAAGTAGTCATATTTTAAGTTACAAGGAACTGAAAGTTGATTTGACTGACATAAGATCTAAATGGTAATTCAAGTTCATGATTTATGCTATTTTAGAAAAGGGTTGCTCAAATACAAAACCCCATAAACATAAAATACCTCTCATTAGTCCTGGGCTTTTCATCTAGCGGTCAGGTAGGGTTCAAAAGAATAAATATAAGTATTATAGAATTCATGACTAGAGTCCTAGAATGTGAACAGAAAGGCTCTTTAAAGTCCTAGTCCAACAGCCAGTCAGTTCACGGAAGAAGATGTTAAAACTTGGTGAGACAGCTCGGGGTCATGGAAAACCTTTAGACTGTAGAGTTAGAACCTGGGTTCAAATTCTGGTTCTGACATTTATCACAAGTCAATAGGAAAATGTACTCAATCTCTTGGAGCTTTAGTTTTGCCATCCATCCTATGTGGTTAATATTAACTGGTTCACTAGACTGTTGTGAAGTCAGTTCCCTTCTTGTCCATTAATGACTTACCCGAGGCCACTTAACTAGTCACCCAGAGCCCTTCCCCAGGTTATTCATCATATGCTCTGTCCACTACATCCTGGCTTCTTTTCTAGTTAAGTATTTTGAAGCATGGCATATTAAGGCATGTCATTTTAATGAAAAATTGACTAGAACAAAACAAAGGTGTGGCAAATACTCCTGTTGACCCACTTTTCTCTGTCAATGCTTTCCAGCTAGGAGCACTGGTAACGAGCAAGTTGGATTGATTACTGGTTGCAAAGAGAAGACCACACACCCTGGGGAAGGAAGGACATTTCAGTAGAAGGTGTCTGACCCGATTATTGTAAGATCAAGATTCAGGTGATTTGGGGAGAAGGTTTAAGACGAAGTGATGTTGCTCTGGATGGGCTGCTGTCAGGAAATGGAGATCATTATATGATTGGATATTTTAAAAATATTATGGATAAGGTAGAAAAACTAAAGTGAGGCTAAAGTTACAATGGGAAGCAGCAGCAGGTCTCCATATGAGCCAGGGTAGGGAGATGTTTGGGATGTCTGTGGTTCACACAATGACCTTGTGTCTGTACTTAGAGAAGGTTACAGAGTAGCCTCATTTTTCTCACTCATCGCGGTCACGGATGGGGATTCAGAAGCTAGTTTATGGTCAACAGAACACCAAAGTCTCTTGTGAGTGCTGCCCTAGCTCCTAACAACACCAAAGCCTGGTATAAATGTTAGGACAGTATCTAGATGTCAGAAGCTGCTTTTTTTGTTGTTGTTCTTGTTTTCTTTCTCATCTCATCTCCCTTCTCTCTTTCCATCTTTAGGCCCACAGGGACTTGGGGACAAAATTTGGGCCAAAGAGTCACAAACAAGCATTTTCTGGGAGCTTCCTGATAAGTCATTTACTTTCAGATATTGGTACTACCCCTTCTTGCTCTCAACCTTTTTCTTCCCAGTGGAAAGAGCATATAATTGTAGAAACTGCAGCAGCCCTTTTGTAATTATTATATTATTAAGGAAATCTCAGTCTTCAGCATGATTTAGCAGCCGGACCAGTTCAAAACTGTGAGGGTTTCTCACTATGGGGAAGAACACTCTCCCATTTGAAAAAAAAACACAAAAAAAAAAAAACAAAAAAAACAACCCACGCCACTCCAGTTAGGCTGTTTGTGATTTGTAGCTGAAAGCATTCCTAAAACATTAATTATTCATGTTCATTATTTACTAAAATAGACATTCTTCTGGCAGCCAAATGTTCTTACGGCGGCGGCGCAGAGCACAGTCCATTTGGAACCTGAGCTTGGCAGTACCCTGTTTTAAAAAGAAAATTAGGCTTATGTTAGGAGGATAAATTATTGTTCATTCATAAGGTTTGCCATTATTCCTTCATTCAGATGCAATTGCTTCCTTGGTTTCAGAAACCCGCATGAAAATGAAAGCTTTAGAAACCTTCCAAGTTCAGTTCAGCAGAATGAAGTGTGGGCACATTTTTGTGGGCTTGACTGTTGAAAGGGTGAATACGGCTGTAAACCTAATTGCTGGATAATTGTGACTTTGGCATTGTAATTTCCGAGCTCAGAGGAATGGGTGCCTTTGGCCATTGTGATTTGTTAAACCTAACAATACATTTGCATGCTTATTGACTCGGTAGAAAAGAACTGTTCTCTGGGGGGATAATTCCCTGGTTACTGTGTGCCACTGTGGTTAGCAGGTTAGACTCTATGATACAGAATCAATGCCCACTGGAAAGCTGATAATGTGTAGGGAGGTGAGGAGGAGGATCATAGTTAATGGCTATTAATACTTAGTGGGCAGATCAACTGAACTACAGGGCCAGCTGGAGTCCAATGTCTGCTAGATGTGCGGTGAGAGTGCTTAAGGAATGATACATGCAAATGTTCAGGGAAACCTCATGTATTGACAGCTTGCATTTATATATTGAAAGTTATGTGCCTATAACCAGAATAAATTTTACTCTACCTACTAACTGGTAATCATCGGACAGGCGTTTCTTTTCTTATCGCTCCCTTTCTCTTACACATAGTCGGTGCAAAATAGTTGTTCAAGAAATGGTTAAAAATGTGTTAAAAATTGGCTCTGCAGAATGGCTCTGCAATGGTGATAGTAAGAATTTATCAAAAATAATTTCTTTAAATAATAAATTATTTATCAGATCACAATTTGTATATTACAGACACTGAGTAAGATATATTAATATTCACCGTGGTGAACACAAAATATCCAGATGCAGGTAAATTTAATAATTGATGAGGGAGATTCTTGTCTACTCAATGTAATGGGATGTGAATGTTGCATGGAGTGCTGGACCGTATGGGGAAAATATGTCAGTGTGTAAAACAGACCAGTGCCTCTAATTTTCTAGAAAACACTTAACAGGACATTACAACTAAACGGTTTCACAAAATAAGTTTAAGGTTCTACACTCAAAATGTTTATAGGAGGACTGATTTTCTTTCCCCCTCCAGGTCTTGTAGGCTGATGAAATAAATCCTTCCAAATGAAATGGTTCCTATAAGCTTAATCCACTGAGGGATTATTTGTTGCAGTTATGTGTTGAAATAAAAGGACATATACACCTTCACCACTACTTAGTGAATTGCAGAAATATACTGAGAGACGACATGCAGAGTCCAAGTTTTGTAGGAACCACATTCAGTCTGACTGTCAGCATGTGGGATTCTCAGTTTCTCCCGCCACCCTGTTTCTCCAGGAAGGATGCTCTTTGAAATGAATAGGAGATCCATGCTGGGAACGGTATTGCCAAAGGCTGTTTTTCTGATTTGAGGGATTGGTACTGTCAATAATCCTGCCAAATTAAGTTTTGATATGAAGTATGCATTTTGATTAACTTATTTTGAGAGAATGAATGAATCAAAGAACTGTTAGCCTTTACTTAAAAGTACATTCACTAGGAACTTCTCTCTGGATCTGTTAGAAACCATAATAAGGGCGGGGGAAGTGGCAGCTGTAATTCAGTGAAATAAGTGCCAACTCCCAATAAGAAATAGAAAAGGGGGTCTGGAAGGAGGGACCCTGTGTTGTGGAGTGATAGGACCTAACTGGGAGAAGGAGTTTTCCAGGTGGACAAGGAATAAGGAGTGAATGGCATGCTGAGGAGTTTAGATTGTCCTTAGTCAGGATACCCAAAGCATCAATGTAACCAAAACCTGTTTGGCTCAGTGGATAGAGTGTTGGCCTGCAGACTGAAAGGTCCCAGGTTTGATTCCCATCAGTCAAGGGCATGTACCTTGGTGGCAGGCACCTCCCCAGTAGGGGGTGTGAAGGAGGCTACTGATTGATGTTCTAACTCTCTATCCTTCTCTCTTCCTCTCTGTAAAAAAAAAAAAAAATCAATAAAATATATTTTAACACACACACACACACACACACACACACACACACACAACAAAGCGTCAATGCAGCAGCAACCACGTCTGCTTCGCTCAGCGCAACAATACTGGCGACTGGGAGATTGCCTGCTATTAGAGGTGCTTAATGTGTATCAAATAGGAGCCACTGAAGTTTTTTTTTTTTTTTGTTTTTTTTTTTTTTTGTTTTTTTTTTTTTTTTAGAAAAGGAGCATCCAATTAAGATTTAAATTTCAGGAACATTACGGACAGCAGTGGGGACACAGAAGAAAGGGTGTGTTTATTCTCTATTGCTGCTGGAACAAATTACCACAAACCCAGTGGCTTAAAACTGCAGATTTATTGTCTCCCAGTTCTTTGGGTCAGAAATCCAATGTGGGTCTCACTGGATAAAAATTGAGGTGTTGGCAGGGCTGTCTTCCATTGTGGAGGCTGAGGGTAATCCGTTTCCTTGGCCTTGCAGCTTACAGAGGCTGCCTGCATTCTTGGCTCATGGCCCCTTCCTCCCGCTTCCTGCAGCCACACTGTCTTGGACTCTTCCTCTATCTTCACATCTCTCTTAGATGACAGTCTAGAGATGCTTGCTTTTTTGAGGGGTGGGGGAGAGGTGGCTCATGTGATTAAGTTGAGTCCACTTGGATAATCCAACATAATCTCCCCCTGTCAGGGTTCTTAAACTTAATCCTACTTACTAAGTCCCTTTAGCCATGGGAAATAAAACAATCCTAGATTCTGGGAAATTGAAGGCCCTTATCCGGTCTACCACAGGGGCATGAAGGGGCTTCACAGTACTAAGTGTAAGAGAACAGTAAGGCAATTTTGACAGGGATAAACTAGTTCACTAAATTGTTTTTGCTTTTCCTTTTTTGCCTGAAAGATAGGCTATGTTTTGCATCTTCTTTATACTTAGTTGCGATCAATGGGACCAAGTTCTGACCGCTAGGAGTGCTATCCGCCATCACTAGGCCTGGCCCCTTCATCCTCCAGCCTTTCTCTCCCCGCTGGCGGGACCTGGAGGGCCCAGCGGAGCCCTGGGAGGCCAGGGGGAGGGTAGAGTCTCCAGCTAGAAGCTGCCGGGTTCCTTTGTGGAGCAGAAACCCTTAGCAAAGCACTTTGCACCACAATTTGCATAAGAAATAAAACTTTGTGTTTACCCTTTGAAATTTGAGAAGCATTTTCCAGAGGAAATAGCCTACCTGCCTAATATTGAAATTTGCACCTCCCCATGGGGTGCTGCTGTAGCAACAACAAATAAGAAATTGAGAGAGTTTGGCCAGTGGGCAGTGAGGACCCCAACATTACGGGCTTGAAATAGAGTCACCTATGTTGTGAAGGGGATAAACCCTAGGTAAGCTGTTGCATGGAATAACTTTGGAAGGCAGGATTCATACTTATGATTCTTATAGTTTTAGGACAGTGATTCTTAACCCCGGATACAAATTAGACTCACTCCCAGAGATTCGGTTCTTAACTGCTCTGTATTTTTGTGTTGGGGGGCCTGAGGATAATGGTGGCATATCATTATTTTAACAGTTTTTCAGATCATTTTAATGTGCAGCCAGGCTTGAGAACCAAAGCTCTAGGTCAGAAGTCAGCAAACTTTTTCTGTAGAGGGCCAAATAGTAAATATTTTGAGCTTTGGGAACAATACCATCTCTTTGACAAGTATTCAATTCTGCTGGCACAACATGAAAGCAACTGAGATAATATGTAAGTAAATAGATGTGTCTAAAATAAAACTTCATTTACAAAACAGGCAAGCAGCTGGATATTACCTGTGGGCCATAGAGCTGGTCCCTTCTCCAGGAGAAAGGCTCCTTTACCCTTTTAAAGATCACACAAAGCTTTTGTTTACATGTTATATCAAGTAATAATGACCATATTAAAATTAAAAGTGAGAAGTTAAAAATATCAATAAACTGACAATAATTATAAATCCCTTATGCGAATGTAAGTAACATATTTTATAATTGCATTTTTTAAAAATGAGTAAAAAGAATGGTATTGTTTTACATTTTTGAAAAACTCTATTATGTCTAGCTTAATGGAAGACATATGGGTTCAATTTTGCTCCTTCATTCATTCTCTTGTGAGACATTATTTTAGTGGATGTATCTGAAAAAAAGCTGGCCTCACACAATGTGTAGGTATTTCATGTTAGAAGACCAATTTTCTTCTTTTGAAGAAATATTTTAATAGCCTTTCAGGTAGTTGTAGATATTACTTGATATTACATAATAACTACCATAATAAATTTTTAAAAAGTTGATTGCAGCGGAAACCAGCTTGGCTCAGTGGATAGAGCATCGGTCTGCAGACTGAAAGGTCCCAGGTTCCATTCCATGCATGTACATTGGTTGCAGGCACATCCCCAGTGGGGGATGTGCAGGAAGCAGCTGGTCAATGTTTCTCTCTCATTGACGTTTCTAGCTCTGTATCCCTCTCCCTTCCTCTCTGTAAAAAAATCAATAAAACATACTTTAAAAAAAAAGTTGATTGCAGTGTGGAATCTGAAACCATATCAGTAAACTTGAAATTCACAAAAATCCATTGGTTTACTTACACTTTAAAGAGATCTTTAATATAAGCATGATTTTATAATATCTTCAATAGGTTACTTTGAAGATATTGTTTCATTGAGTTAAATCATTGACATGCATGATTCATTATGTAATATTTTTAAAAAAAATCACATTTGTTAACATCACCATTGAGCTTTTCAGAAATGTCTTTCAGAATTCAGAAACTATCAAGCTCATGGTGGTGGGTGCAAATTTTCCAAAATTTGAATTTTCATTTGAAAGCTCACATTTTATCATTGGCAAAAAATATTCTCAGGCTGTTTGCCTTCAAGTGAGAGGCTCACTCATTTATTGTCCAAGAAATGACTGCCAAATAGCCAAGTCTGGAAACCATATTTTATTTATCATTTGTTCTCTCAAGTAAAGAATGATGCTCCATAAAAGATAGATGAGTTCTGTTTGCAACTCAATGGCATATGGCTTTTCCTCCAGACAACCATTGCATTGTGGTCCGCAGCAGAGCTGTTCCGTGCTCTTTCCTTCCGGTCCCACAGAATATTTAGAAAACCTATACTCAAGGGTTGATATTTAACAAAGTAAGTAATTTTACTTTTTTACCAAGGGCATTTCCAAGCTAAATTGTTTTTTCCCGTTTCAAGTAAGTACATGGCAGCAGATATGATACAATGTCCAATGATATGACAAGGTTTAGTAGTGCCTCGATTTGTGCTAAAGCACCAAGTTTTACCCACCATTGTTTTTGTAGCATCAGTGCAAATGTTAACACAGGAAAAAAGGCAAATAACTTCCTTCTTTTTATGAAAATACTAGAGGCCCGATGCACAAAATTCGTGCAAGGGCTTTGGCCCTCGCAGCCCCAACTTCATCCGGAAGGTCATCCAGACGGTTGTTCTGCTGTTTGGTCTAAGTAGCATATTAGCTTTTCATTATATAGGATTTTTGACCTTGAGGATCCACTAAATGGGTCTTTGTCAGGGTTGTGCCAACCACGCTGTGAGAACAACTACCTTAGGGAAAGTGTTTTAAAAGAATTAGAGTGTTAGCATGTAACAGTTGCTATTGGCTTCCTTTGTGTTTCACAAAAGAGACACGCTCAGAAACAACTGGCCAGGATACAAGCTGAACAGAAAACAACAGGGAGAGCCCAAGGATCAGGGTGAAAAGTGGTTGGGAAGCCAGCTGCTTCCACATTCCAAATGGAGCCACAAAGGGCCAGTACAACTTCTTGGGCACATGATTTAATTCGACAGCAAAGATCAGATTAAAGGTGTGGCCTTCCCATAAGAAACCATAACCAACTAATTGCAGCAATTTAGCTGCAGTTGAGGAAAGCGATGGAGAGGAGCGGGGAGGGAGAGGAGAGACCTGAGAATTATAGATGGCGGTAAATACAAGAGAAGTCTATCAAGCTTTTGAAGAAGTTATATTGTCAAGAATCCAAAATAGACCAAAAAATACATCTGACTGAGCTGTAATGTCACCTTTTAGCTTGCAGACTTTTGGTAACACGCATTTCAGCAGTGCCCAAGGGGAATAAATAGTAAGAATTCCTAAGAGCAGAGGGCCAAGGAAGAAAGGGACAAGGGAACTATTCCAGAGACCAGAATCAAAGTTCAATCAAATAACTCATTCTCTGTCAGATTAGGGAGCTTCATAAAGCCTGCCAAGCAATATTTCAGAGTTGCAGTGGACTAGTGGACACTACTTGCTTGCCATTATTAGCTTTTTTGAATGGCAGTTTTAACTGCATTTATTCTCTCCCTGCTCCCATTGTCCACAAACTAAGCCCATAACAAGACTACCTTCTCTCTGCTCTCACCTGCCTGCCAGTTATAGGGTCTGGTGGAGGAGATGGTACAGCCATTGGATGGAAGGAGCCTGGTTTCCTGAATGGAGCAGATCCTGCCCATCAACTTGCACTGAATTGTAACATGACAAGGAAAAAAATTATTGTGCTAAACCATGGCGATTTTTGTCACCACATTCATTGTTACAACATTGCAACTACTCTGAATAATGTAGAGGCTAGTTCATGGATCTAAACATAAGAAATTGAACCAAGGCAGTGGCAGAAACTATTAAGAAGAAATAAATAGTTTGGAGGAAGAATCAATCAGCTCTCATAGACTGAGGAGAGGGGATGTGAGAGCAGAATGAAGGAGAGCAAGGAGTCTGGGATGGGTTCTGGATTTCTGTCCTGGTTCTTGTGGTGGAAGTTTTGAATGGTACTAATAGAACTTCAGTGAAGTTCAAAATGCAGTAGCAGTTTGGGGCTAAGAGCTTGAGAAGTCTGGAAAGGAGGCACATACAGGCAGTTACTAGGATACATAGGTGCTGGCTAAAGCTGTGGGAAGGAGCAGAAGTGGATGAAACTTGTTTAGAAGACAATTCAGAGGGAGAAGAGCACAGAGGTCACTTAATTAAGAGCAGCGAGACTACAGTCAAAAGAGAATAATAATAAATACCCAGAAAATAAGAAAAAATGACAGAAAAGAGTAGATCACAGAAGCCAAGTAAGTAAACAGTTTGAAGAATTATGAAATGGCAAGCAGTCAAATATTGCAAAGAGATCAAGTATAGTAAGAGCCACGTGTTTATTAGATTTTAAAATTAAGAGGGTATTGGTGACCTTCATGAAGATCATTTTAATGGAGCATTGACGTAAAATTCAGGTCACTGTAGGAGAAGAGTCTTACAATTTTATGGATGAAAAACAGACTGAAGGTGTGAAATCTTGACCAAGGTCATTAGTAAATGTTGGCTCTTGGCTTTGAAATCTTGCCTATCCAATGCTACCACACAGGCCCCTCCAACATTCCAAACTGAATCTGAAAAGTGCACTTAGCTAAGGTGCTGATTGATGGTGGTGATGTTAAAGCAAGATAAAAGAGAAGGCTTATAGAAAAGATCCATATTTGTTTTCAGAGAGAATGGTGTAGAGAAGTTACTAATTTTCTAAAACATTTTCTGAGTGAATATTTCTCACACATCCCCCAACCCCCATTTCTTCCCTCTTCACTCTCTGTTTCTTAAACTGATTCTATTCATTTTATTGGCAATTAGGAGTTAAATTTTATAAAATGAATGGTGTGTTAATGTTACTTTTTTTTTTTTTTAAGTAGGGTAATTTTGGTTTTAGAACACAGGGTATATCAATCTCCTAAAATAATGTTTAAGTAAGATGACTGATAGAACTTTTTCTCTCTAAAGTCTTATAATAAAACTTAATTAGTAAGATCAAAGGCTACAAAAGTTTAATAGCCACTTCACATTTACCAGATGCCTTGTTAGTAATTCAGTTTTAAAGTAGAAATCCTAAACCAGCCACAAATAGAGCCAAATGTTTTTAAGAGATTTAACTTACGATTTAAAAAAAATAAATATAATGAATAATCCTAAATGCTGTCCCAGAGCACTATTTCAAAATAAATACATTAGCAAAATAAACAAGACATGAATCAACCTGAAGAATCTCCTACTCTTCAGACTGCAGATCTTGTGAAGGAAATCACACCTTTCTTTATTTTTCTTTTCTTTTCTTTTCTTTTCTTTTCTTTTCTTTTCTTTTCTTTTCTTTTCTTTCTTTTCTTTCTTTTTTTTTCTTTTCTTTCCTTTTCTTTTCTTTCCTTTTCTTCCCTTCCCTTCCCTTCCCTTCCCTTCCCTTCCCTTCCCTTCCCTTCCTTTTCTCTCCCCCTCTCTCTCTCTCTCTCTCTCTCTCTCTCTCTCTCTCTTTTGTTAATCCTCACATTTTTCCCATTTATTTTTAGAAAGAGGCAGACACAGAGAGAGAAACATTGATGTGAGAGAGACACATTGATTGGTTGCCTCCTGCACATGCTGGGGATTGAGCCTGCAATGGAGGTATGTGCCCTGGGCCAGAATCAAACCTGTGACCCTTCAGTCCATGGGCCTATGCTTTAACCACTGAGCAACTGGCCAGGGCTCTTTTATTTAATATAAAAAATTTGTCTGAAATAAAAGAAAATAATTGGCATCATTTGAATCTATTATGCATTAAATTTGCTATTTTTCTACATGTACTGATTTTAACGTGTACTGATTCCCTAATCTGGAATGCCTGCTAAAATATCTTCATTAAGATGTGTTATATTTACTAGTAAAGAATCTTCCAGTTTGGAACTCAGAATACTTAATTTGGACTATGCACAAAGTCAAGAGTAAATGCAGTCAACATTTCAGCATTATTAAACATAAACTTGATACTGCCTTATATCAGTCACAGTTTTTGCTAGTATAATTCATTATTATTTATTCCCTTTGCATTTCTAGAGCAACTATTTCTATGAAATTTGTGCATTTGGATGAAGTGCCCAGTAGAAAAGAAGCATTTAAATTTTTTGAAGGCTGTGGTGTAGTGATGAGAAATTGAAAAGTAATCTGTTTTGATACAAAACAATTAAAAAAGGTTGTGTGCACACACGTTTGATGTATGTCCTGTTTTAAAGATGTTAAGCCCTGTCTGATTAACCATGTTTTCTTAAAACAGAGTGGCAGATGATAATCTTCTCTTAAAAATTAGTTAGTTGAGAGGAAACAATTTAAAAACAAAGGAGCACAACACTCCAACCTGAAAAATCTGTTTTTTTTTTTAAATAACTGCATATGTCTAAGTATAGATCTAAGTTGAAAAATATAGCTAGCATATATCAACTACACATGTTACACAGGAGGTAGGGAAATGGATGTGCTCCACATTTTAAGGTATACAATTTTGTAATGCATACTGCCATATGAGAAATGAAAACAAAGTTTATGAAAAATCAAAACTAAAATAAACTTATTTTTATTTTCAAACTCAGCTTCTTAGCAACTTTAAACCATTTTATAGTTATTCTCACCAAGAATTAAATTTGTCCTATTCTAACAATTAGTTTAGAAGCTCCCCAAATATTCTGCTTATGAAATTGAATATCTTACTTAAGAGCTGCTGATTTCAAAGAATATACCATGTTCATGGATTGGTAGAATCAACATCATTAAAATGTCCATATTACCCAAAGCAATCTATAGATTCAATGCAATCCCCATTAAAATACCAATGTCATATTTCAAAGACCTAGAACAAACTCTCAGAGAATTCATATGGAATAAAAAAGACCCTGAATAGCCATAGCAGTCTTAAGAGAAAAGAACAAAGTGGAAGGGACCACAATGCCAGATATCAATCTGTATTACAAAGCCACTGTTCTCAAAACTGCCTGGTACTGGCATGAGAACAGACATATAGACCAATGGAAACTACAGAGAACCCAGAAATTGACTTAAGACAGTTTCTTCAATAAATGGTGTAGGGAAAATTGGACATATGCAAAGAATGAAACTAGACCACCAAAGTACACCATTCACAAAAATAAATTCAAAATGGATAAAGAACTTAAATGTAAGATGAGAAACCACAAAAACCTTAGAAGAAGCCATAGGAAGAAAAATAGCAAACATATGTCATAGCAATATCTTTACTGATACAGCTCCCAGGACAATAGAAACTAAGGAGAAAATAAACAAATAGGACTACATCAAAATAAAAAGTTTCTGCACAGCAAAAGGAACCATCAACAATAACAAGAAAGCCCACTGCATGGGTGAACATATTTGCTAATGTTATCTCTGATAAGGGTTTAATCTCCCAAATTTATAGGGAACTCATATAACTTAACAAAAAGAAAATAAACAATCTAATTTAAAAAATTCAGACTTAATAGAATATGTCCTAAATAGAGGACATACAGAAGGCCAAGAGACATATGAAAACATGCTCAAAATCCCTAATCATATGAGAGATAAAAAAAAAATGACAATGAGATACCATTTCACACCCATCAGAATGGCTATCATCAACAAATCAACAAATGACAAGTGCTGGCAAGGATGTGGAGAAAAAGGAACCTTCTTGCACTGCTGGTGGGAAAACAGACTGGTGCAGCCACTGTGGAGAACAGTATGTAGTTTCCTCAAAAAATTGAAAATGAAACTTCCATTTGACCTAGTAATCCCATTTCTAGGAATATATCCCAAGAAAACAGACACACCAATCGTAAACGATATGTGCACCCTATGTTCATAGCAGCACAATTTACCATAGCTAAGCTTTGGAAATAGTTTAAGAGCCCAACACCAGATAAGTGGATTAGAAAACTGTGGTACATCTATAATGGAATACTACACTGCTATAAAAAAGAAGGAATTTTACCATTTGCAACAGCATGGATGGAACTGGAGAGCATTATGTTAAGAGAAATAAGTCAGTCGGAGAAAGATAAATATCACATGATCTCATTCATGTGTGGAATATAATGAATATAATTAACAAAAACAGAACCAAAGTCACAGAAGCATTGAACAGATGGTACAACCTATGAGGAAAGGCAGGGTAGGGGTGGTGAAGGGGTAAGAAATCAACCAAAGGATTTGTATGCATGCAAATGAGCGTAACCAATGGACACAGACAGTAGAGGGATGAGGACATGTGCTGGGGGGGGGGGGGTGAGAGGTCAATGGGGGAAAGAGAATACTCATGTAATACTTTAAACAATAAAGAATTTAAATAAAAAAAAGAGCTGTCCATTTCTATGAATATTTTTCAGGATCTATTATATGTTGGAAAGATAGGATTGCAACTTTTGAATATCAGCTCTCAAGACTAACATATTTTAAGAGATAACGAAAATAGAAATATTTTATGTTGATTTTGTTATATATTTCTGAAATTTTGAAGCAATAATCATGTTATTTATGCATGCAGATAAAACAATAAGGCTATAAAACTTTGGATCTTAAAATCAGAATAGTTGTCTTTTGTAGTATTAGTTATATATAATAAAGGCAAATGAAAAAAGTAATTGCTAATTTTTTATTTTATATTTTTATTGATTTGGAGAGGAAAAGAGAGAGGGGAAGGAGAGAGAGAGAGAGAGAGAGAGAGAGAGAGAGAGAGAGAGAGAGAGGAAGAGAGAGAGAGAGAATATTAATGATGAGAAAGAATCATCAATCAGCTGCCACCTGCAGGTCCTTATTGGCAATCGAGCCTGCAACCCCGGCATATGCCCCTGCCCCAGATTTGAATCCAGTACCCTTCAGTCCTCAGGCTGACGCTCTATCCACTGAGCTAAACCAGCTAGGGCAGTAATCTTATGACACTATTTTTAATTCATTCATCAAACAGCTCTGAAGTAATTTACTGTGACAAGGTATTATAACTACTTTCCTGGATGCATAACAAAAGTTTAGCCACACAATTGTTTCTATAACTTAAGGACTAATTCTTACTGTCACTGAAGTAAAGCTGCTTGGTGTGCATACTGAGTAAAAGGAAAAAACAAAGCAAACAAAACAAACAAAAAAGCACACACACACACACACACACAAAAAATGCCTGCCAGTGAATTACAAAAACTATTGTTTAAGTGGAACCAAAGGTTGTTGGTGCCATTGGCCACAACTATCTGAAAAAAAAATCACACAAAACACCCAAATGTCAAGCTGACCTCTGAATGGTTACTGGGTGAATGCCAAGGTTCAATGGTTTGTTCTGGATGAACATCAAGACTTGGGGACGCTAGCCCAACACTTTGGTTAGAGCTTTTTCTTCCATTAGAGTAGTTTAGAAAAGTGTTTCAAGTGTGACTTGCTCTGAACCTTCATGGTTCTATTTTTATCATTATATTAAACAAATGAAAGCACTCCATATTCCCTTTCCTTACATTCATATGGGGCTACAGCTGCATGGCCTTCTGTAGTTAGGAATCATTGTTGATAGCACGACTATGAATATTGTAAATTCAGAACTTGAGAGACAGAAAATAAAATCATTATGGGCTGTGATGCTCTCTGAATAAGACAGATACTGGTGGTATAAATGATAGTAATTGGGCTATCTATGGAGGTGGGTGGGAACAAGGTCCAAGGGACCTCTCTGAGGAGATGACAAGTAAATTGTGGTCTGAAGGATGAAGAATTGTACAAAGAAGCAGGGAGAGAGTCTGTAGGTAGAAAGAAGTGAAAGGTAGATGTCTGAGGAGAAAGGAGCTTGTTGATTAGGAACAGAAGAGAGGGTAACTCACATTTCCCTGGAAAGAACTTTTCTTATTTAGATTAGTCCATAGCCAATGGAGAGTACCCTGCTATCAAGCAGATAGCTTTGGTCCTGCTACACTAACCAACCGTCCTCAGTGTTAGCCCCCATAAACAGCTAGATTCATTTCTCACTCACTCTGTATGTCCATCGGAGGCTGGCCAGGGGCTCTGCTCTGCCTCCTCATCCACGGCAGGACTCATGCTGACGAGCAGTCTCTGCCTGGAACCCTGAGGTCACGGTGACAGAGTAGAGAGGGGAAACATAGCACGTCAAGTTCGGGCTCTTAAACCAGCCACACACATCACTTCCACTCCCATTCCACCGGCCAATGCAGTGACTAATCTTGTCAGCCAGGAAGTAGACTCTCCCCTGTGCCCGGAAGAGGAGAGAAACCGTAACTGGTGGTGAGCAGCGGGCGTATCTCCCATGGGGGTCAGTGAACAAGAACATCCTGAAATTGCATGCATAATGTGTGTGTGTGTGTGTGTGTGTGTACGTAGACACCTTTTCCTTGTCTCCAGGGAAAAGGTCTATTGCTATAATCAGATTCTCAGAGGGATCGCTGACACAACAATGATTAAAAACCACTGGACCAGTTGAAAACTGTCATGTAAACAGATAATTGCTCTACAAGACAATTTGCAGCATGAGTGAGAGGCTGAAACAATTAAGGAATTATGCATGCGTGCATATGTGTGCGCAGGTGCGTGCCTGGCGATAAGAGAAACGTTGAGCAAATCTGCAGGCTAGAGGGTAGAAGCCAGAGGACAGAGCGTGATGGATTAAAGAACAGAGGTCTGAGGACAAGTGACTGATGTAATGAGGTCCAGAAGAAGCCTGAGGAGATGGAGTTCAATATTCTCTGGAAGTAGCAACTTCAGGGGCTAGAAGAGATACCTCGCTTCTTGTGGGAGGAAGGAAGGAGAAGGCGGGTGGCCCTCTGGGTCAAGCTGCAGGTGGAGGGGAAGGAGAGGACCTCTATGTTGTCTGTGACGTACGGACAAGGACAGTTACGTAGGAGGGGATCATGGGCATGTTGATAGTTTGGAACAGCTGTAAGGGAAATCGGACACAGAGCTGACTGGGGACAAACAGAAAGACTGCCAGTAGCCCGGAGGGTCCAGCTGATGTCGGAGAACATAGACTTGACGCAATGCCAGTGAACAGAGTGAGGGGATTTTTCCTAATTTGTGCTCAGCTGTCTGGAAGTAGAGCTGAGAACGTTACTGTTGAGCTGATCCAAGGCTAGGGATTAGCAGAACAGGTGCAGCAGCATGCTTTGCTGATAATATAAAGTTCAGGAATCTCTGGGCAGGGAAAAAGACCGAATTTTGCCTTTTAATTTTAACAGAAATAATGAGAAGCAAAACTTACCCCTATAGTTCTCCTTTCTGAGTTGCAGTTCTTGCTCCCTGTACAACTTGTTTTTGTTTTGAATTTATAATGAATAGGTCTAATAATATAACCAATATAGTTAGGAGTAAATAGCTAGCTTATTTCTTTTCTTATTGTTTAGGTAAAACCAATCATGTCAACCCACCTAAGAGTGTTCCTAATACTCTCTTACTCCACTAGTGAAATCTGACAGAAAAAAGGTAAAAGGAAAAACATGAAAGCTCTAAAAAAAGATAATTACATATTCAGAGGCATAAATATAGAATTGCTTAGCTAGGCATCTTGCTATTAATTAGCATGCCATCAATTTTGCTTCCTTGAGTGATTAAGTAAGACATTGTATTTAGAGAAACCATTAAAGGAAGACAAAGGAAAAACATCTGTAATAGTTTAACTCAGTGCAGACTGCAGTCTGAAATGGCATTGTGTTACTTCTCTCTTTTCCCAGTTGCCTGCCAAGTCCCTGTGTTTTCCTGATCTCGATGCGGTTACATCACAAGCATTTGGTGAAAATGGTGTTGCTGTTCGTCAAAGCTGCATCTGCATATGGCAGGCAGACACAGCCGCAATAAAAATAATTCTGGTTTCCTGAACCACTTTGCTTGAAATCTGTCATTTTATTTTCCATTTCCTCCGAATGGAGGTTTCTTCTCTTAAGTGTCTATTGAGGACTGGCAGGTGAGGTAGCAAGCCACGTCTATCATTTAGAATTATGTTTGAAGCTGAGATTAAATATGACTTTTCCCATCCTTCCTCAATAGAAAGAAGTTAGCAGGAGGGCACGCGAGTTAAACAGAGATTGTTGCTGCAAATGGCTCTTTCCCAGAAGGCCCTCTCTTGGAATTTCAGTTGTTGATAACTAGCAGGTTTCATCTCTAGGAACTCAGATAAGTTCCTTTGCGCTTCTGGCCTGCCAGCTTGTAGACGGTCTCCAGCTGAGGCAGTGCCACCAGAATGGATAGTAGGAGAATGTATGCGGCTCTCTATTTATCCAAAAGTATGATAATTTGAGGGAAAATTAAAATCGTCAGTTTTTCATTACACCCTACTGCTCTCAGTGCTGGTTATCTAATCATACCGCACAAACATACTTCTGCATAAAATTCTGTAAACGGAGGGAAAAGCCAAGAAAAGAGGGGAATTGATGTCTTGCCAAGGACCACACTGTATGTTTAGGGCAGGACTGGGCACCTGAGTCCCCTGACTGATCCGGCTGGAGTCTGCCTGCTCTAGCCCAGGACAGCAAGCTTGTGGATGCTGAGATTATGAAGTTATGCTAGAGGCAAGGACAATAGATTTTATTTATCTTTAATTTTTAAAACACACATTTTTATTGATTTCAGAGAGGAAAGGAGAAAGAGAGAGAAACATCAATGATGAGAGAGAATCATTGATCGGCTGCCTCCTGCACGCTCCACTCTGGGGATTGAGCTGCCACCCAGGCATGTGCCCTGACCGGGAATCAGACTGTGACCTCCTGGTTCACAGGTCGATGCTCAATGACTGAGCCACGCTGGCCAGCAGGACAATATATTTTAAATATACAAACATTGACTTGCACGAACCTGTTCCAGAAGCCGAAGGACTGTGGCGCTTTGAGGACAGTTCATCTTTTTGCAATCTAGGCTTCAGCTCAATGCCTGGCATATCAATAGATACCTAGTCAATGGTGAGTAAATTCTGTCGAATAAATACAGAGCCTTTAAACATGTAAATCAAATACACCATTCTCTGCTTAAAATGCTGCAGCAGCTTCTCATTTCTCTCAGAGTAAAACTCCAAGCCACAAACTAGGCAATCTGGTCTTCGCTACCTCTCAGATGGCATTTCCTCTTCCCTTCTTCCCCTCCTTTGGCTCCTTCTCCACAGGAGGTAGCTCCCTTTGCACTGGCTGTTCTCTGTGCCTAGACTCTGACTCTACATGCATAAAAAGCTACCTCCCTTATTTCCTTCAAGACTGCCCAATGGCCCAGTGATCCCACTTCTAGGAATATATCCTAAGAGACCTGAAACACTCATCAGAAAGAATATATGCACCCCTATGTTCATAGCAGCACAATTTACAATAGCTAAGATTTGGAAATAGCCTAAGTGCCCATCAGCAGATGAGTGGATAAAACAACTATGATACATTTACACAATGGAATACTACATGGCAATAAAAAAAACAAACACAAAAAACAAAACAAAAAAACAACTCTTAACATTGCAACAGCATGGATGGACCTCGAGAGTATTATGCTGAGAGAAATGAGCTAGCCAGAGAAAGATTAGTATCACATGATTTCACTCATATGTGGAATCTGATGAACAGCATAAATTGGTGATCAAAAATAGACCCAGAGACATAGAAGCATGAACAGACTGTTGAACCTCAGAGGGAAGGCAAGGGAAGGTGGGTGGGAAGAGATCAACCAATAAACTTGTATGCAAATATTATAACCCACGGACACAGACAATGGGATGGTGAGGGCCTGGGGGGAGGGATTGAAAGAGGTTAATGAGGAAAAAAGGAGGACCTATGTAATATTTTCATCAAGAAAGATTAACAAAAAAAGACTTTGACCAAATGTCACTTTTTATTAAAAGGCATATTCCCACTGCCCCTTTAAAAATTGCAGCCCTTTTTCAGCTCCCTGCCCACACTCCTGATCTTCCTCAGCCTGCTCTATTTCTTTCATAACACTATCATGTCCTAACTTTAATTTGCTATATTGTTTACTTAACTGTTAAGTGGATGTTTTGTTGTCTGTCTTCTTTTTGTTAGGATGTTAGCCTATGAGGGTGAGGATTTTTGTCTTTTTATTGTTCACTGGTATCCCTGGTGTTTCAACACCCAGAGGGTGCTTTTTAAATAATTGTTGAATGAATAAATTAATAAAACTGGATTAGGGAAGCAAATGAGTGGGGAAGTGCAAAGGATCGGGTTTAAGACAAGTATAAAGGTGAATGAACCATAATTCCTGGTAAATTTATAGAGAGGTAAACATTCATTTTCCTATTACTAGTAAAAAAGTTCTTGCAAATTGAGATAAACCTGGCCAACTTTTAGAGTCAAAGCTACAAACATTCATCTTATTAACTGTTGAGTTCTCTTGTTAACAATGTGCTGGTTAATCCCTGAGAAATTTAGACAGAGAGCACATGTATAAATTGGCATTTTCCAAAGTGGGTAGGAGGCTCTCTGCATTAAGATTGTTGATAAGTATTAAGGATCCTGAGCCTTATCCAGTTTGCTGAATATTCTATAAGGATTAGATCCCTAGGGGATTTCCATGCATGCTAAAATGTGAGAATTATTACTATATAGCACATGTATACAAAACAATGGGAATATACTAAAACAGTATCTCTCAGTTGCACAATTATTCCACAGGAAGCTATTAAGATTGCAGTTGTTTTTTTTCAGAAAGCATTCTTAAAATAATAGAGTAGATAAACAATGAGTGAAATTGATTTTTAAAAACTATATAACAGGAATTCTCAGGACTTTTGATCTGCTGACATGATTGTGAATTCCCAGCAGGAGGATATAGTATGCTGCATCCCAGATTCACTTCATCATGCACACTCTTTTTAGGCACCTCTTACTAACTTTTGGGAGTGATTTATCTTTAAAGAAAAAGTCTGGGCATTTCTGTTATAGATAATATCAGAGATTCAGTTCCTGATTCTAGCAATCTATAATTCTTTGTAATTCTGTTTCCTTTCTTATTACCTCCCTTAGTTTGTAATCTAATTGGGGCTTTTTACACCCCTGAGCGAGAGGTATGAAATAGTGTATTTGTATTTCATGGTTCCCAGGACTCACCTTGCCAATGAAAAAGGTCTTTTGCATTTGTGTGTGTGTGTGTGTGTGTGTGAGAGAGAGAGAGAGAGAGAGAGAGAGAGAGAGAGAGAGAGAGAGAGGGAGGGAGAGGGAGAGAGAGAGAGAGAGAGAGAGAGAGAGAGAGAGAGAGAGAGAGAGAGAGAACAGCAGGAGGAATGCCAGTAGAGAGAGAGAACACAGAATAAATAGCCTGTGTAAGTATACCTGAATGAGTGGGTTTGCTTGTTAAAGACACATTTGGTAGATTAGTAAGTGATGCTTCCATCCTTTGTGTGAGGCTGTATGTGTCAGTGGGTGCTCGCATATAAAAGTCTCCCTGGGTGTAAGTCCAGGCGGGGCGGCTTCTCCAGCGTTGATCACTGCTATCTATTCCCTCTGTCGCTTTCCACCCCTCTGGCACGGCCCATGGAAACAAGATGGTCTATGTGCCTGGAATGAACAGCCTTCTCCCGCTCTGAAAGGCAGCCGAGGTCCGCGGCACATTACATCCTCCCGGGTAATGGAAGGACCCGCACGCGGGCCATCGCTGTCTGCGGCGTAATGAGCCGAGCGGGAGGTAATGAGAAGTGACTGTCACGCCGTCTCCGGGGCCCGCTCCTCCCGCCGCGCAATTACACGGTGACCCTAGAGGGAGACGGAGAAGGAGGAGGCCACACTCCCCCGCTTCCTGCGGGCCTGACAATCAGCCCCAGATCACCAGCAGGAGCTGACAGGCAGCGGGCTCATCTGACAGCCCAGAGGGCGTGCGTGCGAGGAGGTACGTGATGATAATGCGGGAGGCGCTCTCCGCAGCCACAGGCTGTTTTCCGGGCGGGCTTGGCCCGGTGCCTGGAAGAGGCCAGCAGACCAGGACGGTCCTCTCCGGCTCCCCCCTGGCCGATGCTTCGGGGTGAGAACCCGAGGGTCCAGGGAGCGCGCTGGTGGGCAGAGCCAGCTTTAGAGGAAGGCCCGGGCGGCTGTCCCCCAGAAGCTCTAAGTGATGGAAGTAACAGCTCCCGGACGCCCGGTCTCCCCAGTCCTGTTTCGGAGTTTCCTTTCACAGAGAATGTTCATGATAGGGACCATTTCCACAGGCTTTCTTCTAGTGTTGAAAGGGACATGGTCGGGCTGCAGAAAAGGGAAGGGGTTGCCCGCAGAGTCAACTTTCATTGATGACTGACTGATTGATTGATTGATTGATTGATTTTTAAATATATTTTATTGATTTTTTTTTTTACAGAGAGGAAGCGAGAGGGATAGAGAGCTAGAAACATCCATCAGCTGCCTCCTGCACACCCCCTACTAGGGATGTGCCCACAACCAATGTACATGCCCTTGACCAGACTCGAACCCAGGACCTTTCAGTCCACAGGCCGAGGCTCCATCCACTGAGCCAAACCGGTTTCGGCTCATTGATTTATTTTTAAAATATCTTTTATTGCTTTCAGAGAGAAAGGGAGAAGGAGAGAGAGACAGAAGGAGAGAGAGAATCATTGATTGGCTGCCTCCTGCATGATCAGGAATGGAGCCCGCACTTAGGCAGGTGCTGGGGCCGGAGTCCAGCCGTGACCTTCGGGTTCACAGGTCCACCTCAACCACCGGGCCCCCACTGCCGGGCCAGCGTCCGCTTTCGGAGAGAGAGCATACAGAAGGAGCAAAAAGGCGGAAGCCTCTGAGAATTCTTCTCATTGTCTTCATGTTGCTGTGATAGCTGAGGCCGGCCCATGCTCTGAGGGAAGCCTGGCAATGGTGAACGGGCACGAGCTGGGCTGCTGGGTTGCTTGGCACCGAGAGAGAGAGAGAGAGAGAGAGAGAGAGAGAGAGAGAGAGAGAGAGAGAGAGAGAGAGAGAGAGAGAGAGAGAGAGGGAGAGAGAGAGAGAGAATTGCAGCGCAGGCCGCCTGCTGGCAGGGCCACCCCATTTTCCACTCCTCTGCGCCTCGTTGCGGAAAGCCCCCAGGTGGCATTAGGGAGAATTAGCGTGTAAATCGTGCAAATCGCAGGGCCTGCTAATTCCTCACCACTTCATTAGCTGACAGTTCAAGGAAAGCGCCCTCCTGCCATTCACCTCCCGACCGGGTGCTGGCACGTCTCATCAGCGGAAGCAGAGTTCAGCCGTGTGGCGCTGACATGCTGGTGACTTCTGCTTCTCCCCATCATGCGTGCTGGTTTATTCCCTGACCCTCTCCTGGCAATTAATTACCTACTGGAGGTCCCTGGGACTTCTCCCTGAAATCTCTAGGTTCAGACTGGGTTTAGTGTCACCAGGAAAAGGTGGAAAATGATCCTGTCCTTTTTTAGAATGGGTCCAAAGATGTGCCATGGAGAGGAAACATAAAATAGTACCCTCTATTTAAAGGACACTCTTTTACAACATTACTACTAGCTCATATGTTTTGAACGCTTACTATGTGCCAGGCATTATTCTAAGTACTTTATAGGTCACTAGTGGTGCATGAAAATTCATGCATGGTGGGGTTGTCCCTCAGCCTAGCCTGTACTCTCTCCTTTCTGGGACATCCCTCTCACAATCCGGGACTGCTAGCTCCTAACTGCTCACCTGCCTGACTGCCTCATCAGCCCTAACCACTCTGCCGGCTGGCCTGCTCACTCCCAACTGCCCTCCCCCCTTTGCTGGCCTGCTTGTCCACAACTGCTGCCTTCTCTGCTGGCCTTCTCACCCCCAACCGCCCCCCTTCCCCCCGCCAGCCTGCTTGTCCCCAACTGCCCCCCTTGCTGACCTGATCACCCCCAATTGGCCCCCATGCTGGCTTGCTTGCACCCAATTGCCCTTCCCTCCTGGCCTGATTATCCTTAACCACCTCTGCCTCGGCCCCACTACCTTGGCTTTGACCGGAAGGATGTCGGTAGGTCTCCTGGTCTAATTAGCATATTACTCCATTATTAGATTATTAGTATAGATTATATACTCACTAGAGGCAGGGTGGGAGGTGTTCCTTAGCCCAGCCTGTGCCCTCTTGCAATCTGGAACCCCCAGGGTAGGGTCCCTAGGCCTGGCCAGTGATCAGGGTCTATCAGGGCTTTCCTTCCCCTGGCTGCTGGCAGCTGGCCCTGCCCCCGCCACTGCCACTGCTTGCCATCTGTAACCTAGGCCTCCCTCTGTGGGTCCATGGGGGGGCGATTGGCAGATTATGCTTTTATTATTACAGATTTGTATTTGATACAGGAGGAAACTGAGGCACAGAGAGGTTGAGTTTGTTGCTTAGGACACACAGTATTTGAATACATGAAGCCTGGATCCAGAGCCCACACTCTTAAGTACTAGGGTATTTTGCCATAATTAGTCAGTCACTTACTTAATTCCTGGATTAACTGAGCAAAAATTAATGAAGCACCAACTATGTGTTACTTAATATGCCAGAGCTTAGCCTATTAGAGTTTAGCTGCCCATCCTTTTATTTCAATTTCCATGTCCGAAGGCAGTGTGGAGCACCCACTGTGTTTCCATGGTTGTGCTCATGTAGATACAAGAGAAGTGTGGGGTGTGATCTTGCCATTGAGAAATGTACAGACATGTAGACCAAGGGCTGACAAACTTTCCTCTGTAAATGGTCAGATAGTAAATATTGTTGGCAATGAAGGTCACATGGTCTGAGTCCCAATAAATGTAAAAGCAGCTTTAGCCACTATGTAAGTAAATGAGCAATGTGTGTTCTAATACAACTGCAGAAATAAGCAGCGGGCCATATTGGGCCCATGGGCTTCCTGATAAAGGGGCCCTAAGAGAAGAATGTAGAACAGTCAGCAGTGATAATGTGACTGAAAGCAGAGCTCTGTGGGTACTACCTGTCTGGCAGGTGAGGTGCACAGATGTAGCAAAGGGTCAGGGAGCACAGAGACCAGTGTAGTGTGCATTTTAATTAAGAGGCAGATGGTTTTTGGAGATGGAGCCTGACCCTCCACTAAAGGATGGAAAGTATGCCACTCCCAGCTGTGAAGCTGTAAGGTGGCTTCATGAACCAGTTCATGGTTCTTATTACTATGGGTAACAGGCAAGTTGGTTGTCTTATTTCCCTCTTCCCTTCCTTCCTGGCTAATAGAATTCCACTTTTGTTTGGTACCTTGAGTTGCTCAGCTCCAAGCAATGCTGCATCACTGATTAAAGTTAATCTTAATAATTATATCCTCAAATTTTCCAGCTATATGACCTAGTTCTGATCAAAGTGCCTGCTGGGTGAAGTGGGGGTGGAATGATTGGGAAACTTTTAGCTTTTCTCATCAAAGGGACAGACAAAGTTCATGCCACATACGGCTCCTGTTTTCCTGTCACAATGGGAACATGAAGATGAGCGAGGGCAGCCTTTCTGGGGCGACTGTGTTGTAGATGGGGGCTGGGGGCAGAGAGAGGTAGCCACTGAGTAGCTGCGTGGTAGCTGGGCTGCCTGCCTCTGGCTTCTTTGTTAAGAGATAGCTACATCTATATATTTTTATCATGTTATTTGCAATAACTAAGCATATATATATATATATATATATATATATATATATATGCTTAGTTATTGCAAATAACATTTATTGCAAATAATATTGTTTCAAGCCACTCTTAGTTGATTAAAAAGCGTGTCTTTAAAATTGTTCCAGGAGAACTAACTAGAATTTACTTACTCCTAGAATTTTCCCATTTCCTTAGCTATATCAGAAAACAGTGCTAAATCTGATAAGAATTATTTCTAATAGTTTTCATCTTCTTGTTAAGTTCCTTCCCCACAATATACTAATTAAGAGAAAAAGAGCATATTGCACAAGCCCATTTTAAATTAATATCATTAAGTTAAACATCATTCACTTACACTCTTAATGTATATGTCTTTAAATCTGTATGACAAGGGGTCAATAGTGGTTGTGCCTGGGTTATTGATTTTCTGTAGGTGTCAGGATTAAGAGTGTGTTCTTTTGCTTTGCTTTATTTTTCTAATTATTATAGAGAAAATACACAAACAGAAAAAAAAAAAGTATAAAATGGCACTGACAAAAACTAAACTCATTTTATGTGAAGGCAAGCTTTTTTTCTGGATGACACTATTTTCCTCTCATTTCTCCCTTTGGTTTTCTAATCTCACTTCTTACAATTTTTTTTCTTTTTACCATATTATTGGTTGTTTTTGTTGTTGTTGTTTGTTTCATAAATGTTATCTTTCTGTACATTTTGCTGTTAAGTGAGTTCCACAGTACGATGTTGTGAGTGTAAAGTTGGGTCACATGTTACTAAATGTCACCCGATTTTCTCTTATAGTCACTCATTCGTTTAATAGATGTTGTAGTGTGGCTGTTATGCACCAGCCTCTGTTCTGTGTGTGACAGAATGAGGAGGAACAAGCATTTGGAGCTGTGTACTCCTCCTTGCTTTGGGCTGTCACATATCACTCATTCTGTAAGGCCAGTATAAATGCTGCCTCCCCCAGGAAATCTGAAGTGACCCACTCATTGAGGATTAACTTACCCTTCTACATTTCCATCAAGCTATTGTTTCTACCAGTCTTTGCTTATTTTTGTATTGGTGGCACATTAGGTTTATTGGTGTGCATCCTTGTCTGGGCTGTGAATTCCTTTAGAAGAGCTGCTGTGTCATTTTGGCTTTTCCTAGATCTGTGTTGCTTCTTTAAACAAACATGCCTTTATCCACAGTAAGGGTGACAGGCCACATAAATTACATGCTCAGATACATGCTCTCTGTGCAGAATGTCCTGAACTTGACCCATACATTGTCATATGTTAATCCTCAATTTTCCCAGATGCCAATAGGCACCAATGCCACTTGTCTCTCTGATCTTCTCTGTGTTCTTCAGGTAGGTTTCATCCCTGGTCTTTTCTAAAACTCAGCTGTGTCCCCTCCCGAACTTTCTTACTTCGCAGGGAGACTCAGGCCCTGCAGAGGGACCCTCAGACTGACTATATTTAACTCTTATTAAGCCCTTACTTAATAATGTATTTAATAAATAGGTGGATGATCAAGTGAATGTTCATAGAAAGCCCACACTTAAAAACTTGATGCTTTTAATAGCAAGTTTGGTGGGAAAGAAAATCAAAATACTATTGGCTGCAGGCGGTGTTTATGGAAGCGTGAGGAGGCACACAGATATGGTGGCACACAGGCCAGTGCTCTCCTGAGCACATGCTTGTTGGTGTGGTGACCCTCTTTAAGTGAGTGAGAAAGAAAAAAAAAAAACACAACTTTTTTTCTAATCGAGTTAGATCAGGAAATTGTGGCAATTTTTGGAATGTCAAGAGTAAAAATAAGAAAGAAAGAATTAATCCTGTTAGCCCCAAAAGGGAAGCTGTCACCACCAAAGCTGTAACTCTCTAAATGAATGTAACACCTCTGAAAACTCCTACCACTGTGCCAAGTGTTTACATGTTCTCTGCGAATGTGGCGTCAAGCAGCAAGTGGTTTTGGTGGAGAAGCACACCATCTGCGTGATCACCCACCCTTGCTAGAGTGCTCTGAACTCAGCATCTCCATCTACAGCACTCCTCCTCGCATGGTTCAGAATGGGTGTGAGGAAGTGAGGGAAAACAACCAGCTTCCTTGAAACTCAGACTCCATCTGACATCTTTCCAGACACCTTTCTTAACCACATTTAGTGCAGTCCTGGAAGGTAACCTGTTCACAATAGGTTTACAAATAGTTAAACAGGATGGCCTGACCTAGAACATCAGCGGCTGCCTTCACCATCACTCAGTCTGGAAGGGGGAACCAGATCATCATTTGGTTCGCATTTAAATGAAAGTCTGTGTAGTTGTGGGAGAAACAAGTCCACAGAAGTTATATGTGTGCCCTCCAGGCAGATGAACGAAAATGGTTTTACTAAATACTTCATTGTTAGTATCGTAGATGTGTCTCTTTGGAAAAATAACACTAAATAATTTTGATGAAAATACAAAATCAAGAATGAAAGACTGTATTCCATCCTGTGCTTTATATTTTGCTTATTTAAATATTCCACAGATGCCCTTGCTAGTTAGGCTCAGTGGATAGACTGACTGAAAGGTCCTGGGTTCAATTCTGGGCTAACGGCACATATCCGGGTTGCAGGCTCGATCCTCAGAAGGGGATATGCAGGAGGCAGCCAATCAATGATTCTCTCATCATTGATGTTTCTATCTCTCTCTCCCTCTCCTTTCCTCTCTGAAATCAATAAAAATATATACTAAAAATATTCCACAGGCATTCACACAGGTATTTTATTTGAGGATAAGTTCATCCTAATTTCAGAAATGAAATCTAAAGTTTCACTCATCTAAATGTACATATCAGTAAAGGCTGTCACCCCTTATGAATCATGTCCTCACTTGCCTGCAATTGATGCGGTGACATCATGTCCTTTTGGGCTGCTCAGAAGCCATGTTGGGTGAGGAAGGGACATTCCTTACATAAGTGGGGCAGCTTTTCCCACTTTGCCCCCAGGCCTATCTTGCACTTTTCCTGTCTGGAAGGTAGAGCAATGTCAGTGTTGAAAAAAAGCACACTCCAGGAATGAAGTGATGGTAACTAAAGAATTTGAGAAGTGGTGGGTGTAAGATGTGTCATTCTACATTTATGTGATAAATTCAAAACAGCTCTTTAATACAATCAGAAAATGAGTTGTCATTAATATTTTCCTGCAAACTCGGGGTAAGGCTTGCCACCATCATGAAGCACAGTGACAACCTTTGAGAGAGTCATTAGACACTGGTATTCCTGGGTGGCTTGCTGGCTCAGGAAGCCATGCTAGTGATGCAACCAGTGTTACAGAAATTAGGTTGGGGAACTGCAGAGGCAAGAAGATCTATATCATATCAATACAAACATACTCCAAGGAGTTTTGGCATTCTGAATCTTGACAGCATAGCTATTCCCCCCCCCCCCCCCATCTCCCCTCAGTGGGAAAACAAAAACAAAGCAAAACAAAAATCCGTAATTATTTTTACCCTTCAATTAGGTCAGGAACTGTCAACAACTTTTGGAATATCAGTACTAAAAATGAGAAATACAGAATTAATCCCGCTAACACAACATAAAGCACGATTGCCATGGAAAGATAATGACAACGTAGTTACCAGCCCTGAACAGGAAGAGGGGGCACCTGGACACTGGGAAGAATCTTCACCTGCCTGGATTGGATAGTAAATCAGTCCACCTTCTCCACTTAGGATTTTAAATCTTCTTCGACAGATCACTATACCTCATGTGGGCCCATGTATTATTAATGCATGCTATTTATCTATTTATTTTATTTGTGAGTTTATTTTATTTTTTATTTAAAAATTGGGGTAACATTGGTTAAGAAGGTTAGTTTTTCAGGATCAGATTCTGATCCATAATCTTTATATTGCATTGTGTACCCACCAACCAAAGTCAAATCATTTTCCGTTGCCATATATTTTGCCACCTTTACCCTTTATTCCTCCTACACCCCCCTCCCTTTGATGACCACTATACTGTTGTTTGTGTCTGAGTTTCAGTCTTATATCACATATGAGTGAAATCCTATGGTTCTTAGTTTTCACTGACTGACTCATTTCACTTAGCATAATATTCTCAAGGTCCATCCATGTTTTTGCAAACAGCAGTATTTCATATTTTCTTATGGCTTTGTAGTAATCCATAGTATCTATGTACCACATCTTTTTTAAATTATTCATTGTTTTTTGCTTTTATTTTTTAAAATCTTTATTGTTGGAAGTATTACACAGGTCTTCTTTTTCCCCCTTTAACCTCTTCCAGCCTGCTCCCGTTTTCCCTCGCCCCCAGGCCCTTACCACCCCATTGTCTGTGTCCATGTGTTATGCATATATGCACTCAAGTTCATTGGTTAATCTCTTCCCACCCACCCTCCCCTGCTGTACCACTTCTTCTTTATCCAATCTTCTACCAAAGGACACTTTCTATGTCTTAATTACTATGAATAATACTGCAGTGAACACAGAAGTTCACATATCTTTATGAATAAATGTTTTCAAAGTTTTTGGGTAGATACCCATAAGAAAGATTGCTGGGTCGTATGGTAACTCTAGTCTTAATTTTTTGAGGAACCTCCATACTGAACCAGGAATGAATGAGAGTTCCTTCCCCCCCCCCCCCCCCCCCCCCCCCCCCCCCCGCCCAATCTCTCTAACACTTGTTATTGCTTGTCTTGTTGATGATAACCATTCTAACAGGTGTGAGTCTGTGAGACCTTGGTCTTAGAGGAGATTTTATAAATTTGACCTCAAAGGCAAGGGAAGCAAATGCAAAAATAAATGGATGGGATTAAATTAAATTAAATTAAAAAGCTACTGTAAGTGAAATAAACCACTAACAAAACCAAAAGGTAACCAACCAAATAGGAGGTGATATTGGCAAACAACACCTCTGACAAGGGGTTAATAAGAAAAAAATATAAAGAAGTCATACAACTCAAAACCAAACAAACAACCCAATTTATACAAGGGCAAGAGGTTCTGAACAGACACTTTTCCCAAGTAAACATACAAATGGCCAACAGATATATGAAAAGATGCTCAACTTCAATAGCTAATACTAAAATTTTAATGCATTTTTAAACCAAATTGTTTATATCGACAGAGGATCTGCAAAAAAAAAATTAAAATGAATAAATAAATAAATAAGTAAATCTGCCAAAGACCCCATACTCTCAAGAGATTGCCCTGACCTGGAGAACCAGATGGACTTTGAACAGTATTTGATAGTCTATACATAAATATTGAAAGGATGTTTAACAATCAGATTTTATTTCAGAATTATAATATGCAAAGAGACCAAGTAGGATGAATTAGTGGGTGTACAAGGAAAGATCATAGCTTGGAAGGGTAGGAGACCAATGCAATTGTCCATTTGAGGGCTGACCCATAGTGTAAGTAAAGGGACTGACATTTCAAACTTAAAGCAAAATGAGCATGTTTATGTGGTTAACAGATTAGTGCCATCTGAAGAATAAAGAGGGTTTTTTTGTTTGTTTGTTTTTTTGAGGGGAGAAATGCATTTAGGATTTTATGCTTTGGAACACTGGTTATTTAACTTGAATTTTAAGAATGATGACACCAGTGGAAAGTCTTAATACTGCTTGCACTGAAATTTCAAGGTCTTTTGGCTGCAATTTCTCAGAAACATTACTTCAATCTTTGATTAATCAGAAAGTTTACTTAGACATTCATCAGAGTTCTCTGAACCTGCCTTTATGCAAGCATTTTCAAATCAGTTAAATTAGTTTCCCAAAGCAAGTAGGAGAGAAAAGGTCTGGCTTTTCTTCCTCTTTTATCTACAGCACACCATTGACAGCTAACAGATAACTCTTGGTAAAAAAAGAAGAAATATATATATATATATATATATATATATATATATATATAATTTCAAGACAGTTTTGATGTCTCTGGCTTGTTTTCAGGTAACACTCCTTTACTCTTGTACTCCTTAAAATGGAAACAGGCCCAATCAATACTCATATGTGGACAAAGAAACATTGCTAAGAGTAAAAGAAAGATACCTTACATTGTGTGTGTGTGTGTGTGTGTGTGTGTGTGCCCATTGCCCCAGTTTCTCATCAAATGGAAGGTGCTGACATTGGTACACAGTTCAATATAAAGCAAGGGCATGGAGGATAAAAGTGATTATTGGTGGTTATCAAAATTTGACTAATAGTTGTGCTGTTGTGGTAAAGGTCTCAACTATCCTGGTAAAGATTCTCATATAATGCTTGTTTTCTTAACCATGCTGTGGGTTTTCATACATGATGACTGATTTGGTGAAACTCTGTGAAGTACCACAAGCTAATTACCATGACAGAAAAATGTCAGTAAAAATATTCTACTCAAAAAGAGTCACAATATATTGGGTTACTTTGGTTTTTTAAAATTTATAGACTGGTATATTAAAGTTAAAGTTTTGATGTAACTAGTATTATATAAATTAGGTTGGGGAACTGCAGAGGCAAGAAGACCTATATCGTATCAATACAAAATAGATAAATAACACACATTAAGAATATAATAAATGGGCCCACATTCTTCTTTGGGAAGAATTCATAATAATAATAAACTGCATAACTTTTTTGAAAGTATATAAAAACTTCTTCCCAGTACTTTTCTCATTACATGTCCATTACATGGTTATTAAAATAATAACACTATGATGATAAGGAAACCAAAGCATAGAATTTAAGTAATTTTTATACAGTTAGTTAATGGCAAAAGCAGAAATAGTAAGTAAACCCTCCAGAGCCTTTCTACTAGATGACACTTTTTTTTGTATTAATGCTGATTCTCATTTCAACTTTAAAAAATTCATATGTAGTAGATCACATTTAACAGACAAAAAAAATCAAAATAAATTGATGTAAATGAAGTAACCCCCCTCCCCCAAAATTTAGTCATCCTACTGTTTAAATTCTATAATTACTAAGAACAAAACGTTTGTGTGTGTTCTATTCACTGTTTCCCTTTCTGTTCTTTAAAAAAATGTTTTATATTACAGATGTTCTCATTTCCCCCCTTTGCCCACCTCTACCCAGACCTCACACCCTCCTCCTTCAATCTTCTCTCTAGCCAACACCACTTGTCTGTGTCTATGCATATATGTTCTTTGGCTAATCCCTTCACCTTCTTTAATCTATTCACCCTCACCCCTCTTCCATCTAACCTCTGTCAGGCTATTCCTTGTATCCATGCCTCTGTTTCTATTTTGTTCATCATTTTATTTTGTTCTTTAGATTTCACATACAAGTGAAATCATATGGTATTTGTATTTCTTGGACTGGTTTGTTTCACTTAGCATAATAATATCTAGGTCCATCCATGTTGTTGCAAAAGGTAAGAGTTCCTTTTTTTTTTTTTTTTTTTTTTCCACAGCCTTGTTGTATTACATTGTATAAATGTACCACCGCTTTTTTATCCACTCATCTACTGATGGGCATTTTGGCTGTTTCTAGATTTTGGCTATCCTATATAATAAATAGGCAATATGCAAATTGACTGTCATTCCAGCACACAAGATGGCCACCCCAAGATGGCTGGCAGGGGAGGGCAGTTGGGAAGGACCAGGCCTGCAGGAGAGGGCAGTTGGGAGTGACTAAGCCTGAAGGGAAGGGCGGTTGGGGTGGAGGGGGGGTGAGGGGGGACCAAGCCTGTAGGGTAAAATCATTGGGAAGGACAAGGCCTGCAGAAGAGGTCAGTTGGGGATCACCAGGTGAGCAGGGGAGGGCAGTTAGTGGTGATCAGGCTGTCAAGGGAGGGCAGTTAGGGGAGACTGGGCTGGCAGGGGGACAGTTAGGCATCGATCCAACTGGCAGGGGAGTGGTTAGGGGTGATCAGGCTGGCAGGAAGAAACAGTAAGGGGCAATCAGGCAGGCAGGCAGGCAGGCAGGCAAGCAGTTGGGAGCTAGCAGTCCTGGATTGTGAGAGGGATCTCAGTTTGGAGAGGGTACAGGCTGGGCTGAGGGACACCCCCGCCCCCCATGCACAAATTTCGTACACAGGGCCTCTAGTTATTGCATAAAAAGTAACTATCACAAGAAACCACTGAATGCTAGAACACTGCAGATCAGGATGCACTCAAAATTAACCCATAAGCTATACCAATAAAATATAAAAAATTATAATTCTCTAGAAATGTGGAGAACTAAAAATTTCCCACCATATCAGAACCTTTAAGTCCACTTGAGTTTATCATATAAGTATATTCCCATGTTAATATCTTTTTTAGAAAAGTGAAAGTTTGGTTGTGCTATTTTTCTATTCCCTCTCAATCAGTACTTGGCTTAATCTTCAGTTTTCAGCATTTGTTTTATTGTAATAAAATATAATATATTGTTTACCTACCCATAAAGTCATTGACCAAAGAGTTCTTTAGAGCAGTGTTTCCCAACCTTCTCTCATGATGAGAATCACCTGGTGGAGTTGTTAAAAACACAGATTCCTGAATCCCAACTAAGAAGTGCTAAACTAGAATTTTTGGGAACATATATTAGGTCTAGTAATAATTAATGTCGTTTTCTAATACTTTTTTAAATCGAATTTATTTAAACAATACAACAAAATTTAATCAACAATATAGTTGCCGTTGTTTTCTACTACTTGTGCCCAACGCTCAGGAAGCATTTTAATCCTTCTGTTGTAAAATTCTTGTGATTTTGCTGCAAAAAATTTGGTCAATGCATTTTTGAGGCATTCTTTATTATTAAATTTTTTTCCAAGAAGAAAGTTTTGCAAAGAACGAAACAAATGGTAATTGGAAGGGGCAATATCAGGAGAATATGCAGGTTGAGGGAGAACTTCCCATTCCAACTGGCGCAGTTTTTCAGCAGTGATTCTTGCAGTATGCGGTCGTGCGTTACCATGGTGAAGAATTACGCCCTTCCGATTAATAAGCGTGGGTTCTTTTTCTCTTAAAGCTTGGGCTAACCTTTCCAATTGGGCACTACACACTGCACTTGTAATGGTTTGGTTAGATGGTAAAAGTTCATAATGAAGAATTCCTTTAAAATTCCACCAAACACACAACATCACTTTTTTCGCATGCAAGTCAGGTTTTGGCATGGGCTGTGGAGCCTCATTTTTGTCCAACCATTGAGGCCGCCTTTTCACATTAACATACAGCACCCATTGTTCATCTCCGGTAACAATTTGCTCTAAAAACGGCAAACGAGCCGGGACCGGTTTGGCTCAATGGATAGAGCGTCGGCTTGGGGACTGAAGGGTCCCGGGTTCGATTCCGGTCAAGGGCATGTACCTTGGTTGCGGGCATATCCCCAGTAGGGGGTGTGCAGGAGGCAGCTGATCGATGACTCTCTCTCATCGATGTTTCTAACTCTCTATCTCTCTCCCTTCCTCTCTGTATAAAATCAATAAAATATATTTAAAAAAAAAACAAAAAAAAAAAAACGGCAAACGGTTTTGACGAGAGAGGAGCAAACTGCAAATTGTGACTCTTTGATTGCGGTTGTTGTTGGTCAACTCATGAGGAACCCATTTTCCAAACTTTTGGACTTTGCCAAGTGCACGCAATTGATTGGAAATTGTTTTTTGTGAACAATTTAAAGTTGTCGCAAGCTCTTGTTGGGTAATTTGAGGATTTTGCACCAAAAGAGTTTGAAGAGCTTCTTGATCAAAATTGGACACACGGCCTCCACCACTCTTGTCATCTAACGAAAAATTTCCCTCGCGAAATTTCTCAAACCAACGCTGGCATTTTCTGGCGCTAACTGCATCTTGACCAAGAGCACTACAGATGTTTTTTGCAGCCTCACTTGCTTTTCTTCCTAATTGGAACTCGTAAAGCATGCAGTGCCGAATATGCTCTTCATCCGCCATCTTCTTAGCCCTAGTTTTGCAACAAAAACCAAACCAAACACAAACTTTTTCAAGCAAAACTTGTTAATTGCACTTCACACGTTCTGTAGATACCACGTGTTTGAAGGTTATGTCAATACAAGTCAACGCCAAGCAAGATTTTAAACGAATGTTAAAAACGACATTAATTATTACTAGACCCGATAGGTAAAATTGTATACTTAACTAGTGCTCTAAGACAGATTTTATATACAGAGCACTAAGTTAGGTATGCAATTTTACCTATATGTTCTCAAAAATTCTAGTTTAGCACTTCTTAGTTGGGATTCAGGAATCTGTGTTTTAAGAACTCCACCAGGTGATTCTCATCATGAGAGAAGGTTGGGAAACACTGCTTTAGAGTATGAAATGTGTTAATCATTTGATAAGGAGGCATTGGCCCTTTCAAAGATGTTAAGAATGAGTTTACAATCTAAACTCAGGTGAATTTCTATTTTACCTTACATTTAATATCCAGCTATCACTTAGGGAGAAGACTGTTGCTAATTAATAGTATTTAGGTTAACCAAGGGGAAAGAAAACATAGCTTAACAAATTTGTAGAAAGAGCATCTCTACAGGGGTTTAGGAGACAAGAAGTTTGATTTGATTTGATTTGATTAAACTTATTGGCATGGTGAACTATGTAATTATCAGCATGTATCAGGAGAGCAAGTTTAATATATATTACTATATTACACATTTTAATATAGTGAGCTGACTCACAAGGAGTGAAAATGTTGAAATGGAAATCAGACTTTGAAATTCCTAGAATCTCTGAAACCATCTTGCATTTCTCTCTCCATCTGCCCGTCGACATGACTTTCTGAAATAACTAATCTCAAAGGAATATTTAAGAAAAAAAAATCATGTGGATGTGTTTTTCTCCCCTAATAAATGCCAATCTTAGGCAGTGTTTTTTTTTTCAGGAGTTTCTGTTCCAGCTTTAAAAGCCAAAAGAAAAAAAAATGAAAATGAGTATAGTAGAATTTAATTTAAGACGCAAATGTAGATTCTACAGGAAAGCCACAAAAGCTAATTGTAGTTTTGCTCCAAAGACAAAGTGTGTTGTCATCTTTCTCCTCCTGGGAATGCCCAGACCACAGCTGCCCTGCCACATTTTGACCTCTCAGATAAAGTATGCCTGACTTAAAACACACAAGCGCGCGCGCGCGCACACACACACACACACACACACACACACACAAACATACACACACACACTCTAAATTAAAAAACAACAATAAGCATTCTAGACCCCAGTGCCAGTGGCAGAAATCAATAGACACTTAACCTTATCCAGAACAAGGTGCAAAGGCAACCATATGTGACAATATGACTGTTAACTCATGAGAAATCCAGAATAGAAACAGCAGTTGCATATTATCATATAAAGAAAGGGCAGTGCTCACATAGTATAGATTAAAAAAAAAAATCAACCCCTGAATTAAGGACACCACTTGTTCATACCCTATGAAGTTGCACATACATTTCATAGTTAGACTAACTTTGAGTCTATTCTAAAATGTACAACTTTAATTTCTTTTTATTGTTGTTGTTATTGTTGTTTATTTCTGTCAAACCTGGATACTAAGTTATCTACATATTATGCTAAGCTTGGGTAAATATACATATTTGTAGCAAAACTTTGTTCACTCTTTTAAATCTTAGGACCTTTGTTAATTCTTACCTGAGGATATTTTTTTTCCCCATTGCATTTCAGAGAAAGCAAAAGAGAGTGAGGGAGGGGGAGGAAGAGAGAGAGAAACATTGATGTGAGAGAGTCCCCGGACTGGGGACTGGTGGGTGGGGGAGTAAGCTGGGGTGCAAACCATCAACCGAGGCATGTGCCCTTGACTGTGATTCGAACCCAAGAACCTCTGGTGCACAGACCACCTTTATATATATATATATATATATATATATATATATATATATATATATATATATATATATATTTTTTTTTTTTTTTTTTTAATTAAAAATTTTTTTTATACTGTCCCCTTTTTCTTTGAGTGGAAGTGTGTTATAATAAATTGAATCACCATTGTGTCACAAAATGGGAGTGGTCTTGCACACATGCCCAGGAAAGCCAGAGAAAAGGTATTATTTAGTGTCCAGGGGACTGAATGAATTTACCAAATTAAATAATTAGGAAAAGCTTGAGTAAGTCACAAAATTAGAATTTAGAATTTTAAAAAATGACTCTGTGACTCACATGTCCTTTCTCTATTATGTATGTTAATTAGGACCACAGATCCTGTGACCAAAAAAAAAAAAAAAAAAAAAGGTTTTCTTAATCTTTATCCTTCCCTGTCAAAACTCAATTTACTCAGTTAATAGAGTTCTATTGGTTTTATGTGCCCTTTCCTGCCCTCTACTAGGGGGGCTACTGCATTAGAAAATGATCAGAAACAGGAAGGAGGCTGTAAGGGGGAGTGTAAATAATTGTATTAACCACACTAGAGCATAACATGGTCCCAGGTGTCCAAGCATGTGCCATAGTCCAGAGGTTGTCAGGGCTACTCATTGAGGGAGGGGTGCCTTAGATAGAGCAAGGGGTTGGGGCCCACAGTGAATGTACTATGTGGCTTGTACCTACCTGTAAATTCTCTTCAAGCTTACCCTCTGGTGTTATTCTGCTTAATAGCAAAGGACTACCTTTCCCCACTCCTTTTTATTGATGTGAGTGAGTAATTAGGCAAAGTTCTAATTACTGGTCATCTACTCTTCTTATCTGCCTGTGAAAGACCCTCCTTGCCTCTGATGTCCCATGTCAAAGTGACATATGTTGGGGAAGACTGTCCTGAACCCCTTTACAACACAGCGCTATGGTACAAAAATGTGCCACTAATTTACTCTCAGTTGACACTTATAACTGGGGTGATTTAAAAAATGTTTAATAACCAAACAGCAGGGGAACTTGTGTCTCATATTCAAGTTGATAGCTCATATCAATCTCCACTTTCTACCATGTACAGTCAAAATGGACTCAGACTGTGACTTTCTAACTAACTAAACATATATTTTTACATATTAGTATGAGTATGGTGGCATGAACAAGAAGGGAAGTGACTCTAACAGTGTTATTTTACTACTCAATGTGAACTGTTTGGAGAAATAGACTCTGTGAAATGCATATATTTTTGCTTGGTTTTCAATTTCAAATATTGCTTTTTCCTTTCCTTGTCAACCAGGAAAAATTTCCAATTCCTTAACAGATGGAATAATAAGTGATGTTTCAATCTTGCACCTCAAAGAATAATAGCATAGTAATTAGAGCTTTCTCAGGATATATGCCAAATATATATTTAATATACTTGACAACTTTTACTTCGGCAAATATTTAATTTAAACAAAATCACAGGAGACAAAGAATATCTAAATAGCCAACATTTTAATTTAGTTTTGAGATCAGCAGTAATTTAAGCAAATGAGGACTGGACAGCTTTCTGAAATATTAAGCGGTGGACTTGCGTCTAAAGTGTAGGTTGGAGACATGTGAAGTTGATCTGGAAAGTTTCTAAGAGTCCTTTCACCTTCAGGCTGAATAGAGACTTTTACCCAACTCATGCTGTCAGCACAGGAAGAAAAAGCCCACTTGTTGAGTAGCACTATCCTATGGCATTTCTGAAGGCAAATTGTTTCTATCCAAATCCCTTGGCTGGTAGGAACGACAGGGGATTTGCTCATTATTGGCATTGTGTTCCCCAAGGAAATCCAAAGGATGCTGGGAACCTGGGTTGGTTATGCATTGTACACCTTCCAAGGGGCTTCATATCACAAAAGAACAACCCAAACTCCACAGAGGGTGGCGTTTTAAGAAGAATCAGTGCTTGTGCTGATGTTGTCTTGCCATTTCATGTAGATTGGCAAAGGTCTAAAGGTGAAAAATCTCTGGGTTCACTGTCCATTGACTGTATCTTACTAGTAACCATGAAGCTTTTGGGAGGCTGAGTCTCAATCTGAGCCCAAGGGTTCAGCCAGAGCCGCTTGTTCTCTGCCAGCGCAATGAGTTAATCCTGGTAACCGGCAGGCTTCAGCGCCGGGTCACCCTGCCAGGACAAAGTTTATTGCCATGTCTACCAAGGGCCAATAAACTGGCTATGTGCATATGTGGTTAGTATTCTACACGGTTGGCTCTAAGTGCTAGAAATGGATCTGTACTTGTGCCAAGGAAATAGCTATACGCACTGCAGATATCTTGGCTTTCTCCTGCTGCTTCTCAGGTGGTGTGAGTCTTGGCAGGAGCCCAGCTCCAGGATGGAAATTGGGTTCTTTGTCCCACCAGCTATGCTGGGCAGCTTCACAGGGCATGTAAGGCAGTTCCAACTGGCAAACAGCCCCTTCTTTTTAATAAAGCCGTTGGCACCTTCCTTAGGGGAAAAACACAAGTGAGAAAAAGCTGGTCTTCCCTAGGCACTGAAGACGCTAAAATGGCTATCTTTATCACAAGATCTTAAGCGGAATTTAACTGAGAATACCAATATATTGCAAAGAAAAGGTCTATAATTTAATCATCTTCACCTTCATCACCATCATCGCAATCACCATCATGATCATCGTTAAAATACAAGGCAGAATGAAGTAGTACCCCGAGGGCTCCGAGGCTCCCAGAATGGAACAATTATGACTTGGCACCTGTCTTGCCAGAACATCTTGTAAGCAGGTACAGTGCCAAATGAGCACATGTGAACAAGAATACGCAGCAAGGAGGAAATGTTTATTTTATTAGTGAGTACCAAATCTAACTAGAAGCAGGAAAGAACTGCTCCATCTGCTCTGTGGACAGAGCCATCCAAGGCTGCAAAACAACAGATAACTACTGGTGTATCTAGAAGTCATGGGGAAAGATAAAAGGTATGCATCTGGCCCTTGAGCAAAATCTGGTAAATAAGCATTCTGCAGCGTAGAAGCACCTTTTACCTGCCCACCCTGTCATAGGAGGAAAACGTCTGTAAATCAAATCCATACGCTTTGCTACTCATCAAACATTGATTATTATTGTTCTGCTGGGCAAGTAGGAAGAGTGGCTAGCTGGCTGCCTTTTGCATGTATAAACAAATTGTCCATGAAGACTGCTTACTTTATTTGTTGGTTCATACACTTGCAGGTAATATGAGGGGGGCGGGGGAGGAAGTTCCGTGTGGGCCAACAGCAGACACCCTGATTTATTTCTACCTACATAGTAGCCTAATATTGCCTCTGGAGAGTGTTTTCCTTTCTTTTTGCTTCTCTTTTTTAAAAAAATACAATTTTATTGAGGTATAAGTGATATGTATATTAAACAGCGTACATAAATCTTACAACTGATAAATTTATGTATAGAATATATATCCATGAAACCATTGTTACAGTTGTAACATATTTAGTATCAAAGAGTTTTCTTGTATCCTTTGTAATTTATTCATACCTGATCCTCCCGCCCCAATCTTTCCTTCCCTTACTGATCTGCTTTTTGTTACATATAGATTACTGAGCATTTCCTAGAATTTTATACAAATATAATCATGCATTAGGTACTTTTTTATTTAACTTATTTCACTCTAATCATGCATTATGTACTTTTTTGTTTGATTTCTTTCATTCTTTATATTAATTTTGAGATTCATATGCTTTGTCATGTATCAATAGTTCATTATTTTGTTTTGCAGAATGGTATTATATTAGATGGATAAAGACCCATTTGTTTACCCATACACATGTTGATGATATTTGGATTGTTTTAAGTTTTTTAGCTATTACAAATAAAGCAGTATGAACATTATGGAGGAGATGCTATCATTTCTTTTATGGAAATATGTAAGAGTGAAATGGCTGAATTATATGGTAAGTATAGGTTAATTTTAAGAAATTTCCACACTATTTTCCAAAATGGTTGTCCACCTTACATTTCCATAAGCAGAGCATAAAAGTTGCAGTTCTTCCATCTTGAAGCCCTTTGAAATTTTGTTTGTTTCAGTAGTTGTGCAGCAGTATCTCATTGTGGTTTTAACTTGTATTTCCTTAATGACTAACGAACTCGAAATTCTTTTCATGTGTTTATTTGCAATCTGCCTGACTTTTCTGGGGAAATGTATGTTCAGATTTTTGGCCTATTAACATTTTAAAAATTGAATTGGTTGGGGTGACATTGATTAATAAAATTATATAGGTTTTATGTGTACAATTCTATAATACATCATCTCTATATTGTATTGTGTGTTCACCAGTCCAATTAAAGTCTCCTTCCATAACCATTTTCCCCCACTTTTACCTTCTTCTATACCTCCTCCCTATGCCTCTTTTCCCCTGATAATCATACTGTTGTTTGTGTCTGTGAGATTTATTATTATTATTATTTTTCTTAATCCCTTCACCTTTTTTTAGATTTGAGTGAAATCATATGGTACTTTCTCTGACAGGCCTTTCTCAGACAGGCCTTATGACCCAGTGATTCCACTTTTGGAAATACTCAAAAAAAAAAAACCACCCAAAACACTGATTCAAAACATAGTGCAAACTTATGTTCATTGCAATGTTATTTACAATAGCCAAGATCTATTGATAGAAGCAGCCCAAGTGCCCATCAGTAGATGAATGGATCAAAAAGATGTACTATCTGGGTTCTCTATTATATTCCATTGGTCTATATGTCTGTTCTTGTGCCAGTGCCAGGCTGTTTTGAGAACAGTGACTTTGTAATACAGCTTGAAACCTGGTATTGAGATCCTCCCACCTGTTAGAATGGCAATCATCAACAAATCAACAAAAATCAAATGCTGGCAAGAATGGGGAGAAAAAGGAAGCCTCATGCACTGCTGGTGGGAATGCAAATTGGTGCAGCCACTGTGAAGAACAGTATGGAGTTTCCTCAAAAAACTAAAAATGGAACTTCCATTTGACCCAGTAATCCCACTTCTAGGACTATATCCCAAGAAACTAGAAACACCAATCAGAAAGGATATATGCACCTCTATGTTCATAGCAGCACAATTTACAATAGCTAAGATTTGGAAACAGCCTATAATAAATGCCCATCAGCAGATGAGTGGATTAGAAAACCATGTTACATCTTCACAATGGAATACTATGCTGCTATAAAAAACAAGGAACTCTTACCATTTGCAGCAGCATGGATGGACCTGGAGAGCATTATATTAAGTGAAATAAGGCAGGCAATGAAAGAAAAATACCACATGATCTCATTCATTTATGGAAAAAAACAAAACAAAACATTATAACCTGATGACCAAAAAGATAGATACAGAAACAGTAAAGCACTGAACAGACTGTCAAATTGCTGCGGGAAGGCTGAAGAGTGTTGGGGAGGCGGAGGAAAGAGATTAACCAAAGGACTTGTATGCATGCATATAAGCACAACCAATGGACACAAGACAATAAAGGGTGGGGAGTGGGGTGAGGGCATGAGACAAGGGGTAGGGAGGCTGGGGGAAAGTCAATGGGAGGAAAAGGAAGATATATGTACTATTTTAAGTGATAACAATAAAAAATGACATTTATTTTTTAGAAAGCTATGCTACATTTATACAATGGAATGCTACTTGGTTGTAAAAAAGAAGGACATTTTATCCTGTGCAACAGCATGGATGGACCTGAGAGCATTATGCTAAATGAAATAAAACACTCAGAGAAAATAAAGTATTTTTTTCTATTTATTAAGTTTTGAGAGTTCCTTATGTATTCTTTAAGCAACTCCATCAAATATATAACTTGCAAATATTTTTCCCTCGTATGTGCATATTTTCTCCCTCAATAGTGTTTATTATTAAAGAGCAGGTTTTTAATTTTAATGAAGTCCAATTGATCAATTCATTCTTTTTAAAAAATATATATATTTTTATTGATATCAGAGAGGAAAGGAGAGAGAGAGAGAGATAGAAACATCAATGATAAGAGAGGATCATTGATCGGTTGCTTCCTGCACACCCCACACTGGATATCAAGCCTGAAACCCGGGCATGTGCCCTGACTGGAAATCCAACCGTGACCTCCTGGCTCATAGGTCGATGCTCAACCACTGAGCCACACCGGCCAGCCCAATATCACTGATTTTCTCCTGTATTTTCTCTTTCTCTTTCTCTTTTCATTATTTGGTGCCAGGAGCAGAAGTGGGAGAGCTATTATCCAGATGTTAGGAGATTCCTGTTTCCTGCACTGGGCAGCTCTGTGCCATCTGGCCATTTGCCATTTGAACTTGACGCATTAGAAACAAGGTGGGAGCAGGAGCCTTGAGGATTTGCTGTGAGACCACACAGTCCAGTTCAGGAAAAAGCTGCTAATTGCTTTTGTAGAACTTATCTCAAAGGCTTCAAATGTAAACAGTAGATTTTTCCAAGAAAAAGAAAGAAGAAATTTTATACGGTAATTTGAAATGTTAACCAGTGGCATTTATTATTTAGAAAAACCTAGGAAATGGAAAGAACTTTCTTGGCATTTTAATCTTAAATTGTAAATAAGATATTCTTTCCATCTGTGCTAATTTGGATTGTATACTTCTAGACAGTGACCTTAACTATGGGCTCAAAATAAATAATGTAGGTGCTAAAAGAAGAGTTCTAAGGACTTAACATTTAGGTGACAAAAATGTAGGCTTCATTGTTCCATTTGGTCGCCATTTTTGAAAATATTCCCATGAGTTATAATTCTGGTCTGAGCTCTGTTTGCTGAAATTGCCTTTATTCAAGGCGGATTTCATATGCTATTTTCCTAACAATCCTAGTGTCTTAAGTCACCAATAAAATCCCTCCTTGAAGTCACCCACTTTGAAATAAACTTCATTTCTTTGAGAACAAACTTATTTCAGACATTTACATTTAATTTTAATGCTTATAGAGCAGCTATTCTAAAAGTTGCTTAATTATTACCATGTGATCCTTTTACTGGAAATCTATTCTGATATACTAGAGGCCTGGTGCATGAAATTCATACACAAGGTGGGGTGTCCCCTCAGACCAGCTCTCCAATTGGGATCCCTTGGGGGATGTCTGACTTCTGGTTTAGGGCCAATCCCGGCCTGGTTGCTCCCAACTGCCCCCCTCTGCCAGCCTGATTGCCCCCAACTTCTCCCCCACCCCTGCTGGTTTAGTTACCCCCAACAACCCCTACTGCCAGCCTGGTTGCCCCACACAGTCTGCTGTTCGGTCATCTGTCTGGTTGTTTCTCTCATGATGGCACCAGGCTTTTTATATATTAGGATTACTGATATATAGGATATTGCTCATTTGGGAATATTTGGGATACCATATTCTTTTGGGAATTTTGAGATCATTTTGCAGAAGATATGGTTGCTTTGCATTATGAAGTTTAGATTTAAAACTCTGCACTGAGGAGGGTGTCTGTCACTAAAAGTGGTTAAGTAGTTTAAGATGTCATTAGAAATGTTGTTTTGCATTTGGCAGTATAAAAGCTAGCCGAAGGCCTTGAAAAAGCTCCTATAGGAGGGAGGAAGAGGGATTTGAATTTCTTGCCAAGGGCCACCACTAAAGCAACTGTTAACAATTTAAACAAGGATTATTTTTTAAAGCAAAACTGTTCAAGTTGAGTTTTTACCTTGAGGCAGGCCAAGGACATGGCTGGGCTCATCCATTTTTAGCAGCTGACATGTTAATGAGAAGATTTCCATTGAAATGAGCTAAATACTATCACCATTTGTGGACTTCCCACTGTTTTCTAAAACATTTGTTGAACTTCAAAGAGTGCTTCCAGAATAAATTAAAAAATAATTTTAGATTGAACATATATGCATCCACAAACAGTCAATGCTTATATTAATTTAACTTGGCTCATATCATGTCCAATTCTTTTTTCCAAAGAGTTGGATCTTTGGTAGCTAAACAATGATATAAATGAAATCTGGTAGAGTTTGTAATCCAACTTAGTGAACTTTTCAAAATTTTAATTTGCCTACTTTTCGGGGGGTGAAAATAACAACTAAAACATCCACTGACCAAAAAGCCATTTGTTAGTTATCAATAGGTAGCCTTAAAGTAGGGAGAATGACTTGCTTGGTACTACAGGAAGGTGACTGCATCCTACAACAGTGGGAGAGAATGGAGCTCTTCTCTAGCTTCCACATCTGAAAGTAGCATTATTATGAGGAGGAAGTTATCATTTTGGAGTCAAATATGAATTGGTCAAAGCACTTATCTATTCTGGTTTGGTTATAATAGCTTACATTTTTTTCCCAAATTACTTTTATATAAATTATCTTATTGGTCCCTCACAACAAATGCTATTATGCTCGTGAGAGCAACTAGAAACACAGAGAAGTATTTTGCTCAAGTAATATTGCCAGTTAGAAAAACCAGGGTAAGAGAACTGGCTTTCTCTAATTGCTTTTCCTCTAGAAATTGGTGCCACTTTTGTTTCTTTAAAGCACTTCTTTTTTTTTTCTTTTAATGGAATATTCAACTATATCTATTAATAAATCTGCTTTTGTTAATATCTGTCATTAGATGAGAGTTAAAAATTAATGTCATTTAACTTGGTGGGCAGAAGAATAAAAACACTGAGAGAGTCCCATGTGTTATTCAGACACACAATTTCCTATTTTCAGAAAACAAGGCTCTTGTGCATCCCAAAGTTTAGGTTCAAGACTTTGACACTGCATCGAGGAGTGTGCCTCTCCCTAAGGCTTCTTTCCAAGAGAATTCCTGAGAGGAGGCCTATCTGTGACCACGCTACTGTTTGATGGGCATATCTCATGATCTGCTTCTCAAAAATGTGTATCTTCAGTGCTCCACCCCTGCACTCCAAGGTTGTCAGCTCAATCCTCTGTCAGGGTCTGAGACACATGCAAGAATCAACTAATGAAGGCTTAACTAAATGCAACAAGTCACAAATCTCTCTCTCTCTCTCTCTCTCTCTCTCTCTCTCTCTCTCTCTCTCTCTCTCTCTCTCTCCCTCCCTCCCTCCCTCCCTCCTTTCTCTTTTTCCCTCCCTCTCTGGGTCTAAGGTAGAGTTAATTTCCTTGGCACAAAAGAACTTCTAGAGGCCACCCAAATTCTTCCATGGTCTTTCCTCCATTTTCAAAGTCAAACATCAAGTCCCTCTCAGACTGCCGTCTCTCTCCCTTTTTATTTATTTCTGATTTCCTCTTTCATTTTTAAGACCCTTGTGATTATATCAGACTCATCCAGACAACCAAAGTAATCTCTCCATTTTGCAGTCAGCTATTTGCCTCCTTTATATCATGTACAAACTCCATCCCCCTTTGTCATGTAACATGACATATTTAGAGGTTCGAGGTTTTAAAACTTGGATGTCTATGGGAGACCATGATTCTGTTTACCACCCTCCCCTCCCTTTCCATCGTTGCATGTATCCACACCATCAGCATATGTTATTGTACCTTATTTTTTATCATTACATTTATTATTATTTAATATGTTAGTATAGATTTACTTGTTTGTTTTCCACTTCCCCTATTGGGATGCATCATAAGGCAAATACGTTGTCTTATACATTGCTACATGCAAAAAGCATAGTAGGTGCTCAATAAATATTTCTTAAAAGAATAAACCAAATTTGTCACTGAAGATTGTCAATTTGACTTTGATAACGTCTTCCACATATCCATACCTTTTTTTAATGTAAAATTTTTATTGTTGACACTATTGCAGATGTACCCCATTTCTGCCCCCTTTGCACATCTCCACCTAGCCCTAGATAGTCTTTGTCAGGTTTTTCCACCTGAAAAGAAGTTACCTTCTTTTCAAATTTTCATATTCTACTCTTCAAAATCAAGTCACTAAGTGTGAAGAAATGGGGAGTTCAGGTCTATTTATTATTTGTGAGGGAGTATCTATATAAATTATTTCAATTATTCCATACAGGAGATTTATCTTTTCTTATTCATTTATATCAGCATAAACTCATGGATGCTTATTTTGTAGTTTGGGTTATTATCTAATACTTTATTAGTTCCTTGCTTTGAATTGCCCACAGTTTTAGCCATTGGGAGCTCTTTCCATTTGGTTCCTATATCCCTTTGATATGCCCACATTCCTTTATTTTTTGATACTTCCTTACTTTCTAGCACTATAAATTGCTCTGGCTTGCCTCTGTATTTCCAGTACCAGCCCTAGAATCAGCTATTTCTCCATGGAACTCTGACTCCTTATTTATTTATTTACTTTTAAAGAATGTATTAGAAAACGAAATCTGGAGACAGAGTGTAGATGAGTATTAATAATTTTTCTTTTTTTTTTTCCTTTATTTTTAAACTAATGGCAGTGGGCCTCACTTTATTTTTACAGCATTCTATGGCTTGATCCTATCTCTTTTGCAAAGTGCCAGGAAAATGTTTTATCCTCAACACTTTTGCCTCAAGATAATTTAACAATCACTTGATTTGAACTTCTTAGGATAGTTTAGTTCTATTCTTTTTCTTTTTGTGTGGGGCACCAGGCTAATTTTTATGTAATACCACAGAATATATATCTTTTCTTTCTCCTCCCATCTCAATTTCACTCTCCCAAGGAGTAGCAATTGCAGTCAATTATTTCACAACCCATTTGTGTTGTCCCACCATGCACAGATCTTTATAAAGAGGCCCTCAGCTTTTGATGCCAGTTCTAGGAATTTAATTTGAAAAATGGAGCCATATACTGGTAAATGCAGTGGACACTTGTTATAGATAAGAGATATATCCTGACACTTTAAAATCCCAAATTTTAAGCATCTCATTAACCAGATAGACTCCATAATCAATTACTAGTATATAGAACACAATAAAGCTGGTTGAGAGATTGTGACTGGCTAAATGACTCACTAAAGACTTAGGTTCAAAATTCAAGAACACTAGAAATTAGCACATATCATAAACTTCTAGGGTATGTGCTACATTTTAAATATATGTATTTTTTATTTTTCATTGCGGTTGATTTACAATATTAGTTTCACTTATACCACACAGGGATTAGATATTTATATAACCCATGAAGTGATCTGCTCAATAAATCAAGTGCCCACCTGACACCATACATGGTTATAATAGTACTAGGGGCCTGATGCACAAAATTCGTGCACTGGGGGTGGGGGTGGGGGTCCCTCAGCCCTGCCTTCCCCTCTCACAGACTGGGAGCCCTCAGGGGATGTCCTACTGACGGTCTGGCCTCCCTCTGTGGGAGGGGACTGGGCTGATCAGGGGAAGGTGCCAACCTCATCACCCTGCTGCTGCAGCCACTGCTAGCCACCACAGCCACCAAGGTGTTTTCATCAACACGACTCTAATCCCTTCACCGTGAAAAAAACAACAATTTTCTTCAGGCATTTTTAAGATGACTCTTTCATAGAATATGACAGTTCTTCTTTCTTTTTATTTCATTTTTTATCCTCACCTGAGGATATGTTTCCATCCATTGACTTTTAGAGAATGTGGAAGAGAGAGAAAGACAGAGAGAAACATCAATGTGGGAGAGACACTTTGGTTGGTTGCCTCCTGCGTGAGCCCTGACCTGGGCCCTGGCCAGGGAGGAGCCTGCAACCGAGGCACATGCCCTTCATCAGAACTGAAGCCCGACCCTGCGGTTGGCAGGCTGAGGCATTATCCACTGAGCCAAACCCACTAGGACATTTCTTAGCCCCTGCAGCAGTGGATCTTTGTTTTTTCCTCCAGGAGTGTGGTGGATTCTTATTACCCAAGTTACTAAGAAGATTACCAGTGACGTACAGGGAGCTTAGCCAATGAGCGGTCAGAAAAGGTGTTTCCTCTGCAGCCCCTAGCTCCGCTCCTGCTCTGCTCAAGCCTCTGTCACCCTGCCCCTGGCCGCTTGGTGCCAAGGCCCATAGGCCAGGAATGGCTGGAGGCATTCTGGGACCCCGGCGGCTCAGGGCCTACACGTGAGCCTACAGGCTTGGAGCAGCCTGGGTCCCAAGGATGTTCCCAGGACCCAGGCTGCTGGGCACCTGTGTATGCAAATTAACCTGCCTTCTTTGTTTGATTAATTTGCATTATCACGCTTGATTTGGCTGATGGGCATCACGGAGGTACGGTCAATTTGCATATTTCTCTTTTATTAGTGTAGATTAATGACCATATTCCCTATGGGTCATTCCACATTCCCGAGATCATTTTGCAACTACCAATTTGTATTTCTTAATCCCTTCACCTTTTTTTCACCCAGCTCCCCAACCCCCTTCTCCTCTGGCAACCATCAATTTATTCTGTGTATCTATGAGTTATGTGCTAAATTTTAAAATCTCACATATCAGCTCTAAGAATGCCAAAGGCTTAATTTAATATAGAAGCAGAAGCTTACATTTCATTTGGAATATATTCCTTGAATCCTATCAGAACCAGCTGTTGTGATACAATGATAGGAAACGGGTCGCTTCACTATTGCCTCTACCTGATTTTGTCTCCATTTTCCCACAGTTGCCTGGAAAGCCAGACAGAAGGTGAGGTTGGCAAGGATGGGAACTAAACAATAGGGAAGACGTTGTTTGAGAGGTATGAAGAATGTGTGTAGGAATATAAAAGTGTGTGGATGTCAGTGAAGAAGAAATGGCTGAGGCATGGGGCTTCTGACCAAGGAAAATAGGATGCTGTAAATTAGGAGGACCAGAAAGATAAGGTTATGGGTTGAGACTTGATGGAAATGAGACCTATGTATGGAATGGGCAGGGGGAGGGGAATATTCCAGGTACAGGAAACACAAAGTACAAAGGCCTAGATGCTAAGAATGATTAAAAAAAAAAAAAAGCATTCCAATTGTCAGTGATTTTTAGATGTTCCTTGGGAATTTCTAGTTATGGACTCTCTCTAAGAAATTTAGCCTAGTTCTGAAGTCTGAGGATCATGAAGATAATCTTGAACTAGGATATTGTCATATTTTCTTGATTTTGAACAGGTAAACTCATTTTTTTTCTCTTTGAAAATTTTCCAAATAAATCTTTGGAAACACAGGGCAAATACAGCAAGGACTTGACTTCATTGCCAATGCCTGGAAATTATTTAACTCCCCAGGAAAATGTGGGTGATTTTTCTCTAAAATACACAGCTCTCTAAAATGTTTCATTAAATCTCAGCAGTGGGTTAAATCTTCCCATAAGCATGACCAGGGACATTTGCTTTAAGCTTGTTTATTTTTAACAGGTGTTAGAATTTGACATTTGGTTTGACTTATCCATATTTTTTGGAGAATGTAAAATAAGAAAGCATCTGAAATATGCATAAACTTTTTATGTAGAAAGCAACTTACAGATATATGTGTAGAAAAAAAAAAAAGTTCCAATAAAACTCTCCTTGTTACTTTAGGTTTGAAAAGGCTTGATACTTTTCTAATGGTTCCCAGCCAGCTGACTTTAGTCCAAAAGGCTGAGAGGAATATAATAAGAAACCTGTTCTTGTAAAATGTTCAGTCTGTCTGAAACAAGTTTGAGCAGGAAGCGTTTGTGAGAAGCCTGTTCTCTCAGCGTCTCCATCCTGCTTTCTCATTCCAGGAAGCTTCCTCCACACCCAAGTGAGTATCTGAAATTTCAGTGATTTTTTTTCCTGTTTATTACCAAGTCTGTTAAGTGGAAAATAGGCAAGTGGATCCAATGTGTCAATACGGCCTAACGGCACAGCCTTTCTCATTTGCTTCTGATGGTACTGTCTGCATCAATTCAAGATGGCTTTGCCATTTTTTAGAGCTGAACAGTGATCCTTAAACTTAAGAGATACAGGAGGAGTACTTCCTGGTCCTCTCACCTCTGCCAACTCTCTGCATGGACACTATACAACAAGCTCTGAAAGAGGGACCACTTTCTATCTTGTTCTCTACTATTTCCCCAGGACCCCCCCCCCCTTCCTCTCCCCCCCCCCCCCCCCCCCGCCGCAATGCCTGTCACATGAAATGTGTTCAGTGAAAATGCATTAAATATCTGAATGATCAGCCCTAACAACTGTCTGTCTGTGGCATCCAATTTTGAAAACTCAAAATCAAAACCAGATTCTAACAACTCTTTACCCAGAATTTGTCATCTCATGCCTTCAGTACTTATTCAATTTTTATTTTAGAAATAATTCAAAGTGAATACTCTTAATAATCCTCAATATACAGGAAACACTTTCATAAGTTTTTTTTTCCAGATAAAAATAGTAAAAGAGAAGAAAATCAGATGACTTGTTTATAATCAGATGATTATTGTAGCACTAATTCTATGTTCACAAGAATTACTGCCAATAATAATATTGGTAACAATAACAATAACAATAAATAATCTTTAGTCCTTTCATTCAAAATTTTATATATATATATATATATATATATATATATATATATATATAATCATTATATATTAAACTAGAGGCCTGGTGCACAAAATTTGTGTGGGGGTGGGGGGGAGTGTGTTCCTCAGCCCAGCCTGCACCCTCTCCAATCTGAGACCCCTGCAGTAGGATTGGGCCTAAATGAACAGTTGGAAATTCCCCTCACAATCTAGGACTGCTGGCTCCCAACTGCTCACCTGCCTGCTTTCCTGATTGTCCCTAACCACTTCTGCCTGCTAACCTGATCACCTCCTAACCACTCCCCTGCCAGCCTGATTGATGCCTAACTGCTCCCCTAAAGACCTGGGTCCCCCCCAACTGCCTTTCCCTGCAAGCCCAGTCATCCCCAGCTTCCCTCCTCTGCAGGCCTGGTCACCCCTAACTACCCTTTCCTGCAGGCTTGATTGCCCCCAACTGCCCTTCCTTGCTGGCCATCTTGTGGTGGCCATCTTGTGTCCACATGGGGGCAGCCATCTTGTGTGTTGTAGTGATGGCCAATCTGCATATTACTCTTTTTTAAGATAGGATGCCATAATAGATAAGTATGTATGTAAGAAGACAGAAGAATCTAAGAAACTAAGTGTCTAATTTTGAGGCATTTAATAATAATAATAATACTCACAGAGATACTATATGCCAGCTACTCAGCTAAATCTAGACATTACATAATATATATTTTTTTCTTTTAACATTTAAATTTATTGTTTGTCCTTCAAGTTTACATACTACTTGAGGATTCAAGACACACATATGACATAATATTTGCCAAAAAATACACAAATGACTATAAAGAATTACAGCTCAGATTACTACAACCAACAGGAGAGTATGCTCAGATGAAGATATAATTCTTCTTGGGAGTATTTTCTACAGAAAAGGGAATTTGAATCTCTGTGGGAAGCTCTGAAAGAATATATTTTTATAAAGATAGATAGAATACAAACAATTATGCTAAAAAGATAAGCATTTACTTTCTTTTTAAATAATCTTTTGTATTGAGATATAAAAGACATATAACATTGCATCAGTTTCAGGTGTGTATTTCAATAATTCAATATTTGTATATATTGTGAAATGACCACAGTGAGTCTAGTTAACATCTATTACCACACAAATGAAAATCTTAGGGTACAGATTTTTTTCTTATTATGAGAACTTTTAAGATATATTCTCTTAGCAACTTTCAGATATATAATATAGTATTAACAATAGTTACAGGCTGTCCATTACGTTCTCATGACTTATTTTATAACTAAAAGTTTATACCTTTTGACCTCAAAACCTTTATTTCTTAATATATAATTCTAATAATATATAATATGTTTCTGGTTAGCTAATAGTAATAACAACAGCAAAATAATACCATCTTATTCTTTTTTTTTTTTTTAATATATTTTATTGATTTTGTACAGAGAGGAAGGGAGAGAGATAGAGAGCCAGAAACATCGATGAGAGAGAGTCATCGATCAGCTGCCTCCTGCATACCCCCCACCGGGGATATGCCCGCAACCAAGGCACATGCCCTTGACCGGAATCGAACCCGGGACCCTTCAGTCCCCAAGCCGACGCTCTATCCATTGAGCCAAACCGGTCCCGGCAACCATCTTATTCTTATACTAGAGGCCTGGTGCAAGAATTCATGCACCAGTGAGGTCCCTTGGCCTGGCCTGTGGGATTGAGCCAAACTGGCTCTCTGACCTCCCCTGAGGGGTCCCAGATTGAGAGAGGGCACAGGTCAGGCCATGGGACCCCACTGGTACACAATTGGGGCCGTGGAGGGTCACGGGAGGTTGGCCAGCCAGGGAGGGACCTCAGGAGGGCTCCAGGATATGTCTAGCCTGACTTGCTCAGTCCCGAGCAGCCAGACCCCAGCAACAAGCTAACCTACCAGTCAGAGCACCTGCCCCTGTTGGCCAGTGCACATCATAGCGAGCAGTTGAGCAGCCTTAGCATATCATTAGCATATTACACTTTGATTGGTTGAACGGATGACCAGATGACCGGACACTTAGCATATTAAGTTTTTATTATGTAGGATCTGTTTAATATGCAAGAGTTCAAGAACACAAATTGATTTCATTTGTAGACTAATGGTTCTTAATGTGATAAGATCAGCTTTCTAAAAATAAAAAGTAAATAAAAGAATCCTTGTCATAAAAGCTTGAAAAAGTGCAATATTTGAAACTTCAATATGTAATATATGTTAAAGTGACAGACACTCCACTGTGTTGTCATGAATTCCTTTTAAATTGTTTATGAAATTGTTCAAATTGCTATAAACTTTCCCCCATCCCTCCCAATCCCATCTACTTCACCCAACTTCCACCACATACAAAATGCTCTTTGTGTGGAGAAGTAAAGTGTGGCTTCCATAATCATGAACAGAACTGTTTAGAACATTCACCAAGTGACTCCATCTTATGGGAATATATGTTAATTGACTTGTTCCAAGTTAGATCTTTGTCAGTGGGGACTCCTAGTGTTATTTTCTATTTCTCTGATTGTCAAAGATGATACTTCTACTTCTCCATTTTAGTACTGTATTTTTCATGTTCAAGAATTTAAATTTTGTATTTTTTTTAGAGAAAGTGAATGTTTGTTATATAGAAAGTGTTCAATTCATATAGATTCCTCTTGCCTACTTTCCCCCTTTTTAGAAAATCATGCTAAGATGATTGAATTGAAAAGAAAATTGGAGAAAAAGCAAGATAAAATATTCTAGGCAAAGAATAAAATGATTTTTTTTAAAGTATGGTGATTGGATGCAGACAGGAATCAAAGAAGCAACAGAGATGTGCATTTAAAACCATGTAAAATGCTACCAAAGTTTCAGTAATAATCAGGAGCTAATGGATTTGAGTGACAGTATAAACTGTGAGTCATAGATTTCTGCATTTGTCTGTGCTAAGTCTTAGAATTTTTGTATATTTTACACTATATAGGGGAAAGAAATGCAATCTTTTAAAAGAGTATCTCCTGAATTTACCAAGTAACAAAAAAAATTTTTTAAAGTAATTGTCTAGCTATTTCCTCTGTGAGAGATAATGGATAAGAAGAGCCTTGTGATGGAACAAAGAAAGCCATTGTTAGAGAGAGGTGAGAAAAAAAGAAAAAAAAAAGAAAAGAAAAGAAAAGAAAAGAAAAGAAAAGGAAAGAAAAAAGTAGCTCTTAAGCCAGAAGAAGAAAATTGTTAATGAAAAGGTCCATCCAAGGAATGGATTAGATTTACATTAGGAAACATCTGTTTTGATGCAAATATTCTACCTTTAAGTCAACACCTATTTTGGTATTTTGGTTAATTTAATAGTCTTTTATGTTTTTATAGGTGCTAAAAACAAATGTGTGACCAATATACTTGCTAGTGTGTAGAAATAAACTGAAAAATTACATTTTGCTTCTGGGCTGTATGTTCCCCAGTAACATAATGTTTTATTCTTGATTCTATATATTTACTGAAGTTTACAGAAGTATCCTATATAATAAAGAGGTAATATTCCTATATAATAAAGAGGTAATATGCAAATTTACTATCACTCCAGCACACAAAATGGCTGCCTCCATGTGGACACAAGATGGCCGCATAAGATGGCCTGCAGGGGAGGGCAATTAGAGGTGCCTGGGCCAGCAGGGGAGGGCAGTTGGGAGGAATCAGGCCTACAGGGGATTGCAATTGGGGGCAATCAGGCCTAAACAGGCAGTTTAACATCCCTCAAGGGGACCCAAATTGGTGAGGGTGCAGGCTGGGCTGAGAAACACCCTCCCCCCATGCACAAATTTCATGCACTGGGCCTCTGGTAAAAAATAAAGACACAGAATTCTTTCTAATATTAGAATAATTTTTATTTCAGACTAAAGTCCTGGTGCATGAAATTCATGCACGGGTGGGGTTCCTAGGCCTGGCTGGCAATCAGGCCTATTGGGACTGTCTTGCCCAGTCCTAATCAGGGCTGGGCTGGCCAGGGCCTGCTGGCTGCTGGATGGACTCTGCCAGATGGGGCCTTGGGACCTTCCAGATGCTGGCTGGGGCCTGCCAGCTGTAGGGCCTACTGTCCAGACAGTCCTGACAGAAGTGGCCTGCTGGATGGGGCTAGGGACCATGAGAAACTTGCCAGCTGGGGAAAGGGACTGATGGAGGTTGGCTGGCCATGAGAGGTTGGCTATGGGAGTGCACTGACCACAAGAGGGTAGCTACTCCATTGAGCGTCTGCCCCCTCATGGTCAGTGTGCATCATAGCAACTGGTCAACCAGTTGTTCCGATTGTTCTGGTTGTTCGGTCATAATGGTCACTTAAGCTTTTATATAGAGAGACTAGAGACCCAATGTGTGAACTTTGTGCACTGGGAGGGGGGGGGGTTCAGTTCAGCCTGAACCCTCTCCAATCTGGGACCACATGGGGGATGTCCAACTGCCAATTTAGGCCTGATTCCTGTTTGCTTCTGCCTGCCAGACTGATCACCCCTAACAATTCCCCTGACAGCCTGATTGATGCCTAACTGCTCGCCTCCTGGCCTGATTGCCCCCAACTGCCCTTCCATGCTGCCCAGTTGCCCCTAATTTCCCTCCCCAGCTGGCCCAGTCACTCCCAACTACACACCTCAGCCAGCCTGGTTGCCCCAAACTGCCCTCCCCTGCCACCCTTGTCACCGCTAACTGCCCTCCCCTGCCAGGTCGCCCCCAACTGCCCTCTCCTGCAGGCCTGGTCGCTCCCAACTGCCCTTACTTACAGGCCTGGTAGCCCCTAACTGCCCTCCCCTACCAGCGTGGTTTCCCCTAACTGCCTGCCTCTGCTGGCCTGATCACCTACAACTACCATCCCTTGCCAGCCATCTTGTGGTGGTCATCTTTATTATATAGGATTTGTAGCATATTTAATAACTTTTAATTCTTGAGCTATTCCATCCATTATACTATATTTCTTTAAATTTAAGCATGCTTGGCAAGATGACCCCTTTACTGTATTAGTAATAGTTACTAATTAGTAATTATTTGCTACTTAACAGTTAGTATTTAAATTGTTTAACAGAACACAGAAAATAGATACTTGAATACATACTTGTTCCTCCCCTAAATTAGATTGAAAACAAAGTAACACCAAGCATTCAGACATATTTGCATTAAGCATTTCTTCCCTTTCCAACCCCCCCCCCCCCACAAAAAAAATATAGTAAGATGGCAAACTTCAACCAAAACTTAAAATATAATCTTTATATTTGGAAAGATATAGAATCTGAGAACAAGATTTCTGTACATTTTAGAGTGGAGCCTAGTTATTCTCAACTGTCAAAAAAACTTTACAGTAAGATTTCACACATTTGGTGGTGGATGGATAGAGGTAACCTGATTTCATTAAAAAAATATTCCATGAGTATTTTCTAAGTTCCAGACTTAGAAAATACTAATTTGGGCTAATTCCTGATGATGGAATGACAAACAAAGCCAAATTTCACCCCTGCCCTCTTGGAACTTGCATCCTTGATGGAAAGAGAGCATTAGTTTATTACCAAACTTGTGTGAGTCCTGGCTGGTGTGGCTCAGTTGGTTGAGTGTCATCCCATGTACCAAAAGTATGCCGGTTTGATTCTGGGTCAGGGCACATGCCTAGGTTGTGGGCTCAATCCCCAGCAGGGGACGAGCAGGAGGCAACTGATTGATATTTAGTTTTCACTTTGATGTTTCTCTCATTCTTTCCTTCTACTTCCTCTCTCTGATAAAAAAAAATAATAATAATAAAAAACAAAAAAACAAATATGCATAGTCTTAACTGCAAGAAGCACTCTGAGGATGAGATACTGGGAAAGCTCATATGAAGAGATTTGAAATAACTGGGGTTTTAGTGAAAGCTTCCTCAAGGAAGATGCCTAACTGAGATCTGCAAGTTGAGTAAGCAAATGGATGAGCAGGGGAGACAGGAGAGAGAGAGAGAGAGAGCGAGCACAATGAATTGGAGACATCCATCACATGGGGAGAGAAGAAACAGGGAAGGTCAGTATGAAGCCCACCATACAGGGCTCTGTAGGCCATACCAAAATTTCATCTTTATCTTAGGAACAATGGGAAGCCATTGAAAGGTATGAGTCAAGTAGGTGACTTAATTGAACTTTTGCCTTGGCTTTTGAAAGACCTCTGGCTGCCTATATAATATATATATATATATATATACATATATCGATATATATATATATCAATATATATATATATATATATATATATATATATATACCTATATCTATATATCTATATCTATCTATCTATCTATCTATATATATATATAATATTTTGGGTTTCCCAGTGCATATAAAAGTTCTGTTTGTACTATACTATAGTTATTAAATGTGGAGTAGCATTATGTCTAAAAACAATTTACATACCTTAATTTAGAACTACTTTATTGCTAAAAATGCTAGCCATTATGTGAGCCTTTAGTGAATTGTAATCTTTTTCCTGGTGCCGAGTCTTTTGGTTTAAAGTGAGAGACATGGGACTCTTTCTGTCACCTAAACACTTAGAAGCCTAATTTCCATAGCTTTGTGTCTCATGGAATATAGAGGCTGAAGGAGTGGGAAAGAGACAGGGGAAGTACTAGTCAGAACACACACAACATTTATCAATTAAGTTCATCATCTTATATGGACACAATTTGTGGTGCCTCAAAACAATCCTATATAATAAAAGTATAATATGCAAATTAACTGAGCGGTGGAACTACTGGTCGGTGGGAGGAGGGACCAGTGAGCAGGTGGCTCAGGCCAGCCAAGGTATGTGCCAGCAGGCAGAGGGAGGGGATGGTTGGGGGGGGCAGTGGCAACCAGTGGTGGCAGAGGGGCAATGGGGGGAGCGGGCCCACCCGGTTGCCTTCTGCAGAAGGAAGCCAGCAGCGGTGGAGTGATAGGGGCAGCACAGTCTCTTGATCAGCCATCCCCGGTTGTCTCCCACAGAGAGAGGCCAGACCTCGGCTCAGGCCTAAGTCATCAGTAGGACATCCCCTGGGAGCTCCTGGAGTGTGAGAGGGCGCAGGCTGGATTGAGGGACCCCGCCCCCCACCCCCGAGTGCATGAATTTTTGTGCACTGGGCCCCTAGTTACAAAAATAATATCAAAGATCCCTGGTTACACTGCCTTAACAAACATAATAATAATGAAAAAGTTTCAAACATGTGACACAATGACATGAAGTAAGCAGATGCTGTTGGAAAAATGGTGTTCAAACACTTGATCAACATAGGGTTTCCACAGCCTCAATTTATTTAGAAAATGCAATATCTGCAAGGTACAATAAAGTGAAATGTAATAAAATGAAGTATGCCTCTGTGTGTGTGTGTGTGTGTGTGTGTGCGTGTGTGTGTGTGTGTGTGTGTGTGTGTGTATTTCAAAGTACCGTATTTTTCGGACCATAAGATGCACTTTTTTTCCCCCCAGAAGTGGGGGGGAAAAGTCCCTGCGTCTTATGGTCCAAATATAGCCTACACATATACTTTAAAAAAAAAGTTTTTTACTTGCCCGGCTCTGTGTGGTCTCTGTGTGCTTGCCCGGCTCTAAAATGGTTCTAAATGCTGCTGTTTAATTTACAGGGTTGATTACATGTGTTTATGACTGTGATGTTGGGTTTTAATGCACATAAAATATTTTAGGACACTATTTGTTTCAGAATCTTTTTTTCTTCATTTCCCTTCTCTAAAAACTGGTGCGTCTTATGGTCCGAAAAATACGGTAATCTTTATAAAACACTGAAGTATAGCAATTTTTATGATTAATATTTTAAAACAAATTTGCATTCTTTTTTTTTTAATCCTCACCCAAGGATGTTTATTGATTTGAGAAAGAGGAAGAAGGTTTTAGAGACTGGAAAGAAGAAACAGACAGACATGGATTGGTTGTGCCCTGGCTGGGAATCAAACCAGCAACCTTTTGGTGTTGGGACAACACTCCAACCAACTGAGCCACCCAGCCAGGGCAACGTATTTTCATTCTTATCTTCCCTACGAGACATGATTATTAGATTTTTATGTAAACAGAAAGTATGGTATGGTTGAATGAAAATGGAAAGGGAAGTTTTCTATTTATTGAAATAATTTTGACCATCAGTTTAAGATGATTATAGCACATGCATGACACTTTTTAAAAACTGAATTATGTCAATCTTCCCAAAACCTCTAATCAAAGAAGCCACTTAAATAATGACTAGATTATAATAATATATTGAAAATTAAAGTGACAATAAAGAATAATTGAAAGTGAAGAATGATGAATAATGCTTAATTGTCCTTATCCAGGTGAGCCATCAATGACTTGAGATCAGCCTGAAGAAGAATATTAGAAAAGTGACTGGGTTCAGGGATCAAGGCTTAAAGCTACAGGATTTCTTTCACCTATTGATTTTTTTTTCCTGTCATAATCATACCATTCTTTTTGATGGATTTTTCAACTTTTATGACTCTAACTTGTGTAATAGTTTTTTAAAAGTATATTTTATAATTAAAATTCTACATGCTTTTCACACAGTCTCATGTTTTATTCAACTAGCAGTTAGGTAAGTATCCTATAACTTTAATAGCCTACTTACCTTTTGGTTTCTGCCACTGAAGATTTTATCTAAGAGGGGAAAGTCTTGGGATAGTTATATGTCTGTAGTATGGGCATATTATTTATTGATTAATTGGCAATAGATTCTATCTATAGGAGGCAGCCAATTAATATGAATCAAACATTTAGAACTTTTGGATAACATTTGGATATGAATGAAATTTCCTTTTGGCGATAATAAGCTATGGAAATTCCATGTGTTTTAAAGGATAAATGAGTTGCCACATAGCACAAAGACATGCTAAGAATTGATGGAATGATCATTAGGACTTTGGTTGGCTAAGCTGGCCAGGTCCTGCCCCCACCCCGATAAGGGTTCTAGTAGTTTTACATGGGGTCTCCTAACCTTTGTCCCTGAGCTTCTGGGACTGAAATGAAGCCCAGGTATTGTGCACTACTGCATTACCTCAACCTGCTCAAAGCAGAAGGAACATTAAAAAACCTATTACAAGAGCTCTCACGCTCAGCCTTTCATCTTTCACATCTTTTTTTTTTTTTTTTTCCCCGTTTTAAATTATATGTCTGTCGTTGAAAATGAAATACAGGAAATCTCATGGCAACCTAGAGAGGTTCTGAGAAATATTTAACTTTGACTTTAAGCCTGTCCGATATTCCTTATAATACAAATAGGCATGTTAATGGATGTTTTTTATCCTCAATGACAAATACAGCATGGAATGTCTTTCCATACGTTACCATTAAAGTATTTTTTTGAACAAATATGAAATGTAAGTGTCATGGGTAGGGATTTTTAAAAATGGCTGCTACTGTGACTCACAGTCATTTTAGCTTACGCTTCCTATTTTTGCTATCTTTCCGACAGCAAGGAGCTAATTTCTACTTTTCTTTCCTTGTCAAAAGGATTACTCATACTCCTTCCCCACTCTTGTGTGTTCTTGTTTCTGATTAAGATAATCTATATTATAATCCCTGTGACTCCTTTGAAATTGTATTTTATAAACAAATGCTATCAACCATTTTTTTCCCTCATTTAACTCCATATATATTGATGTTTGGTTCAGATTTTACCACCTTTATGAAACATTTTTTTTCTAATTCTGCTTTCACTTTGAGATAGCTCTTGAATCCAAGAAGAGAAACATTTATTCAAGACTTTGCTTATAACACAATTTGTGTTATTTTTTAAAAATTCATAATGTAACTTTATAAACTTATTCTCGTTTTATTTTCTTAAGGTGGCAGTTGTAATTGTCTTTATTTTATAGTTGAAGAAACCAGATTTTAGAGAAAGTAAGTAATTTGCCCAAGGTAATATTTTTGGAAAATGAAAAAGTCAGGATACAAGCTGGTTAATATTATTATTTTTAAAGGATGTGGTTCTCAAATTATATAGATACCTGCTATATATAAGGCAATGTCATTGGTATTGGGGAAAGGGTGGGGAATAAAACAATACTGCCTTCATAGACCTCACATCTCATGATTGGGTATTTTGATTCTTTTTTCTTCACTATAAATACAAAACCAGGATAATATCATTTACATAATCAATGGAGCTCTTTTTATTTTTCTTTTAATAAAAGGGTTGACCATTGACTATTATACATGCACTAGAGGTGTGGTGCACAAAATTTGTGCACTTGGGGGTCCTTCAGCCTGTCCTGCATCCTCAGTCAGACATCCTTAGAGCTGTGAAGGAGGAGGAAGAGGATCCCCCCCCCCCCCCCAGTGTTTATCAGCCTTGAGCCTGGCTTGTGGTTGAGCAGTGCTCCCCCTGTGGGAGTGCATTGACCACCATGGGTCAGCTCCTGCATTGAATGTCTGCTCCTTTGGTGGTTAGTGTGCTTCAAAGCGACCAGTCATTCTGCCCTTCAGTCTCTTTGCATATTAGCCTTTTATTATATAGGATTATGGTCTTTAAATTGGTGGTTGCCAGATGGGAGGAGGGTTGGGGGACTGGGTGAAAAAGATGAAGAAATTAATTGAAAAGGGCAAATTGTTAGTCACAAAATAGTCCTGGTTATGTAAAGTACAGTGTAAGGAATCCTGTATAATAAAACACTAATATGTAAATTGTCTCCTCAGGAGTACAAACAGGAGATTGGGAGTTTAATTGTTCACCATGATGTGCACTGACCACCAGGGTAGGGCAAGGAACATGGCAGGTGACCAGCTGTGGCAGCAGGATGCTGAGGGAGTGAGGGAAGGGGGAGGCAGGGAGGCAGGGATTGGGGAACCTGGTTGGCCTTGATCGCTGGCCAGGCCTAGGGACCCAACCTGTGCATGAATTTTGTGCACTGGCCATCTAGTATAGTCAATGATATTGAAATAACTATGTGTGGTGCCAGATGGGCACTAGAAAAATAAGTGGGACTACTTTGTAAAATATATGTTTAATTACCCCCTGAAACTAATACAAAATAATGACTGTAAACTGTAATTGAAAAATAAAAAAGATCTGGCTGACACATGAATTTGTTTTATTTTTGCTCATTTTAAAGCAGGGAGTGCCCATCAACAGCCTGAGGACCAATCCTACTTAAAACCTGATTTTGTAAATAAAATTATATTGTTTAACTAAAAAATTTTTATATGAAACAAAAATGGAGCTTTCAGTTTTTTCCATTTGGCCAATAGTGTACATTTTCTGAAGAGATCGTTGAGCTGAGGAGTGCTGTGGCATCCATTACAGTAGTAGTCCTCAACCTTCCTAATGCCACGACCCTTTAATACAGTTCCTCGTGTTGTGGTGACCCCCAACCATAAGATTATTTTTGTTACTACTTCATAACTGTAATTTTGCTACTGTTATGAATCATAATGTAAATATTTGTGTTTCCCGATGGTCTTAGGTGACTCCTGTGAAAAGGTTGTTCGACCCCCAAAGGGGCCGTGACCCACAGGTTGAGAATCGCTGCATGAAAGGGAGCCAGGTTAAGTGGGTCTGCACACAGAATGACTTCCAGGTCTTGGCTAAGCATTGGCCCTCAGAAGCAGGCCAGCTAATAGAGCTTGTCAAGAAACCACTGCCTTGGTGTTATTGGAGAGCTTATACTCAGTTTCCTGACATTGATATGATTGTTTTGTTAACTTATTCAATAAATCTTTCTTTTTCTAATCCCCAGCACAGATCAAGAATTCCAATAGTACCTATGGCATTTCAATACATTCTACAACATGGCAAGTCATGTATTCAATGAGTTAACTACGATTGTTTTGTTAACTCACTCAATAAATCCTCCTTTTTCTAATCCCCAACACAGATCAAGAATTCTAATAGTATCTAGGGCATTTTAATACATCCTACAAAATGGCAAGTTATGTATTCAATGAGTTCAATAATCACTTATCTGGAAAAGAACTTAGTGATCCCAAGTATGCTGTGAAAGTTCTTTTGCCCTGAGCTCTCCTATAAGCATTCTTAAGAGGTAAAGTTTCTCAATAATATTCCACAATGGCACACATTATGACCCTTAGTCATATGGACTATAACTTAGAAAGAAATGGTTGGGAAGATTCAAACTCTGGGATAATAATCATAGTGCAAACAAAGTAATTACTAATATATATATATATATATATATATATATATATATATATATATATATATATATATATATATATATATATAGTGTTTTTCCCAGATTTTAAGTTTCTTTAAAAATAATACTATATTTTAGGGAAAGTGAGTCTACAGGGGGGGTCTAAGAGATAATAGGGAATGCCTAAATGTGATGCTAGTTGGCTGCTTTCCCAAATTTGAACAAAATAATGATAGAAGTGACATAAAAATTAAGGCTCTATCATTAGGAGCTTTAATTTTCTTGGAGTCATGGACTATTCTGAAGTAATCTTTGCAATTAAAAATATTTTATTATTGGCTCTGTGTTATAGAGGCTTCTTTGAAATAAATAAACAAATAAACCAGCACAGCCCCTTGTGTTTGGCACATGCAAATAACAGTCAAAGGATGCCTTCCCTTTCAGGTAAAAATTGGCAATGGGGGAAAAGACTGCAGTTCTACATTGTTCCAGCAGGGGTCAATATGTTTTCATCGTTGCATACTGGATGCTCAGAGAGCAGCAGCAGAAGTGTTGATCCTAATTGGAGCAGACACAAGGATCTTCTATAATCCTCTGACATCCTTTTCAAATAATAATTCTTAGGTGGGTGGTGGGCTGGTGACTGCAATGCCAGTGCAGGCTTCCCTACGATGAAGCCTAACCATTGTCAATTATTTTTGATGTATGCTAGTTAAACTTAAGTCTCCTTCTTACTGGCTTTCCCAACCCACAGAATGGTATTGTGCCTCCTAATTATTGAGACACAGCACCCAGGATGGTCGGGACAAGCGTGTTACTTTGGCTTAATGCACTCTCTCAAGTCTATCCCCTTCTTTTCCAGCCAGCACTGTGCTCTTCCTACTCAGCACAAAGAGCAGCATATACCTTCAGTCAAATACCTTCAGAGTAGTTTACTTACAACACTGATTGCCATAGTCATTTGTCTTTAACTCATTAAATGCCAGCACTTGGAGGCAATTGGAGATATAATAATTAGCATATATGATTATACTGTAGTTGCATGTTTATAGCTTTAAATATACACTAATAAAAGAATAAGATGCAAATTCACCATACCTTTGTGATACCCACCATCCAATCAGGAGTGAGTATGCAAATTAATCCAACAAATATGGCAGGTTAATTTGCATATACAGACACCGAGCGGCCAGAAGCAGGATGGGATGCTTGCATCGTTGCCATACGATGACGCAGGTATTCCACACTGCCCCAGCCGCTCCTGGCCTCTGGGTAGTGTAGGAAGGCAGAAAGGCAGCCCCAGAGTGAAGGTGGTCCCAGCAGCCAGGGGAAGGAAAGACCATTTTTGCATAAATCTTTGTGCATTGGGCCTCTAGTAGGTTATAAATGAGAATAATACCTCCCAAATCCCACCCAATTTTTAAATAACTTGTTCAGGGGCTCTGTCAGTCAGTGGTATTCAGGAAACAAATTGCCATCCTTCAGTATTATTTTAAAGAAGGGTCATGCAGACACTTAAGTTCTCTGAGTCAAAGAACAACAATAACAACAAAAAGACAAGTCCTGCTGCTCCCCTTTGACCCACCCCCTAACCCCCTTGTAAACTTGTTTTTTCTTCTCCTTGGCCCTGACTTGAGTCCTTTCTGTGTAGCCAGAGAGTGGATGTCACCATGTGGACACATTTTCAGAAACTTGGGTCTGGAGCGCTGAGGAGTGTTTCGGCAGGAATGTGTTACCAGGGCCTGCAGAAGGTAGTTACCTGCTTGAGTGCTACTGTCTGCCCTGGAGAGGAGGGAGAAAGGGTGACCTCACGAAGCTTAACCCACAGGGGTTTTACAGGGAGGCCCTCATTCAGCTCTGTAGGTAGGGAGAACGGATGTCTCTTGGAAGATGCAACATAGTGGTCAAGATGAAGTTAGAGTTAGCCAAGTAAAATCAGCAGGCCCGACCTTGGTCTAGGTTGATGGAGGCTGAGATCCTTTCCCACTCATGATCTAGAGCTTGAGAGGGGGCCTAAAATTAAGTAAACTACCACAGCCGTAAGCTTCACTATCATATAGCAAGAAATATATTTATTCATACATGTAATCACATTTTAAACATTCTCTCTAGAAATGCGCAAATTACTTTTTTAAAAAACATATTTTATTATATTTTACAGAGAGGAAGGGAGAGAGATAGAGAGTTAGAAACATCAATGAGAGAGAAAAATCAATCAGCTGCCTCTTGCACACCCCCTACTGGGGATATGCCCTCAACTAAGGTACATGTCCTTGACCAGAATCGAACCTGAACCCTTCAGTCCGCAGGCCAACTCTCTATCCACTGAACTAAACCACTGAGCTAAACTGGTTGGGACAGTGGAGATTTCTTTTACTTTCAAAGATTACCAGTACCCTTCAATGTACCAATAACAAAATAAACCAAATCATCTCATTATTTTTGGTAGATCTTTCTTTTAATCTTAATGAAATATTTCAGCAAAACAAGGGATATAATTCTTTGATGGGACTACTCTTCATTTCTCACTTTAATCCCATACTTATTTAGAAAACAAAATGTACTTTCTTCAAATTCTGCAAAAGGTATGAGGCAAACATACTGGAAGTTGATGAAGATTACAGCAACAATTTCAGCTGGGGTCTGACAGCCACCTGACAGATGATGCCCATGTCCCGGGAGGTAGTGAGAAAAGCTGGGAAGAATTTTGAGCTCATCCTTGGCTGTCGCAGCAGACAGATTCATTTCTTTATTGTTCTGAAAAGGTCAAGGTTAGCATGAACGACAAAATGGTTTACATGCATCATAATGTATTAATATTTCTTACAAGATATATATCTATATATATCTATATATATCTATATATATCTATATCTCTCTCTCTCTCTCTCTCTATATATATATATATATAAAGTTTATTGAGGGCCTATAAATATCAGGCATTAATATAAGTATTGGGGCCATATTGGTGAAAAGATAGGCAGAGGCTGTGTTCTCATGGAGCTTACTTTCTTGTTAAAATAAGCATATTTTGGAAGTATATATAATAGGTTCTAAAAAACATCTTGGTGCATTTTTATTTTATCCCTTCACACATTTGCTTCTTCATATTTAAAATGTAAGCTGAAACACTCCTTGTATTCTTTGAAGGTGAAAGAATATATATAACTACAAGGTGAACTGCAGAATTGCATGACTGTAGAATTGCTTCAAAACCTGAATTGGGAACAGCGTGAATGTAAAATGGCTTACAAATAATTAGCGGAATAGGCTGCTAGTTAGTGCATTCATTCATGAAACTGAGCAATAAGCATCTGGAGCAGCTAACACCAGAGTTCAAGGTTGCTCTTTTCCCCAGTGGGAGGCTGTGACAACTGCACATGACCATCCCTTGTCTGCACAGCACGGCTTCAGGAAAACCAAATGCTCTCTGCCTGGAAATGATGATCTGGGGAATTGGGATCCGTGATAGGAGATGAATTCCAAATTATGTTTTAAGACTTGTAAGGGTTTTTTTTTTTTTTTTAACTCTATAGAACTTATCATTAGGCCCCAAAGCAACCTTGAAACAGAATAAATAGGTATCCATTTCATTTATTTACTCAACTATAGCTTTATGCTCAAAGAATGACCCCTTATAACTAGTGATTTAAAAATAAATAAATCTGTAACTTTAAAAATGTATTTGAAACCCATACTTTGAAGCTGTTGTATTTTTGCTTATTATTAGGATGGTACATTTTTTTTAAGTTATCTGGAAAGCAGGGCCTTGGGCATGTCATGGGCTTGTAGCTCTTTTACAGGCTCAGTTTGGAGCTTTACTATCCACTATCTTGAGGAGAACACTCCGGGACCAAAGATGAGAACCAATCCTTTCCTGTCTCCATTGCCTTGCTTCTAAAAGTCATCCCTCCTCACCTTCCCCTCCCATAGATGTGATGGCAACGTCTTCTTGTCCACATTTACCTTGAATAAATGAATACTAATAAACTACCAGGTCTCCCTGCCTTGCAGACTTCTGGAGTACAAACAATACTCCCAAATTTTTAAAACCAGAAAATCCTTGCTTTTGAGAATTCTCAACTCTTAAGAGAAGAGGTTACTGTTTTCCCAAAGGGGATTTTTTCTTCCAGACTTACTTACAACTCCTCATTAGGAGTTGTATTCATAACAGAGCATACACCAATAGAGAAAATCTTACTGCTTCGTTTGAGAGTCCGCTCTCGCTCTCTCTCTCACGCTCTCTCTCTCTTTCGCTTAAGTTGCTTCAATGTTTAGGTATTTATTATATATTTATATATGAGTATTTATCTTCTCTTATATGACTATGATTTCCTCTGTTACTGAAAGGGCATTAAAAGTTATAAATAGCCTTAGCTAGTTTAGATAAAGCATTGGCTGGTGATATATATATATATATATATATATATATATATATATATATATATATATATATATATATATATAGAGAGAGAGAGAGAGAGAGAGAGAGAGAGAGAGAGAGAGAGAGAGAGAGAGAACTAGAGACCTGGTACACTGGGGAAGGGGGCATTCCTCAGCCCAGCCTGCGCCCTCTCACAGTCCTGGACACCTCGCTCCTTAGCACCCTAGTGCTCGCTGCTCCTTACCGCTTGGTCGGTTGTTTCTAAGCACTGTTGCAGAGGCAGGAGGGGCTCCCACCACTCTGCTGCGCTCGCCGCCAGTTGTGAGCCCCTCTTCTGGCTTTTTGGCTGAGTAGCACTCACTCATGGGAGCACACTGACCACCAGGGGGCGTCTCCTCCATTGAGGTCCCTGCCCCCCCCCCCCCCCCCCCCCTGCGCCCCCCAGGTTGTTCTGGTCATTTTGCTGTAATGGTCACTTAGGCTTTTATTATATAATAGAGGCCCATGCACAAAATTCGTGCATGGAGGGGTGTTCCTCAGCCCAACCTGCACCCTCTCCAATCTGGGACTCCCCGGGGATGTCCGACTGCCTAAGAGATTGGGCTTAAACTGGCAGTCAGACATCCCTCTCATAATCTGGGATGACTAGCTCTTAACCACTTGCCTGCCTGCCTGATTGCTCCTAACCCCTCTGCCTGCTGGTCTGATCGCCTTACCTTGCCCCCTACCTGCTTGATTGCCCCTAACCTCTCTGCCTGCCTTCCTGACCTCCCCTAACTGCATTTGCCTGCTTGCCTGACTGCCCCTAACTGCCCTCCCCTGCAGGCCTGATCTCACCCCCAACTGCCTTCCCTTCCCAGCCTGATGGCCCCTAACTGTCTCTGCCTCAGCACCCCCACCACCATGGCTTTGTCTGGAAGGAAGTTGGATGTCTGGAAGATGGCCTGTCAATCCGGTCTAATTAGCATATTACCCTTTTATTAGTATAGATAGATTATATAGGATAGGATTGCTTAAATGGGGAGGGGAAACCTTTTTCAGCAGAAGGAGATGCTCTTGGCAAACAAAAATACATAATCCTTATATCTGGACTGATAGCCAGCCATAAGTGCTTTACTGCCAAATTGGTCATTAAAAAATTGAACCACTTTCTTACAGCTTACACCAAACAGCTGTTGCCCTAAAAACCCCTCCTCAGCCCCTACCATAGGTTCTGCTTTCACAGTTTACCCAGAGTAGGTTCTGATTAGTTGGTTTCTATGCCAGTCAGCATCTCCGGGCCTATCTTCAGGCCTGATCATAGAGGTGGGGCTGATTAGCAGCTGCCCAGGCTGATGGTGACTGAGCTGAACTGCTGACCCCTGGAAAGGGGAGAGAGAGAGAGAGAGAGAGAGAGAGAGAGAGAGAGAGAGAGAGAGAGAGAGAGAGAGAGAGAGAGAGAGAGAGAGAAAGAGAGAGAGAGAGAGAGAGAGAGAGAGAGAGAGAGAGAGAGAGGCTTAGCTGCTGGCAAGGCCCAGAGAGAGAAGCAGGGTCTGATCACTTTGCTTCTCTGGGCCTCACCAGCAGCTGCTACTGCTGCTGATCAGCCCCGCCTCTTTCTCTTTCTGAAAGGTCAGCAGTTCAGCCTACTTATCTGCTGCTTGCATAGCTTGGCATTTGGTCAAGCCTTCAGTCATTTTGGATGTTATGACCTTGGCTCTTTTTATATATATATATATATATATATATATATATATATATATATATACACACACACACACACACACACACACACACACACACATTCTGCTGCAATGTTCCCTTAGGATAATATATATATATATATATATATATATATATATATATATATATATATATTTAATTCTTTTTCATGTGAGATAACTCATTTTTATCAAGGTAAAATATTGTATTTCTTTTTCTACTAGGTGTGAGATGAAAGTGTTTTATGATATTTGGGTACCCTATTAAAGCTCATTAACTTAAGAACATGGGAAATAACTGAGAACCTTAGATTATATCTTAAAAATTCAGTATCTACAAGTTTAAATTCCCCTCTTATATTGTGCTATTACTTGACTTGAACAACAACAACAAAATTGATTCTTAATACCAGATGATTTGTTTCCTTTTTTTTTTTAAACTGCTAGGAAACTCAAATCAAACTTAGGAACTATCTGTAGCAATTATATGTAACTTTACTAATGTGTCTTAACTTTAGTAACTCTTTTTAACTTTTTATTCTTTCTGACTATTTTTTCTTGTTTGAACTGTATATGCTTGCATAAGCTATATCAGATAATTTTTGAAGCATGTTAGATCATAAATAAGTGACTAAATAAAATTATAGTTTACACTTATTGATTGCTCACTGTGTGTTATACTCTCACCTAAGCATTTGACATTCACTATCCCATATGATATATATAAAAAAAACAATCCAGGAAGCAGTAGTTATCAGTTAGAAATGCATTCAGCTGCAAGTAACTAGATATCTGATGAAGAGTAAAACTAAACGATGAGGGGGGTATTTATCAGACTTAACAAGATGTCTAAAGAAAAGTAGCTGTTGGCATTGATTTGAGAGCTCCCTGGTATTAGAACTGGCATCACTGAGATCCCCTGTACTTTCTCCTCATAGATTTAGAATGGCTGCAGCACTAGTAGATCTCTATTTTCCCTGCATTTAGCACACGACTATCTGTCACTTTCAATAGAAAGCAAAGTTTCTCCTGAAACCCTCAGTCAACTTTCGCTCGCTTCTCCTAGATGTACAATACAAAATGGATGCTGGCAAAGATCAGGGGTTTGGCAATGGCTATGGAAAGAATAAATTTAAAAATATTTAATATCTGCTTCTGCACAGAAATGGGTGAATTAGAACAGGAACTGTCTGTAAATAGACCTTTCTGGGAGCATCTATAAAATATTAACCTTAGTACAATTAACCTATACATAGGTAGGTAGCTTATTATCTCCAGGCTATCAATAAAGATTTTAAAAAATGTTTACATAACTTTAAAAAATTTATTTTTCAATCAAAGTTTACATTTAATATTATTTTGTATTAGTTTTAGGTGTATAGGACAGTGGACACACAATCATACCCTTCACAAATTACTCTCCCTAATATCTCTTGTACCTTCCTGGCACCATACATAGTAATTATAATATTATTGACTATATTCCCTTTGCTTTGCTTTACATCTCATGACTATTTTTTAACTATGAATTGTACTTGTCAATCCCTTCACCTTTTTTTGCCCAGTCCCCCAACCCTCCTCCCCTCTGGTAACCTTCAGTCTATTCTCTTCATAAAATTTAGAAAATTTTTAATAGCTCAAGACAGAAAATGAGTAAATAAATCTAGATTTTAATGTAGGATGATTGTCTTGACAGTTTTTATTTTTGGACAATATGCTACTCTGTATCTAAAAATAAATACATTTAAAAATGGTACACAGGCATGCATATCAATATTAATGCAATACTAATAAAATTGGGCTTCCAAGATAAACTCTAGTCATGCTTATTGCTTAATGAATTAAGCACACACAATAGATCCAAAAGGTACTGAGGGAATTTAGATCCCGGTAATATCAGACTATCTTGTATTAAACTAGTCTTCCCACAGATAACAATGGTTAAACACTTGACAAAAAATTTACAACAGTAAGAACAAATACATGAAAGCCAAAACAAGAGGAAAGTCAGTTCTTGAAGATGCTGCATTGTGTGCTATCTGATTTTATATAGCTGTTGGTCTGAGGTTACTCTCTAGCTTGTGGGGCATGAAAAAGCTAGAACTTAAGCAATAAACCACAATGTTAATGGCTTGAGCAGTCAGAGGATAGAATCATGGCTGCCAGGGCAGATAAAAGTGAGAACAGAAGAGCCTCTTAAAGGAAAATTCCTAGATCTACAAATAAAAACACTCAAATTCTTGTCTCTCAACTGAATATGAGAAGGAGGAATGAGAGGGTTGACAGGAGCCTGGCAAGAAAAAATAGATTGAAGGCTAAAATAATTAAGCACCGATTTCAACTGCTGCCCACCAGACTGGAGGCATGTTTTTCATTTGTTGGTTTTTTGTTAATTCTTACCCAAATATATTTTTCCCATAGATTTTTAAAAAATATTTTATTGATTTTTTACAGAGAGGAAGAGAGGGGGATAGAGAGTTAGAAACATCGATGACAGAGAATCATCGATCAGCTGCCTCCTGCACACCCACTACTGGGGATGTGCTCGCAACCAAAGTACGTGCCCTTGACCGAAATCGAACCTGGGATCTTTCAGTCCGCAGGCCGACGCTCCATCCACTGAGCCAAACTGGTTTTGGCTCCATAGATTTTTTTAAAGTGAGTGGAAGGGAGGTGGTGAGACAGAGAGAGCAAAACCTCAATGTGAGAGAGACACATTGATTGGTTGCCTCCTACAAGTGCCCTGTCCAGGGCCAGGGATCGAGTCAACAACCAAGGCAAGTGCCCCTGACCAGAATCGAACCTGGAATCCTTCAAGCCAAGGGTCAATGACCCAAACCAGCTAGTGCTGGAGGCATGTTTTGAATTTTGAGTCCAACCAAATTAAATACTTGCTAGAGAAACACACACACACACACACACACACACACACACAAACACACACTTCAGAAGAAGATAACAGAACCCAGAAACTCTACAATGTAATGTGAAGACCCACGTCCTTCATGGTTCAGGGTTCAAGCTCTGGAAGAGGGGCCACACGCAAATGAAAGAGATGAGAGAAGAAATGATAATTTGGAAATATTGGGGGACCAGGCGGGAGCCCAACTCAAGAGGAAGGACACCAGTTGGGTTCAGGCTTGCCATCCTTTTATTCATTTTGGGATGCACCTATAGCTCTCAGGCAAGCAATTTCCAGTAACAGAGTATCTTATCAGTAAGGATTTACATGGTAGGGAAATTGCTTCAGCTACCATTGTCTGGACCACATGTGTCAAACACAAGGCCCGCGGGCCAAATCCGTCCCGCCAGGCCTTGCAATGTGGCCCTCACCGCGCTGTCATCACTGCACTCCGCTGCGTTTCCATCACAATGACAGTTTATGACTGTTCAGTAAACCATTCGGCCCGCGATTTAGGCTGGATTTTAGATTTTGGCCCCTTCTCTGATTGAGTTTGACATCCCTAGTCTGGACTAACCAGGGGGTGCATAGTTCTGACCTTTGCCAGGGCTCAAGGGTGACCAGCCTTCCTGGATCCTTGTCCACACCTCTCTTCTAAGTGAAGACAATAGGTGGTTTTCCACAATGTAATACACACTGTTTCCAGGACACGAAAATGAATTATTAGAAATGTGAAGAAACAACAAAATGTAAAAATGTAACTTTTAGCGATAAGATAAAGCAGTTCATGTAAATCAGCCCCAAAATGACACAAAGAAGAACTCTAATAAAGCTATTAAAATATGTTTAAAACTTTATAAAAAAATTATAAATAATGAATAGATGAGAAAGATCAGCCAATAAATGGAAATCATAAGTGACCCTCGAACAACATGGATTTGAACTTCACAGGCCCACTTATGTGCATTTTCCCCCCCCAGCAAATAACTGATCTGTTTTTAAATAGTAGTGGAAATTTCACAGATAGAGAAGACCAACTGTATGCATTCACCCACACCATTTTATCTAAAGGACCTGAGCATCTGCAGATATTGGTTTCTGAAGGGGTCCTGGAACCAATCCTTTGTGGATACCAAGGGACAACTAAAGTAAAGTATTTGAGGAGTCAAAAGTTACATGTGGCATTTCAACTGCACTGGGAGTCAGCATCCTTAACCCTTATGCTGTTCAAGGGTCAACTATATAAACAAAAATCAAATGGAAATTCTCAAACCAAAATGTTCAATACCTAAGATAAAAACTAACAAAGAGTTTATGAGCATATTGGAAATAGCAGAAGGGTTCAGTAAACTTCAAAAGAAATTGCCCAATCTGAGAAATTCAGAAAAAAAAGATTGAAAATTATGAACAGAGACTTAATCTGTTCATAGGATTATATAAAATATACTAATATATTTGCAATTGGTGTCCTATAAATGAGGAGAAAGAGAGAAAGAGAGAGGAGGATAGGAATATAGAAAAACAGAGCAGAGGGATGTATATATGAGGAGGCGAGGGAAAGAATGAGAGAGAATTAGAAAGAAAATATGGGATAGAAATATTTGAAAAAATAATGAGTAAAAACACTTCAAATTTGAAAGAAAATATAATTCTACAGAGTCAAAAAATTTAGCAAGCCCTAAATTGAACAAAAGTCAAAATTCTACAAAGTCCAACTACTAAAAAGCTAAAGATAAAAAGAGAAAATCTTGAAAGCAACCAGAGAAAAATGACACTTTTTATATAGGGGTTGGTAATGTAAAGAATGGCCAACTTTGAAACTTAAAGGTAAGGGAAAAATATGTTTAAAATACTATAAGAAAAAAGAAAAAGAATCAACTTTATATCCAGATAAAATATTTTTAACAAATGAAGATGAAATAAAAACATTTTCAGGTAAGTGAAAATGGAAGGAATTCATCCTGTCTTAGGATAACTTTAATTTTACTAATTTTTACTTGTGACAGAAATTACAATAAATTTTGTAGAATATCCATCAGTTGGGATTTGTTTGATATATACATGATTATATACATAGGTTATTGCAATGGTAATCTTGTATTAGTGAGAGCATCTAACACAAAGTTAATGGTTTCTAATACCATTTTCAAAAAAAAAAAAAAAATAGAACCCAAGATTCTTTGGAGAAATAGCAGATTCTAGAACTGGAGCAAGGAACATATCAAATGAGCTAGAAGAATCCTGCAGTGCCAGGAAGCAAGAAAATGTTCAAAAACAGATCCAAATCATGGAAAAGGTGTGCTACCAGGAATTAGGAACCAACTGGCAGAGCTTGGAATAATTGAGCAGTGGTCAAAACTGGAATAATTTGAACAAGAAAATATAGTAACATTGGGTTATAACTCACAATATAAAAAATATTCACAGGTCCATTATGATACAAATAAATGAGCAAATAAATAAATAGAACAAAATAGACAAATCTGTGTAGAAAAAAATACAAATAATTATGTACATACTCCCTTCTCTAGGAAGAAGGCCATGACTCCTAATTCCTTAAGTGTGAACTGAACAAAGAGACTTCCTTCCAAACAATAAAGGATGGAAAATGGAAAGAAAGAATAACTTCAGTGAAGAAACCTCACAAATATAATAGTGACAAAAGTTACTATCAACAGTGATTAGTCATGTTGATAGTATGTACGCTTAAATTCTTTAGTATTTTTGAAATTATGTCAAAATAAAAAGTCGCAAAACAAGATCTGAGGACTATTTGACCTCTATGTACTTGGTCCGTAAACCAGCAACATTATCACCTGTGAGCTTCTTAGAAATACTGAATTCCATGTGACACCTCTGATCTACTTGATCAGATCTGCATTATAACAACATCTCCAAGTGATTTTTAAAAAATATGTTTTTATTGATTTCAGAGAGGAAGAGAAAGGGAGAGAGATAGAAACATCAATGATGAGAATCATTGTTCGGCTGCCTCCTTCACACTCCACGCTGGGGACTGAGCTTACAAGTTGAGCATGCGCCCTGACTGGGAATTGAACTATGACCTCTTGGTTCACAGATGTACATTCAACCTCTGAGCCATGCTGGCTGGGTAATTTTTAACACACATGAATACTAAGCAGCCCGATTTTTAGGACTTTATTTGTGTGAAAGTTTTTAGCACCATTTGCAGGTGTTGTAGAAATTCAGGAAGGTTGGTCATTCATCTTCATTTATTAGCTGGATGGCTTTAAGGATGTGCCAGTCACATTCCCCATTTCCTTCCTTAACCCATGTTACTCTACAGTGCATGGTACAATGACACATTTAGAAACTTCTCATTCAATAAAATCTGCTTAATGCATTTCTTGTCTTTATACTATCTATTCTCACTTAAGGCACAGCTTGACCTCATTCATGAAGACTTCCTTAAACTCCTTGAATGTTTTATTTATTTATTTTTTGAATTTCTTTATTGATTAAGGTATCACATATGTGTCCTTATCCCCCCATTACCCCCCATTCCCGCCACTCATGCCCGCACCCTCCTGGTGTCTGTGTCCATTGATTATGCTTATATGCATGCATACAAGTCCTTTGGTTGATCGCTCCCCCTTACCCCCACCCTCTCCTACCTTCCCTCTGAGGTTTGATGGTCTGATCAATGTTTCTCTGTCTCTGGATCTATTTTTGTTCATCAGTTTATGTTGTTCATTATATTACATAAATGAGTGAGATCATGTAATATTTATCTTTCTTTGCCTGGCTTATTTCACTTAGCATAATCTCTCTAGTTCCATCCATGCTGTTGTAAATGGTGAGAACTCCTTTTTTACCGCAGCATAGTATTCCATTGAGTAGATGTATCACAGTTTTTTAATCCACTCATCTGCTGATGGGCATTTAGGCTGTTTACAAATCTTAGCTATAGTGAATTATGCTGCTATGAACATAGGGGTGCATATATCCTTTCTGATTCATGTTTCTAGTTTCTTGAGATATATTCCTAGAAGTGGGATCACTGGGTCAAATGGGAGTTCAATTTTTAGTTTTCTGAGGAAACTCCATACTGTTCTCCCTAGTGGCTGCACCAATCTGCATTTCTACCATTATAATATTGTCAGTCTTAAGAAATAATTTGATCTTTTACTTCTTATTTGATGCTATTTTTTTGTTTTATTTATGCGTTCCAGATAGATTATATGTTGCTACTGTTATAGATCATTCTAGGTTCTCTATTACAACTATCTCCAAAGTATAGTAATGATCTTAGGCAATCCTGCTAGCGGTTCTCAACCTCTGGGTTGTGAACCACAGGTTGAGAATCGCTACTGTAGAGCCTAAGACCATCGGAAAACACAGATATTTACATGACTATTCATTAACAGTAGCAAAATGATGGTTATGAAGTAGCAATGAAAATAATTTTATGGTTGAGGATCACCACAACATGAGAAACTGTATTAAAAGGTCGAGGCATTAAAAAGGTTTAGAACCACTGCTCAGAATATAATAAACAGGATTTATTAGGGATGAGAAAAATATTAGAACTTCTGGTTATTTATCACAAACTGAGGAAAGATAATAATATATTTTATTAACATTTGATAGTGAGGTAGAATGTATATAATTTATAATTTTATAAAACACATGTTGAAGATGCAAACTCAAAACTTTTTCCAGATGTGGGTATGCAATCAATGTGGGAGGCCATTGCTTTAGAGAGCCATAGAAAATACTCAATACATTTTTTAAAATTTCTTTAGCAATACAAGAAAAACTAAAGGAAGAAACAATGACAGTGTGGTCTAAGACTCTCCATTGTAGATATGCTGGGGTCAGAGACTAGCTCATTCCTTTCTGGCTAAGAATATGGTTATGAGGATCATGTTTAGATGACATTGCACCAGAATTACTGTAATAAGTTGGGATTCAAATTTCTGCTGCTTATCAGTGGTTTCTCATTTGATTGATATAGTGGGCATTCTAGGACAACCTGACATTGAGTCAAATAAACTCAGCAATTTTGTGGATGTAGGAAAGATGATAGCTGTATTTTTCTGCAAAATCTCTAGTTTCACATTTAGCTATTAAAAACGCTAGTTCTTAATAATATGCTAGAACTAAAATCCTGTAAAACTTATTTCATGTAGTCCTGATTTCGATAGCTTTCCTGACCAATAAATATAAAACAAAACTTCAGTTTTATGCCTAAAATCTAAATGTACTAGAAGAAATAATTTAGAAGAAATGAAAACAGTTAATTTTTGAAATTTTGACATCTTATTTGAAGACACAAAGTAACTTACATTAGTTCTCACTGTGAGAAGAGAATTAGTTGGCAACCACTACTAACTCACTACAATGATGACACGATAGTAGAACCTGCTTCTCAAAATGTGTGCTATTTAAGCGATTTCCTACGTGGTAAAATATTTGCAAGCCATATTACTGATTTATCTGCCTTATATATAAAGAGACCGCTGAAATTAATAAAAGAAGAAAGACCGACTGCTCTAATGAAAAAATGAACAAAGGATTATAAAAAAAAATCTATTCACAGATAAGGAAGGTATGTATACCTGGCTCAAACGTATACATTAATACATACATAAATTAACACTAAACAGAAACACAATGTATCTTCCATAACATTTGTTGGCAAAACCTGTATGGAGGGCAATTTGTTTATAATATATTAAAATGACAGATTACTTAAACATTTTTATCTTGTAATTTCAAGTCTGAAAATTCATTCTAGACATACACATGCTGGGGATCATGTATAAAATGGGCTATTAAAGTAAGTGTAGAGACTTCCACTGTATTCTTTTAAAGTAGATAACATTTATGATATTTAAAATTTTTTAAATATTATGAATAATTTAAAATGTAAAAATTAGCTGAAACCGGTTTGGCTCAATGGATAGAGCACTGGCCTGTGGACTGAAGGGTCCCAGATTTGATATGGATCAAGGGCATGTACTTGGTTTCAGGCACATCCCCAGTAGGGGGTGTGCAGGAGACAGGTGATCGATGTTTCTCTCTCATCAAAATTTCTAACTCTCTATCCCTCTCCCTTCTTCTCTGTAAAAAAAAAATAAAAAATAAAAAAAATAAAATAAAATATATATTTTTTATAAAGTAAAAATTAAAATACAATAGTGTGTCTTTTTCCTTGCATTGCATCAAATAGTTCAGATCATAGTCAAATGGTGGGTAGATTCATCATAAGATTAAGTTGGCATGTATCAAATTTCTCCACTTCAAAGTTATTTTTTTTCTTTTGTAGTTAATAGTTTCTAGTGGGAGAGGTTTAGATACTAGACAATTTTGTTTCTCCTCAAACTTTTGCTCACTAATTTTAGCATCAGTTGGTGGACCATATCTACCATAATTATTGTGAGATGTTTGCCTAATGTTGATTCTCTGTTTCTCCTCCTAATTCACTAAATGGAATTTTATTTTAAGAGCTATTTCTCCCAAATATTTACTTAATTGTTTATATACCTACATATTTATAAGTATTTAATTTATTCTATAGGCTAAAATCCAATATAATTGTTATTTATTTTGTTACTCAAATTGATCCAACTTTGTTCATTATGACCATTTGATTATTAGGTCATAAATCCTGTTATCTCCTGTGTTAATTCAAAAAGCCCGATTTTTAAAAAAATCATTTTCTTATGTCCCTACACCACCAGAGAGTCCAGATTTGTATTTTCCCTATCCCAGCCCTGGAATCAGCCCCTTCTTGAAGAGGTTTACAAACACATATATATTGAAGCACCCTTAGGGGCATTGCATAATATCATTTTAATTATGAGAAAACATTAGATAAAACACATTAAGGAAAATTCTAAAAAATAATTGGCTGGTACTGTTCAAGTATCAAAGTCATGTAAGATGAGGAAAGCATGAGAAATTTTTATAGGACAGGAAGACCAGCAAAAAATGACAACTAATTGAAATGTAAAATCCTAGATAGAATCACAGAACAAAGTAAGGACATTAGTGGAAGATTTGCTGAAATTAGAATAAGGTCTGTGGTTTAAGTGATAATGTTATTATAACAAATGTTTTCTTATTTTTTATAATTGCAGTATAGTTATGTAAGATGTTAACATAATGGAAAGCATAGTAAGAAATAGAAGAAAATAATCCCGGTCACCCCCAACTTTCCTCCTTCTTCTAGCCTGCTCAACCCTAACTGCCCTCCCCTGCAGGCCTGGTCCCTCCCAACTGCCCTCCCCTGCTGGCCATCTTGTGTCCACATGGGGGCAGGATCTTTGACCACATAGAGGCAGCCATCTTGTGTGTGGGTCTAAAATTAGTTCAAAATAAACAGTTAAAATATTAAATTAAAAAGAGAAAAATACACTGAAGTAGTCTGGAAAGCTTTCCAGTTATATTTTTAAATTTATGAGAGAAATGTTTACAAATTGTGTATGTGTGTGGAAATACATGTGTTTGTGAATGTAGATATATAGCCCAGTACACAAAATATAGCCCAGTACACAAAATTTGTGCATGGGAGAGGGGGGTGTCATCAGCCCAGCCTGCACCCTCTCCAATCTGGGATCCTTCTCACAATCCTGGACTGCTGGCTCCCAACTGCTTGCCTGCCTGCTTTCCTGATCACCCCTAACCACTTCTGCCTGCCAGCCTGATCACCCCCTAACCACTCCAGCCAGCCTGATTGATGTCTAACTGCTCTCCTGTCAGCCTATTTGCTCCTCACTGCCCTCCCCTGAAGGCCTGGTCCCCCTGAACTGCTCTTCCCTGCAGGTCTGGGTTCCCCCCAACTGCACTTCCCTGAAAGCCCGGTCACCCCCAACTTCCCTCCTTCTTCTAGCCTGCTCACCCCTAACTGCCCTCCCCTGCAGGCCATCTTGTGTCCACATGGGGGCAGGGTCTTTGACCACATAGAGGCAGCCGTCTTGTGTGTTGGAGTGATGGTTCATCTTCATATTACTCTTTGTTAGATAGGATAGAGGCCTGGTGCATGGGTGGGGGCCAGCTGGTTTTTCCCAAAGGATATCCCAGATAAGAGTGGGGGTTCCCTTGGGATGTAGGGTGGCCTGGATGAGGGGCCTGTGGTGGTTTGCAGGCTGGCCATGCCACCTGGAGACCTAAGTGGAGACCCTGGTATCTGGGAATTATTTATCTTCTACAATTTAAACTTTTAGCCTGGAGTGGAGCCAAGCCTCCTGCTCACTCCATGGCAGCAGCCATTTCTGTTGAAACTTATATATCTTTTATAATTGAAACTTTGTAGCCTTAAGTGGAGGCCTGGGCTGGCCAGGGTGTGCAGAAAGCGTGGCTTTTTCCATTGCCAGGGAAACTTAAGCCTCCCTCCTGCTCTCTGTGGTAACCATCTTGGTTGGGTTTATTTGCATATTCACTCCTGATTGGCTTGTGGGTGTGGCAGAGTGATGGTTAATTTGCATATCACTCTTTTATTAGATATTATGTTTATTCATATATACATATCTACACTAATAAAAGAGAAAAATGTTAATTGACTGTACCTTTTTTACGCCCATAGTCAATCAGAGCAAGTAAGCAAATTAACACAACAAAGATGGCAGTTAATTTGCATACCCTGAGGGAGGGTGGAGTGAAGACTGAAGACAGCATAGAAGGAAGAGGGAGGGAAAGCAGAAAGCAAGGCGGCTGCAATAGGGAAAGCCTGGACAGGGCAGGTAGTGGGCAGTGGTGGCGGCACGCATGGTGGAAAAGTGTGGGGCAGCAGTAAAAGGTAAAGCACAGGGCAGCGGTGGTGGGAGGGAAAGTGCAGAGGGGGTGGCAGCTGAGGGAGGAAAAGCGTGGGGTTGTGGGGGTGGAGGTGGGAGGAAAAGCATGGGGTGGGGGGCAGAGGCAGCAGGGAGAGCGCAGAATTGTGGGAGAGGTGGCAGTGGTGGGAGGGAATCCCGCTGGAAGCCCTGTTCTTGCAGGAATCTTCCTGCAATGGGCCTCTAGTCTATATACATAAAAGGCTAAGTGACCATCTGACCATCTGATCGGTAGCTATGATGTGCAATGACCAACAGGGGGCAGACGCTCAACACAGGAGCTGCAGAGCTGCAGTCACTTGGTAGCTGTGATTCTCTGGTGATGCACCCTAGGATCAGAGAGGAGGGAGCCCAATTTCGTGGTGCGTCACCTGAGAACCACCCTCTTGTAATCCCACTACCTTGGGACCCTCTTTGGGGAATGTCAGAGAGCTGGTTTCAGCCTAATCCCCCAGGCCAAGTTGAGGGACCCCACCTGTGGGAGGGATCCCATTCACTCCACAGACACCACCCCAGGTGCAGCTGGCCTGAGAAGGGATCATGGGAGATTGGCACCAGGGCTTGACTGGCCCATCTTGCCCAGCCTTACTCCACCTTCTAATTTTCTTTCAATGTGCACAAATCCATGCACCAGGGCACTAGTATATATACACTGAGTGACCAGATTATTATGATCTCTGAAAGCATAATAATGTGCCCCCCCCTCTCTCTCTCTCTCTCTCTCTCTCTCTCTCTCTCTCTCTCTCTCTCTCTCTCTCTCTCTCTATATATATATATATATATATATATATATATATATGGTCTAAATTCTGAAAATCATTATAATAAATTAAAGGAAATAATACGTAATAGCACTTGAAGGAATCTACTAGTAAGAGACAAACTACTCTAGAGTATTTTCTCCCCCTTTTTTCTATGTTCCTTTTAAAAATTGAGACATAATTGACATATCCTATATAATAAAAGGCTAATATGCAAATTGAATGGTGGAACGACCAGTTGCTATAACATGCACTGATCACCAGGGGGCAGACGCTCAATGCAGGAGCTGCCCCCTGCTGGTCAGTGTGCTCCCACAGGGGGAGTCCCACTCAGCCAGAAGCTGGGTTCATGGCTGGTGAGTGAAGCAGAAGTGGCGGGAGCCACTCCCACCTCTGTAGCAGTACTAAGGATGTCCAACTGTTGGCTCAGGCCAGCTCCCCCAAGTGCAACAATTTTGTGCACTGAGTCCCTAATAACACTATACGTATTAGTCTCAGATATACAATATTATGACTCAATATGTGTTTATATTGTGACATTATCACCACAATGTCTAGTTATCATTCACCATCATGCATTGTTACAAATTTTCTTACCCTTGCAATTAGAACTTTTAAGATCTTAGCAATTTTCAAACATACAATTTGGTATTATTAACTACTAGCTGCCCAGTGCACTAAATTCATGCATGGGTAAGGTCCCTAGGCCTGGCTTGTGATCAGGGCCCATCTGTGGGGCAACCAGTGAGGTGAATGGGGGCCCCACTGGCACCTGCCTTGGCTGGCCTGTGGCCTGCGGGCTCAGGGCAGCTCCTGCTTTGAGTGTCTGCCCCCCTGGTGGTCAGTGAGCATCACAGTGACTGGTTCCGCCGTTCAGTCGATTTGCACATTTGCCGAGGCTGATCAGCAGACCCTTGGTGACAGATGAACGGATTACTCTAATACACGTTTCTGTGAAAGCCTAAGGCTTTACTTGGCTATCACCACCATGTAGCCCTGTTCATCTGCCTCCTTTGGTTTTTATTGTCATAACAGCCTGAACTAAAATTAACTTCTAGATACAATCAGCAGGGTCAGTATCCTTCAGAAAGTATATGCTTCTATAAGGCTGGGTCTAAAAGACTAAACATAGAGATTCTAGCAAAACACCCCAGGGATCAGACTTGTTTGTAAAAGTCAAGGTAGGGGCTGCCACCTTCAGCAAGGTCCCCTCAGAGGCCCCCCACCTTTCAGAGAATCCTCCTTATGACACTCCAACCAAGTCCTATGCTTCCCCACATATCCCCCCCCCCTTTTTTTCTTTTTAACTTTTTTTATTTTTATTTTTTAAAATATATTTTATTGATTTTTTACAGAGAGGAAGAAAGAGGGATAGAGAGTTAGAAACTTCGATGAGAGAGAATCATCCATCAGCTGCCTCTTGCACACCTTCTACTGGGGTTGTGCCCACAACCAAGGTACATGCCCTTGACCGGAATCGAACCTGGGACCTTTCAGTCAGCAGGCTGATGCTCTATTCACTGAGCCAAACCGGTTTTGGCCATATAGACCCTTTTTGTTTTGCTGGCTGTAGAAGACAGAGGGACGCAGCAAACTTTCTGCTTTGGAAGGTCAGGGTCTGTGAAGCGTGTTTACTGTTCAAGTTTTGATTTTGTAGACTCTAAGAAAAACAAAGGGAATTAGAATGACAGTAATGGTTAGTATAATTAAGAAGACAGGGTACTTACAATTGGTAAATTTTGCCTTCTAGCAAAACATAGGGAATCTATAATAATAAAAGCATGATACGCTAATTCAACTGGATGTCCTTCCAGACAAAGCCAGGGCTATGAGGGAAACCTGGGTCCCGGGTGCCAGAGGGAAGCCGGTGTTGGCAGCCGGAGAAAGGAAGGCCTACTCTTGCACGAATCTCATGCATTATAAAGGGGAATGGGGTAGGATGAATGTAGCTATGTGCAGGCCTGGGGTCTGTAGACATTAGCTATTGTCCGGCAATGAGATGATATTGAAGAGGATGATGTGGATTTCTGGTGGGTTGGTCTGACCATGCTTAATCTGTTCTGCTTGCTGGATTCACAACTGACTCATCTTCCTAATTACTTCTCACAGGCTTTGAAAAGAAAACTTTAAGAAAAACTTAACCCTCTTATTCACTTATAAGAATATGTGTTCTAAGATTTAAAATCATTATTACTTTTCAGATTAATCCATGTGCTCTATCTATTAGATTTATTATTCAGTATACCTCTAATTCCTTTTAAGATTTCTTTTTATAAACCTTCTATGACCTTTATAAACATTTTTATAACTTTTACAATAAATATCTTACCTAATAATAGAGAAACATGTAAGTTGACTGTACCTTTGCTACGCCCACAGCCAATCAGAGTGAGTATGCAAATTAACCCAACAAAAGATGGCAGTTAATTTGCATACATACCTGGGTCTAGGGGAACCTCCTCAGCATCCAGGTCACTCACAGCTGGCTATCAGGCAAAGGCTTTAGGCTTGGGAAGGGGCCGAGCCTGGGATCAGAGATTCCAGGGGTGGGGGTGGAGGTTGGGGAATGACCCCTTCGCAAGCCTAAACCTGGGGTGGAGGCTTAAATTTGGGAAGGGTTCGAGCCTGTGATCTATCGGAGGGGTGGGTGGGGGCTGGAGTGGAGGCTTTAGGTTTGGGGAGGTGCTGGGGAGGAACCCCTTCCTTAGCCTAAAGCCCCCTAAACCTGGGACAGAGGCTTTAGGCTTGGGCAGAAACTGAGCTTGGGATCAGAGGGAAGGGGGAAATATCAATGGAAATATCCTCAGCTGAGGATACAAAGAAAAATAAAGAAAGAAATGTCATATCCTATGAAAGACATATCTTGAAAATGCTTAAAGAAAATTGTCATTTTTTTCATAGTGAAGAGTCTGTGTTGTTGAAAATACCTTGGCAGCTATGGTGACTGGTAGTAACTGCAGCTGCGGGGTGATGGGGCTGGCGCCTTCCCCTGATCAGCTCGGTTGACTCCCACAAAGGGAGGCCAGACTGCCTCCTAGAGGGGATGTAGGACATCCCCTGGAGGCTCCCAGTATGTGAGAGGGGGAAGTCTGGGCTGAGGGACCCCTCCCTGGTGCACGAATTTTGTGCACTGGGCCCCTAGTTCTTATATAACTTTTATAAAGTATTCCTACTCTACTCTAATTTTATATATATATATATATATATATATATATATATATATATATATATATATATATGATTGATTTTTTACAGAGAGGAAGAGAGAGGGACAGAGAGTTAGAAACATCGATGAGAGAGAGTCATCGATCAGCTGCCTCTTGCACACCCCCTACTGGGGATGTGCCCACAACGAAGGTACATGCCCTTGACAGGAATCGAACCCGGGACTTTTCAGACCACAGGCTGACGCTCTATCCACTGAGCCAAACCGGTTTCGGCCCTACTCTAATTTCTTTTCTTCCTGTTATATTCCTTTATATTCCATCTCATAATTTTTACTTCCTTAACTCTAGTTCTTCTTTATCTTACAGACCCTTTGTAACTTATACCTATCTTCTGCAATTTATATATACCTTCTGTAATTTATATATATTTTCTGTAACTTACACATACTTTCTGTAACTTACACATACCCTTAATTTGTCTACTTCATTTTCTTTTTTCCTTTATCTCTATACCTTCTTTTACATAAATTCCTTCTAATTAGTTATGATTAAAGGTTAGTTCTATATAGACTCCTCTATTCCTAACTTTAGAGTAGTTGAAGTGGTGAGAAGTATGTCTCAGAGTCTAGCTCTTCTTTAATTGTCCTATCATCCTGGCTCTGCCCATATCGGTCTAATTGCCTTCTATATTCCCCTCAAGGATCTTGGCTCTGGATTATTTTAGGGAAAGGGGACACCAGATTTATTCTATAATTACTTCCTGCTAAGGCAGGTCAGAGGTTTCTCTCAGAGCCAAGAGTTCCTTGCTCTTTGTCAGAGGGACAATGAGTCCTAGGCACAGAAGGAGGTGGCAATGGTGCCTAGAGGTGGTATTATTCTCTAGGTGTAAATGGGTCTTGTAATCTGGTGGAGACAAACTGTAATTGTATTATACAATTTATTATTATTGGGCAAATGTTAGAACAGTTTCTAATAATTATCTGTTGAAATAATTTTTCCCTAAAATTACCCTTATTTTTATTAAAGACTAATTTACTTGTTGTATTAAGTCTAGTTATAATTTGGCCCGATTGTTTGTATGAACACAATAAGAATAGCAGTTGATTACATAGGCTGTTTTTTAAAAATATGCTTTGCTGGAATCTCATGAGAAAGTTTATTCCCAGGGCAAAGAAGCCAAGCTAAACAGTTGCATATCAGGCTTTGCCTGCAAAACCTACAGCACTGGGGTGTATTCCTCAAGTTGAGGTCCCTCTAGGTGTGTTGAGATTTCTTTCATGCCATTTTTCAGGAAAGCAACCTTTGTTCCATACCTGGAAAGACTGTCATGAATTACGTGACCAAGCAAGGTACCAGGATATTTATCCAAGGGCTTATCAGCTTCAAAGTCAATCTTTATTCCTTAGAGCTTTCTGGTGACATCCAGAGTCCTGGCACGTCTCTTTTTCAGACATGATTTTCCAGCAAAGTTTTGGTTAATAAAACTACAATTGGAAACTGACTTATGTCCTGTTACAAGGAAATCACATTTTCATTGGATTTATGCAGACAAATACATTGCCATGAGAACAATAATTAACAAAATTGTAATTATTTTTAGTTCATTTAGTTCTATAATCAAATTCTTTTTCTCTTGACTTTTCTTGCTAGTATTTCTATAAATCTAGATACTTTGTAGAGTAACATAAATGACATAGAATCTTGTCCTTTTTGCAAAATACAATATTCCACAATATTATAACTTATAACAATTAGTTATAAATAAAAACATATTAGAATATATTTAATATGTATATATAAATAGAATATAATTATTATTCCCTTATTTGACAGAGCTTCCTATATACCTTAAGTATAAAATTTTTCTTTATAAGGAGAGAAATCAAATCTTAAAATTCAAACCCTGGGAAGGTAGTCAAATATATTATATTAATATATATTATTTTTATTTCTAGAGGCCTGATGCATGAAGATTCATGCAAGAATGGGCCTTTCTTTCCCTGGCTGCTGGCACAGCTTTTGCTCTGGTCGGAGCTGCATTTCCTCCTTCCCACACAGCCCAGGGGCCTTGGGCAGCTGGGGTGGTGCAGAACACCTGCCCCTCCTGCCCCCCCGCCCCCGCTGCCTGTCACCTGTGTATGCAAATCAACCTGCCATCTTTGTTGGGTTAATTTGCATACTCACTCCTGATTGGCTAGTGGGCATTGCAAAGATACAGCAATTTGCATCTTTCTTTTATTAGTGTAGATTACTATTACTATTATTATTAAGTAATCTACTCATTTAAAGTAATTGACTTCCTGATTAATATAACAACTATTTTAATAATATTTATTAAACCTTTGCTCCCTAGGAAAATACAGAAAACTTTTTTTCCCCTTACTTTTAGAAATAGGCTTATTTTTCTGATGGAAAACATACTGACATTTTTTTTTATTAAAATATTATATGTGTACATACCTTACCAACTCTCCCCCCCCCCATTCCCAAACATGCCCTTCCTCCCCATAGTTTTTCCTCCATTGGTTATGCTTATATGCATGCATACAAGTCCTTCGGTTGATCTCTTATCTCCCCCATATCTCCCTCCCCTCCCCGCTCATACTGACATTCTTTTTTTTTAAATATATATTTTATTGATTTTGTACAGAGAGGAAGGGAGAGAGATAGAGAGTTAGAAACATCGATGAGAGAGAGTCATCGATCAGCTGCCTCTTGCACACCCCCTACTGGGGATATGCCTGCAACCAAGGTACATGCCCTTGACCGGAATCGAACCCGGGTCCCTTCAGTCCCCAAGCCGACACTTTATCCATTGAGCCAAACCGGTCTTGGCTCATACTGACATTCTTAAGAAGCATAACAGAGATAGTGAATTCCTTAGCTGAGAAACAATTCCCTCAAACTTGGAAATCCCAAGCGGGCTCCAATGATTTACTGTGCAGTCACTTTCATTTTCTTACTCTTGGTTTTTGGGGGTTCTGTAGAGTTTCATTGCATTCTTTGGTCCTCACATGGGATGACCACTTTGCTGGGGCTGACCAGCAGCCCCTGAGTGACAGATGAACAGATTATTCTAACACAGGTTTCTGTGAAAAAGAGGCTAAGGCATTACTTGGCTATCACCACCAAGTAGCCTTATTTGCCTGCCTTCTTTGGCTTTTATTGTCATAACAAGGTCTCCAGAGGCCCCTGACATTTTGGAGAATCCTCCTTACAGACATTCCAACCAAGCCCCATGCTTTCCCACACATATTAGGCTTTTATTATATAGGATGGACACCATGCTGTCATTATATGCCCAGGACTTTTTTATTTTATAACTGGAAGTTTGTACCTTTTGACCTTCTTCATACATTTTGCTCACTCTCTATTCTGACTCTTCCTCTGGCAACTACCAATGTGTTCTCTATCTCTGAGCATTTTTTCCCCCAGATCCTACATAAAAGTGAAATCAAATGACATTTGTCTTACTTTGTCTGACTGATTTCACTTAACATAATACCCTCATAGTCCATCCAAATTGTTGCAAATGACAGGATTTCCTTTATATATATATATAATATATTTTTATGTTTTATATATTTTTATATTTTATGTTTTTATGGCTGAATACTTAAGTTGTTTATATGTGATGGCTATTATAAATTATGCTTCAATAAACAAAAGGTAGCTTTTCAAATTAGTGTTTTCATTTTCTTTACATACATACCCAGAAATGGAATTGCTGGATCATATGGTAGTACTGTTTTTATTTTTTTGAGAAACTCTCATACTGTTTTCCATAGTGGATGTACCAGTTTATTTTTCCACTAATAGTTTCCTTTTCTCCAAATCCTCAGCAACACTTGTAATTTCTTGTCTTTTTTATAATAGCCCTTTTAACAGGTGTGAAGTGATTTCATGCCACAGTATACTCCTTCATGCCCATGAGGAAAAGAAAGTAGCTTATTATTTAAATGGGGTTATTTTTACTTCAAAACCCAGATTCAATCAATAAAGGGGGAGGTTATTTTAGTGTTTACTTTTGGTGGCAAGGGCAATGTGTATCAATCCTACGAGGTATTTTTTTTGTCCAGGTTACCACAGTTCTGAATGTAGGTTGGGGATCTCTATAGTCTTTTATCTTAGGTTTGACACTTTTGTGAAAGCACAGCTCTTACAAACATTCACTGTGACACTACACAAGATAAACAAAACCTCACAGAAATCCCAGCACCTTACATATCTAAGCTAATTCTGAATCCACTGTAGCACTGAGATCCTAGTTGAAGAAATTGCTAGGTATCTTTCCTACAGCATGACTCAGTGGCCCTCCTAATGTTATCTTGCTCATGGCATCTGTTTCTACTCCCTGTTACCAATAAGCTTCTTCTCTGTGTATATTAAAAACAAACAAACAAACAAACAAACAAACAGAACAAAAATACTATTGTATCTTCTTCTAACTATATGATTTACTAAAACTCTGGCTTTTAGGATCTCTTATAGCCTGCACTCAGAGTTTTTCTTTATATATCTTTTCTAATTTGTTTCTTAGTACCTTATTCTATTTTAATTTTTCAGTTTAGTTTCTGAAGACAGTTGTGTGTGTGTGTGTTTGTGAGTCATAGATTTCTATCTGTTTTTTGAAATAGCTTCCTTTGGATGGGTTAGGAGTCCATACTTGATGAAATTTGAGATGGGGCTCCTTTTGTTCAAAATATGCCCTCTGAAAAAAAATCTATTTCAGAAAATATCATGGACAAAATTAATATTGTAGTTCTTCAGATATTGTTGGTCTGTCAAACAAAACCAAAATATGGGTTGGAAATAGGACCAAAATATAATATTACATTCAAATAGTCAATTTATATAAATACACTTATTTATTTATATACTTAGTAAAATGAAAATTCTATAGATCAAGAACTGCTTTGGGTGTGTCAAGGTTAACATTTTATACACTATGGACATTTCATCAATAGTAAATGAGTGTGATAACAGCTGGAGATATTTCACAAAATGTTTTTTTTTTTTTTTTCTCTTTTACTGCTGGTGTTTCAAGCTTTGCTGAAAATAATTTTTGGAATAAATGTTCATTTTCAAACATTTTTGGAACAAATGTTCATTTCAAACATTTTTGAATTTTATTTCTCCTTTGAAATAAAGTGATTTATTATTTTAAATTTATTGTTTGAAGAATCACATCTAGAGGATAGAAAAAAAATCAAGATATTGGTGCTATTTTTCTCTTAATTATCTTAAGGTATTTTCTACAATTATTTAAAAAATAGCTAAATTATTCCTTTTCCTTCTCTTTTTTCAATATTTGGGACAGATGACCTCAATAGTTTTCTAACAATTTCCTTTTTTCAGCCTCATTTGTCACCAGAAATATAATATTAAGTTGGGTTCACATCTATACTATAGATTTGAGGTGTTACAAAAAGAAATCTCCATGTATGTAGAGTTTATATATGTGACTTAAAGGAATATAATTCCTCATACAGATAAAAGTGATTACAAGCTACAGGACCTAGCTACAATGTTGGATGTTTTAAAAAAACAAAACCAGCCAGCCAGCCAACCAACCAACCAACCAACAAACAAAAACAAGGGAACTCTTACAAAGTACATTTGAAGGAAGTGGTGGTTAAATAATAACAATGTTTTTTGCTCACTGTACACCATCAAGTTCAATTCACTTAATAAAATGGTATTTGCTTTAGGAAACATTATATGCCTCTGATTCCCATTTTCTCTTTCTAATCCACCTCATTTTCCTAAACTACAGAGCCATATCTAAGTGCTAACTGGACATTTCTATTTGGATATTTTACAGAAAGCTGAGACTACATGTCTCAAAGTGTAATTGCTCTTTAGTCCTCCCATTTCCAAACCATCTTCACCTGGGCTTCTATTTTAGTCAATGACACAGGAATTTCCTCATCTATCCATGGTAGAAATACATTCATCTCCCTTTCTTTCATCCTCATTTTGGGTATCTACTCAATATCACCAAATCTTGGTTATTCTACCTACAAGATATTTCTAAAGGACATTTATTTCTCTCTTTTTTTGTGTGTGTGTCTAATCTCCTTGTTCAAGCCACCAATTTCTTTTATTTAAAATACTGAAAAATTTTTACTGTGTCCTTAACTTTATATTTTATCTCTTCCTCCCCTTTAAAATCAAAATGATTTTTCTAAAACATGAACTTGAGCATTACTATTTCCTGTTTGCTTCTTTAGCAGAATCTGTCTTTTCCCTTGTCTTCACATTACATTAGTTCCTGAATTTCTTTAGGTTTTCTGTCTATACCACATTCTCATTCTTTGCTCTAGGCCCTTGAACATACCATCTGCTTGCCTTAGAAATACTTTCTCAATGTCTTTGCCTAGTTACTGCTTACCAATCTTTGGCTCTCTGCTTCAAAGTTGAGTGAAGTAGAATTCCTCAGTCTCAGAAGGTTAAATATCTCAGCTGTGAGTTTCTGGAACACTCTGTACTTCCTCTATCATGATATCATTCTGAATGATAATTGCTTATTCAAATGATGCCTGCCTTGTAAGTTATAAACTTCATAAAGATGGAAACTATGTTGATCTTATTCCTCATAACCTCAATATCTACAAGAAGGTCTGGACCCATTAGGTATCAATGAATTTGTGTTAAATAAATTATTGAAAGTGCCCTGATTTAAACTATTTAATTTGATGAGTTAATTAAGCCCCTCCCATGCTTAATGATTATCAGATAATATAAATCTCCTTATAATCAGTACCTAAAAAAAACTTTTTACACCTCTAATGATTCATTTCGTGTGTAAAGAGACTGACAGAGAAGTTATTACAAATACCTTCTTTAATAGTGAACAGTCTAATATAAAAGAATGAAGCTTATATCTGCAACAATTGTTATATCATTCACATAAAAATTGTGGTCTGTCTTCTCACCCTTACACATCTCTTTGGGTGAGGGGCAGTGTAGGTTATGTGACATAACTTTTGGGAGAATAAGTTAGGTATACTAGCTCAGTTATTTCTTTTATTTAAAGATATTTTGGCCGAAACCGGTTTGGCTCAGTGGATAGAGCGTCGGTCTGCGGACTGAAAGGTCCCAGGTTCAATTCCGGTCAGGGGCATGTACATTGGTTGCGGGCACATCCCCGGTAGGGGGTGTGCAAGAGGCAGCTGGTCGGTGTTTCTCTCTCATCGACGTTTCTAGCTCTCTATCTCTCTCCCTTCCTCTCTGTAAAAAAACAATAAAAAAAAAATAGATATTTTTATTTCAGAGAGGAAAGGAGATGGAGAAAAATATAGAAACATCAATTATGAGAGAGAATCATTGATTTGCTGCCTCCTGCACTTCCCCTGCTGGGGATTGAACCTGCAACCTAGGCATGTGCCTTTGACCAAATCAAACCTGGGACACTTCAATCCACAGGCGGACACTCTATCCACTGAGCCAAACCAGCTAGGTCCAGTTATTTCCTTTTATTTCTCTCTTTGGGTTCAAACTAGGTAGTTCACAGAAAGTGTGCTTCTCTATGTGTGAGATCTACAAAGGCAGGCCCCTTCCTGGGAAGGTCTGTAGTGTCTTTATGCTGCTGCACCCATGTTGGTGTCTGTTAAAATCTGGGATAAGAATTAAGAAATGTACTTGTTGCAGATATACTGTAAGCTTCATTCTTTTTTATTAAACTGTTCAGTATTTAAGGACGTAGTTATAGTAAGTTTTCTGTCAGTCTGCTCCAGCTGCATAATAAAATACCATAGACCAGGTAGCTGAAATAACAGACATATATTTCTCACAGTTCTGGAGGCTGGGAAGTTGAAGATCAAGGTGCCAGCAGACTTGGTGACTGGTGAGAGTTCTCTTCCTGGTTTTCAGGAGCTTCCTTCTTGGTGTATCTTCACGTGGCGGAGAAAGAGGAAGAGGGCTCTGGTATTGTCCTCTTAATACAAGAGCACTAATCCCATTGTAGAGGCACCACCTCATGACCTCATCTAAACCTAAACACCTCCAAAAGGCCCCGCTTTCAAGGATAGTCATAGAGAGGTTTAACATATAAATTTTGTGGTGACACATTTTTAGCTTCCATTTGCTTTTCTATCTTTCTTGTTTTTTAACTAATTCAGGAGGAAAAGAAATGGAGTGCACAATCTACTGAGTCTCATTGAGTCCCAGTATTGCTATAGCATTGTCCCATTCTAGGCTATTTTCTCCATTTATCCATGTAGGCAACAAATACAGATTAAGTGTCCTCTATATACCAGGTAATCTCTAGAAAGATTAGTTCTTCCACATGCACTTTAAAAACTGAAAACAAGCATCAGAAAGTTTATGGTTTTACTGCCATTGAATTCAAACATCGAATTAAAGTTGGATTGGATGGCATTTGTAGTTCATTTTATTTTAAGTATACACAATTTACTTTAACACTTTTCTGTATGACTTGCTCATTTTAGGAGACTAGTTTATGTATTTTTTTTTTATCACTCTATTACTTCTAGGTAAGTAGAATAAATTATTCTCTAAACTTCTATGTTTCCAACATTGTACCCCGACCTTTAATTAATTTAATTTGTTCTTAAAGAAGGTATATAACTACATTTAAACAAAAATAGTTTCCATAGCACATCATGGATTTTCTAAATCCAGGCCATGATGTAATCAACTAAAATGGCTATGATGCCCACATTCTTATTTCATCTGCAGCTTTCCTTACTTAAATCTATTGTACACAGAGATTTTTCTCATTGTATTTAACTTAGAATTGTAGGACATTTTTCAATTTATTTTATTTTAGAAATTCTTGTTTGATTTCACAGTACTATGGAATTCAAATTTCTGCTGGAGTTAAGATATTGACCAAATAGGCTAGATTATGTGGAGCATATCTTTACGATGTTGACCTAGATGTTATAAAACTACAGACATTTTCTATCCATACTAGCAGCTTATAGACTATCACTATACTCAAAATATTACAGGGAAGTGGATTCCACACTCTGCATTGATTGTTACTGTTTTATCTATCAATATTATGAAGTAGTTGAGGAGCTTGCCCTTGATTTTCTACAGTACATAATCTAATAAGACTGCTTTTGGATGTATATAAAATTTTTTACTTAATCACTTTTCGTTTAAGTAGTAACTGTAAATTTCTATTCTGTATATTTGCATACAGGATATTTATGTACTGGCATTTCTTTCTAAATGGCTCTAATGGTAGAAAACTCAAGATCTTTGGTATTGGATTTAGATCAGATATGTTTTGAACAAATCTAACCTTTTTAGCCTGTTAACTCTGGACAAAGAATTTTGGTAAGTGATGTTGTTTACTAATATAAAATCTCATTTGCTCATTTTTCCCATTGTTCCTTGCTTATGGCCTTAGAAACATTAAAAAAAATGTAAAGAATAAAAAAATCAAGAGCACTTATTTACGAGCATAGTTGAATTATGCCTTAGAGCACATGTGTCAAACACAAGGCCCACGGGCCAAATCCGTCCCGCCAGGCCTTGCAATGTGGCCCGCACCGCACTGTCATCACTGCACTCCGCTGCGTTTCCATCACAATGACAGTTTATGACTTTTCAGTAAACCATTCAGCCCGAGATTTAGGCTGGATTTTAGATTTTGGCCCCTTCTCTGATTGAGTTCGACACCCCTACCTTAGAGGTTAAAAGAAAAAGGGAGAAAAGAACAAAGGTCATTGAATATGTTAATAGTCATTAAATAGTGCCCTAGGTGCCCCATGTACTGCTTGGAGCTTCCAGAAGAATTTAATGTAGTCGGGGGATTTCAGAGGAAAGCTTTCAAGATAATTTCCCAACACATATCCAGTTACTTTTTCCTCTTTGCATTCATAGAAGTTTGTTCCTTTTTATAGCACATCTTATTATATGTAATACTATATCTGTAAATATCACTTCTCCTTGTCTCTAAGTTCCTTAAGGATAGTAAGTTCCAAGAAAACAGTTGCCATATTGGCAACAGTTTCAGAGACATTGAATTAAGAGGGAAATATGCTGCTTCTGAGAAGTTTGAAGATTATTGGTGATATTTGCTTGTATAGATTCGAGCAAAGAGATGTTTGGGTGTATTCATCAGCATTCACTCAGGTAAAATGTCATTCACTGCATTCTGTTCATAGAGGGTTTGATATAAGATTACGAGTTTACAGAACTTGGAAAACTGAAGGAGAAAAGCTCAGGGACGCTGCCACTGCGGATAAGAAAGATGTTGCCCAAAGGTCAGAGAAATTGATCTCAATCCGAAACATTAAAGTAAGTCTTTTTCAAAAGCTTGCCAGAAGCTATTACATGTCTCTGCAACCTGTAGAAAGCCCCCAGAAACTGTCTGTCTGTGAGGGGAAGCAGATGGATCTTAAGCTTCCCTAAAAGCCCCGGTAACATGCTCATGTCTCTACATCTCTCTCCTATGTCAACTGCTTCCAGGGAATAGCAGCTTCCATTTTACCTCAGCCTAATTCTTACCCGAGTTTCTCACACTGATAAACTTTAACCTAGAATCGTGCAGAGTAGGAGGTTCTAGGAAGTGAGTTTTCAGGCTTAGTAGAAGTGGTAGTGGTGCCTAGTGGACAACAAACAGTCCAGGACTAGAGTTTGTTTGAGATTAGTTACCACAATTACGAAGAGAAGTGGGTCACAAAGCAGAGGCCTTTTTTTTTTTTTTTTTTTTTTTTTTTTTTAATGAAGTTGAGACAGAAGAGTGTATTAAAGGCAGAAAAGGGATTTAGAATTTTTTTTCCCCCTTTTAAACAGTGGTAATATCTGGCTAGATTTTCAGCAGAAAAAAACCCACATGCTATTAGAGAAGAATAGATAGTGGAATAATAAAAGAGGTGATAGTTAATGAAGTAGGTTTCTGAGGGAGATAGGAGAGGTTAAGAACAAAGCATGATTTGAGAGGTTAGGAAGGACAAAGCTTTCTCTGAAACTGAAAACAAGACAGAATGGCACACAAAATGGATAGGGTTCGGAGTGCTGAATTGAGGGAGTTCATGAGTAACTACCTCTCTTTTCTCTGTGAAGTGAGAAGTAATGATGCCGGTTGAGAGGGGGCCTGGTTGGGGTTAATAATGAGGAGAGTGCATTGGTTTGGAGTAATGATGAGGGTAGTGCAACAAGAGTTCCCAAGAGCCAGTAAGATAGTTAATTTCACTGAGAGCTCAGAGGAGTCTGGAGCCATACATATGTATTGGCATCAATATTCATGGCTGCTGGATTTTGCCTACCTGCACTTACCATCTTTGATGACTTTATAGGTCACTTGAGTTCTTCTTTGCTATTATTTCAGTGAGTACCCTGTGCTTTTCTTGTTCCTGACACTCACGTAGGAACAGTACAAAAATCATGTATGTGTGCCTTGTTTATGGTAGGCATTCAGTAGAATGTGTGTTAAACAGAACTGAACCAAGCTGGCTGTTGTAGGAGAAACTTGATCCAGGTTTATAGTGAGTTGTAAAGTTCTGTGACAATGTTCCTGAGGTGACTGACTAAGGAGTCTAATATGGGTAGGAAAATAAGTGAGGCCAAGAAGGGGTCTAATAAAAAGGGATACAGATGAAAGGAACAAAAGAATAGAAGTTGAGAGGTTAAAGAACAGATTTAGTGTCAGAGGAATAACAAAACCAGGGGGAAAAAACACCAACAAGAATTGTAGCCGAAACCGGTTTGGCTCAGTGGATAGAGCATCGGCCTTCGGACTGAAAGGTCCCAGGTTTGATTCCTGTCAAGGGCATGTACCTGGGTTGCGGGCACATCCCCAGTAGGGGGTGTGCAGGAGGCAGCTTATTGATGTTTCTCTCTCATCGATGTTTCTAACTCTCTATCCCTCTCTCTTCCTCTCTGTAAAAAATCAATAAAAATATATTAAAAAAAAAAAGAATTGTCAGTGGATTGTTGGAGATAGTTTCAGAGATGTAGTACTTCTACATGAGAGAGAAAAAGGTTTCGATTATAGATATGGATTGGGTGAAGGGCACTGGAACTCAGAAAATGAAAGAATTAAGAATATGGTACTGAGAAGGGTCACCAATATACAACTATACACTACACTACTCTAGTCTACATCATAATGTGTGTGAATGCTGCTCACTATAGTATGCATTGCACACCAATGTGGCCACCATGGTGCCCCAAACTGGATGTTATTTATGTGGACTTTTTGTGTTCACACATGACCTTGTATTGCCATATTGTTCTTCTAGTTAGCTAGGTGGGAAGTCTGGTCACTGTGTGACTGAAGGCTCTCTAAGCAAAAAGAGAAATGGAATGCATCTAAGACAGGTTTTACAGTACACAGGAGTGGTACCTTGAGATACAAGGAATATTTCAATTCAGAGAAAGGGATAAATACTTTACAAATGGAGAGACCATCAGCAACAAAGACCTAAAAGCAAGAAAGTGCTCTGGTTGTGTAGATTATACACTTTGCACTTTTCAAAGCTCTTCAGTGGATAGACTTTACCATGATACATGCCATGGTGGCCATGGCATTATGATGCCAATGGAAATCTTCAGCCAGGGAGTCTATTTATCCTTGGAGAATATATTCCCATTAATAGAAAGCAATTTTGAATCTAGAAGAGAGGGTCAGAGCAGGAAGTTATCTACTTTTCAAGGAAGAACAGAAGGTGAAAATCAGAATGAGAAATTCTCTGATGTTTTATAAGAAATTAAACTGGTTGAATTAAAAGCAAAAGGATTAGATTTCTATGTTACTAGAAATAATCATTAGTCTTTTCTAAGCTAAAATGCTTCATAACTATGAAAATGGAAGAGAACAAAATGGATTGATTGAAGCAAGTGGTTTCTTAATTTGTCCCACAAAATTATTCTGATATATTCTCAAATAGTATTTACTTCAGAGAAACAATTGTTTCTGCAAATAGTGGTTTTGTATTTATATTATGCAGTATTATTTATTAAAATTATAGTGTATAATAAAATTAGCATCATTATTTTGTGGAGCCTTTGTTTCCAAGGACCCCTGGAAGATTTATGAAAATATTGCAATAATCCCTATAACATCCTTGTTTAAGAGGTAAATTTTATTTAAAAATTCTGTTGGTAGTAACTTTTTAAAAAGTGGCAGGGACTTTTTGTCTGCCAAGGGCCATTTGGATATTTATAATACCATTTGTGGGCCATACAAAAATTAGTTGCTATATTTGGTCACACATTTAATTAACTCACCCCTAATGCTTTGGCAGGGCCTGACCAAATGATTTCCTGAACCTTATATGGCCTGTGGAAAGGATATTTCCCAGTCCTGCCTTAAAAAATGAACTAGTCCTCCACATAAAAGCAATATTAGTAGAGAAACAAGGAGGGTGGCAACCAACATACAGGGTCTTTTAAATTTCTGCCATTATTAGTTATGTTGTGCCCACTATATTAGTTATCCTGATAACTCAGTGACTGAACATAGCAGAAATTTATTTTTTGCTTCTCCAAAGTCCAGTTGATGGGGAGGAGTGAGGACTTATGTAGGAGTGAAGAGGGCAATCATATGGATAGAAATATTTCAGGAAACTTTGCCATTTTTAATATATAGACTTCAAAATTGACCTAGATGCTGTCATATGGACTACAGATGGTAGATTTGAGAGAGAGAGATTTATGGAGGAGATTTTTATAGGCCATCACATTCCATAGGCCAGAGCATAACATATAATTACATCTAACTGCAAAGGAAACCAGAAAATGTTGCTTTGTATCAGGAAGAAAGGAAATGGGCTTGATGAATAATTTGTCGGTTCCTGACTGTTGGAGTACTTACTCCTCGAAACCTAGATCCTTTATCCTACTGACTAGGCCAATTGTTGGAACTCAGTTCCTTCATCTTGCTTCACTATATGCCAGTTGTCGAATCTAAGCCCCTCTGCCAGGGACTGGACCTCCTGGGACACTGGGTATTGGAATATGGAGAAGCCATGAGAAGTTATGGGTATGTAAGAGGGTCTTGATTGTACAAGCCAGTGGCCGTGTAGTCATTGCTAATAAGGAGCCATTAGACAAAGCAGTTCTTCAAAGTAAAATCTCATTCAGTGGCCATACACTGGCTGGTTAACAATACATCTTCCCCATACAGCAACAGCAGCAACCTCTATACCCACAGAAGCAGCCTGCTGGTCAGTAACATACTTTATACTATTTAGATAAAATAGTGACCTCACTGCCTGGGTCATAGAAGGGCACGCTTGCATAGTGTACAATATGATAACTGTGTACTTGCTTTGCACCTGCATATAGCAACTCAACCTTGAACACTTTGATTAGGATTCCCACACTCAGAGTGGCTTTAAACATCCAGTGTACTCTGAACAGGGTCTCAGCACTCCAGTTGGCCTTGAGCATCTTGGGTACTCTGACAGGGTCCCCCACTCTGACATAATTCCCAATAAGTAGTTCACATAAAATATGGCCTGAGTTTCTTTAGCAACTATTTCACATCTTGGGATAGGCTAGACTGTATAGCAAAATTTTCCAGAAAAAATTTTCACAATGGCACTTCTGCGATGGCTTAGTAATATAACTGTCGAGCAAAAATTTCTGGTAAGATACAACTATTTGGGACAACCAATATAACAATTTCCAGTTTTGATCATAGGTGAACTGAGTTGTCATGGGCCCTTTTCTCATCCACTGTCAACCCATAAAAAGCATGAGAAAAAAGATACGGACACAAACAATGATTTTTAAAATATCTAGTTAAAAGTGCTTTCTCAAAGAAAATAGCTATAAAGTACACTTGCACATGCTTTACAGGTAACGTAAATGCTTGACCTTAAATGCCAAGTTCGATATTCATTTCTCACATAAAGCCTTCAAGACTAGCCATACTTGGTTTCAATTGTCCACATTCCCTTTATAGACTTCCCCTGAAAAAGAAAATGAATAAATACTGGGTGTCTATGTCTATACAAATATGTAATAAATAGCAAATGATCCAACAGACTATATAAATCAGGGAATAGCAGTTAAAAATTAACTTATTAGGGTTCTAATTTTTCCATTGGAACGTATAAACTTTTTAGGTTAAGACAACCTTTGTGTCTCAATAACAATTTTTTAAGTACAATTTGAAAAGTCAGACTTCACTACTGAACAATTCTATGATAATAAAAATAAATTCAAGGACACTAACCCGTTTACAAGTGATAGTGATGTTAATAAACCAAGAAAACTACGAAGTTGATAAATACGCATCAAATGATCCTAATAAGACATTTTATTATACTTTCCCCCAATTTATTCATTCGTATTTTAGATGGGAATGTCATGTAAGCATTTTGGAGATAGAGAATACCATCTTGGGGATAACTGGGAATACTCTCACACTTTGCAGTTGGCAGCCCTATTAAATGGTATTGAATGACAGTTCATTCTTTCCCCCATGTAAGAACTACTTTTTAGTGGCTTTATTTTGTGCCAAAAAAGTGTTTTTTCAATTTATTATTAAATAATAAGTATTAAAAATGACAAGTATTCCAAGATAAAAATAGCATAAGTAAAATATAGGCTCTCCTTTTGGATATGTTGATATTTTCTAATTTGACATTTTGCAAATTGTCCATCTTATAGGAACATTCTTTCCCAATTATATTTGCCAGACTTCCCATTGAATTGCAAATTAGAGGAAGAAATCTTTTCAATTATCTTTCAAAATTCTGGGAACAAAATATCTCCTTCAGGAAACTCTATGGCACTTGCTTCCATCTATTGGGAGGGGGAAAAAGAAAGCCGGTCATTGTGACAAACTAGTGCTGCTGATTATTTCTCTATTTATTTTTCTCCTGTTCTTGGAAATTTACAGTCTAACAATTATTTTCATTAAAATTTCAAATACTTCTATGAAACTATCTGTAATAAAAAACAACAACAACCATGTATAACTTCAAAAAATTTCCCAAATTAAGTCAATGCAATTCAATTCAACTAATATCTACTGGGTTCCAGGTTTGTTTGGAAAATGTAAAAGGTACACAAAATTAATAAGATAGTTCTTGACTTCAAAGAATTTAGTCTCGGTGGAGCTATTTCTAGTTTTTTACTTGCTTTTATGCATATCCTTGTATTGTAGTTGTCAATGATTTTACTATCTTCACATTCTGCAAATCTGCCTACTGCAAAAATTTGAAAATGCTTCTTTTTTGCTGTATATATATAGAAAGAGTTTTTAAGAGCCCATTGCTTTTGGAGGGAAACAACATGTACCTCTAACACTGATGTTATCAGGAATCTTTGCCGTCATTTTTAAAATATCTTTACATGATGTTTACTTCCTGTGTGATATTATCAATTTCTTCACTGCTTTTGGTAGCTAAGGTTAAACACTATTCATTTTTTGTCACTGTGATATGGCTATTTAACTCTTTCATGCCTTTTTGTGTGTGCTTATAAGAAATCTAAGATATTAATCTTAAAAGTGTTTAGAGGACCTAGAGTTATAGTTCAATAAAGAGATTTTACTTTATTCTGCTTTTTTCCCCCCTGTAATTTACCCAAATTTACTTTTGGGGCTCCCCTTCATCAGCCATACACTCATAGAGATGTCTGCACTGAAATCCTAACTGTGTGACAGGCAAGAACACACAAAAAGTAAGAGGAAGAGAGGCAAGGAACAGAGGGAAAGTGTTTTCTATACGGAGAAGGAAATAAAATTAAATCAGGTAAAATAATATTAATGATAATATTTACATATTTACATAAAATTAAAAATATAACACTACTTTAAAAATGTTCAGAATCTCAGACATCTATTCTGGCCATGAGGGAGTTAGATATAAAATGAATCTCCTGCTATAAACAATTAAAAAACTGTACCAAAATTTAAGAAACAAATATTTCAGGAATTGAACAAGAAGCAAAAAATTAAGAAAAGGGAAACAAAAGAAATTTATAACTACTCGGGTTTTACCCTGAGTGGCCAGATTATTATGATCTCTGAATGCATAATACATATTGAGGCCCAATGCATGAATTCGTGATGGGTAGGATCTGACCAGCCTGGCCAGGGAGAGAGGACATGGGCGGTTGGCCTGCCTGCCTGCTGATCAAATTCTTGATAGAGGGGACAATTTGCATATTAGCCTTTTATTATAGAGAATATACATTGAGTGGCCAGATTATTATGCATTCAAGATCATAATAATCTGGCCACTCAGTGTATAACTTAAAATCATTTCTAGAGTGTGGCACAGGAAGAAAGTAAACAAGCTTGGTCTGGTGATCTTATAAACTGAGAAGACAGAGACTGGTATTCAGGGAAATTGAGTTTACTAGTATTCATGGGACAAAGAACTTGAAATTATGGAACAACGCTGAAAAGGAACCCAAAAGGAACTTAACTCTTTGCCAGAAAATTCAATACTCTCTAAGGAATAAAACAAAATCCAGTTTTCAATAATATAAAATTCATAATGTCCACTATCCGACAAAAATTACCAGACATTCAAATAAGCAGAAAATAAACACCATAGTGAGGGGGAAAAATTAATCATGAAGCACATGAAACATACTGCTCACTTGTCTTGCAGCAGAGAGCATGCTGTTATTCTGGGATCAATTTTATTTTTGTGCTGAGGGCACAGTGCCCTCAGGCTGCTCATGGCCCAAGCCTGAGCCTGGAGAAGGCACCAATGTGGTTATTCCAGCAAGCTCTGGGACCCTTCTAATAGATGACTTTGGCTGAAGCTCTCTCCATTAATCTTGTTGAACATTTTTTTTTGGGATATGCATTGCAATTCACGATTTTTCTACCTTAAATTTATTTCTCTTCTATAGATATCAGATCTGAATCATGGTCTAAAAGCTCTCTATACCTTTCATTGCCCACCCCACCAATAGTCTCTTGCATACCTAAATTCCATCATGGCATTTACTTTTCAGTAGACACAAACTAACACAAATGGTATTAGGGCTTGAGCAAATGAACAGTAGTAAATCGAGATTTGGGACTGGCTTATTTACTGAAGGGCAGAAAAAATGGGATCTATCCTGAATAACAGGTTGGGCATAAATAGTCTCTGGCACAAGATGCCCAAGGCATGATGGTTGAAGGTTTTACCATAAGGTGCTTTCATAAGGAGCTGCCATAGCTTCTCTCTTGCCTGTCATGCTGATAGGTACTTGATCGTGAAGGCCAGAATGAAAGATTAAATACATACAAAATAAATAATTGGAGGTACTTTCTTAGTAAGTGGGATTTATTATCTTGGAAGGACCCTAGGGGAAGAAGGAAACTCACTGGTGGGGTTGCCCTTAGGAAAACTGATGGTTGACACTGAGTGAAGTGTATATGTCAGAATCGTCCTGGCATACTTAGAGGAAGAGGTGAAGATGCTGAGGAAGTGAGGTTGCTGGGCTGGATGTGTAAAACCAGAAGACCCATCCAACAGGAGAAAACAGAAGACATATTCAGTAAGTTCTTAGAAATGTGCTAATGGGAGAGACACTGGCATCACTAGGTCCTGAACTGGTTTTTATTTGCAGGACATGGTTGGAGATAGGAGAGGGAGTTACAGGTCTGGGTTAATTTACACAAGGACGTTGGAGCCCTGAAATAATGGAGGCCAGGAGGTGGCACTTAATCATGAAAAAATGAGGAGGCTGCATTACCTTAATCGCTATCAAGATCAAAGGGGCAGCCAAGAGGACTTGCCCCTCAGGAGAGTATGGAGATGGTTAATAGAATATGGTATCCTTTGGAGCAAAATAATTTGGCAATCAAGAAGCATGCTGTGTCTTTGGGATGTGTCTCTAGCAATGTTCAGCCAGTATGGTAAGGTATGAATGTATCCAATTTAATGGAACTGCCAATTGAAAAGCTATATTTTTAATGGTCATCTTACATCCATAAAAATCAAAGACATTTTTGGCTCAATAAATACTTATTATTATAGTTATTAAAATTATTATTTATACTTAAAAAAGAAGCATGCTACCTAATTAACATCTGTAACAAAACAAAACAAAACAAAACAAAAAGCAAGAATGGAGGAGCAGTTAGATTGAGGAGGATCAGCCCAATGAAAAGTTACTACTCCTTGCTCAGTTTCTGGACCTGAGTCAGTTTTCAGACCAAAAACCCATTGACTGAAAAGAGACTGAGTCCACAGGAGGAAATATTCTGACTCCACATATGTATGCTGTAGTATTCTCACATTCCTTCCCAAAAGGGACCTAAAGCCATTCAGGTTGGGTTGACTGTACATTTGGGAAGAGAGATATGTTAGTTACTTTTAGTTGTTGTCTTGTATTTTCCAAACTCTCCACAACAAACTTAGCTAAAAATGACACTAATTTATGATTTTGCAGCTCTGTAGGCTCAGATATCCAACACTACTAGTATGTGACTCAGAGGATTTTTTTTTTTAAGGTCTGATACGACCGAACTCAAAGGATCAGTAGTGTTGCATTCTTTTCTGGAGAATTCTTTCTGGAAAAGAATATGCTTTCATCTCACTAAGGCTTTTAGCAGAATTCATTTCTTTATAGTTGCAAGGACCTCTTTTTTTTTTTTTTTTTAATGGATGTCAACAAGAAATTCTCTTAGCTCTTTCAGGCAATATTTATTTCTTGTCATGTTTCCCTCTCCATCCTCAAGCCAGTAACAGTGCACTGAATCCTTCTCACACTTAAACTCTCTCTAACTTCTTCCCAGTCGCTCTGACTCCAGCTAGAAAATCCTCTGCTATTAAGGGCACATATGATTAGATCGGGCCCATCTGCTAAACCAGACTACTCTCCCTACCCTTAATCTCATACATCTGCAAAGTCCCTTTTGCCATATAATGAAATACAGGTTGCCTCCAAAAATAATTAGAATAATTATTCATTCTAATTGGTTAAATATTAAAAGAAAGAAACATCAATTGGGCTATCAAAAGTGTAGTTTTGGGTCTTTGAGGAGGACGTGGTTGCTGTGGCGCAGCTCCTTCCCGCCTGCTCCTGACTCACTGCTGTTCGCTCTCTCGGAGGAACAAGTTGGTCAGGAAGCCACTCTGCAGTCAAGGCTTTTAAAGACATCGGGAACCAGAGGGGGCGATTCACCGAATCAGAATCACACTAACCAGCTGCAATGTCAAGTCCCTGGAGAAGGTGTGTGCTGACTTGATCAAAGCAGAGGAAAAGAATCTCAAAGTAACAGGGCCAGTCCAGATGCTGACCAAGACTCTGAGAATCACTACAAGGAATACTCCCTGTGGGGCAGGTTCTAAGACTTGGGATGGGTTTCAGATGAGGATCCACAAGTGGCTCATCGACTTGCACAGCCCTTCTGAGATTGTCAGGCAGATTACTTTCATCAGCATTGAGCCAGGAGTAGAGGTTGAAGTCACCATTGCTTAAATTAGGCTTTTTAATAAATTGGCTATCAGTTGTTTTTTTTAAAAAATGTACTTTTGGGACACCCTATATATTCACAGGTTCTAGGTATTAGGGCATAGGTATTTTTGGAGGTCCATACTGCTTTCTAGAAAGAAATACTCAGACTTTTAAAAAATATATATTTTATTGATTTTTTACAGAGAGGAAGGGAGAGAGATAGAATTAGAAACATGGATGGGAGAGTCATTGATCAGTTGCCTCCTGCACAACCCCACTGGGGATGTGCCCACAACCAAGGTCCATGCCCCTGACCAGAATCGAACCCGGGACCCTTCAGTCCGCAGGCCGACGCTCTACCACTGAGCCAAACCGGCCTTGGAATACCCAGACTTTTGAGGACCTTTGAATACATGGTCTGAGTTGATATTGATACAAAAAGACTCAAAGAATCATCATTGTTTTCTTAGAATGGGAGTTTAGAGAGGCCAGGTCATAAATGACGTTCTGGATAAAATCAGCTCATGGTAGGCTCTGTGTGTCATTTCCCCTATTCCCCATGTAGAATTGCTATAGTTGGTAGTTGGAGCAACACTTATATTGCCTGTGGACTACCATAGTGGGGACACCAGATGAGAACTTCTGTAATGTCTTTGCTGTAGCTTTCCCAGTTAAGATAGTCAATTAGAAAACAATGTAAAGCCTTGATGGAATGGCAGAGATTAATCACATCATTAAATACCAAAAGGTGGAAGGAGTAGAGGTCCCTTCCTATCATATCTATCTAATTTCTACTCTTGCCCCTGAAGATATTGAATGATCCTGGCAAATGACTATAGATTAGATCAATATCAACCAGAGGAGATTAATAATGTTCCAGGTACATGTTATGTAGCCATTGATTTGTCAACTTTATTATTTTTCACTCCAAGTTAAAAAGATCTGGAATAATTTGCATTAATGTAGGGTACACAACAATTTTCATTTTTAGTTTTGCTTCTAGGCCATTTTAACATTCTTTTCTCCATTATATTACAGTCTGAAAAGATCTGAACTGCTTGACCATCCTACCAATCTTCATACTGGTTCATTAAATTCATGGCATTGTACCAATAAAATAGGATGGGTAAGATGTGGCGAGTGAACTGGAGACCTTGGAAAGACAAATGCACCAAAAATTAAAAAAAAATATTTTATAGTTTCAGGGACCTGCTTCTTCAGTGAAAAATTTAAAGGTCTAGTGGTCAGGGTATAGTGAAATCTACTCCAAATTAGAAGACAAATTTCTGTATCTTGTATGATCTTACACCAAAAAGTGAAGCATGGCATTTAGTATACCTCTTTGTGTTCTGTAAGCATCCCAAATATCCTTCAGACATGGCAGGTATAATAACTGAATAGTACAAGCAATGTTATGACAATAAATTTGAAAACTTAGACAAAATGGAAAAATTATATAAAAGACACAAATGATCAAAGCTGATTAAAAAAGAAATTGATATTCCAAGTAGTTATATGTCACTTAAAGAAAACCTTTTTAAAAAATATATTTTACTGATTTTACTCAGAGAGGAATTGAGAGGGATAGAGAGTTAGAAACGTCAATGAGAGAGAATCATCGACCAGCTGCCTCTTGCACAACCCCCATTGGGGATGTGCCCGCAACCAATGTACATGCCCTTGACCGGAATCGAACCTGGGACCTTTAAGGCCACAGGCCAATGCTCTGTCCACTGAGCCAAACCAGTTTCAGCAAGAAAAACTTTTGTAATTATTTTCTCCCACAAAAATCATCCATACCCAGCTGGTTTTACTAGCAGTTGTAACAACAAGAAGGCATTATGAAGAATTCATGCCATTTCCCCACAAGATACCTTCCCTAATTATTTTATGTGGCAAGCATTACTCTGGCTTTTAAATTACTCAGACATTGTATTAATTTCCCAGGGCTGCCATAACAAAACGCCATACTTACTGGTTTAAAACAACCAGCATTTATTCTTTCACAATTATGGAGGTTAGAAGTTTCAAGTCAAGGTGATGGCAGAGCCACGCTCTCTCCAAACTCTCAAGGACAGAATCCTCCCTCGACTCTTCCAGCTTCTGATATTCCTTGGTTTTCAACTTTAATTTCAGCCTCTATTATCACATGGCATTTTTCTCATGTGTCTGGTCAAAATTTCCCTCTTCTTATATGGACACCAGACATATTGTATCCGGGCCCTCCCTAATGACCTCCTCTTAACTTGATTAGTTACGGTAGTGACCTTGGGGAAATGAAAATATTTCTTAGGTATGAAACAGAAAGGATGAATCATAAAGAAAAATTAAAAAATTGGACTCCAGGAAAATTAAAGACTTCTGAAAAAACAAGTTACAGATTGGGAGAAAATATTTGTAACAAACCTGACTAGAGAGTGCTACATCTTCAATATATAAAGAACACTTACAGTTCAATATTAAGAAGAAAAATAGCTGAAACCGGATTGGCTCAGTGGTAGAGTGTTGGTCTGCGGACTGAGGAGTCCCGGGTTCGATTCCGGTCAAGGGCATATACGTTGGTTGCGGGCTCATCCGCAGTGGGGGGTGTGCAGGAGGCAGCTGGTCGATGTTTCTCTCTCATTGATGTTTCTGGCTCTCTATCTCTCTCCCTTCCACTCTGTAAAAAATCAATAAAATATATTTTTAAAAAAAGAAGAAAAATAATCCAACAAAAATGGACAATGTATTTTAACAATCATTTTTAAATGGAGAATATAGAGAATATGCAATGGCCATAAAGCCCATGAAAAGATACAAAATATCATTAATATGCAATTTAATGATAATTAAAGAAAAATGCGATTTAATAATAATTAACAATGAGTTGCTACAATATATCCATTAGAATGGCTAAAATTAACAAGACTAAGAATGCCAAATTTTGTCAAGAATATGATGCAATTAGGAGTTATACACATTGCTTGAAGGTAACCAAAATGTTACAACTACTTTGATAAACAATAGAAATTCACCCAAGAGAAGTGAAAACATATATCCATGCTAATGTCTTTAGCAGCTTTATTCATAATACCCGTATTTTCCGGTGTATAAAATGACCCCCTAATTTTACAGTTAAAACATAGGTTTAGGCCTATATTCGCTGTATAAGACTACCCCCCACTTCAAAGAAAAGACTTACTTTGCCATCATGATCTGCAGGTAATTTTTGTGCAATTTTGGTCTTTTGCCCCCAATTTTCAGTTGACTTTTTTTCGTTTCAAAAGTCATTTTATACTCCGGAAAATACAGTACCCAAAACTGGATGGAACCCAAATGTATGTCAGTAGGTAAATAGAAAAATTGTGTTTTATTTATATAATGAAATACTATTTTACCCTATTAATAGGTATTATACTATAACTATTTGTATCATCCTATATAATAAAAGCCTAATATGCAAATAGACGGAATGGAGGAACAACAGGACAAACAAACAATCAGTCGCTATGACATGCGCTGACCACCAGGGGACATGTGCAGAACATGGCAGGTGTTGAATATGGCGGGATGGTGGAGCAGGTGAACGGGGTCTCCAGACCAAGGCAGGGTGCTGGTTGCTGTCATTGGGGTGAGCCTCTGATGGTAACTAAAAATTCATTGCTCCCGTGTGCCACAGTCCCACCTGGCACTCGCACCTGCTGTTGGCGCCGGCCCTGCTCACACCTGCTGCTGGTGCCTGGCATCGCTCCCAATCACTTGGAGCCATCAGAGGGTGCGAGTGGCAGCTGCAAGCCCAATTGCTCCTGAGGGCTTCTCCACTTCCCCCTGCTCCTGAGGGGCAATCAGGTCAGCAGCTGCCACTCGCATCCACTGTTGGTGCTGGCCCCAATAGCTCTGTGCCATCAGTGGGTGCGAGCAGTGCCCTGCACCGTCAGGGCATGGGAGTGGTGAGAGGGAGCATGGCTGCCTGCAGGCAGGGGACTGAGGGCCGTGGTGGGAGGGGCCAAGCAGGCATGTGGAGGATGGGCCAAGACCCACCCCTATGCCTACTGCAGCCTCTTGGACCACATGCCTTTCAAGATGCGTGAATCTGTGCACTGGGCCCCTAGTTTAACTACCAGTATAGAAAGGAATGAAACACCAGTATACCCAATACCAGGGATGAAGTTCAAAAACACTATGCTGAGTCACAGAACTGGTTCAAAATAGTACATACTTCATTATTTCATTTTATAAAACAGAAAGACAAATATATGATGGAAAATAGATCAGTGATTATTTGTGACCTCACTACAAAGAATACTAGGGAAATTTTTTGAGTCAAGAAAAAGATTTTACATTATTATTGTTTTGATGGTTATTTTAGCATGTACACTTGTCAAAATTTACTAACATTGTACACTTAAAGTAGGATTATATTATTTATAATGATACCTAAAGTTGTTTTTATAAAACTCCTACAAATCTAAAATAAGAAATTCAAGTAGACTATAGTGTTCAGACCATTCTTTTCTCTTTTTTATCCCAGTAATGCATAAGGGCCTTTTACCATTATGGATGGATGTGGACCCTGACTACTATAGATATGGCTCATTCATATGAAATAATCAAAATCTGACTTTATTAAACATATATTCTTAAAACATATACTTTAAAAATTGTGAGCAGGCTAAGCTTGTCAATGCTCTTCAGATTAGAAGTTCGATTTCAATAAACTGAATGAACATGAGTGAAAAAAATCTGTCTCTTATGATATCAGGAGTGATGCAGAGGAGAGTAAGGGAGTTTGCTTGGGAGGCTGTGGGCCCAGTTAGTACTAAGACCTGGGAATGACTGAAGGGCCAATAAGTAAGTTTCCGCATAGGTATGCTGGCAATGTAGAGCCTCTGCAGAACAGTTTTAGAGGGTGCATCCTTGTCATAGAGCTCCAGGTCCCATCAGTGAGTTGGTCACACTTCTTTGGTATGTCTCCGTGAAATCACTCTTTCTCTCTCTTTACTTCCATCTTCAGGATGCACCATTACCCTATACCAGTGTCTTAGCTGCAAAGAAAGCAGCACTTCTTTCCTACTAATCGCTCTTCATCTTTTATTAAAGTAGTCTCTTCCTTTTCAGATATGTTTTTATTGATTTTAGAGATAGAGGAAGAGAGAGGGAGAGAGAGAAACATTGATAAGCTGCCTCCTGCACTGCCCACACTAGGGATGGAGCCACAACCATGGCACATGCTCTGACTGAGAATCAAACAAGTGACATTTTGGTGGATGGGATGACACTCAACTAACTGAACCACACCAGCCAGGGCTAAAGTAGTTTCTTAATGTCTGAAGGGGAACTCATATGGAAGAGGACCTTCTGTGATCATGACAGTATTTTCTGAGACCCACATCTATTAGCGTGATTTTTTTTCTAGCATCAACTCTCATTCACCTTGTATGCTTGACTCCTCTTATATTAAGCAAATGGAGAATTCATAATAAAAAAGTGAGAGGAACCACCTAAGGCTTCTGTTCTCTCTCCCTTCTGCTTCTCCTTTTTATATGCCTCCACCTTCCAGCCACCTTTCCCATCCTTCTGTTCTGTTTCTAATCCAAAGTAGATTTCGTCAATCTCTTGTTTTGTTTGTACTCCTTGCCCTCAGCCTCACCTCACTGTTCTTACAAATCCTTTGACAATCACCATGTTATCTGGTTTCCTGGGAGACAACCTTGATTATTCCTTGAAAACTTCAGTTACCCACACTTACACAGTGACTATCATTCTCATGTCTGATAGACTTTATATCCATTGGCTCGAATAAAGCAAATAATAAGTCAAAGCAGTTTTTCCTTACTATACCCAACACACTCATGATTGTAGTTAAAAGTGTTGAGAAACATCTATAGCCTTGTTCTAATACCTTCCCCCCCCCTACTAATCATATAAAAAGATCAGAAATATAATCATCACTTGTTTTTAAATTTCTTTGCAGACAGCCAGGTTTTCTTCTTTTAAAAAATCCTCACCTAAAGATAAGCTTCCACCAATTTTAGAGAGAGAGGAAGAGAGAGGGAGATACAAAGAGAGAAACATCAATGTGAGGGAGAAATATTGAATGGTTGCTTCCAGCCCTGACTGGAGATAGGAACTGCAATCAGGGTATGTGTCCTGACCAGGAATGGAACCTGTAACCCTTGAGAGCACAGGATGACACTCCAACCAAATGAGCCACTCCGGCCAGGGCCAATTTTCCTTCTCTATGCATTACTCTCTGAAGAATTTTGATTCTGCCTGTGTTTCTGTTTGTTGTTGTTGTTGTTGTTGTTGTTGTTGTTATTGTTTGGTTGTGTTTTTTTTTGTTGTTTGTTTGTTTTTAATGAATTTGTTTTAATGGATTAAACTTCTCTTTGTGTTAATTCTAGTTCTATTGCAATGTAGGGTCTGACGATTTTCCAAGGGTACTGCCTCCTTAACAAGATTATTGGGATTCAGAGTTAATGTTCAGTTACATTTTCCTCTTATTGGTTCTATTATACAAATCAGTAACATCATTCCACCTGCTGGTTAGAAGACACCATTGATATGGAAGTGGGGAAGGGGAAGTTCTTATGATTAATTAGTTAATATTTTGTATTATATGAAAATTTTCCAATCCTCAGCTTGATAGAAAGTCAGATGATAGCATAGTATCTGAGATATGATAGGAACTCAGTAATATTTGTTGAAGTGTGATTATATATTTTCACCCTGTTCACTGTGTTATCTTTACTGGTCAGGATAGGGATGTGTTGTCTTTAATTTGAAAGATGGTTTCACATCAAATAGCTGTTACATGAGAAAAAAATATAGTAAACAGGTGACCTTTTCAATTATGTATCACTGGTCAAAAGAGCTAAGAGGATCTCTTAGCCTGATTCCCAGAAAGCAGAGCCACAGCAAAGGGTTACGATGGTGACATTATTTTGTATGGAGGACAATGCCAGGGAGGAGGAGTGAGGAACTAAAGGAGTAATTCACAGAAGAAGCGAAGCCAAATGGGGCTTTGGTATTGAACTGACTGCAGTACCACACTCTGGAGACGCCTATAAATGGCATCTCTGGACAATTCCTGGGGAGGGAAGAGAGAAAGCAGAAACAATTTATCCATCTGCTCTTGACATCATAGTTCCCCATGCTTACAGGTCTTGCATGCAGGGTTTGGGAACTGGACAGAATCCTGTGCTATTGTCAGTATGGCAGACCTGGGATGGGAAGCCAGAGAAACATGGATGGGGTGGAAGATGCGGCATCATCCGGTTGCATCTGGTAAATCTGCTGAGAACACATGGAGAGCTGGAACAAGGATGCCAAGAAGATCTGAGGAGAAGGGTAATTGGTGTGTGATAGAAAAGGTCTTCATTTCCTTCAGCAAACATATGCCATCTGAACATACCCTCCTGGATGTCAGACTTTGTGAGCACACTCTCTGCACTGCAGAGGACTTCCTTCTTATTAGACTTATTTCCCCGTTGGATGTGGCTGATGGGATTTCCGCTAACAAAGACTGATGCCTGGAGGACATTATAAGATGGATGGAGAGGCATGTGGTCCCTACCTGTAGAGGAAAGAATGTACGGAATGCTTGCAAGTACAATTCTTCTCCCCTTTGATTGCTTTCTTGGGAGTAATCTTTATGGAGAATTGTTACAAGGCTCATTCATGAACTTGAGGGCTGTATACGACACACTTGGGAGTGGCAGGAGCAGCTAGTAGTGTACTAAGATACTCGGAGTCAGCGCCCCTGTGAAGATGTGCAGAATTTTTTGAGGAGGATAAAAATATGCTGAAAACAACGCTATGAAACAAATCCTGGTTCATGGGTCAATATTGATTTCAGATTTCTTTTAAAACACTGGGATATAGATGTCAATTTATCTTATTCTGAAGATATGTTAAGAATAACACCAGGAAGATATGGACCAATTCTTATTAGTTAGTGAAAACAGAACAGGAGATAATGGGCTTAAACTGCAGTGGGAAATTTAATTTAAATATAAGAAAACTTTTTAACTATGAGAATAATTAAGTGATGGTGCAAATTGTCAAAAGAAATAATGAATTCACCTTTGCTAATAATATTCAAAGTAGCACTTGACACTCACCCATCAGGAACAAGTTAGAAATAATGAAAATAAATTCTACCAACATTCTGGGAATGGGTTAGATAATTCAAGAGGGAATGCTTTTCAAAATCCTTACCATGTACAAAAATAGACTCGATGGAAAGAGTAGCTTTTAAAATGTGTGAGTGGAAGAAAATATTAATTCTACAAATAGTTATTAGTTTTCTACAATATATAAAATTCAAAGTTAGTCTCTAGGAAGGAAAAAAATAAATCCCAAATGGCTCAGGCCCTCAAGTTGCTTATTTTATGTTAAATTGGTGCACCCCAATGATTTTAAATTACATATCCTTGGAAAAAAATATTTTGACCTAGTAAAAGTACAGGAAGTGATATAGATGTAAAAATATAGCAATTCAAAAGAAATGCAATAAATTTAAATGGATGAGACAAAAGTGAAAGAAATCTTACTTTTAAAATATTTTGTTCATTGGATAATGGTAGTACCTTCATATATCCTTTCTTATCAATGAAAGCCACAATAATTAATCAGGCCAGTTTTATATTTAACAATGATAATTGTTACTCTTTATATCAAATCAACTGCTCAATAATGTTAAGATTCTTGGCTGATGTCTTGTCACATCTGATTAGACTGCCATTTTTACCTTATACCGGGGCAATGAAGCACTTGAACCAGAAACAGGAGAGTTGTTAGCTGTGCTCCTTTAGATTGTTTTCTATGCTACTATTTTTTGTGTTACTATCCACCTATAATTTTTTTACAGACAGCTTTTTCTTTTTAATATATTTTATACAGATACCTTTTTGAAGTTGTGGTTCCTTGTCTGAGATTTGCTTAAGTAGAGCTAGATAATATAACCTAGGAAGTGACTTTTTTCTTCCCGCACCCCCTCCTCTCCTTCCCCCCAAGAATTGTAAGTCCACTCACTTTTTATGCCCTTGATTTTATTATATTCACCAGTTTATTCTGTTCATCAAAGTTTTTATTCACTTGTTGATAGATATATATTTGTTGTCACTTTGTTGTTCATAATTTTTATCTTATCTTTTCTTCTTCCTCCTCTTCTTCCTTCCTCCTTCAGCATTTCATATAATATTGATGAACTCCTTTAGCTTTTTCTTATCTGTGATGCTCTTTAGCTGACCTTCAATTCTAAATGATAGCTTTGCTGGGTAGAGTAATCTTGGTTATAGGTTCTTGCTAGTCATCACTTTGAATATTTCTTGCCACTCCCTTCTGGCCTGCATAGTTTCTGTTGAGAAATAAGCTGACAATTATGTGGGCACTCCCTTGTAGGTAACTAACTGTTTTTCTTTTGCTGCTTTTAATATTCTCTCTTTGTCTTTTGCCCTTGGCATTTTAATTATGATGTGTCTTGGTGTGGTCCTCTTTGGATTCCTCTTTTTTAGGGTTCTCTGGGCTTCCTGGATGTATAAGTCTATTTCTTTCATCAGGTGGGGGAAGTTTTCTGTCATTATTTCTACAAATAGATTTTCAATATTTTGTTCTCTCTTCTTCTGGCACCCCCATAATTCAGATGTTGGTACGCTTGAAGTTGTACCAGAGGCTCCTTACACTATCTTCATATGTTTGGATTCCTTTTTCTTTTCTGGTTGGGTGTTTTTTGCTTCTTCATATATCAAATCTTGATTCTTGACACAAGACAACAAAGTTATGTTTGAAGGTAAAAGACCTCCCAAATATTCAGAGGAAGGAAAAAAAACTACTTATATAATATATATCACATAAGTCAAAGAAGGGATCTTAATATAGATTTGAAAACACTTAGAACTGGATAATAACAAAAGCACTTGTGTGAGTTTGTCAGTTTATGTCCTCTAAGAAGTAGACACTAATGCAGAATTAGATATGCAGGAGCTACTCTGGGAAAATGTCTTTGAAGGATAAAGAGTGAGGGAGCAGGAGTAGGCCATGGAACCTTCAGACTGTGATGCCAAGCTGACATCTGTGAAAAGAGGGGGGAAAAAAAAATGGAAGGAGAATTTCAGAGGAAGAACTTCAGACAATCGCACAGTCCTGGTCTGTCCATCAGAGGAGTTCCACATCCAGCAAAATTGCCCTGCCCTGGCACCCTCGCTGTGCTCAGTCACTGGCTCTGAGCAGCCTGGGGAAGTGTGACCTTGGAGAATGCCACAGTAGACCTGTCAGTCAATTATGTCCCCACAGCTCATTTTTTAAAGGAGATCAGAGTAGTGCACCTCCATGGCCAACATAGTATAAAGCATACACACCAACCTTTCTGGAATAACGTAACAGTATTTTGAGGAAAATGTGTGGGAATAAGTACTTACTTAGAATAAAAACTTAAAGGTAATGAGCTCTGTGTTCACCATAGATTAGAAGAAAGTCAATAGAATAAACCCAAAGAAAATAGAAAAAGGAATACATATGGAATACTACATGTTAAAGTAACTTGTTAAAAAATTTAGTAATATATACAAATCATTGGCAAAATGGATCAAGAAAAAAGAGGCATCATATGTTAAGCATAAAAAGAAACTTAATTGTAGTGATAGTTAAAATAATAAATTAACAAAATGATAAAGGAATAAGATATACAATGTGAATGATAATAAATATGTAAACTTAGATAAACTAGATAAAAACAACTAGAAAAACATAACATACTAAACGTGACTCAAGAATATTAATACCAAATAAGTAGTCTAAAAATTAAATCAGATTTTTAAAATCTTTCTACCAAAGAACAAGTCCAACTGATTTTTAGGTGATTTCTGCCAAGTATTTAGGGATATTATTATGCCAAATACATAAAAAGGTTTTTAGAAAATATCAAATGACAAACACTTGCCACCTTATTCTATATAAACACATAAAAATGATAAATGTATCTTATGTATATATAAATATTCGTATATAGGTAGTATAAACTTTAGTACCCAAATCAGGTAAAGAAAATATGTATGGAAGTGGGGAGGAAGGGCAATGGTAAGATATGTATACATATAATACATTAATTAAAAAATGGAAAAAAAAAAGATTCAGACCAAGTTAAATGGAACTTATGTCATTACAAATTGTCAGACATGACTCCTCCTGGGAAATGTGAGGGTTTTTGTGAAATAAATAGTCTTTATAAAATTAAAAAAAAGAGAAAATATAGAAAATATAAACCTAACTCACTCATGAATATAGATATTAAATTCCCATCACTAGTATATATCTAAACAAATGAATCTCATCAGCATAACTAAAAAACCAACTCAGCAATATTACACATCCTGATATAATTTTAGTAAGTTCAAAACACTGACCAGTCAACAATCTACGCTTAGGAACATGGAAACATTTAGAACTTAGTATACCTCTGTGTGGAAGGGAGGGAAGTGTAGTCTATGAGGCACATGGCAGAGGTTCAATGTTATTATTAATGTTTTCTGTCTTAAGCTGGGTGGTGGAAGTTTAAAATTATTTTTGTGGCATCAAAAATTTTTAAATTATTTTTAAAATTGTATTTATTAAATTGGTTAGAGTGACAATGGTCAATATGGACATATAGGTTTCATAGAAATAAAATGCTTTTAGAAATGGAAAGGACCTTTGAAATAAACAAATCTAGTTTCTAATTTTCTTCACAAACACACCAGGCTCAGAATTTCTAAATGCTTTTCATATAATCACACAAAATCACCTGACTCTCTCGGTAATGTTCTCTTTTATTACAAAACACTGATAGAAGTTGAATGATTTTTCTGTCTGAATCTTTGGTCCATGTTATTGGGCATGAAATCCTTATGCCAAACATTAAGTAATAAAACCCATTACTTGGCATTCACATTTTAGTATTTGTTTCAAAACTTTCTTTTAAATTATTTATTTTTAATATGGTATTACCAATTATTTTAAATAGTGAAATATGAATATATATAATTTATTAAGTGCTTCTTATAAGTTTATCACTGTGATAAATTCTTTACAAATATTATTGACTAATTCAATGTATGGTTTTATTAAAGTTAGAGTCCAAGTTTATTATAAAGGAGCATTTCCCTAGTTGCATCATTATTAACTATAATATAGTGACTTAACTTGAAGAAACATTTGAGGGGTTTAGAAAAATTTCCTACAGGAATACAATGAAAAACAGCTAAGTGAGAAATGAAATCAAAGGTGGCAGAGAAACAGGAGGGGCAAAGAAGAGGAAGAGAGGTGCTCTAGTGGAAGTGTGTACCCCATGTAGGAGGACACCAGTCCTTGTGTCCTGAGTGTGATACAGAAACCGCAAACAAGCTTTGGACTCTGAACACAAAACCTAGGCTAGGCATGGGGAGATTGTTTTAGAAACCTTTGAGATACAGGATATGCTACTTAGCTCCCCATCCTAGCCTTAATATTGGTCACCCCAGGGAAGTGGCATTACTCTCAGGGATTGCTAGAAGGATTAACATTTGCTTCTATCAGTCTATAGAATAACAACTCTGAGATAGAGTTTGAAATGAGTCCCAATTCTTAACTATCTGCATTTGTGAACTGAGTTTCCTACCCACAAAAGAGTGATAGTAAATAATGTGAAATGGAAGCCGTCAGAGCCAGTGAACTTGTGACATGAGAAATCATGGATGCCAATGATGGAAACCTGGGAGACACCAGCATTCAAAAGGACAGAGGAAGCAGAGCAGCTGGAAGAGCACGCACTGAGCTAAGGGGAACACCTCAAAAGTAAGGGGTTATATAAACCAAGGATAAGTAGAGGATATCAAGAAATTGGGGTGAAGTCAACCAGATCAAACATTTCTGAGAAGTTAATAAAGACTGCATGCTGGACTTAGTGACGAGGTCACCAGTTTCTTTGAAGTTTTATAAAGGAGTGACAAGTTAGTGAAGAAGAGGTGACAGCTGGGGTGCACAATGGTTTCAAGATGTTTGCTCCTGAACAGGTGACAGAGATAGGAAGGTAATTGGAAGCAGATGAGGGGAGAAGGAAAGGTTTCCTTTGGAATAAGTGAGGGTGGAGCATGTTAAGTACATAGGGTGTTCCCCAAAATGTATACACATACTTTGAATAATTATAAAGGCAGTATTTCTTAAAATAAACTCCATTTTCAAAATTAAGCTATCAGCGGTTAAAGTATGTATACATTTTTTTTTGGACACCCTATAGATGGAAACAGACAGAGGGAAAGGATGGGAGTAATTGGTGAGGTAAAAATCATGGACAGTGTGGGCATGTGGCCAGAAAAGAAGTGAAGAGACGAATATAGATAGTAGAAGGTCTGTCTATAACTTTGGTGACAGAAAGGAAGAAGTGAGTCTTTTCTGATAGACTCTATTTTCTCTGTAAAGAAGGAGGCAAGGGCATCTTTTGCTGTGAGCTGGGAGAGGAAGGTCAAATGCCAGCAGAAAGAACAGTGTCTCTAACCAGTGGGTCTTACCTTGACTGCACATTGGAATCACCTGGAGATTTGTCAAAAGTTTCAGGCAAATTGAATCTGAGTAGGTGAGAGCAGAGCCCAGAATCAATGTATCAGTATTTAACTCTTGAACAACCCGGTTAAGAACTCTGTGGGTCCACCTACACGTGGATTTTCCCCCCCAATAAATATAACAATTTTTGGAGATTTGCAGCAATTTAAAAACCTTGCAGATGAGCTACATAACCTAAAAATATTTAAAAAAAAAAAAAACTTAAGAAAAGGTATGTCATGAATGTATAGGATAAATATAGATACTAATCTATTTTATCATTTACTATTTACTATAATAAAATATACAGAAATCTATTACTAAAAAGTTAGTTTATCAAAATTTATGCACACACTTACTGACCTTACACAATGCCATTTGGAGTTAAAAGAAATGTAAACAAAGATACAGTATTAAGACAGAACTGTATAAAATTAACTGTAGTACACACTGTCCTACTGTAATAATTTTGTAGTCCCCTCCAGTGTATCGATTATACTCAGCTACCATAAGGCAATCATATTGATGCTTCTTCATTATAAAAGTAAATACATATAAATTTTGTTTTCATATTATCTTTTTATTTTTGACAAGTGGCACAGTGTATGAAATTCATGCAAGGGGGTAGGAGGGTTCCCTCAGACTAGCCTGCACCCTCTCCAATTGGGGACCACTGGGGAGGTCCAACTGCCAGTTTAGGCCCAGTCCCACAGAGATTCGGCCCAAACTGGCAGTTGGATATTCCTCTTGCAATCTGGGACCTTTGGTTCCTAACCGCTCACCTGCTTGCCTGCCTGATCACCCTAACTGCTTCTGCCTGCCTGCCTGATCATCCCTAACTGCCCTCTTCTACTGGCCTGATCTCACCCCCAACAATCTTCTCCTGCTGGCCTGATCTCCCCGCTAACTGCCCTCCCCTGCTGGCTTAATCTCATCCCCAACTACTCTCTCTGCCTTGGCCCCCACAACCATGGCTTTGTCTGGAAGAAAGTTAGATGTCTGGAAGATGGCCAGTTGACCCGGTCTAATTAGCATATTACCCTTTTATTAGTATAGATAGATTATATAAGATAGGATAGGATTGCTTAAATGGGGGAGGGGAGAGCTATTTTCATCAGGAGGAAATGCTCTTGGCAGACAAAAATACATAGTAATCTCTATATCTGGACTGTTAGGCAGCCATATGCACTATATTGCCAAACTGGTAATTAAAAATTGAACTGCTTTCTTATACCTTACACCAATGGTCAGCAAACTCATTAGTCAATAGAGTCAAATATCAATAGCACAACAATTGAAATTTCTTTTTAGAGCCAAAAACTGACCTCTGCACATGGACCACAAAGTTTCAATCGCACTGTACGTGTGCACCCACATATGGTATTTTGTGCAAGAGCCACACTCAAGGGGCCAAAGAGCCACATGTGGTTCACAAGCTGCCTTACATCAAACAGCTATTGCCCTTAAAACCCCTCCTCAGCTCCCTTCTTAGGTTCTGACTTCACAATTCACCCAGATTTTGTTCTGATTAGTCTGTTTCTATGCCAATCAGCATCTCTGGGGCTATCTCAGGGCCTGTTCAGAGAGATGAGGCTGATCAGCAGTCCCTGTAGAGCAGTATTTCCCAACCTTCTCTCATGATGAGAATCACCTGGTGGAGTTGTTAAAACACAGATTCCTGAATCCCAACTAAGAAGTGCTAAACTAGAATTTTTGAGAACATATAGGTAAAATTGCATACCTAACTTAGTGCTCTGTATATAAAATCTGTCTTAGAGCACTAGTTAAGTATACAATTTTACCTATATGTTCCCAAAAATTCTAGTTTAGCACTTCTTAGTTGGGATTCAGGAATCTGTGTTTTAACAACTCCACCAGGTGATTCTCATCATGAGAGAAGGTTGGGAAACACTGCTGTAGAGAACCTGAGAGAAAGAGGCACAGCTGTTGGCCAGATCCGGAGAGAAAGAGAGAGGCCAAAGCTGATCAATATCACACCCTGCTTCTCTCTCCAGGCCTGATCCTCAGCCTCCTTAGCAGTCAGTGTTGTGTCACTGCGCCTGTAGCAGTGGCAGTCAGTGCTGGATTATGGACCCTAGGTTTTTATATATTAGGATGTCTAGTGTTAATAACACACATAACATCTATAGTGTTTTGTATCATATAAGACAATATTGATGTAGGTACTGACAGATGATTCAGATTGTAAACAGACAATATAAACATGGAATTGATACTTTTCTCTCCTTGTGATTTTTAAAATAAAGTCTTCTTTTCTTAGGCTTATTTTTTGTAAGAATTTATTACCCAATACATACATACAAATTAAGTGTGGGCTTTATTTTATCAGCAATGCTTCCAATCAACAATAGGCTATTAGTAGTTACAGTTTTGGAGAGTCAAGCTATATATGGTTTTTTGACTATATAGGAGTTTGGAGCCCTAAACCCAGCACTATTCCAGGACCAACTAAACTTTGAATAGTCTCCAGGTTATTATTATTATTTGTTTAAATTATATATTTTATTGACTTCAGAGAGAAAGGAAAATGGAAAGAGAGACAGAAATATCATTGATAAGAGAGAATCATTGATTGGCTGTCTCCTACATACCCCTTAGTAGGGATCAAGCTTGAAACCTGGGCATGTGCCTTCACTAGTAATTGAAAAGTGACCTCCTGGTTCAAAGGTTGATGCTCAATCACTGATCCATACTGTCTGGGATCCAGGTGATTATTTTTTGCTACCAGGATTGAGAACACTGCCCTAAACCTGTGCATTAGAGCTATTCAGGAGAGCTTTGAAAAGTACTAGATGGCTAGATCAAAGAATTTAATTTTATTGGTCTGGGATGGGACCCAGGTATCAGGGTTTTTATTGTAGAAAGCTCCCCAGGATTCTAATGTGTAGCTAGGCTTGTGAACCCCTGATGTACATGGTGGTAAGGCAGCGCTGAGACTCAGCGGAGACTGGAGACCTCAAGTTTGTCATAAGGGCAGCTTGCAGAATTGAGTGACCCAAATGGTGCTCAGCAGTCCTCATATAGAACTGCAAAAGATTGACAGTGAAATTCATCTGAGCCCAGGGTTTTGTTAGCTGTTACTCTCTTGGAAGGAAATGGGGAAAAAGACCGGCAGATTTTGACAATAGAAGTTTAAATGATAAAATAAGAAGTATAAGCTTGATAGTAAAGGAGGAAAAGACACGAGGGTGCCCATAAGGAATGAGTAAAGGGATCCTGAGGGAGAGTTTCCTGTGAGGCCAAGGACAAATGTAGAGCAAGAAAGTGCTTAAAAGAACGGGTAATATTTGTGGAGGCTAATTTAAGATTGACTTTATTTTTATACTTTCTCTTCATTTTTTTTTTCTCCACATCCCTGAGATAGGCTAATACCATTGTTAGTAGTTATGCAAAGATGAATGAAAAGATGAGTATTCGAGATGATTCTTGTATGAAATACCATGCCATTTTGGGGATAATGTAGAGTAGACATGGAGCCTTACATTTCTGATGTATTTTAGAAGTGTTGACTCATATTTGGCCTTGGCAGTTAGAAATGACAGCTATGACAGATGCCTGATCCTGATACCTTTTTCTTTTTAAGTTTGTTGCCATTTGCAACAATGTGGATGAACCTAGAGAACATTATGCAAATGAAATTATCCAGTCAAAAAGTTTTTTCTTTTTCATGATCTCACTGGTATGTGGAATCTAAAAGAGTCAAATTCATAGAAGCAGAGAGTAGACCAGTAGTTATCAGGGGCAGGAAGGTGGGGAAAAGAGAGATGGTGATTAAAGTGTACAAAGTTCAGTTATGTAAGATGAAAGCCTAGAGATCTAATGCACAGCATGGTGACTATAGGAAATACTATATCAAAAGCTGGGCATTTGCTAAGAGAAGATTTCAAGTGCTCTTATCACCCACAAAAATGGTAACTGTAAGGAGAAGATATGTTAACTGGATTGAATGTAAGGATCATTTCACCATGTATTAATATATGTATGCCAAACCATCGTAAGGCCTTAAAAATAAATAAATAAATGAACAAACAAACAAATAAATAATTTTTATTTTAAAAATAAAGATTAAAATAACAAAAAAGAGATTGGCAACTTCATATAAACTGTCACAGAAATCTCCAAATCTTAAGATCTCTCTGGGGAGGTTTCTGTGTGGCCTTATACAAGATATATAGCAGCAGTACCCGTACTCACTGTGTACCCTGAAACTGATCTTCCTTTGTGGGGTGCCTCACTTTGATGAGCTGTCTTCAACAGTTGGTTGGTTCTTGGGTGTGTGTGTGTGTGTGTGTGTGTGTGTAATTTATGAGCTCAAATGATGATACTATTCTTTCAAAGTTGAACAAAACAGAATCTTCAAGAAATAAAGGTGAATAAAAAAACCCCACAAAATTGCAGAAAATAAAAAAAGTGAGCAATATTGATGTTTTCACAGCCCAACTTTCTGATTCTACAATAATTTTTTTCTAAAACTTTGAAGACATTTGTTGGTGTTGATTCCCTCCCTGCTCCCTCCACCTGGGCTGACATAGTATATTTAACTTTATTTCCTGCCACATAGAGAAGTTTCTAGAACACTTGTACCCTTTTGAAACAAGTCGTAAGCATTTGATGTAGTACTACCATTATGGATTTCCCTATTCTGTCTAGGTTTCCAGAGTCAATGGCAGGACTATTGTGAGAAGAACTCAATTTTGGACCAGATCCTTGCTTAGTCAACAAGATGTACTTTTACCCATTATAGATCAATTGAATGTATTTATTATGTAACTTTAATTTATATTTATTAATAACATGGCTATGTATTGAACACAACTCCTGCTACTATATGCAACCTTTATTTTCCAGCCTTGGAATACCATTGATTTTTCTGTCATGTCTTTGACATTGGTTTTGATAAGCTATTTAACCCAAGTGTTCAATCTTTTTTTTATAATTATGCCCTTACAATGAAATCCTGGGCTTATATTTCAGCAAATGCAGGAGACAAGAGCCTATCTGAATGCTTCCTTAGGATTCTTATGATTTTTATAGCCTCCCAACAAAACTCTGGTGATAACCTCAATAATTATAATAATATAGCCTGCCAGCGGGTATCTGCTATTGCAGTGGTGGCATCTTTATCTCAGTGTGTTTGGTGAATAATCCAGTTTCAAAACCTCATTCTGAGGGTCTGCTTACCTCTTGTTTTTTAGTCTGATCTACCAAAAATATATAGTTTAAGACAAGTGCTTGTGCTCAGGTTGTTCATTTTGGGAAGTTATCCCAAGCAATAGAAGTGCTGGATTAGGAAGCATGAAACAGGGGAAAGAGGAAGCCAAAAAATGATGTAATCTTAAATTGGTCACATTGAGGATAGCCAGGGTTTTGTCCTACCAGGACCCTCTGAGAAACCCTGTTGAGTTACTTCAGAATTGTCTGCCTGAGGGAAAGAAGAGGGAAGGTGATCCCCTGTATATTGGCCTTCATGGATGGCAGTTTCTCTCATTGAGTTTTAACTTCCTTATATCCCAGGTTGCACATGTGTGAATGCCTGATGGGTTTCCTGAGAAGTCCACATGGTAAAGAGAGATTACAACTGAAGCAAGCTGGTTGCTGCAGTAATGACAGCAATGAAAGCCGGGCCAAGAAGCTGTAGGTTGGGCAAAAGAAATGACCAATGTGTCCTCCTCTTTTTTACTAAAATTTCCCTCAAACCCAGTTTTGCATTTTGATTCCGCTCTAGGTGTATCATTAATGCTTTTCAGTTAATTAACCAAAATCATTATAGCAGAATGGAACCTCAGCAGATTTTATGAGGGCCCCATTATGCAGATGATGTTATTGAGGCACAAAAGGTTCAAGAATTCTAGCAAATTTCATAGCAAATCAGTGTTACAATTAGACTTGGAACTCAGGGCTCTTGGTTACCTTCCTTTGGTGCCATGAAACTTCAACCTCTTGGAGTCTTAGGGGGTCATATAATTGCTAATATGTGAAGATCTTTACATTCACCCATGTCCTTTGTTCTCTGAGAATAACTTCAGAAATGCTTATATTTATCCAGTACTTTATATTCTTCCAAGGAATTTTGTGCACATTAATCCATTTAATTCTCACAGGAACACTATGAGAGCTGTTTTATTGTGACTTTATAGATTAAGAAATATAAATTTAGAGATTCAGTCTGCCTATGGTCTCAGTTAGAAACTAGAATTCTGTCTTTTGAAGTAGAATTCTGTCTTCTAAATTCATTTATTATAAGCCATGATAAAATGCTTATTAAATGCTAAAAAAAACTACATACTTACAAAATCTTGTCATTATTGAGCAATCTTTAATCTTTTGTGAAAATGTACAAAGTCCTGCCTTGCCAGTGTACTTCAGTGGTTGAGCATTGACCTGTGAACCAGGAAGTCATGGTTCAATTCCCAGTCAGGGTACATGCCTGAGTTGTGGGGTGTGCAGGAAGCAGCAATCAATGATTCTCTTTCATCATTGATGCTTCTGTCTTTCTCTACCTCTCTCTTTCTCTCTGAAATCAATAAAAAAAATATTTTAAAAAGAAAATATACAAAGTCAAATATTCTCTCTCTCTCACACACACACACAAGAGAATAATTATTCATGTAAAATATATAAGCTTCTGGAGTCATCTATAAAATAACTGTTAACAATATTCATTTATTTAAAAATTATTGGGCACTTATTGCATGCCATGTATTGTTACTATAGATTTTTAAGTAAATCTTTATTGTTCATATTATTACAAATGTTCCTTTTTATTTTTTCCCCTCCATTCCTCCCCTCCACCAGGTTCCCATTCCAACCCCTGTCCTTTTCCCACCCCCATAGTCCTCATTCATAGGTGCACAGTTTATGTTGTCTCTTCCTGCACCCCCCACTTCTCTTTTTCCTGAGAATCGTCAGACCATTCCCCTTCCATATTGTTACTATAGATTATTGTCAGAGCAGATAAAACCTTGTTTTCATGTAGCATATTACTTATATTAAAATCCATATAATTTATTATTTGTGTGCATTGTTAAAACTCAGACTGACTTCCTACATACTGCAATATTTTTTATTGAAAAAAACCATGAAAGAAGAAATTATTTAACTCCTAGAACATCTAGGTGAGCTTCAATATACATTCTTTAGATTGTAGGTTATTTTTAAAATTGCTCCTCTGAGTAGGGAGACCAACAGGAAGAAAGATCATTAAACAAAGAATCTCTGCTTCCACGTAAGAATTTTTGTATTCAATGATACCATTTTTACTTAAGTAAAATTGTCATACCCTCATCTCCATCCTTCCTAAACCAAGTTTCCAATTTTACTTAGCCACTAACAAAACATTGTCCTCATTTCTAACTTTCAACACTGTCTACTACTTTTGCCAACTTCTGATTACCTATGGAAGGCATTTTATGGACTGAAATGCCTGACTTAAGAACTCCCCCCCACCACACCCCCAATATGCATAGCAAAACTGATGGTAACATATGGCCCTATATTTTTTCCTTCTTGCCAGTTCACTAAAATAAATTTACTTTCAATTTACATATTCTTGTCTACATTTCAGAGCGTTAAAATATATTTGTAAGGTCTGTCCTGTCTATCTTTTCTGAGATTATGCAACAGCTTTGCATGCTGTTTAGGAAATAACAGGAACTTTTATGATTTTTAGAATCTTTCATTTCCCAAGAAATTTAGAAAAGTTTATGAAATCGGGAAGAGAAAGGCACAAAATCCTTGAAAATGTAAAATTATAGGGAAGATAAACTGTTTCTACAAGGTATTCATATAACAAATTTAAAACAAGTCTACTGCCTATAAAATTATAATAAAATTCTATTAGATTTTTCTACTTTTATACAAATTTCCTTGGACCCTTTAAACAAAAACCATTGTATTAAAAATTTTAGAAATCTGAAGGAGCTTATTATGGTGGGAATTTTTACATTAAGATGAAACTTATCATGGACCTTGGAATTAGCTAAAATGGAAATAATATTATTTTCTTCCAGAGACAAAAGTCTACTTTGTTGTCTTGTGAGAAACATTAGCAGGCTCTAAGAATGTATTAAATATATTAAAAGACTGGCTTCCATTTCTAGGGTTCCAACATCAACCATCCTTGATATTTTTGTCAATGGAGTGTTAGTGCACAAAGAAATGACCCTGTAGGTAAAGAATATCATGTGCATGAGGTAAGAGTGCCCTGAAAGGGAGATATGGAGACACTGGGCCTGCTTTGCTTGCTTCTACTGTGGAGAACAGAGCTGTTACTGGGTCTTTAAAAATCTGTGATAGGATTAAAAAATCATCAACCTCCTTTTCTTGTCATGTGGCTAACTAAGCACAACTTAACCACTACTAATGGGTCATAGATATGAAGTGTTTGAACTCTAAGGATCCTGAAATATTAACAGGTGATATTAAATATGCTTGTGAAGTAAAAAAGAACAAAGTGAGGCATTTTAAGATGTTTAAAGCAGTGGTTTTCAAGTGGGAGTTTTGTTTCCCAGAAGAGGATATTTGGCTGTGCCTGGAAACTTTTTGGTTGTCACAATTGGGTGAAAGGCTACTGATGTCTGGTGGGTAGAGGCTATGGGTGCTGCTAAACATCTTATGCTACACAGGATCGCCATCCACAACAAAGAAAGCTTGGATTATTGATTTGACTTGTTTTGACACAATTATCTTAATGTCCCAAACAGCCATGTTTCAATATAACTACAGCATATATATAAAGTGCAAAGGCACTCCTTAGTATACCATTCTAGAGTTTACCCAATTGCTCTCTTCTTTGCTGAGCCTCATATAATTTCTCATAATATTCCCAATCTCTCTCCAGTCTAAATGCCCATCATAACTCATCCTGTCACCATTCCAAGCATCACCTCATACTTGAATTTCAACTGATGACTTGAACTCAAATATGTCATAGCTTAAAAAACAAACAAAAAAATTGTTCCTTACACCATAAAATGGCCTCGTTGAATATGAGGTACCCATGCAGGAGGACTCCTTAACACATTGTCCCTACAATACCCAAGTGACTTCTGACTCCTTTTATTTCATGGCATTTTGTATTATAGGGTAGGCTCCCCTGACAGGTAATGCACATTGCTGCCCCCAAATTTGCTGCAAGCACTTAATCTATGAAAAGGATATGCAAAATTTTAATAAAATTGTGAGTTATTGTTTTATTTGGAAAGTAAAACAACATGGCAAAGCAGCATACAACATTCTTTTTTTTTAATAATAGAGTAGATAACTTATAATGTTATTAAAGAAGGGAAGTAGAGTAGGAGTCAGTCTCCAAATTTTCTGAAAGGTATATATTTATGAAATTGGTTAGAATTATTAGAGATATGATCAAAAAAGGTAGACTTTTGAAAGGTATCTATTTAGGTTCATTGGCCATTTTTTTGATTGTGTTGTTTACCTTCCTTTTGTTAAATTGTATGAGTTCCCTGTAAATGTTGGAGATTAAGCCCTTATTGGTGATAACATTGGCAAATATGTTCCCCCATGCAGTGGGCTTTCTTGTTGTTTTGTTGATGGTTTCTTTTGCTGTGCAAAAACAGTCCCATTTGTTTATTTTCTCTTTAGTTTCCATTGCCCTAGGAGGAGTACCAGTATTGGCATATGTCTGAGATTTCTCTGCCTGTGGATTCCTCTAGTATTTTTATGTTTCCCTGTCTTATGTTTAAGTCCTTTATCCATTCTGAGTTTATTTTTGTGTATGTTGTAAGTTAATGGTCTAGTTTAATTTTTTTGCATGTATCTGTCCAATTTTCCCAGCACCATTTATTGAAGAAACTGTCTTGACTCCATTGTATGTTGAGCACAGAAGGAAGGCCAAGAGACATATGAAAACATGCTCAAAGTCACTAATCATCTGAGAGATGCAAATCAAAATGACAATGAGGTACCATTTCACACATGTCAGGATAGCTATCATCATCAAATCAACAAACGACAAGTGCTGGTTAGGATGCAGAGAAAAAGGAAGCCTTGTGCACTGCTGGTGGGAATGCAGACTGGTGCAGCCACTGTGGAGAACAGTATGGAGTTTCCTCAGAAAGTTGAAAATTAAACTCCCATTTGACCCAGTAATCCCACTTTTAGGAATATATTTCAAGAAACTAGAAACACCAATTAGAAAGGAAATATGCACCCCTATGTTTATAGCAGCACAATTTACAATAACTAAGATTTGGAAACAGTGTATGTGCCCAACAGCAGATGAGTGGATTAAAAAAACTGTTGTACATCTACACGATAAAATATTACACTGCAGTAAAAAAGAAGTTTTACCATTTGCAACAGTGTGGATGGAACTAGAGAGCATTATGCTAAGTGAAATAAGCCAGGCAGAGAAAGATAAATATCACATGATCTCACTCATTTATAGAATGTAAGGAACAACATAAACTGATGAACAAAAATGGATCCAGAAACAGAGAAACATCGATCAGATCATTAAACCTCAGAGGGAAAGTGGGGGGTAAGGGGAGAGATCAACCAAAGAACTTGTATGCATGCATATAGGCCTAATCAATGGACAGACAACAGGGGGGTGAGGGTATGGTAGGGGGGTAGTGGGTTGTAATGAGAGAATAAGGACACATATATAACACCATAATCAATAAAGAAATTTTAAAAAGATAGACTTAGTATAAAACAGAATAAAAATGATAAGACTGATTGGTGATTTAAAATTGTTAAACGTTGAAGGAGACTTGACATGAGTTGATAAACACACAATACAATATACTGAAGGTGTATTATAGAATTGTATAACTGAAACCTATATAATTTTATTAACCAATGTCACCTCAAGAAATTCAATAAAATACAATTTTTAAAAGTTTAAATTTAAATTACAGAGACATGGAAAAACAAGATTAAAGGCTCAGTGAGCAAGTGGTATTGGGACATGTGTGCTCAGTCACGAAGTTTTAAAAAGAGTATAATTAAGCTTGCGTGTCTGATTGTGGGGAAGAGTCATATTGCGAAAGATGGAGCAGATGTTCATGCCTGTGAGACACCGTTACAGAGATGTCTGATTTTGAGAGATCAATACTTTATGATTGTGGAGACTGACATTTCTAACCTGATAAAGGAAAAAATGTTTCATTTGTTAGAGCATTCTCTTCTCTTCTTGAAAAGTAAACCACACTTAGCATGTTGTTTCTCTTTTAGGTAGGGAGACAATGAATGACAGTAGTATGAAACTATTCCTTTTTAGGGATTTTAAATATAAGATATCATGAAAATGCAGAGATAAAGACACGAATAATGAGAGCTAAAGGTCCATGTTGCTCTACAAATTCCTTTGGAAGGATGGTCTCACCTTCTGATCTCAGATCATATACTTTTTTCCCATTCCAAATTAGAAACTCTCACCTACAATAGCCTCTTTTGATTACTCTTATCTCCACTCCAAACACTGTCTCAGGAGGGAAAAACAATACATGCATTATAGTCAGTGGAGTCTCCTTATTTTTAATTTTACTTAAAAATTACTCTAAGTCACTTTTTGTAATTGCTTACTTCAAACAAATGGACCCAGGCAATTTGCTCGGGGAGTTGAAATTTGGCATTATGCAGCACTGTCATGGCCAAGAAAATAAAGGATTTTCTATCCCAGTAGCTAGCTGCAGTCAGAGATCTTAGCCTAATATGAATGTGTGTGTACAGTCATAGCACCTAAGATGAATAGGAAATGAGATGTGTCATAGAATTCTCTCAAAAATTGCTGCAGCTGCCGGGTTTCCGCTGGAAAGTAAATATAATAATAGATATATTGACATGTGTTTTTCATAGAAGAGCAGCTGCACTGATCAATACTGTTAGAGGAGCTGCCTGGTCAAGTCTGGAATTGTGCATTACAGTCTGGGTTGATGCCACGTACACTGACATCCTTGTTAGTCTAATTTGCAAAAGGAGAGCTCAATTCTCCCAAGTCACGTTCTCTAGATACTCTTCTAACCTGACACTAAAATTATATGTCGTTTGGGGAGTGATAATGAGAACGCTCTTTTGTATTTTCTCATCACTGACATTCCTGACTTCAATCACATGGGACGCACATGATTCCCCTGCCCTCATCTCCGTCTCTGTTTCTCCAAACAGGCAATGGAAACACTTTGTATAAACAAATTCCCATTCATACCTCATCATGTGAAAGCTGACGGAAGTATATCTTACACTATGAAAATACTAATCAAAGCAGCTTGTCAATTGTTAAAGTTAATGATTTAGATTTGCAATGCTCTGACTAAATTTTAGTGGGTAATTACATAATTATAGGCAGGTGAACACAATAAAAAATAGGAATTGCCTCTTCAGGCTTTTGACTATGTCAGAGTACCGCAACCCCATTCTGGGGAAAACTGCTCATCCCACAGTGTTTGAGGCCACGGGTATAGCACAGCTATTTGTCTTAGGAAGGATTTCCATGTGTCTGGGTCCACCTTCCTCGAGGTTCAAGATCAGGAGGAGATTTGTCTGTTAGTGCTCAAATTTGTTGTTGAAAACACTACATTTACAAGTTTCTACCTCTTTTTTTGGAATAAGTAGGCTTATTATTAGTTATCCAATGATCTACTCTAATTCATAGAGTACCTTTTACCCATTTAAACACAAATGTCTCTTAGTCTATAGATTTAAAGTGTTTCAGGTCAATTCCCCTCAAAACAAATTTCTGAAAAACAAAACTTTTCTTTATTGATTTTTTTTATGGTACCATTGAAGCAATGTTTCAATCAGAAAAACAATATCTTCAGAAGTTTGACTTAAAATATTTTGTGATATAGAGAATTGAAGTACTGGGATGATTTTTAGGACTTTTAGAAATATGTAGCATCGTTTTTAACTTTGGAATCTTTTCTTCAAAAACACAATTTGGGGAGAAAGGAAGAAAGGAAGGAGACCGGATCATGTACATTCTCATGTTCTTCCTTCCTGTCCTCTTTGTTTTTTTGTCACCTCCTCTTCTTTCCCTTTGTTCCTTTTCGTTGAGTCCTTATCATGTCTCAGGGATCATAAGACATATTGGTAATCCTACCTAATAAAAGAGCAATATGCAAATTAACAATCACTCCACCTCACCCACAAGCCATGCCCACCAACCACACTCAACACCTAAAGCCACGCCCACAGACCACACCCACCAGCCAATCAGAGGGAATAGGCAAATAAATCCAACCAAGATGGCCACAGAGAGCAGGAGGGAGGCTTGGGTTTCCCAGGCAATGGAGGAAGCTTCCCATCTGCCCTGGCCAGCCTAGGCCTCTGCTTAAGGCTACAAAGTTTCAATTGTAGAAGGTAAACAAATTCCAGATACCAGGGCCTCAGCTTGGGTTGCTGGGGGAATTGGCCAGCCTGCAAACCACCACAGGCCTCTTGCTTAGGCTGTTCCATGCCCCAAGGGAATTCCCACCCTCTCTGGGACACCCTTCAGGGCAAACCAGCCAGCTCCCACCTGTGCACCAGGCCTCTATCTTATCTAATAAAAGAGTAATATGCAAATTGGCCATCACTCCAACACACACTATGGCTGCCCCCACGTGGTCAAAGATCTTGCCCCTATGTGAACACAAGATGGCCACCACAAGATGGCCAGGAGGGGAGGGCAGTTGGGAGAGACCAGGTTTGCAAGGGAGAGCAGTTGGGAATGATGAGAGCAGTTGGGAGAGCAGAGGAGGGAAGTTGGGGGCAAACAGGCTGGCAGGGGAGCATTTAGACATCAATCAGGCTGGCATGGGAATGGTTAGGGGGTAATCAGGCTGGGAGGAAGAAATGGTTAGGGGCAATCAGGAAGGTAGGCAGGTAAGCAATTGGGAGCCAGCAGTCCTAGATTATGAGAAGGGTCCCAGATTGGAGAGGATGCAGGGTGAGGGACACCCACCCCCCTTCCATGAATGAATCTTATGCACTGGGGCTCTAGTATAAAAATAAAAGCAATGCAATTTTAAAATTTAGGGAATTCCCAATATAGTTAAAAAATAGAAAGATAGATAGGTGCTATCTAAACCTAGATGTAAAGATAGAAATATAAATTGGAGATTATAAAAGTGAAGACAGGAATGCAATTTTACAATGAGAAAGAGGGAAGCTTACACGAAGTCCTTTATCTGAATCATGAATATTCAAGGTGAAGAGTGTGTGAGTGTGTCTGTGGGAGACAGAGAGAGAGAGAGAAAGAGAGAGAGAGAGAGAGAGAGAGAGAGAGAGAGAGAGAGAGAGAGAGAGAGAGAGAGAGAGAGAGAGAGAGAGATATGGAGAGAGAGAGAGAGAGAGAGAGAGAGAGAGAGAGATTTGGGCAAAATGAATAGCCTGTCAAAGACATGAAAGTCCGATAGCTTTTTAGTGCTGTGTTTGGAGAACTTTGATAAATCCAAAATGTATGTGTAGGAGTATTAAAGGAGATCTTTGGGGAAATCTTTTATGGGACCTAATACTACTGACCCTCAAAGTAATGACTTTTTCCATGTCATATAAACATATAGGATTAATGGGCAGTGACTATTTCCCAGATCAAGATATGTCAAAATCTTCTTGTTCTTTCCTAAAGATAAAGTAGAGCATCTGTACCATCTGTAACTCTCCCAATGAAAATGGTATGCTTGTGCTTCTTTCCTTTTTCTGTTTCTAAAAAGGTTAGGGATACATTTGTTTTGGAATCTTAAATGTATTACAGACTTTTGATTGGATATTATCATAAGAACATAATTTTTGCTCATGATACACTTCAATTAAAATAATGAAATTTACCTGACATCATGGCTTAGCTTTTGAAAACAGAATGAACTTGAGGCAAATGTATATGCTAATGATTTATTTTAGAGTACAATTGAGGGGTAGCAAAAATGAAGGAAAAAGAGAAGTGAGGGACAAAGGGAAAGCAAATATATTGTGATGTGTTACTGAAATGGCCACAACATCCAAAGAAAACACAGACATTTACTTCGAGTTGTGAGATGGCCCTGAGAAACCATATGGAACCTTGGCTTTTGTACTGTCTGCAAATGGAGAAGGTGAAAGATAAATTTATATCCTGGATCCTCTGTTTACTGTTCAAATTTTGTTCCTTAGAGCATTTATTCCCTTAGCATTTCAGGTTGTGTTGCCAGCACATGCATTAGGTGGTTATGCTATAGCTTATGGTACCAGAGGAGAGGCATAAAGAGCAAAGTCCAATGCATATGGGAAGAGAGTTTGTGGAGAGAGAAGAGGTAGTCTCCTAGAAATGCTTCTTTTAGCCAGAAGTAGTACATTAAATTCTATCATAGACAGGAAGGGCTGCTCAGCTTGAATGATGTACTTAACTTACTAACCACATGTGTTCCAAAAGCCTCTAGGTCAAATTTGGGCCTTGGGGAGTAGTTGTGAACTAAGGCAGCTGGAGGGGAGGCAATCCCTCTGAACAGAGGCTGTTACCACAGGTACTAGGAAGATATGGACTAAGTCTTGCTGCCTCTCACTGCATGTGGTATGGCTGTGGGTTACTTCCAATCTGATAACTCACATTAAGAACTTTTACTGAATGACTTTCCCCCTTGTTAACAGAGACTTTGCCCACCGCCTTATGTTAAAATGGCCTTTTAAAAAAAAACCTTGTGTACAAATGTAAAAACTTTTAAAACCTACTTCTAAGTTCAAAAAATGACAACAATTTTATAAATGTTATTACAAAAATGAGGGTGTTTTCAAGGAAGACTGATCAATTTCTTCTAAGCACAATTTCTGCAATGTAGGTGGTTGAACCTAAGTAGACAGATTATCGATTGTAGAACTCAGATTGAATAAATTTTTTTCTTAGTGTGAATAAAAATTTATATTTCTATTCTAGATTATGGGTTTTGTAAACACACACACAGATGTGTATTTATATATGAGAAATATATACTTAATATCACCTTTCACTAATATTTTAGTTTTGATTTAGATAACATGGATGTTATTTTCTACTTTGCAAATTACATATAAGAGTTTATATCTTAGATTTTGGAGGCAAGATTGAAAGAAATACCACTACCTATATACAAGTATGTTTTCAATCTACTTTTTAATTTCTGTTGCAGTCAAACCTGAAATATTGATCTATTGTCCTTCTTTGCATTGCATTGAACCCATCTTCTGCTCTGCTCACAAATGCTAATATTTCTGTGACCTGGAGCCTGCCTCCTGCAGCTTCTGCTTCAGGCATCACCTCATTATTGTTTTCAGCTCCTTTTTAGAGAAAAGCCACGGACCTCTTACCAGGGTCTCCTACCCAGTTAGTACTTGGGAAATGGCAACTCATCTCGAGGCTCTGTGTGCCTGCTGTGTTTCTACATCACCGTATATTCTTATCTTTCCCATTCCCATCTCAGAATAGAAATGTAGACAAAGCACTATCTTTCTGCTCTTTCTTCCCTGGTTATCAAAGATAACTTACCCCCATTTAAAAGATGGCTATCATCACAATGTTATTGCTGATGAAGAGGAGAATTCCTAAAATATATTTTTACTAACTTATGTCACTTCTTTTTTTCCTTGTTAATAACTACTAATTAGTATTACTTAGAAAAAATAACTTTGATGTTGTATTTCCTACCTGTTTTTAGAGAAGCCTGGTTTTATTCACCTCAGTCCTAGTTTTAAACCTGAGTTCTTTGCACAACCAAAGTTTTTCTCCTTACATTTATTTATTTTTTAATATATTTTTGTTGATTTCATTGAGAAAGGAAGAGGGAGAGGGAGATTGAAACACTAATGGTGAGAGAGAATCATTGACTGGCTGCCTCTTGCATGGTCCCCATGGGGATCAAGCCCACAACCCAGGCATGTGCCCTTGACCAGAATCAAACCTGGGACCCTTCAGTCCATAGGTTGACCCTCTATTCCCTGAGCCAATATTGCTAAGGCTCTTCTTACATTTAGATATATTTTGAACATAACATGTTTGAACTGTTTTTTAATGTTTGGTCACAGCAACAGACACTAAAGCCTTCCTATTAATGGATATCTTTCTGAGGGTCTGTAGCTTCAGGTGCTTTAAAGCTGATAGAAGCAAAACATCATTCTAGAGCTTGAATTTAAGATATTTCCATAGAAATTCAAACCAAACAGACAATTTCACAGATGACACCAAATTTCACAGTTTCTCTTTTATTTTATTTCATTTCTGTAAGTCTGATTTATATAGGACTTTTACTTTCACCAATAGCCCTGAATAAGAATCCTGCTTTGGTGCTTTTTGTTTGTAGAGTTTTGTTTGTTTGTTTGCTTGTTTGTTTTGTTGTTAATCTTCACCTGGGGCTATTTTTTCATTGATTTTTAGAGAGAGTGGAAAGGAGGGAAAGACACACAGAGAGAAATGTTGATTGGTTGCCTTCTGCATGCGCCCCAACCAGGGCAAGGGATTGAGCCTGCAGCCCTTGACTAGAATCGAACCTGGGACTCTTAAATCCATGAGCTGACACTCTATCCACTGAGCCAAATCAGCTAGAGCTTAGCATTCTTCTTTGAACCAGGTTTGACGATAGGGTCAAAGAGCTGAGTACCCCATGAAATGAAACCATCCATGCACACACAGCATGAAGTTTCAGGGAAACAAAAAGTCTTTAAACAATAACAGGATAAAATATTTATTATAAATGACAGTAAGATAATTAGTTTTAGATACTATACTATTCTCAAATCAACACAATTTCCACTTTTCCCTTTGAATTACGTGTTAGACAAGCATTTAAAATGGTCCACATAAAACCTACTGTTCACATGGGAGGCACTGTGTTGCATGCATCAGGGAATCCTTCTCAAGTGCCATTTTTTGGAGTATGCATCCTTTGCCTATAGGTTTCTTCTTTGTTCTTCAGAATGCTGGGATTGATGGAGAGAAAGCAAAGTTTACAGTCTCTGCATAAATAAAAATTTATTCACTTATTTTTAAAATATTTTATTTATTTCAGAGAGAAGAAGCAAAATGGGGAGAGAGATAGAAACACCAATACTGAGAGAGAATCATGAATTGGCTGCCTCCTGCATGCTCCCCAATGGGAATCAAGTCCACAACGTGGGCATGTGCCCTGACTGGGAATTAAACTGTGACCTCCTGGTTCATAGGTCCATGCTCAACCACTGAGCCATGTCAATCAGGCATTTAGTGAAAATTTATTTTTTAAAAACTTTAAATTTTATTAAATTAAGATCTACATATATATATAAAAAAAAAGATCAGAGTATTGAAAAACATTTTGGGAGAACTATTTTTATCAATGGCACTATCTAATCCTTGTGCTTATATTGATAGCAGGGTTAGTCATCAAGTGATTCCTTCAGCAAATGACCCTATAGAAGACTGATGAAAGTCACAGCTTTGATAAGCAGGCATAAACTCAGAAATGGATAAACATCATCAAAACATGCATAAAGGAATAAATTTAAATTGATGATCTGGACTCCCAAGGATGGTATACCAATATTATTTTTGCTATTAACCTTGACCAGATGACATTTTCTCCATTGTTTTTTTGTTTTGTTTTGTTTTTTTTTGTTTGTTTTTTTTTTAACAGAGAGTGGATGGGAGGGGGAAAGAGAGAGAAACATCAATGTGAGAGAGACAAATCAATTGGTTACCTCCCTTAGGTGCTCTGACCAGGGCCAGGGATCAACTCTGCAACCGAAGCACACAGCCTTGACCGAAATCAAAGCCAAGACTCTTTAGTCTGTGGACCTACTTTCCCAACACTGAGCCAAACCAGCTAGGTTCCTTGGCTTTATCTATTGAAAATCTGAATGACAGTTACTCTCCAAGTGTAAGTGGTAGGAGGATTATTTCTTACCAACTAAGTCTTTATCACTTCTAGAAAAGCCAGGAAATGGCCAGATTTTTTCTTCATCACCTAAAATATCCAAACCAGTCATCATCCATCCTGCATACTACCATAAAATTGTTCTATTTCATGTTACTTGCCTACTTAAAATCCTTCAGTGGATACTCATTAACTACCAGATAAACTCTAATCTTGACTAGTTCTCTCATTATTAAACTATTGAAGAAATAAATGTTTGGATTTGTCAAGTTACTTCCACACTTACACAATCATTGCAACTCTATGTGTGTTATATATAATTACCTGAACATGACTTTCATGTACATTGTTTTCTTAGCTGGGGTGCCTTGCAATCCCACTCTTTATATGTGTGCCAGACTCCTACCTGTTTTTATTTTAATTTTTATTGACTGACTTTAAAGAGAAAAAAAGAGAGAGTGAGAGAGGGGAGAGAAGGAGGTAAAGGAGGAGGGAAAAGAGAGAGAGAAATATCGATTTGTTTGTTATTCCACTTATTTTTTTCATTCATTGGTTGACCCCTATATGTGCCCTGACCAGACATCAAACCCACAATCTTGGTATACTGGAATGATACTCTAACAACCTGAGCTACTTGGCAAGACTATCCTATCTGGTTTTTTAAAATAGGCTCAATTTCAGAGAAAGTTCTATCTATGTAATACTATGTATATAGATTTTATTCCCTGTATATGCTTTTACTTTCTTGCTCTTGTCATTTTACTTTGTAAACTAGAAGGTGAACTCTAGACTTACCATGCACACCAGTGTATAGCTTGATGTTTAGTGCACAGGAGTTATTAGAAACAGATTTTTGTAGAAGAGTGAATCAATAAAGCTAGAAAATATAATTAATCATAAATAGTTTCTGGATGCTACTTAAGTTCACTATACTTAATTTGGAAATTAGATTCTATTCCAAATGCCAGGGTTAGATTTAGGGACATCTCCAAATCAGGCTTGGGAGTCAGTTCTTCAGAGTGGAGTGCAACCTTTACATAAACCCAGAATTGCCTTAGCTGTCAATGATGGGGACAATAAAGTTGGTATTGCTGAGTAAAGTAGAAGTCTTTGTCCTAAACCAGTAGTGTTTCTTGGTGTGTGTGTGTGTGTGTGTGTGTGTGTGTGTGTTTAGAATCTATTGATGAAATACTTTTATTGATTACTAAGTTTTGAATTGGTTAAGTGTTTTAAAGCTATAATCATTAAGTAAAAAAGATTGACAATTTAAGATAGCACTTCTGTAAAGCCTTGAACCAACTTACAAATCACTAACCTAAATAAGATAGTAAGTAAAAATAGGAAAGATAGGGTAAGCATGGCAATAAAATAAAGATCAAGTTTATAATGAGGAGAAAAAATGAACATTAGGAGATGACTTATTCATGTTGCATTTTCAGCACCTAGAAGGGTGAGACACTTGGTAGATGTTCAATATAGTTTTGATAAATAATTGAATGACTGGCTCAATGAGCAGCCAGGGAGACAAAAAGAGGGAGATAGGAAGAGCTGTTACATTTGGGTGAATTTTCGGTAGAAGATTACTATATGAAAAATGTTCTATTCTGATCATGAATAAAAAGTCAAAAAATATATGAGGTATAGCGTGACAATAGAAGAAGCCTAGATAAAAAAACACACAAAAAAACAAAAATAAAAACCCTCTATGCATATTTAATTTACCATAAAATCTACTGATTTCATGTGTACGCTTTGATGGAGTTATATAAAATTTAGAATTGTGCCATCAGCAATACAATCTAATTTTACAACATTTTCATCACCCCCCCTCAAATTTTTAATATTTCAGCTAATTCTCACTCCTTTCATGAGCACTAGACAAACACTGATTTCTCTGTTGCTATAGTTTTTCTGTTTCTAGAAATTCCACATAAATGTAATCATACCATACATCGTCCTCTGTGTGGCTTCTTTCACTTAATGCAATGCTTCTGAGGTTTTGTGTTGCTGCATGTTTCAGAGATTCATTCCGTTTTTATTGTTGAGTAGTATTCCATTCACATGGGTATACCAGTTTGTTTTGCTATTCATTGTAATAATGGACATTTGAATTGTCTCCATTGCTTTTAAACTTAGAATGTTGCTGCTATTGAAGCAGGAATTTTAGGGGGGACATAGGCAGGCTTAGGGATTTTTTAGAATTGGGGTCCATGGAAAGCACGAGGCTGTAGACTGGGAGAAAGTACATTTTCATAACATAAATGCCAGGTTCAGTTACATTTCCATAAGACAAGGAAGCAGCAACAGGAATATTTCCACAAGACAAGGAAACTGGAAGTAGCCAAGAAAGGTCACATAAAGGAAGCCCTTCATTCAGAAAGAAGGAATGGGAAGAACCTCACGTGTCTCAGGAGTTACTATAGTAACCAACTCAAGGGGAATAGTGACCAATCAGAGAGGATATCAAGCCTTTATAAGCTGTAGGGAAAAGACTCAGTGGGACCCTTCTCTCCTTCCTCATGTGGGAATCTGTTCTGTGGGACTTCTTCCCCCTGCCTATGTAGGAATCTGTACTTGTTCTTCAATAAATCTCCATCTTTGCTATACCACTTTCTGTCCGTGGATTCATTCTTTGATTCCAGTGGACAAAGAATCCAGGTAACAGTCCAAAAATTCCATATCACTATGAACATTGAAATTAACTTTTTATGTGGCCACCATGGCTTTTATTTTTGGGGACAGGGACAGAAGATTTGCTGGGTTGGTTAAATGTATGTTTAACTCAAGGAAACTCTCATTTACTATTCAAAGTGCAAAATTACATCTGTTGTGGGATTGAACCCTGGAGTCAAAAATAAGACCACTGGAGGCCGCTAATTGATTAAAAAAGCAGGCAAGGATTTATTGAACTGGCCAGGACGGCTGCGAGAGACCACACACAGGTGGCCACATTCAGGACCGCACCATTCCAGGTGCAGGCAGTTCTTTTAAAGGTCTAAACCACAAAAATTTTCCTTTGTTCTGAATTCTAAATTCTAAATGCTGGGAACAGCCTGCAGGGTCATTCCCAGCCACATCTTGCTGGACATTGGAATGTGGCCCTATCTTGTGATAGCAGATAGTACAGAAGCAGAGCTCAGCAGTTAATCTCTGAAGGTTATCTACAGTTTCTACTCCTGAAGCTACTGAGTCAGTGGGAATCAATCTCCTGTGGTCCTGGTCCACAGGCACAGGAAAATTATCGTAGCTTCCAGGTCTCAATCTGGAAGCTGAGGCAACTACCTTATTTTAAGCAAGTAAGCAAGTGCCAAAGCCAGAACAACAGGGTTAAAATTCAAACAGCAGTTTTTACCTAAGTATGGTTGCTACCATACTTCACATCTAACATGAAGTTTCTTCTTCTTCTTTTTTTTGTTGTTGTTGTTTATCACTATTGTTAAAGTTGTTTCCTGTTGATATGTATTGGTTAGGTAGTTATACTTAACAACTAGAGTTGAATCACTTTTTTCAAACTTGTAACTAGAAGTGTGAAAGTCTGAGAGTCACTGTTTTTTTCTTTCCCTCTTCTTCTTCTTCTTCTTTTTTTCCCCAAAGAAATCAAAGCAAAACAAAACCAAAGAGGAAGAATATAAGACAGCTATACTATGCAAACTTTAAAGCCAGAGTATTTTTTTCATTTAATATATCTGATAACTGTTATGACAAAAAAATAATACTTTATTTGTATCTAACATATTTTTTCTTAACATTGCATTTCAAATATTTTTGCATTATTCACATTATGCATTTAAATTATACTGTTGAATTGCAATCATTTTAGTGGAAGGGAATACCTGATTATATAATGTGAACTACATTAAATTTTAATTATCTGTGATGGTAAAAAAAAGTTATTGCTATTAGTTTACATTGCTAAGTGTTAAACAATAACAGTTTCCTAAATTACAAGTAAATTTACAGGAAATGCTAAAAATGTGATGACACTTTATAGCTAAAATAAGTTTCAGTTTGTGAAATCAGGCAATTTTATTATTCCAACTTAAAAATATGTATTTTTTCAGTTGAAATAACTGTAGCATATAAGTCACCTTGGAACACTCAGTGTACAACTGGGTACCAAGCTTTGCAAGAAGCAAAGACGAGAAAACTGAACTCTAAAGGAAGCAATACATTTTGGTCCTTTGCACAAAGCAGCACATGAGTCATTCTGGGTGTACACATGCATATATGAGCAAGAACCATTCATGTTTTCCAGGTTTTAAAAATCTCTTAATTGTAGGAAAGTAAAAGCATTATCAGAGAAAGGCATGCTGAAAGCATCCTGAATAAAATGGTTGCTTTGGGTTCAAGAATCTATTCTTTTTAGTCACTCTAGTGTCAGGGGGTTTGAATTTTATTTCTTATGGTCATGGTCACAAGACACAAGACAAAAGGAGCCAAACATTAAAAAAAGATCAGCAAAAGAAAGTAAGAATGAAAGGAAGAAAGCAACCTCTTTGTTTCAGTTCCTGGAGGTCTCTTATTGAAGCACAGGAAGCAGTGGAAGGGGAGAGGGGAGTGCCAGTGGGCTGAGCCACTCAGGCACACCTGGTGGTGAACAAGGAGGCCAGGATTAGCATCCCCTCCTCAGGGCCAGCTCCATTCTAATGCATATGAAACTGCAGCGGCTCTGCAGGAAGTGGGTTGAAGTGCTGGCTCTGGTGTCCCTCAGAATGTCTTGTACGTGTCCTTTTGTTCCGCTTACCTTCCTTTTCCCCTCCTGATACAAATAAGCCAAATGACATGGGTTTTGAAATCTATGCTTCCATTAGGCACTCACACTTCTCCTTACAACCAGAGAACGAACCTCTCCATCCTCACAAGGCTTTAAAGTGAGTCAGCAAGTTAAAGGAATGAAGTCATGACTGTCCAAAAGGGAACTCACTTATTAAAAAAACACCACTATTAATAGATTAAACTATGCATTATGTAAAGCAAGACCTTTGCTATTTTGAAAATTACTGATTTAGAGTTAAGAGCAAAATTAACATGACTCAATGACTTTTGACTCAAGTAACTTACAAAAAAAAAAAAAAAAAGGCTTAGGGAGGTGATAATCCGCTCATAACCATAAACATTTTTGAGACATCTTCGTTATCCCAATAATAACAATATGATGTTCATTGTCCTTTTTTAAGGACTCTTGTTATATTCCTGTTTATACTGATATCCTATTTGTAACACTTGTGGCTATTGTTATCAGTGGGGAGCTCTCTGTGTCGCCCACTGTTACTAGTGGAAGTGGGCTTCTTGGGATGTCACGAGAAAAGGAATTTGCTGAGACTCACATGGGAGAATGAGTGATATTTATATGCATGAAATTAGCCATCTCCCTCCATCCCACCAAAAATAAATTCCCATTTGTTTTCAGGAGAGCTAGGGCTAAAGCCAGTGTCCAGAGTTTCTCCTCCATATTTGCACAGCCCAGTCCAGCATCTGGCTGGCTTAGTCTGTGTTCCCATCTGCAGTCCGTCGTGTGCCAGGTTCGCATGGTTAAGGAGGAAATAGGGCTGAGTTCAAGGAAGATTAGCAAAGCCAGAGGAACAAGAGAGAGAGAATTCCTTTGGATTTTAACCTTCTATGATTTCACAAGATTGCAGTGGCTCCACGCCCTCTAGCCAATTAATTTTCTTCCAGGCTAGACTGATAAGTGTTACGTTTGAGGCGCAGGAAATTGACCACCAAGACATATTAAAGTAAAGTTTATCCCCCAGTAATGAGCGGGACTCATTAAAGGGGTAGAGAAATCAGAATTGAAGGAGTGGAGAGAGGAGAAAGGACCCAGCCGGGCTGCCTCCACAGATGGACATGGAGAGGAGCAACACGTGGCAGGTCGGGAGATTCTCTTTTGAGGGGAGGAAAAGGAAAGGGTTGGACCCAGGGCAGAACAGGAAGGGGTGGGCTCCAGGGCACTTCATCACGTGCTGATTGGTGGTTCAATGTCTTGGCGATGTCTCTGTGGCAGATACCAGTAATGTCATAACTCCGTCTACCAGTTGGCAGGAGGGAGGACCTCACAATAAGCAAGCACCTTCCCTACATCACCCCAACTTCACTGTGCATACATTCATCTTCCCTTTGTTGGACCCCTTCCCCAGTGACCTGTAGGGAATGGGCCAGTGGTTCCCTGGGAGTGACATTGTAGCTTCCTGGTGAAGCTGCCCAGATGACCATGCTTATAATGTCTGGCCTTCCTTTGCTTTCTTCCTATTATTATTATTAGCTAATTACATTAGTAACATTATTATTTTGAATGGTCCCAACTCCACCAAAGTTACAAAGAAAATACAGTTTAATTATTTCTTAAATAACCACCTCCATATGTTATTCCCACCCAGTAATATCCCTGCAGAATCCCATAGCTGGCTGGTCACTTTCAGGTCTCATAAAAAAGATCAACCCAGTCATATTTAAAATTACAACCTCATACCCGATGTAACACTTTCTTCTCTCCAGCCCAGGTCTGACCAATAATTGGATTTGGGAGGTGAGCTTATCTGCTACTCAACTCCTCCCCTCACTCTTTGGATTTGTGTTGGAACAGGCAGGATGGATTTGGCACAGGGGGTGTTAGTTCTTAATGGACACTGCTGCAGACTGCTGTCAGTCATTGCTCTCTCCCCTGGCAGTTTTCAGCTGGTCATAGACACCATCTGGGTGATAAGGCTTCCATGTGATGGCACTTCTTTGGAGTTTACCTGTGGACTCCTCAGGAGCCTACTCATGACAGTTTCCTGACCTGGAGATCTACTTTAGCTTGACTTCTTCTTGTCCTCCCTCAGCTCCTTCTTACTGAACTCTCCACCCACAGCCTCTAGTAGCCTGGGTATTCTGCCTTTTTATGTGTGGTACCAGCATCCTGATTTAAGCCCAGTTACTTCTTAGACGAAAAGAAAGGCACCAATCCTTGCTAATCCACTCCTGAGCCAACAGCTATAGCACCATGCAACATTTTAATTACATATCCTATTTCAGTTGCCTGATGGCTGACTTCTATCTACCTTACTCTCTTGAAATTACCTTGAGGACAGCGAGGTAGGGGGCAGGGGCATCATGGTAATATCTGAGTTTTCAGAACCTAGCTTACTGCCTGGTACAAAGTAGGGGTTCAAATTAGTGAGTGGATGCATTATCGAATGTGTTTTTATAATAAATAAAAATCCCAAAATATTGATGATATTATAAAGAAAAAATATATATCTATTTAGTTGAAGTATATTAACTATTTTTAAATTCTACAGATGAATTCAGCATTATTTATGCCATATTTATGCTTCATTTATAATATCAAATTATAGGAAATGTTGTGAATTGGGGATTTTGTGTGACCGACAGACTTTGGAACAACTCAACCAAGCAATACTTTTATTTAAATGTCTCAAGTCAGATATAAGTAGTCCTGCACCTTTGGAGAAACATCAATTGTCCCTAGCAATGGGGTGAGTGGCATTTCTATGGGCCAGTCATTTCATAGTTCACACTCTATTTCACAGCTTTAATTCTGTGGGCACAGAGATTCTACATGTGGGCATCTGGGACTCTATGACAGACTGTGGGTTTTTATTGTTGTTGTTGTATGTTTATTTGTTTTGTCTAGACAAAAGCATATGGAAAACATACAGTAGTAGCAATTTCACCTTTGAATGGTTACAAAATTCCTTATTACAATAATCCTTAACCCTACTGCATTTGCTAAATAGTATTTTTGCTTTACTTTTATGTAAGTTTTCCTTAACCATCCCCAAATTCCACTCTCCATCATCAAATTATCTCTTTGTTAATAAGAAGAAATGACAGACAACTGTCTTTTTTAACAAAGTTTTTTAGAAACCACTCTCAAATAGCAATGTGAACAAAGACAAGAGCCTCATGGACCTTTTGACATGGTGTTGATGACCACTTGGGTTCAAGTGTACTCCAGCACTTCCTAGCTGGGGACGTGAGCATGATAACCAAATCTTGTTACATTTCATTAAGCAGATCCAAGGACTAGACTAATTGATCAACAGGTCAGAAGCTCTGGATAACTGACATTTTACCAACAGTTCACTTTTGTTTGTTTGTTTGTTTGTTTGTTTGTTTTAAACACTCAGTGTTCAAAAACCTCTTATAAATAAGAAACGTCAGTTTCAATTTCACAATCCAGATTGTTTCTAGATTAGAAATCTGAGGCCTAAATAGTGATTTGCTGACAGATTTATGTGTTCCCTTCACTCACTGCAAATATGGGGCAGACTGAAAGTACCCAAGGGTCTCCCATTAGCTGTGGTTTCAGGAGGATACTTCTGGAGGCCCTCTGCTCACTGAATGTCCTCCAAAGGAAAGCTTTTATAGGCACACAGCAATTTTCAGTTGAAAACATGCTACGAGTTTGACTAAAACTCAGAAAAGTTGTCAAACCAGGGATTACTGTCCCCATTTTACAGATAAGGAAAATGAAGCTCAAAGAGGTTAACCGAGGTGCACAGTCACATGGTATTTAATAGCAAAGTAAGGATTAGAACCCCGTTCCTCTGATTTCCCATCCCGTGTTCGATCTGCTGTGTTAGCTGAGAGCTGGGAAGGTTATCATCACAATAAAAAGAAAGTTAACTTCGCTGCAGATTGATTAACCTACAGGGGAATCCAATAATGTTGGTGGAGCGTCACTTTTCTGTCTACACTGATGTTTTTACCAGCGCAGTCTTTCCCATCTAGATGAGAATCAGAATTCCAAATATCAGAACAAGCTAAATTTCTCTTTCCCCTCTAGTTGCATCTGTCTACTTTGGGGGAAGATATACATGTTGCTAAAATTTATAGCTGGCAGCTCAGAGTAGTTCCTCATGATACTGAGTACTATGGCCATCCCCAGCATCTTTCTGGACTTGTGATTATGGATGATGAATCTAATAAAAGAGTAAATATTCAAATGATTCAATATAAAACTGTGAAAGCAGCTTCAAATTTCTGTTAGGTCAATTGCCATTCAGGAGGATAGGTCTACAGCACAGCTTCCTTCCTGTCAGTGGAATACTGGCTCATATTCGGGAAACAGCATTTTAAGTGTAGCCTTACAGATTTGAACTAGATAGTTTGTTTTATTTAACATTCCCAGGGAATCAATATTGAGGTAGAAACAAGAGGGTGAGATTTCATGGTTACTATAGGAATATAAAACATGCATGTTTCTTTTATTTTCATAATGAATAAATAGTAGTCTTCATTGAGAGCCATCTATCTGTTGCAATTTTGCTTTGAGTTACTGTGATGTCCTTTTAATTTTTTTTTTCATGTTCACTTTTTTTTCTTTTTAAAAGCCCTGAGTATTTATTTTGCATTAATTAGAATATGTGTGCTACGTTAGCAGAAATATCTATATTTTCATTTATTATAATGATTACTTTTTTTTCTCTCACTAAATCTGAAAACCCTCCCACCTTACTATTGTTTCCAAAGCACGATATAGTCCATGCTTGCACATTCATGATTTTATTAGAATCTATAAAGCAGGTCGTCATCAATGACATTAAGTGCCATTGCAAACCCATATATGAGAATGCAACTTTGTGCTTTTGAGAATAAACATTTTAGCCTTGAACATTGCACACTTTGTGAATGTGTAAACAGTGGGGATGGTCCTTTCATTCATAACACCCTAACTTCTGGAGGTTTACCACAAATATTTGCACTGTCAAAGTTTACATGAAGTTTATTTTCAAAGAGCAATTAGAAAATGAGTAACAATAATAATTTTACTTAAGAAGAAAATTTGGTTCACCTTATATTTTTGTCAATTTCCTGAAATATTTACTCATGTTTAACTTGAAGAGATTATGCCTTCTGTTTTCTGGTTAGACAAAGTAGGTCCAAGTTCTATTTTCATTTGGAAATTATCTATTTAACAACTTCTTTTTTTCAGAGTAATTTTAGGTAAATATCAATAAAAACTAATATAATTCTGCAATCTAACCTGTCTCTTTAAGATGTGTGACAAGGGCTAGAAGCAAAGAATCTGCAATATTCTTTATAATTTCATGGGGTCTTCTGAGGAAATGTGCCAATTTTATGGGGACTCGTAGGGAAAAATTTTGATTTCATGTGGATTCGGGTGAAAAGGTAAATTTCATGGGATTTCTAAAAATGGCTGGATTTTTCAGGATCCATGAAATCTATGACAGCCGTGGAGAAAATGCCCAGCTCTTGTCATGGAGTAAATTTTAGTGCAGTTTGGCAAAACTTTATTTCTTATACACCTGCTATGTGCACATTATACATGTTGAGTCTTTTTTGATCATTGACCTTTATATATTGATAGATGTGTGTGAATACTAAAGGTGGTACTTTGTGTAAGTAACAACAATGTTGTTACTTTGTCAGTTGCTTACAGCATATACTATTGTATGTTGTCACTCGCACACATATGACTCATGTGGTTATTTATGTGGGAGTCAGGGTCAGATGCTTAGAGTTTTGGTGGTCCTTGTCAGGGAATGGAGAGCTGCCTCTCACTCCTTTTGCCATAGTCCTCATAGGGTCATAGGGTGTTAGGGTTAGAGGAGACCTTTGACATCACCCTCTGTGTTCTAAGGGTGTTCTAAGGTCTAAACATCTGATTGAGAGTGCCCTTGGGAACGTGTTAAAAATTCAAACTCCTTGGCCCTACCCCAGACTATCTGACCCCGATTCTCAGAGGGAAGAGCTTGAGAATCTGCCTTTAAAATTCAACAACTTGGCCAGCTCTGATTCTGATGCATACTTCAGTTTGAGAGCCACTGTTCAAATCCAATTCTCTTCCCAACTCCTGACTACCACATTGTCTCTTATGACTTCTAGATCTTCTCTAAGATCCCTCATTATAGCAAGGCTGAGGCCTGGTGAGGTGCCATTAGCTGAGCTCGTGTGTGGAACTGGGACTCAGCCACAGGGAAGGCTGCTGGGGAAGAAAAGAAGTCAAAGCCTGAGTCTGGAAGCTTGTACCTACGGAAGCACAGTGAACACAACAGATGTAATAACGCACTGATTCAGGTGAGCTCTATTGGTAACAAGCAGAACTTCCTTGATGGATGATTTTTTGTTTTCTTTCTGAAATGGAGAACCACTCTTGACAAACTCCCAAAGAAAACAAAATAAGATTTTACCTTAATTGTTGTGGTGCCGGCATTCATGCAAAATTCAGTATTTATTAAAACAGTAAAAAACACTTTGTTTTTAATAAGTGAAATAATGTTAGATTCTAATGCAGATAATTAGGAAAAGATTTTTCATATTCTTGAATGTTCAATGGGACATTAGAAGGTAGTGTAGGGCACAATAACAATCTTTCTTATTCAGGCCTGCCATCATTGCAAGATATCCAACATTTTTGTCTTCCAAAAATTCATAATGCTTCCCAATTATTGTGACAAGAAAAACTTCTCAACTTCCAAAATGCCTTCTTGGAGGTACCATAATTTTGAGAACCATTTTCACTGTAACTTTTTAACCACACCGTGTATAAATCTTTCTAAAATGAAAATCTGCTCATGTAATTTTCTTGCTTAAAGTATTTGATATTTTCCCATGCCTTCCAGAATAAAGTTGAACAACTTAGCTTAGCATGCAGAAATCATCATGGTCTAGTCCCTTGCATTTCTCTAGTTTCATCACCCATGACTCAGGCATACTGGAGTGCTTAAGTACCATGCTACTTTATGACTCCACATCCTTAGATGTGCATTTTCCTAGAAAATGATTTTTCTTCCCTCTGCCCATTTTTGGTAAGGCCTCTTAGACAGCCAGTTTAGGTTATATTGCCTTTCCTCTGCTCTCGTGGCAGTAATCCAGGCACACATTGTAGTGTAGTTATTGGTTTATACAACCTCTTAAAGTAAGAACTTAGATGTTTCTCTATAACATGTTTATATTTCTTAGCATGACCTACAAAAATCATCAAGATATGCTCCTACATATATATCTAGCATCATCACTCATGATCTTCTGCCACCTAGTATGATAGCCATATCTAAAACTTGCCTTACATTTTCTAGATCTTACCTGAAGCCTCTACCCTTGGACACCTTGGATAAGCCATTTCTGTTACCATGATCTGTGTAACTCTTGCTCATTCTATAAAACTCAGCTGAAATTGCCATCAGATTCATTGAGAATCTGTTGGGGTCATGTATAGTATTTGGTTCTGAAGTTTATACGGACAAGTAATCCTGTCATAAATCTTCCATCCCTCCTGAGGCTGGATTAAAAGCCTTTCTCCGCCAAATCTCTAGCATAGCAGTTACCTCACAATATTGCATGTGGATTGTAAACTTCTTGAGGAAAGACAATGAACCATCTTTATTGTTATGTGGTTCGCAACTGGCAGAGAACTTGATTCATAGTAAACACTCAAAGTGTAGGTAAGAACTACGATGTTCACCAATCATCAATGTAGTCATTACAATATTTATTAAAATGTTTTTGGGTGGCAGTTCTAAGGATACCTCCTCCATAATTTCAGTCCTAATTATTATCAAGTGCAATATTTTGAAATAGATCCTCACATAGTTTTCTAGTAACTTTTCCCCCTTTTCTTCTTCCTTGTTTCTATATAACTTTCCTTCTTGATCACAACCCTGGAGGTCTGACTTGTCACCTCATATTCCCAATTACTGAGGATGGAGTGAAACTCAGACAGTGAAAAAGCTGGTAAGAGAAATATGGATTCATTTGAAATATGGTGTTGGAGGAGAGCTCTGTGAATATCCTGTATCACCAAAAAGACAAACAAGTGGTCCTAGAGCAAATTAATCCTGAAACATTGATGGAAGCAAAAATGGCAAAACTGAACTTGTCCTGCTTCAGGCACATCAAGGGAAGGGAGGTGATTTCAGTCCTTGTGTCTTTCCCTGGAGGGCACAGTCTCCAGGCATCACTCGGTTGTGTTGCTGGGCCTTATGGAGCCTGGACAATGCCCTGAGGTGTGTGGGTGGTAGGACACCTGTGTGGGTGTCCTGTGTGGCCCTGAGTGATGAGTACAGGAACCTGCAGGAGGACACGAGCAAGGACTTCTGGGAATCTTTCAATGTGGTAATAGAGAAGAGCAAGGAGTGTCTGCATGACCTTTGGAACTTGGGAAGTGAGGGATACAGTGTGATAAGTGAAGGTGTGAGGCCAAAAGCCGATGACTCAGCTCCTCTGTGTGCAAAGTCACTCAACCTGGAAGTCCCTGTTTTTCCATCTATGTCAGATCTGCCTTCCTTGGGTCTGCCCTATGTGGTCACGCAGTGCGGGTCTTGGTGGGATCTCTTCATCTAGTCAACAGGTGTCTGCTCTTCCCGGTGTGTACGTCCTCGACACTGATGTTGCTGTTGGCATGGAGGGACCTGTGCCTTCCAGTTTTCCCCCTGTACTGACCTACCTAGTATTGAACTACATTTGGAATGTGTGTTTGAGGCCACAGCCTCATGTCATGGTGATGCTTCCTGGAAAAGCCTGTCTTTGTGGAAGCTGTGAATCTGTGTGCCAATCCCCATGAAGCCCTGGTGCTTGTGTCTATCGGGGCTTGAACTGCCTCCCTCAGTATCTGAGCATAGTCTTGTTTTGGAGTGAATAGTGTCCTTTCAGATATCATTATTGTTCACATGATTTCACACCATTTTGCATGGCCTATAAGAATGATGGCTGGTGTGTTTTGTGTTTTTTTGTTTTTGTTTTTGTTTTTAAATATATTTTATTGATTTTGTACAGAGAGGAAGGGAGAGAGATAGAGAGTTAGAAACATCGAGGAGAGAGAGTCATTGATCAGTTGCCTCTTGCACACCCCCTACTGGGGATATGCCCGCAACCAAGGTACATGCCCTTGACCGGAATCAAACCCAGGTCCCTTCAGTCCCCAAGCTGACGCTCTATTCATTGAGCTAAACCGGTCCCGGCATGGCTGGTGTTTTTAAAGTAGAGATGATAAAAATGCATCATGTGAGACTGCCATCCTGCATCCCTGGACTTGTCTGCTTTTAGTGTTCCTCTCCCATTCTCCTGTTTTGTCTCCCTGGATGCGATATTGCTGGCTGCTCTTTGTGTTCAGTCTGCAGACTGTGTGCTTGTCCTCCTTGTACTGTGCCCAGTTTATTGCTCCATAGTCAGGAAGTGTCACACTCTCCTGACCCATCTGCACCAAAGGTCTTAGTCAGTGTGTTACCTGCAAAGTCTGTGTTATTTCACAGGGAGTCAACTGACACTGAATGTGCTGTAGGTGCTGTTAATGTGGGATTGCAAGGTCCTGTTGTGTGTGGTTTCCATTGACATTCCCTAGAATAGATGAGATGGTCCTGTCTGCCTGTTTGCCTCCCTCCCTGCCTCCTTGTTCATAGAAGCCCCTGGTTTCAGCTGCTGTCATTACTCTATCTTCCCAGGGCCATTGTTCTGCCTCCACCACATGTGCCCTCTCCAAAGTTCCTCTCAGGTTGCCCGTTCTCCCTCCAGTTAGCCTAAGGTTTACTCAAACACATTGGATAGCAGCCAGCTGTGTATCCCATTTGTATTGTGGCTCAACAAATCCATTCTACAACCTTATGGTTGTTGTGACACCATGGAGGACATTTCAAACCATGTAACTTCCCTGAGAATGTGAAGGTGTTGTGTGTGTTGCAGCCAAGTTCAGCAGCCCCTCCGCCCCCCCTCCCCAAAAGGTGTGCATCCTTGAATAGTGGTTTGTAAACTTTTCCCTGCATCCAATCTCCCCTGACCCAGCCTATCCCTGCTGGCAGTTATCCATGTCTCAGTCAGTCAGTGTTCATGCAGATTGTATCACATTCATTCTGCCCTTGTGCTTTCCAACCCCTGTTTCTCAATTGCACCAGAGTGCTCATCCGTCACTCTTATTCCTGAAGCAGCTGTGAGTGAATAGTGTTATGGCGGGTAATGTTATGTTGGTCTTTGCTGTTGTCACATGCCCCCTCCCCCATGTTTATTTGAATTCAATGAAATCCAAAAGAGAGAGAGAGAGAGAGAGAGAGAGAGAGAGAGAGAGAGAAAGAGAGAGAGAAGGGAGGTTCTATAACCTCTAATCCTATCTAACAAAAAGAGATTATGCTTATTGACTGTCACACCCTCACAAATATATTTTTAAAAAATCGTAGCTCATCATTATTTTGGTGACATCACATCTATTTTAAATAAAACAAATTAAACACACAAAAAAAATCTAAACATGCTACCAACACTTAGCTGTATTTTTCTTCCAAGAGAGCTATAGCATGATTTTTAAGAAATTTTATTTCATATAGCTTCATAGCTTGTTGTTGTTCTCATTCCTTGTATAATTACATCTATACTATTTTTTTTTTTCCTCCTAAAATCAGAGTTTGTCTTGTTGCTACTTCCTGATACAGATGCCTCTACTGCATTCTGGGATATCAGGCTGGGCAATCAAAAGAATTTATTCAAGAGCTCCCACCCCCTGAAACATGAGCAGGACATGGGACTAAATTTGGGGTTCCGAATGGCGATGGACTAAAGGCACACTTAGCCTACAAGCAAAATTCATGACATTGCAGGAACTGGCTGCACTCTGGCACTGTATTAGATATGAAGCTCCAAGCTGCTCTCTATATAACTCAGAACAGAAAAGGGGTTGCTTTATTGGTACCCTGGCTGTTTTAAAGTTTTCTTTTAACCCAGTGACTTTGAAGTTTCTTAGTATTTGTGTGTGTGAGAGAGACGAAAAGAGAGTCATACAGAAGAGAGCTGACATTCCCTAGGGACACGTCATGTTTTCAGCTCCTCTTTATACCAAAGTTCTTGCATTTTATCTTATATCTCCTCCTACAGGCTAAAGTTTTGAGCAGTTCTTTTCTTACCAAATTTAAGGGATGGAAGCTATAAGGACAACCACTGTCCATTGGATCTAAAACGCTTTACTCAATGTTTGAAAGGTAAATGCAGGAATTTTCATGAACTCCCTCCATTATTATTTGACACTGGGCCTTTTTATTAGAGTCTCTGGATCCCCAGGTCCCTTGACATTTTTGCAGGAACATTTGAAATCTTCATTTCAAAAGCAAGTGATAAAATATTTTTATCATGCATTCTCTATTAAGAATTAGTTGAAAGTGTTTTTTGTTTGTTTGTTTGCTCTGTTAAGACAAAGAGAAGATGCTAATAGGCTTTTCTACCCAAAGACCAGTTAGGTACATTACTACATAATTTAACTGAACTTTCACAAAACTTCTAGTGAGTATATATTACAAATGCAATTTTAGATAGACAGGAATGGGGAAGGTTTGGTAAGACATTGAAATCACACAGTTGATATGTAGCAGATCCAAAATTTTAAACCAGTTTTATCTGATTCCAAAGCCCATGCTTTTCCCTCTGATCCCAATGCTTTATAGAAAGGAAAGAAGTTGAGGTACCTGACCTAGCCAGGGAACAGTTTCCTGGTTTCTAAGCAATTCTTCCATGAAATGGTGATAATACAACTGCATTGTGACTCCTAATTAAAAACTTCTCACAAAACAGATTAGAAATGGAAAAAAAAATTTTTTTTTTGCATATGTCTCAACTTTATGTCTTGGTCAGGTGAATTTTTAATCTCTTATTTGCCACTGAAAAGGAAGTAAGCCATTATCTGGCTAGAGGCAAAAGGTAGGCACTTTTGTGGGAAAGAGCTTTGCTTATATATTATTAGAGGCCTGGTGCACAAATTTGTGTACCAGGGGGTCTCTTGGCCTGGCCTGCAGAATCAGGCTGAAACCAGCTCCCCAACATCCCCCAAGGGGTCCCAGATTGCGAGAGGGCATAGGCCAGGTTGAGGGACCCCACTGGTGCCTGATCAGGATGGGGAGGAATGCAGGAGGTTGGCCAGTGGGGAGGGACTATAGGAGGGCTCCAAGGCATGTCCAGCTCATTTCACTCAGTCCTGATCTGCCAGAACCCAGTAGCAAGCTAACCTACAGGTTGGAGCATCTGCCTCCTGGTGGTCAGTGAAAGTTATAATGAGCAGTTGAACAGCATTAGCATATCATTAGCATATTACTCTTTGGTTGAACAGATGACTGGACATTTAGCATATTAGGCTTTTATTATATAGCATTTGGTAATATTTACTCAACTTTATGGTATAACAGATATGCCACCCAAGATTTTCCTGTCACTGTCAGTTGTTTCTGAGGTATAGATAATAAGACTCCTTTGCCTTTTTTTTTCTTACAAGATTTAAAACTCTGTGAGGTCCTAGAATTATTTATTCACACAAGATGTCAGTTTGAAAGATTTTTCTTTGGGTCAGCCATTGTTCTAGGTACCAGAGGGAATTGAGTAAGATAATACACATGAGGAGCCATTCAGTGACTTAATATACCCTACAGTCCTAGAACATGAAGATATTCAGTATGTTGGCTTGGGAGCCAGCATAGTTAAGTGGCTTAGAGATGAGCTTGGACATTTCACTGTGTGGGCTCAATCCTAGCTCCATTTCTTACCTGTGTGATTTTAGAAAAGTTACTTGACTCCTGCATGTCTTGAGTTTCTCTTCTGTAAAGGGTGAACAGTAATAACTCTACTTTGTGGAATCACTGTGAGTAGAATACTGAGAGCACCTTCTTGCCCACAGAACACACTCCAGATAGGTTTTCAGTATCACTATGTAGATTTTGCACTTTACAAAGTGGCTTTTCATCTCACAAAATCATGTAGTAAATTGTGTAAGCATTGTTATCTCATTTTGTATTTAAGGGGACTAAGGTTTAGAGAAGTGAAGTGACTTGCCCAAGAGAGCCTAGCCCTAAAGCAGTGGGCCTCAAATTGAGCCCCTATCTTCCAGCTCCAAGTTCTCTCTTCATTATCCTCTGCTAAATGTCTATGAGGAGCTCAAGTTCAGTCCTCCTAACTCTAAATTGATTAGTTTTTCTATTTTATCATAGCTCTTAATAAAATCATTATATAATGCATGAATATATTATTAATAAAAAAAATGACAAAAGAAATAAGGACGCTTTAGAAAGAAGATGATAAATTTAGGTTGTTAGAACATGATGTGAATTTAAGAGGCTGGATACCAATCAATTGTTGACACATTGTATAGTTCTGAGAAAATTACCTAACATCTTGAGTCCTTGGTTTCTTCATATGCTAAATGAAATCTCAGTATATTCTCATATCTGCTGGCTAGATTTGTGAAAATATAAGCCAAGATAAAGATGGAAACATTTAGGGGGAAAAAATGCTACATATACCACATGTGTTGCTACTATTAAACTTTTCTAAGAAAATTCAGATCTAGACACCTCTAAAATACCTTATGGGGTTAGTTAGGAAGCATTTGCTCAAAAACTTGAATTCTTTCAACTTTTACAGGGGGAAGGGGAGTGTAGATTAAAACTTTTTTAGTGGCTTAAATTCATGGGAGTTTTTCAAGCAAGTTTAGAGAAAGTTGCTGAGTCCTATCTTCTTCTTGACTTTTCATAGTAGAAGAAATCACCTGGTATTCTTCCCCAGCCATCACTACCATGTGAAATTGAACCTTCCACCCCCATGGGAAACAATTAACAAAACTTTTTATTGATTTCAATAAACATTTATTGAGTATCTAGTATATACTCATCACTCTACTAGGGGAATCCAAAAAAAGATAAGACAGCATACTTGACCTCCTGAAGCTCAGAATCTAGTGCTGAATAATGCTGTAAGCCATATGGAGACCACATGTGTGATCAGCTGTAATAGAGACTTTTACTAAGTGCTTTGGATGTGTAGTTCAAAGTATGTCTAACTCTGACTGGTATTAGGTGGGGAGAAACAAGGAAAATGTATCAAAATTATGTTTAAAATAAGCCTTCAAGCATAAGGAAAGGTTTTCCAGGTAAATAATTGGAGTGGGAGGAAAGGTTTTCAACAGAGGAGGACTTTTCTTGTGTCACCAAGGACAAGGGAGTGTGATGTCCTCAAGGACATTAAGGACATTGACAGGCTCAGGACAGGTTGGGTGGAGTAGGAAATATTGGTGGAGGATGAAAATGAATACGGGGGCAAAGTTTAGAGAATTGTTTCTGGTGGTTGACAGAGTGAATGTCCTGGTATAAGCAGGACAGTAATGAGATCAGATTTGATTAATACAAAACTTTGCTAACGAAGGGATTGGAGAAGAGTGGAACTGGCATCTGAAATACCAATAAGGACACTATTTCAATAGGTTGAGTGGAATGTAATTGAAGTAAAAACTACGGCAATGAAACAGAAATGGAAACTGAATCTAAACAAAATATTTTGAAGTAGAATGTGTAGAACTGTTGAATAATTGGATGTGGATACTGAAGGAAAAAGAAAAATCTAAGATTATCTCTTCATTTATTAGTTTCCATTAATAGAGGCACAGTAGGAAGAGGAGAAATTGAAGACTGGCAGATGGGCAAAGGGATGAAGGTCAGTTAGTTACGGTTATCTGTGTAATAAGCTTGGGGTATGTGAGGGACAGTCAGACAACATATTGTAGATAGTTTCATTTGAAGTTATAGGAATCAAGCAAAGGTTGGGAGTGGAAATACTGATTTGGGGAGTTTGAAATGTGGGTGAGAAATGATATTTAGAGATCACATAAGGAGGAAGCTCAGAGAAATAGTAAAGTGAAAAGAAACAGAGTAATGAGGTAATCTTGGAAACATCACCTTGAAGGAGTACTTTGAGTAAGAGTAATCTGTGGAACTAAACAAGATGCAGACAGGGAGACTAAGAGCAGCAGGGAGACAGTGACATCTGTGAGGCCAAAGGAAGCAGGAATGTGAAGCTGATTTAAACTGCAAGAATGGCCCTCACTGAGAATGTTTGTTTGGCTATTAGGAGGTCATTAGTGACCTTTGCCAAAGCAGTTTCAGTGTACTGGTGGGTCCAGAATCCGAATTGCAGGGCCTGTGGATTTAATGGGGGCTGGGCTGTGAAGAAGCGGAGCCATGAGGTTGTGCCTTTATCTTTTTTCCTAGAGAATTTTCTTTGTAAAGGAATGAGCCATGGTTATAACCAGGAAAGGGGCCCTTTTGAGGGATATGTTTGAACATATTTATAGGTTGAAGGGGAAGAAAGAGATTGATGTTTTAGAAGAGGTATTTAACAGCAATGTCTTGTGGATGCAGGAGGGTTGAATTAGATTGGGAGGTGGGGGGAGAAGAAGACTTCATTCTATGAAACTGAACTTCCTCCCTATGGATGAACTGAGGTGACTCAGAGCCCACTGCTTTCTGAATTTTTCTACCTTTTAATGTTCAGGGAGAGTGTGGCCTAGGGCCTATATTCTCCCAGAGAAGAACTGGCATTTGTTTGCCTCTAAACTGTGAACACTTGGTATCAAATGAAAGAAAAATACATGATCTCACGCATTTATGGAAAATAAAGAGCATTATAACCTGATGAATAAAAAGATAGGTACAGCTGAGGCAGTGAAGCACTGAACAGACTGTCAAATTACAGCAGGAAGGCTGGGGAGTGTTGAGGAAGAGGGGAAAGAGATCAACCGAAGCATATAAGCACAACCAATGGACATAAGACACTGGGAGTATGGGGGATGAGGGCGGTGCCAGGGAGTAGGGGAGGCTGGGGGAAGATCAATAGTGAAAAAAAGGAGGCATATGTACTTGTAATACTTTAAACAATAAAATAAAATTAAAAATAAATAAATTAATTTTAAAAAAGAGAAAGCAATTCTGAAATTAGTAGTCTGCTGATAAAAGACTTACTAAAAGCCAAAGCAGGCAAAAAATTGAGAACAATAATAGATTAAATTATAAAATTGTCGTTATATGGGTTGCTCTTTAAATTTTTCCCCTCCTTCCAATGGTGGTTGAAGAAAGAGCAGAGGCTCCTTGGGACTGACCAGCTTAGATAAGCACTCAGTCTTATCTGATGTTTATAAGACTGAACTTGAATTCCAGACCTGGAGGTCTGCCCAGCTGCACATCCTATCTGGCTTATGCATTCTCTGATAAGCAAATAAGTCAGGATTAGATAGTGGCAAATACCACGCCATATGCATATTTATAATATTGCGAACTTGCCATCAAGCTGACTAAGTCAAATTAAGCATATAAAGAAATGAAAAGCTTAAATGGAAGCTGATGATTTCAGGATTTCAGGATGTGGCTTTGCCAGATCAATGTGTTAACTTAATGAGGGAGAGCAGCTCGCATTTCAGGAAGGAAAGCAGCCACGTAGTCCTGACAAATGCATCTGTCTTCCTAAAGGTTCTGTGCCTTGTAGACACACCCCCTACTCCCTCCCCCACACATTCACCTGACTCCTTGTGAAAATACACTCAGGGTATAGCCTTTGCCTGTCTGATGTCAGAAGCCTTCTGCTGACCACTGTAATTACTCTGTGAAGTCCTTGCTTCTGAATTCCCTTTATTGCACAGTTCTTTGTTCCTTTCTGCTCATGCTCTGTTTTTGCTCTTGAACTATTTCCTGTTTTTTCCTTCTTGATACTCTGCAGTTTTAGACATTCAATAATTATCTCTTCTAACTTGTCCATTCTAATGAACACTAAGTTAATCACCCTTTTATTCTTAGTTATAAACATTGTTAGCCATTTATCATTTGTTGCCATTTTTTGTATCTTTCCAAGTCTTTGGCATTATTTCTTGAATAATATAATATAATATAATATAATATAATATAATATAATATAATCCTATCTAATAAAGAGGTAATATGAAAATTGACCATCACTCAAACACACAAGATGGCCGCCCCATGTGGTCAAAAATGGCTGCCACCATGTGGACACAAGATGGCCACCACAATATGGCTGGCAGGGGAGGGCAGTTGGGGACAACCAGGCTGGCAGGGGAGTAGTTAGGGGGTGACCAGGATGGCAGGCAGGCAGGGAGTGGTTGGGAGCCAGCAGTCCTGGATTGTGAGAGGGATGTCCAACTTCCCATTTAGGTCCAATCCCATGGAGATTGGGCCTAAACGGGCAGTCGGACATCCCTTGAGAGGTCCCAGATTGGAGAGGGTGCAGGTGTGGCTGAGAGACACACCACCCTTCATGCACCCACAGGCCTAGCCAAGGGACCCCACTGGTTCATGAATTTGTGAACTGGGTCTCTAGTATAATCTAATCTAATCTAATCTAATCTAATCATATAAAAGTAATATGCAAATAGACAGAACAGGGAAACAACCAGAACAACCACTCAACCAGTCTCTATGAAGTTCACTGACCATCTCTCAGACCCTCCCCCTGGCCGGAAGGCTCGGAGGTGGGTGGCAGCAGCTGCTGGCAGCTGGGGAAGATGGCCCTGATCACAGGCCAGGCCTGCGGACAAAACCTGCACATGAATATTGTGCACCAGGCTTCTAGTATAATATAACACAATAAATATAATATAATATAATATAATATATATAATCCTATCTAATAAAAGGGTAATATGCAAATTAACAGTACTCCATCACAAAGATGGTGGGGCTGATAGCCACAAGATGGCAGTGTTCAGTCCCCTCAGCCCCCACTGGAGTCCCCAGAGACCCCCAGTCCTAGGGGGGTGGCCACTGAGAGTGAGCAGCGTGAGCGGCCTACTAGTTTGTGGCCGCAGTGACAAGGCAAGCATTCTGCTCTGGCCGTGGAAGGCCTCTGGGCAGCACACAAGCCCACGGAGCAGCCGAGGTGAAGAGGGCCTCTGGGCCACTGAGAGCCTCTGGGCAGCAGATGCAGAGTGGCCAGGCACCCAGAGAGCAGAGAACCACAGGGAGTGGCCCTAAGCCATCATGGCTCCCAGATGGGAGAGGGCTCTCCTGAGGGCTCCCAGATTGGAGAGGGTGCAGATCAGGCCGAGGGACCCTCCCTTGCACGAATTTTGTGTGCCGGCCTTTAGTATAATATAATATAATATAATATAATATAATATAATATAATATAATATAATATAATATAATATAATATAATAATATAATCCTATTTAATAAAGGGGGAATATACAAATTGATGACCATGCTGTAATACTATGGCTGCATCCACAACAGAGGCAGGATCCCATAACACAATATGGCTTCGCCCACAGCAGAGGCTGAGTTCCCATAATGAGCCTTAACAAGCAATCCGCAGGGACCTGAGGCTGTGTGGCGCTGGGCTGGGGCAGGGAACCTGAGGCTGCCAACAACCTCTCCCCGCCGCCCCTTCCCCCCCCGTGGGGTTTTGATAGGGGACCTCAGGTTGCACACCCCCGCGCCAGCAGGACTTGATTGGAGATCTAAGGCTGTGTCCCCCTTGCTGCGGAGCATGATGAGGGCTTGATGATGATCTCAGGCCCCACCCTCTGCCCAACAGGGCTTGATGGGGGATCTCAGGCCAAACCCCCTGCCTCAACACTGGACCGTGAGACCTGAGGCCATGTCTCCTAACCAGCAGGGCTTGACAGAGGACCTCAGGGCACCCCCCCTCCTGCCCCGATGCTGGGCTGGAGGACCTGAGGCTGCACCCCTGCCATGTGTGGCTTGACAGGGGACCTCACGGTGTGCCTCTCCCCCTCCCTCACCCCCAGTGCTGGGTTGGGGGAACTGAGGCTGCATCCCCCACCTGGTAGGGCTTGACAGGGGTGGGGTCAGCTGGGTCTGGATCTAGCCCAATGGGGGTGGGGCTGGCCAGGTTGGGTCTCACACGATTTTGATACACTCCGGTTACTGTGGCACTCCCCCAGACTGACAAGAGGAAGATTTTCATATATATTTTACTAATTTTCTTTAATCTCTGACATATATATTATAGAGAAAGGGCAAATAGCAATATTAAAATATTTCCTCTAATTAATTTCATTTTAATGTGCATGAATTTCATGCCCTGGGTCACTAATATAATATAATATAATATAATAAATATAATATCTTTCAATGGCCTATCATACTGTGATTAGTGTCCTTTGCTAATTTTTGTCAGATCTCCTGTGTTATGTCCTTTGTTGTTTTGAATGTTTTATTTTATTTTATTTTATTTTACTTCTTTTAAAAAGTATTTTTATTGATTTCAGAGATGAAAGAAGAGGGAGAGAAGGATAGAAACATCAAGGATGAGAAAGAATCATTGATCGGCTGCCTCCTACACACCCCACACTAGGAATTGAGCCCACAACCCCAGGCATGTGCCCTGACTGGGAATCAAACTGTGACCTCTTGGTTCATAGGTTGACACTCAACCATTGAGCTGTGCCAGCCAGGCTTTTTTGAATGTTAGATGACACTGAAGCAGTGGTTTCAAATTTTGCTTCCTTTTGTGTCTAGATCTCTCTCTAGTCCATCTATGCTACCTTAGTCTGTTCCAACTGCTATACCAAAAATAGTGTAGACTGAGTAGCTTCACCAGCAAACATTTAATTCTCACAGTTCTGGGGCTGAGAAGTACAAGAGCCAGCCAGGTGCTGGCAGATTCTGTACCTGGTGAGAGCTCGCTTTCTGGTTCAGAGTCTTTTCTCTGTGTCCTCCGTGGAAGAAAGATGGGAGAGCTCTCTGGGTCCTTTTTATAAGGATACTGAACCCTTTGCTGAGGGCTCCACTCTCATGACCTGGTCACCTCCCATAGGCCCCACCTACTAATGCTAGCACAGTGAGGGTTAGAACTTCGCCAGATGAATTTTGGTGCCACAGACATGCAGCCCTAACATCTGATTAAGTTTGTGAGTATTTCAGGCCTTGTGCTCCATAGCTTTTAAATGCACTTACTTTTCTATCTATAGTAACATGTTCCTAGGCTGGACTCATACCTAAATTGTTCTCTCTTTTAGAATGTTTGAGAGTCAACAGACTCAATGAAGATCCTGTACCATATGTATCACTCCCCCCCCCCCTTTTTTTTTTTCTTACAGAGCTGTCTCTCTATCCTAGATCCCAGGATGAAAATAGAAGCCTTCACTTATCAAAGTGTGGAGTATGAGAAAAGATGTCAAAGCTCTTCCAAAGAGAATTATGGGGTTGAAGTCTATTATATCAATGTTTTTCAAAGTGAAATGTTGTCTTTCTTCATCTCTTCCCCTTGAGAACTAAGCTTAAAAGTTCTAGCTACTCTTGCCGAAACCGATTTGGCTCAGTGGTAGAGTGTTGGTCTGCGGACTGAAAGGTCCCGGGTTCGATTCCGGTCAAGGGCATGAACCTTGGTTGCGGGCACATCCCCAGTTGGGGGAGTGCAAGAGGCAGCCGATCTATGATTCTCTTTCATCAATGTTTCTAACTCTCTATCCCTCTCTCTTCTTCTCTGTAAAAAAATCAATAAAATATATTAAAAAAAAAAAGTTCTAGCTACTCTTGCTTCCTCCAACCTCAACTTAGTCTCTCCAAACCAACGCCTAGCTACAGAATTAGATGGGGGCAAGTGTATGTTTAACTGTGCCAGATGCCAACCTGGCATAGTTAAGGCCCTCCAAGTTCTTCTATCCCCCTATCTCACCAAGCTTGAAATGCTCTGAGAGACTTGAACTTGGCCAAAAACTAAGGAATTGGCCCAGCTGGAGCAGAACACCCCCCATATTTTCATTGCCTATACATAGCAATTAACCTTAAGACAGACTTACTTCCTGTTAAAAGTAACATGTGTTCGCTTACCTTTCAATCTGAGAAAGAATGTTTTACGTGGGGCTTTCCACTGGTACATTTGGTAAAACCAACCTCCCTGGGAGACAGTAACATGTTGCTTTTGTCTATTGTGAGTGAGATGGGGAAGGAAAGAGGTTCAACAGAGAAATATTCTAGGGAACAAAGTCTATTCCCTAATAGTTTCAGTTTATATATAGAACCTCAAGAACCTCATGAATTTTAAAAAAGGATTTAATTTGGAAGTATGTACATATTTTATCATGAATTTTAAAAAGGATTTAATTTGGAAGTATGTACATATTTTATCTTCCAGAGAGGATACTTTTAGGGCAGTAGCTGTAATGATTTACTGAAATTATATTTCCCACACGGCAGAGCAAGCCGCCATAAGCACAAAGGGTTGCAGTGGCTGCAGAAGCATGCTGGCGGAGGTGGCAATCTGTCCATTGAGCTCAGGACAGGGAGGTGCTGGGAGAGTTAACTCGCAAGGTGGAGTAAGGTAGGAGCAGCCTAGGGATGTTTTCTACTGCTGCCCACCCAAATCCAGAGGAGCCCATTGTTGAGGGAAGAAAGGAGAGACTTCCTGATGGAAGCCAGGCCTTTAGCAGCCCTGGAAAGGAGGTGATTCACACGGCACTTTGTCTAGGACTCCAGATCTGGAGAAGGATTCCCATGGGATAAAAACCATGCTGCGATCCTGTCCATGCATGGTGCGGTGGTGGCTAATGTAACAGTGGCAACTGAACTGGGAAAGTGGACATAAAGGAGGGGAATCGTAGTCCATACTCATTACTTTTCTCAACTGGTGGCTGGGAAAATAGTATTACTTATATAGTTATGAAGAGACACTTCAACTTATTCAGGACAATTTAACAAATGCCTATTTGGCCCCTTTATACAGCAAACACTCTGCTACATGCAGGAAAGGCAGAGGGACAGCACACAGCACACAGTTCCACCTTCAAGTCATGTTTTGGGGTGTTTTGCTAATGTCAGAGAACCTTGTTTTTCATGAGGTGATGTGTAAGCCCTCACACAAATGGTCTCTGATTAATTAAAATCACAAGTTTATACAAGTTGCTGGTGAGGTGCTATGTGCTCTGTTTTTGTCCAAATATCACAGATGGCAATTACAGAATTACAGGTACTAGAATATATTCAACCTGGTCAAATCCTTAGAGAAACGTGAAACCACAAGGCACACGTATTCTGGTTTCTGAACTATTTATCTCTTTAAAAAATATACACTGAGTGGCCTGGTTATTATGATATCTGAATGTATAATCTGGCCACTCAATATATATATATTAGAGGCCCAGTGCATGAATTTGTGCATGGATGGAGTCAGCCAGTCTGGCCAGGGGGAGGAGACATGGGCAGTTGGCTGGCCTGCCTGCTGGTCAAAATCCTAAAATCCTGGTTGAGGGGACAATTTGCTTATTAGCCTTTTGTTACATAGGATATACACTGAGTGGCCAGGTTATTATGCATTCAGAGATCATCATAATCTGGCTAGACAGTGTATAGCTATATACCATTGTAATCATGAGAAGGAAGGTAAAGGTCTTTGAATTCGCATTTTCAAGTGACTTTACTTATGCCAGGGAAGCATTCAAGTTCAAGGGGTGCACTGAAAAAAAACAAGAATTATAGCAGCATAAACAAAAACTGAGAGGAAGTAAACAGTATAGCTAAAGTGAAGATTTTGCTTATAGGATACTGAAATATCTACCATGTTTCCAAACACTCTCCCCTATTTCTACTATAATGAGGGTTTTTTTTTAGGGTGTTTTATTTATTTTTTTTGTTTTTCAGTTTTTAGTGTTGATTTTTGTGTGCTGTTGATTTTTTTTTTTTTCCCCATGAAAAGAAAGGAACATACCCAAGGACAAGGACCTGTATTGGAGCCAAGGTTGGTGCTTAGATATTTTTGGCTTCTCATTCTTTGCTGAGTCCATTAGGCTATGTCTTTTCTTAGTTCTATTATTTGATTATCTGTCCTCTGCATGTTTCCATATTCAAAATGATAAAATACGTTTTTGTTCTTATGTTACTAATGCTGTAGAGGTATTTTTCAATTTTGCTGAACTGCAACAACTCTAAACATGGCAAATAACAGCTTTCAACAAAATGTTTCCAAGGCATGACTCAAATGGGTGTTAAAAATAGGAATGCAAATGCTAATAACAGTATTGATAAAAGAAACTCTGCCTTCAAAAGTATTCAATTAGAAAAATAAAGCAAAAGTATTTCAGGACAATATACTGTATGAGAGTACTAATGGAAAATTCAACTCAATGACATTATTACAAATTAGGTAAAGTTTTCCCCAATATAGTTACCTGATAAAGTAATGAGAGTGTGGTTCTAGAACTTTCTATTCTCATTGACTCTGGAGGTTACATCCTGAAACTTTGATCACTTTGATATTTGTAAACAATGAAAAACAGGACTACTAAGTCAAGGATTTAGCCATGGGGCCCAGCCCAAGTAGCTTCTTAATGTTCAGACATACATGCTGATAATAAACTTCGTCTGCATCGCAAAGAGGGTAATGCCCATTGGTTATGAGTTTTATAATCATCTAATATATAAGTACTCAGGTACTTAGACAAAAGCTAACATATGAAAGTACTTTATTTTTTATATGGTCTTCCCCAAAGGAGCTCAAACCACTTATCAGACTGCCTGCCATGAATATTCCCATCATCTCTGGGAGGGAGAAAGCAAAAATCACTTTGCTCATTGTTATTGTCAACATTTAGATATTATAATATATTCTGAGGATACTATGTAAAACTTAAGGAAACATCTGTGTCCATCTGCTTGGTGCCTACAACCTAAGAAAGCCTGATGAGGTCAATTGATAGTTTCAAAACAATCAATGCAATAAAGGGTTAAGAGCCCACCAAGCAAGAGATTCTGTGTTCCCTCTCCTTATCACATTCTGGTTAATAACTATTGTAGAATCTTAATATTTATCTTTGATATAAAGCTGTTTATTCTGGATCTTTTCTCAGTGGACATAGAGTTCAGTCCTTCACCAAGCTTTGAGAGAAAGACCTGAACTTTTGTCCCTGAAGACCCTGAGCAGAAAAATCTGAGTATCAAATAGGAATTTTCATATAGCAAAAAATGATGGCCCATCACTGGGTTGAAGATGGTCAGGATAATCACTAACCTTTTGAATACATATAGATATTTAGAATAGTTTTATATGTTGTATGTAAATAATAAGTATTTGGTAAGAGTTGGGTGAGGACTAGTTCTTAAGCCAGTCTTTTAAAAAAAATATATAGTCTGCAACATTAATTGCCTAATATGCTCTTCACTATTATTCCCTCTTAGATATAGTAGTATGTATATAAAGACTTATTTTAACACCAAATCCTTTTTCTTGTAGCATCCATGACACAATGATTAGGAAAACAACTTTAATTATTTTCTTGAGAGTATTTAACATGTTTGTTTCATTCCCTCTATACTCAGTAGCTATGTAAACCGTATTACTTGAAGTCAACAAGATAAATCTAAATTGTATAGTGTTGATGTCATAAAAACGTTTTGAAGGGTATAAAATTATAAAAGCTGAGTTCCAAATAACTGAGACAGGCAAGGATGTGCCCCAGAATTTAAGAGAGAGATATAGTCCAAGGAGTAAGATTTAACAGAAGGTTGGTGTCAAAGACTACTTGGAAGTGGGGCCTTTAGGATGTGATTAGTTCATAACGGCAGAACCCTTATGAATGTGATTAGTAGCCTTATAGAAAACCCCAAGGATCTCTTGGCTTCTTCTGACATGTGAGAACACAGAGAGAAAAAAACAGCTGCCTATAGGCCAGGAAGCAAGCCCTCACAAGACACTGAATCTGCCAGCGTCTTAATCCTGGACTTTCCAGCTTCCAGACCATGAGAAATAAAAGCTTTGTTGCTTAAAAGCCATCCAATCTTGGTGTTTTATAAGGCACCCACAATAGCAGCCTTAATGGACTAAGACAGTTGAATAGTCTAGGGTGTGAAGAGAGGAGCAAAACAGGTATGTGTGGGGTGGGGTGTGGAGTGGGGAGGGAGAGGGAAAGGAGTGCAAGCAAGGTGTGCCATCTTACAAGGATGAAAAAAGAATACCTGAGTGACCTTAGTTATGCTTAGTAATGACTGGCTAAGGATATTAGCTTTATTCCCAATCATTAGGCTAGATTTCTTAGACTTCATCTCAGAGATTCCAGTGTGGCTGCTGCCACCACCATTGTTTGCCATCAGAAGTCAGCCTCTGTCTCTGTTCATTTCCTCTCAGAGTCCTGGCCTCTCTGTCTAGGCCAGGACTTAAGGAAGCATCTGTGTCCATCTGCTTGGTGCCTACAACCTAAGAAAGCCTGATGAGCAGTGATGGAGCCAGATTTGCAGTGATGGAGCAGGAATACACTAGGAAACCTCCATAACACATATCTAATTAATATAGTAAGTTTGGAAAACTTAGGAGTAGCCCCTATTATGAGTTGACTTGCTTCCTCTCAAAATTCATATGTTGAAGCCCTAACCCCTGGTGCCTTGGAATGTGACTATATGTGGAGACAGTCTTTAAAGGGGTAATTTGGTTAAATGAGATTGTTAAGAGTCAGCCCTAATTGGTTGATTATAAGAAGAGGAAAATGATTGGTTTCCTTATAAGAAAAGGACAGATGTGTATGAAGAGGAGATGATGTGAAAACAAGGGGAGAGAACAAGTCAGAGAGGCCTGTGAGGAATCCAACCCTGCTGACACCTGACTGTAGACTTCCAGCCTTAAGAACTGTGAGAAAATAAATTTGTGTTGTTTAAACCACCCAGTTTGTGGTATTTTGCTATGTTAGCCCTGAGCAAATTTATACAGCTCCCAAATATGTCCTGCCATAACCTCCAAAACCTGTAAATATGATATACCATATAGCAGATAATTTTTCTGTGGCAAGATAATCTTAAAATAGGGCTCTTGTTCTGGATTTTCCTCATGAGCTAACATAATCACATGAGACATTAAAGGCACAGAGTTTCCTTCATCTGCTGGTTGAAGAGAAAGTCAGAAAGATAAAAACTTCATGAACTGCTGCTCGTATAAGGATGGAGGAGCCATGTGAGAAGGAATGCAGGTGGCTTTAAGGAGTTGAGAGAAAGGCCTTTGAGTGGCAGTCAGAAGGGAATGGGGACTTCAGTCCTACAACCAGGGGGACTAACTACTGCCAAAACCTGAATGAGCTTGGAGCAGGTTCTTCCCCAACTTCTTCATAAAACCCTAGCCACGCCAGCACCATAACTTTGGCCTGAGATCATAAGCAGAGATCCCGTCTCAGCTCATTTGAACTTCTGACCTACAGAACTTTGAGGTAATGAACTGGTGTTCAGTTGATAAGTTTGTAAAATTTGTTATGCAACAATAGAAAACTAGTTCAACACCCTTAGAGTTTTCGCTCAGCACAGGATTGCAGTGGGCCTACAGCCCTTATCTCATCTCTTCCTACCTTTAATTCCATCCCTTTCTGTGAAGTGTGGGACATGAGCACATAGGTTCCAATTTCATTTACACCTTCTGCAAACTGCTATTCCTTGGCCACATTTTGGACTCAGACATGCACAAATTTGCCTCATGACTCACTATCAGGAGGACAGACTCATGGAAGAGGCCCTAGAAGCAGTCCTGGGCTATTTGGGAATAAAATATTAGGGTTGCATGTGTCTGGAGCTTAGTTCAGATTATGGAACAAAAAGCTCTTGATGGGTAACTGGTCTGGCTGGTAAATTTCTTTCTGAAGATTGGGGGTTGGGGAGGGAAGGAGCTATGGTCAGAGGAGGGCCAAATGGCACCTCTAAGTGTGACATTGAGGGTATAGGCTTTGACTAGCAAGTTCTAGTGATAATACAGCCTCTAGTTAGTGTTTTTGAAATCTCAAAAATGAAGAGTTTCTATACAGCATACGTTAAGAAACTTTATTTTTAAATCAGAAGAATAAAGATAAAAATGGAATTTGGGTTCTTTTTAATTTTGAAGTTAGGTGCAAGTTGGATTTGAAGTGGAAGAGATTGAAAGAACTACCAGATGAAAATGCCTCTCAGCAATGTGAACACAAGGTGAGGAGCAATCAAATGCAGGCAGTAACAATGCAAATGTTAAAAACAAACAAAACACATACACACAACATAAAACAGTGAAAGTCTTTTTAAAAGTTTTTGTTGAATTTAAAATCTAATAGTATTTCTTTCTGAAGATATGTTTGCATTTAATGTCATGAAATAGGGATTCCTGGAAAGATGACAATGGAAGAACAAGGTATTTTGCTATAATTATGGGGATTCTTGAAAGTGTTGAGAATATGTGATTAGGGATGAAAATAAACCTTAAAGGATGCTAAAGAACAGGCATGGAATGAAGAAAACCTGGAGACAGAGAGAAAAAAAAATGCGGGGGAGGGACCATGCACAGAGTGGAGAGATTTCCCAGAAGGTCCCTGCTGAGAGGGACATGTAGGAAAGAAAGGGTGAGGTTCCGAGTCAGGTAACAATGAAACTGGAACACCCCATTTTTCCTTCCATAATCTGTTTCTGTCTTGAATTTTTTGCATCTGAAACACCACCTGAGTCTCTGACTTTGGGCTAATAACCTTGTATGGATTTTCTGTGTCTTAGCTTGTTCCTGTTTACTGACTCAACTCCCTCCCAGGCAGGTCCCCAACTTAGTGTTTCTGATCTCATCTTTACCCTCAGTTCTGTCCCACTAGAGCTGACTGAGTTGGAAAGTTTGAGACCTTTGTCTGGTAATATGGAGTGGCCCTCAATGTAAATGCAGCAATATCCTATATAATAAAGAGGTAATATGAAAATTGACCATCACTCCAACACACAAGATTGCCGCCTCCATGTAGTCAAAGATGGCTACCACAAGATGGCCAGCAGGGAAGGGCAGTTGGGAGGGACCAGGTCTGCAAGGGAGGGCAGTTATGGGTGACCAGGCTGGCAAGGGAGGGTAGTTGGGGGCAATCAGGCAGGCAGGCAGGTGAGCGGTTGGGAGCCAGCAGTCTTGGATTGTGAAAGGAATGTTCCAGATTGGAGGGGGTGCAGGCTGGGCTGAGGGACACACCCACACCCCTCTGTGCATGAATTTTGTGCACAGGACCTCTAGTAGAGAACAAAGATTAAGGAAAGGAGGTAGAGATTAGGCAGTTAGCACTGGCCTTGAAAAACTCATCTCTTGCCAGAAACAGTAAAAGAAAATCAATTGATGAATCAATCATTTAACCTTGGTCTTTTCACTTTGTATTATTGATTTCCTAGGAAATTTTAAGAGTGTGCAATCTGAAAATTAATTTGGTGTTCATTATTTGGAGGATGAAGGCAGAGAGAGCTTTCAGGGAGTTTTGTCATTATACTTCTCATTTTTGTCCTCTTAGAATGTCAGAAATGACCCCAATTTTATTGATTTGACAGGGCAGGAAACAAAATACCATATGAAAACTTGGCTGAAAATGCTATGTAAACTATTCCTGAAATCAGGATGTGAATCATACACAACTGACAGTCATCCAGTGCACATGTATTTATTGAATTCTTACTCTATACTGAAGATTATTCTATGTGCTGGGTTAGAGTAATAAGAATATAAAACTCTGCTCTCAAGAAGTTTACATTTTAGGTATATGGAATAAATAAATGAAAATAAATAAAATGCTTTAAATACCAAGTCAGGGATAAGCAGGTTTACAGTTGTTTGTATGGAAAAAGGCATGTAGCTTTTGATTACTACAACAGCTTTATTAACTCAGTGTTTCATGTACTCACACCTGTAAACCTACTTTGCCAACTCCTGTGCAGAAAGCAACTATATATCTTGTAATTTTAAATGCAAATTGTTTTTCATTTGTTCTCCACATTTATTCTAATGGTGCCATTTTCTGATCTTCACTACACCAAACTCTCCCATGAATTTTGAACCTAGCTTGATAAAAGTATATCTGCCTTAAATGCTTATGTGCTTCTCAGTAACTGTAGAGTTATGCTGTAGTATGTCTTTGATTTACACAGTAACCAAATCAGAGACTGGTATTCAGTAGACTCATTTCTATATGTCCCTATGGCTTGTCAATTTTACTTTTTGACATATCTAGAATTGTCCTTATCTACTCCAATTCCATGCTTACTTAACTAAATGCCATTATGTATTGCTTTTGGATTATTCAAATAGCCTACTAATTGGTCTTTCTGCCTCTTAATTTGAGTGCCTCTAATTTACCTCTTACCTAGAATGACCTTAAAGTTCATTTCCTTATTTAAGATTTTCAAAGCTTTCTTTTTAAGCAAGAATAAGGTGTAAACACTTTGCTTGGCTTTTGTGACCTGGCCTTTGTTCAACTTACCAGGCTCAGTCCACCACTTTCCTTCCCACCCACTTCAACCTAGCTGTTCAATCAATACTAAAACTATGAAAAAACAGGGACTTTCAGGAAGCTTTTGGATTTGATTTCAAGCCAGGCTCTGACAGGTCAGACATACTATAGGTTACTCAAAACTTTCTTGGGTTCCATTTGTCTTCTCTAAGGTGCATGTATTATTACTACCTCATTGGATTGTTATGAAAACCAAATAAGATGATATATTTTAATTTGATAGTTATGTACATTAAATATCTAGCATATAGATAATGCCTTAAATGGTAGTATTATTGAAATACTTTTTCTCCAGTGTTTACCTGTTCATAAAACAGGCTTTAATTCATCCTTCAGAATTCAAAATAGATATCACCTCCTTTGAAGCATTTCCTTAAGCATATGAGAAATTCTGAGTTTGTTAAAACTGGGTCATCTTTGTTCCACTATATTCCACTTGTATAAATTTCAACAAGGAACAATTTCCCAGATCCTCAGTTTTCTTATTTGTGTAATAAGGATGAAAATCCCTATCTTGTGAGTTTCTGTGAGTATTAAATCATTTAAGAAAAAGATAAATAAATTTATACCTTCTTTTCTAACACATAAAGGCTTTCTCATCTCCACTTGTTTTAAAAAATTTTTTTTAATTGATTTTTTTACAGAGAGTAAAGGAGAGGGATAGAGAGCCAGAAACATCAATGAGAGAGAAACATGAGACAGAAACATTGATCAGCTGCTTCCTGCACAACCCCTACTGGGGATGTGCCCGCAACCAGGGTACATGCCCTTGACCGGAATCGAATCTGGGATCCTTCAGTCCACAGGCTGACACTCTATTCACTGATCCAAACCTGTTAGGGCTCTCATCTCCACTTTTACTCACCATATCTTTAGTGTTTTTAGATTTTTAATGTTAATGGAAAGCTGATCCTATTTTCCTAAATTATAAGTTTATTATTTGTCCTTTTAAACTTTCTTTAAAAGATACAGCCAATGAACTTGAATCATCTTAATTATTTCTTTCTATATTCCTTTCAGAAAAAGGAAGGCCCTTATTTCTGTTCGGTAGAATCAGGACAAGCATCAATATGCATTTATTTATTTATATTTATCAAAATGCAAATGCAAAATGTTGCAGAAAACCTGCACCATCAGAACCTGTTACCCATGGAAATGTCTATGTACAGCAGATAGGATCAATTCGTGTGGATCACCTGGTTTTATGTTGGATGCTGGCAAAGAAAGCACAGGTATTGTTTGGGGTGAAAATCACTTCATTTTCTCATGAAAATTAGACAAATTACATGATTTGGTAGGAGAGGTTCTCTGAATAGAAAAGAAAAACAAAAAAAATAAAAATTATTAATTAAAAAATAAAGAGGTTCTCTTAAGGAAAACTAGCCAGCACTGGAAAAAGACACATGTTCATTAACAGAAGAAAATTTCAATAGGCACCTTTAAAACATGCACAAAATATTCATTGATTATTACCTTTTAAATAATAATGGGCATAATGTAGTACTATAGAATTTGGAATCTGTGGTGTTTATACATTTTATTTTTATCATCTTTCTTTAATATTGCCAATATATTCCTTTGAAAAACTCACCTGACAAAGTTCAAAATTTCTGCACAACCATGTTATTTGAATAATATTGTGTGAATGACCAAAGCAAAAGATGAGCAGAATTGATAGTAATGCCTTCTAGATTTATAAAGATGAACAGAGTGCTTATACTGTTTGCTGCAGGCATTTCTTATAACACTTAATAATTGGTCACTAAATGAAATCTACAGTGGGCAACCCACAGTCTCATTTCCATCTGTCTCTCTCTTTCTAAACATAATTGCCTTTGATCAACTCTTCTCCTGTGAATTTTAAAAACTGTGTAGAAGTGCTTCCATTATTGATAAAGTAGAGGATATCTCAACTTTATCCCCATAGGTTGAGGTGTGTCTGAAATAACCTTGAAAATTTATAGATGTTATACCAGCAATCAATTGCTATGTACTGTATAGTGTTATAAAGGGTGCAGACTTGTTTCAAAATCTTTGCAAACCATTTGGACCATGCTGAATTATTTCTTGAATGAGTTGACTCATCTTTGGCTGAAAGAGATGAGTCACCAAGAACAATGAACCTTGAGCACAGACTGAAGCTCTGCCAAGGTAAACATCAAGATACATACATCAGCATTTTCTTCAGCTGGGTTGCCTGTGGATGAAGGAAGAATGGGGAATACATACTCAGAAGCCTTCCACTCTCACTGCACAGAGAGCAGAGGGAAGCTGCAGGAATAGGGAGATCCTGACACAGCCAATCAAATCGCGCTGGATTGGAAAGGCCGAGAGAAGCTAGGAGATAGAAAATCCCTTAAAAATGCTTCAAGTTAATTTCACGCTTTCCCACCTTTAACTTTTGCACAAATTAAATTTAATGCTCCTCAGCCTGAGTGGTCTGCATACAAAATGTTACCAAAGTGGTTGGGGCTGATGGAGTGTTATCTACAAAATTGTATGAAAATATTTGTTCTGTGATCATGAGTAACTTCACAGTAATTAAAATGTCCCTTTTCCCCTTTTAAATTGAAACTCTTGTAATTCACACAGCATAAACACTAAACCATTGACTGTTTCTTGATATGACATACCAAGTTAAAATAATCAACTATTTCAACCTTTCTTAATTTCAATTTCAGCATAAAAGTGAGGGATTTTGCTCATTAGGTAATTATCATTGGCATTTTCCTGTTCTAATAATTTAAATTCTAAATAGGGCTCACCATTGATGACTATCTCAACCTAAATCTTATATAATAAAAGCTTAATATGCTAAGTGTCCCATCATCCAGTGACTGGTTGACTGTTCAAACAATCAAAGCATAACATGCTAATGATATGCTAAGGCCACTCAACCACTCCCTATGACATGCACTGACCACCAGGGGGCAGACATTCTGACTTGTAGGTTAGCTTGCTGCTGGGGTCCAGCCAATTGGGACTGAGCAAGATGGGGTGGGCACACCCTGGAGCTCTCCCATGGTCCCTCCCTAGCCCCAATCATACACTGGTGGGGTCCCTCAGCCTGGTCTACATTCTCTCACAATCCACGACTTCTCGTGGGACGTTGGAGAGCCGGTTTCAGCCCAGCCCTGTAGGCCACTTTCCTCGGGAAGGCATCCGATGCAGGACTCATGGGACGAATTGGGTGCCAGCCCGTGCTGCAGGTGCAGTGGGGCCAGGATGAGCAGGAGTGGCAGGTAGGAGCTGCAGGCAGTGTTGGACTGCAGGTTTCGGCCCAATTTCTGCAGGCCACCCAGAGGGACCCCATCCATGCACTGGGCCTCTAGTATTAGAATAAAATACCACAGGACAGGGAGATGAGGTGTGTGTATGGCCTGTAACATCTGGGAAACAGACATGTTTCTGATATTCACTAGAATTGCTGACACCAGTTTTCATCTCAGATTAAGTATATTCATACTAACCAGGCCCATATAACAGCACCCTCAGCAGGAGATGAGAATTAGGGTGTTTAACTTGTACATATTTGTGAGTTAAACAAATAAATAAGTTATTCTGATTTTCCTCTCTTATATTCCTGGTCTGGAATATAACATCAACCTACCAAGGAGTTCTGAAGGGTTTGGGGCTGAGAGAAAAGTGTGTCTTCTTCCAGTGCTGATCTTATAAAAAACAAAAGCAAAAGCTTTTAACTTCTCAACATTGAGTATGATATTGGCTGTGGAATTTTTATATATGGCCTTTATTATGTTGAGGTATGTTCCTTCTATCCCCATTTTGCTGGATTTTTTTTTTTTATCACAAATGGATTTTAGATATTGTCAAATATCTTTATTGCCTCTATAGATATGAACATATGATTTTTATTTTTTATTCTTCATTTTGTTTGTGGGGTATATCATGTTAATTAACTTGTAGATATTGAACCAAACTTGCATTCCAGAAATACATTCCATTTTATCATGGAGTATTATCTTTTTTTAAAAATTTTTTTGTTAATCTGCACCTGAGGGTATTTTTCCATTGATTTTTAGAGAAAGTGAAAGAGAGGAAAAGACACAGAGAAACATCAATGTGAGCAAAACAGTGATTGGTTGCCTCCTCCAGGAGCCCTGACCAGGGCGGGCCTAGAGGAGCCTGCTACCAAGATATGGGCCCCTGCCTGGAATTGAACCCAGGACCCTTCAGTCTGCAGGCCGACGCCCTATCCACTGAGCAAAACTGGCTAGGGCCAAAGACACCCTTCTTTTTTTTTTTTTTTTTTTTTTTTTATTATATGTTTATTACTTACTTATGGAATGCTTACTTCAAAGATGTACATAATTTTCACCCTAGGTTCATTAGTTCAATTGCCTGGGAAAGATAACAGAAAATCTGGAAGGGGAAAAAGTAATTAGAGATGATACTGTTACGCCCAGACTTCGTGATCCCCAAGGACCACCAGGGAGCCGAGTCCGATGAAATTAACAAAAGAGTCTTTTCCATGCTACATGGGCTCTGTCCCACTCACGCCAGCAGCATGGCAGAAGAGAGAGCGGATTTCACCCAGTCCAGGGGTTTTACTCAGGTCGGTGGTGATGTCACTGCCTCGGCTAACCCTGATTGGTTGGGTGAGGGATAACTCCGCCCTGTGGGGCGGAGTCAGGAGCTCATCCTTCTAAGAAGAGTGTGGTGACACTAACTGAATTGTACCTCAAGGAGAAGGTGGAAGAAAAAGTAACAAAAAATATGCTTACCTACAACTAAACTACAATCTCTTCCCTTGATAATTTAAAGGTGCCTTGATAATCTTTGTTTACCACAGCATCTCTATAAAGTCTGACATGAATCTCAAAGATTTGAACTTTTTAGTAGGAATTATAGTGAACACATATGCTTTTGCCTTGAGCAATCATAAACATCTGTGAAAAAAAAAGAATGTTTCTTTAATCCAATCAAAGTATCTGAGAAATACTATTTTTTTCCTGAATCTCATCATTTTCTTTCTTCTAAGAGTCCCCTTAAAAGCTTGCAGCTAAGCCAGTATTCATGCTTTTCTCTGCTGGAATCCCTCCCCTCTTTCCACCCCGTTAGTCGATGGTTTACTCCCCTTTTTTTCACTCTCGATTCTTTCTCCTGACTGTCACTTCATGGACTGGTGGCCCCTTAATCATCTTTTTAAACGTTGCTCAGAATCCTCTGTGAAACCTTCTCTCTATCCCTGAAGACTTAGTTGCCTCATCACTTGTGCTCCTAATATATCATGGAAACTCTTCCTTTACCACCTGATCTAATTACCCTGTGGTTACCTGCTCCCATCTATTCCTCCCACTGGACTGTGATATCCTTCAGGGCATGACTGAGCCTTTGTCAACTTTATATCCCTAGTGTCCGACGGAGTACCTAGGCACTCAATAAATGTTTGATAAGTGAATGAATCAAGAGCAGGATAAAAGAGAGGAAAGTAGGGAGCACCATAATAGGTTTAGAGCAAAGATATAAAGGCCAGCATAAAGCGCTGTCTGCTGTCCAACTGTCCCTCCCCAGGTTCCCTGGTCGACAGTATCATTGTATACAACTTTAAGAGGAAGCTTAAACTGGTCAACATGATGCAGGAGAGCAAGTAAAATCACTGATCTGGTAGACACTGCCTAAGAGGTAGAGGTTGTCAAGTTCCTATAAGACTGGTGGTTTTAAAAACATTTAGGTATGTTTATATCTTGGAGATAGAGTAGTGATTTGTAATAAGTGATAGATGATGGTTTACAAATTATGAAATGCCTACAATCTGGAAGCTGTCTGTGTTAGGCACTTCTCTACATTATCGGACATCTCGGGAACCTTATCATCATTTTCACAACTTTAGACATGAAACAAACAAAAAAACAGTTTTAAAAAAAAAGTATAAGTACTTCAGGAGAGGCTACAGAATGGTAAAGTGTTGGAACAATCCAACCTAGCTTTATCAGTTGAGGCCAGAATCGATTCTTGCCAGAGATGCACTCAAGGAAAGATTCCCAGAAACCAATTAATCCATCAGATATGCAGGAGCTATACATGGGTTTCCTCTCATGTGTGACCAAATCAGGCTCCAGTTTAATCGAAGAGTTGCTGGACTTCTATGATTTGCTGCTTTTTGCCAGAACTTCAGAAAACCCTTAATCATTTCCTAACAGTGTTTTGTTAGAACTTAGGCCAAAGGCTACATTTTGCCAGAATCACCAAGCTTATAACATTTTCGGAGCTTTAGCTTGCAGGAACGTTAATACACAATTCCTCCAGAGTTCTATTTAAAACCTTAAGGAGAAAAAATTCCTCATGCCCTACATTCTCTTTTTCTTGGCCCGAGTCCACATGAGAGTCTTTGCTGCCTGTTCCTCTCATGTATGCTCTCGTTCTAGGACCAACCTGTGATTCTTTCCAAATTTATTCTCTCCCTTTACTCCCTCCCAACCATTTTCTTTCCTTCCTCTGGTACATGGTGAAATGGAATGTTTGGACTGGAACCTGGATTCTTTGTCCACCAGAATCGAAGAATGAATCCATAGACAGAAAGTGGTATAGCAAAGGTGGAGATTTATTGAAGAACAAGTACAGACTCCCACCAGGTGAGAGGGAAGGAGTCCCACAGAATGGAGTCCCACATAGGGGATGGGGAAAGGGTCCCACAGAATGGACTCCCATATAGGGAGAGGGAAAGGGTCCCTCTGAGTTCCTTTTCCCTATAGTTTATAAAGGCTGTAGATCCTGGTGCTTTGATATCCCCTCTGATTGGTCACTATTCCCTTACACTGGTTACTATAGTAACTACTGAACTCAAAGGTCAAACACCACATGGTACATATGATGCCCTCCTCCCTCATTCTTCTTTTCTTTCTGGCTTCTTCCTTCTTCTTTATCTTGTAAATATAGAGATTTTTGGCTACTTCCAGCTCCCCTATCTTATATAAATAGATAACTGCTGCTGCTGCTGCTTGCACCTGGCTTCCTTGTGTTATGGAGATGTACCTTCTCCCAATCTGTAGCCTTGTGTTTTTCCATGGATCCCAATTCTAAAAATTCCATAAGCCTACCTATATCCTCCTAAAATTCCTGTTTCAATGGTAAACAAAGCTTCCCACTCCCTCAGTCTCTTCATAGAAAGATTCTTCCACCTTTTTATTTTCCAAAAGCCAGCATCTCCCTGAAGGACACATGCCTTCCTCTGGTACCCAGCCATGGTAGCTGGCTTCGATTGTTCTCCCAGCCTGAAGAGCTGCAGGTGAGGGCTGCCCTTCTAAGTTTCTCAACCAAGCTCAGACTACTCAGGCTTGTTTACAAATCTCGGCTTCTACTGGCTAATCTTTACTTTTCATTGTGATTCATATAATCTTCCTTGAAGGCATGGACAGTTTTTTTTATGTCTTTGATTTCTCTAGCAATTCTCAATTCTATGGATACTCAGCATTTTTTGTAAATGATAAAAATAAGCAAAATCCTTTTTTAAAAGACTTCTTTCTTTCCTACATCTGTTCAGTTGATCTAGTTGTATTCTGTTCTTCTAACTAACTTTTTCAAATACATTTTTTTTCTAATTAATTGTAGCCTAATAAGTTCAGAGCATTTACAACTAAAATTGCCCTCTGACTTCTACTTGCGTTGCCTCTTAAAGTTTGGATATGTAGTAATGTAGCACTTTTATTATTGACTAGAAGTCTGTTGCACGAAGAGATACATACAATAGGCCTTCCTTCCCTTGGCTTTCAGCCCCAGTTTTCCTCTAGCACCTGGGACCCAGGCCTTCACTTCGGCCAGAGTCTGCCATCTTTATCTTCGCTGCAGACTCCGGAGTCTGCAGTCTTGTCCTCGCTGTGGCCAGAGCACCACTCCTGTAGATCCCTTCACCCATGGCCCTCTCTCTCATAGCAGCCATTCTCCCTGCCTGGCCACTCTGTACCTGGAGCAGCTGGGTGGCCGCATCTTTGGCCTTCTAATTTGCATACTCACTCTGATTGGCTGTAGGCATAGCAGAGGTATGGTCAATTTACATGTTTGCCTATTATTATGTAAGATCAGTTCAAAATTATTGTTTCAGTTATGAGTTCTTTGATCAGTATTTTTAGAAGTTTTAAAAATTTATAATATATTTTAAAATGCATCTTTCTTTTTGTTTTGTAACAATTCCTTTGAAGTCAAAGCTTATATCCTGTATAACACATTTTTAATTAGTAAAGAATTACCTAGTTTTACCCCTCCTCCACTTTTGCCATATGGTTCATATGTGTCTGAGAAGAATGGAAATGCTCTAGTTTTCAGGTCAGTGATTCAATATATCGATATGTCCTCTAAATCAAGCTTGTTGAGAGATCTTTACCACATTTTGGTCTGCTTTAACTAAGAATAATATGGAAAGTTGTGTTGAAACCTACCACTATGGAGATGGGTTATCTAATTCTTTGTAGTTCTGCTATGTTTGTGTTTTGGAATTTTTAAGCCATTTCATAAGGTGCTGCAAGTTTTGAGTATTAAGGTCTTCCATGTTGAATCTTTTATCATTAACTTGGGACAGTCCCCCTTCTTGTAATCTCTACTAATTCTTTCTTTGGCATAGAATTAATATAGATATCCTAGCTTTATTTTGGTTGATAGGTGTTTAGTGTATCTCTTTTCATCCTTTTACTTTATAACTTTTTAAGAGCTTATATTTCAGATGTATTTCTTTAGAAATAACATAAGACTGGTTTTATTCTCCAAGCTGAAAACCTTTCTATATTTGGAAGGAGGTCAGTTCATTCAGTTTTATGTTGGTTGGTATTATGATTTGTTTCTACCTTCTTATCCTATATTTTCTAATTGTTTTTTCTTCCATTTTTTTCTCTTCCACTTCTTTAGATGAATAAAGTCTATTTTATTCCTTTAGTAATTATTCTTGATATTTTATTGTTTGTGCTTAACAAAAGTTAAACAATCTTAAACCACTCCTGAAGAACATTAGGACTTCAAAACATTTCAAGATCTTCTCTCATCATTTACTATAATAGTATATGCTATTGTGGCCCAGTATTTTATATTTCTCCTTTGAAAAATCTTATAAATAAAATACATTTTATTTTTTTTATAATGTGTGTTAACATAAAAAAACCGTTGAAACTTGTAAAGAATTTTTGTGAGTTTATTTGAGCCAAACTGTCCACATATGCCTGGAAGCAGAACCTCAATGAATTGAGATAATGCTCCAGAGAATGGCGGGTTACATCTGTATTTATACACTGCAATCAACGGAAGGGACTTAGGTGGGTTACATGAAATCCACTGGTGATAGATTAGAGAGGTGGGAGAAAACAAAGCAGGGGAAACCTCTGGGATTGGATAAAAAGTAAAGTGATAGACACATTCTTAGGTGGGTGCAGGAACAATTAAGAAGATAATGAAGGAATTTGTGGTATTTGTTCTGGCATCCAGGACATTGGGTTGTGCCCCAGGGGTCCAGAAAAAGGGAAGTTACAAGTTATCCAAACACTTCAAGGGTAGGTTATCATAGATGCAAAAAGACAGATAGGCTCAGTTAAGGTAAAGGTTGACCTTGTCAGTGAAGTAACCAGCCTAGGGTGTAACTGCCCACCGTAACTGCTTTTAGTTAGAGTTTAATTTCAGATCATCCTTTGTGGTTACTTTGGATCTCTGAGTTTGAAAGATTGCCATGCAGTCCTCCCCTGAGCTTGTCAGGTCAGCACATGGCCCCTTTTGTCCACATGTGTAATTGTCTTCTAACTGATCACCCTGCTTCCATGTTGCCATTCCTAAGGTCTAGTCACCACAGAGAAGCCAAAGAATCCTTGTCTTAAAAACAACTTCATTTTAATTAAAATTTATAATATGGCATGTAGAAAAGTTCACAGACCTTATGTGTGCAGCTTGATGTATTTCACAAAATGAATATATCTATCTGCATATTTCTTTTTATAGCTGAGCAATATTACAATGTATGAATGTACCACATATTGTTTATCCATTTACTATTTGAAGGATATGATGGATGATAGTGTAAAAAGCTGTACAGATTTTTATGTAACACTAAGTTCCCCCCTTTTTTTATAGTCAATACCTAGAAACAGATTGCTGGGTCTTATATGTTTACCTTGATAAGAAATTGCCAAAATATCTTCCAAATGGACTGTACCGCTTTTAACCCAGCATTTTATGAATAAATTAGTGATTTATTGAATGTAAGAATAAGCCATTGAGCCAGGATGGAAACTTCATATTCTACTTCCAAGTTACACATTGACTTTATGTTTAATGGGACAGTACTTAGTAACTGCCTCATATGCCATTTCAGTAAAGGACAAGTCTTACTTTATAATTGGGTAAAATAATGTCACTTTGATTTTACCTTTTTAACCTTTTTGGCTATGGAAGCAACTGTTCCAATGTCTTAAATAAACATTCTGCAAAGATACTCCAGTCTAGTCTTTTTAAAGGATGTAACTGATGGCTGAATACATTGCTTTGCACTTGCTCCCACAAGAGCTTGGACATTTCACAGCCTCATGTTATCTTGGTACAGCATATTCCCATCAGTTTCCCTCTTCACTAACTAGAAGAACTTAGTGTTATCTGTGACTCATGAACTCCCTCCAGTTAATTTATAAAAGGTTAAAGAAAAATTGTTCTAGTTCAGGTTAAAAAACAAAAGTCTCTAATTAACCAATTTCTACTTTTTATCTTTTTATTTTGTAAATGTCAAATAGTTCCAGATATATATATATATAATAACAGTACTTCTAACCTTTGGGGAAGAGATTTGCCAAAAATATTTTGAAAATATAGCTACATTAAATTCAATGTTTCTTTCTTATATATATGAATACATTTTCAGCATCAACCATCTTTTAAGCATTAGCCACAACTAAAATCTCCCTATAGACATTGAATTGATATGTCATGGTGAAGCTGTAGAATTTAACATATAGATGCCATAGATTACTCAGAAAATACAGTGAAGTATGGTACTTACAGATCTTATCAAGGAACTTAGGTGATGATTTTTGTGATAGAGACAGGGCAAACCGCTAGGCATAGATGTTAGCACATAGTAAGCTCTTGTGCTAGCTTTTTATAATTATTTTTAATTAATTAATTAATTAATTAATTTACTTTTTCTATATTTTATTGATTTTTTTTATAGAGAGGAAGGCGGAGGGATAGAGAGTTAGAAACATCGATGAGAGAGAATCATCCATCAGCTGACTCTTGAACACCCCCTTCTGGGGATCTGCCCACAACCAAAGTACATGCTCCTGACCGGAATTGAACCCAGGACCTTTCAGTCCGCAGGCTGACGCTCTATCCACTGAGCCAAACCGGTTTCGGCAATTATTTTTAATTTAAATTTACTTTCCAGGTAGCTGTAAAAATGAATGCATTATTTTTTTAATAAATTTTGTACTAATCTTAGAAAATATTTAAAAAGTGAGTTTTGCTGTTGTTTTGGTTCTTGTGAGTGCTATATTTCTTTTGGTTACTGGATTGTATTCTATAATAATCTAGGTTATGAACACGAGAAAATTATTTTGTCTCAAAAAAATGACTGTTGAGGAAGCCCTATTTGGCACCTCTTATTTATTTCTACCACACAACTCAACATTTTCAGCATGAATTATAATAAAGATGAGAGTTAAGTATTAACTATTATGTTTTTTCTTTTCTTCCTGTCTCTTATTGAGAAGAGAACTGTATGCATATGCTCCTGTTCCTGAATGAGGAAAATAAATTGAATGATATATTTTCATTTATTGAAATGGCACTTTTCCTCCTACGGATTAAGTTAATTTCCTTTTCAAAATCTCCCTCCCCACCCTTTCATGGTCTTCCCTTAATTTCAGATGCTCATTCACAGAATAGGGCAATATTCTGCATGGAGCAATAAAAATGAAATGTAACGAAGATGGAAAATCAAATCTGACATTTAGGAGACAGTTTTAATAAGCCACAAATTTTCACATCCTAATACTGCTGCAGAGTTAATAGATTTATTGTATGTCCTGTGGTACCATGGCACAGAAATAACTAGAAAGGAAACAAATGAGCTAAAACATAGTTCGGACACTACCTTTGTAGTAATTGATTACAATTGGGTTCATGGAGTATTATTTACGACTGAGGCAAAACAAGGAGCCAAACCAATTAAGGTCATGAAAGAGAGCAGAGAACTTGAGTCCAAAATCATGTTTACCATTGCTTTCCATTCAAAATAATTATTTTCTGTTTACCTGAATTTTCCACTCCACTCACCCTACTTCTTGAACAGAAAACCTCAGAATGCTTTCTCATTATTAACCTGATTTTGCTCTCTCTCCCTCTTACCCTGCTTCTTATCTACTTTGCTCACTACACCCCTACACTCAGTAGATATTCTGAGCCGCAGCTTTACTAGTATTTAATTACCAATTTAGCACTTTCTCTTAAGCTGGTCAACTGCAGAAAAAACCCTCCTCTCCCAGCTCTGCTTTCTTTATATAAAGGAATCACTTTCACAGATATTGTGCAACCATAGGATAACAAGTGATAATCCTGGTTCTGACCCTTCACATTCTACCCTCCCTCCCCCTCTTTTCTTCACTAAGTATGCGGTCCACAGTGCATTAGGCTCTGTTAAAAGAAACAGCCTCACTGTCCTCCACAGTGGCCAGGGAATGTCGAAGTGCTTCAGTCAGTACTGGCATCCCTTTATAAAGAGGGCATTGCCAGATAAGAAGGTGACCAGCAGAAGATGGCCAGGGTATTCCAGAGTGTTAGAAAGATATCAGAAGATAGTTGGAGTGAAGTAGGATTCTTCAATGTGGAAATGAGATTTCAGAGGAGTCCTGTGTACTACTTTTCAGCACTTGAAGGGATTTAAATTTATTCTGCATTTCCTTAGTGGTCCAAACCAAGAGAGTAGGTGAAGATAATGTGGGGATCATTGTAACTTAATGTGAAGAAGGAAATAGTACTGTATAAAGATCTTCCCACTTCCCTTCCCTTGTTTAAGACACCATTAGCCCTCAAGCCAACTGCTTCAGTAATCTTCCATCTGGTCCCTCTGCTCCTGCACTTTTGCCTCACTAATCCATCCAGTTATTTTTATTTTTTATTTTATTTTATTTAAATTATTTTATTATTTTTTAAAAAAATATATTTTATTGATTTTTTAACAGAAAGGAAGAGAGAGAGATAGAGAGCTAGAAACGTCGATGAGAGAGAAACATCGACCAGCTGCCTCTTGCACACCCCCTACCGGGGATGTGTCCGCAACCAATGTACATGCCCTTGACCAGAATCGAACCTGGGACCTTTCAGTCCGCAGACCGACCCTCTTCCACTGAGCCAAACTGGCTTCAGCCCATCCAGTTATTTTTAAAATCTAAATCAGGTTGTGCATTTTCTGCCTACATCCATTCTAGGGTGCTCTTAGTATAAAAATAGAAAATGCAAATTCCCTTCCCATTGTCTAAAGGGCCCTACATGATTCAGTCCCCACCTACCTTTAGTCCTCCTCTTCCCTATTGCTTCACATCTTCCAGCTATCCCTCTTCACTAGGAATATGCCAAACTCCTTCCCCATTGCAGACCTTTGCATTGGCTGTTGTTTCTGATGGGACACTCAGTCCCCACTGGCTCCCACTCCTGAATCCTTTCTGTCATTCATCATCAACCCAAATGCAGCATATTTTATCTACCACGTGATAGCACAGTGGTTAAAAGTATGATCCTGAGGACGATCAGCTGTGTTAATTTACAACTAGATTCTGTTGAGTAACATTGTGCCAGTTAATTAGGCTCTTTATTTAAAATACTTTTATATACAAACTGGGAATAGTAACAGTGCCCCCTTCTAGTATATTTAGCTGAATAGAGGAGAAAATATACATATAGTACTTAACATAGTGCCTGACATACGGTAAGCTTTCAAATATTAGCTACCATATTTTCCGGCGTATAAGACAACCCCCTAATTTTACAGTTAAAACATAGGTTTAGGCCTATATTCGCTGTATAAGACTACCCCTCACTTCCAAGGCAACACCAGTTCTTTTTTTAATTAAATTTTTAATGAATGACATTTTTCGAACATACCGTAATATACCGTACATTGATACGATAAATGGAAGGTCTCTTCACAAATGGCAATGCCATGAACTTAACCAAGAAACAAGATATCCAAAAGAGAACATTAACAATGATGGCATCATTTGGAAAGAAAATTACATGAAGAACTTGCAGAATGGGATGATAAGAGGTTTTTCTAGGCAGAGGAGCATTGTGAGCTTAAAATCCTCATCATGTTCTTCTTCTGACATCATAAGTTCATCAATGACCTCTTGTGGTACATTTGTAAAACAGTCATCATATGGATCAAATTCCGAATCAGATGGTGTGGCTTCAGCTTCGGCTTCCCTTTCATCTTGCCACAAGAAGTCATCCTCCATACAGTCCAAAGAATTTGATATGCCACACTTCTTGAAAGACCTGATTACTGTTTCTTCAGTAATATCATTCCAGGTTTTTATAACAAAGTTACACACCCAATTGTGGCGCACGCATGTTTCCTCCTTATGTGAATAACTTTTCACCGCTAACCATCCACTCATTCCACTGTTCTCTAATGCAATCTTTAAATGGCTTGTTTAGGCACACATCCAGTGGCTGTACCAATGATGTCAATCCTCCAGGAATAACTGCCGCATCTGTGTTTATTCTTGCCAGCCTGTTCTTTGTGCTGGTAGTTAAATGAGCCCTGAACATATCCCACACCAGTAGGCTACGTTCTTGACGAAGTCCACCTGGTCGCCTACTCCATACATTATCAAGCCATAGCTTTACCCCTTCTTCATCCATCCATCCTTTTTCACTCACATGTACAAAAACTCCAACAGGGAACTTGATTTTCGGCATTGTTTTTCTTTTAAAAATAATCATTGGTCTTAGTTTGGCACCATCAGCTGTACATGCTAGTACCACTGTAAAACTGGACTTCTCATGTCCTGTTGTTTTAATTAACACTGTTTTTGCACCTTTTGGATTAACAGTTTTATTTCCAACTATATAAAAATTCATAGGAGTTTCATCCATATTTCTGATCTGACTTAATGCATAGCCATGTTTCTTGAGCTGTTGTATTACATATTGATGGAAAAGACTTACTTTGCAGTCAAGATCTGCAGGTAATTTTTGTGCAATTCTGCTCTTTTGCCATATTGTGCCTTTCCAAGAACCTAGTACTCCAGGGTACAGTGGCCTTAAATCCTTTGCTGTTATCTGGGTTAGATTTGGCCCATTGAAGTGCAAAAATAGATATTTTGTTTCATGTCACTACATAACCATTTTGACGATGCTCAAGAACCATGTCTGCTACATGCTTTTCGAGTTCTGACCAATAAGGGGTGCCTCTTCTTAATGCACACTTACTCCTTGGCATACTCTTTAATGCATCTTCATTTGCTTTCCGGTCTCAGACCATCTTTTCTGTTACTCCATATTGTCTTGCCGCAGCACAGCTATTGTGTTCCTTGGCAAAGTTTACAACTTTCAGTTTGAAACTGGCTTCAAATTTCCTTCTTCTTGCTGGAGCCATGATCGGTTCTTTTCTACCAGCCATTTGTTGTGCACCCACTAATCTTTTAGGCCGGGGTTATACAGTACTGTAGTTTCAGCTACACACAGAATGTTCTATTACGGTACCTTTTAACTCACTGTATGTGTCCTGATACAGCAGCTTTGGCTACACAGAACGTTCCTGTGCTGCAACTGTATGTACCATGGTGAGCCAATCACAACAAGCAAAGGTTCAAAGGTTATAATGGACCGCCTCTCTGACTCTGGCCAATCTGAACAGGCTTTTTACTAGAACACAGTGTAGCTTCGGGTACAGAACATGTATAATTTGCATGCATAAAAAGCCTGCTTGGATTGGCTGAGTTAGAGAGGCGGTCCGAGCAGCCTTGCAGTGATTGGTGCGGGATCGAGTTGGAAAATTCGTTTAGCGGCATATCCAGACATTTTTCGGGATATACTCGGCGTATAAGATGACCCCCCCAATATTCGGTTGACTTTTTTTCTTTTCAAAAGTCATCTTATACTCCAGAAAATACGATATTTGTGATAGTCATAGTTTTTATTGTTTTTACACAACTGTGCAACTATCAGGATCCATTTTATATGAGAATAAGTCAATATCATGGTGAATTAAATAATGGCCAAGAATTTAAGTATGCCTTCAAATTTGTGTAGTACAAATAAAGAAATGTATACCATTTTTCAATGCCATTCTTTCTAACCTTACATGTTTATTTTTGACAAGTGATAAGCTTTCTGGTTACTTCAGGGAAAACAGGTGACCAAAGAGGGAGCTTTTATAAAAGAGTATTTAATTTTTTAATCTTTATATAATTCAGGAATTTTCTCATTCTAAGAGATCCTCATTTAAAAATTAGAATTAACAGTAATGGTAAATAACTGTATTCATACTGTAAAATATTCTAAGTTGTTTTACTTGTGTGCATTGTTTAGGATAGAAAAGGAAAAACATTTGCATTCAACTTCAATATAAAAAGTGAAATAGATCATTTAAAAACACCAGTAACTATGTAAGAAAAATTATTTAGCAAAAGAAACAAACTCTAAGTTCTTATTTGCCTTTCTAAGAGCACATAGAAGGCGATACTGCAGACACATAATTATGCATATTCACTGTTACAATTCACCTTACATATTAACTCTTCTTAATTCATATGAATAATTATCTTAATTTTAAGTGTTTTAAAATATTTTAAAGGACTAGCACATTTCTAAGGACTATATACCCTTGATTTGTGCTTTTTGAGCATGATTCAATGAGGTTGTTCTTCTATTTTTCTTTGTACAGCATATAAAATAGTCATTAATACCAAAATAAAAAATCCTGTCAAAAGTATTAGTAACTGTGGAAAATCGTTGGCTATCTGTAGTTTTTATGCATATTTATATTTATATTTATATTTATATTATTAATATAATGCTTGGTGAGAGGTACACGGTGATAAGAACACAGACAATATCAGAGCAAGGACAATAGGCCAGGTACACAACGTCACCCGGGTGGGAAGCTCTGGGTGCTTAGCAACGGACAAGACTGGGAGAAAAGGGCAACCTTTCTTCCCCCAGCATATTGCTGATCATGTGGTTGGGACCCTTTCCTGAGGCTTCCTCCTCTGCCATGTTGCTAGTCATGAAGGTTAGACCCCTTAGAGGGAGAACAAACAAGGGGGCCAGAGAACAGCCCTTGAACATTAAGCCCCCAAGACAATGAGGTTCTGACCTACATTAAATACATCTAGGCCTCAGTTGTGTTTCAGCTCCAGGCCCAGAAAAGCAGCAAAACCAGACAAGGGACCCATGCTGACCTCAGTTCCAGCTGCATTGATTAATGACTCACTGACCAATCAGTAGAGACCACAATCTTGAAAGGACACAGCTGGAAAGCTGATGAATATTCTATTGTGATGAAAATTCAGGACACAAGACCCAGTGGGACTCTATCTGTGGAGCATGTCCATGGTACTTTTCTCACCCCCTTCCTTTAGGCACATGTTTCTCTCCTCTTTCCTCCTCCTAAGCTTCAAGGTGCCTTGTTTCCTGAGTCCGTTTCTTCTACAGCTCTCTTCTATCTCTGTGACTTTCTACACAGACGTTCTCTTATAATTTGAATTTTTTCTTAGCCAGAACTTGAGAACCAACGTCGCTGAACCAAGTCCTGTCTGACTCCAGCAGGTCCTGTTTTACCACTAACACTCCTATTTATTATAGAAAGATTCCTCCTTTTAAAAATAAGTGATTACTCAGTTTACCCTGTACGTTGTATTTTTTTTTTTTTTTTTTTTAGCATGGTAACTATGATTTTCTTAGCAAGATAAATTTTCTCTGACTTCTGAGAAAAATAAATTGGAAAAATGAACCAAATTAATTTCAATAGGAATTTAAGAAAACAAGCTTGCAGGAATTTTAAGTGCTCTGTTGGTTAAAAGACAGTGATTTATAGACTGAGTAACTATGCTCCTAATTTCTTTGTGCTTTTTTAATCATTAATCAATCTATGAAACTAGCTACTCATTTTTACAAATGGGTATACATTATGGTTATTGTTACAGAATCAGGTATTTCATCAAATATATGCCTTTAGCACAAAGAAAATACAGTGTGTCTGCCTCTTTCATTCAACTCTTAGCAACTATAGCGTAAGTCAAGTATGTATTCTCCAAAATTTAATAAAACCACCATCAAGATAGAATGTCAAGGTGCCAGCTTTCTCCATTTGGCTTTCTGAAGCTTTATTTATTGATTAAGTGGCTTGCATCTCTACAAGGCCACCATTCACTTTTCTAAGGCCTTGACCACAGAGCATTCAATTGCTTGGCTGTTAAATTGTCAGCAGGCAGTGGCTGTTTGAATATAATCTTCTAAAAGTCCAATCTTCCAAAATAAGCCACAATAAATCAGAGGATAGAGTCTTAACCCTCTCAGAACTCAACCTCAGGCAAGCAGTTCTTGTGCTGGGAGAGTCATAACAACACCTGGAAAAAAAAATGCTTTGGGGAAAGCAGGAGACGCGTAAATATGAATATTTTCAGCTTTGACTAAGTAGGAGTTTTATGTTAAAGATACTAAAAAACCATGCTTTGCATACAAAATTACACCAGTACCTACCCAATGGTATTCTGCCTGGAAACAATTTTCTTAGCAGGAGATATTGCCCATGTGGTGATCCTACCATATCTGGAGGTTTCTTGTGTGTGCGAGGGAGTCTGGCAGTGACACCTTCCACTCTTGATAGACAGGAATTTCTTGATGATATGACTCTAGAAGAGTGTTTTCTCATTCTTTCTGGAGTCCATAGTCCATAGGCATTGTTCCTTTGTCTGTATAATCCCTTTGGGATATCTTTGAGGTGTCTTTATTTTGAAAAGTGGAATCATTTGGAATACGGTTAACTTGAGTGATAGGATTAGGGATAAGGAATTGAAGTGTTCTGTGAGTTGATGAGGAGTGCCCATTGGACACACATATCCTGATTCCTCGTACTAATGAAGAAGTATGCAATAAGCACTGACACTTCTAACCTTAGGATCTCAGTGATGTCACCTCAACTTCTCAACCCAGTTAATCAAAGTTGTAGGAACTGGAAAGATTGGAGACTACCTAGAGAGATAAAAGCAAAGGATAACATTTCTAATTTATTCATGAATATTTCAGAACATGTAAGTTCTGATGTAAAGAACTGATATCCAGGAGTAACAAATATGCAGACGTGATAATCCTTGGTTGATAACAAAGTAATTCAGTTAATGTGGTGTGAGCAACCCATTTATTATTTTAGTTATTTCTTTTGAACTCAATAATAAAACTTGCTAAAATCTGGAAGAGAACAATCAGCACAAAATGTTCCTCAAACTACTAAACATAGCACTTAAATACAAAGTCAGTAATGTCAACAGTGAACCTCTTACGGGAATGTTTGTTATTTGGGGGTGGTAATGGTAGTTGGCACAGAACAACCCCAAACTTCAGTAATTAAGCAAAATAAATGTTTATTTCTGAATTATTTCACAGTTTGGTTTTTTGATATGTGGCCTTTTGCAAGATAATTGAATGATTCTGGCTTCTTTCATTTATGTCACTGCTCTCTCCTAGGCCTTCTTCAAATTTCTCCATAGCTTTCTTTGCTTTTAGCTGGCAACAAAGTGTGAGTGAGAGGGATTCTTAAGCAGTCCTAGAAGAGGTATAGAATACTTCCTCTGATGTTCTTACAACAGAACCCAGGAACTTGGCCCTACCCTTATTGCAAGGGAGTCTGGGAAATGAAGTCTTCCTATGTTCCAAGAAGGATTGAGAACATCTAGTAAGTTTTGCCACAGTGGTTGATATGTGAAATATATGCTAAAATGAAAAATCAAGGAAGCACACAAAATAATATTTCCATCTTATGGCTGTACCAATTAACATGACATTGTCAAAAATGAACTTACTTCCTAGAAACTGAAAATAACTTTTCATATAGAAATAAAAAAAATATTTTACTATCTTTTACTAGGATGGTTAAGGTAATTCTTATTAATCATGGAAAAACGTTAATAAAGTTTTTACCAAGTGATTACATTTAACAGCAGGTTTTGATGAGATTTTTTTCCCAAAGTAAATCTTTTTCAGAATTCTTTACAATTGAATTTTAGAACTCAGGTAAATTGATATTCAGCTCTGTCAATATCTAGGAGGAAGTGTATTTTAACATCAGTAGAGATGTATGTCATAACAAAGGACAGTCAGCAATTATTTTATTTATTTTTTAAAAAGATATATATTTTATTTATTTTTTTACAGAGAGGAGGAGAGAGGGATAGAGAGCTAGAAACGTGGATGAGAGAGAAACATCGACCAGCTGCCTCTTGCACACCCCCTACCGAGGATGTGCCTGCAACCAATGTGCATGCCCTTGACTGGAATCGAACCAGGGGACCTTTCAGTCCACAGATTGATGCTCTACCACTGAGCCAAACCAGTTTTGGCAGCAATTATTTGTTATTAATTTTTTTTTCTCTCCCCCTTCCACCCACCCTCCCCTGCCTTCCCTCTGAGATTTGACAATCTGATCTATGCTTCTCTGTCTATGGATATGTTTTTGTTCATCAGTTTATGTTGTTCATTATATTCCACAAATGAGTGAGATCATGTGGTATTTAGTATTTATCTTTCTCTTAGCATAATGCTCTCCAGGTCCATCCATGCTGTTGTAGTTGGTAGGAATTCCTTCTATTTTACCGCAGCATAGTATTCCATTGTGTAGATATACCCAAGCTTTTTTAATCCACTCATCTCCTGATGGGCACTTAAGCTGTTTCCAAATCTTAGCTATTGTAAATTGTGCTGCTATGAACATAGGGGTGCATATATCCTTTCTGATTAGTGTGTGTGGGGGCAATGGGGGATAAGGACACATATATAATACCTTAGTCAATAAATAAGAAATAATGGGGGAAATTTATAATTCAATAATTAACTTATTTTGAAGATTAAAAAATCTTCATTGTTGAAAGTATTACATATGTCTCTTTTCTCCCATTGATTCCTTAAGCTCGCCCCCACCCTCTCTGTCCCAGGCCTGTACCATCCTATTGTTTGTGTTCATGGGTTATGCATATGTACATACAAGTTCTTTGGTTGATCTCTTCCCACCCACCCCTGCCTTCCTTCTGAGAGTCTCTTTCATGCTTCTATGTCTCTGGATCTATTTTGTTCAACAGTTTATTTTGTTCATTAGATTCCACAAATGAGTGAGATCATGTGATTGTGCTACTTGTCTTTCTCAACAGTCAGCATTTTTACATGCTTATCACTTTTTACACAGAGATTGGTCACCTTTTTATAAATTTTCTTAGTTTCACATAAGAAAACTAACAATAAGCAGTATTTTATTCTAGGTTCATTGGTCTTAGAGCCATGACTTATTGCTCAAGGTTGATTTTCCACCTTTTCTTTCTACTCATCTTCACTCACACTCCTTTACAAAGTAAAATATTTTTCCTAATGTCTATTTTTCTATTCTGCCTTTACATTATTTTTTTCTTAAAGTGTCCAGTAGACTCCTTAGCATCTTCTCTATAGCTTTCATTTCTGTTCCGACTATCAGTTATACTTACCCCACAATTCAGAATATAATAAAAAATAGAACTTTAATTAGTGTTAATTATATGACTATACACATTCTCTCTTGCACAGAAAAAATATTGTTGTTTTGAAAGAGGAGTACGTTTTGACCACATTCAGTTGTGTTATGTCATAACATGTTAAGTGACAAAAGAAATGAGTACTAAAATTTTACTAATTTGAAGTCATTTTGATTTTTTACAGTGTTTTCTTTTTTGACTGATTGACTAAAAATGTATTCAAATGTATAGCTTACTAGATTCATTGTTTAGGGCCTGAGGGTACAGTTCTTTCTACCCCAAATGCTTCACATAATCCTCTTCTTCAGATGGATAGCATAGAAACAGTATCCTGCATCCTTCTCTTTCTGATACAACCAGTGCCTTGTCAGAAAAGCAGAATATAAAGCTGATCCTCCATCATCTCCGTTAAAAGCAATTTATCAATTGTCTTCATTTTGTCATAATAAACCATCAACAATCCCAAGGAATGTTGAAGTTAAAATATTTTTTAAAGAATCGTGGTTGTTATGGATACTGCTAAGCACTCTACAAAGTGGAATGCTGTTTTATTGTGAGACCTAATATTTATCAAACCTTAACCCTATCATAACCCTCATAGAAAAAAATATTTTGAAATTTGCATTTCAGTCGGAGTTCTACAATTTTGAATAATATCACTAGATAACAGTTCCTACTGGAGTTATGAATTGAACTTTGGGTGAAAGAGAGTACCAGCATCAAATTTACAAAGTTTTATGATATCAATAAATAAATCCACCAGTTTTTCCCCTCTTATCAATGAAAGCCATTTTTACAATTGATGTACACTCAGTGAAGACCTACTAACTACAAAGCATTGTTTATCTGCCTCATAAGAAGATAATAGGTAGTAACATACGTGCACGGTGTATTTATTTAGACAATGTGTATAAACAAGTGTGAACAGCTGAATGATAGAATACTAATTAACCATTAGATGATTTTGTAGATTGATACTTGCTAATGTGGGAAATATCACCATATGTTTTTAAGTAGAAAACAAGTAGGCTCAGATTAATATGCAAAACATAATATTTTTAAAATATATGATTTAAAGATATACTGGAAATACATACCAAATGTTTATAATAATTATCTTTTGTCGATGGCAATTTTTCCTCTGGTTTTCTGTAATTTCATGATTTCTGTTTTAAGCATGTCACATGTGTGCAATAAGAGGAGATGATAAATGTAATTAAAGAACATAATGTAGTCTCAGAAATGGCATGATTATAAATAACTATAATTCTGTAAAAAGCAACAAAGCCATTCATTTGTTTATCCAGCAAATGTGTTTAATATTCGCTGTTTCAGACTTTGGCTAAATAGTGAGGATGCAGCCTCCACCCCACAGGAGCCTGTTGGTTTGTAGCAAAGTGACAGGGCGATTCAGAAAGAGGAAGCGTTGTTTTGGTTGATATGCAGAACCGAGGTGCCTATGCTACCAGAGAACCTTGAGAGTCATTATTAACATGAGGACATTCTTTCCTTGTAAATGATGTCAGAGAAGCTTCTGCAAAGCATCATGGTGGCAAAACAACAACAACAACAAAAAAAAAAACACCACAATTTGGAAATTTTTAAAGTAATGATTAGAGTAATTGCAAACCCATTCTTCTATTTCATAAATAAAATATTTGAAAAGTAAAAGGAGGCTTGAAATAATATCTCAAACATTTGTTGTTAATAATAGAAAGTTATAGTTTATAAATATCAAATTTTTCCTACACTTTAATGTAATGCATCTTGGATATAGATTATTTTTAATATAATTTTCTCTTATTGATATTTAGAGAGAGAAGAGAGAGAGAGAGAGAGAGAGAGAGAGAGAGAGAGAGAGAGAGAGAGAGAGATGCATCCATATGAGAGCAAAACATCAATCAGCTATCTTCTGCTCAGCTCTACCGGGGATTGAGCCCACAATCTGACTGGGAATCAAACTGCCAAACTTTTGGTGACAGGTAGATGCCCAATCAACTGAGCCACACAGGCCAGGGCTTAGATATAGGCTATTATAGGTCATGCCCCCATGTTTCCAATCTTATTAGAAGCTAAGAGGACTTATGTTATAGGCACTGTGTCAGGTCCAAAAGGCAGCGAGGGCTGGATCAGTGGCAGCTGTCATAGCCCCCTCCTGTGGTGGTGTGAGCCATAAGAACATTTCCTCTGCACTGGCCATTGGCAGGCTGGGCATAAGAATGAAGGACAGCTCACTGCATTTTGTTGGTGCAATATTAAAATACTGATTTGTAAGTTCTAAGATTTAAAACATTGGTTTTCACATAAGAATAAGAGGTAATATTTTGTACATTAGTTTCTCTTTACTATCCAAATCTAGTTCATTATTCAGGGTGTGGGAATTTATTTGTTTAAGATTAATCCATAATTTTAAATGTTTCTTGCAAACCTAGAAACCTTTTGTACTGCCTCAAAATAGATTTATATATGCCTGCTATGGTGAAAGTTTTTAAACAATACAATTAAGACATCAAATAAAGTGATTCAAAATTATGAGATTATCTAATTTATGAAGAATATTAGTGCATCCACCCGCGATGCTTGCTTACCCAGGTTAAGACCATGGCTTAGATGATTTTGAAGTTCAAAAATTTATTAAAATGAATATCATTTATTTGGTGATTTTTAAAATTGAAATAAGTTTTGATCTTGATAGGCTTCTTTATGTCTCATTATCTTGCTTAGTAACATGTTCTGAATTTACTCTTTTGATTCAGATGATAATCATTTTAGTTTCCAAATTCAAATGGCCTATTTGCTTAACATATAGGTCAGCAAATTTCTGTCAAAGCACACGGGTCTCATACAAAATGTTTAAGTGTTACAGTGTGAATAAGGAAGTGATTACTTAATTTGATGCTAAACACCTGATAATTGGACTATATTTATATTTTATAAGGTCTACAATTAACCAGCTGATAAGGATGTGTTAATAAGAACTTCATAAAGAAGGTAGTCTAGAGAAGATGGCACAATATAGATGGAGATAGAAAGAAAAAGACTTGCAAAATTGTGCCGAAACTGGTTTGGCTCAGGGGATAGAGCGTCAGCCTAAGGACAGAAGGGTCCCTGGTTCGATTCCAGTCAAGGGCATGTACCTTGGTTGCGGGCACATCCCCAGTAGGTGGTGTGCAGGAGGCAGCTGATCGATGTTTCTCTCTCATCGATGTTTCTGACTTTCTATCCCCCTCTCTTCCTCTCTGTAAAAAAGTCAATAAAATATATTTAAAAAAGAAAAAAGAAAAAAGAAAAAGACTTGCAAAATTGTACCATAAGCCACGTTTCCAATAGCAAAACAAAAAATTACAACAAAGAATATACTGACACAAGTGGTGGTAGTTAGTAAAAATCTTAGAGGTTAGCCGAGACTGGTTTGGCTCAATGGATAGAACATCGGCTTGGGGACTGAAGGGTCCCGGGTTCGATTCCGGTCAAGGGCATATACCTTGGTTGCGGGCATATCCCCAGTAGGGGGTGTGCAAGAGGCAGCTGATCGATGACTCTCTCTCATCGATGTTTCTAACTCTCTATCTCTCTCCCTTCCTCTCTGTACAAAAAATCAATAAAATATATATTAAAAAAAAATCTTAGAGGTTAGAGAGATGACAAACAAATGTTCTGACTGAATGGTCTTTTTAGTCTGATAGAATGATATAGTCTGTAGGATGATGGTTCATTTTAGGTGATGCTTACTATAGATGTGTGAATGTGTTTTTAAGTGTGTGTGTGAGTGAGAATGAATGTGTGTGTATGTTGTGGAATAGAGATAAAACATAGGGAATATGAGAAAGAGAGAGAGAGAGAGAGAGAGAGAAAGAGAGAGAGAGAGAGAGAGAGAGAGAGAGAGAGAGAGAGAGAGAGATAAACTGCAAAGCCTAATATGGACTAGAACAAAGATTAGATTTCTATATTTAAGAGTTAGCAGAAAAACTGTCATTTGTCTGGATTTCTAGAAAGATTTTCCTGCAAAGTCAAATGTTATTACTAATTTCTGAGGTTCTGAAAATTCATATTTTAGAGATTTATTCCTCAGACCTGAAATTTTATCTTTTATTCTAGCAATTTCACACTTCAATGTGAAGTAATTTGCTATACATTTTTTCTGCTTCTGCACATTCAGTGAATTCTCATGGAACACTTGCCTCTACACTTATATCTTCCACACCTAATGCGTTTTCCAATTCAAAGTCTTCCCTGAGCCTTCCAAGATAACATGGAAACTTTTTTCTATAAGTCATGTTTATACGTAGCACCTCACTCCAATTATTGTATTCATTCCATTGGATGCATGTATTTTGTGTCTTTCTGCACATTTGACTATGAGTTATTAAGTGTATACTCTATGCCTTATGTGTTCTAATAATTCTAGCATCTGGCACTCGAGCCTTACAGATTCTTCTTTGAATGAATAGATGATTGAATGAATTTGTGTTGTCAGAGAAGGGGAACGCTTCAAGCACCAAGGGAGCATTCAGGGGAAGAGAGGTGAAGGAGAAAGACCCTGCTGTGCACACTGAAGGGAATTTCACTTACTTCACCATTTCATTTGCGGCTGAGCCTTTGTGTCAGTTACCACCTGGGCTGAGTTCTGTGTACTCAAAGTCAGGCCCTTGATTTGTAACCCGGGCTGCTATTTGCAAAACCCTTAGGAGATTCTGACTCTTAGCGTCTGCTGAAAGCCTTTTCTTAAGAGCTGTTCTGCTTGTTGCAACCACCTATTATGATCTGTCTTTTTGTGGTAATTTCCCAGAAGTCTTCACCAAATTGTTTGCACAATTTAATCCTCAAAGAATTTCTTCTTCGGTGGCCAAATAGAGGGCTTCAAAGTATTGAGGAGCTAAAAGAAATAATGTAAGAGGGGGAAAGAAATCTCAATTTAAGCATATAAACTTCTGAATGGTAGAGGTAAATTTACAACAGTTTTTCAAGTTAATGAAGGTCAATGTCAACAACTTTGCCATGACATTGGGACTATCAAGGTAATAGTTTCAATTTGATTTATAAATGGGCATTTGTAAACATAAAAATAAATCTGATTTAAAAGAGTTTTCTTCCTATAGCAATACTTTATCTGTAATTAAAAATCTGCCTGAGAGAGAGAGAAGCAATTTTCAACCTGTTTAAGTACATTTTATAAGGCATTCTGGAAGCTAAATAGAGTTCAAGGTCAGTGTTAGTGTTGTCTTTTCTTCTTAAAGAAGATACTACTTCAAACCATGGACTACTTCAGAGCACTTTTGTGAAATAAAGATACTGAAGGCTCATAATGCTCTATCTTCCTCACTTACCTGCTCTGACTTATTTATAGGATTCATTGCTTGAGCCCTTTACCTATTTCTTGTCTATTTATTGCCTGAATGTGTAATGTTGAGTTTTATTATATTAAATTTGACTTTTTAACTTTCAAGATTCACAACTTTTGCTCCTAAGAGATTTATGTCAGTAAATTTTCCCTTCCCATCCCACCTCTTAGCAAAGATAAATTTTGCTCAGAAGTTTGGGCTCATGGCATACTTTTCCCCAGTGCACTGGTAGGTAGAACCCTGTGGAACTGGATTACTATCGATATGTAAAGACGGCCAACAATGGAGTGTTGAAAAGGGTGGTGCAGCGGGAGAGTTGATCTCTGTTATAAAGTTAAAATAAAACAACTGGAAAAACTCTTCCAGTTTTTGACAAATTAATGGGCATTGCTGGCTTCTTCCCCAGATGTAATTCTATAGATTATATTTAGGATTCAATCATGTGGGAAACTAAAATTAAAAGACTGATAATTCTCAGGAAGATATAAGTTGATTGGTCCTCATATATGGAAAGAAATATATAAAAAGAACTAGGTATGAGGACAACAGAAGTTTGGGAAGGACTTTTCATTTGCAGTTCCTGCTTTCCCTCCATTGCCCTCTATGGGTTATTGCCTGCAGTAAGAAGAAAACAGCACCAGTAGGCACAAATAACAGATGGGGTGGAACTTGTAGAATGACACTTTTGGTTGGCTGGGGTGGTGAGTAGATAATAACAGTTTTTCAGACATTTTGGCTGGTTCTTGAGAATTTCCTCCTCCTGCAAAACCCCCTAAGACTACATAGGAGGAAAGGAGGGTCTCCAAAGGGTAGAGTTGCTTTTTGTGGAGAGGGTACCCAGAGAGCGGTTTAGCCCTAATTGTAAAGTTAGAAAATCTCAAACGTGAGGTGCATCCCTCTACCCTATACCAGGTAAAGGAGAATTAGTGGATTAGAAACTTAAAATAATTATAAACAAAAAGTTTAGTTAAGGAAAGCATAATCAGCATCCTCAAAGAGATATAGGAGAATAGTAGAAAAGATAATCAGAATAATAAGCTTTATAGAAAAATAAAACAAAATAAAGAACTCACTAGATGGATTAAAGTATGGGAAAGAATACAACTAGTGAGTTCAAAGATAAAGTTGAGGAATTTAGAAAAGTTATCAGGCAGGAAAGGTTAAAGAAAAAGAATAGTAAAACAAAAGTTTAGACATATGGAGGATGGAAGTGCAAGTATTAACCTCCATATTAAAGGTTTCCCAGAAAAATGGAAGAAAATATTTGAAGAAATAATGACCTAGAATTTTTAAGAATTAAAGAAAGATAAACATTAAAAAGTTTAATAGTGCCAAATCTTATAGACATTTAAATAACAACATATTAGAATGAATTTTAAAATATCATAAACCTTTCTTAAATCTCCTTAATAGAAAGAGAGATTAGTTTAAAAGAAATAAAATGGATCAACAACATACTTCTCAATGTTAGTCTTTTTAAAAAATAATTTTTATTTTTTATTTTAGTTGACATACAATATTATATAAGTTTCAGATTCATAACACAGTGATAGACATTATAAAACGTATTAAGTGACCATTCAAAAAATATCTCATCCTTATATGACACCATATACAGTTATTAGAATATTATTGACTATATTCCCCAGGCTGTACATTATGCCCCAGAGTACACTATAACTACTAATTTGTACTTCTTAATCCCTTCACATTTTTCACTCATTCCCTAATACCCCTCCCATCTGCAACCATCAAAATGTTCTTTGTATCTATGAGTCTGTTTTTGTTCTGCTTTTTTGTTTATTTTGATTTTTAAATTCAATTGTTGATAGATATGTGTGTATTACCATTTTATTATTCATATTTTTATCTTTTTTTTCTTCTTTTTAAAGAAGACACTAACATTTCATGTAATACTGGTTTGCTGGTGATGAACTCTTTTAGCTTTTTCTTATCTGTAAAGTTCTTTATCTGACCTTCAATTCTACATGATAGCTTTGCTGGGTATAGTAATCTTGGTTGTAGGCCTTTGCTTTTCATCACTTTGAATATTTCTTGCCACTCTCTTCTGGTCTGAAAAGTTTCTGTTGAGAAATCAGCTGACAGTCATATAAGTGCTTCCTTTTATCTAACTACTTTTCTCTTGCTGCTTTTAAGATTATTTTTCTTTAACCTTTGACATTTTAATTATGATGTGTCTTGGTGTTACAGTAACATATAGAAATGCTTAAAAATGTTTTTTAAATTCCTAAAAATGTTAAAAAGGTTTTGAAAAATGTTTGAATTAACTTTCTTGAAACTTAAAGTGTGATATTAAGAATACATTCTCCACTGTCCTGAAGAGTGTGTACCCCATAGATGAAGATTTGAACTTCAGTTATGAACTCAGAGTGGCTTGCTAAGATAACCATCTGTGTGAGTGATGTATTCTCCCTAGATAACCACATGTAGCCCCTCACTCTGTTTGAGATTAACATGTGTGCATTGACATAATTCAATGATAGCCACTTGAACTGCTGTGGGTACCAAACAGGCTTTAATAATATGTCCTGGCCAGCCAACTGGGCTTATCTATCAAGATAGCCACAAAGGCACATCCTTTTGTCAGTCCAGCAAACATGCTGTTCCATGCTCCAGCCAGGGGGCCAGACAACAGAAGAATGGCTAGTACCTCTTGATCAAGATGTGACTGAGCTCTTGGGTGAGGAATGCTGGCCCCCTGTAAGCCAGACTGGACCAGCCCAACTGCCAGACCCCAGAGGACAGCACCACTGGGATCCTGTTAAACCTGTACCTCCAGCATCAGGAACTTTTGTGAGTAATAAAGTGCTGTGTGATTTGCAACTGCATATGTTTCATGTGGTGTAATTCCTCCAGCAGTTAGTTGAATTATTTTGAGTATGCTTAAAATTGAAATGAAAGCTTCTGGTCTTTTTGGTCCTAGGCCTGCCATTGGTCCTGCTTACATAGAGTAACCTCTTTGCTAGCAACTACATGAATGTCCCAATACCTGCATGGTTAAAGTTTATCAAAAGGGATGCCTTAGATGAACACCTCAGATCTTTTCCTGGGATCTTCTTGGGGACACATGGTGTGGGCTTCCTTGGGTTCATCTTGTTTGGGACTCTTCATGCTTCTAGAACTTATTATGTCTATTTATTTTACAGTTTTTTTTCTTTCTTTTTAAATAACCTGTTCAATAACTGACCTGTATCAAATCTGCTTACATTTTAAAATCAGATAAAATCAAGATTATTCCACCTCCTACTAGATAGATAACTTCTTAAACATCCAGTCTTTACTCTACACTTTTAATAGAAGCTGAGTGCTTCTTCATTGTTTATTTATTCCAGGATACACTTACAAATATGAACTATCATTATTTGAGTTTGTTATACCATTAGCTTTAAATTTTCATAAACTACCAAACCAGTGAAAAATTAGAAGTTAAGGATTATTATTATTGTAAGAAAAGTAAGTAGGAAATACCCTAGTGTATCAGAAAAATTATAGACTATGTAAAACTTACTAAATCCTGCTGATAAAAAAAGAAAAAAATATTTTCCAAACTTTCAAAATATTGAGTCCATTTTAATTATAGATATGTGTTTTAAAAATCCTAAACCAGGAAATTCATTTCATTTTTGTCTTTGTAAAAATGATAAATTGTCTTTTATTTTGATATGTTTCCATTTGTAGGAATATACTCCACGTGCCTCAAAAAGAAATTTAGGTTTTGAGGATCAATGAAGGCTTCTCAAAGAGATTATCTCTAAGACCTGACAGATGAATAAAAGTTAGATAACAAAAGTTTAAAAATAGGAAGACTGTTTCCAATGGAGAGGACTTATATGAAGTCTAGAAGTCATAATTATGAATATATAATAGATCTCCCCACTGCTTAGAAAATATGGTAAGATGCTAGCAAATACTGACTGAAGGCAAAATCATTCCCTCCTATTTTGCATTTGTCCTGCCACTATGAAAAAGTTATTATAAAAATGGCATGGATAAAAAAGCACCATTAAGAGTGAATCGAAGTCCCAGAATATATAAAAAGGAAAGATTATAAAAAGCCACCCAGACATTTTAATGAATTATAGTTTGCAACCATAGACAAATTATATTCCAGTGTGTTGAAAGGACTTACAGATGTAATCACAGAATGATTGGTAGTAATCTATAGAAATCATAGAGAAAAGGACTGGTACCAGGAGATGTGATCTGAGCAAATATCACCCCAGTTTTCTCCCATGGAAAAAAAACAGAGACCAGGAACTATTAAATCAGCCATATTGATCTTTAATAGCATTCTAGAATGGATTACTTTAACAAGGAATTGAGAGTACTTAGAAAATAATGAAACTACCTATAGGGTCCTGTCTGATCAATAAAAATGTCCCTGCTAAATTAGCCTATTTTTTTTATATGGTGAGTAGCCTGAGAGATTTTAGGAGGTTGCAATACTAGTATATAGGTAAAGATTTCAATGAAATCAGCCAGAATGTCCTTGTCGACTGACATAGATATATGCTTGGGCAATAGGAGGAGGAGGATGTGTAGTTGGTTGAATGACTGTGCATAATTAGTAATTTGGTGTTAGCTCCTTAGAGAGGTTTCTCATGGTGTGTCCCATGACTGTGTCACATTTTAAAATACAATCTGGGTGAAGAGACAGCAGTCTGGAAGAAGTAAGATAACATATTAACATAATTTAAAAATGTCTTAGCAGATAGGACAATGCATAAAAATCAAGGCTTTGAGGTTTAGCAATAGAAAAGCATGTCAAGTTCTGGCTTTTAAAACAAGTTATGTAAGAGTTTTTATTTTTATTTTTTTAAAACTATATTTTTGTTGACTTCAGAGAAGAAGGGAGAGGGAGAGAGAGGTAGAAACCTCAATGATGAGAAATTAGAATCATTGATTGGCTGCCTCCTGCATGCTCCACACTGGGGATCAAGCCCACAACCAGGGCATGTGTCCTTGACTAGAATCGAACCTGGCACCTTTTAGTCCATAGGCTGATGCTCTATTCATTGAGCCAAACAACCAAGGCATAAGAGTTTTTAAAAGTTCATCTTTAAGCAATAAAAAGGAAAACAAAATAAAATAAAAAACACACTTTAGCTCTTTTTGTTAACCATAAAATGTAAAAGTCCCACTGGCTTAAAAAAAAGTGAATTCAAACTAAAACTGCATTACATAATAATGGAACAGTTTCCCACATGAGGAATAAGACAGATTCCCAGTAGTTCACTGAACTTGGACTCTAGTCTGATCCTACCTAAGCATTACAGAGAGTTATAGATGCATGGTGGACAGAAGACATACTTATTTCCTCAGTGTCTATCCCACCTGTCCTGTTGATTGATACCAACCACAATGTGTGACTGGACTTGATCTCATCACGGTTTCAAGGGTAGGCTATGTCCAGACAAGACCAATCAGGAAAATTCCCTCTTCCTTTGCACTATAATTAGCTCAATTAATCCAGGCTTAAGTTTATCGGTATGTGGCATCCCCCTGGTTTCAGGGATTGGTTCAGGGGTGGCCAATTGATGTAAATCTCAGTGTTTTCTTTTTCCCAGCAGTTAATGGGAAGCAACCTGCCTCTCCTGCTGAAAGAGTCATCATGCAGTACTAATTGCTGCTGGCAGGCACTCAACAACTGTGAGCGAAGTCAGCCTAAGGATAAAGTTAAAGAAGAGATGAAGGCGGAGAACAGCAAACCAAAGGAAAATGGATTCTGACCTCACTATGCTGAAATTGACCTGAGGTTGGGGTTTTTAGTTGTTCTTTAAGCAAAATTGAATTTTTTAAAATCACCTTTAACTGAAAGCATTCTAACAGATCCAAGGGCAACATCCTAAGAAGATTATTGTTAAAACAGAGGGAGGCCATCCCTTAAGAAGTTTGAAAGAACTCAGGAAGAGAGAAGCTCATGGGTCATATGTTTTGTTTAGAAACATCTGCCTCAAGGAAGAGAGAATGGATTGTTGTTACTGTCTGATAATTCTGGGCTGGGAGTGTTGCTACAGAGTCGTGGGAAGAGAAATTTTGGCTCAATGTAAGACACTGAGAATTACTCTTTCAAAGAACATTTCTAATTTTTAGAGGCATTCCATTGTAGAAAGAGCTGCTTGCCAATTACTGGAAGTGCTAAAGCAAAGAATAATGAACCATCTGTAAGTTCTATTTAGCCGCAGGATTTGATGGTATTTTTGCCATTCCTCACTATTTAAATGGAGATAAGGTAGTTACTAGATTGAGAGAGCTTGGTTCCTGCCCCAGCTTCCCTGTATGATGTGATCTATATTTTTCCTGGTCTGTGACCTCATCTGAAGAGTGAATGGGTTAGAATAAATGGTTTCTCGAACTGTTTCTAGCTCTAAAAATATTTTACATCCAAAGAAAACCGTTGGAATTGAGACAACAAGACTTTGGGCCTGCCACCTCTCAAGATAATAGTAAAAATCTAAAAATGGGAAATTAGAATATCAGCTTCCCATTAATCACATTACTTCTCAAAGTTAAAATGGGGATTGCCTTGGGAAATACCTCCTAGATAGAATTCCTAATAATATTATGAGCATGTTTCAGAAATGGAATATTCTACTGAATGAATTATCAAAAATCCACTCAATTAACAAGAAGATAGTGGGCACCTGCATCCCCAGGCCTGTGCTAGAAACTGTGATAGAGAAAACCTTACTTGTTCAGCTTTGTCTAAGATACAAAGTGAATCATAATCTTTTGGTGCAGTACATCCTCTGTTTTTCATAGGCCATATAATATCTCCCTTAGTTATTGCTCTTAGAACTGAATCCAGGATATTGATAAAATTCTCAATATAGAAAGAAAAGAGAAGATAAAACTGTATCATTATATATTTTATTAGATTATTTTGAGAGTTCCAGAAAGATCCTTTAAATAAAGATTATAAGTCTATTTTACCCTATATATACACACACATATGCAATATTATACTGAAATTATATTAAACAATAAACAAATATTTGTATCCTAACTTATTTAAATGTATACTTTTTAGAAAACATAAACCAACAAATAGAAAGTTCATAAACATCCTGGGTATGTATTTAATGAATTTCTAGTGTGTATTTATTATTGTGCTGGTGCAGTGGAATCTCTATGAAATATAGTTCCTGACTCCTAGGAAGTAAAATGGGAAGGACCAAAAAGGATGATGAGCTTTTCAGTAATTTTGTTGTACATGTGCAAGTGTATGTGGTATGTGCCATGGATGTCAGAGGAGAATGGGGGTGGCTGGGAGGAGAATTGCAATCTGGGAGGCCAACATGGAGAGAGTGGGTCTCAGCAGGGCCTTGAAGAATGGGTAGGCAGAAATTTAAGGGGTGAGAGAGGTGAAGAAAGCTAATTAGGTGAAGAAAAAGACAGAGTTGTGAAGGCTCATAAACCATAGATTTTCATATGGCTATGAAGATACTGACTTTATAGACAGAAGAGTGGGGGGCTCATAGGGAGTAAGGATCTGACCAATTTACCCCATGTCTTAAAAGTAAAGCAAAGTTATGAAGACTACACAAGATTTGAAGGAGGGAGATCTAGCATGTTTTTGAGCAGAGTACCAAAAGCCATGCTTAGTGAAGAGTACACTGGCAGTGAAATACAACATGAATTGAAGGATAAAAAAGAGCTTACTAGAAAGCTGCTGTAATAATCTCTGTGTGAAAAATGATGCCAAGAAATGGGTAATTAAAATATTGATAACAAGATTAAAGCTTGTGTTTAGAGGAAAAGAAGTTTGATAACTGATTGTACATAAGTAATTCATGTCGGACTTCTGAGTTTGGAAAAGTCATTTTCTATTTAGTATAAATTATATCAAACCATCCAGTCTCCCCAGGTAGACTGTAAACTTTGTAAGCTTCCTAGAGAGAGTATGTCCAGCATTGCCAGGCTCCAGTCTGTTGAGGAGATGAAGGTAGAAAGAGAAAAGGGAAAACTTGACACCGAGATTTCCAACCTAAATAACCAAGGTGTTCTATCTACATCTCTAATTCTTTCACCAGGATAAGATGAGTGACTGTTTTTAGCAAGTGTTTGTTATATTTGAACTAGAGGCCCAGTGCACAAAATTTGTGCACAGGTAGGGTCCTTAGGCCCGACCAGTGATCAGGGCAGATTGGGGCCTTCCAGCTGCCAACCACGGCCTTCCTTCATTCCGGGCTGCCCCCTGGTGGTTAGCTCAGGTCATAGTGAGAGAGCAAACTCCTGGTCTCCCAGTTGAACTCCTGAAGGGACATTTCCATAAACCTTCATTTTAGAAGAACTTGACTTATGCTTTCTTTTGTATGGTATAAGGAATTATTTGATCATACCAAACTATGCATAAAGTGAGTGCATAAACATTTGCTCAAAGTCCCTTCACTTTTTAAATGTTGTTTTCATCTTTTTATCTTGGCCAAGCAGCTCCATCTTTCCTCCTCAGGTTTGCATTGTCACCAGACACATTGGACTCCAGGGTGTAGTTTTCTCTATATTATATGTTGTATGTTATAAATGTGGTTTGGATGATGTACATGGTTAATAATTAAAAAGCCACATGTGCTGAGAAATGCAGAATTCATTATGGGAATCCAATAAAAAAGTGAAGATGCTACATCTATTACTTATTTCTGCAATCAATCGTGTTGATGGGTGCACAATTACTTTGGGGAGAATAAAAGTCCTGAGATAGATCCCAAGAGAAAAGCAGTAGCTAAGCTGAAAACATTTTAAAATCTAAAACATTGAATATAGGTTCATTTGGTTTTACTTTGTTTAAATTTTCAGAATATAGTTGGATTTCTAAATGGTACTGAGAGTTAATTATATTGTGAAGTAGAAAAAACAAAACAAAACATGTGGTTGGAAGTGGCTTAGATTATCCTTCCCTTTTAAAAGGCTTAGAATATCCTTCCCCTTTAAAAAGAGGAAGACAGAGTACGTGTGCGGGGATACAGGAAGGTTGGGGGTTTGCAGGTGATAAAATAAGGATGCTCCCTTTTTTTACATTTTATTTTATTATTTAAAGTACATGTGTCAAACACAAGGCCCGCGGGCCAAATCCGTCCCGCCAGGCCTTGCAATGTGGCCCGCACCGTGCTGTCATCACTGCACTCCGCTGCGTTTCCATCACAATGACAGTTTATGACTGTTCAGTAAACCATTCGGCCCGCGATTTAGGCTGGATTTTAGATTTTGGCCCCTTCTCTGATTGAGTTCGACACCCCTAATTTAAAGTATTACATATAGTAGTACATATATCTCCTTCCCCCTCCCCCACCCCATTGATCTTCCTCCAGCCTCCCCTAACCTCTGCCACATACATCATTTGCAGCAGCATGGATGGAACTGGAGACCATTATGTTAAATGAAATAAGCCAGGCAATGAAAGAAAAATACCACATGATATGACTCATTTATGGAAAATAAAGAACATTATAACCTGATAAACAAAAAGATAGATACAGACTGTCAAATTACAGTGGGAAGGCTGGGGAGTGTTGGGGAGAGGGGGAAAGAGATCAGCTGAAGGACTTGTACGCATGCATATATATAAGCACAACCAATGGACACATGTGACAGGATGCTCCCTTTTTATGGATTTTTATTGCTCAGGATACAAGAGGCAAAATTATGACATATGCAGGATTAAATAGGAAGGAGAGTAAATGGAATAATTATTTTGCACTGGAAAAGAGAGCTAATTAGTAAAATACAGAATCACTAGGCAGTGCAGAAGACAGTTGCCTCTATAAGTTTAAAGTAAAACTGACCATATTTTAAAATTCAGTTTTAACTACACAGGCTTGTGAGTGTAGGTGAAGAACTAGATTTAACCAGATTATATTGATGTCTGGCAAGAAAGAATGCAGAAGTAAGGGGTAAGGAAATAGATGGTGTATGCAAAGGAGCAACTATAATAATAATAATGAATGGAATCCAAGCAGGTAAACAGAAATTAAGGATGTGGTGTGGTAGAAAAATTGTAGGAGTGGAGGTCCTGGATGTTTGAAGGGGAAAGATGAGAGGTGGTTATCACATTGTGGGATGTTAGACACTGAGATTGGAAGATGGAGCAATATTGATAATGACAGATCAAAGAGGTAGATAGCAGAAAGCTTGACATCAAGAAACTGTGGGATCTTGGTTTTGAAGGGATCTTCTCATATCTATGGAAGTCACTAAGACTCATGGTAGGACTAATAATAGAGGGTCGAGCCAGTGATGTAAGAATTAAAATCTTCACTGAACGAGAGGCAGTGGCTGGGAAGAATGAAGATAATGGCATCCGATGGAGGGAGACAATATGACATGGACATTAAGAGAATGGACTCGGGAGCCCAATTGGCAGGATTCCAATCCTGGCTCTAATATTTTCTATCCCTTTTACAGTAGACAACTAGTACCACAGTTGTATCTATACAATTAGCTCACGAATGGCTCATGGTATTGTAGTGAGGATTAAATCAGATCAGTGCCTGGCACAGACTAATTGTATAGATTCTATTAGCTTGGGATATAAACTGATAGGTAGTGTTTTTAGTGTGTGTGTGTGTGTGTGTGTGTGTGTGTGTGTGTGAGTAAGCATGTATTTTTCAGGGAGCATACAAGAACCACAAAAAATAATGAGACCCAGAAAGACACATGGTGTTGGAAAGAAAAGGTCTGACACTTGAGAAGGCTTCAGGGGAAGCTGTGGCCATGGGGAGGTTCAAGTTTCAGTGAGAGCACAAAGGAAATGAGGATGCTGAGCAGAGGCTGGAGATACAGGGATTACTTGATAACAACTGAATTCCAGAAGACTCAAGCAAGGTTTAAGGTGGTATCGAGAAGAAGATTAGGCCAGATTGTAGGAGACGTGCAGAGCCATGTAGAGACAAGTATTCTCAGGATGATGGGTCACTTGGGAGGTGTGGGCTGGTGCTGCTGAGTCAGGTAAACTAATAACGTGAGACTCATTCCTTATGGCGACTGGTCTTACACAGTGTTTCAGAAGATGGAGTGTGAACATCTACAGAAGACTGGCAGAGCTCCTCTGTGCCTGTGTATAAGCTAGAGGAGTCAGTTACTGCCTAGTAGGGAAGCCAGAACACTTCCAAGTAAGAGTTAGTGCTGAAACTAAATCCTGACAGCTAATTCAGGTCCCAGACTAGATGAAAACATCATGATATATTTCAAAGCAGCTATATTTCTTTACAGAGGCATCCTATACAATAAGAGAGGAATATGCTAATTATCCATTAAGCCTTAAGGCATAATGATCAGATCACAGATCTGCAGGAGGGTGGGGCAGGGAACTACAAGCAGGTGGTGAAAAGCTACAGGAAAAGGGGTCAGGGCAGCAAGTTGTGAGATGGGGGGAGGGACTTAGGGGTGGGGGTGGAGGGGCAGGGAGTCTCCAGGAGGGCAGGGCAGCAAGTGGAGAGCTACCAGCTGCGGTGGGCAGGTGGGCAGGTGGCCAGCTGAAGCAAGCCACAGCAAGTTACTCAGGCACGGATTTGTGTATCATAATAGTAATTATATAATGAATTGTTAGTTTATTTAATGATTTTTTTTCCCTTCACAGAATGAGCAAGATGTATGTCTCTTCTATTTACTGATGGAGTTTCAGAGCTTTGCACATAGTAGGTTTTGTCTATATCTAAGTATTTCTATATGTTGTACCTCTATGTACACCTGTATTTATAGCATCTGTCTTTGTGAGGGAGTTATATTGCTGTTTGAATTTCCAGAATAGTCTTATTGGGAACAGTCATACCTAATTTCAAAGGTTTGTTCCCCAAGCCAACTGCCCATGTCCTCTTTTCCGTGGTGAATCAAGGTTGTTTGAAAGAGCAGCACCATGGGTAATGGGCTACTCCTCTACAACTGTCCCAGAGTTTTACTAGCAGCATCTTTCTAGACTTTCCTCAAGGGAAAACAATGAGGACTTGACCTAAGGAATGAAATGTTTAAATTTGATTAGCAACATGTGATGAAATTAGCCAGAATAAGAGATCAGTTGAGGGAGGTGTCATTCTCATAGCCTAAATCTATGAACAAAGAGATCTTATTTTTATGTTGTTTGGAATTGTTCAGTGATTATTTCAAGTATATTTTTGTTCCCAACTAGATCATAACTCCCTACTGACAAGGAGTTTCACTTAGGATAGAAGCAGCTGAGCCTCATTTGGCCAAAGCCACAGTTTTTTTATTTATTATATTTTGTGCACTGTGTTTGGGAGAGTCACAGTGGTGTCGTGTAACCCCACGTGAACAAGGCCATCTTGTGGTCAGGGCGTGGTGGTTAATGGGTGAGAAAACAAGGTTGCAGGGCACTGCCACCCTTTAATGGGGCCTCCTGGAATTAATGAGGCCATGTTCTCAGGGCATACCAGATGAGAGCAGACACCAGATCGTTTACGGCTGCTCTCCGACAGCAGAAAATGCTGTCTAGAGTGGTTATGGTGTACACCTTAATAATTATTTTTCTCAGTGGTTGGAAATAGTATATTTTTTTCACTCTCAGCTGCTGTAGCATCACACTTTTGTACATGCAGCAGTACACTTGATTGAAACAGATAACATTCTAGAGTTGAGAAAGCTATCTAGAGACTTTGCTAAAACTAGGCAGCTTGTAGGGACCTGGTGCAAGAGATTTGTGCAATGGGGTGGTAGGGGGAGGGGAGTGTCCCTCAGCCCAGCCTGTGCTCTCTCACAGTCATGGATTGGGCCTAAGCCAGCAGGCAGACACCCCCTTCACAGTATGGGGACCCCTCACTCCTTACCAACTGCCTGCAGCAGAAATGGGAGAGGCTCCTGCCACTGCTGCTGCTCTTGCCAGCCATGAGCCCGGCTTCTGGCTGAGTGGCGCTCTCCCTATGGGAACGCACTGACTACCAGGGGGCAGCTCCTGTGTTAAGTGTCTGCCCCCTGGTGGTCAGTGCACATCATAGTGACTAGTTGTTCCACAGTTTGATCAATTTGCATATTATACTTTTATTATATAGGATTAATGACTATATTTCCTCTGTGTTGTACTTTACAGCCCCAAGGCTATATTGTAGCTACCAATGTGTAGTTCTTAATCCCTTCACATCTTTCTCCTAGTTCCCTAACTCTCTCCCCCATCACACTCTCCCCCTTTCCCCCCCCTCCAGCAACCATTAGTCTGCCTTCTGTGTTTGAGTCTCATAGGGGCTTTGAAAATCTATTGTAGCATTCAAATGGTAACATCCAAAAACATGCTATGCTGCCTTAGTCAGTATGACTCTTGAATAAAATGTGCTCTAGTTTCAGCGATGACATTCTTGACTCTCGTTCCTCATAGGTCACATTGCCTTTAGTCTTCCTGCTGCCTCCCTTGTCTCTCTCCACATAGCAGCCAAACTGATCTTTCCAAAAACATGAATCACATCTTGAAACCTTTTTACCTAAAACTCTTTAACAACTTCTTACTTATCCTGAAATGTAGTCCAAATCCGTGTCATGGTTTACAAATGATTGAGTACTCTAGCCTTCAAGCTCATCTCTTACTGTTAATGAAAAAAGCAATTTTGCACTTTAGAAAGTTTGCACCTACTTGTCCCAGTCTGAAATGCTTATCTTCCACTGATTCTTTCATGAATCAAAATTACGAATATTTCTAATTACTTGTTAGAAACCTGATTACTTTTAAAATATTTTTAGGTGTTTGTCTCTGCCACTAGAATAAAAAACTGCATGAGGACAGGAACTTTGTCCTTTCCATTCATTGTTATATCCCCTTGGATAACATTTGAGACCTAATAGGAACCTGTAAAATATTCATAGAATGTATGGATTCTAATTTAGAATTATCAAAGCATTTTCATTGGCTTGAAAGAACCTCTTTCTTATTTGATTCCACTATTAAAAATAAGGGCTTCCCCAGTGTTGTCCTCTTCATAGCTGGGAATAACCCTATTTACAATATCAATGGTAAATATCACACGTGTCCAGTGGGCTTCTCCACAGTAACACCTGTGACCCGGAACACTGAGGCCCAGCTCTGAGCCCTGCACTCCTCAGGCATCACCCCGGCTCTCCGCTGACCTCACCTCTTCTTGAGGTCAGAAGTCCACAAGGCCCAGGGGATGTGATCACTCAGAGCCCATTCACTGCTTTCTTGATCACATTTCATCACGAGACCTTGGAATTCCATGCTCAGCCAGCTTCCAGTTCCCACAGAACCACTTGTCTTAATTAAGACCTGATCTAGAATGAACCATACTCCCTGGCCGAAAAGTGGCTGCCACCATAGGTGTGGACACAGTTTTGAAAAGCAACCCAGGGTTTCCACATGCCTGTGTGCAGGGCTAGAAAGACCATGTGCTGGGGTTGGGATGAAAAGCAGGTCTGTCAATCAGTCATTCCAAAGTTGGTCAGACAGACTTGACCCCTGAAGTAAAGAAGCCCTTGCTGCAGGCATTTACTCCAAGATTTTTGCAGGTCTGTTCTATTAACTTGTTGGAGTTGAAATAAGAAAGAAGATTAGTCACAGAAAATTAAAATAGCAGAAAAATAAAGAAAATGTCCTGTTAAAAAGATGCTCTTAAGAATTAAAACTAATCGTTATAGAAATTTAAATTAAAACCACAATGAGATATCATTTCACACCTGTCAGAATGGCTATCATCAATAAATCGACAAATAACAAGTGTTAGTGAGGAAGTGGAGGAAAGGGAACCTTAGTGCACTGTTGGTGAGAATGTAGATTGGTGCAGCCACTGTGGAAAGCAGAATCGAGTTACTCCAAAAATTAAAAATGGATGCCAGCAATTCCACTTCTGGGTATTTTTTCAAAGAAACTCAAAACACTAATTCAAAAAGATAGATGGACCCCTATGCTCATTGCAGCTTCCTATATAATAAAAGCCTAATATATTGTACAAATTGTCCTCTTGACCAGGCGTTCAACTGGGAGTTCAGCTGCTCGCTATGACATGCACTAACTATCAGGGGGCGGCATGGCATATGGCAGGCATCAGTGATGCAGCACTGGCAGCAGGTGGCAGTAGAGGCACTGCCACCCCCTATAGGCCTTAATGAGAGCAGGACCACGGTGGGATAGTGGAGCAGGTAAGTAGGCAGTGCCAGACCAAGGTAGGTATGAGTGGAGCCCAATTTCCCTGCTGATCGCCACTGATAGTGACCAGCAAGGTGGCAGGGGTGCAAGGCCACCGCCTGGCTCCCAGGCACTGAGGAAGCTGGGCAGGGGCCCGATGACTCAGGCAGAGGGGGTCAGGTGGGGTCCTAGGGTCTCAGGTGCTGCCCAGGGCCCAGAGGCCAGCTGGGACCTTTCCTTCCATGACAGATGCTCACACTTTGATTGCCAGCCAGGCCTATGGACCACACCCATGCACGAATTTGATGCACCGGGCCTCTAGTTATTTTTAATAGCCAAGATAGGGAAAAAACTTAAGTGTTCATCAATAGATAAATGGATATATTTTATATACATATAATTAAAATATTACTCAGCCATAAAAAAAAATAAAGTCTTACCATTTGTGACAACATGGATGGCCCTAGAGAGCATGAGGCCAAGTAAAATAAATCAGTCAAAGACAAATACCATATGATTCTGCTTATATGTGGAATGTAAAAAGCAACTTAAATGAGCAAACAAAACAGACTCAGACACAGAACAAACTGAGGGTTGCCAGGTGGGAAGAGTGATTGGGGAGCTGGGTGTAGAGTTGAAAGGATTAAAAAGCTGCAAAATAGTCATGGATAGGTAGTGTCTAATTTAAGGATTATAGTCAATAATATTGTGGTGCCAGGTAGGAACTAGAATTATCTGGGGATCACTTTCTAAATGATGTAGTTTTCTTACCACTATCCTGTACACCTGAAACAAATATAAAATAATATTGAATTCCAATTCTAATTAAAAAAAAGAAATAAAATACAATTAGAATACTGTCTTGTCACACACACAAGAAGAGAAGTAAAAAGCCCAATGTGAGAATTATATTACCAGAAGAGTGATTTATTCATCGTTTGGCCAGAAGATGAGGGTGTCTAGAATACTCCAAGTTTCACCTTTTCTCATGAGACAGTTCTTGAGAAAGGAGAGTTAAGTTTCTTCCTATTTCTTGGTAAGTATTCTCACGGAGTTTAATAGAGACCAGAAAGTGATTTTTTAAAGGCTTCCTGCCAGCCTTCCTCAAGTTCTGCTCGGTTGTGCTGATTGCCTCTATAGCTATAAAATGTCAGAGTTTGTGACTTGAAAGCAAAACATAGATGTGCCTCATTCCCAGCACCCCCCGCAGCATTTCACGTTCCGAGGGGAGGATGGCTCTGGGCCGGTTTTCAGGGAAAAGCTCCTGCTCCTGCCTGAGGAGGAGTGAAAGGAGCCTAGATTTATATCTACTCCATCATTTCATCTGTTATGTCCACGCGTATGGGATTTGAAGGAATACGAAATACGTATCTTCCCCCAAAAATGAAATCATCGAACAATAGAAAACACATAATTATTAATACACGTGTGTGCATTTTTCAGAGGCCCTTAACGTGATGAATCTTATGATTTGGTTATGTAGATAACTGCTATCATGGTACGAAACTTTTAATTGCCTGTCTAGAGATATAAATGTTAATTCCATTTTCTTTGAACAATCGGTTTTGACACTATACAGTTGCATAGCAGTCCCTAGAAGAATTTAGAAGTCCTTAGAAGCACAGAGAGGTAAGATAATTCTTAAAAATCTGAATAAAACATTACAGAAAGGATCAGGAGGGTGAAAGTTAAATCAGCATAATAAAGAGCCCAGCTGGAGTGGCTCAGTTGGTTGAGCATCATCGGGTGCACAGAAAAGTTGCCAGTTCCAGTACCAGTCAGAGCACATGCCTGGGCTGTGGTCTGACCCCAGTTGGTGCACATATGGTGGCAACTGATGGATGTTTCTCTTTCTCTCCCTGTCTCTCCTGTCCTCTCTCTAAGCATGTCCTTGGATGAGGATTTAAAAAAGAGAGAGAAACAAAGAGGCTAACATTGGTAGTTGGATCTACTGGTGAAATTAATAAAAGTAAATATGTAAATTATCATTACGAAGGTTAATGGGTTTGAAGTATTAAAACAAATAAAGCAAACCGCTTTTTCAGTCCACAAATTGATAAGACGTTCTTAGTCTCTATATGACCTCAGCATGTGTGTGATCATGCTGGAAAGATATTTTGACAGTGCAAATGTCGATTGGGGCAAGAAGGTTCACAGATTTTGGTAATGGAATACAAAAGTATAAAAATTCTTAAAACACATTTCAAGCACATTCATCTTTGTCAAAGTTGCTGAAGTAAACCATACAAAACAGCATCTTTGATTTAGAACTTATCTACTTTGTTTCTTTAATATAAGCCACATTGCTAATTGCAAATTATTCAGGTAACTTTCTTGTGAGATATGGTATTTAACTACTTTATCTTCAATTGCCAAGTTCAGACAAATATAGTGATTTCTGCTTCCAATGGGCACACAAGTTTAAACATTAAAACCTTGAACTATTGCATGGTAGGGTCTGGAGTGAGAAAAGATGGTAGTAAATGACCACCTTTGATAATTTCATGAGAGGTCACAAAGAGTCCAACATTTTTCACAGGGAGATGCTACTTTTAGGTGCTATATTGCCAATCTGGTACGGTCTCTCTGCCAAAAATCCTGGTGCTCATGTGACCTCATACAGGACACGTAGCACAGAATAGAAAAATGCACAAGAGATGTCATCCCCAGGGAATAAGCATCACGCCTGTCATTTTGCAGAGCATTTTGAAGTAAAGTACACTTCATGTCTCAGCATTACATGAATTAGGCGTAGAGCTATAGAAATACTGTTGGTAAAACCTGAAGATTGGTACTTTCTGTAGCGAGAATAAAATTTGGCACCATCAGTAAAGATTGGTGTGGCACACACATACCAACTTAGAATGTGAACATTCAGACTATTAATTAATACATGGGTTTTGAGACAAGAGAACTTTGTTCCTATAGTCAAGCTCCTCTGGCCCCCCAAAATGCCTTCCAAAATTACGTTTCATCTCTGGACTTTTTAATAATTTACATGAGACCCTTCTCCATATTCCTAAAGCCTTCTATCGGGTCTAGTAATAATTAATGTCGTTTTTAAACATTCGTTTAAAATCTTGCTTGGCATTGACTTGTGTTGAAATAATCTTCAAACACGTGGTATCTACAGAACGTGTGAAGTGCAATTAACAAGTTTTGCTTGAAAAAGTTTGTGTTTGGTTTGGTTTTTGTTGCAAAACTAGGGCTAAGAAGATGGCGGATGAAGAGCATATTCGGCACTGCATGCTTTACGAGTTCCAATTAGGAAGAAAAGCAAGTGAGGCTGCAAAAAAACATCTGTAGTGCTCTTGATCAAGATGCAGTTAGCGCCAGAAAATGCCAGCGTTGGTTTGAGAAATTTCGCGAGGGAAATTTTTCGTTAGATGACAAGAGTGGTCGAGGCCGTGTGTCCAATTTTGATCAAGAAGCTCTTCAAGCTCTTTTGGTGCAAAATCCTCAAATTACCCAACAAGAGCTTGAGACAACTTTAAATTGTTCACAAAAAACAATTTCCAATCAATTGCGTGCACTTGGCAAAGTCCAAAAGTTTGGAAAATGGGTTCCTCATGAGTTGACCGACAACAACTGTAATCAAAGAGTCACAATTTGCATTTTGCTCCTCTCTCGTCAAAACCGTTTGCCGTTTTTAGAGCAAATTGTTACCGGAGATGAAAAATGGGTGCTGTATGTTAATTTGAAAAGGCGGCCTCAATGGTTGGACAAAAATGAGGCTCCGCAGCCCATGCCAAAACCTGACTTGCATGCGAAAAAAGTGATGTTGTGTGTTTGGGGGAATTTTAAAGGAATTCTTCATTATGCACTTTTACCATCTACCCAAACCATTACAAGTGCAGTGTATAGTGCCCAATTGGAAAGGTTAGCCCAAGCTTTAAGAGAAAAAGAACCCACGCTGATTAATCGGAAGGGCGTAATTCTTCACCACGATAACGCACGACCGCATACTGCAAGAATCACTGCTGAAAAACTGCGCCAGTTGGAATGGGAAGTTCTCCCTCAACCTGCATGTTCTCCTGTTATTGCCCCTTCCGATTACCATTTGTTTTGTTCTTTGCAAAACTTTCTTCTTGGAAAAAAATTTAATAATGAAGAATGCCTCAAAAATGCATTGACCGAATTTTTTGCATCAAAATCACAAGAATTTTACAACAGAGGGATTAAAATGCTTCCTGAGCGTTGGGCACAAGTAGTAGAAAACAACAGCAACTATATTGTTGATTAAATTTTGTTGTATTGTTTAAATAAATTCGATTTTTAAAAAAAGTATTAGAAAACGACATTAATTATTACTAGACCTAATAGATGCACTCTTCATCCACTGCCTCTTTCAATTCTATATTCCTTTTCCATAATTAATGAAGGATTACAAGTGGGAACTTAAAGTGGAAAGACCGAATTTTTCTTTTTCTACCCACCCTTGATCAATTATTCTTGCTGATCGATGAACATTGAAAAGGATAAGGGGCAGAGTTTTAGTGTGGGCAGTTACATTCAGTTACGGGATTCACTGTCATGAATACTTGTTAGTGACAATGTGTAAGAAAATAAAAAATAAAAAATAAAACATAAACTGTGAACACAAGCTGGAAGCAGTGTTGCTCAACGGTGAAGATCACAGGCATTGGAGACAGAGTTGTGTTTGAATCCTGTGTCACCCATTTACTAACTGTGACTTTGGGCGAATTATTTTTTCAATTATCAATGCCTATGTCATTAGATTGCTGTGATGATTAAATAAACAGTATTCAGAGAAAATGTTTAATGGTGCCTGCTGCAGGCACTCGGTACATTATCTAGGATGCCAGTGATTGAGGTGCAGTGTTTCAGAAACCTGTATTGATAGTTTTCCATTTTAAGATCCAAGTTAACTTAGCCCCAAGGCCAACAATATTTTGTTGGTTAAAGAGAATTCTCAATTTCATCTAATAGAGATCTCTTCCATAGGCTTGTCTATTCATTAGGTTCATAAACTATGGCCTGTTCCAGGTAACCAGTAATAAGACATTTTCACTGACAGTAATTAACATTTGATCCTTTACCACATCAAAGGCTTTATAAAAAACCTGACCCCCTGCATTTTGACATGATTGCATATGCTGTAGTATTTCTTCTACTAACTTTAGGTAACTAAACACTGTGTTGAACAACTATTGTCTACCAGGCACTGTATTAAGCACTGATCATTCAGAATTAAAAGATAAATTTGGGGCCTGGCCAGGTAACTCAGCGGGTTAGAGTGTCATTTTGAAATGCCAAGGTTGCAAATTCAGTCTATGGCCAGGGAACATACAAGAATCAATCAATTAATGAATAAATAAGTGGAATGACAAATCAATGTTTCTCTCTCTCTAAAAATTAATAAGAAAAAAATAAAAAGGTGGTGTTCTCTGGTATGAAAGATAAGCTAAGAGATGAAGGCAATATTGGATGATTATGTCTTATGATAGATAAAAGCCTAGGCATTTATGGAGGCACCAGAATGAACCTGGACTGAGGAAAGATAAGGAGAAATGCCTGGAGAAGGTGATGGTCAAGCTGAGTTTTAATGGATGAGTAGGAATTAGCCAACTTAGAACCATAAGACAGGTGTACGAGGCAGTGAAAGGGGTATAGAGAATGCTGTATTTTGGGAAGTGCAAGTGTTTCCACAAGGCCAGCTACTTTTATTTTGAATGACCGATGTTTAGCTATATTTTAATTTAATATTTTACTTCCAAAGTATGATGTTCCATTTGTAGAATTAAAACTGCATATGCTCTTATTGACTCATTGTCAATAAAAAAAAAGAGAACTGGTAGCACATACATGATTTATTGGACTGACTAAATTCCGTTGTGAGCAGGAAGTGGGATGTTTTTTAAGCCTGATTTTTGCATTTTGCCTGGTAACCACAATCCTAATCAGCTGGGATATCCTGGAGGCTCAGGAAGAAATATTTATATTGCACTTTAGGAAATGCAGCAATTAGCTCAGCCAAAGTGATATCATATAAAACTTTTAATTCTGTCTTCCAGAAAAATGATATGGTTGGGAGAGAGGATCAAGAAGCAGACCTAGGGACAAATTCTGTCATTATCTTGTTCTACAATGCTGTATTTTATGCATTTTCATTAAAACTAAAAAAACAACTTTATTCTGGGAAAGTTTGAATGATTGTAGGTACAAAAACCATCGACTACAGCCTATTTTATCATATACATTCAAGGTTTATATGAAACCCAACCAGAAAATAATTCATGCCAGTCTATTTAAACAGCTGAAGTGATTCTTTCCTGTATTCAAATCTCAGCATCTTAATCTTAACTATAATTCCTAGTGAGTTGACCCACTTTAAATAACTCTCTTTATACATATTTACTTCTAGACCTTTTCCAGGTTTATAAAAATAATCTCCATGATCCCCATGATTTGAGATATATTGATTTTATCTGATGTGTTCTTTTCATATTTTAATAATTTCTGTTTTATTTTTATTATTTATTTATTCTGCTTGCCTTAGGGTAAAATATTTTTTTTCTACAGTTCCCTAAAGTATAAACTTACATTATTGAATTTAGATCATTCTTCTTTTCTGATATATGCATTTAATGTTATAAATTTCCCTTTAAACATTGCTTTTACTGAGTCCTACAAATTTTAATAAGTTGTATTTTCATTTTGATTTAGTTCAAATATTTTAAATTTCTCTAGAATTTTTTTCTAACATTTGTTATTTAGAAGTATGTTTATTTAAAGTTCATATATGTGAAACATTTTCTTGTTATTGACTTATAATTTAATTCTATTGTCATTTAAGAAATTACATTGCATGATTTTTTTTAAAAAAATTCAATAATGTGTATTTCATGGCCTAGAATGTGGTCTATCTTAATGATGTTCATGTGGGCTTGACAAAAATGTGTATTCTACTATTTCTGGGTGGTATATTCTATAAATGTCAATTAGATCAAGTTGATTGATAGTGCTGCTCATATTAACAGTGTCCTTATTGATTTTCCGCCTGTGAGACCTATCAATTACTAAAAAAATGGGTGTTGATATCTCCAACTATAAGAGTGGATTTGTCTAGTTCTTCTTTTGTTTTATTTCTTTTCACTCATGTCTTTTGATGCTCTGTTGTTAAGTATATACACATTAAGGATTGTTATGTCTTACTGAAGATTCATTCTTTTATTATTATGTAGCAGTTATCTTTATCCAGGATATTATTTTTTTGTTCTGAAGTCTGCTTTGTCTGAAATTAATATAGATAGTCCAGATTTCTTTTGATTAGTGTTAGCATGGTGTATCATTCTTTACTTGTTTAGTTTTAACTTGCATGAGTTCTTATAGTTAAAGTCTGTTTCTTATAACAATATATAGATATATATTTTTTAAAATAAATATATTATGCCTCAGTGGTTGAGCATCAACCTATGAACCAAGAGGTCATAGTTCAATTCCCAGTCAGGACACATGCCCAGGGTTAAGGGCTCAATCCCCAGTGAGGACCATTCAGAAGGCAGCCGATCAATGATTCTCTCTCATCATTGATATTTCTCTCTCTCTCTCTCTCTCTCTCTCTCTCTCTCTCTCTCTCTCTCTCTCTCTCTCCCCCCCTTTCTCCTTCTCCTTCTCCTTCTTCTTCTTCTTCTTCTTCTTCTTCTTCTTCTTCTTCTTCTTCTTCTTCTTCTTCTTCTTCTTCTTCTTCTTCTCCCTCTCCTCTCCCTTTTTGTCTGAAATCAATAAAATATATTTTGAAAAATTTTGTCTTTTAATTTAGACCACATATCTAACTATATCAATATAAAGTAATATTGATATAGTTAGATACATATTTGCTAGGATTGTAATTATTTTCTATATTTTGTACTAATTCTTTTTTCATTCCCTCTTTTTTTTCTGTCTTTAAAAAAATTTTTTTGAGCATTTTATATTATTCCATTTATCTCTCCTTTATTAGCACACCTACTATATTTATTTTAGAATATTTAGGTGGTTGCCATAAAACCAATTGCAATTGGTTTACTGACAATTTTATTCCACATCCAAATAACACTGTACTGCTTCAAGTGCCGTGCAAGTAATTTTTAAAATAGTATTTCTTACTCTCTCAAACTTTTTGTGACATTGCTATTATTCATTTCATTTATTCAGTCTCTACTTACCCAATACACTGTTACTATAATTGCTTGCATGCATTTTTATAGATCGTTTAAGAGAAAAAATTATTTTACCTTCATTTATAACTCTTTGACATTTGTTTTCCTTTTATGTAGACTTGAGATTCTTGCCTAAATCATTTTTCTTCTCCTGAATAGCATCTTTTAAATATCTTCTAGTACATGTAAATTCTCACACAGTGTGAGGTAGCACTGTTCTTTTGCTGGAGAAGAATTCTCTAATTTTTTTCATGAGAAAGTTGTTATTTCTCCTTTACTTTTAGAGAAAAATTTTACAAGACACGGAATTTTAGATTGGTTATCTTTTTCTTTGAATGCTTTATATTTTAAAATTCACTCTTTTCTTGATTTTTTTGTTTCTAAAGAAGCATAATAATTCTTAATTTCCTTGTTCATTTGCAATAAAGGTTTTTCCTCCTCTGGTTTCTTTCAATCTTTTCTATTTTTTAAAATTAATATGTTTCCCATAAATATTTATGTTTTCACAATTCTTATTTAAATATCCTGATATTTTTATTTTATTTTACATATTTATCTGAGAGAGAGAGAGAAAGAGAGAGAGAAAAGAAACAGTGATTTGTTGTTCAGTTATTTATATGTTCAATGGTTGCTTCTTATATATGCCCTGACTGGACATATAACACAAAACCTTCAGGACAATGCTCTACCCAGCCAGGCTAGCCAAATATTGTAGATATTTTTGCTTTGTATATACCTTATATCATCTATATATATATATAAAAAGCCAGTATCCATGATGACTATGATGACCAAATGACCGGTCACCATGAGTTGCATTGAACACCTCTTGGTCCCTCCCTCCCAGCCTGTGAGCAGGGCCGGGAGGGACTGGGGACTGGTGAGCAGGCTAAATGACTGATCTCTTGGTCCCTGCCCTTAGCCCACAGGCTCGGATGGATCAGCGATGATGAACGGGGGAATGGGGTGGGTGGTGGGAGGACCAGGCTGGTTGTCAATCTGCTTGCAGTTCATCCCCAGCTGCTGGAGGACTCAGGCCTGCAGGAAAGCAGGTGCCAGTGACTTCACCTCCATGCACATGCACCAGGCCAGCCACTGATGGAATGTACTGCCCTCTTGGGGCCACTCACACTGGGGCAGGTAGGTCACAGGCGTGCCCCACAGCTTTCATCAGCGCCTAAAGCCCCATCAATAGCAGCAGCAGCAGTGGCAGCAATGGCAGCAACAGCACCCACGTGAGTGGCCCCAAGTGGGCAGCACATTCCATCAGCGGCCAGCCCAGCACATGTGCATGAAGGTGAAGTCACTGGCACCTGCTTTCCTGCAGGCCTGAGCCCTCGAGCAGCTGGAGATGAGCTGGTGATCCCAACAGCCTGACAGCCCAGTGGTGGAGGCAGAGTTCAGCCTGGAATGTGGCAAACAGGAAGAAGATGACCCTGATCACAGGAGGCTAGGCCCTAGGGACCCTGCCCAAATGACTTCGTGTGCTGGGCCTCTAGTATATAATGTAAGCAATATTTATATCCCCATCTGGTAGACATTCAAACATCATGGAAAGTTAGTGGTTTGGTTGTCTAATTTCAGATCCAGTTCTCTTCATTACTATGCTCTTGGATCCTAGCAATAACATCCCATCTCTGCTAAAATAGTCTAGTAACAGCAAATGCTGGATGCCCAGTTTCATCAAATCAAGTGGTCTTCTTTTATTGTACTCACTTCTTATTGTTTGGGTTCCACCTTTGAGAAGGTCCTTTGGATCTTTCTCCTTGAAATAAATAAGAAATCATTTCTTAGCAGTGGACAATTACCTTCAACACTCTTATTTTTGTGCAGGTTATATATCTAAAGGCAAAATTGGGTCGGCAACTACGTAATTGCGGGTTTCACACATATATGGCTTCAGTTGAATTTTTAGGTTTGCAGACGTAGTACAAATGTAAAACACATTTTATTTGATAGTTGGCTATTCAGCTGTTAATCAGTAAAAAAAGTTTTTTGATCTGTTTTGTAGTTTTCGTTTGGCGTTTGTTGAAAAATGGAAAATCAAAAGGAACATTTTCGTCATATTTTGCTTTTTTATTTCCTCAAAGGGAAAAACGCATCGCAAGCTCATAAAAAGTTATGTGCTGTTTATGGTGACGAAGCCTTAAAAGAATGGCAGTGTCAAAATTGGTTTGCCAAATTTCGTTCTGGTGATTTTTCACTCAAAGATGAAAAACGCTCTGGTCGTCCAGTTGAAGTTGATGACGCCCTAATCAAAGCAATAATCAATTCGGACTGTCACAGTACAACACGTGAGATTGCAGAGAAGCTTCATGTATCACATACATGCATTGAAAAATCACTTAAAACAACTTGGCTATGTTCAAAAACTCGATACATGGGTTCCTCACAAACTGAAAGAATCACAGTTAACGCAACGCATTAGCAGCTGCGATTTGCTAAAGAAACGTAATGAAAATGATCCATTTTTAAAACGACTGATAACTGGCGATGAAAAATGGGTTGTTTACAACAATATCAAGCGGAAAAGATCGTGGAGCAGGCCAGGTGAACCAACTCAAACAACATCAAAAGCTGATATTCATCAAAAGAAGGTTTTGTTATCAGTTTGGTGGGATTACAAAGGAATTGTCTACTTTGAACTCTTACCACCCAACCGAACGATCAATTCTGATGTCTACATTGAACAACTAACGAAATTAAACAATGCAGTTGAAGAAAAGCGGCCCGAATTGACAAATCGAAAAGGTGTTGTATTCCATCATGACAATGCAAGGCCACACACATCTTTGGTCACTCGGCAAAAATTAATGGAGCTTGGTTGGGATGTTTTGCCACATCCACCATATAGTCCTGACTTTGCACCATCTGATTACTTTTTGTTTCGATCTTTACAAAACTCCTTGAATGGTAAAAATTTCAATAATGATGATGATGTCAAATCGTACCTGATTCAGTTTTTTGCTAATAAAAACCAGAAGTTTTTTGAACGTGGGATTATGATGCTGCCTGAAAGATGGCAAAAGGTCATTGATCAAAATGGACAATACATTACAGAATAAAGTTATTTAGTTCCATGAAAAAATTGTCTTTGATTTTCTTTAAAAAATCCGCAATTACTTAGTTGCAGACCCAATAATTGTAACTACTATTCTGGTAACAGATACAATGTTGCTTCAATTTATTAAGATTGAGCATTTCCATTTAAATAATACCCAGATATAATTTACCCAATGAAAAAGAATAGCATGAAAGAATGTGCATAAATAAAAATATTATTTGTTTTGTATGTCTACAATTGATTATCCAATATCCTTACTGTCTGATTATAAAATGAAAAACAAACAAACATGAAATTCAACAAGTTTCCAAAGAGATTGACCAGTAATGTATAATTTTCATTTGTTAAATTTTCCCATGGTTGATGTGAAGATCATCATTATAACATTCACTTTTACATATCTCTAGAGAGGGAGGCCATATGAGGTCCTTCTCAATGCTGGACTCTTTAGTTCTGATCTGGATAATGCATGTTCTCTTCCAGGAGTTCTCAGGCTTTGAAGAGCTTCTTTAAAATGTTTCTCTGTGGAAATGATATCGTTCTCCCTATCAGATACAAAAATAGATTCTTTCCTCATTAATAATTATAGCTAATTATTATGGTAGCTTTTTTTTATGCATCTTATTTAATAATTCACTTTATTCAAGTCCATGGTTGAGTTACTCTGACTACTTTTACATTTACTTTCAAATTATAGTTGATGTAATTTTATAGTAGTTTCAGGTGTAAAGTCCCATGGTTAGACATTTATATAACTTACAGTTATCACCCTGATAAATCTAGACAACATATATTGTTATCATAATATTATTGATATTATTATTGACTATATTCCCTATACTGTACTTTACATTTCCGTGACTATTCTGTAGCTACCAATTTGTACTTCTAAATCCCTTTACTTTTTTCTCCCATTCCCCCAATTCCTTTCCTATCTGGCAACCATTAAAATGTTCTCTATATCTATGTGTCTGCTTCTGTCCTGCTTGTTCATTTATTTTGTTTTTTAGATTCCACATATAAGTAAAATCATCATTAGCATTTGTCTTTCTCTGTCCGACTTATTTCACTCAGCATAGTACCCTCCAGGTCCATCCATGTTGTTGCAGATAACAAAAATTCATTCGTTTTAATGTCTGACTCATATTCCACTACACACACACACACACTGAGTGGCCAGATTATTATGATCTCTAATATATATATTAGAGGCCCGTTGCAGGAAGATTCCTGCAATAGGGCTTTCTGCTGTGGTCTCCACCACCCCGCCTGCTTCCCTCCCTTCTTCCCCACCCCACTTGCTTGCTTCTCCGTGGCTTCGTTCCCTTCTGCAGTGCTTGGCTTCTTTCTAAACTGTATTCAGTCTTCACTCTACCGCTGGATATTAAAATTAACCACCATCTTGGCTGGGTTAATTTGCATACTTGCCCTGATTGGCTGGTGGGCATGGCTTGTGGGTGTAGGGAAGGTATGGTTAATTTGCATGTTTCTCTTTTATTAGATAGGATATGGATTAGAGGCCTGGTGCATGAATTTGTGCATGGGTAGGGTCCGGCCAGCCTCGTCAGGGGGAAGGGACATGGGTAGTTGGCCTGCCTGTCTGCTGGTCAAACTCCTGGTCAAGGGGACAATCTGCATATTAACCTTTTATTATATAGGATATACACTGAGTGGTCAGATTATTATGCATTCAGAGATCATAATAATCTGACTACTCAGTGTATATACTAGAGTCCAGTGCACCAAATTTATGCACTGGAGTGGCAGATTCCTTCAGCCTGACCTGTGCCCTCTTACAAACCAGGCCCCTTCTCTTCTTACTGCTTGCCTGCTCACTGATCCTTACCACTCATCTAGCTATTCCTTAGCACTGGAGAGGCTCCCGCCACTGCTGCTGTGCTTGCCAACTGTGAGCCCGGCTTCTGGCTGACCGGTGCTCTCATTGTGGGAGCACACTGACTACCAGGGGGTAGCTCTTGTGTTGAGTGTCTGCCCCCTGGTGGTCAGTGTGTATCATAGCTACTGGTCATTTCTGGTCCTTCCACCTTATTGGTAACTTAGGATCTTATTATATGGACTAGAGAACTGGTGCATGAAATTTGTGTGTGTGTGGGGGGTGTCCCTCAGCCCAGCCTACACCCTCTCCAATCTGGGATCCCTCTCACAATCCAGGAATACTGGCTTGCAACCACTAGCCTGTCTGACTGATTACCCCTAACCGCTTCTGCTTGCCAGCCCAATGACCTAACCACTCCCCTGCCAGCCTGATTGATGCTTAACTGCTCTCCTGCTGGCCCGGTTGGCCCTAACTGCCCTCCCCTGAAGGCCTGGTCACTCCCAACTGCCCTCCCCTGCAGGCCTGATCACCCCCAACTCTCCTCCCTTGCTGGCCTGGGTACCTACCAACTACCCTCTTCTGCTGGCCATCTTGTGGTGGCCATCTTGTGTCCATATGGGGGCAGCCATCTTTGACCATATGGGGTGGCCATCTTATGTATTGTAGTGATGGTCAATTTGCATATTACCTCTTATTATATAGGATTAATCTATTCATCTATTGATGGACACTTAGGTCACTTCCATATCTTGGATATTGTAAATAATTCTCCAATATATATATTATATATAGAGTGTGTGCTGGGTTCCTTCGTATAAATACCCAGAAGTGGAATTGCTAGGTCCTTCTTTGTTTCTCACTATATCCTTTGCTTTGAGGTATATTTGTCTAGTATAGGTATTGTTACCCTCCCCAGCTATTTTGTGTTGTTTTATTTTATTCTGACTCTTATCCAATGCTCTCTTGCAAACAAATAAAATAGAAGGGATATCCAGAACATACTACTTCTCCCTACCTTTTGTGCATTAATATTGATTTTATTTAGCTGAATTTGTTAAAGTTTGGATATTTATTTTGAACATTGAGACTACAAGAGAAATGTAATAAAGTATTGTGTATCTATTTTTAAGTGTTCAAAATACATAAATATAAGGACAAAATTAATAATTGCAAAACTTTTTACCTCCCGTACTATACCATTTCAACATTTGGTATATTTTAGGTCTGAGGGTGTCTCTTTAATTCCAAAGCAGAAGACAAAGAAGGCGTTAGAGACCAGAATTCTAAAATGTGAAATGCTTATTTAAGATAACATAAGGTCTTCAGGAGCATATACTATATTCATTAAAGATAAAAATTAAACACATTCAACTTAGCTCTTTTGGTTAGTACAGAGAAAGAAGTCACATATAGAAAAAATGTGCAAAAGTAAAAATGAAGACAAGGATCATTTGTGAAGAAAACACTAGAAGTTAATTTGTATTTATATTCAATAGTCAATCTGAAAAGATGACCCACTTATTCCTCCTCTGCATGAACCAGGGATCACATTAAGAGGAGCACTTATTTCCCCTCCCCTTGAATCTGGGCTGGCCTTTGATCAATACAGTGCAGCAGGAAGAGGACGTTAAGGGACCATCACCTTCTGCTTCTTTTCACTTGAAGTGATCACTCTTACACTTCCTCTGATGAACCAGATACATAACGAGGTCTTAGGAGACCTGCTAACCAGTATAGATGGTTCCTGACTAGTGGTTGGACTTATGATTTTTTTCAACTTTGCAGTGGGGCAAAAGTGATATGTGTTCAACAGAAACCTCACTTCAGATTATGAATTTTGATATTTCCTGGACCAGCAATAGCAGTATGATTTTCTCTCAAGATGCCGGGCAGCAGCAGCCAGTGACAGCTCCCAGTCTAGCCACACAGTCATGAGGGTAAACACTTGATACTCTGCCATGTACTGTGTTGCCAGCATTTTGAGGGATATTGCATTTTGTGTTTTTGCATCGTGTCATGTCTATAAATCACCCATCCGAGTCTCCTGGTCTGGTGAGAAGAGGAAGACAATTACTTTTTAGATGAATCTCAAGATAATTGCCCAGATATAGGCTACTGTAAGTGTTCTGAACATGTTAAGGTAAGGTAGGCTAAACTATGATGTCCCATAGGTTAAGTAAAGTAAGTGAATTTCAACTTTAAGATATTTTCAGCTTTTGATGGTTTTATCAGGATATAACCTACCCATCATAAGTGGAGGAGCATCAGTTTTCTGCCAACACTTAGAAACAGCTGTCTTGGGTTTTGTAGCCCAGGCAAGTCCCCACATGACTAAAGGCCTAATGGATTTCATGTGAAGTCGATAAACCATCCAGCTGAGTCCAATCAACTCACAGAAAGGTAAGGGAATATTAAGTCACTGAGTTTTGGGGAAAGCTGCTATGCAGCAATAGATAATCAAAACATATACATGATGGAAATAGTTAAATAGTAATCAAAGTATAGTATAGAAGTAAACATATTAGGTTGAGGAGGACAAAGGGAATTTAAGACAAATACCTGGCTACATATTTATGCAACTTAAATAAAATATCTTCCTAGGGGACACAGATTTTATTTTTTAATTTTATGTATTTGAAAGTAAAGGATAAAAATTTTTGAAAGATAGATTTTCATAGAGTAGTTTTATACTTAATGTGGAAAGAAAAAAGAGTTTTGTCATATTTCATAAAAGTCTAAGTTGCCTTGAACATGTTGTTTTTAAAAAGATGTGCCCTGGCTGGTGAACTCAGTGGTTAGAGCATTGGCCCATGCACAGAGGGTCTATGGTTCAATTCTCAGTCAAGGGCAAGTACCCGGGTTTCAGGTTCTACTTCTGGCCCCAGTAAGGGCTCATGTGGGAGGCAAACAATCAAATGTGTCTCTTTCACATTGATCTTTCTTTCTTTCTCTCTCCCCTCCCTCCTTTCCTCTCTAAAAAAACAAACAAAAACAAACAAACAAAAAACTGAAAGAAAAAAAACCTGAAAAAACATCCTTAGGTGAGGATTAACAAAACAAACAACAAAAACAACAAGAAGATGAAGAGAATCCAATTCAAAGACATAAAGACAAAGAATTACTTATGGAATAGTTGGAAAAAAGGACTTTGAGTGAGCTTTTTCTGACTTTGGGAAAAAAAGAATTGTCTTTAGAATTGAAGAATTTAGTTTGTGTACCATGAAAATAAACAAACAAAAATAAATAAATAAATAAATAAATAAAATAAAAATGAAAAAAAAACACACCTTTGAATACAATTTATTTTAAAAGAAAAAAAATTAAAGTTATTGAGGGGTGGGGGAAGGAAAGGGAATGCAATTCTGGGGGAGTAGTAACTTTCAGTATCGGAAGTGAAACAAAGTTTTAAGGTGTTACCATGTCGTCTTTGTTCTCATAATCCGTTTTCATATATGTTGTGGAAGTTACCACATTAAATTTTTTTAAGTTTTAAAAAAATATATTTTATTGATATTTTTACAGAGGAAGGAAAAGGGATAGAGAGTTAGAATGATGGATCAGCTGCCTCCCACACACTCCCTCCTGGGACATGCCTGTAACCAATGTACATGCCCTTGACCAGAATCAAATCTGGGACCCTTCATCTACAGGCAGACACTCTACCCACTGAGCCAAACCAGTTAGGGCAAAATTTTAACTTACTTGTGTTTATGTCTATCTCATACCACTAAACTATGCAAATTTCCATGGCAAAGACTTGACTTATTTACATTTATATCACTGAGATAATATAGATATTAGTAGATGCTTTTGTTCAGTGAATAACTGATTGATTTACTATCAATTGATAAGTATGTAAAATAATTTTTGCAAAATCAACCTATTAGCAGAAGCATACCCTTTGTTCGAGATAGCCGTGTTGTTTAAGACGTGTTCTAATTCTTTGGCCTGCAATCAAGGAAAGCTGGAATAGTCTTCTTCTAGAGAGCTGAAGAAGCTGACCATTATATGTAAGAAAAAATGCATATTTTTTTTAAATTAATAAATTTATATTCTGAAACCTAAGTTTTACAATAGCTCTTAGAGTGGTTTCAATTCTGATAATATTCTGGCAATTTCAGGTCATTGAGTAGCAACTATGTGCTAAACATGTTGTCTGGAGACACGTACGTGGAAACCCTATGGTCTCTGCTCTAAAATGCCTTGTGACATCAGACAAGATGAAAATGTAAAGAGAAGGAAGTGCCTATAAGTGCAAATAATTATTCTAAAGCCCCTTGCCTTATATTATCCTCTTACTAACCCACACATCCAATAGTTTTATTCCAATTTGTAGGTTAGGAAATTAGAATGAGAGATATTCAGTAACTTGTTCAATATGGGCAAGCCAATATTTATTGTAGAAATTTGCTCTCTTCCATCCCCAATCTCTGCCCCTCATTTCCTTTCTTCTCTCCCCTTCTCCTCCCCACCCTTCCCTTCCTGTCTCTCTTTCCCCCCACCTCAAATTTCAAACCCCAATACACCAAGTTGAAAGTACTGACATAGTCTATGCAAGGCACTATGAGAACAGAAGCAAAGATCTCCTGGAAGGAGGAATCTCTGGGTTATGGGATGCTATGATCAGACTTCTGTGTGTCCTCCATCCCTGTTCTCTACTGCTCTCTTCTGGTGTGGCTATCTGGCAGTAGCACAGAATGGTGGAGAGTTTTTGGAGTCAGGCAGATTTGGGTTATAATTCTATTAAATAAGATAGATGTGTGACTTTAGAGAAGTTATGATGAGAGCCTTTTCTTTCCTGCCCATAGGGGTGCATACATTCTTTATGATTGGGGTTTTAGGTTTCTTTGACCCCTAGAAGTGGGGTCAAATGGCTGTTCCATAGTTAATTTTTTGAAGAAACCCCATACTGCTTTCCATAGTGGCTATATCAGTCTGCATTCCCACCAGCAATGTACTAGGGTACCCTTTTCTCTGCATCTTTGCCAGCACTTGTTGACTTGTTGATGATAGTCATTTTGGCAGGTGTGAGGTGATATCTCATTATCATTTTAATTTGCATCTCTCTGATGATCAGTGACTTTGAGCAATTTTTTATGTGTCTCTTGGCCGTCTATATATTATCATTGGAGAAGTGTCTGTTTACATCCTTTGCCCATTTTTTAATTGGAATGTTTGTTTTACTTTTGTTAAGTTGTGTAAGTTCTTTGTATATTTTGGAAATTAACTCCTTATTAGATGTATCATTGGCAAATATTTTCTCCCATTCAGTGGGATCCCTTTTCATTTTGTTGAAAGTTTCTTTTGCTGTGCAGAAGTTTTTGTTTTAATGTAGTCCCATTTATTTTTCCTTTGTTCCTCTTGCCCTAGGAAGATGTATTTGCAAACACATTGCTACAAGAGATGTCTGAGATTTTCTGCTTACTGGTATGATTTCTTCTAGGATTTTTATAGTTTCATGACTTTTATCCATTTTATCTGTTTATTCTTGTGTATTGTGTGAATTGGTGTTTAAAATAAAAAGAATTGTGGAGAACATGTTCTGACCTAACCAATAATTACAACCTTTTAATTTGAAACCTTTTCTCTAGGAATGAGGTAGTAGAAGTCCTTTAAAGACCCAGCACCACACTTTCTGATTTGTTTCCTTGGCATTTAGAGAGAGGACCTCACTCAGGGAGCATGTCTCCTGTATCTCCTCATCCTCCTCAAAGGTGAGCTTTGTTTGTGGCTCCTGTGAAGCAAGCAGCTCCTGGGGGGCAACTGGGGCAGCAGCCACCGCTCACACCCACTGGCAGCACTGTCCCCACTCTCACGCCATCCACAATCACTCCATGCTGTCAGCAGTGTGAGCGGATCCAGCGCCATCAGTGTGTGAGAGCTGCAGCAGCAGGAGCCGGGCTGCCAGCAGAACAGGGGACCAGAGGGGCATGGTGAGAAGGGCCGGGTGGGGGTCCAGAGGATGGGTGGAGTCCCACCCCTGTGCCCACTGCAGCCTTGTGGCCCACAGTTTCTTTCAAGGTGCACAAATTCGTGCACTGGGCCCTTAGTATTCTTCATAATATTTAGCAACAACAACAAAAACAAACAAACAAACAAAAAAACACAAAACACACACACACACACACACACACACACACACACACACACACACACTTGATTGAGCATCTTTAGGCTCACCTACTGGTTCATACTTTTACTCAGCTCCTGAATCGGAACAAAAACAGTTAATTTTCAGGAGACTGTAAAAGAAAGAAAAAAAAAATCAATGCTTATTTCCACACTAACCCTGGTCTCATCCCAGCCAAAGCTGAATCTTCAAAATCTAAAATATTTGAGGTCCCAGGGTCTGCCTTCCATTCTCCTCAGGCAGTGGGACGAGGAGGGAGGTCAGAGCTCAGAATCCTGACTCCAGATACCAGGGCAGCACGGGCAAAATGGGAGAAAAGACATGAATTCATTAAAGAATAACAGCTGAAGCAGGCACTTACCCAGTGAATTGGGAAGGAAATTTCTGAGAAGGCTTTAAGAATGTGCAGGAAAAGGAGCAGTTAATCTGAAATACAAAATTGAAAGGCATGGCAGATGCATGATTCTAGTCTTACAGATAAGATTCCTTCTGGAATTCAGAAGCGGCTAAGAGAAGCAAGACAATTGGCTGCCGGGCTCAGTATGTAAACACAGAGCTGGTCGACACAGTGAAGATGTTTATTAGAAAAGTTAATGCAATGTCAGGGCGGAAGATCAATGTTTAACCTGATTTCACTGCAATCTATTGGTCTGCCTCGGAATACAGGATGGAAAATTAGCAAACCGGAAAAGGAAATGTAAGGGATTTTTTTTTTTTTCATAAGAGAACTGTCAAATCATGGGCACTGATATTTGTGAAAATGAAAAAGTCAACAATTTACTTTCATTTTTAGTTAATGCATATTCACATATTTTTATTAAACATTAAAGATGGGATAATTACATTAGCATTTTCATTTGCCTCAGTATCCAGATAAAGTCACAGAATCTTTTGAGATTTGCTGTGCTCAGTTCTCTCATTTTTCTGGATTCAACCCTAAGGACAGAGCTGTCACGTGACTTTCCCGAGATGACACAGTCAGGTAGGAGTGTGGTCAGTGATGCACACTGATTCCCAGATTACAGACAAAGAAAGAGGGGCATGCGATCGGGAGAACCTGAGAAGAATGTTGGTCATTCTTTTTTTTTTTTTTTTTTTTTTTTTAATATATTTTATTGATTTTTCACAGAGAGGAAGGGAGAGAGACAGAGAGCTAGAAACATCGATGAGAGAGAAACATCGATCAGCTGCCTCTTGCACACCCCCTACCGGGGATGTGCCCGCAACCAATGTACATGCCCCTGACCGGAATCGAACCTGGGACCTTTCAGTCTGCAGACCGACGCTCTACCACTGAGCCAAACCAGTTTCGGCATGGTCATTCTTATTGTAAAAGTGCCTTTAGAATTCTTCGATGTAAAACTACTTGCAAACATTCTTTAACTAATCCCCATGTAATATGAGTTCTAGGTGTATGTGTGTGTATGTATGTGTGTGTGTGTGTGTGTGTGTGTGTGTGTGTGTGTGTCTGTCAGTCTTAGCATTCTCTGTGGATGACAGCCTACAGAGGAGGAGGGGCAATTCCTCTCTGCTCCCTGACTTAGAAATAAAACTATGTACTTGATTGCTGAACTCAGAGATGAGTTAAAACAGCTTTTTGATCTCTAGCTTCTCTTTTAAATTGGTGATTTGGAGACTATCGAACAGAATTATTGCAATCTTTTTCTACAGTGATTATTAAAGGCGGTATCTCAGCCTATAGTTTTAAAACGCCTCACTGGAAAAGGAAACGAAGAAGTGAGTGTTCCCCCTTTGGATGTACCTGAGACAGAAAAGCACTCGGGGGGGAAAAATCGTGCAGTGTGTTTCTCGGGCAGGAGGAAGCTGTCAATGGCCTGGAGAGGGAGTGAAGCGTGGGTTTCTGGGCAGCGCGAAGGGCTGACCTCACTGAGCCTCAGCTGCCCTGCTGGGCCCGCAGAGCCCGCTCCTGTCAGAGGCACCATTAGTACAACTCCCAGCGCAGCTGTCCGTCCAGGGCAGCCAATTTGAAAACAAGGAGTCAGCCAATTAATTACGCTGTCAGCAATAAATATAACCATGGGCTGCGGTGGCAATCCAGTCCCAGGATGCACCCAGGCAGCCATCTGTACGTCTGTCTTCCCCGCGAACGTGGCACTTGTTGCCGCAGAACTGCTGGAGGCCAGGGACTCAGCCATCAGGGAGCAAAGGGGATCGCCCCTGCTCCTCCGTAGGCTGCCATCCTTGGGGGTTTCACCCCTTTCAGAGGAATCAACTTGGTGCAAATTGGGGGGTCAGCAGGAGCCCTGACCCTAAGGATAAATAAACAGATCATTTATTCAATCTTGTGTTTATTCATTTGCTAACATTTATGGAAAGAGTTTTGTTTGCCAGGAACACACCAGAGCAGTGAGGATACAGAGACAACGGAGTCCATCAATACAGTAGAAATTAATGTATTGTATGTTAACAGAGCTCCACTAGCCATTTTCTGTGTATTTTATGGTGAATGTCCTGGGTAGTTCTCCCTTAGACAAATCCACTTTTATTATATGATCCACAGGGACAATTAAAATTGGTGAGTTCCTCCTCCTTTTTTCCCCACCAATAGTTTTGCTTTTCCTTTTTCCTTGAATTCTTTGAATGAGTTTTGAAGATGGTTACTTAAAAAAAAAAATTAGAATAGAAAATCAACACAGAAAAGTCTTATCTAATGCTTGCCTACTTAAATTAAGGCCTGTTACTTTATGCTATTGATTAATGCCTGACCTACTATTCCTTTAGCCAAAGACAGTGAATTGGTGGTTTGATAACCATATCTTAATTTCAGCTAGGTTTCATTCCAGTCCTGCTCCTCAGCAGCAGAGAATATAGTGGAATCAGTTGAATCTTTCTCCTGTTTATGCTCAGAGGGGAGCATTTAGAGTTGAGGATTAAAATAGTTGAAGAGTTCTAAACACTACTCTAAGGCCTCTTTTTCTGTTTCTACTTTCCTTTGCATTGTTCCTTATTTTCTATAGCTCTGTTTTTATCTTTTTTTTTCTCCCTGTTTTGAACCAGATCTGAGCTTCTTATCTCTAATTCCAATCCATAAATATGAAGGACATTTATTTAAATAAATGATAGTTTCTTTTCTTTAATTTTACAAAGTTAGAGGCCAGTTCCTCCCTCCTCCCCCTTAAAAAAAACAAAACAGATCAAAGCCTTTTTCTAAAGTGAAGGAGAATTTTGAGAAGAAAAATGAAAATTCCAATAAATCTACCTTATTTCATTTTGTCTCAAATGGTTTTTATAATGAGTTGGCATTTAAAATAAATATCCTATAGCTTTGATGAAGAGAAAAGCAGACACTGGCATATGATTTGAAGCAAAATGTAGATTTGGACTGAAATAAATGTTGATGATGTTATGGTAACTGTCTTATCCTTTGAACATTCTTTTCTTGGAAGAAAAGAAATGAAAATAATATTTTCTTTCTTTCCTCTTTTTTTTTCTTGCTTTCTTCATTCTCTCCTCTTTTGCTCTGTCTCTGGCTCTAACTTTGCCCCTTTCCATTTTTTCTTTCTTCTTTATTTTCCTTTATTCTTTTATCTTAAATCTTTAAGTACTCAGTATGTATCAAGACTGAGCTAGGTGCTGATGAAAAGTAATGAACATAGCTTGTGCCCTCAAAAACTTAGAGTTGGGAAGACTGACAAGTCAAAACGCAATTTCAGTTCCTTGTTTAAGTGCCCTCAGCTAGGATTTTTTCAAAGTTCTTTTATGAGAGAGATGCCTAACCAAGACTTGGCAGTGTCCTCTAAATAGAAATCTGAAGCTGGATTAAGTATTAGTTAGGTAAATAGAAGTGATTTGTTTTTAGGGCAGGAAACATCAGGAACATGGCCACAGAGCAGAGAGCACACTGGGCTTTCCAGACCACTTCTTTTCTGCCATCTTTCCCCCAACCTAGTTACAGAAAATCCTGTGAGTTCCAGGTGTGTGTGTGTGTGGGTTGGGGAGGAGGGGAGGTATGAGGGGAAAGGTGGTGTCTAGAAGATAACAAAGAAAATTTTACTTGTCTAGAAATAAATGTAGGATTGTCTGAGAATTCTGCTTATACCAGTAAATGTTTGTAGAGGAGAAAGAAACATTTAGTGTCTGTATCCTGTATAATAAAAGCCTAATATTTTAAGTGACCAGTTGTCTGGTCATCTGCTCAACCAATCAAAGCGTAATAAGCTAATGATATGCTAAGGCTGCTCAACCACTCACTGTGATGTGTACTGACCACCAGGAGGCAAACAGTTGATCAGTAGACCAGTCATTTTGACATGCACTAACCACCAGGGGACAGACACTCCAACATGTAGATTAGCTTACTGCTGGGGTCCAGACCATTGGGACTGAGTGAGGTGGTCCAGACATGCCCTGAAGTCCTCCTGAGGTCCCTCCCCAACTGGCCAACCTCCCATGTTCCTCCCCGACTCTGACTGTGCACTGGTGGGGGTGGGGTCCCTTGGCCTGGCCTGTGCCCTCTTGCAATCTGGGCTGAGGACCCCTCCACCTGAGTGCACAAATTTCATGCACTGGACCTCTAGTAATATAATAAAAACCACTATTTACTGGGTTCTTTAAGATATAACAATCATTGTGCTAAGTGATTTATTGTAATTTTAACTGAGGAAGGTATTATTACTATTATTTTGTTTGTAAGTGAAGTTAAAGCTTTGAGTACTTAAGCAACTTTCAAAGGTATTATCAAGGATCAGAGTTTTATGCAGGTTGCAAATCCAGCTGTTTTATTCTATAATTCACTTATTTAATAATACCTTCTATAGCCTCATGAAAATATTAAGAAGTAAAGATATAAAAGAACAAAAACAAAGATGTGAAAATAATTTATGAGGAGGAGTATTGATAGTAGCTATAGAACACTTCTCCAATGCCACTACATATAAGGCACCATGAAAATATATAAAATAATTGTATTTTTAAAATAATTCTTATGTAGTTATTATTTTTATACTAGTGGCCCAGTGCATGAATTTCTGCACACTGAAATTAACTAAAATAATATTTTAATATCACTATTTGTCCTTTCTCTGTAATAGAAGTATCAACCAAATGCATGATCTACAATGACAGATCGAAACACATGCTTGCGATTGGTGCCAGTGAGAGCATTATATGTATCAAGCATGCACAAGTCAACTTAGCCTTTTATATATAGAGACTTGCTTTCTTATTTAGCTAAATTTTTTTCCAGCCCAGTGAAGTACCCCAACTTCTATTTCAGATAATTGTCAGCAACACAGCAGTAAATATCAACATGAATCAGATTATTATTGTATGTCACGCAGGGATAACAAAGGGTAAAATATTTAACTGCAGCACTGTTTGACTATATTCTGTGCAGTGAGAAAACCTGAAGTTATTTTCAAGGTCCACCATTTCTTACTTCTTTTCAGTCAAGTCAAGTTTCTTTTTTTTATATATATATATATTTTATTGATTTTTTACAGGGAGGAAGGGAGAGAGATAGAGAGCTAGAAACGTCGATGAGAGAGAAACATGGACCAGCTGCCTCTTGCACACCCCCTACCGGGGATGTGCCTGCAACCAATGTACATGCCCTTGACCGGAATCAAACCTGGGACCCTTCAGTCCGCAGACCGATGCTCTACCTCTGAGCCAAACCGGCCTGGGCTCAAGTCAAGTTTCTAAGCTTTCTAAATCTCCATTTTCTGGCTAATGAAAAGAAAATAGGATTATACTTAGTCTCCTATCTACCTACTCCAGGACTTCTGTGAGGATCAAATGAGATGAGGCACATGAAAATGCTTCACAGACATTTGGTTAAAGTGTAAAATGTTTGTACCTGACTATAAAGCAAGTCGTGTTCCTGGGCTGAAAAAACTGTAAGGAGGCTATTGGCTAGAGAGAGGAAGCCAGTGTTGCTACATGACATCATTATCTGGATGGACACTTAGCCTTTTATATAGATAGATAGATAGATAGATAGATAGATAGATAGATAGATGATAGATAATATTTTATGTAATTGTTTATTGTATAATATTTTATTTTTATATAATATGGGTTTTTCTCTAATATTTATAATTAAGATATGAAGAAAAATATGTACCTAAAATAATTATAACATTGAGTAACAATGATCACAAGTAACATTTGAATTATGACTTGCAACTTCTAAAATAATTTTTATAAATATATGAACATATCATTTCAGTTTTATAAAGGTATGCATGATGGATAAAATTGGTCAGTTTTTGCTGAAATAAGGCTACATAATAACCATCAAATTTTAGTGGCTTATATCTGCAGACATTTTTTTCTCCTGACCTTTGATCTTCACATTGGTTTTGGTTTCCTGGTCCTGTTTGGGTTTGCCTGGCTTTGAGGGGTCCTGTTTGACTTCAAGCTTTCAGTTAGGTTTGGTTCTGCTTTGTATGCCTTTATTCTGAGACCCAGGATAAAGAAGTGGTGGCTGTTCAGGGCACGTTATCCTCAGTAGATGACAGGACCACAAAAGAAAGCAGCCTAAGCTGTGGAGGTCCATTTATAGCATCTACTCATGTCATATCAATTAACCTTCTCTCAGCCAAACCAAGTCACAGAGTCAAGGCCAGAATCAATGGGAAAAGAAAGAATATTCCACCTGCAGTGGAAGGCACTGCAAAGTTATAAGGCAAATGATGCCAATGTATTATCTTTCTAAAGGAAAGAAAATATGTGAAAATGATAATCCCATTTACAAATGAGGCAGGATCCCAAAAGTGTGGATAACCTGCTCATGATCACAGTTGACAAGTAGATGAGTTGGGGTTCAGTTCTTCATATTAGGATGCTGACTTTGTGTGCTTTGTTATGACACAAAATCCTCTAAGATGAATAAGTAATTACTGAAGGCCAGGGAATCTGGAAACTTTTGGGGATACATAAGATTTGATATAGATGTAGAAAGATATTTAAATATTAAGTAGGTTAATGTACATTCCAGTTTACCTGAGATAGTTCTTAAATAATCACTTCTTCTACCTGCCATCCCCCTCCCAAACAGAGTTCTGATTTAGAAAACAAGTTGTATGATCCCTTTAGGCTTTGATAGTGGATAGAAATATGTTCCATTAAAAAGAACCTTGTGTGTTAATTCTTGAAAAGGAAAAAAATACACATGGCTTATTCAAATATAATGAAGAGACTAGTCTATTTGGTGTGGAGGCTACAAGTTGGGGATATCCAGATCTATTTATTGAAGATAGAGTTGATACCAATTTGTTGATTGTCAGACAGAGAAGATGGGGTTTATTTTTGTACTTTAATAAGGAGCAACTGAAAATATTGGAGCGGGATAGTGACTCTATTACAGGTGGTGGTTTAGGAAGAGAAATGTAGGACAGTCTGAATGAAAGAAGTATAGGGTAAGATAACCAGTCATTAAACAAATTCATTAGTGTTGATATAAGATCATGGTTGTCTAGATGAAACTGAAGAGAATGAACTCTAAGGGACAGGTATTAGAGCTATCACCAGTGAAGAGTTTTAAACATTCAAATCATTAGGAAGAGAAAGCAGTTGGATATATGGAACAGGAACTCAGGGAGAGGTATATGTTAGAGGTATAAATCTGGGAGTCTAGACTTGACATGTACTATATAACTTTAGACAAGTTACTTAACTTATTTGAACTTCATTTTTTAAATTAAAAAAAAAACCTCTAGAGAACAAAATCATACTTCCATGAAACAGTGAGTACTATCTCCTCAATAAACAAAAACTGACTATGATTATTCCCTTGTATATTAAGAAAACATTTATTGAATTTTTGCTGTTATTGGCACTGGAGTATTTTTTCTGAGAAATGCAAAAATGTAATGTTCATTAAAAATAGGTCTACTCTTAGGAGCTTATAATCTAGTAGGACAGATGCACTTAATAAGCCAAGATATACAAAACACAGAGGCACAAAAAATTACTACTGAATTTTGGGATGATAATTATTTCCAGTTGTAGAAAAGATTTGTAAAGAAGGAAATAAATAAGCTGGGCTCTGCAAGATTGCTTGTATTTGGATATAAAAGATGCTAAGTAGAGCATATTTAGCAGAAGGGCCACCATAATATTGACATCTAACCTCCTACTTTATATCTTAATAAATATTGACACAGTGGTTAAATATAACTTATCTTGTAGTTACACAAACTTGGGAAATAAGTTTGGGAATGAGGTCATGGAAAGCCTTAAATGCTTTAAATATTATAAGGAACTTAAAAGAGCCATATTGAGAGATTTGTGAAAAGAGGGAGAAATGACAATATCAGAGAAGTGCATGACTCAGAAATATTTTTACCATATTTTCAATGAATTAATGTACAGGAGACTTCATTTAAGAAGCTCTTGCAATAACTCAAGAGAGAAATAATCAGAACCTGAACAGGAATATAGGCATGATATTAGAGAGGAGAAAGTGGATGAGGGAAATATTAAAAATGTAGATCCAAAAGTACCAAGAAAGTGGAAGAGTTGGTATGTGGAGTACTTGGAGTGAGGAAAACAAAATAATTATTGAGAGTGCTGAAGTTTCAAATACAAGAAAAATGGTCACAGCATTGACAGAAACAGTGATGATTGTATTTGTGTAGGAAAGCAATAAGTTTCATTTTGGCTTATTGGGTTTCAGATATAAGTTGAATAGCTAAGAAGTGATATCGATATTTAGCAGATAATTGAAAATATAGGCCAAAAACTTAGAAGGAAGGTCAAATCCTATATAATAAAAGTGTAATATGCAAATTGACCAAACAGTGGAACAACCAGTCAGTGGGGGGTGGCCAGTGAGCAGGTGGCACCAGGCAGCCAAGGCACATGCCAGAGGGCAGAGTGAGGGAACAGCAATGCAGAGGGGGGGGAGGAGGTGGTGACTAGCAGTGGTAGAGGGGTGATGGTGGGAGAACTGTATTGTCCCCTGATTGGCCCATCTACTCACCTCCCACAGAAGGAGGCAAGGTGGCAGCAGCAGTGGGGTGATGGGGGCGGTGCCATCTCCTGATTGCCCATCTGGTCACCTCCCACAGAGAAAGGCCAGACTGCAGCTTAGGCCTGCTCCCCCTAGGAAGCAGGCCTAAGCCATCAGTAGGACATCTCCTGAGGACGCCTGGACTGTGAAAGAGCACAGGCTGGGCTGAGGATCACCCTTCAAGTGCACAAATTTTCATGCACCAGGCCTCTAGTCTATATATATAAAAGCTTGTGACCAAACGACCAGTTGAGCAGTTGCTATGACACCTACTGACCACCAGGGGGCAGACGCTCAACACAGGAGCTGACCCCTGTGGTCAGTGCGCTCCCACAGCAGGAATACTGCGATGGGTGCCAGATGCAAGGCTCATGGCTGGTGAGTGCCCCTGCAGCTGCTTGAGCCTCTCTCAATCAGACTGACTGGGCACAAGCCCACAGCAGCCGCAGCAGGGCCAAGATGAGCAGGACCAGCAGGCAGCATTGGACTGCCAGTTTCGGCTCAATCCCCTCAGGCCACACTGAGGGATCCTACCTGTGCAGGAATCCGTGCACTGGGCCTCTAGTCTGAAGATATTAACTTAAGTATCAGTTATCTAGAACTGAAATAATTAGATTTTTGTAATGTCAAGGAAGAAAGTGTACAGAGAAAACCCCAAATTTAAGGACATAGATGAAAAATAATAATCTTGAGGTGGGAGAAAGAGGTTAAGAAGATAGAAAACAATTAGGGAAATGGGAGTGCCATGAAGAGGTAGTTACATGTAAATGAAGGAAGAAAATGGGTATTTTCTAAGAAAATCATGCGGGAAGCTGCTAGGGGAGAAAGGGGAGTTCACCATGTGGGTATTTGTAGGATAAATTGAATTTGACTTGGTAATGGAATGATCACAGAGTGACGCCGTGTAGAATCAGAGAGAGGTTAGCATTAAGAGGTAGACAGGGGAGTGTTGTTTGCAGAAGGATTGGATAAATCTAGGGAACAAGGTAATGAAAGGAGTTTAATTAAAACAAAACACTGAAGCTCAAGCTTAGGGACAAAAGGAGGATGTGAGTAAATCATTCTGTGGATACTTCATGGATAAATAGGTTTAAATATATATATATATCAGGCTTATAAGGAACCCATCATAGGAATTGAATCTTAGAGATATCCCTGGATCTGCAGATGGTGCTCTGGATCAATACATATCAATACATATTATTTAAATACTCCTGCTTGCCTCCATATTTCCCCCCACCAGTAATTGCTCTCATTCGACCTTTATTTTCTGGAGACCATGCTTTAAGCCCACATTTAAAGTATTGATAACACTTCATAATTTTCCATGTTTATTTAATTCACCCCAAACTAAGGTAATCTCCCTTGGAATGAACTAGCCTTGGTTTCATGAAGATTCTGCTTTCGTGTAGAGGTGAGGGTTCGGAACCTGCACCAGCTCCACTGGACAGATGGATAATGTGACGTGAAAAAGCCATAGTACTAACAGGACGGCGTATTCTAATTTTGAGGCACTTCTCTACAATTCATTCTCACCCGCCGCTCATTCAAAGAATTCACTGTAACATTTATCACTGGGGATTTATGGCTTAGGAAAAACCTGTTCTCTGCTTCTTTGGCGTGACTGTTGTCTATCCTGCAAGCTTGACCTGAGCCAGGATGGAGACTGCTTATCCCAAACCCCTCCACCTCCACCCCCGCCCTCCTTAGAGACTGTCTGTTCATGCTTGGTGGTCATTCTGACACAAAACAGCACTACTTCTTTGCATCCTGCGATGTGCTGGTTCCTGGAACAGGTTGTTTGTCCTGACCTGGTCAGGCATGTAATTTCTCATTCCTGGTAGTATTCACGTCCTAGGAGTCATGGCGACACCAGTCCCAACCATCTATAATACTTGGCACCTGTCAAGCGGGCCAGCAATCCATTTCCTCTTGCAGCAGCCCAAGACACAACTTGTATGTAAGTTGCCCTTAATAAACCTCGCTAATCACCAGACTGGAGTGCCTAGCCTCTTTCTTCAGGCTTTTTCCTGCCCTCCACTTAGGGAGGTAGATTTCAGTCTTGGGGATTTTCCCTGGACCTGCATGCATAAACACCAAGGAATCTTTGAAAAGATCTAAAACCTTCTGTAGAAATAGATTAAAGAAAGAAAAATATCACATGATCTCACTCATTTGTGGAATATAATGAACAACATAAACTGATGAATGGAAACAGATCCAGAGACAGAGAAGCATCAATCAGACCATCAAACCTCAGAGGGAAGGTAGAAGAGGACCGGGTAAGGGGCAGACATAAACCAAAGGACTTGTATGTATGCACATAAGCCTAACCAATGGACACAGACACCAGGGGGGTGAGGGGCATGAGTGGGGCGGTGGCGGGGGGGGGGGGGAAAGGGGGGAAAAAGGATATATATAATAATCAATAAAGGATATATATAATACCTTAATCAATAAAGAAAAAATAGATTATAGTCTATCATGCTCTGGTTCCTTTATAAAATATTTAATTGTATAGAAGCTACTGGATGTTCTCAAGAGAAGAAAACCATAAGGTTGTGCCTTTATATCTTCTGGATTTCCAATTATTTTTTTCTGGTTTTCTTCTTCTCCTGTGTTTGGCTACAAGGCATCTTATTGCCTCTTGCTCTGTTAGAACTAGGCAAGGTGTCAGTCCAGTTGTAGCTTCTTCCTGATTGGGTGTGTTTCTCAGGACCTGCACCTTCAATTTCTACCACATCCACTTCTACCCCTAACATAAGCCTCATTTTCCAAAACAGGGTTTATCTTGGACAATAGCATTCTGTAGCTCTCATCTAAACGTCCAGCATCCCTGTGAAAGATGGCATGGTGTTGTGGATGTTTCTATGCATATATAACATTTTTGTGCTTTTGTGTCTCCTGCTCCCTTAAGTTCTACCTATTCTTAAGCTTTAACTTTGATCCTTCTAATAGTGCTGGCTTCCCTATTCTTGGCATGCTGTGAAAATTTCAGACAGGTAGTTTAGTGTAGGTGGAAAGAGGTCGGGAGTGATAAATCAGACTGGGGTCCTCGTTTCAGGCTTTTAATTTGAGGTAAATTTTTATCTTCTGAGTCTTATTTTTCCCATCTGTAAGATAAAAGGGTTGAGTTAGATAGTTTCCAAGGACCAAGCCAGACCACAACTTGGCATCTCTCATTGCCAAGTGATTTGGCAGTCCTTCAAACTGATAATCTTCAAACAATTGTTCAACATGTATTTAGTACAGCCAAGGTCAAGAAGGTCAATGCTGCAAGGATTTATTTTCCCCACTTAAGGTCCCTGTCCATATTGGCAGCAATGAGATCAATTTATATTTTCCCAGTTATATGAGAATTTCCTCCCTCTTATTAGCTGGCTCTCTATTTCTTATGAACTCTAGCCCTATTTCAGCACATTATAGATCAGTGCTCATGCGTGCCCCTTAACATAGCTCTGATAGTTCCGTTTGATTCTCTGTCATCTGCACGTGCCTACTTCAACCAGCAGTGCCTTGTCTTCCCTCTATTCTCCTGCCTGGAATATCTTCACTCTTCCTGTCCCCTCTTTATCCAAATGCCCCAGTGTTGTTTTCTCCCATGGACAACTTTCCTCCAACTTCTCAAAACAGAATGAGTTGTTCTCAGCTCTGTGCTCTCATGTACTTTTTTTTATAAGTTTGCAGAATTTATTTTATTAATGTCATTCGTTTGCACATGTATCTTTGTTTATAAACTGTGAACGTGGGGATGTTGAGATCCTTGTATTTGCTTTTGCATCTCATGTCCTTAGCTTTTATTAGTCAGCTAATGTTAAAATGATGTTGGACTGCATAACAGAACACCTCAAAACTTAATAGTTTTAATAATAATATATTTTTTTTATTCATGCATCTGTGGATCAGCTGAATAGATGTCGCATCAGTCTATAGGTTTGTGGACTGGCTGGGCATCTCTGTATTATATCCATATTCCTTCTAAAAGTTAAAAAAAAATTTTATAATGTTTCCAGGTTTGAGATATTCTTGACATATAACACTGTGTACATTTAGAGTGTACAACACATTAATTTGATACACTTATATATTGTAATATAATTGCCATGATAGTATTAGCATTACATAACATAATTGCCATTTGTTTCTTGAGGCAAAAACATTTAAGATCCACTCTTGTGGAAACCGGTTTGGCTCAGTGGATAGAGCATCGGCCTGAGAACTGGAAGGTTCCAGGTTCGATTCCGGTCAAGGGCATGTACCTTGGTTGCAGGCACATATCCAGTCGGGGGTGTGCAGGAGGCGGCTGATCAATGTCTCTCTCTCTCATCAATGTTTCTAACTCTCTAGCCTTCTCCCTTCCTCTCTGTAAAAAAAATCAATAACATATATTTAAAAATAAATAAATAAATAAGATCCATTCTCTTCAGCAACTTTTAAGTATATAATATAGTATTATTAACTATAATCACTATGTGGTACATAAGATATCCAGACCTTACTCATCATATAACTTAAAGTTTGTATTCTTTGATAAGATATCTCCTTGTTTCCCCTAACCTCAATGCCTGATAAGCATCATTTTAGTCTCTCCATCTATGAGTTTGGCTTTTTAAGATTCCACATGTAAGTGAGATTACATAGCATTTGTCTTTCTTTGTCTGACTCATTTAACAATGCCCTCAAGTTCCTTCCATATTGTCCTAAATGAAAGGATGAGCTCTTTCTCATGGCTGAATAATATTCCAGTATATAATTAACCTATATCTATGTCTATGTCTATGTCATCTCTATCTCTTTCTATTTGTGTCATCTATATATCTATCTATATCTATATCTATATCTATCTATCTATATCTATCTATATCTGTATCTATATCTATATCATCTATGTTCCATATTCTGAGACTTATTGGATGGAGAGGAAGTGGTTGTTATTCTTTTCATGGCAAGAGCAGAAGAACAAGTACTATTCAAGGCCCCACATAAGTCATGAGCACTATATCATATTGTTCAAAACAAGGCACATGGTAAATTCCAAAGTCAAGGGCAAAAAAATACACTCCTCTCACATAAGGCCATGAAAAGGATAAGGATGCATAATATACTACAGTGGCGTGAAGAATTAAGACTATAAATGTAATCAACCATAGTACTTGACAATATGTTTGCTGTTGAATGTTGTTGAATGAATGCATATGCATGAATAAATTTCAAAATTACAGGTGATTCAACAATGATATAATTTAATAAGTGGGGAAAGAGCAGGGCAGAGTGCCAACCTGAGCTCTAAGTTGTGCTACTGTCAGAGGCTGGTCACTGACTAATTAAGTAGAAGCCAAATGACATGACCCAGCCATGCCTGGTGGCACCATGAGATCCCAGAAAACTGCAGTGACTGTAATGATTCATTCCTTAATGCAGCCTTAAACTCTGGTATAAAAGCAGCTTTTTGTATGTTCTGAGAGAAACTGTTTATAAGGAAGAAAAAGAAAGAAGCAATTCCTCTTTCCTGTATAAATCCCTGACACTCAGACTAGGAAGAGATTCCTTTCTATTGTCCTTTTGTTCTTTAGTTTCCCCGAGAGCCTCCTTTCCCCCCTACACTCCCCGCCCATCACTTCCAAGAAAAATTCTCGCTGGGATTAGTTAGCAAAAATAATTCTTCTTTATAATAAAGAAAACCTGATATGTGCCTTAAACAAGCCTATCATTCTTTGCATTCTAAAATGGTTGTGAAGATTTCAGGTCAGTAAACACACTGTGAGCTTGGCTGAGGGATAAGCTCAGACAAGGGACAGTGTGTGGACAAGGTGACATGGCTGTGTGAGGCCTGGCTAGTTTGCATGTTTATAAGAAGACCAGGAGGACCCAGGAAGCAAGGAGTCGTGTCATAGTTGTGCGCACTTTTCAGAAAGCCCTTGTTTCAGGAGAAAGAAACCAGAGGGAGTGGAGAGATCTGAGAATCCAGGCAGAGCCAATCAGGAGGAAGCAGGCTGGGAAATCAGCTTGCAGAGAAAACAGTATCAAAGGCAGAGAGGGGAGCTGAGGAGGAATACAAAGCTTCCAGGCATCTGAGAGGCAGTGAGGGTTGGGAGGCAGGTGACAGCTTGGGCCAGAAGCCAAAGGCGGGCTACTTAGAAAAAAGCACTGTTTTTCCAGAGAATCAGAGGAGGTCGGAGGCTTTGACTTGGTGAGTGCAGAGGGCCTGGAGGAGACTCCACAGTCCCATCTAAGCCTCTCAGTGCCTGTAGTTTAGAAAAGAGACAGAGGATGGGGAAGGCTAGAATGCAGTGTGCCACTCTGAGTAGCCAGAGACAAAATGTGGTTTCCCCCCCACCCCCCTTTCCTGTACATTGTTCCTATGTCCATATGCACTGATACTCGTAAAAGTCATGACAAAGCGGAGAATGTAAAGCCAGAAAGGAAAGGTGAGGGGAAATTATAGGCACCCCAAACATCAGTTCCCTTCTCTTTCTTTTTACCTTCTTTCTTCCTTTCTTATTTGGCAATTTAAAAATAAGCATAGTACTACTTTGCTGTCCCTTGGGATTCTACGAAAAGTAGTTTATAAATTATTTGCAAAGCACTTGGAAAGGGTACAGCCCTTAATAACATTCCAAACCAGGCCAGGCACGGCAAATTTGCTCAGTGTTGTGGGAAATTTCTCCAGGTTTTCAAGTCCCAGTGAGAATGTGAGAAGCCCGGCACTTTTCCCTTTATGTGATCTTTAAGTCGGCATGTGCATAAATAAATAAAGGAAGGTTATTTGACTTTTCCCAGGCAGAGGAATAAGAATTTCACCTACACATAATTTTATACTCTTGCCACACATCTCTCTCCGTCTCTGTTTTTAAGGGTGTACTCTCAGTGGGAAAATAAAAACAAAAACAAAAAGCAAAAGGCAAAACAGCCTGAACAAATCTGTATAATAAATCTACTTATCTTTGCTTATGCTCATTTGTTAAAACAAATGAACAAAGAAAAAGGCAGGAAGAATGATTAGTAGCATCCATGTTCCAAAGGCATAAGTCTGTTCAGTGCTGTCCTGGCATCAGAGAGTTGGATCAAGGGTGGAGTCAGACTCTTGTCTTCACAGAGCTTATAGCTCAGTGGTAAAGATAGTAAATATAAATGTGATGCAGTGAAAAATACAAGAAAGTATGGCTTGGCACTGGCGTGTGTGTGTGTGTGTGTGTGTGTGTGTGTGTATGTGTGTGTGTAAGCAAATTTCTGACACAAGACAGAGATGTAACTATTAGCTATAGTAGCATAGAATGAAAGACAAGAGATTCTCATATCAGAAAAATCTTTCTAAGGACATTTCAGCTGCAATATTTGAAATATGGATGGCCTTCATTATAGAGATGGGGATATATGTGTTAGGTAACAATTTAAGCGGGCATGCCATACCAAAACAGAAATTGGTAAGATTTTATAAAGAACTCAGATAAGAGTAATATACAAATTAACCATCACTCTGCAACACCCAAAAGCCACGCCCACCAGCCAATAAGGAGTGGGTATGCAAATTAACCCAACCAAGATGGCTGCATCCACAGAGTGAACAGGAAGCTTGGGTTTCCCTGACAATGGAGGAAGCCAATCTTTCCACACTCCCTGGATGGCCTAGGCCTCTACTCAAGGCTACAAAATTTCAATTATAGAAGATAAATAAATCCCAGATACCAGGCCTCCCCTTGGATCTCCCGGGGGTGTGGCCATCCTGCAAACCACCATAGGCCCCTTGCCCAAGCTTTCCCATGACCAAAGGAACTACCACCCTGATCCAGAACACCCTTTCAGGGCAAATCAGTCAGTCCCTACCCGTGTACCAGGCCTCTATCCTCCTATATAATAAAAATGTAATATGCAAATTGACCATTACTCTGACACACAAGATGGCTGCCCCAATACGGTCAAAGATGGCTGCCCCCATGTGGACACAAGATGGCCGCCACAAGATGGCCAGAAGAAGAGGGCAGTTGGAAGGGACCAGGCCTGCAAGGGAGGGCAGTTGTGGGTGATCAGGTAAGCAGGGGAGGACAGTTGGGAGGGACCAGGCCTGCAAGGGAGGGTAGTTGAGGGTGATCAAGCCTGCAGGGGAGGGCAGTTAGGGGTGACCAGGCTGGCAGAGGAGGGAAGTTGGAGGCAACCGGGCCTGCAGGGATGGACAGATGTAGGGGACCCAGGCCTGCAGGGGAGAGCAGTTGGGGGAACCAGGCCTATAGGGGAGGGCAGTTGGGGCAAATAGGCTGGCAGGGGAGCAGTTAGGTATCAATCCAGCTGGCAGGGGATTGGTTAAGGGGTGCTCACATTGGCAGGCAGAAGCAGTTAGGGGCAATCAGGAAGGCAGGCAAGCAGTTGGGAGCCAGCAGTCCTGGACTGTGAGAGGGATGTCCGACTGCCCATTTAGGCCTGATCCTACCAGGAAAATTTTTGAATCTGTCTTGCCTGACTTCTTAAAATACCAATTGAGGAAAGATGGATTGATTTAAAGAGATTTAAACTAGACATTCCTCCTTACTTAAAATTTGTCAACTGCTCCAATACATGGAGATAAACAGTAATTAATAAATGTTAGAAATGATTTGCATCTCTCAGATGATTAGCAACTTTGAGCATGTTTTCATATGTCTCTTGGTCTTTCTTATATCCTCTTTCAAAAATTATCTATTTAGATTGTTTGCCCATTTTTTGATTGGGTTATTTATCTTCCTTTTGTTAAGTTGTATGAGTTCCCTGTAAATGTTGAAGATTAAACCCTTATCAGAGATAACATTGGTAAATATGTTCTTTCATGCAGTGGGCTTTCTTGTTTTGTTGTATGTTAGAATGACTATCATCAACAAATCAAATGGCAAGTGCTAGTGAGGATGAAGAGAAAAAAGAACCCTCATACACTGCTGGAGGGAATGCAGACTGGTGCAGCCACTGTGGAGAACAGTACAGAGTTTCGTCAAAAAACTAAAAATAGAACTTCAATTTGACCCAGTGGTCCTACTTCTAGGACTATATCCCAAGAAATTAGAAACACCAATCAGAAAGGATATATGCACCCCTACATTCCTAGCAGCATAATTTGTGCTGGCTAAGATTTGGAAACAGCCTAAGTGCCCATCAGTAGATGAGTGGATTAAAAAACTGTGGTACATCTACACAATGGAATGCTATGCTGCTGTGAAAAGGAAGGAACTCTTAATGTTTGCAACAGCATGAATGGGCCTAGAGAGCATTATGCTAAGTGAAATAAGTCAGTCAGAGAAATATAAATATAAATACCACATAATCTCACTCATTTGTGGAATATAATAAACAACATAAACTGATGAACAAAAACAGATCTAGAGACAGAGATACATTGATCAGATGCTCAAACCTCATAGGGAAGGCAGGGGAAGGCAAGGGGTAAAGGGGAGAGAGCAACCAAAGGACTTGTATGCATGCATATAGGCCTAACCAATTGACACAGACACCACGAGGGTAAGGGGATGAGTGGGAGGTTGGCATTAGGGGGCTAAGGACACGTATGTAATACCTTAATCAATAAAGAAAATAAAAAGTAAAAAAAAAAATGTTAAAAATGAAGCTTGAAGTAATTTTGGACCCAGTCTGTTGCCTTTCCAGCCTGTATTACTTACTTCATACATTGGTCTTGCCCATCTGCTTTCTCTGGCTCACATAAATGTCCTCTTCCATCAACATCCCCCATTTTTATGGCTATATCTTTGCCCTTTTGCCTGTGCAAGTTCTTATACCTGGGATGCTCTCCCTTCCCAGACTCAACTGAGTCTCACAAAATATTCTTCAAGGACCAGCTCAGACAACAACCTCTCTAGGAATCCCTTTCTGATGCTTTCTTACCATCTAATCTTCTGGGCAGAAGTAAACATGCTCTCTTCTGAGGTCCCCCAGAACTTTGAACACATTTCTATTATGTTCTTTTCAGATTGCTCTAGGCTTGTAAAATTAGTTATATACATCGTTTTGCCTACTCCCTAAATTGGTTTCTTTGAGGGCTGGCACCTGATATTTGGAGATTTATATTCCCAAAACATAGTATAGTGTCTGGCAGTTAGCTGGGATTTAATAAACAATAACAGAAGGAAAAATAAAGAATACATTTTAAAATGAGGCACTTTAGTCCAGAGAGGAAAAAAGAGAGACAGTCATCTCAGATTAGTATTCATACCAGTTTGGAAATTCATTTTCTATTTTAATCTTTCTTTCTGCTTTGAAACTTCAAGCAAGAAAAAAAACAAAAAACAAAAAAAAGAATCTTTTTAGGCCATAGGAATGGCAGAGTGGCTGTGACTGCCTTGATGTTTCTAGAAGAGATTTTGTAGGAATGTATCTGTAAAAATATGGCAGAAAGGGTATGGGAAGATGATGTTTCCATTATGTGAATATGAAATATAAATCTTGCGTTTCCAGCTTATATTACTTCATTCATTGGTCTTGCCCACCTGCTTTCCATGTATATTTGCATATGGGAAAATAAAAGCACAAAACCAATTTCAAACAAAATTTGCATCAACATTTAAAATACAAATTAGCCCTACCTGAATTGGCTGAGTAGCTAGAGCATCAGCCTGTGGACTGAAGGATCTTGGGTTTGATTCTAGTCAAGGGCATGTACCTTGGATGCAGACTTGATCCTAGGCCCCAGGTCCAGGTACATAACAATCAATGTGTCTCTCTCACATTGGTTTCTCTCTCATTCTCTCTCTCTCTCTCTCTCTTCCCTCCTCCCTTTCATTCTCTCTAAAAATCAATGGGAAAATATATTTAGGTGAGGATTAATAAAATAAAATAAAATAAAATAAAATACAAATTAATTTTAATTTACTCTAGAGCCATTTAGGTTATTTATTCTCTAGGTCTTTGCCTTCTTTACCTTTTCCCTCCAGTTGCTCACATTTTTATGATTTTAGTGTTTCTTATATATAAGACTATATGATACTAGAAATAAAAGGACATTTGAAATTAGTTAAGGGGGTTTTTATATTTTCTCAAGAGGATTTGGTCTGGACAAATATTTGGGACTTTAAATTTATTGGCTAAATATGATGACCATGATTTCATCACCTCTTTGGCAATAATTAGCTATAATTTAAATACTATTTATGTGCCATTTACTTACAAAATTTTACAGTTGAGTATTTTTCATTTCATACTGAATGTAGACTCAGGTATACTGGAAATAATGAAACTCTTGCTCTTTTTTTTTTTAATATATTTTATTGATTTTGTACAGAGAGGAAGGGAGAGAGACAGGAGTCAGAAACATCGATGAGAGAGAGTCATCGATCAGCTGCCTCTTGCACACCCCCTACTGGGGATATGCCCACAACCAAGGTACATGCCCTTGACCAGAATCGAACCCGGAACCCTTCAGTCCCCAAGCCGACGCTCAATCCATTGAGCCAAACTGGTTTTGGCACTCTTGCTCTTTTTTATTAAGTATTTAAATATATTTCAAATTTAATTCCTCGTGGGATACTGTATCCCCAGTAAGCAATAACATTGGGGACTCACTGTGGTTCTGGCTAACTCCCAGGATCATATACAGTGATTACATATTGGGATTTTGCAGGCAGCCTTCTAATCTTGCATCTGTTCTTGTAATTTATCATGCAGACGTCCATTTTCCCTGCAGACATGGGCCATTCATTTCAGGCTTCTACTGTTTCTGTGCCATGCTTCGGGAACAGGAATCTTGGTAAAAGCTAGACACCCCTGACCACCCAAAGCTACTTCCCCCTGGGCCTTGCTGCCCACCAGGATGCAGCCAGGAAGCCCCCCAGGCCCAACTGGTTCTGGCCTATAGACCTCTCTTGTCCACTTTTCTCGACACAGGAATCCCTTTATAGTTTGGCAGAATTCTTCCTCTTTTAAGTTTCTTGAGACATCCACTTCCTGTGTTAACTCTTTCCTTCCTGGGTCTTAGTTTTAGGAAACAGAAGCCAAGAATTATTTTGCAGAAAGCTGCTCTGCTGCTCTCCACTCCACCACACTCCTCATTGCAATAAGCAGATGCTCATCTATAATATTTGGATTAGAAAAAGGAAAACATGAAAATAGAGAGAAAAATTTATCTCAAAAACTATCCAGCTACAATAAAGAGTTGCTAAATGGAAAAATAAACTTATCTTGTTCTCAGAATCACTAATCAATTACAGACTCCACTATAATCTGCATTTCCCTGAAAGAAATACAACGATTTGGCTTCTATAAAAAATTAAGGAAACAAGAAACTGAAATTGTATCAATTTTATTACTTGCATTTCTTTAAAATACAACCAGTGATGTGTGAAATTATATAATTATTATATGAATATAATTTGTTAATTAACATTTCCACTACTAGCTAATTGGAAAGTTCTTGCTTGGCAAATTTTCATATTACTTTTTCTCCCTAAGACAATATATATCTCTCAAATGATCATGTTTTTGGTCAAAATTATGATACTTATCTTGGCAAATAGAGTTATGAACCTAATGATCCATTTTTCATTATAATTTCTCCCCTCTATCAGGAACATAGGGCTTTGAGGGAAGGTTTTTTAAATTTTTTTAAATTAAATTTATTAGGGTGACATTGGTTAATAAGATTATATAAGTATCAAGTGAACAATTCTATAATATATCATCTACATATTGCATTATATGTTCACTACCTAAAGTCAAGTATTTTATTTTATCCTCTTCTACCTCTTTCCAATCCCTCTTTTGATTATCTACCTGAACAATTTGAAAACATTTACTCACAAAGATATATGTACCCTATGTTCACTGCAGCATCATTCATGGTGATTAAGACATTGAAACAACTAAAGTGTCTTTTGATAGATGATTGGATAAAGAAGATATGATGCATATATACAATGAAATGCTATTCAGCCATAAGAAAAAAAGAAATATTGCCATTTCTAGTAACATGGATGGATCTTGAAAGCATTGTGCTATGTGAAATAAGTCAGACTGAAAAAGGAAACAATCATATGATTTACTCCTGTGGGATATAAAACAAAGTTATTTTTTAAAAGAAACAAAACGCAAGAGAATTTTGATACTTAAGAAAATAATCTTATATAATAAAAGACTAATATGCAAATCAACTGAACAGCGAATGAACAGTCACTATGATGCGTACTGATCACCAGAGGGCAGACGCTCGAAGCAGGAGCTGCCCCCTGGTGGTCAGTGCGCTCCCACAGGGGGAGTGCCCCTCAGCCAGAAGCGGGGCTCACAGCTGGCAAGCACAGGGGCCGTGGCAGGTGCCTCTCCCACCTCCATGGCAGTCAGACATTCCCCTGAGGGTTCTCACACTGTGAGAGGGCACAGGTTGGGCTGAGAGACCCCCCTCCCCCCCAAATTTTGTGCACCGGGCCAGGCCTCTAGTTATAATGAAAGTATCTGCCTTAAGATGAACTCAGAAGTGGAAGTTACCCCATCTCTTTATTGATAAGGAAACTAAGCATGGAGAAGGTTAAATAAAACATTTGGAGTCAAATAACTCTTTGATGGGAGAAAAGGGAAAAAAAACACAACACCCTTCTTACTAATATCGTTAACATTTAAAGGTTAACTTTTGTGTACTGTGTATTTTCTTTTAAAATTCATAATTCCCTAAATTATGCCTTATTTTAACCCCATTCCATATATAAATTAACTAAAAGTCAATGACTAAATAAAAAACTAGAAAGTAACATATGTCTCTGATTCCAAATTCTAGGTTATTTGCAGTGAACTACTGTATGAGTATTTTTCTAGATTATAGAGTTTTACCAGATTATGTGACTGTCCACTCAAATACTACTATATAAAATAAGGATCACTGCTCTAAATGATACCTACTTTGGTAACCTTATCTTCTACCACATCTACCACACACAGTTCTTCGTCTGGACACACAGGATGGATGGCAGGCTCTTGCATGACTCGAGATTATATATATATATTCATCAGCTGACCCACTCTGACTTTACCCTTTTCTGTTTCCATCAAGAAAATACCCAGAGTTCACCAAACTGCAGGATTAAAGATAGAATTTTCTAGATTGCCAGCCAGCCTAAGCCTTCTGACACTGACTGCAAGGAGTTAGGATCCAACTACAAAGCTGGAGGAAAGATTCCATGTACTAGTAACCCTCAATTCTTACATCAACTGTTAAGCTCAGAGATTTCCCAAATCTATTGCCAGTTTTGATAATTCATTTGGAAGACTTACAGAACTCACTGAACCCTATTATCTTCACAGTTATGACTCATTGCAGGGTAAGTTACCAAGGAGAAAAGTAGAATCCCAAATGTGAAGCTTTCATTGCCCTCAAGGTGTGTTATTCTCCAGACATGGATGTGAGATATGCACGAGAAGTATTACCAACCTAGAATGCTCACTCAAGCATCCGGTGTCCAGAATTCTTGTTTGCATGATCCTGTGATTGATTGCCCATGAAATGAACTCAGTTTTTAACCAACCCCACACTCTTAGAGGTTGGGGTGACATGTGACCCAAGGAGCCTACCATGAGTCATGAGTCTCTTTGTTAGCATAGTCTGCCAGATATTATCTGAATAACAAAGGCAAAGTAAGTTCTAAGAATTTAAGGCTACTTCCCAGGAGTCCGGGACAAAATCCAGACCTGTCCTTAGACAAGGCCAAAGTCTTAATCACACAAAAGATATCAGAATAGATGAGGTACTGACATTATCTGAGGGAGAGCTTTGAATCCTCTCTAATTTATTTTAGTAAGTGAGGCAGTCACAAGCCTCAGCATGTAAATATTATTAGTAACAAGTTCCATCCCATCTTACAAATGACTGCCACCCAGCATATGTGTGACTCTGCAATGAAGTGAGAGCTGTTGCTCCAGTCACTGGAACTCAGTGCACTTCCTTTCCTCTGCAGCAGTGGTCACATTGCAGTCCCTCATTAAAAGCACTCGCAACATGACACTCTACATAAGAAGATTCTATTTATTCTTACAGTTTTTAAGCTTTTTAAGAGGACATTTAATTTTCACCTTCCTTCTGAGGCCCTTCAAAACTTTCTCAGGCGGAATTGTCTTCTATGAGCTAGGCTAGGTGATACAACTATTGGCAAAGCATGATTCTCTTCTAAGAGGCAATCGGTCTTTTTTTCCAGGGAAATCTGTGAAAAATGTGAGAGTAAGGACTATTTCTCACTGATTTTTAACTCTGAGTCTCTACACTCAATCAGTATTTGTTAAAATGACCCATAATAATAAGCAGTCTTAATGTGGTATGCCATTAAATGACCATTATAGATTCTTGAAGGGCACGGTGACATGATGACAATGGAGTTTAGGGAAATTTATCTGACATAGTACACAAAATGAACTGGAGCAGAATGGTTCTAAAGGAAGGTCGACAAACTAGGAGGCTCTTGAGGACCTGGAATAGTAGTCCTGACAGGTGATATTGCAAAGGAAGACCTCTACATGACTTGTACAAATTGAGGAAGCTAATGTAGTAAATTAGTAACGTGAGTCAATCATTGCCCAAAGTCTGCCCTCCCTTGTAGACCCGGAATGTGGTAGCTTCTGTTTGATCAATAACTAGTCCTTGAAGAAGGGACATCTGTGAGTTGTTATTAGCCAACAGTCACAGCAGCTCTCAGACTATACTGTCCCTGGGATAGGAGCAGTGGCTGGTAAAGAAGGGTGGGTCACTAACAGCATTTTACTATCATCCTCCCCTTGAAACACTCAGATCCACTTTCTATTTATGTAAATTTATTCAATTCAGGCACAGCATCTTGAGGTTTTCTGGTTAGTCTCAATTTCTGGGAAAACTTATAAGAAGAGTTAATAGAAAAAAAACAAACAAACTATAGTTGTCATTGCACTATTGGTACTGAGTATGACTGATATTCATCATCTTCCTCATCCCTCCACTCTAGGTAGCTTGCCTATTAGGTTGATCTGAACCCTTAACTCTGAGTGGACTGAGTTCTGATTACCTTCTCAGATCATAATTGAACATGGGAATATCAACAAATGCTTTCCAATGGATGACTTATGTGTCAAATATAGTCCTTCTTGTACTTATTATATAATATCAGTCCTACATCCTCATGATGATCAGGAACTATTATGCCTCTCAGACATTTCTTTTTATTGATATTTTCTTACTGAATAATTGGCACAAGGAGCCCCAGGTGTTAAGATGGTATGTACATCATAAAGTGAAGTGGGAGTCTTACTGAGTTATTTTGTGGGAGCACTTCTCTCCCTGAGATGATGAGCTCTAGATCTGCTAGTCTCAAGTTGAAGATACTGGAAGCAAAGCCCTCTAAGTAGATTAGTGAAATGAATGATAAGCAGGACCAATACTACTCCTTGTTTCCTGAACCCATCCTATATAGTAAAAGGCTAATATGAAAATAGAACAAATGGCCGAACAACTGGTGACTATGATGTACACTGGCTACCAAGGGGCATGCATGGAACATGGCAGGCGTCAGCCGTGGCAGGATGGTGGAGCAGGTGAGTGGGGGTGCCAGACCAAGGTGGGTGCTGGTTGGTGTCATCTGGGTGAGCCTCTGGTGGTAACTGAAAATTCTTTGCTCCCATGTGCCAAGATCCCACCAGGCACTTGCACCTGCAGCTGGTGCTGAAGCGACTGCTCGCACCCACTGCTGGTGCCCAGCACTGGTCCTGATTGCTCAGCACCATCAGCCAGCCCTTATTGCCCCTGAGGGCTTCTCTACCTTCCCCTGCTTCTGAAGGGTTATCAGGGTAGCAGCTGCCTTTTATACTTGCTGTCTTCACCAGCACTGCTCACACCTGCTGTTGGCATTGGTCACAGTCGCTCAGCACTGTCAGTGGGTGAGGGTGGTGCTGTCAGCATGTGGGAGTGGTGGCAGCAGGAGAAGGGCTGCTGGCAGACAGGGGACCAGGGGCTGTTGTGGGAGGGGCCATGTGGGGATGCAGAAGATGGACCGAGACCTGCCCCTGTGCCTACTGCAGCCTTGAGGCCCACAGTTCCTTTCAAGATGCATGAATTTGTGCACTAGGCTCCTAGTATGTTTAAGTTTATGGTTTAAAATATAATGACCATTGGTTTAAAGTATATCTTGAAGAATACCACTTCATCCTTGTAGGGTGACATCTACAAGCTATGCCACAGATAAGCCTTAAGGAGACCATTCTAACACTTTGTCAGAATTGCAGGTTTTGAATGTTGTGTTATGTTTTTATAGGATCAGTGGGTCTCATAGAAATGTAAGTATTGCTATACTTTTATTTGACATAAAATGAGTTCCTCAGATTAAGACAGTGTTTTGAGAACTTCCATGTCAATTGCTTAGGTACTCGGTGAGTTCCTGGAAGGTGCTGGTTGTGGAAATCCAGGCAGGAAGAGAAACCCATGTCCAAATACATGTCCATAAAGAACATGATTGAACATTGCCATTTCTAGGATTTAAAGAACCTAATGTAGTCAACTTGCCACCAGATTTTTGGTTGGTACCATGCAGAGAATTCAGCACTGAATTCTGTTACTGGTGGGTTGGACATTTATGAGCAGCAGTAGCTGGATCAGCATTTGTGAGATGAAGCCTGGGCTCTTGAGTCTATGGGTAGTGTCTGTCTCTCTCACCATGCTTACTCTATTCATAAGCCCATCCTGGGAGTCCTGAGATGGTCAAGGAGAGAGGATGATTGACATCTAATAGCCAAATCACCCTGTGGTTCAGTTATTTCAGGCCTCTTTTTCAGTGGTTGTCTTTTGTGAACATTCATGTATGACACAAATATCCTAACATTTTTTAAAATTTTATACATAGGTTCAGTCAATTACTTATTTCCTTGAACTGCCTTTTCCTGACCAGCAAGCTAAGGCATTCACCTTCCATGGTCCTTACCAACAAGGAAGCCACTCAACATTGCCCATGAGACTAACATTGAAGACTTTCTGTTCACTCAAAGTAGATGAACAGATGGGTATCCCAAAGGTCTGTCCCTTGGGAGGATATTCCCTATTTGCTTTCATTTGGGGTTTTCTTGAGTAGGATCTTTAACAATAGCAATCTATTTTCTGCTGTACACATGTATCATGCCATTCACATTCCAAGCTCAGACTTTTTCCTTGTGTGTTTGAGTAAATGACCATAGACCTCTTTAAGAAAGGATGAAGAAAACACTTCTGAATCCATGCTTTAGTGTTGCAGGATCTTTTTAAAGACAAATCGGCTTCTCTTTTGGTTGATAGGAGTTTGGTCTTAGAACTGGTATAAATCTGGAAACTGTAGATTTCAGGCTTCTCCTCACTCATGCCTGATCCCTTTTGATAATATAGTAAGCAGTTCTCTTGTTGGTGGTTCATTTTTTGTTTGTTTGTTTTTTTGTTTCTAGAAATAGGTTCTATGAACCACCTCAATAGATTCTTAAAAGTCAGTAGCCCTGTACCCCTATACACCACTACCATTCTGGGGACTGTCCTTTTGGCCTTGCTTTCATTTAAAGTAATTCTGTTCTCTTTGCTTCCAACATAAGTGCCGCCATCTCTTTCTGGTATGCCAGAGTCTGTCATCTCTCTGGTACTAAGGAGGCCAGTTTTGTAACAGACTCTCCCATGATTGGGCCGTAACCTCCAAAAGGCAGTCACTATTGAGTTTTCAATGTGCCAATGCACCTCAACACAAGCACATTTTTTTTTTTTTTTACCACTCTGGCAAAATATTTTCTGGCATGAGGTGATGAATTTGGTGGCTGATAAAAACTAGTTATTTGAGAAATTCAATTGCATTTATTTAGCATCTTTCCAGAAAGGGAGAGGAAGAGATACCTTGTACAATCTACTTATTAGAAATGTTCTTTCTGTGATTGGAAAGGAATAATTCATGAGGCTTTTCCCATGACTTGAGAAAAAACTTTATAATAATATGCCATTTTATTTTCTCCTCTAAGTTTAGAGGGCATCCTTCTGATTATTAATTTAGTTTCCAGATACTTTGATAATTAAGGATAGTGACCAGAATAGCAGGCATGTGGTTCTATTTTCTGAAGCTCCTTGGCAACCTGACACATTCAGATTTCTGGGCCTGAGAAACTTGGTGCCAGCAGCAACAGGAAGCTACTCATTCAATGTAAGATAACACTGAGCTCTCCATCCTCAGTGATTAAGCAGAAGTGAAGAACCACTTGTTATGGGTGTAGAAGAGTAGATTTTTGCATTGGGTGCAAGGAAATGATGCCTTATAATCAGGGATTGCCTTAGGACTGGGGCTTATGATGTTCGACAGGATTAATTTCTAGAACTGTAAGAATTACAGCTAGTCTTTGTAAAATTGTATGCAACTGCTAAGTATTTTATCTTCTGTTGCTAAACATTCCATTTCCCCTGCAACCTCCCTCCATGGACTCCTGAGGTTCAAATTTGACACCCCCGCAGCCTCCTGAGATGTTGCATCTGCACTGTCTGTGGATAATGCTAAACTTAAGGGACTTTTAATTACGAGGGTCTGGAGCCCAGGTGCTCTCCCAGCACTGAAGGGAGGCTTACTGCCCTGATTTCTATTGGGAGGGGGTCTGTGCAAAATGGGAAGGGTGGCTGTGAAACTGAATATTTATTTGCTATGGGGATGCAAGCAGGTGGACAACAAAAATATCTTGAGAACATATTGAAATTATATAATGTCAAGAAATACAGCAGCACTTGGTGGCTAAGAAGTAATAGCAGAAAGGCTAGGACATAATTATCAGAGAAGATGCAAGAGTATCAGTGAGTGGAGAGGCAGTTGCTAAAAACAGGGTTGCTAGAGTCAAACAGGCCTTGATTCTATCCCAGAACCCATCATCAGTAGCTCTGCAAAGTTAGACAACATGGGTAACAGCTTTGAGCCTGCATCCTCATCTGTTAATGAGAAAAACACTTAATGTGTTAATGTGATGATTAAATTAGATCACACATACCTAAGCCTTGACACAGTGCTTAAGCACTTAAAGCAATAACTATATCATCAATGGTGCAAATAATCTATACTAATAAAAAGGTAATATGCTAATTAGATCAGGTAGACCAGACATCTTCCAGTCATCTGGTCCTCCTTCCAGACAAAGTCACAGTGGCAGAGGTGGTTAGGGGCGATCAGGCCAGCAAGGCAGGGCAGATAGGGGCAATCAGGCTGGCAGGCAGAGGTGGTTAGGGGCGATCTGGAAGTCAGGCAAAAAGGTTAGAGGCAGGCAGGCAGGCAGAGTGGTTAGGGCCAATCAGGCAGGCAGGAAGGCAGGTGAGCAGTTAGGAGCCAGTGGTCCCAGATTTCGAGAGGTATGTCCGACTGCTGGTTTAGGTCCAATCCCACACTGCCAGTTGTGCATCCTCCCTGAAAGGTCCCGGATTGGAGAGGCTGAGGGACTCCCCCTACCCCCTGTGAATGAATTTTGTGCACAGGGACTCTAGTAATAATGATAATATCCACAAGTAAAATAATTACAAAGCCTTGCAAATACCAATCACTTCTAAATGTCAGGGTCTGATTGCACTTCTTTTTGTGTAAATATCAATAGGTGATCTATTAGGTTTATTGTTGTTATTTATAATTTATGCCATCTGTTTACAGATCTACCCCACTAGCACTTTTACTTTTAAATAGGAAATATTATATATATTTACCCACATAGTTATATATATTTATATAGTACTAGAAGCCTAGTGCATGAAATTTATGCATGGAGAGGGAGAGAAGGGGTCCCTTAGCCTGTCCTTCACTCTCTCCAATCCAGGACTTCTTGGGGATATCTGACTGCAGGGATCGGGCCTAAACTGGCAGTTGGACATTGCTCTCAAAGTCTGGGACCACTGACTCCTAACTGCTCACCTACCTCTCTGCCTAATCACCCCTAACCACTCTACTTGCCTGCCTGATCACTCCTAACCCTTCTGCCGGCCTGCCTGATCACCCTCTAACCGCTCTGTCCTGCCTGCCTAATCGCTCCTAACCGCTTCTGCCTTGGCCCCCACCACTATGGCTTTGTCCAGAAGGATGTCTGGAAGGACCGAAAGACATCCAGTCTATCCTATCTAATTAGCATATTACCATTTTATTACTGTAGATATCTATCTACATGAAATATAAATATATATGCTATATGACATGATGTGATATGTTATTTATGTAATATCACATACATATCAAGTCATATAGCACATACATGTATATTTCACATATATATAGATATAGATATATACTACAGAAATATATATTGTTAAATTAGTAAAAAATAATGACATGAGCTTTATTGGTGGGAGTCTGGCTGCCCTTGGCCCCAGGAGATATTTGCAACCTGACCATAACCTAGAATATGGGAACATATAAAAACCATAATCTGAGGCAGAGTCCCTGTTTTAGAAGAAGGAGAAAATCACAGATACAATGTAAACAGCACTCCTTTCTGATGGTCATGTAGCATTTTCTTAAATTCCAGTATTAGCAGAGAATTTCCAGCTTTGTGGAGCAGTTGTTTCATTCTTCACTGATTTTAGTTTCTGGAAGGTTTCCTATCATGTTTAAATCTGCAAACCCTAACTCCCTCCTTTCCCTGCATGTCACTTCCTAGTCCTGCTTTCTGTTGCAGCAACTCAGAAAAAGTGTTCTCTCTTCCACTTACACGGTGGATATTTTGTATCTTTCCTTGGCTGCCCAATATTTGAACACCTTCAGTATTTAGAGCTCTCACCCATTTAGTGAATCTTGTGGGGAGAGAGGCAAAGGCAGAAACATGTATTCTCAGTCTCCCTTAGCTCAACTTTAAATCTGCTGCTAGTGACTGAAGGGAAGACAGACCTCAGATAATGCCCTGGAGCAGCAAGCTGGGGGGAGAGCTTGCAGGTGTGTGTTCCTAGGTCAGCGGTCAGCAGAGCAGCAATGATGTCCGGGGTGCAGAGCCAGGGTGATGGCAGTGCAAGCCGTGAGGTCACACCTGCAGTGGGTGGCAACAGTGGGTGCTCACTGGACTGGTTTTGTGGCATGATTTAGAGTGGGATCCTGGCTGCTAACGAGCCTTCCTTGTTCCTGCCCTTTTTCCAAGCCTGGTTCTCCAGCGTTGCGATTGATTTTGTGAGCTACTCTGTAATTGACTTGTCCGCTTAAACTATTCAAAATCCATTTCTGTTGCTTCCACCCAGCAACCCTGGCTGATACAGCATGGGTTGCTGGGTGGACAGCCATTCAAATAGTTAGAGCTAGCTGCTGTGTCTTCCATGGTTCACTGCTCACTAGTCTCAAAAGATACAGGCAGTTAACATGTAATAAAAGTAACTTAGGCGTCTCAGAAAAATTTTGTTACTATTGAATAGTGCTAAAAGATCTGGTTAATTTTATATAAACTTAAATGTGTTGTTAGTTACTAGATTTATTTATTTATGTAATTTAGTAAATTATATGCAAATATGAATGTAGCATGCAGGAAAATTTATGCCTAAAGGGCAAATCTGCATGTTAAGAGAATATCTCAGAAGAGAAGATAGCTGATTTTTTTCAAATCTTTATTTTCATTGTTTTTTTGTTTGTTTGTTTTGTTTTTGTTTTGTTTTGTTTTGTTTTGTTTTGGAGAGAGAAGAGAAAGGAGAGAGAGACATCCATCTACTGCTTCCTGCACTGCAGGCACTCGACTGAGGCCAGGATTGAACCTGCAACCTAGGTTGTGCCCTGACCAGGAGTCAAACCTGCAACCTTTCAGTGTATGGGATGATGCTCAAACCAACTGAGCTTCAGCGGCCAGGAGATATAAGTGGGTTTTTATTTTTGAAGTTAAAAATATGGTTTATTTTATGACAGAATAAAACTTATTCATTGTAGTAATACTAGAAATTATAGTTAAAGCTTGCATTTTTTTTTAATTCCTGGATTAAAAAATGATGACTTGCTACACATACTATTTTTATACTTTGCCTCGTCCATATTAATAATGTGTTGTAAATGTTTTCTTATATTGAAAACATTATCTAGTGGTATGCTCTACCTTGTTTTCAAGATCAGTTGTCAATTCTTCACTCTTATTCCAGGGTCAGCCTATCTAAGATAAATTTGATTCATTCATCACATGGAGCCATGGATCTTAGCGCAAGTGATTGAACCATCTTTCCTACAGCTTACTTTAGTCTCTGGCTTGAGAATTCCTTATACTGGGGTCTTTCTGAGACTGGAGAAATGTGAAAACTTAAATTTCCACATAGTGGCATATTTTTAAGGACTTTAGACATTATTTAAAAAAATGACAGAGTCCCATAGTTTGGAAAATTTGATGTAACTTTTTTAATTTGGGGTTTACAAAATCAGTCCCAAGGAGCCTTACAAAGTTTTTATGAATATAATATCTAAACATATTTGACTCAATATATGTTCTGTACATGTTCAATTATACTGCAACTATACTGCATTAGCAACATATGCTTTGATTAATTTCAAAGCAATTCTTATGATACCATATATGAATTGAAATGAGGTAAAAAATAGTATAGAGCCAACCAAAATCATCTTTGTGTGAGAGGGATAAGGTATCAATGAATTTTAAAAGTCAACTTTTATCCACATTAATAGGCTAAATCTCAACTGTCAATATTTTTTATCTCTCCCAGACTATTCATACCTATTTTTAATAATATGTTTTTTTAAAACTATTATTATCTGCATTCTCAGAAATATATGTAAATTGTGTAGGAGTTTTTATAAACACAAGTAACATCTGGAGCTGTAAGTTGAAATGAACTATATATACAGATGCTAAAGTTATGGAGAATTTATAAAATTGTTTTTGAAATAGTTATAAAAATCTCTTATATAATATCATTTAGACTTTGAATAAATCATTTCTATTTTTGTAATGCACACATATCATTTATTATCTGAAAATAAGTTATCGTTGTTGATAAAAATCAGAGTACAGTGTGGTCAGTATCTATAGAAACAAAGTGTAAAGTAAATTTGAAAGCAATGTTGGAATGACCAAAGCTGTGCTGCTTAATGCAAGGCCATGTTTGGAAGCAAGCCATATTTTGAAAGCTGTATTCTGAAGCCCTATTTTTATGGAAAGCCACACTTTGACAAATACTAAAGCATCATTCTGCATTTTGTCTTACTAACAGCAGTGATAGCCAGGGCAGCAAACAAGGGAATATATAAGAGAGATGTTGAAAATAAATGAAAAGCTTTCCCTCACAATGAAACCTCGCCTTTTAGGAACCATGCTAATATCTCAAATAGTTTTATTCTAGTAGTTTGGCTTTAGGTTTCCATTTCTTCCAAGAGAGATTCTTTTGACCTAAGTACTATTTGCAGAAATACTTACAGGGCTCTGCCATATATGTCACTGCTTTAAAATAATGCTTGCCATATGATACTTATCTCCAAGTTATTGCTAAGGTCCATCTCTTTCACTTCAGCAATTGTGTGGGTAGGTAGTGAGAGGATTCTATTTCTAATTTTAGAGGTGTGACAAGTTAGGAGAGAGAAAATTTTAATTGATTTGCCGAAGGTAAGAAAGCAAGTCAAAGGCAGGACTTGTCCCAGTGCTCCAATTTTCTGAAATCAGCTCAGTGTTCTTAATCATATATATGTATTAATCAATTAATATTTTTTATATTTTTATTGACTTCAGAGAGGAAGGAAGAGGGAGAGAGAGATAGAAACATCGATGATAAGAGAGAATCATTGATTGACTGCCTCCTGCATGCCCCCTACTGAGGCTCGAGCCCATAACCCGGGCATGTGCCCTTGACCATAGTCAAACCCTTTTGTCTGCAGCCCTTCTATCCACTGAGTCAAACTGGCTAGGGCGATCAATTAATATTTTACTCCTCTATTTGGTATTATTCACTCTGGCTTTGAAATCAGACAAGTAAGCAGAGAAATAACACAGGTGATATGAAAAAAAAAAACCAACATTTTTTAAAAGTAGAGAACCTACTTTCTGAGTTAGGTAGGTGAAAGAAGTCACTGTCATGTATTTGATTTACAAACATGAGTACCCTACCATCCAGCAACTGAAATATAAACATTGGCCAATGTGCTCAAGATCCTATTCCAGCATTATGGCCAACAAGGTACTGGAGGTTCAACAGTTTTAATGTCATATTTAATGGCCTTTGATAAGTCCCATAGCATTGTCTTCCCTGTCCCTAACTCTTTCCCAAAAAATTTCCGTCATTTGCTCAGTTCACTTTTAAAATTCCTCTCTTTTAGGAATAATGATTTGTCTCCCATAATTAGTTATGACTTTAATAGAAATAGTCCTGTTGAAGTTGGCACATCATATGCTATGGAAAAAATGGTTATTAGAGGTGTGTCTCCAAAATCCAGGGTTTGATGCATTGCAGTGGGGAAACTGGAGATATATTAAGCAAAAATGGGGGAGACGGAAGAAAGAGAGAACTTGGAGGTACTGAAGAATAGCTTTCCATTTTCAGAGCCCTGCTTGCTCACTTTCACTAGAATGAGGAATGTAAGTACAGTGACTGTGGATTCAGGTGAAGATGAAAAATGCAGTTTCAACTGATCAAAGCCTGTTTCCTGGCTAGGATTCTGGGAGGCCCTGGAAGAGGAACAATGAATGTGTATTCAGGCCTTGAATCTCAATATAGCTTTAGAACTGCAAGTGAGTGATTTTCAGTGCAGTATCCCCCCTTATTTGTGGTTTCACTTTCTGTGGATTCAGTTACCTGAGGTTAACTGGGGTCTAAAAATATTAAATGGAAAGTTCCAGAAATAAATAATCTGTAAGATTTAAATTGGGTGCTGTTTTGAGTATCATGATGAAATCCCACACACCCCCAGCTCTGTTTCTCTCAGGAAGTAAATTATCCTTTTGTTCTGTATATCCTCCTATCAGTCCCTTTACCTCCTCAGTTATCATATTGACTGATGCAATATCACAATGCCTGTGTTGTCCACCTCACTTCATCTCACATGTGGACAAAAAGGGTGAGTACAGCACAATAAGAGTGAGAGACTACATTCACATTACTTGAATTGCAGTGAATTATTATAACTGTTCTATCTTATTATTAGTTATTTTTGTTAAGTTTTGATTGTGCCTAATTTATAAATTAAATTTATTATAGGTGTGCATATATAGGAAAAAACATTGTATATACTGGGTCTGGTACTATGTGTGATTTCAGGCATCTACCGGGCATCTTGGAACATATCCCCTGCAGATGAGGGGGGACTCTTTTACTTCTGCAGAAGTCATTTCACTAGTTTCTAATGAAATGGCTTGGCAAGAAAAATCAAACTGTGTTCTTTTCATGTTGAGCTTCATACGATGGCCCCCACACTGTCACCCTGGTCCATATTTTCCAAGGTGCTCTTTTTACTCCATGTAATTATTGCTAGCCGTAGCCATGATTTTCTGTTTTCTTGGATGTACTATTCATACTCCTCTTAGGCTCACAGAACCTAGTATATTCAACCATGTCAATGTTGCCACCTCTCTTTACCATCCTCACTTTTTGGTAAGACACAGAAATTTCACTTTTGCAGTATACTCCTCCCAGTCATTAATTAAAAGGTTAAATAGCCCTGGATGGTTTTTCCCAGTGGTTAGAATGTTGTCCCTAGGAAGATTTGATTCCCAGTCAAGGGCATGTACCTTAGTTGCAGGCTCCATCCTAGGCCTTGTGTGAGAGGCAACCAATTGATGTGTCTCTCTCACATCAACGTTTCTCTCTCTCTACCTCTTCCCTTCCCTCCATTCTCTCTAGAACAATCAATAGAAAACATAGCCTCAGGCGAGGAATAAAAAAACAGGTTAAACAAAAGCTCATGTATTTCTGAAATTTACTAATACTTTCTTTGAGGGAGGAGGTGCTTTTTAACTTTTTTACTCTTTATTGATTAAAGTATAACATCAGTCCTTTTTCCCTTTGACCTCTCCCTGGCCATTCCCACCCCACCAGTGAACACTTTTAATATCTGTTTTCAAAACTACCCAGCTCTCCACTCACTATGTCCCATTTTCTACTTTTGCCTTTTTCAATTAAATACAAGAAATTAGATTCCATAATAAATAGTTAGTGAGGAAAGATAGGATAGAAAAAATATAAAAATGTGAAATGAGAGACTAATCTGGTCATATCACTTTGCAGTTACTGTGTTGCCTGTCCTCTAAGTTTTTGTAATACACGCTTTATATTTACAACTTCCTTTCTCACTTTGCCTTCACTTGGTTTATTTCAATTGTTTTTCTCTATGCCCCACCCTCACCTCCCACAGCCCATGGCTGTGTGATGTCCTTCCTTAAATGGTTCTGGACACTCTGGACTATGCACCATGTTAGCCCCTGTCACAATATTAATGCTGTCATTATACTGGGGATTATTTGAGAACAGTAATAATGTGTTTGCATGTTCTTATTGTTAAATCTTACAGTCTGCTCTCAGAAATCCAATAAACATTTGCAAGCAAGAAGGAAGGAAGGAAGGAAGGCAGACCAAGGGGAAGGAAGGAAAAGAGGAGGAAGGGTAGAAGAAAAGAAAATGCAGTTTTTAAGAGATTAATGAACATTAAGTAATGGCATTTGTCCTTCAGGTTTTAACTCCACAGTTCTGTGCCTCTCCATATTATCTTATTGGTTCATAGAAACACAGCTGGAGGCTGGTGGATAAAGCAGTTGCCTAGTCTAAACACACCCACAGAAAGTAAAACATTTTTATTTTTGTGTTAAAAGTAACTTGGTGACATACCTGGTTTTATTTGCAGATATTGTGCTTTCATTGACATCGAGGCAGACCCTCCACCAGCAAAGATTATGACTCACGGAAAGCTCAGATGATGTTTAGCATTTTTTAATTTTTTTAGCAATAAAGTATTTTAAATTAAGATATGTACATTGTGCAGACATAAAGATATTGCACACTGAATAGATTATAGCACAGTGTGCACGTGACTTTTATACACACTGGGAAACCAAAAAGAATTATGTGACTTGACTTATTGCAAGGTTCACTTTGCTGCGATGCTTGGTTTTCTGCAGTGGTCTGGAGCCAAACCCATGATATCTCCAAGGTGTGCTTGCAATTGCTAAGACAATGATGATAAGGCATGAGGTGGATCAGTGTGACATCCTGATCCTGAGACAGAGAGAAAGGCTGGCCCTCCAAACACCTCCCTTGCTGTAGTGTTGTACACAAGCACATGTTTAATAATCTCCTTTTAATGGTGATGGTGATGATGACCAATGGGCAATAATTCCCACACCTTTTTCTTTCCATTTCACATACACACATTCCCTAAAGTCTAGGGGCAGTTTGGATTAACTCTTATACTACCTCATTTAATGTAGATTATAGATGAGACTCTCTCAAGAAAATTGGAAGCAGTAAGTGGCTTCCATTTTTTACGCGTGTGGAATAGCTCATAAATGCCCCATTTCTGTGAAAATGCCAATTATTTGTGATTATCATGCTAATATGAACTCTTCACCAGATTGTGTATTTCTATGAATTTCAAAATGAGTATCAGTACTATCTGCTTTGTAACCATGACTCAGATGATATGTGGCTTGATATCAGAGAGGAAGGGAGAGGAAGAGAGAGACAGAAACATCAATGATGACAGAGAATAATTCATCAGTTGCCTCCTGCACACCCCCTACTGGGGATCTAGCCTGCAACCCCAGTCTGTGCCCTGACTACCTTGATCGCCTCTTCATAGTTGGATGCTGACGATTGGTGGCTAGATTTCTAAAGATCCCACGGATTTCTTATAAACACCTAGGCCCAGCACAGCTCCCAGCTCCATTCTTCAACCTCCCAACCATGTGATCAAGAAAACTGCTGAAGGCATTTCCTGTTTCCTTGTATGCTTCTTTCCGATTTCCAGGACATACTTCATCTGGGTCTTGTGCCCTGTCAACTTCTCATAGTTCTAATTGCCCCACTATCTGCTCTTGTGCTATCATGGCATCCTTTTTTTTTTATTGATTTTTTTACAGAGAGGAAAGGAGAGGAGGAGAGGGATAGAGAGCTAGAAAACATCGATGAGCGAGAATCATCCACCAGCTGCCTCTTGCTCACAACCGCCCCCGCCCTCCCGCCCTCCCCCCCTCCCCCCCTGGGGATGTGCCCGCAACCAATGTACTTGCCCTTGACCAGAATCGAACCTGGGACCTTTCAGTGTGCAGGCCGACGCTCTATCCACTGAACCTAACTGGTTTCGGCCGATCATGACATCTTTTTAACGTCCTACTTTTCCCCTGAAGAAGGTGCATCCAAGTTTCCGGGCTGTGACCTCCAGCTTCTTTCATAAACACGCAGGCACAGACTCCATCCAGGCCCTCGGCCAGGGCCGCCTCATCTGTCACCCTCTTCCCTCTCCTCCCCTAATGGCCTGGCGGAGGCCTCGTTCGGTTGTGTGTTTTTAATATCCTAAAGGACGCTTGTCTCCCGATTTGGTCATTCTTTGCCTTCTTTTTCTCCCCCCGAATCCTTTTAGAGTTCCCTTCCAAGGAGAGTGGGTTTGATTTTCCATTCTTTCAAAAATGTTGGATCTGGGAACAGGGAGGAGGGGGAGCGTTTCTTTGCGGCATCCTTTTAGAAATTACTTTCCCACTTGGATCTTGTCAAAAGCTAAACAAAGGTACCACTTATTAGCGGGACTGGCCTTCTGGGCGAAGCTGTGTTTTTAAAAACCACTCCCCTGCTCGCTACCTCTGACCTTCAGTCAGCGGCTTGTCTCCTCTGTCTGAACTATATTTTATTTTCTGTCTTCCTACACGCCCGTGTTGTCTACAAACACCTCTAGCTTCTCTTTGGGATGGGACCATATGCTTAATGAGATTTCATCGCTGCTTTCCATGGTCTCTCCTCCCTCAGAGCCCTGAGTACGATCTAATCCTACACCCTGCGCTCTCCCCCCGTTTGCGGGAGGATGGGTGGGTGCAGCCATGCAGTGAGGGCAGCATTGCTCTTTGCAGGGGTCCTGCCTGGGTGCAGGTAAGGAGCCTCGCCCGCTGCCTGCCTGCCCTTCTATAGTGCATTTCTGCCTGAAACGCCCCCAACACTGCTGCTACCGCATTTTTAACCTGTTTATGGGACATAACTCCTGTCCCTCATCTCAGCTGCTGTCGGAAACCGTATCAGCAAATGTTCCCCGCCAGCAACGCGGCGGACCTTTTCCTTCCTGTCCCATCCCACACATGTGGGACCTCCCCGCGAGCGGCCACGAAAAGGTGTATAAAACCCCAGGGATCCGTGTGCACGCGGCCACGAGGCCCCGTTTGCACAATCGAGGCCCCGTTTGCACAATCCCAGGCCGTGTCGGGCGGGTGAGCCGTTGCACGCGGCCGCCCGGACCTTATCCGCAAACACGCACCCCTCGCGCGGGGCGGGTGACCTTTGGAAATGGCCGCATGTTAAAAAAAAAAAAAAAAAAAAAAAAAAAAAAAAAGATAAAAAGAAAGAAAGAAAAGAAAGAAAAGAAAAAAAAGAAGAAGAAGCAGAGCCCAGCGTCTAAAAGGACGCTTTGGACATCCAGGAGCAGTCTCTGGATTGTTTGCTGCCGCCGCTTCTAGGCAACGGGCAGGAGATGTTTACAATCCGGGCTCGCCCCCGCCCCCACCGCCGGGAGCTTTTCATCGGCGGCTGCGGCGAAGCTGCTGGATCCGCCAGGCCGGCCCGCCGCCCCTCCTCCACCGCCTCCCGCTCCGGCCCCGGCGCCCCTCCTCCACCGCCTCCCGCTCCGGCCCGGCCGCGGGCCTCCCAGCTAATCACCCCCGGTGCCACCATGCTCGTTTGTGGGAGCGAATGTCAGGTTCCAGGAGGACAGTGCTGCAGGGAGAGGAGAAGATTTGATTTCTCGTTTTTTACCTGTGAGAGAAGCAGCATCAGGAGGAAGGTGCCTCCTTTGTCCTTGATGCTGGACTCCAATGTCACTCCCCTTCTGCTGCCTCAGGGCAGCCCAGGGAAGAGGGCGGTCAAATCCCCCAGCCCAGAGGAGAACTCAGAATAGGGACCCTTGACCCCAGTTTCACACACAAAAAAAGTTTTTTCTCGAAGGGTATGCTCAGGTTTTCCAAAAGGATAAACAAACGGAAAGAAATGTGATTTTAAGTTCCTTTAAAAAAACAAAACAAAAAAACAAAAAAAAACATGCAACCTACATCTGTTTGAGTAAAGGAGATTGGACAATTTAACTCAAAATCCAGCAATAATAGAAAGTCACATTCTGAAGGTAACTGAATCCTGACCTCAGGAAATCAGCTTTATTTTCATTTTTCTTTCAGCTTGAGGGAAGCAAGAAGATATTTGGAAAAGAAAGACATGCATGACAGAATTGGGGAAAGAAATATTGACGTCTGGGGCTCTCAAGCCCTGGTTACTATTGTAGTTGCCAGGAAACCTCCTCCACCTGGTTTTGATACCACAGGGCTGGCTGCGGCTGGCCAAGTAGAAGAACGCTGAATTTCGAACATGTCAGCTGGACAGAGGCTGGGGAACAATCTTCCAGCATTGTACAATAGCCTCCAATTCTTCAGCCAAGGGGAGGGTAGGCTGGATCATCTCTCAGGGCCCTTGCCTTCCCACATTCACTGATTAGCAATTCCCTAGCATGTGGTGGATATTCTAATAGAGCCGTCTTCTGGTCTGCTCCTTATGAATCCAGACACTAGGACTGGCGCCTGTGTTCCCATCCTGCACTATTGCTTCTCAAGCAGGTAAATGCTCTTCTGTGCTTCAGTTTCTTCATTGCTAAAGTGGGGGCCATATCCCATAGGACTGTAATAATGATTTAATGAGACGGTAGGCATAACACACTGTCAGGAAGATGGTAAGTGCTCAAGAAATGTTGGCTATTCTAATTAATATCCTTTTTGATGAATAAAAGTAAAGAAGAATTGGTGATTAAAATGCATCTTCATGCTATTTGCTATCATAGCATCACCAACAAAATTTGGTTAGCATTCAATATTCCTGGGCCTGACATTTTCCAAATTCTGTCAAAATTCAACCTAAACCTTATATTAAAAAAAAAATCGCAGAGAGCTTAAAGACATCTATGTTCTTTAATGAGGTCAAGTTGGCACATTTACCATTTATATGCTTATGAATCCTTGTTTCCTTCAAACTCTTCAAAGAATGTTAATAACTAACACTTGCAGGGTATAAAATGCTTTAATGAATATAGTGTTTGATCCTCCACCCAGCTCTTAAACTGTATGGTGATTATTTCCAGTTTACAGAATAGGGATTAGGCTCACAGGGGTTCAATGACTTTTCTGATTTTTACAGCTATCAAGTGATGAAGCTGAAGACTTACAAGTCTTATGATTTTTAAATTCTATGCTTTTCTCACTATGTACTTGTGTTTCTGCTATGGATATGGGGCACTGAGTGGGGCGGTAGACTGAAAAGATGAAGAGAATGAATGAGGAGGCAAGAGAGAGAAAGAAGGAAATAAGAGTGCAAAAGATTAAGTTATTTATATTTCTATCCTGCAGAGAAAGGAATATGATGCTAAGAGGAAACCACCACAGCCCCTAATATCTATGAAGTGTTTAGCATCAAGACTTAATTTCATTTGATGACACATAAGGAAAAGGCATGACCTTAATTTCTTGCCTTTTACTCCCCAAAGCGGGTACAAATATAAGTCTCTTATCTTTTCTGTTTATCTGAATTTCTCTTATATTTTAAAACTTTATTACACAATTCAGGCAAAGCTTTATAAGGAGAATAAAGCAATAGTTTGGCTCAAAATAAAAACCTATTTGGTTAAGGCCATCGATCATACAGAGTATGTAACACCTGTATTTCAAAGCCAACCAGGATACCATTTCTTTTTAATTTAGAAGTGTTGACTTCAATCTAAAGATTTTGTTTGACCTGGACCCTTGTTACCTTAGAGATCAGCTGTCTTAATTTGCACCCTTATAGCAACTGAGAGCTACAAGAAGCTTTTGGTCATAATTTTTAACTGCCAGTGTGTGTGTGTCTGTGTGTGAGAGAGAGAGAGAGAGAGAGAGAGAGAGAGAGAGAGAGAGAGAGAGAGGAGAGAGAGAGAGAGAGACGGAGACAGAGAGAGAGAGAGAGAGAGAGAGAGAGAGAGAGAGAGAGAGAGAGAGAGAGAGAGAGGGAGAGAGAGGGAGAGAGAAGATGAGATTTCAGGAGAAGAGATGGGTTAAAATTTGGTCCATCACTCTGCTTGTGATGGGCCAAGGTATAGGGATTTTAGATGATGTCTAACCTCACCAGGAAAGGAAACTCAGCAAAATCTAGTTTAAATGTCCTATTTTGGAAATGAGTGAGATTTTTCTCCCCTCTGATTTTTGAAGTACCATTAGATTTTTCTCTCTTAAGCATATTGCTTAATATGATACTGACAAAGAGTGAGTAAACATTTCCTCATTAAGACAAAAGTTATGAGATAGAGAGTTGACAATGCTGGGGTTAAGGGAAAGTAATATCTAGCAGGGACACCAATTGGCTTAGCAGAAAAGAACCAAGTGTGAAGCCTTAAAACCAGTGATGTGATGAGAACTGAGTAGGACCAGATGATGAAGGACCACAGGAATCACGAAAACAGACTTAGGAGGCATTATGAGGGACTTAGGGTAATTTTTAAAGAACATGTATTTTTCTGTGTGTGTGACTTGATGTTTATTGCATTGCATACGTCTAGTATTTACTGATATTATTTTATACTTGAGGCCTGGTGCATGAAATTTGTGCATGGGGGGTGTGGGTGTCCTCAGCTCAGCCTACATTCTCTCCAATCTGGGACCCCTCGAAGGATGCCTGACTGCCCATTTAGGCCTGATTCCCACCTTCTAGGATCAGACCTAAACAGGCAGGACTCACAATCCAGGACTGCTGGTTCCCAACTGCTTGCCTGCCTGCCTGATTGCCCCTAACCTCTTCTGCCTGCCAGCCTGATCACCCCCTAACCACTCCATTGCCAGCCTGATTGATGTCTAACTGCTCCTCTGCCAGCCCAATTGCCCCTAACTGCCCTCCCTTGCCAGTCTGGTTGCCCTTAACTGGCCTCCCCTACTGGCCTGATCACCCATAATTGCCCTCTTGTGGCAGCCATCTTGTGTCCACATGGGGGTGGTCATCTTGTATCAGAATGATGGTCAATTTGCATATGACCTCTTTATTATATAGGATATAGGATTAATTGGGCAACTTTATAGCAAGTTGTCAATAAGAACATGCACTTTGCATGCAGAGCAGTAGAAGGACATTATTTCCCCAGTTGGTAGAATGAATCAATTGTTATCCTGCTAAAAAAAAAAAAAACTTTCTTCTATGTGGACAGGATGTTTCTGCTTATAAGGTCATAGCACATTTATATCCAATTTTTAGAAACCAAGCCAGTGACATCCCTGCACTGGTTGAAAACCAGAGGCTTATTCTCTAAGGAATCTGTACCAAAGAAACACAAAGCTGGAGGTAGAGAGCCATGCTGAAAACAGGTGATAAAGTGAGAATCACCATTCTGAATGGTGACCGTACTTGAATCTAAGAAGAGGAGCAGCCAGGCCATATATCTCAGGTAGAAAGGTAAATCATTCCTCTTGGTAGAAGACATCCTTGAAGTAGTGAGCATGTCAGGTCCTCTGTACAATGGTCCAGCCTGGTCATCTTACGCTGCAGAGATCCAATAACCAAGCCCAGTCTATGGATGCAGAACATGCAGCCAGCTTCTTAGCATTCCAACTAAAATATGAGTTTAATTGGAATGCTAAGCACCCCAGAAATATGAAGGAAAAAAGTCCCAAAACATCTATCACTATCTTGCCAAAACCGGTTTGGCTCAGTGGTAGAGCGTCAGTCTAAGGACTGAAAGGTCCCGGGTTCAATTCCGGTCAAGGGCATGTACGTTGGTTGCGGGCACATCCCCGGTAGGGGGTGTGCAAGAGGCAGCTGGTTGATGTTTCTCTCTCATCGACGTTTCTAGCTCTCTATCTCTCTCCCTTCCTCTCTGTAAAATATCAATTAAATATATTTTAAATATATATATATATATATATATATATATATATATATATAAAAGTATCACTATCTTGTTTGTCAGTTTATTTTGATCATTAGATTCCACATATGAGTGAGATCATGTGATCTTAGTCTTTCTTGGACTGGCTTATTTTACTCAGCATGATACTCTCCGGGTAACTTCCATGCTGTCTCAAAGGGTAAAGAGCTTTCTTTTTTACAGCTACATAGTATTCCATTGTGTAGATGTACCACAGCTTTTTTACCCACTCATCTACTGTTGGCACTTGGGCTGTTTCCAGATCTTAGCTATTGTAAATAACACTGCTATCAACATAGGGGTGCATATATTCTTTCTTATTGGTGTTTCAAAATAAACCAACAAACAAAATAGGTCCAGAGACATGGAAGCATGGGACAGATTGATGAATCTCAGAAGGAAGTGGGTAGGATGAGGGGCAGGGGAAGAGATTAAACAAAGAATCTGTATACATACATGCATAACCCATGGACACAAGCAATGGTGCAGAGAGGGCTTGAGGGTTGGCAGGAGCAGGATGGAGGGGGTCGATGAGGGTGGGGAAGGGGGATATCTGTAATACTTTTCAACAATAAAGATAAAATTTTTAAAAAGTATTACGATCATAAAATGTCTATGTATATCTAAATTAGATTTCTAGTTTCACAGTTTTAGATCATTTCCTCTTGCCTACCTACTCATTTTTAGATATGGAAAGTCTCCTAGCAGAATGGTTCACGGGAGATCTAAAAACTGGGCAAGCTAGGGGTGTGTTAGGCTTGAAACAATTTCACTCTGAGACTGTGCTGAGATTTTTCTAACTTGAACCTGGTGAGGAGTCAAGCACATATCCAGCATTTCAACAATAGCTAAAAATAGCCAGGGGTTACAAAACCCTCAAGAGTGACAAACCAAGTCTGCTTGAAGGATGTGACAGCTTCTCACTCAGACTGGGAAGTATCCAAGGGGAAAGGTTGCTTCATGGGGACTTGAGGGTCAGAGGGCTTGGTGTGTCTCTCTGACCAGGCATGCCAACATTTTGCCTGGCTTGCATAGTTGTCTGCATGTAGTAAATTACATACCTTTTACCTGCATTAAGTGAACTTATATCCTTTGCCTGTATGTGTTGGTGTCTTCCTGTCAATCACAGAATCATCACCTTTTTGACAACCATGAAATCCTATGATTCACATATGTGAAGTCCACTGTACGTTTCAACTTTCTCTTCTGTGGCTGTATAATACCATTTTTTAATGAGAGATTTTCAAGCCATCTAACCATCATTGCTTCCACATACCTGTCACTAACGTGTTCAAGCTTGTAGAAATTCCTGATTTTATTCTTAACATTTTTAACCACAATGTTCTCTTCTCTCTGTATTACAGTAGAAAATGCATGATCTTGCACATCAGACACCCATGTTCAGATCCTAGTTTTGCCATATATTTTTTATTCTTTTGAAGATATTTCACCTCTGAGCCTAATTTTTAAATGACAATCATGGTAAATTAGATAATAATCTACAATGCAGGTTAGAGAATTATTGTGATATGTAAAATGTATTGAGAGGAATGTCATCAGATATATAACAAATATTCAAGTGAAAGTTAATTTTTCTTTTATGTGGTTTTCAAATATATGACAGATCTTAATATGTCAAACTCATGCAAATTATTTATTCTTACAAATTTACTCGAGGATTTAATGTTCCATGATAAAAACAAGGTATGGGAATTTACCATAGAAGTTGAGAAATGGTCTTATTGAGAAATATTGAAAAGAACTCTATAGCTGTCTTTTCATTTTGATGCTTTTATATGTGACAGTTTAGCTAAGCTGAAGCATATTTCCCAGAATCCTCTTCCTTGTATGGGTCTAAGTTAGGGTTGGCTATAAGAAAGTTTATGTAGGATTAGAAAGATGGAAGTGAAACAGCAGTTGTTATGCTAGGGAGGTTAGTCTGGGACCCCACACATGGCTGCAGCCTACACATCATGTAGCTGATCTCCAGAGACACTGGGTTGATGTCCAGAAGCAGCTTGGTCTGCAGCTCCTTGTGCTTTTATGAGATACGCTCAGCTTCCCTGAGACCTGGGCCAGCACAAATACAACTTTGAGGTCAGATGTGTCTTTATATGCAGGTCGCCATGTGGTCAGGTTTAGATGCAATGAGTTATAGCTGTGGGCAGTTGCCAACCTGTCTTGTGGGTTCCTGATTATCCTTTCAGATTCCAATTTGTCTTTCTTTCACTCATGTCATGCCCAGATTTTTATCTTAAGTGGATGCTCTGCTTGCATTTCATGACTTCAACCTCCTCTAGACACAGAGGTAACAGTTTTTCATAGCTGTCATTACCAGCTCCCACAAGTCAGTCAGTTCTCTAAGTCCATTATTTCTTCTTTTTAAAAAAATATATTTTATTGATTTTTTTTACAGAGAGGAAGGGAGAGAGATAGAGAGCTAGAAACGTTGATGAGAGAAAAACATTGACCAGCTTCCTCTTGCACACCCCCTACTGGGGATGTGCCCGCAACCAATGTACATGCCGCCAACTGGAATCGAACCTGGGACTTTTCAGTCCGCAGACCGACGCTCTATCACTGAGCCAAACCGGTTTTGGCTAAGTCCATTATTTCTTATCATAGTTGCCCTATATGCCTACTTGAATCCTAACTGATATACCATAGGCTTAGCTTTCTCCAAAATAGTCTTTTTTTTGTATTTGTAATTAATCTTCTTTAATCATTCCAAGGCCAATATAATGTGAACTGCAAAAGCATTGCTTATGTCCAATTCTTATGCCTATCGTCTATCATTCTCCCCACCTTTAGATAGTTCAGAATTACTGAATCACTATTATTTTCCAGAGGCTATGGTAAGTAGCTTACATGATCTCATTTATTCTTCACAAAAGACCCATAAGTAAGGTTACTATTACTATTAAATGAGTTAAAAAAATTTCAGAGATGGCCTGAGTTTCATATTGTTTTTGTGTTACTGAAACATAGATGGTGGGCCATTTAAAAGTCAACACATCAGTTTACAGAACATAAAAAGTGTTATTTACAAAGTAACAGGATATTCCAAATTGCAGAAAGAACAAATATAAGTAATTAAGAAGAATAACAGTGAGTAGTGAATCTTTATTTGATCAAATGTCTCACATACAGATAGAAAATAGTAGGGGTGAGTGTCTAGAATCTGAGTGTAAACTATCTACTACCACCCATTTGGCATTATACTCTTTGAATTGATTGGTCATTTCTCACAAAAGCCTGCTAGAATTTTTATTGGGATTATATTGAATATATAGATCCATTTGGGAAGAACTGACACAAAAATACTAGAACCTTTCAGTCTATAACTCTGCCATATTTCTCCATTTGTTTCCATCTTCTTTACTTTCTCTCAACAAATGTTTATACTTTTTAAGTATAGAGGATTACACATCTTTTGTTAAATTTATTCTAAATATTTTATTCTTATCATTTGATTTCATCTTTTTAAAAATTTTTTTTTTATTTTGTACAGAGAGGAAGGGAGAGAGAGAGTTAGAAACGACGATGAGAGAGAGTCATCGATCAGCTGCCTCTTGCACACCCCCTACTGGGGATGTGCCCGCAACCAAGGTACATGCCCCTGACCGGAATCGAACCCGGGACCCTTCAGTCCCCAAGCCGACGCTCTATCCATTGAGCCAAACCGGTCTCGGCTATTCTTATCATTTGAATTAGCCTTCCAAGCCCAAGGAATTCAGTAATTTGAATAAAGAAACAAAACACATGATGACAGAATTAAACTATAAAAGAGTTATTAGTGTCAACATTTTCAAGTTGAATAGCTCCTTTGTAACACTCTTATGATGATATAAACATATTGACCAAAATGTAGATAAGTGTAGATCATTGTACCCCAAATAAGTGCACTAACATACATTATTAGAGGGTACTCCAATTTAGAATGCCTTCAATTATTTCTAGTTAGTCACTGGATTTTGGTGCTGGATGACAGAGTAAAAATTATCAAATGTTAATGGGGACAATGAGAAAATTGGTTCCATAGGCAATTCAACTAAGATTGTCAAGGTTGTCAACCAAGTGAATGACCTAATGGGGTTCTCAGATCAACCTTGATAAAAATATTGGTGGAAATTTCAAGAGCAATAAGAATACAAAGCGCTTCACCCTCTCAAAATTTGGGGACCTTTATGAGAAATGGCCTAAGGCTTATTACAAGCTTCTATATAAGTGATTGCAGAGAAGATAAGCATTTAGAGATTTAGCAGCAGTTGCAATATTATGACAATGAGAAAAAAAGGAGGCAATAACTTTCATTATGAGCCTTAATATTCTATTCATTCAAATTAGAGTTTCCAGCATACAATGGTAGCTAATGGAAGGTATTTTTCAGAATGAATTGACAACATATACTTGTTCACCAGTGTCAAACCGGAAACTATAGAATAATTAAGCACTAGCCGGTTATCATTCTACTATTAAGGATTTAGCAGTAAAGAAGCAGGTGTTCTTTCTGCTGGACTTATAAATTCTGGAAACTATCTGCAGAGTGGCAGCCAGAGCTATTTCAAATTCTCAACGTGTGATATAGTAAATAATTGGCCACAAACTTTTCCTGCACTTAATGTTATTTTTTTCCATCGTCTCATCACTTTGGTTCTGGACTCTGGCCTTAGTTATGGGACTCACTTGGTCAATAGCATGTGGGGGGTGATGGTGGGGAAAGTGACAAAGTGCCAGTTCAAGTCTAGGCCTGGAGGGCTTCAAGTGTTTCCATTCTCTTTGCACATCTGCTACCATCATAAGCAAAGCTTCCCTAAAAGGAATAATTATTATCCCTTCAGTCAGAGCCCTGAAATGATCACATGTGGCGACCTGATTGATAAGCCAGGGTTAGCTGGACCTGCAGCTAACTGGTAATGCAAAGCCCAGCCTAGATCAGCAACTTCACATCTCTGAAAAAAAATGATTATTTTGCATTATGCTTCTGAGCTTTGGTGTTTTGTGTTTTTTGTTGTTGTTGTTGTTCAGCAACCACACTGTAGCAGTAACTAGCTGTTACAAATTTGATACTGAAAGTGGAATTCAAATGTAACTAAAACATAAATATATGCTTATAGATTTGGGACTAGGCAGTTGGTAAATATTAGGAAAATAGCAAGGAAATTGCAATTTTTCTGGAAATTTACATCTGGAAAAAATAATGACTCATCTTGTAAAGAGGCAAAACATTTATAATTTCACCTGCTGTAACTTGGAACATAAAAACTCTGCCTCACCAACTTGCAGACTTGGGCAAGATGGTTTTTAAGCAAAATATGAAAATAGGGCACCTGTCTTTTTTAGCTGTATATTTTCACAAGAAAGAGATGAGATCAGAAAAGAATTTACCAGTTTATAAGCAGAATATCATAAATCCAGAAATTGCTGGCTTTGAAAACTAAACTATTCTTCAGATTCTCCAACCAGTAAAAGATTCTCAGATTAAGATATAGGATGGGAAACCAAGATTAAATCAGTATTAGTATACAGCCTGGGGGCACAGAACAAATCAAAAATTGGCCCTTATAATATTTGTTAAGATGTCTAAAAGAATTAAGGTGGTACCTAGTAGATATCTCTCAGCTACAAATAAGAAGGGAAGCATCTAAAGAAGTGCTTTTCAGATAAACCTGGTTTTTTTTTTTTTTTTTTTTTTAAACCACCGGTGACATGTAAAGCTCTAGCATTGATAATTTTATACAAATCTGGAAAGCTTAATTTTTAACTTTTTTAATTTTGAATTATAAAACGAATTAGGTTATATATTTTAGAAGATTAATTTTTTTATATAAAATACTTTGGGTTTGTATCTTTAGAAGTAACTTTAAATATATATATATACATATATATATATATATATATATATATATATATATATATAAAATTGATGTTTTACAGAGAGAAAGGGAGAGGGATAGAGAGTTAGAAACATCGATCAGCTGCCTCCTGCACACCCCCCACTGGGGACGTGTCTGCAACCAAGGCACATACCCTTGACAGGAATGGAATCTGGAACCTTCAGTCTGCTGCAGGCCAATGCTCTATCCACTGAGCCAAACTGGTTTCAGCAGAGGCAACTTTTTTCTTTTTTTTTTTTTTTAAACAAAAGTAAAGTATTTCTTAGATAGGAAGATAGTCACATTAAGAAAGTTTCCTGGCATAGCAAGTTTGAATAGAAAGAGAAGTGCACATTGGAAAAATTGTGACTGTGTTTTTTGGGCCATAAAACATACTGATAAAATCCTATGTATAAAAAGCAGGGACCATGACGACTGAAATGAACATTCAACCTGTTACTATGAGTTGCACTGAGCACCTCTCAGGCCCTTTCTCCCTTTCCCGCCTTGGCCCACAGTCTCCAATCCCAGCATGGCGAATGGGGAACCACAGCAAACCCAGGTGAGTGGCAGGGGATAGGGAAAGAGTGGAACAGTGACCTCTTAGTCCCTCCCCCCGGCCCACAGGCTCTGGGGAACCAGAACCATGATGCACAGAACCAGACTCACAGTAATTTTGAGAGGTCTGATTGAGAAAAGTCCTAAAACCCAGGATTGAGATGTAAGACCTCTGAGCTCCCAACAGTCTACAAGCAGGGAGCAGTCTGAGAATGTGGCTCAGCTTCCACACAGTGCATTTGAGACAAAGTATTTTCAGAAATGGAAAGAGGATAATTGGGGGGAAAGGACATCCAACAGGGTAGAACAATGAATCAGGAGAATAAGGGTCTAGAGAACCACTCCCTGGAAGCAGAATTTGGATCTTGAGACCACTCCCTATCCCTAGAATAGGGGTGCTTGGCAACATTTTCCCAATGGGATTTCAAAATTATGTAGCCTAATGCCTACCACATACCTGTATCTCATTCTTCTCTCTTTCCCTTTTCAAATGAGAGTGATTATTGCACTTATTCTTTCTCTGTTCCAGTAGTATATTGTGTTTGAGGAAAATAAATTACCCTCTTATTTCATAGGTTTCTAGATTTTAAAAGCCACATCTGGTCTGAAGTTGATTATAAGATCCTGGATATTGAGCCTGTTGTTATATGGCATGAGACTTTTAAGGTTTCTGGGAAGAGGGTGCTTGTTTTGATTGTTTCTGTGTCTTCTGTTATTTTGTTTTTGCATGAGGGTGGGTTTGCAAATGAGAAATTGTAGACCAGAGTGCAGTAGAATGAAATTTTGTTTACAATGTTTTTATCCCTTTTTGCATCCACATTCTTGCCATGCTTTCATCTGAAGCATAATATTTTTCCTCTGCCTTAATTATGACTTTGGCCATGTGTCTCACATCGTTCAATTACATGTGGAGAGTAGTGTAGTGTGTCCATTTTGAGCCTAAATCTGAAGTGACATTATTCATTTTATACTCACCCTCTTTGTATATCCTCCACCTCCGTGAGGAGAACATTGCTGCTGCCTCTTTATCTAGAATGAATAGAGTGAACCAAGCCCAAGCATACCTTCAGTTTGAAGCAGAGCCACCTAACTAGGTCCAGTCTACATTAGTTGATCCTCAGCCAACCTGCAGATCTACAAGAACAGATTATTGTTGTTTTAAGCCACTGGGTTTTGGTGTGGTTTGTTACATAACATTAGAGTGGCAATACTATGCAATTTATCCATAATACTGTATATCAGTACTCCCAATGAAGGAGGAGCAAAGAATAGCACCAACAGGAAGAAGTAAATCTGCTAGTTCAGCCACCCACTTGCCAATGAGACTGCCCATTTTAGTTTCTGACTCTTGTCCTGTTCATCCTAAACATGCTAAATTCTTCTTTATTTTCAAAAGACCTTCGTTAGCAGTGTCGTATGAATCTACAAAGGTCTAGAATGAAAGAACACCAGCAAAGTTCACTGGATAGGAAGACACTGTCTTTTGAAATGTATCCTGAATGAATGGTGATGGCAGGTGTTTTCCCTGTGCTGTGGACTAAATGACTATGCGTCTGAAAAATGCATATGTTGAAGCCCTCATCCACAAAGTGATGGTATTCGATGCAGGGGCCTTTTAGAATTAATTAGGTTTAGATGTGGCCATGAAGGTGGACCCTCAGTGATGGTATTAATGCCCTTATAAGGATTGGAAGAAATCAGAGTCCTAAGGCTCCAACATGTAAGAATAGAGCAAAAAAGGTAGCCTTCTGCAAACCAGGAAGAGGGCTCTCCCCAGGCATTGACCTTGGGCTTCCTGGCCTCCAGCACTGTAAGAAACAAGTGATTGTTGTTTAAGCCATTCAGCCTATGATATTTTGTTACAGCAGTCCAAGCATAGTAAGATACCCTATTATTTGAAACGTACTTTAAAATGAGACATTAAGGGAGTAAAGTCAGCTACATGGCTGAATTAGTCATCCTTCTTCATAAACATCCCTCCCCAATAACAATAGTTTAGCATCCATCCATGGACAAAGTGCCTTTGTTGGACTGTGGAATCCAGCACCATATCACAAGGGACTTCAAAGAAGTCTCACTAACCATACAGTGGATAACAGGCATGCAGACTGCCAGGCTTGGCTATGGACACCAAAGTGGCCCATGAACTGGCCCCAGCTCCTCCTGGCTGTGGTCCAGGAGCCCTGAAGAATACTGTGTAGACAATCACACATGGATGAGGCTTTTATGGAAGTCCAGGTTTCCAGGAGAGAACTTCTAGCACACCAATGGAGCAATAAAATGCAAGTTTGTATTCACTAGAAAAAGTCAAAACAAAACAGCATTAGCTTATCCATATTACACCTTCCCTGAGGTGCACAGCTCAGTGCCAAGAGAAATCTTCTCAGTCCATGATTTCTCCCATGGGACACAGTGAAAGTGTGTGAGTGGGTGCCAGGCTTCCCCATCTGTATGGGATGCTGCCAAACAGGCTCTCTCTTGTCCCATCCAGGACACTGCATCATGGGTGGAAAAAGGCTGTGAGAGCAGCAGATAGGATTCTTGAAGAACATTAAAGGAACACAGATCCTCTAACTGGCCAATGGTTACTCCCAGCATCCTGCCCATCTCACCTACTCATCTGTGCATAGTCCTGACAACATCATTAATCATCAGGGAAATGCAAATCAAAACCATGAGTATCATCTCACACCTTATAGAATTGCCATTATAAAAAAGACAAGAGATAAGTATTGGCAAGGATGGAGAGAAAGGGGGACTTCTATGTATTTTTGGTGGGATGGTAAATTTGTACAACCATTATGGAAAACAGTACACCAACACTGAATAAGGAAGAATGAAAAACCTGAGTAAGCTGATAACTACAGAAGAAATTGAAGCTGTAATAAAAAATCTTCCAGCAGCCGAAACCGGTTTGGCTCAGTGGTAGAGGGTCGGTCTGTGGACTGAGGGGTCCTGGGTTCGATTCCAGTCAAGGGCATGTACATTGGTTGCAGGCACATCCCCGGTAGGGGGTGTGCAAGAGGCAGCTGGTCGATGTTTCTCTCTCATCGACGTTTCTAGCTCTCTATCCCTCTCTCCTCCTCTCTGTAAAAAATCAATAAAATATATTTTAAAAAAATAAAATAAAAAAAATAAAAAATCTTCCAGCAAACAAAGGCCCTGGTCTGGATGGCTTTACAGGGGAGCTCTACCAAACATTCAAATAAGAACTAAAACCTATTTGCCTCAGACTATTCCGAAAAATTCAAGAGGAAGGCACATTTCCAAGCTCTTTCTATGAAGCCAGCCTTACCCTAATTCCAAAACCAGATAAAGACACCATAAATAAAGAGATTTACAAGCCAATATCCTTGATGATCATAAATTCTAAAATCCTCAACAAAATTCTAGCAAATCAGATCCAGCATTACATTAGCAATATCGTACACCATGAATTCCAAGTGGAATTCATTCCAGGGATGAAATAATGGTACAATATCTGCAAATCAATAAGAGAGATAGATCACATAAACAAACTGAGAGACAAAAATCACATAATCATATCAATTGATGTAGAAAAGGCATTTGACAAAAATCCAACACTCTTTCCTGGTAAAAACTCTCAGCAAGGTGGGAATTGAGGGATCATAGCTCAACATAATAAAAGCCTTATATGACAAACCTACAGCCAATATTATACTCAATGAGCAAAAACTAAAACCATTTCCCCTAAGACTAAGAACAAGACAAGGATGCCCACTCTCACCAGTCCTGTTCAACAGAGTACTGGAAGTGCTAGCCATAGCGATCAGACAATAAGAAGAAGTGAAAGGCATCTACATTGGAAAAGGAGAACTAAAACTGTCATTATTCACAGATGACATGATATTGTACAGAGAAAACCCCAAAGGCTCCATCAAAAAACTACTAGACTTAATAAATGAATTTGGCAATGTAGCAGGATATAAAATTAACACCCAGAAATCTATGGCTTTTTATACACTAATAATGAACTCACAGAAAGAGAAACTAAAAACTAAAAAATAAAAAATACAATTTATCATTGCACTAAAAAATTAAGATACCTAGGAATGAACTTATTTATTAAAATATTTATTTAAAAAATATTTATTTAAATATTTTAATAAATGTATTAAAAATAAATATATATATTTTAAAAATTGTGGTATATATACACAATGGAATGCCATGCTGCTATAAAAAGAAGGAATTCTTACCATTTGTAACAGCATGAGTGGACCTGGAGAGTATCATGCTAAGCAAAATAAGCCAGTCAGAGAAAGATAAACATCACATGATCTCACTTATGTATGGGATTTAATGAATAACAAAAACTGATGAACAAAAATAGATGCAGAGACAAGGTCACACTGAATAGACCGTCCAACCTCAGAGAAAAGGCAGGGGGGGTGGGTGAGTTAGAGATCAACCAAAGGACTTGTATATTAGCATAGCCAATGGACACAGACACTTGGGGCAGTGGGGACTTGTCCTGGGGCATGGGAGTGTGTGTGGGGGGGTCAGTTGGGAAAAAAAGAAGGCAAATGTATTACTTTAAACAATCCTATCTAATAAAGAAGAAATATGCTAATTGACCCTCAAGCCATCACAAAGATGGCGGCACTCACAGCCAATAAGGAGGGAATATGCTAATTAACCACCCTGCCCTTAAAGATGGCAACATCCACAGCCACAAGATGGTGGCACCCAGTCCTCTCAGCCCTCCAGCCACCCAGGGCTGCCTGCGGCTCAGGTAACCAGGGCCAGCTGAGGCTTGTGCTGCTAGCAGTGGCAGCAGCAGAGGTGTGTTGAGGGCATTGCCTTCCCCTGATCACCAGGTCACCTGCCACCCCTGAGGGCTCCCAGAATGTGAGAAGGGGCAGGCCAGGCTGAGGGACCCCCATCCAGTGCATGAATTTTCATGCACCGGGCCTCTAGTAAAAAATAAAAAAATAAAGAAAAAGCCTTAGAAACTGCAAAATAATATCAATAATATTAATAATAATAAATAAAAAAGAAAGAAAACAGTACAGAGGTTCCTCAAAAAATTAAAATTAAATCTACTACATAATATAGAAATCCTACTACTTGGTATATATCCAAAGAAAAGAAAATCAGTATCCTAAAGAGATATCTATATTTCTTTGTTTATTGCAGCATCATTTACAATAGCAAAGATATGGAAGCAATCTAAAAGTCTGTCAACAAATGAATGGTTAAATAATGGAATATTATTTAGCCATGAGAAGGAAGTAGTCCTGCCTTTTGTCACAACATGGATGAACTTTTAGGACATTATGGTGAGTGAAATAAGTCAAATAGAGAAAGATGAATACTGCATAGTATAACTTAGAGTATATGTGGCATCTACAAAGCAAACTCAGAAACAGAGGCTAGAATGGTGGTTGCCAAGGGTAGGGGGTGGGGGAAATGTTGATAAAAGGGTATAAACTTTCAATTATAAGATGAATAAGCTCTGGAGATACTATCACAGCGTGATGACTGTATAGTTAACAATACTTTATTATGTACTTGAAACTTGCAGAGAATAGATCTTAGTCTCATCGCACACACACAAAAGAAATTATGTGAAGTGATGAAGGTGTTACCAAATCCTACTATGATAATTTCACAATATATAAATGTATTAAAGCATCACATATACCTTAAACTTCCACAATGTTATATGTCATTTATATCTCAATAATTTGAAAAATAAAAAATAGACATTAAATCGGTAGAATTTACCATTTTTTTTTACCACATTGTGCAATAAACTTCTGCTTTTACATCCAGATGTGCTCTCTATCCTTCTCCATCTTGCTGTCTACCCTGGGAAGTGAACTGTGGGGGCTAATTAGTGAAACCCTTAACCCTCTGGTACTGGAACCTTGGTGGAAGCATAATCAGATTCGCACAATATAATTATCACTAGTCAATCTCACCTGAAATTATCTGAAAATAATATAATATAATAATAATATAATAAAATAAAATAAAATAAAACACATTTCTTAAAAATTGCGACTACTACTTAGTGTTACATAACAAGTACTGCCATGACATAACAATTAGATACATTTGCTGTCACAAGTTTTAATTTATGATATATAAAACTCTAATGTTGATAACTGTTTCATAAAAACCAGGCACATTTAATTTGGACACATTTTAAATTATACAAAAGCAATCAAGTTATTTTTTTTTTTAGAGAACTAATATTACTCTCTGTGATAGCATGTTTTGATTTTTTATCTTCAGGGGCAATATTTCCTTTTATCACACAACTAGAGGCCTGGTGCATAAAAATTCATGCACTGTAGGGGAAGTCCCTCAGCCCCGCCTGTCTCCTCTCACAGTTCAGGAGCTCTCAGGGGTGGGATGCGACCTGGTGATCAGGGGAAGGCAACATCCCCATCACACCTCTGCTGCTGCCACTGCCGGCAGTGCAAGCCTCGGCTGGCCCTGGCTACCTGAGCCTTGGTGGCCCTGAGCAGCTGGGCAGCTGGCATCTGAGGCTTTCCTGCACCTCAGGTTGGCCCTGGGTGGCTGGGGGACTGAAGGAACTAAAGGACTCTGGAGGCAAGCACTTAGAGCAGCTGGGCCCACAAGGGGGCAGGCCCAGCCTTACCACATGCCTGCCACCCCATCAGGACTAAGGGGACTGAGCACCACCATCTTTGAGAGTGGGGCAACAATTAGCATATTCCCCTTTATTAGATAGGATTAAAGTATTCCTTAGAGAGAAAGTTACTCGTATTATCTGGAAATTTATATAAGTTTAGAAATCATTGAAAACATGAAAACATAGCATAATTCATCTGTATAAGGATTGGACATTTTAGTTATTCATTACTAATATCTCAAATCAGATCCTTTAGAAAGTCCCATCATTAGCCAATACTGGAAAAGAGCCAACGTACATTATCACTAGACACCTGGGCCTAAATCCAAGCTATGGCAGTCTGGCCACGTTGGAGCATGATGCTGGATGTGCACAACTGAAATAAATCCATCTAACTTTCTAAGGGAAGAAGTTAAAACCCCCTCAGGGTGTTCTTACACAATGTACATTTAGAGATGTAGAGACCTCGGCATAAATCCCGTATTCTACTTGGTGGCATTTTAACACCATCTTTTTTTCTAAAGAAAAAAATAAAGCAGGATGGAACTAATCCAATATCTTTAGAAAATAGAAAATCTTTATAGAAAACATAGTGTCATTTTTAGATCAACTGATGAATGCTGTCCTTTAGAATTATAGGTATTCTTCATGCTTCCATTTGAAAAAAAAAAAAAAGAGCCCAAATATTGATGCTGAATAAACTTCTCTCTCTCTCTCTCTCTCTCTCTCTCTCTCTCTCTCTCTCTCTCTCACACACACACACACACACACACACACAATCACACCTGTATATATAAGTATGGTGGTTACAAACACACAGATAATTCTGTTCTTTCCATGGAATCTTTGGTTAAGTTTATTTGATGCCTTGTTTATAATCCTAGCTCTTTAGCTATCTTTGGTATTTTATGTTAGGGGGTAAATGAAACACTAATTTCAAAAGGCTAAGATGGAAGGGACTAGTAATAATAAAAGTGAAAAACTGAAAAGCATATGATAGGAGATGAGATGAACTAATTTTATTTCCTTTTCCAGTTCCTTCATGGAAAGTCTTAACTAGAAGGAGTCACTATTTTAACCAGACCTCTAGCACAAAAAGGTCTCAGGACCTTTTTCATTCTGAAAAAAGTGATTTTTAAAAACAAATTGTTAAAAACAAGGCCTCTGCTGTGATAAAAGTGCCCCAAGATCCAAACATACACATAGAAAATGACAAAAGAATGCTCTACAAATCATATAGAAAGTTACCCATTCACAAAGCAAAACCTCATTTTTGTTTAGATGTGAGGCTAAAATTAGAGTCATTCAATTTTTTTCTAAGGATGCAGCCTCCAAACCACATAGTCACCTCTGCATAAGTGATTTCTATCTGCTTATGCATTGTGCTAGGGTGAGGGGAGGAATTGCAATAGGAACGTGGCAAAGAAAAGAAGGAGCCGAGACAGGCTTTGCAAAGTAGCTTGAGGTCTAGGGCAAGCTGTTCTATGAGCCCAAAAGAGACGACTTCTTGGCATCTCTGAACAAGAGAAGCAAGTGCTTGAATTTCTCAGGACAATTTTGCCTCATCCAAAGAGAAAGTGCCTTTGCTACTTGTGATAAGTACTTTTTTTTAGAAAGAAGTTGGCACTATACAATTTTATGCTTGTGGCTCGGTTCTGTTGGTGCACTGTAGAATATGAAAATTACAAACAGGGAATGGAGTTTAGGGGGAGGAAGTGCAGAAGTGACTTGTTAGCCTAAAAACTTTTTTTCCCTCTTCTGGACATCCTTCTCATGAGGCCTATCCCCTGCACTGCATGATAACAATACTAGGGCATTCAGATTGGGATTCCTAGCTGTCCCTCTGTATGCATTGCTACTTCAAATCTTGCTTTTTCTTTGTTACATAAATGATTACAGTTAGGCTGATATTATACTTACTCAGGCTATCTAGAGAAGTTTGAGAATACTCACAAATAGGAAAAACTACCCCCTCCCTCCCCCCAAAAAAAGTTGGATAGAAGATCTAGGGAAAGGCTTATCTCTGCTTTTCTTAAGTTGTATGTTCCATTATTCTTGCTACCCACACTGAAAATTCTTCCTCCAGAGTCCATAGTACAAATCCAAAACAATTCGCTTATTTAATCACCAGAATTAATCACTGGCAGAGCACTTCATGCTAAGCCTCTGCACATTTCACTGATGACATTGCAGATGGTCTACCTTTGAATCAGCCACCCAGCCTTAGTCCAGTAAGTGAGTTTAAACAGGAGTATTGGGTGAAATCATTAGAGCAAGATGGAAAATAGGAGCATTGCAGCCATCATGGGAGACACATCTAGTAAAGGGCCCCTCTTGTAATGCCTTCTCTATCCTTTTTATTCACCCATATTTCATAAATCCTTCAAAGAATAGCTCTTATCTTTTTCTTCTTCTTCATGAAACTCAACTAGTCCAGGTTACAGCAGGTCAGAGAAAATTCATACCCTTAGCTGGGTGATTCTCAACTGAAGTGCGAACAAGAATCACAGAGAAAGTTGATAGAAACACATATTAAAGCAGAGATCTAGATCTGATTCAGCAAGTCTGGGTTGGGCCTGGGAGTTTTCACTTTTGACAAACTTACAGGAAATGCTGTTGCTCCTTGTCCATGGAACAGCATGCTTCAAGTACAACTGCCTGACTTCACTCATCTCCTGCTTCATGGGTTTGAACAAGTCATTTAGTCTCTGTCTGTATAATGGGAATGATAATGGTATTTTACTGAACTGTTAGGCAATTTATATGAATCAAAATATATGCCATATGTGGTTTACACTGGTAATAAGAAATTGGTCCACCTTCCCTTTCTGTTATATCATATTTCTTTAAAATTAAGTTAACACTGATATACATTTGGAGGGTGGTATGTTGTGGCTCTCTTTCACGAATTCTTGGAAATTAGATTCTAAGTCACTCAGGAGAGGTGGCATAGCCCTCGATGCTCTGTATGCACTATGCACGTCTGGCCTACAGAGAGGCAGTGAGGTGGCAGGGTTAAGAGCAGAAACATGGCACCAGAGGACCTTGGTTTGAATTATAGTTCTGCAACCCAGTATTTGTGACAAGTCATATAGCCTCTTTCTTCCTCAGTTCCTTGCTCTATAAATTAAGGACAATAATATTAGTTTCCTCAGAGGGTTGTTTTTTGTTTGTTTGTTTTTTATATTAAATAGGGTTAGCACTTGGTGAGCTGTTTCACACATAGTAAGAACTTTATAGGTGTTAGTAATTATTATTGAATTCATTTTGCAATTTCTCCCAGTAGAAAGGTTAACCATTTAAAAAGGTGAATAAAAACTGAATGTCAGTCTATACTAATAAAAGAATAATATGCTTATTAGACTGGATAGACCAGACATCTTCCAGATAAAGCCACCATGGCCGGGCTGAGGCAGAGATGGTTAAGGGCAATCAAGCAGGCAGTGGAGAGCAGTTAGGTGTGATCAGGTCAGCAGGGGAGTGTGGTTAGGTGACATCAGGCAGGCAGGCAGAGGCGGTTAGGGGTGATCAGGCAGGCAGGCAGAGGGGTTAGGGAATATCAGGCAGGCAGAGGTGGTTAGAGGCAATCAGGCTGGTAGGCAAAGGCAATTAGGGGTGATCAGGCCAGCAGGGGAACAGTTAGGGGCATCAAGCAGGCAGGTGAGTGGTTAGGAGCCAGCAGTCCTGGATTTTGAGAGGGTGCAGGCCAGGCTGAGGGATGTGCCCCCCCCCCCATGCACGAATTTTGTGCATCGGGCCTCTAGTATAGTATAAAATGAATGCATTACTAAAATATATTTATTTTTATTTACATTCTTACAAAGTGCAGTTCAGGTTTCAGGTTATTCTGGCCTCTTTGTTCCCAGATAATAGTTCACATATATAAGTTTACAACTTATATGCTAACCTTGCCATATATTTAAAGGTAGTTATAAATGTTTGAATCTTCAACTTTATGTTAAATGACAGTCTCAAAGATGAGCCCATCATCCTTCCTTCATACACAGTACACAGCTACTGAATTAAACACCTTTCCTGAACACATGCTTCCTACAAATTATAAAAAGTGACCCAGAAAGAAAGCTTGTATACACATTGTGAACTACTAAATGAACTATTGTATAAACATAGTGAGTGGAGCATTAGAACATACATATCACAATAGCATTTCCTTCACTGCGTTACAACTATAGGCTTGTTTCTCTGCCCTGCTAAATGTAACTTACTTATTTATTTTTTTTATAAGAGGAAGTTTATTTAGAAAATCAGAGGTAAATGAAGTGAGTGAAAGAAAAAAAAAATGGGCTCAAGAAACAAGTTACAATGGCAAAAGAAGGGCCCTAGAAGCTTAGGAGAGAGAGACAAGAAAAATGCCCCTGGTGGGAGGAGGTGAGTAAGGCACCGGCATGTTCCATAGAGAGAGCTGCCTAAATGTAACTCATTTGATCACAAGCATTTTACATGTTCCGTAAGTTATAAAGAGTGTGGATATAACCACAGAAAGAGCATAGGTTCGAGTCAGACTGCCTTGACTTTGAGTCTGATCATCTTCAATCAAGCTCTGCAAAAGTAGGAAAGTTCATAGTGGAAATAAAACAAACCTTGTGGATAGCATCACTTACCATGAAGTACCATAATAAAGATGACATTTGAAAACAGGTAAAAGCACTTGGCACAAAGGAAGTATTCAATTAACAGCAGTTACTATTCTTCCTTACATTGTTGGCAAACATGATGGTGAGTAATACAGCGTAGGCACTTGAAAATGTTTCTTGAAATAACCAGTGTAGTATAAATTCAGCAGCTTGGTAGTGCTTTATTCTTAATGTTCTTTAATTCCAGACCACAAATCACCGTGTTCAACAGCACAAAGTCACTAAGTCATATTTCCCCTACAAAATTATGACAATTGCAGGTGACTTCAGTAGAATAAGTAAGTAACCTACTTAGCCTTGAGTTAGTTCAACACAAGGACTCAACAATATGAGATAAGAAATTTTAACTATACTTGTATGACTCTCCCAAGATATTTCTTCCCTTCTGTTTTGTTTGTCTCCATGGAAGGCAATAAAATTTACTTTATTGAAATGAAAAAGCGTAAACCCCATTTAAAAGCAACAGTCTGGACTAAAATGAGCAAAATTATTAGTTGTGATGCTGTAGAAAAGTGCTTTAAAATATTTCCGGGCATCAGATTTCACACTGGTCTAATAGGTATGATAATACTCCCTAAACTATGCTGTAATGAAATTTATGTCTGTTCCTCCCTTCTCCAGCACTCGCTTGCGCGCTCTCTCTCTCTCTCTCTCTCTCTCTCTCTCTCTCTCTCTCTCTCTTTCACTATAGCTCACTATTGAAAACATTTTGAAAATCCTATTCCTTCTTTTCAGACATCCTTTTATGAAAGAAAAGTTTGGCTGGAACATATGGTTAAAGGAAATTTGGATTCCCATTCAGGAAATACTGACAGATTTCTTCCAACATGTATGTTGTCACTCACAGACATACTGCATACAGAGATAATGAGAGATGTAAGAAGGTTTCGAGAGAACATACCATTTTGAAGAACACATAAAGAAGATTGGGAGATACAAAAGGTTCCATATTGAGGTTGTGAGATAGGTAAATAATAATAGTAGTTCTAGTTACCACAGAAATTACATGTGTACTGGTTTTTTTCATCAGAATTTAATTCATATAAACACTTAATTTTAGTTCTTCTTGTTTCACATTAATGACCACTTCATTCTTTGTAGACCTTTTATTTTTATTTTTTTTATTTTTAGACACTAGCTGCTTTGGGTTCTATTCCATTTTGCGCACATGTGTCAAAATTCCAACTGTCCTCAGTCAACATTCTGTTGGGAGGCGGTGCGGTATAGCGGTTCAAGGACTGGCTCTGGGGCCAGATCATCTGGGCTTGAATCCTGGCTCTGCTCTTATTATCTCTCTGCCCCTAGGTTGGTTATAAGACCTCCCTTAATAGGATTTTGTGGTATAGAATATACATTAAGATACAAAATCTTCCAATTGTAGAAAAATCTATACCAAACTTTCACATACGCTTAATTTAAGCTTACAAAGCACATGCTTAATATTTAATTGGGAGGCTTTGGCTCTGAGTAAGAAAGATCCTTTTGCATAGGCCTACAGAGAAAGGTCATCTCTGTGTGTGTAAATGAGCAAGCTCAGAACCAGTTATGCTGTGCTTCAGCCTAGGTCCTGACTTGTTCCTGGTTGCCCCATGGTGACAAGTTTGCTGCCAGGGGTAATCTGGGCTTTGTGCCTATTCACAGTGGCTTGAGGTGAGGAGTGTCAGGAAGAAAAGAGAGAAGTTATGGAATTCCTGAGGACGGACTCTTTTTTTTCAAAAACCCCAATAAGTCTCTTCTAGTCTTTCTTTGGCCCACATTGCCCTAGTGTTCCCCATCCCTAAAAAGAATGAAATTAGCATGATTCGTTAGCCTATAAAGCTTGGGGAGGAGTAATGGGACACAGGAAAACAACTACTACAGTGTCAAACTTCTTCATGTGTATTGGTAAAAACTTCAGAGGAAAGGAAATGATTCGGTTAATAAAATATATTTTGTTGTTATAGGACTTATTCCATAATCATGTGATTCAAGTCACGTGTGGGGAACATCTCCACAGTCATGTAGGAGACAGTGCCATTTAACTTATTGTTTTATGTTACCTGTGATTAGAGGATGTTAATCTCTGACTACAGGGGGCAAAGAAAAAGTATATTTATTAATTACCATGCTATTTGCAACCAATAAAAACGGTGGCCAACATGAAAAGAACAACAAAACAAAGGTTATAGTAGTGTTTGCTGTCTGAACATTGGTTTTGTTATGGAAAAGCATACTGTAAGTAACTAATACACATTTCCCTCTTTTCATTTGCCCTAACTAGAAGAAATACTTAACACGATCATTCAGAAAAATTAGAATAGAGTGGAAAACCGACTGAATTCTATTGCAGGTATGTTCATGTTCACATCACAAAAAAATCACAAATATGCCTTAGTTGCTGATGAATTAATATTAGCAGATGAAATATAAATGGTGATACTCAGATAGCCCAGCAATATTATTAAAAAATAAATAATTTTATCCCCTGATAACTGCATTATATTTCTAAGACAACTTATATTTATAGATTAATTTTACAGGTCAATGAGGTTGTTCACATTTTTACAGAATTATCATTAATGAATGTGAGAAATACAGCCAGAAGACCATGTTTGATTTTAGTAATTTGAGATGGACACTTAAAAGTTAAAAATATGTTGCATTGAACATTCTTGTGCTACCAGAAAAGAAAATTGATAGAAGAATTACAAATGAAGAACAATGATAAATAATGCTACTTTATTTTCAAGAACTATCCAACTAAGTCATGAATGTATTTGTTAGGTCATGTTTAATATGTACAATACATTAACCATTTGGAAATGGGAGTAAACAATGTGTTAATGAAATTAGCAGATATACTAAATTGAAAGGTAATGATAACATGCATAATGAAAGAAGGATAAATGATTTTGAAAGAGTATATGTGAACAAAGTGACTTTTACTTTAAAAAATCAGATCAATACAATGCATATAAATATTTTTAAAAGTCATTCTATGAAAGGAAAATAAATCATAAATAATAAACAGAGAGAGGTTAACACCCATTTAAAGAAGACTTTAGTAATAATGTAAGTATGTAATGGAGTAAAAAACTCATACAATATTTGAGGACTAGCCATGTTAAATTTTTATTTTACAGTGAGAGGAAAATACTGTTTCCAAGAGTTCTGATAAGACCAACAGTCAAATATTGAAAAACAATTTGATGTTTATTAATGCACTCGCATACCAGAAAATGGGATTAAATACATCTGAAATTAGATGGGCAAGAAAAATGATCAAGGAGTTGTCCTAATTAACTTCTAGGAAAAGAAGTTGCAGGACTGACTACCGTAGTAACCTTGTAGTCTGCAAACCTAAGGAAAAGAAGCACAAGGGACAGTTGTATTAACTGTCTTCACTAAGGAATAATGAAAACTTCACTCATTGGAAGTGCAAGGCATTCCTTTGAATAATTTAGATTAAAATAATCTGGTATTTCATTAAAACAACAACTTCAATATCTCCAACAAAATGATAAGTAAGCAGTAGATTAAGTTATACAGCCATTTACTATGTACTCATTTACTTTATCCCAGGGGCCATGTGAGAAAAGGAAGGAGATGAAAGAAGTGTCAGTTACAATAGCAATGACTGCTGAATAGTCAGTTGTCCCATGTTAGTCCTGATGATATTGTCGCAGTGAGGAGAACAGATGGAGGTTCCCTCACTGGTTTTAGACATGTCTGCAAAGTCGCTGCAGCTGAGGTTACCCCACTAAGGCTGTAAGGAAGCAGTAGCATTTTGTTTTTCAATGTCATTCTTTTAAAATCTTCAATGCTTATTTTATTTAGTAATTATTTCAAAAAGTAACATTTTATTGGTGAAGTATTTATTTTTTGGTATGCTTTATTTTGTTTTGTTTTATTCCTGGGAAATGGAGACATCAAATGATGTCAAACAAGCTGGTACAATAGTTAGATATGCAGTAAACTTGTGCTCTATATAGGTTGGGGCAAATGTGGGTTTACTATTGTGCTTATGGAAAATAATACAATAATTAATAAGATTTAAGTATTAATAAGTAATCATATAAGAGTGAACTCTATTTTGCATACTCACAACTGTAAGCCTACTTTTGCCCTACTTTTTTCAGGAAATATTAATTTTAACAATAAAAAAATGGGTTCATATCTAAATTTGGGGCAATGAGGTTTTGACATTTTCTGTGTGGATCAAAGGTACGGTGATAAGTAAAGGCCAATCTTCCAAAAGTAATTAAAGGAAACACTTCTGCAACATTTCTTCTTCATTGTCTATCTCTATACTTCTAGTTGATCTGCTCAAGAGCTGTAGATAAATAGAGGGTAACACATGTAAACTCTAGGGTGAAATAAAACAAAGTTTGACCAGCTGTAGATTTCTGTATCCCTAAGTTATAAAACATTGTTAATATGTTTTTAAATATTAGGAAGAAAAGACACCTCTCTCTCTCTCTCTCTCTCTCTCTCTCTCTCTCTATATATATATATATATATATATATATATATATATATATATATATATATAATTTTTTTTCCCCAGAGAGAGAAAGGGAGAGGGAAAGAGAGATAGAAACATCAAAGATGCCTATTAGGTATGGAGCCCAAAACCTGGCCATGTGCCCTGACCAGAAATCGAACCAGGACCTCCTGGTTTGTGGTTGACACTCAACTACTAAGCCAAACTAGCTGGGAAAGACATTACTTCATTTAAAAACTATTTTAGAAGGACCTAAGAAACTACTGAGTTGTTTACCACATAACCTTTATGCCTTCAATTACTTTCAAGGCTTTTCACGACCTATGTCTTCCAAAGCTTTATAGTGTCATCTCCTGCCATCTCTCCCATCACACACACACACACACACACACACACACTCACACCATAAATTATTCACACCAAAAAAACATTTTCCAAACACCTTGTACACACATTGTTCCCCTAATTAGAGTGTTTTTTCTTCCCTTCATCTGTCAATAGAAAATAGACAATTTCTTCCGATCTTTCAACATGCAGTCAAATGCCACCTTCTCTGGCAAACCTCATGGTACCTTTCCTTCACTCAGACACAATCAGTTATTATTTCTATTGTGTCCCCACAACACTTACAAATATCCTGTAACAAAGCAGCAACAACCACCACAATTGCAAGTATCTACTAGGTACCTAATATGTGCCAGATACTGTGGTAGATATTTTCAATGTCTTATTATCTATACAGTAACAACTAAAAGTAGGTATTATTCTCTCCAGGAGTAAGTTCAAACTCAGAAATATTTAGAACTGTGTCCAAAGTCATGTGACAGTTGACAGAAGCCCACTTAACCCACTCACTACAAAACGCGTTTCATGTGATCATCTTGCCATCTTCGTGTGTCAGTTCCCATCCTTATAATTGTGTTCAGCAATTTTTTTGTCTGTGAGAAGGCAAAACGAGTGCCATTATTTTTAAATACCAGGTTCTGGAGCCATATTGTTTGGTTTTAAATCCTGGTTCTGATTTTGTTAGTTGAATGACCCTGAGTGATTTATTTAGCCCCACAGGGCCTCAGTTTCTTCACAACTACACTGGGGATAAGACAGCTCCTCCCCATAGGGTCGTTTTGAGGGTTAAATGAGTTAGTCCATATAATAAATATAATAGCACCTGCCTTGTTATAAGTACTCTAAAACTCATTACAGCACTCCATGCTTGTTAGCTGTGATTATTGATTTGGGTACCTCTATTTCATACAGACTGTGAACTTCACAGAGGCAGAAATAATAGTTCATCTTTTCATGTCCTCCACCTACCATGGTGTCTTGCAAATAGCAGCAACTTTCAAGGCAGAATTACAAAAGTTGTGGAAGGAGGAATAACAGGAACAGGGAGGAGAGAGTCCTGTAAATGGCACCAATCTAAGGTTGCTGTAAGTCACTTTTTCCTGACAGCGGGGCAAAAAAAACACACACCAAAAAACAAAAAACAAAAAAACTTGTCAGCCCTGGTAGGCTCCTGCAATCTATAATTGCACTCTTCCACCTGGGAAGCTATGATATATGCTTCAGAACCAATTTCCCCTTGGAAAAGGTATTGGGCTGATAGTGAAAACTCTCAAGGGCTAAGAAGGCCTGCTAGCAAGTCAGGAGTTGCTCACCTACAGTTATTATTAATCCCTGCCCCCTCAGCCCAGAGCTGCCAATTCTGCTTTTTCATGCTGTGCCTAGGCCCACACACCAGAATTGGTGTCTGCTATACAATGGTAAAAAGTTCCCACAAGGAAAGATATGCCTCAGTGATTAAGGTCAGCAGACACTGTAATGTGTTCTGCTCTCCTGCTTGCTATTCTTCTGATCCTTTCTATTTTAATATACTCTCTGATTTCTGCCTACCTTTCTAAAATTCCAAACTGCCTATTCATCGATGGCTCTACAATGCCTCATATTCTTAGTTTCTTGTGTCTTGTTGTCTATCTTCTTGCTACATGGCTGAAGCCTGGGCTCACTGACACAGGATAGTTATCCTTGTGTTGTTTTATGCTTGGTAGAATTTTCTAATCCTGATCCTGTGTTCAGCCCAGCAACACTGATGACCAGTCTAGTTGTAAGGAAACAAATTTGCATCTCTTCTTGAACACTGAATCCTTCCCAGAAACACTGTTATCACAGAAGAAGCTATGTAAAATCCTTTATAAGAAAGAGATAATATGCAAATTGACCCTCACACCCTCACAAAGTTGGCTGCCTATGACCAGATAGGCAGGGGGGTTAGTGAGGGACAACCAAACGACTGAACAGCAGACTGCATAGGGCAAACAGGCTGACAGTGCAGGGGTGGGGGTAGTTGGGGTGACCAGGCTGGGAGGGGGAGCAGTGAGGGGTGACTAGGCCAGCAGAGGGGGCAGTTAGGGGTGACCAAGCCAGCAGAGGGGGCAGTTAGGGATGATCAGGACAGCATTCAGAGGTAGTGAAGGGTGATCAGGCTAGCAGTGGGTGAAGTTAGGGACAACCAGGCAGGTAGAATAGGTGAGTGATTAGGAGCCAGTGGTCCAGGATAGTGAGAGAGATGTCCAACTGCCAGTTTAGGGAATTGAACCTAAACTGGCAGTCGGACATCCCCCAAGGGATTCCGAATTGGAGATGGTGCAGGCTGGGCTGAGGGTCTCTAGTCTATATATATTTAAAAGCCTAAGCAATCGTTCCACCATTCTACCAGTAGCTATGATGTACACTGACCACCATGGGGCAGACACTCAATGCATAGGCATGGAAACATGGAACAGACTGATGAATCTCAATGGGAAGGGGGAAGGTGGAAGGGTGGGAAGAGATTAACTGAAGATCTTATATGCATAGTAGAGGCCCAGTGCACAGATTCATTCACTGGTGGGGTCCCTCAGCTTGGGCTGCGGGGATTAGGCTGAAACTGGCAATCCCAGATTGCAAGAGGGTGCAAGCCAGGTGGAGGGACTTCACTGGTGCACAAATATGTGCACCAGGCCTCTAGTAATAGATAACAGTTAAGGGTATGGGAATCAGGACCATACTGACCTGATCCAGAGTCCCAGCTCTATCATACTCTCTTTTATTACTTTGGCCAGATTACTTACCTATCTAAATCTCAGTTTCCTCATCTATATAATGAGGCACATAATGACTCTTAACTTGTGGGATTGTTAAATTTGAATATTTAATTAATTAATGTATGAAGTAGGTTAGAATTAATGTTGTTATTATTAAAAATAGATTCTCAAATGAGTGCTTCGGAGATGAGCCATGACTGAATATGAGGCTCAAAAAATAAAAATAAATCATCATTATTATTAAAGTATCTTAATTAAGACCTAGAAATGACCTTAAATATCCAATCATCTTCTGTAAATGATAAGGAAATTATGAATCAGAGGGCAAGATTCATGGTTCAATCACTAATGAAAGGAAAAATCCACACTCCTATACCCCAAATGAAGATATTTAGCCTAGATTTAATAACTACAATTTTGAATGTCTTTATTGAGTTTATTTTCACTTGCATCCATCCATTCATCCACCCATCCTTTCAGGAGATATTTATTGTAGAGCACCTGCTATGTGTCAATCTCCCTCCCAAGTCCTGGGGATATGTAATCATAGTCCTTACCTTCATGGTGTTTCCATCCTTTCTTCTGCTTCTCATATCACTCTAACTTCTGTCTCTACCAATCAAAAAAGCCCTGATGTCCTTTCTGCACATTAAAAGTAACTCTTTTAGAAAGATTTAAACAACAGCAAATTTTGAGGAAACAAACTTCTCATTGATAGCCTTGGATCTCATGCATAAAACATTTTTATCAAAACATCACTTAGAAGCCTGTAGGTAAACATATCCTTCATGTGAACACAGTAACTCTCTCTATCTCTCTTTTTTTTCTGTTTCTTCTCTTGCCTATTATATCTTTTCTCCCCTTAGTACAGTAAAGTATATCCCCTTAGTACACTAAAGTATATACTAGAACTTAAGCAAATGTAGAAACCTGAAAATTTTGTGTTTATTTTAATTAATTGTAAACCACAGAATAATAGTGACTGTTTTTTTTAATACCATTTTTGTGTCCTTGGCATTTGTTAGGTCCTTTATAAATGCATTGATAGTAACAAAGTTTCAATGAATAGTTAGAAGCTCTTCTGCAAGATAGTTAATCAATGATTATTACTAATAGCAGAAATACTTTTGCTTTTGTTTAAAATAAGTGTTCTTTGAAATTAGTTAGCAGAGGAAGTAAGCACTATCTGACTGGCAGCAGATAGTAATCAATCCTATATAATATGCAAATCAACCAAACAGTGGAACAACTGGTCACGATGACATGCATTGACCACCAGGGGGCAGATGCTCAATACAGGAGCTGCCCCCTGGTGGTCAGTGCACTCCCACAGGGAGTGCTCAGCCAGAAGCTGGGCTCACAGGCTGGGAGCACAGCAGCAGTGACAGGAGCCTCTTTCGCCTCCGTGGCAATGCTAAGGATGTCCAAGGGCTCCCAGACTGGGAGAGTGCACAAGCTGGGCTGAGGACCCTTCCCCCCCCCCCCCCCCCCGCATCCCTGAGTGCATAAATTTCATGCCCTAGGCCTTTAGTAAAATTAAAGAGGAGTGGTCTCTTCCAGCAGTTATACCTCAAAGTGTCCCATTTGTGACTACCCTGTACTCAGAAAGTTTTTGGCATCTTAGAACCCTATCCATTTAGCAGTTGAAAATATCCAAGGGAAAAAGGATGGGAACCCAGATGGAAATTTTAGCTTCTTGGAAGCCATTCACAAGGGAATTGTTGAAGTGCTAGAAAGATACGAGTTGCCTGAATCATTCCTGGGCAGTTTTGTTTGATGCAAGCATATCTGGAAGACATGGCAGATTCTGTTCCAGATCACTGAAATAAAGTGAGTCATAATCATTTTGCTGGTGGAGGATCTTGTCTTTAATTTATTAAAAGCTAGAGGCCCAATGTACTGGAGTGTCCCTCAGCCCAGCCTGCACCCTATCCAATCTGGGACCCCTTGAGGGATGTCCAACCATCCATTTAGGCCTGATCTCACAATCTAGAACTACTGGCTCCCAACTGCCCTCCCCTGCAGGCCTGGTCCCCCCCAACTGCTCTCCCTTGCATGCCTGGCCTTGCCAACTGCCCTCCCCTGCAGGCCTGGTACCCCCACCCCAACTGCCCTCTGCTACTGGGCTGGTCTCCCCCAACTGCCCTCCTTTACTGGCCAGATCACCCCTAACTGCCCTCCCTGCTGGCCTGATCATCCACAACTGCCCTGCAGGCCTGGTCCCCCCCCCCCCCCCAACTGCACTGCAGGTTTGATCCCCTCCCCCCCAACTGACCTCCCTTGTGATCTGGTCTCCCCCAACAGCCTTTCTCTGCTGGCCTGGTCACTCCTAACTTCCCACAACTGCCCTCCGCTGCAGGCCATCTTGTGGCAGCCATCTTGTGGCAGCCATCTTGTGTCCACATGGGGGCAGCCATCTTTGACCACATGGGGGTGGCCATCTTGTGTCTCAGTGTGACAGTCAATTTGTGTATTATTCTTTTATTAGATAGGATGTAACATCTGTGAAACAAAATAAAGCAAAGCACAGTAACATGAGGTCTGCCTATATAGTACTGGGTGATAAAAAGTTTTTCCCTTTTTTCATAGTATAAAATTTATTTACCTATGCCTTTGTTTCTTAAACAAGCAACCCACAGGTGTTATTGACCTGGCAAAAAAGAATCAATTTATGAATTAGATGCTCCTCTGAAACCTCAGCAGAATATTCAAGCACCTAGCTTTCTTCCTCTCTTTATACTTCCCTAGCTTCTTCTTTTCAGTAAATCTTCCCAGCTGTTCAAGCCCAAAAATGTGGGCATTAAATTATTCTTGACTTTATTTTTATAGTATGAGTTCACTACCTCATCAGGTCCTGTTGTCCCTACCTTCAAATTCACGTAGGATCTGATTCCTCACCACTGCTACCACTGTAGCCCATTAATCTGTATTAAGTCAATAGTTCCTGCAACAGTTCTCTTGCTTTGTCCATGCCTCCTTCACTCTATCCCCAACAAAGGGGCCAGAGTTAAAAGGGGAGTTAATGCACTTCATTCATGAGATAAAAATCCATTAATTGCTTCCCATCACTTGAAGTAAATGTCTAATTACTTACTAGGGCCAATAGGTCCCTACATGAACTGGCCCACCTTCCTACTGGGACCTCCTTTTTAGTCACTTACTCACTCCATTGCTATTTCTTCAACAAATACTAGGCTCATTGCTACCTTAGAAACTTTGCACCTACTGTAGCTCTGACCTGGAGCTCTCTTCCCCCAACATCTATAAGGCTTACTCTCTTACCTTCTTTGGGCTCTACTCAAACATTATCTTCTCAGTGAGGCCTTTCCTAGTAATTCTATCTGAATCTGTAATCTGCCACGTGTATAATATGTTTCATCTCCCTTCCTGTGATTTGCTATTCTTCTTTGTATGCATTACTATCTAATATACTGTGTATTGTGCTTATTATTTATTGTCTAACCCCCTTAATGAGAGTGTAAAGAACTATGAGGTTAGAGTTTTTGCCTCTTTTGTTCATTGTTTTATACCTGGCACCCAGAATTGGACTTGAAAGTAGAAAACACTTTAAATATTTGTTTAAAAAAATGGATGAATAACTTTATAGGAGGGGTGTGGTAGATTAATTACATTAATATCTTATCTAGTTCATGGCCCCCTGGTATTCCTTTTGTGGCAGGTTATGTTTTCCAACAATATCTTCTCTATTATATGTTCTTTTGTAACGTAACCTTGCCACTCTCCTATCAAGAGGTTGAGATGGGGATATAACTGTTTCAACTAAAACAGGGTCAGAATAAAGTCAAGGGTCTGAGGATAGAACCCTTAGTTAAGACCACAGAAATATTAACATATATATTTTATAGATCCTTTCAAATGGAAGAAAATCTTTATAAGGACTTGAGGGCCTCCCAGATGGTTTCTGTTAAAAATTAGGGCACTTGCCCTAACTGGTTTGGCTCAGTGGATAGAGCACCACCCTGCTGACTAAAGGGTCCAATATTCAATTCCAGTCAAGGGCATGTACCTTGGTTGCGGGCACATCCCCAGCAGTAGGTGTGCAGGTGGCAGCTGATTGATGTTTCTCTGTCATCAATGTTTCTAACTCTCTATTCCTCTCCCTTCCTCTCTGAAAAAAAAATCAATAAAATATATATTTTTTAAATCAGAGCACCTAAAAATCTTGTCCCACAGTAACCTGAGAGAGAGCCTCTTTGGTTTACAGATCCTCAGAATTAGAGAAAAGTAGAGGAACTGTATTTTAGGATATGTATTCAAGGAATTACACTGAAGAAGCCTTACCCTCCATTGAGCTTGATGTAGATAATGAGTTATTGGACTACAAGCTGATGTGTAAGGAAGGTTTGAGGGAAGGGATGCATGTATTTTGCATGTAGGGGGAATGTGAGTTGATGTGGCTAAAATGTGGATTATAGCAGGCTGTATTTTTCTGAAATGACTGCAGCAAGACCTCTTGTCCCATGTAACCATCTACAATGGGGTCCATTCCTGTCAAGAGATAAAGCCTAGCTCTTCTCCCTATGAGTCTGGGCAGGTTTGTGATTGCCTCAACTAATAAAGTGTGCTATATAACTTGCAAGGCAGTGTCATAAATGTCAATGCAGCTTCTGCCTTGGAGCCTGGGGTTGAAGGCCTGAACCAGCACATAGGAATTTGACTACCTTCTTCGCCATATGGTGAAGAAGCCAAACCACATGGAGAGGCCACTCATAGGCTCCTATTCAGTCCTCCTAATCTCTAAGTCACCTTAGCCCAGGTCCCAGACATGTGAATAAATGAGTCTTCAGATGATTCAAGCCTGCAGCTGCCAAGTCACTCCCAGGCTTCAAGTCTTCTCAGGCATAGTGGAATATAGATGAGCCACCAAATCCTACCTAAATTTCCAACCCATAGAATCTGTGAGAAACATGAAATTGTTGCTTCAAGCCACTGTTTTGGGATATGTTGTTATAGCACAATAATACCTGGAACAAATCTCTTTGCAATGTGGCTTTGCAGCAACTCTGTTAATAAGTGGAGTCTGTCTTCCATCTCTTACATCTGGGCCAAGAATGAAGCAGAAGTAAAGGTGTTCCTGTTCTGAGCACACACAGCCTCATGTGCTTCTGCTCTTGCAATCTTGCCTCTGCCTTAAGCTTGTGTTAGCCTGCTGGAAGAGCAGTGCCCTAGACTAGCCTACAGCTAGCTAATCAACCCTGTGAGAGAGGCCAGCCTAGATCACCAGAGCTACCCACTTGACCTGCACATGAACAGGAGTACAAAGTGAGCCTAGCTAAAACCAGAAAATCATCCAACTGAATGTAGACTTTTGAGAAATAATGTATGCTTATTATTAAAAGCCACTAACTTCTCTCTTTCTCTCTCTCTCTCTCTCTCTCTCTCTCTCTCTCTCTCTCTCTCTCTCTCTCTCTCTCTCTCTCTCTCATAAGGTAGGTGGGCAGGGTGTAGCTAAATGACACAAGGGGAGAGAAAGGCCTCCCAGGTAACTGAACTCATGCATATTTTTTGAGTGGAAAAAGCTATGCTTGAATTATTGGAAATAAGAAACTTGACTGATAAAGTGTGCTGTACAACAAGTTAACCTATACTTTTCATACCTATGCTTACAAGTCATAGGTCTAGAGGACATGCAAGAAGGACTATTTCCTCTATGTCACTCATAAATTTGATAAAACAATTTTTTTTCTAATTCTGCTATTCTAGTCCTTGCATTAAATCCAATGAACATACCTTGGCTGACTTTATAACAGCCTACTTCCTCTGTAGGATCAGACTTAACACATATAATGACATAAAGTGCTATATACACAAACAGTGTTACCATACTCCCAAGCCTAGAAAGAGGAGAAAAAAAGAATAACTTTTAAAGTGCAGCTGAAGAATTTAAATTTTATCAAAGCCAAATTGGAATATGGAAAAGAATTTTTAAAATTCTAAATTTAGGTTCAATGGTTTTATGTGCTTAGAATCTGGCAAACCAGTTTCTTCTCTGCCCTACTTTAGAAAGGTTGAATATGAGAGGGGAAGGAAGTTTTGTTTCGTTATAGATGATTAACTTATGTCCCTAATAAAACATATATGTTTATATCATCCAAATTTCAAGAAGAGTTAAATTTATCATTTTTAAGAGCATTTATTTTTACAGTAACATACTTTTCTTTCTTTGAAAGACTAAACATGCAATTTTATGTAAAAATAATCAATTTCCTAATGTTGGAAGTTGTCCTTTTCAGAACACAAACTTTGTATCCTTGGGATAATAATGATACCATGAGGAAAGTTAAGTTTGTGAGTATTATGACATAATAAAAGTAAGAATAATGCAATATAAGGGGACTAGTTTAATAAGGAATAAACATTAAGAATTTGTAATGGGTGTTTTTATGTTTCTTTGAAATTATATTTTAATGATGACTTTACAAGAATACAAGTAAACTGCTATCAAATGCCTTCCTTGTTGCTACACACATATTAGATGGTTAAGCCTATTGTCAACTAAATCTCAATTCATCACCAAGGTTAGGAAGGAATTTATAACCTAGTATGAGTGACTGTGTGTTTTTCTGGTTCTATTTTTTGAGCCCATGCCTTCTGGAGGAGAAGGTTAAGATAGAAATAGAAGGAAATTATTAGATTTGTTGAATTACTTTTGTTAAATTCAAATTTCCTCTAGAATAGGGGTGTCGAACTCAATCAGAGAAAGGGCCAAAATCTAAAATCCAGCCTAAATCGCGGGCCAAATGGTTTACTGAACAGTCATAAACTGTCATTGTGATGGAAACGCAGCGGAGTGCAGTGATGACAGCGCGGTGCGGGCCACATTGCAAGGCCTGGCGGGACGGATTTGGCCCGCGGGCCTTGTGTTTGACACATGTGTTCTAGAACATTCAGGAAAAGATACTTGGTCTGAGACTCAGATGACTGCTACAGATATTTGTTTAAATCATAAAGAAAGTAAGCTTGTTCTAAAAGGTAGCAGAAAGTGTGAGGATAAAGGACCTACAAAGAGTTCTTGTGTTTTACAGGGATAGGAGGAGGAGACCCAAAAGAGGTGACTAAGAACATAACAAGGATGGACTTGTCAAAGGGAGTGAATACCAGAAAGACTGATAAGATTTGAGACAAGTCCATAGGATCTGACAACTAGGACACTATTATAAGGACACTAGAGGCCCAATGCATGAATTTGTGTACTGGTGAGGTCCCTTGGCCTGGCCTGCAGGATCAGGCTGAAACTGGGTCTCCAACATTACTGAGGTTCCCAGATTGCGAGAAGGCATAGGCCAGGCCAAAGGATCCCACCAGTGCACAATCGGGACCAGGGAGGGACTTGGGAAGTTGGCCAGCCTGGGAGGAATCATGGGAGGGCTCCAGGTGTGTCTGGCCCATCTGACTCAGTCCCTATTGACTGGACCCCAGCAGCAAGCTAACATACTGGTTGGAGTGTCTGCTTCCTGGTGGTCAGTGCACATCATAGCAAGTGGTTGAGTGGCCTTAGCATATCATTAGCATATTATGCTTTGATTGGTTGAACAGCTGGTAGGATGACTGGACACTTAGCATATTAGGCTTTTATTAAATGGATTAGCAAGAATAGTTTTGGTGGGATGGTAGGGGTGGTAGTCAATTTTCAGAGATCTCAATTGTAAATATTGTTGAAAAAATAGTCATGGGTATAAAAAATATTCTAAGAAGAGTTACAGTATATGGGAAGAAAGAGGAAGAGTAGTATAGTCAGTCAAAATTAGTAGTGAGAAAAAAATGAGGAACCAGTTGAACTGGAAAATTGATAAATCAGTTATTGGGCTTTGTCCACTACTCTTACTACCACCATATCTATTTGTTATCCACGGCCTCATTCAAAACACTGGTACAAATGTCCATCAGAACAGAGACAGTAAAAGAATTCCTGAAATATGCCATTGAAGTCCTCTTCCCAGAGTTTCCCCATCACTAATTAAAACATCTTTATCTTGTTTCAACACCATTTTTCCTCTGTGAGATTTTCTGGATCTAACTGGATGGCATATAATAGGCCCATATGTATATTTCCTTTGTTCTCTATTTAAACTTCCTCACCCTATCCTTATGGGCTTCTTCACAGTTCCAGAGCTCCCTGGTATTCTTTCTATTTGCTCTTCCCAATTCACCTCATCCCCCCATCTTGATCTTTTAACTCAGAATAATTGTCTTCCTACTGTCCACTTTTGGCCTTGATTCATTAAAGTTCAGTTCTCTTTGGAGGACTCATTTACTTCTCTGGTTTAAAATCTCAAGGTAACTGAGTTTATTTTATATACAAGATATAAATGTGGCTGCAAATTTTGCTTTTTCACCATTACTTGTCTATTTTCTGGTGAATTATGCCACCCTCACCACCAAGAATCCTTGTTCTCTTTCGCGCACTGAAGATCATAGTATATACAGAGATTATATTTGCAAAATTTTCTCTTTTCAATCCTGAGATTAGAATTTCTTCTTCTTCTCCTTCTTCTTCTCCTTCTTCTTCTCCCTTCTTCTTCTTCTTCTTCTTCTTCTTCTTCTTCTTCTTCTTCTTCTTCTTCTTCTTCTTCTTTTCTCTCTCTCTCTCTCTCTCTCTCTCTCTCTCTCTCTCTCTCTCTCTCTCTTAAAAATTATGTCTTGAGCCGGGACCAGTTTGGCTCAGTGGATAGAGAGTCGGCCTGCGGACTGAAAGGTCCTGGGTTCGATTCCGGTCAAGGGCATGAACCTTGGTTGCGGGCACATCCCCTGTGGGGGGTGTGCAAGAGGCGGCTAGTCGATGTTTCTCTGTCATCGACGTTTCTAACTCTCCCTCTCAATTCCTCTCTGTGTAAAATCAATAAAATATATAAAAAAAATTTACAAAAATTATGTCCTGAGTTGTTATTATCATTAATAGATTAATTCTGATTATTTTTCTCAATTATAAAAAATAGTTATGCTTCCGGCAAGCAATGAGACATGGAGTAGGAGGGACAAGAGGAAGGGACCTGGGAGCAGGTCTAAGAGCAAGAAGTGGAGCCCTGGCTGGGCACATGCCCTGGTTTCAGGCTCCATTCCCAGGAGGGGACATGCAGGAGGCAGCTCATGAATGATTTGCTCTCATCATTGATGTTTCTCTCTCTCTCTCTTCCTATCTGAAATAAAAAATATATATATTTTAAAAAATAAGTAAATAAAATAAAGAGCAAGAAGTGGGAAAGAACCAATGTATAATATTTCTTCACTCTTTTGGCCCCTGTACATATCCTCTGAATCAATCTTTCTACAACTAGTTTATCAAATTTAACTCATCAAAAAATAAGCCTTGCCAAATAATTTTTGAGCCCTTCTACTTACCTTATTTTCAAAGTTGGCTTCTCCATAGTTTTCATGGAAATATTCTAATTTTACTAAAGGATTACACTAGATTCTGTCATATTCTGGCTTATTTGGTTTTGTGTGCTTTTATCAGCAGCATTCAAAGATTTATTTTTATTATTACTTTTCTTTGCTTTTCTATACAATTGGATTGCCAAATATTTTTTTTCTCAATATCTGAAAAAATGTTTTTATTCATTACACATTTGACAAAGTCTGTAAATCTTTATTTACATGCCTTAGAGTTAATCCTTGAACCCCAGAATCCCCAGACTCTCTTTGCTCTCACTTGTTCGATTTCTGAAATCTTAAATCAGATTAGTTATTGAGGACTAAAGTGAGTGATATTTTAACAGAAGCTTCTGAGACATATAATTGTGTCTGAATTAAGCTTGGAAAGTTGTCTGTGTTGACTGAAAGAAAAAACTTGGAAAAGGCTAAAGTTTGGAAAGACTTCTGAATAATTAAGAAGAATGACTGATAAGCTAAGTACCATATTTGTAGTTGTACAGTCTATAGAGACTGAGAGTGGGAAACAGATGGAAGTTGAGGTATAGACTCAATATCGCTGGGAATGTCAGATCAGAAATTATTTCTGGAAGTGCAAAAGCTTTGTGTGTGGGCGGAGCTGAAGAGGTGGGATGCAGAGCCTGGGTGGTGCCAGACAAAGGGTGAAAAACCAAGTTTCAGGTAGTAAACAGGGCTCATCTGCTGTGGGGAGAGCTATTTGATATTTCTCTTCGTACTGATTACCGACGTTTTCAAGTCCCAAAGCTTTTGAATTTTTAAATGTGAGTGCAAACCTGGAAAATTTATAACTATTTTACAGCAAGAGCAGAGGGTTTTATACGATTTCCTTCATTTATGCTTTTCCTCCCTTCCACTCTGGTCTTCCAAAGGAATCGCCTTTATCTAGATTTAATTCTCATGTGATTTTTTTTTTTTTTTTTTTTTTTGCTTCCAGAGATCACAAAGTAGATGGAACAGCTACAAGGGTAGGGCAAAATAATGAAAGGATTTAGCCGATTTAAGGACTAGAGGAAGAGCTTGAACGCAGGAAAGCCGCTGTGCGCGCCTGCTTGACGGTACTTGCAGTGCTCATTCAATCTGGGGGAGGAACAAAGGGCTGGCAGGTGAAAGAGAGCAGCAAACACTGTCAGGCCAGGTGTTCAGCATTAAAACTCCGCCGTTCCAGGGATCCCAGATGGCTTGAAAGAGAGGTGCGAATGAAATGACCCAGAGAAGTCAGGCGATGGAAGAGGGAGGCAATAAGCTACACATAGGACCCTCTCAATGAGAGGCATTTCAATTGCTTGGCAGTTATTTGAGCGATAATGAATCTTTGAATCACTCTTGAATAGTGGGTAGATCTATTTATTTTTGAAGAAGCATTGTCTAGCCTCTTTTGTCCTCAGCTCCCTCCTGCCCCCCTCTCAATTGTTTTCATTTTAAAGGAGCATGAATATATTTTAGGACTTTTAAAAGCAGAATGAAAAGCAGGAATTTTTAATTAAATATATGCTACCTAATCGTGTGTGTTGTCAAGATATAAGCATCTACAGTACTATACTAAAAATAAGTTGTCCACATTTAAGTAGTATATATAATCTATATAGTATATAGGTATAATATATATAAAGTATGTATTGATGGGCCACATTTGTTTTATGGTGGGAAAACTGGTGGGATATTTCTTTTTTGGAGATGTCAATATTTTAAATAATAACATCTACTATGTGTATGTGTAGTAGCAAACATTTTATTGCATATGAATTTTTATTTTTCTTAACAATCTTTCCCGTGATTTTCATAGTACTATAAAATAACTGTGTGTACATTTTTTGTATAATGATGAAAAGATGTGAATTTAAAAAAATAATATGAATTCTTTAAGAATAGTATTTATTGTTCCAAGCGGTATTTTCTTTTTTTTCTTTTCTTTTTTATTGTCTAAAGCACATGTGTCAAACACAAGGCCCGCGGGCCAAATCCGTCCCGCCAGGCCTTGCAATGTGGCCCGCACCGCGCTGTCATCACTGCACTCCGCTGCATTTCCATCACAATGACAGTTTATGACTGTTCAGTAAACCATTCAGCCCACGATTTAGGCTGGATTTTAGATTTTGGCCCCTTCTCTGATTGAGTTCGACACCCCTAGTCTAAAGTTTTACACGTCTCCTTTCCTCCCCATTGACCCCGCCCCCAGCCATTCCCACCCCCGAGGGCAAGCCCCTATCAAGTGGTATTTTCTTATTCTGACATTCTTTTAAAATTTTGATTTAGATATATGATTGGCAAATTTATTTGGAGATTTACTATTTAAAAATATTGAACTATTTTTTAGAATAGTCAGTGGCAAGATAAAAACACAGGCATAAATAAGCTCTAAAAATGCCAATAACCTAACAAATGCTAATAACTGATAAAAGTTTCCCATATCTATTTACTTTGTGTATTTGATAAGCTGAAGGACAGGTTCACAATCTTGAAACATACATAGGTATTTTCACTAAATATAAACTATTGACACGGTGAAAGAAAGGGAAGGTCATACATTTCAATAAAGTTAAGATGAATATGTGATTCAGTATTTATCTTATGGTCAGAAATTATCACAAAGTACTAAGTTTATTTCAAATGATTTTTTAAAAATATATTTTATTGATTTTTTACAGAGAGGAAGGGAGAGAGATAGAGAGCTAGAAACGTCGATGAGAGAGAAACATCAACCAGTTGCCTCTTGCACTCCCCCTACCGGCGATGTGCCCGCAACCAATGTACATGCTCTTGACCAGAATCGAACCTGGGACCTTTCAGTCCGCAGACCGACGCTCTACCACTGAGCCAAACTGGCTTCGGCTATTTCAAATGATTGATAGTGAAAATTCTCCTTCGGTATCTTGCCTTTCTGCACCTCTTGGGAGAGAGGTACCAACTGCTTTGTGTTCTAGACTGAATGTCAAGGCTTTTTGTACAGCAAGCACTATTGGAAGATATAGTGTCTTTCTTCAGTGTGGAGGGCAGGCCTATCTGCCCATTACAGAGAATTGGAGATCTTGAAGTTCAGAGCTCTGTAATGACACCTACCAGGTGTGAAACTGTCACTTAGCCCCCTTAGCATTACTCTGTGGGAAATGGAGCTTGGGGAGCCAGCAGGAGAAAATGCTACTCCTCCTGCTAATGCTACTGCTGTGAGTAATAAAAGTCTTTTTTATCTCTGATCAGGAATCTGGGACAGTATTCATTAAAATATGGCAAACTAGCTTGTTAGTTGAAGAATAGGGTGGAATCCCAGATCCTTCAAAGTCCTGACAGAGTCATTAGGAAAAGAGTGCAAATAAAGTACCCTGAGAGCAAAGACACCCTTCAGACTACTTAATCACAAGATGTACCTTACAGCGGTCAAAGAGCCTAGGTAGCCACTTTCATGTAATAAAGACTTACGTATGTTACAATATAATGTTCTTTTTTTAATAATTTAAAAGTTCTAAAATGTATATGTGAGATATATATATATATATATATATATATATATATATATATATTCATATTCTAATTTTTAGCAAAGCTAAAAAAAAATAAATATACGAATCTGCTGAAATGCATAATTTAGGGTTTATATTAAAACTAGAGGCCTGGTGCATGAAATTCATGAAAAAGAAGGGTCCCTAGGCCTGGCCAGCGATCAGGGCTGATCTGCAGGGTGACTGCCTCCTCTGCGGGGCAAACAGCAGGTCTATTGGGGAACCCTACTGGCACCCCCTTGGCTGGCCTGGTGCTACCCACTCACTGGCCCCAACGCCTGCCATCACTGGTAGGGGCCTGCAGACTAAGTCAGCTCCTGCTTTGAGCATCTGCCCCCTGATGGTCAATGCATATCGCAGTGACCAGTCTTTCTGCCAGTCATTCTGCCACTTGGTTGGTTTGTATATTAGGGTTTTGTTATATATGATATTAGAGGCCCAATGCATGAAAATTCATGCAAGAATAGGCCTTCCTTCCCCTGGCAGCTGGCACTACCTTCCTTCCAGCACCTAGCAGTCGCCTGCAGGCTCCCGGGACCCTAGCTGGTTTCACCCAGGCAGCTCACAGGCTGGCTTCTCTCTGGTCCAGGTTTCGTCAGGAAGAACATCCAGAATGACATGGGAAGAGACTCAGTCTAATTAGCATATTGCCCTTTTATTATTATAGACTAGAGGCCTGGTGCACGACATTCATAAACTGGGGCAGGGGCAAGTGGTCCCTCAGCCTGACTGACCTGCGCCCTCTTGCAGTCCAGGACCCCTCAGGGGATGTCCACCTGATGCAGAGTCAAGAGAGGCTCCCGCTACCTCTGCTGTGCTCGCCAGCCATGAGCCTGGCTTCTGGCTGAGCGGCACTTCCTGTGGGAGCACACTGACCACCAGGTGGCAGCACCTGCATTGAGCGTCTGCCCCCTAGTGGTCAGTGTATATCACAGCGAACAGTAGTTCCACCTTTTAGTCAATTTGCATATTAGAATTTTATTATATAGGATAATATTTGAAATATATTGTATTTAAAGGATGAAGGACCTATTTCATATCAGTTGGCAATTCAAAACATGTGAGTTATAATTTAGAATATTAGAGCACTTTCAAGAAGTGATACCAAGTTACCTAATAAATAGAGTATGTTAGCCTGCTCTCTTTCAATGAGCACCTCTTCCCTTTATTTCCTAGGTCATCATTCATTTCTCACACTAGTTGTTTTTTGTTTTTTGTGTTTTTTCTTCCATACTCATCAATACATGCTCAAGTTTGTTTGTTTTTTCCTTGAGCGAAAAAATATATTTCTTTTTTTTCCTGGAAATTTTATATTTTAAATGGACCTTCTGAAGAAATAATTTTTTTTTAAAAGCCTGTTTAATGAAACCAAGATGGTGGAATTCCAGACAGATAAAATAAAACTTTTCAGCATATATTGGGACTTAACATCAGTCCTTACTTCAGTCTACAGAAGATGTTCCTCTGACTGTTAGGCTCATAATTTCATAAAGTATGTAAAATATCAACATAGGTATAAACATCAGTGTGTAGAATCAGAAGACTCAGTTATAAACCTTACTCCAAGACTTGGTAATTGTTTAAACTGGCACAGACACTGAGTTGTTCAGAGCTTCTTTTTCCTGATTTCATAAAATAGAGAAACAATAACCAAACTTCTCTCTCACAGTTGTGATGAGGATTAAATTACATGTGCTTCAATATTCTTATAAATCATTGTTAGGTACATATGTATTATAACTGAGAACATAAAATTAAGCAAATAACTCTTGGGGCAGAATTGAATGATGTATTTATCTTAATACTTATCAAGTCTCTGTAAGTTTACATCTCTACATAAGTCAGAATGTTTATTAGCATCACAATTTTATGTTACAATTATTTGATAGTCAGTCAGTTCTGCACTAAGAACACGTTAAAAATCCTTGTTTTATGACTTAAGAGAAAGATGCTAATGTCTGATTTTTTTTCATTGCTGGCCCTTGATGAAGTTGCTACAAGTTTCTAGACATAGCCTAACAAAAATGGTTTAAATATGTGGATGGAGACAAATACTTATAAACAAACAGACGGGAAAAGAAGACAACTGTGAAAAATAAAAACATGGTGAGTGAATAGTTCTGCTTCACAGTTCTGAATACAAGAACATAATCTGAAATATTTAATTTTTATAGAGCAAAAATACAACCTAAGAATTCTGTGGCAAGCTAAGTAGTTAAGTATTTGTGAGGAATACAGGAATTGCACATTTTTTTTATCCTCACCCAAGCACGTGTTTACTGATTTTATAGTGAAGTAGCGAGTGAGAGATAGGGAGAGAGAAAGAGAAAGAGAGAAATAGAGAGAAAGGTTGATCGGTTGCCTTCCAATAGCACCTCACAGGGGTTGGAACCCTCAAACCTAGGTATGAGCCCTATCTGGGAATGAAACCCCCAACCTTTTGGTATACAGGTGGCAATCCAATAACCTGAGCCTCCTGGCCAAGGCAACGACTTTTTTAATATGTAAGTGCTTAGGAAAAGCGCCTTCCTAGCTTTTCTAAAAAAATAAAATAAAGTAAAATAAAAGGGAAATGTTATCAGTTACAACAATAAAAGTGAATAAATTCAACTCTACAGTTAAAAATCAAAAATTTTTATTTTGAGTTAAAAAAATATTTATATGCAGAAGCAAGTTAAATGTCAAATAACAGAGAAGGCAGAATGCTTGAAGAAACCAGTACAAAGCTATATACTTTAATGTTATCCAACTATAAAAATCACATTTTCAGAAATATTTGATACTACTGGCTGGAAAAATTATAAAATAATACTTAATAAAAAAAGTAGAAAACTGAAATAAATATGGGTATTATTTAATTTCTGTTATATATATTAAATATAAAGAAGGCAGGGAAAATATCAGGATGATGGCAGTAATAATCGCTAGATGCTATGATTGTGCATGATTGTAAATTCCATGTTACTTTCAAGGTAATGTTTAATACCAAGTATTCTGTAATGGCCATTTTTACTTTTATAATCAGAAATTAAAGAAACACAAGAGAGTTATTGACAAATCCTGCAAAAAATAAGCATATGAAGAGTGAAACTGCTGAAACCGGTTTGGCTCAGTGGTAGAGCGTCAATATGCAGACTGAAAGGTCCAGGGTTCGATTCCGGTCAAGGGCATGTACCTTGATTCAAGCACATCCCTGGTAGGGGGTGTGCAAGAGGCAGCTGGTCGATGTTTCTCTCTTATCGACGTTTCTATCTCTCTCTCTCTCTCTCTTCCTCTCTGTAAAAAAAAAAAAAAAAAAAAAATCAATAAAATATATATATTTTTAAAAGAGTGAAACTACAAAAGAGATTGAGAAAAAAAACAGATGGAAGAGGAATTGCCAAGAAAGGAATTGAGATTTGAAGGTGAATAAAACAATTTCAAATGTCTCGGTGAGATAAAATAAAATGAGAATGAAAAGCATCTATTGGGAAAATCTAAGCGAAAGTAGTATAGGTGGACTTTTCAAGAGGAATCACTGGCTTTGTCAGGGTTGTTTGCCAGAGTCTTGGTTACTGTTGTTTGAAAAATGAATGAACAAGAAAATCAGTCTTTTTTTTTCTTCTTTTTTTTTCTTTTTTTTTAACTTGGCTGTGAAAAGGAGAAAAATTGGGTTTGGGCTAGAGGATTATGTAAAACTGAAGTTTTTTGTTTTTATTCTAAAGTATGAAAAGGTTAGACAAGTATTAAATAATATCACCATAGTGGTTAAAAGTAAAAGATTTGAAATCAAATGAACCAGATTTGAATTTGCGGAATATACACTAAATGCCATCCAATGTGACTGGGATAATTTTTTTTCAGAGGATTCTTTGTTAGCTACCTTCAGAGAAATGTTAAAATACTGGCTCTTTTGTGGAATATAATGAACAACATGAACTGATGAACAAAAACAGAGATAGAGAAGCATCTATTAGACTGTCAAACCTCAGAGGGAAGGTAGGGGAGCATGGGGGTAAGGAGGAGAGATCAACCAAAGGACTTGTATGCATGCCTATAAGCCTAACCAATGGACATAGACACCAGGGGGGGTGGGGGTGAGGGCATGAGTAGGGCAGTGGCGGGAGGGGTAATGGGGGGATAAGGACACATATGTAATACCTTAATCAATAAAGGGGGGAAAAAGATATTATAATTAGGAAAACTGGCTCTTTTCTACTTGCACATTTTAAGAAAAAAAAATCAAACTCTACATATAGGTCTAAGGCTTTAATTAGTTTTTCAATGTCTTTTTGGAATAAACTACATTTATGATACATCATTTATAATTTCCCATTGTAAATTCTTTAAAGTGGAGTTAAAATTGAAAGCCTTTAGGGAACAAACGCTTCCTCAAACTCTTACCAATTGTTTCTGTCCACATATAATTCAGCTACAATTTATAATTTAAATGTTTTAAATTCTTTAGTGTTTAAAGTATTACATATGTCTCCTTTTCCCCCCATTCAAGACTTTTCAAAGCATGCAATTTAATTTCCATGGAAACACATTGTTTTTAAAAAGTGTCTTTTCACTCATACGTACTAGTAAATGGCTTACGTAATCTTTACTTAAATTTAAAATGACAGCAAGTGACACTAAAAAAATAACTTTGGGGGGTCAGCTTCTACAGACTCTTGGTAAATTAAATCTGCACTCAATTAGAGGGACCAGGAATGCTGGAGGCTACAGGAGGGCACTATCTGACCAGCTGAGAGCACTGGGTGTTGTTTTAAGGAAGAATAGAATGTTTGTTATCAGCGGTTTGGGTAAGTAGAATGAGGATAACAGAGTCTTCTGTACAGAAACTAAAGTGAACAAACAATGGAGCAATCCTGATCCTGAAAGGAAAAAAAAAAAGTATGCATTGATGTGTATGTGATTAGAACATACACTTTAGATATATTATAGATATAGAGATAGAGATAGAGATAGAGATAGAGATAGAGATAGAGAGATAGAGAGATAGAGAGATAGAGAGATATAGAGATATATATATTATTGATTTTTTACAGAGAGGAAGGGAGAGCTGTAGAGAGTTAGAAACTTTGATGAGAGTCATGGATCAGCTGCCTCTTGCATGCCCCCTACTGGGGATATGCCCGCAACCAAGGTACATGCCCTTGGCCAGAATCAAACCTGAAACCTTTCAGTCCAAAGGTGGACACTCTATCCACCGAGCTAAACTGGTTTCATCCAGAACATACACTTCTTATATTATAGAAAGTTCAGTAGTGCCCTAGCCAGCGTGACTCAGTTGGTTGGAGCATTGTCCCATATACCAAAAGGTTGTAGGTTCAGTCCCCAGTTGGGACACATTTGGAGGGCAACCAATTGATGTTCTCTCTCACATTGATGTTTCTCTCTCCCTCTCTCTAAAATCAATAGGTATATCCTCAAGTGAGGATTAAAATAAAAAGAGTTCAGTAGTAAACTAATAAGATTGAAAGTAATTTTAAATCATATACCTTAGTGATATATTGTGTGAAACTTTCCAAAGTATACAATGATTTAAACAGAGAAACACTAGAACCACATTAACCATATATTGAAATATTATTTGCAATAAATATCTATTTCACAAGAAATTAAATTTTGTGTGAATTCTTTGACTGGAAGTTGAAGGGATATCATTTGGCAGCAGTCTTTAAAGAGATAAATTGAGAACTGGGGTCTTTGGTGATTTTTTATATTTGAAAATAGATGTAGAAATTTAATCTTTTCGCTATTTTTAATTCTCATTGTAAATTTCCATGAAGCAAAATGGACAGTAGATCAAATTATATAACTTTCTACTGTGAGAAAAATCAATAGCATTTTGTTAAAATTGGTCCATTAGTGTGCTTTCTTGCTATGTGAATAGGCAAAGAAGGGAGATGTACATCCCAGGATTCCTGTGCGTACCTCACAGGACTGACTGCCGAGACATGTGCACAGAGCAGGTCTCAGAGCCCAGACAAAGAGGTCCAGCACCAGAATAATTTCCAACACAAGTGGTAGGAAAAGGGGAAACTAAGCCATTAAGAGAAGCAGTAGAGAGAGAGTGCAACTGAAGTATTTGTTGCCAAACTAGGAATCTAGAGCAGGCAGCAGATTGTTGAGACGAGAGAGAGAGAGAGAGAGAGAGAGAGAGAGAGAGAGAGAGAGAGAGAGAGAGAGAGAGAGGGAGAGAGAGAGAGAGAGATGAGACAGATGGAGGTAGGGAGCTCAAGGACCAGTTTTCAGTCTTATGAATGTTGAGTTTCATTACTATGTTCCTATTTTTTGTGGTCTGTATTTTCTTCTTTCTTTAAAAAAAAAATATTTTATTGATTTTTTTACAGAGAGGAAGGGAGAGGGATAGAGAGCTAGAAACATCGATGAGAGAGAAACATCCATCAGCTGTCTCCTGCACACCCCCTACTGGGGATGTGCCAGCAACCAAGGTACTGGAATCAAACATGGGACCCTTCAGTCAGCAGGACCACGCTCTATCCACTGAGCCAAGCTAGTTAGGATCTTGCTTTCTTTTTTTAAATACTCACCTGAGGATTTTTTTCCATTGATTTTCAGAGAGAATGGAAGAGCGAGGGAAAGTCAGAGAAATGTTGATGTGAGAGAAACATATTGATTGGTTCCCCTGACCAGGCCCAGGACAGGGAGGATCTTACAGCTGAGGTACTTGCCCTTGAAAGAAATCAAACTCGGGACCCTTTGGTCCCAGGCCTACGTTTTATCCACTGAGACAAACTGGCTAGGGTGGTCTGTATTTTCTTTTTCTGGGGTCATCTAACTGGTCTGAAGGTGGAGTTTGAGCTTCTTGTTGCTTTCAGATATAACTCACTTTCTCCTGAAGTAGCAAGTGCCAGCACATCATTTTCCATCTCTCTCTCTCTCTCTCTCTCTCTCTCTCTCTCTGGAAAGAAGCCTGCTACATACATACAGTGCCTCATACAGTGCCTCATTTAAATGGGTCCGGAATCTTGGGGTCTTGGAAGTTTGATTAACCTATGTTCTCCTACAAATGGACCTTGAGAAGTTCTAGCAGGAGAGCTCAGCTACTCATGTATCCTTGGCTGAAGAAAGGCCCTCTCTTTTACCAGGGAAGCTCATCATCCTCTTCCACAAAGAAGATGCATCTTTCACAGGGACCCACATGGAGTGGTGAGGGAGGAAGGGGACACCCACCTAGGCAGCCCCGATGATCAATGGAGTGACAGATGTCCCGGCCAGATGGCTCTCACAACATGCACATCATTTTGTACCCCTCCTTTTTACTGTTATTTGAGATTCCTCAGGACATTTACCTCAACTTTCAGCAGTTTATCTCTTAGCTTATTATTTTTTTACCCAATAATATGGCCTTCCTACTTTAGAACATTTCAATATTTTAGTAAGGATGAGATTAGGGTGAGACTAGTACCAAAATTAAGAAGATATTCATTCTCAGGTTCAGGATCATGCCAGTTTCTTATTAAAATCAGTTAACTTCAATCCATTGATAACCTCAGTGTCCTATCTTTCAACTTGAATCTTCTCTATTCCAATAATTTTTCAAACTCATCAATTGACTATTTCTGCTAACTTAATTGTCACCTATTCCCTTAATCTCTTAACTCTCTTTGTTACCCTCTTTAATTCCATGCAGCAGCAGCATCACTCCTTTCTATATACACCCTCAACTCCCTTCCATTGTCTAACTTTCTTATACTTGAAGAAAAACCACAAACCCAAGCCCTGTCCAGGTAGCTCAGTTGGTTGGAGCATTATCCAGATAAGTCAATGTTGCTAGTTTGATCTCACCTCAGGGCATATACAGGAAGGAACCATGAATGCCTGGGTAGGTGGAACAACAAACTGGATCTCTCTCTCTCTCATCAATAAAATAAAATTTAAAAAACAGAGACCCAAATACTCAAATACATTAAACTCTCTGCCCATTTTACACTTGCACCCACGTAGCTAATCATAGTTGGAGAAAGGCATACAGTTATGCTCAATACTTTGCGTCAATGGTTACTAATCTGGAGTGGGATCTCTAGGATGTTAGGAAATCATACATACTTTACTACCCTAGTTTCTTTACACTGTCACCCTCCTACCTGACAATTTCCTACTATTTTTGTCTCCTCAAACACTCTGCCCATCTAATACTAGTATTGATTTTGCTTCCTATCACATTGAGAACATTAAACATTGAGGGGGAAACTACATCATGTATCATATAATATATTTTAATGCCATGATAATTTTTAGTTTTACAGAGGTAAAAATTTTTTCTTAAACTACTGAAACCTATAAGAATATAAGTGCATATGTTTTGACTGTGAGTCTGGGTGATGACTTTCTAAACTTAAAATTTTTCATTTTAAAACAATGGGGGGTTGAAGGCCTGAGTAAAAACAGTGAAAAGATTGAGAAGTTTGGGTTGGTAAGTTACAAAATAGTCATAGGGATGTAAAGTACAGCATAGGGAATATAGTCAGTGATATTGTAATAACTATGTATGGTGCCTGGTGGGTAATGAAAATAAAGGAGGGACACTTTGTACAGTACATGATTGTTTAACTACTATGCTGTATACCTGAAACTAATACAAAATAATATTGAATGCAAACTATAATTGAAAAAAAAAATGGAGAAAAATCAGAAGAAAAACAGAGAATAAATAACATAAGCACTTAAAATTTTAAATTGCATAAAATATTACAAATACACTTTGAAAACACCCATATTATTTATCATGAATAGAGCTGCAAGAAATTAATGTCCTCACTCTATAATCATAAAATAACTGAATAGCCCTACCTGGTTTGGATAACTGAACAGCCCTTGCTGGTTTAGCTCAGTGGAAAGAGCGATGGTCCATGGACTGAAAGGTCCCAGGTTTGATTCCCATCCTGTAGGCTCTGGTCAGGGCTTATGCAGAAGGCAACCAATCTATGTGCTTCTTGCACATCGATATTTTTCTCTCCTTTCCTCTCTCTTCTACTCTCTGTAAAAATCAATGGAAAAAATATCCTCAGGTGATGATTACTAGTAAATGAAATAACAGGGCACAAAAAACATAAAAATATTTATAAACTTAGAAAAATGTTAAGTTCTATTAATTTAAGAAATAAAAATTTACACATTAAAACCTTTCAAATTAACAAAGAAAAATAATAATAAATTTAAAATTTAAAGCATACTTATATTAAATTTAATAATACATATTAAACTTTTACTAAATGAAATACAATTGAATTTAGAATAATTTTTATTTTTTTAATTTTTTTTCTAGTGACAATTTATTTATTTATTTATTTAATATATTTTATTGATTTTTTTTTTGCCCCCCTCCCTCCCTCCCATACATACCCTCCCTCCCCAGAGTTTTATGTCCATTGGTTGTACTTATATGCATGTACACAAGTCCTTCGGTTGATCTATTATCTCCCCCAGATCTTCCTCCCCTCCCCACTGTAATTTGACAATCTGCTTGTTGCTTTACTGTCTCTATATCTGTCTCTTAGTTCATCAATTTATAATGTTCTTTATCATCCACAAATGAGTGAGGTCATGTGGTGTTTCTCTTTCATTGATTGGCTTATTTCACTCAGCATGATGTTCTCCAATTCCATCCAGGTTGCTGCAAATGATGAGAATTCCTTCTTTTTTATGGCAGCATAGTATTCCATTGTGTAGATGTACCATAGTTTTTGGATCCAATCATCTGCTGACGGACACCTAGGCTGTTCCCAAATTCTGGCTATTGTAGATTGTGCTGCTATGAACATAGGGGTGCATATATCCTTTCTGATTGGTGTTTCTAGTTTCTTGGGATATATTCCTAGGAGTGGGATTACTGGGTCAAATGGGAGTTCCATTTTCAGTCTTTTGAGGAAACTCTACACTGTTCTCCACAGTGGTTGCACCAGTCTGCATTCCCACCAGCAGTGCACGAATAATTTTTAAACTAAGACTGTAGTGAACCAGAAATTCGTTTTTCTCCCAATGCAATTTGAAAACATATTCTAAATTTTAAAGAAGCACTCCTGTCTTTTTGAAATAATAATTTAATATTTAGGATTCATTTGAATTTCAAAAGAAAGCCGTTTGAAAAGTATATCCTAACTAATAAAGGGGGAACATGCTAATTGACTGTCATGTCCTCTAAGATGGCGCATACACAGCCACAAGACAGTGGTGCCCAGTCCTCTCAGCCCCATCAGGGCAGCAGGCGCACAGCATGACCAGGCCCACCCCCAGGAGGGTCTGGATGCTCCGCATGCCTGCCTCTGGAGTCTCCCGGTCAACATAGCCCCTCAGCTGACCAGGGCCACCTGAGACTCAGGTAACCAGGGTCAGCTGAGGTTTGCACTGCCAGCAGTGGCAGCAGCAATGGTGTGATGGGGGTGTCACCTTCTCCTGACCATCAGGTTGCCTCCTGCCCCTAAGGGCTTCCAACCTGAAAGAGGTGGCAGGCCAGGCTGAGGGACCAATCCCCCCACCCAGTACACAAATTTTCATGCACTGGACCTCTAGAAGATGTATATGTGTATAAAATTTTTATAATAATAATTTTTCTAACACCAAATTTTTACATAAGTAGAAGGGGGGAAAAAGACAAATTCTGTGTATCCATAGCATGGGGAATCATGCAAACATTAAGAATGCTATTTTTATAAAGAGAATTTAATAACACGAGAAATTAGTTATGTAATGATTATTTTTAAAAAGAAAATAAGCTTATAATGAGTATTTCTTCAATTCAGAAAAAATGTGTAGAAAAAAAGAGGAAATATAGCAAAATATATACAACAGTTATAACTGAGTAGTATCACAAGATTTTTTAAAAGTTTTTAAATAAGCATATTTCACTTTATAATTGGGAAAAGACTGCTTTTTAAAATAAAGAAAATAATATAAATATATTTAGAAGAATATCATAAGCAAATCACCATACCTAGGGCATGTCCTATAAGGAGTTGAATAACATTATATAAAATTTTTTTTCAGTTTTTGAAATTCTGTTGACCTAGTTTTAGTAAATATATTCAAAACTATCCCTGTGTTATTGCTCTTTCCTCCTAATTTACTTTACTTCTATTTCTAGACCCAGTCACATCTTCCCTCCTTCCCTTTTCATAGGAACACCCTCATCTCTGGGAAGTGTTTCTTTATAGTAACATTTTAATTTCAGTTCAGTTTTGCTTTTCCTTAAACCAGAGCATGACTTTTGAGATTTTGAGGTAGGGAATAGTTAGTTTGGGGGAATTTCTATATTAACACTGCATTTGTATGTTAACATGAAATATGTTATAATCAAGTATTTAAAGACCATTGAGGAAAAGTGGTAACAGGATCTTTGTTGCTGTTGTTATATATAAATCTTAGAAAAACAATCGTCTTCATGTGTTTGACAAGTTGCAATTATTAATTACATGAATATGATATATCACTAATATTAGTGTCCTGTATGTCTGAACAGAAATACCAATTTCTGAATTTATGTCACGGCCAATGAAACCTTAGTTTCCTAGCTATGTAGAACTTAATCATCAGAAACATAAATAGCTTTACTAAATTTTCCTCAAATTTTCTATTTGTTACCAGGCCAGTATTGCTCAGTGGTTGAATGTCAACCTATCAGGAGGGAAGGGCTCAATCCCTAGTCAGGGCACATGCAAGAGGCAACCAATCAATATTTCTCTCATCACTGATATTTCTATTTAACTTCCCTCTCCTTTCCTCTCTGAAATCAATAAAAATATATTTTAACAAAACTTTACATTTGTTTTATTTCTTTTCAAGTCCCACATACTTCTATACATTCTATATGCTAATCTTTGAGATAGTTCTGCATAACGAAACAGCAACATCCATAAGCTCTATACTTTATTGAATTTAACCAACAGGAGAATATCTAATATACTACCGACAATATGCTGGTTGTCATAAAAATTCTGCCAACATAGCACATAGCTAATATTTCAACAATTCTAAATGTGTGCATATATAATAATTAAAGCACTTTTTATACCAGATATTAATTAGGAAGCAACATTACAACCATAGTAAAATCATCAAAAGTTTACCAGTATTTTTAAGTAAAATATAAGCAATGATAGTTCCTACCATCCAATTATAGATTTTAAAAGCTAGCTTGTATTTTACTAAAGTAGCCTCCCCTTATCTGCAGTTTCAATTCCCCATAGTGAGCTGCGGTCTGAAAATACTAAATAGAAAAATTCCAGAAATAAACAATTTATAAGTTATAAAATGCATAAGCAGAGTAAGGAAATAGCACGCTTTCCCAATTCATCCGCCCAGGATGGCAGTCATCATTACGTCCATGGCATCCACACTGTGTATGCTCCCCTCCCATTAGCCGTCTGTCAGTTTTGCAGTGCTAGAGTCCAAGTAACCCTTATAGTAACCTAATGCTACACCACAATATCTACGTCATTCATTCCCCTCACTTCATCTCATCACAGAGGCTTTGTATCATCTCACAGCATCACAGAAAAGAGGAAGAGTACATTACAAGGTATTTTGAAAGAGTCCACATTTATGTAGCTTTCATTACAGTGTATTGTTATAATTGTTCTATTTTATTGTTATCTTACTGTGCCTAATTTATAAATTACATTTTATTATACATGTGTATGTATGAGATACATACAAATTTAGAATGAGAATAAACATAGCATATATAGATGCAGTACTATCTACAGTTTCAAGCATCCACTGGGGGTCATAGAACATATTCCCCACAAATAAGGGGGAACTACTGCACTTTAATTCTGTTTTTCCCCATTTATCATTTCAAACAACCTATCCTGAATTGGCAGTCTCTCTCTCTCTCTCTGAAAACAACTCTTCGATCATGCATGATGTGGGAGCAGGGCAGAGCAGAGGAAGCATAGGCAGAGATGCACAATTTATGACACAAGAAGGAGCCTCGAGATAAGGCAGCAAAAGAGGCTTCTAGGAGCCTTTTTAAAACAATCCCCTGCACCAGGTTTTACATGAGAAAACCAAGATCAGAGGCTGTAGAAGAAGATAATTATCGGTAGATAGCGTTCTACACCCTAGCACATTTTTTATATTCCACAGTATTTTTTTTCCTATGTATTTTTAAAGACATCATTCTGCTTCTGAGACTGTGACTTCTCTCTCATGACCATCAGGAGGTAGTGCTGGAAGTAAATGTTGAGTCAGGGATGGTGTCCAGACTCAGCCATGTCCCTGGTCTGATTATTGGATGAGTATACCCCATGGTTCATTAGATTTTAGAGGATTCTGCCCCAGCATTGGCACACAGGTGTGTTAACTCTTGTCAAATTCTTTCTGAAAAAAAGATGGGAAATATTTTCCATTTAGGATACTCTATCCAAGGTAACATTTGATGTTCAAAGTTGTGTGGCAAAGGGCTTCTCATGAAGTATAGGAATCTTGCCTGGTCCTCCTTAGAGCATTAGGGAAAAATTTCTTTCCAGATGACAGGAGTTGTAAGTTAAATCCACAAAATTAATAATTTTTTCTGTAATCAGGTTTTCTAATATGTCTGAGTAAGCTAGAGGAGATACAAGAAAATTTTTTGTTAAGAAGAATTCTCCAGAATTCGACTGGTGGCTTTAAAATTATCCATGGTGCCTTTAAAATTATCTTTGGTATCTCTGGCCAGCATGGCTCAGTGGTTGAGTGTTGACTTATGAACCAGGAGGTCATGGTTTGATTGCCAGTCAGGGCTCATGCCCGGGTTGCTCCATCCCCAGTGTGGGGCACACAGGAGGCAGCCAATCTATGATGATTCTCTTGTCATTTATGTTTCTATCTCTTCCTCTCCATTCCTTTCTGAAATCAATAAAAATATATTATAAAATAGTCTTTGGTGTGATCTTATACTTGATCTAAACCATGTTCCTATAGCTAATTATTTACAGTAAAATTGCAGATGTGTGTGAATTACATGGCCTAAAAACTAGAGAGACAACAAAATGAGATATTTTGAGATGAGGTCAAGACTATGTTGATAAAATAAAAACATTGTAGTTGTCAGAGTAGCCTGTTCGTTACTCTGACAACTACAATGAACTATTGTGAAATATACACCATAGGATTCGTTCTCATGTTCTATTTATTCAATAAAGCTGGCCTTTAGATTAGGGCTGCTATTCAAACAGCAGAAATACCTTGCTAGGAGGATTGTTAAAAAATAGAGATCACTAGAAGTCCAAGGTCCAGGATATTTGGTCTTGTTAGCTAATGTGGTGGTGGGGGAGGGAGAGGGCAATTTTTTAGTGATTTTCTTCTGTGGGACACAGTGTTCCTTGAAACAGTTTTGCCTCATTCCCCTCCCCAGCTCTCTCCTGTGCTGGCTCTTGTCTTCAACCCAAAGGTTCAACCCAAAGCTCACCTCCACCCTTTCCTCTTTACCTTAGTCTTCCAACCATCAACTTTCAATTCCTACTACATCTCTGCCTTGTCTTGCAAATTCACTGCACACTTTTGCCTTCTGTTTTACAGGCTATGTTTTATAGAATACATTTCTTAGCCCCAAAGGAAGGGCTGACGTAGCTTCATAGTGATAGGGAAAAGGCACTGGTGCAAAAAGGGTGGGCCAGCTCTGTTGCACTGCTATGCTGAGAGCTAAGAGCTTTGTTAGGAGCTTTGATAGCACTAGTAGTGTGGAAAACAAAGGTAATGAATGAGATTGTGAATAAGAACTCTGAACTGGTTCAAATTTATATCCATCTATGTATCTATACATCTATATCATTTTTGAACCAGTTCAGAGTTTCTTCTTACTCTCTTATTCCCTAATTTATTTTCTATATCACTAGATAGCTATACATATAGATACACATATAATATAGATGTAGATATAGATTAGAGGTAGAGATAGAGATAGGAATAGAGCTAGAGATAGCCATATACTCTACTATCTACTGTACTGGGTTGTATATTTAAGCATCAAAACTTGTTGTCTTGTTTGTTTTATAATGTGCAAATGACCAAAGTTTTCCAAAATATAAATTGTTCTACTGGTATTTCTCCACCACAAAAAAAGTTTTTATATTTTAATAAGCACTTTACACATTTGTTTTCATACCATTCATTTGAGTTTTGCCACCATTGTGCTGAATTGTGGGTGTATTTTATATGAAGTCAATTTGGAAAAATCTGAGCATTTGGTGAAATTAGTACCAGAAATGAACATTCATCTCAGTGTGCACTTGCCGGAAATGATTTTGATTTTTTTTCTTAGTTCAGACTCAGATTAATCTAACGGACATAATGTTGGCAAAGTAATTTAATTTGGACTCTGGAATCATTCTTCTTGTCTGTTAGTTATTGCTTATTTATAACTTAAGACTAACACATGTCTATAATAATATTTAATAAATCTAGAACAACAGTTACCTATAATTTAGGAATAATAAAAGATGAGCATCCTTTTGAAACCATAAGATCTGGTGCTAAAGTCATATTGCTTCAGTGTTTCCCAGAGCGTGAAAGATGAGTGTGTATGAGCACAGCTCCCTGCAAAGCAGCATATAGAGCATCACCTCTAAAACAGGTTACATAAAAATGAGGTCATTTCACACAAAGTCCAGAATGATTAAAAACTCGCTACCAACACCTTATGACCCCACACTCAGCATCGTAGTCCAGCCTGTGAACCGTGAGCATCAGGCCATGGTGAGCAATGACAGAGAGTCGCTGGAAGCACAGCTTTCTGAGACATGTCTGATACTCAAGCACAGAATCCTTGCTCCACTAGAGAGCACTAATGACCAAATTCTTGTTACTGAAGCTTTGGCAGAGACAATTTACTTTTTATAAATCTCAATACACCTTAGCCATTACAGCTAACGTCCCTAGAGAAGCATTTCTAATATGGTGAATATAGCAACTTTAAGCATCTTTTAATCGAGAAGAGCTTGGGTGTTCTGTTTCATGATAGTATCTGACAAATATATACATATGTAGAAGTAGATTACAAAATCATTCATATCACCCCTCTTTCTTTTTATTTTAAATTAGAGGCCCCGATGCACAAAATTTGTGCAAGAGTGGACCTTCCTTCCCCCGGCTGCCAGTACCAGCTTCCCTCTGGCACCCGGGACCTGGGTCTCCCTCTGGCTGCTGGCAGGCACCCAGAACCCTGGCTTTCCTCACAGAGGAAGGCCCCACCACCCACTGCAGCCTGCTGGTTGTTGGCCTGGGCGACCCGCTTTGGGGCAATCGTGGAGCCCCCTAATTGATCTCCCTGCTGGCCAGTATCCTGGGCCTCCCTCTGCAGGGTGATCATGGAGCAACGGGCAGGCCCCTGATCAATCACATCACACCTGCCTTGGCTGGCCTGGCACCAATAGGTGTCACAGTGTGGCCCTGGATGGTCATCCAGATGGTTGTCCAGAAGGTTGTCTGGAATGTCATTTTGTTGTTGGGCCATCCAGTCTAATTAGCCTATTATACTTTTATTATTATAGATTCCAACATAGCACTACAGGACTTCAAATTTTCAAATAACGTCAACACCAGCAAAGAAAAAGTGATGAATATGACTGTCTGGAATGTAGTGTCACCCACTGCCCAAAATGCTGATGCGATCTCATGCCAGAGCTATGTCATGCTTTCTCTTTTACCAAATCCAGCTGTGTGCTCCCTGAGGCTCACAGTCAATGTGAAAGAACTCTCCTAGTTTTTAGATACAAATGAAATCCAGAAAGCAATTCTCAAATCATTATGTCATTATCTATACACTAGAGGCCCAGTGAACAAAATTCATGCACAGGGTAGGGGTGTGTCCCTCAGCCCAGCCTGCACCCTCTCCAATCTGGGACTCTCCAGTGGGACCGGGCCTAAACAGACAGCTGGACATCCCTCTCACAATCCAGGACTGCTGGCTTCCAACCACTCACATGCCTGCTGGCCTGATTGCCCCTAACTGTCCTCCCCTGCCAGCCTGGTCACCCCTAACTGCCTTCTCCTGCAAGCCTGGTCTTCCCCCCCCCCCCCCGCCAACTGCCCTCCCTTTCAAGCCTGATAACCCCCAATTACCCTCCCCTGCCAGCCATCTTGTGTCCACATATGGGTGGCCATCTCTGACCACGTAGGGGCAGCCATCTTGTGTGTAGGAGTGATGGTCAATTTTCATATTACCTCTTTATTATATAGGATATAAAAGGGTAATTATCTGTCCATCTGATCAGTAGCTATGATGTGTACTGACAATTAGGGGGTAGACTCTCAATGCAGGAGCTGCCATGATGGGCACTGGGCATTTAAAAATAAATGTCACTGCCCCAGCTGGTTTGGCTCAGTGGATACAGCATTGGCCTGCAGACTGAAAGGGTCCTGGGTTCAATTCCAGTCAAGGGCACATGCCCAGGTTGCAGGCTCGATACCCAGTAGAGGTCATGCAGAAGGCAGCCAATTAATGATTCACTCTCATCATTGATGTTTCTATCTCTCTCTCCCACTCCCTTACTCTATATCAATATAAATATATTTAAAAATTAAAAATAAATGAATGAATAAATAAATAAATAAATAAATAGCACCACAGACCTGGCACCCACAAATTCTGCTTCCCCCAAGTGGAACACGGGCCCCACAACCACCCCAGAGTGACACCCCACCAAATCGCAGCCAATGCTGCCGAGACCCCATGGTGCAAAATGCGGCCCATAGCCCAGCCCAGCCCAGCCCAGCCCAGGCCAGAAACAGTCGATGCTGGCACCGGGTAATAACATCATGCAACAAGCCTAGCTTCCTCTCCCTAACAACTAGCCTCCTTGGAGTTTCTTCAGCCCAGGAACCTGACTTGCTTTATAACCAGGTGCAAACATTTTACACTTTAACCCAATGTTTGCAAAGCATTTTCCCCTGCCTCATCTCATTTGCTCTTCACGAAGTCCTGGAGTAGGTAGATAGGAGATTTAGTAGAATCCTATTTTCTTTTCATTAGCTGGAAAACAGAGACTTAGAAAGTTTAGAAACTTGACCAGACTAAAAAGAAGTAATAAATGATGGAACTTGAAAATAACTTCAGCTTTTCTCACTGCACAGAATATTTTCAAACACTGCTACAGGTAAATATTTTACTCTTTTTTCTCCCTGTGTGATCTACAATAATAATCTGATTGATGCTGATATTTATTCCTGTGTTGCTGACAGTTATCTGAAAGAGAAGTTGGGGTGCTTCACTGGGTTGGAAAAAGTTTAGTTAAATCAGAAAGCAGGTCTAATTAAGCAAGTTTATTCTATATATGTAAAAGGCTAATTTGACTTTGCATGCGATATACATATAACGCTTTTGCTGGTGCCAATCACATGTGTGTGTTTCGATCTGTCGTTGTAGCTTGTGCATTTGGATGACACTTCTATTATAGAGAAAGGGTGAATAGTGATATTAAAATATTTCTTCTAATTAATTTCCTTTCAATGTGCACGAATCCATGCAACCAGGACACTAGTAGAATTATAACATCATTGGGTAGACATGATGCTGGTGGGTATTAAATACATACCATTTCTGTAACACATAACTAAAATAAAATAGCTATTTTAAATTTTAACTAAAATAAATTGTTTAAAACTTTATTTGCATTTCTTTCATGCTGAATTTATATCCAGATCAGAAATGTTTGTTTATTTACTTTCTTGGGGGATATCTTTCTCTCTGCTGCCTCCTCTTGTGATTTGCAATAATTTGTTTTTCTATAAGATCATCTTAATGTGACAGAGCAAGCTCATGTATAGGTTGAATTGCTTGTACATTCTGTGAGTAGACAGACTATCTTGAGGGCTTTATTCACATATCTATATCTGTGCTCAATCTATATCTAAACCATTAAGTTTAGCATTACTTTGCATTTTTAAGCATATATAGCAAAATTCAGCATTTTGGGGGGCCACGGAACCTGTGGCCAGTCCAGCTATTTGGCCTGGGCACACCTATCAACTTAACCATTGGAACAATGGAATGGCTCTAAAGTGACATCTTTCAGATGCACAGTGGTTTTGGGATATACATGCCCTAATGGCCGGGCAGGTTTGCCAGTGATCTTAGAGAAAACACAAAGATTTGAACCATTTGAGGTGCATCATTTTTGGGGTTCTCTGGGTTGTGTGAATAGCAAACCATTTTCAAAGGTCATCTGGAGCTGTTTACAGGAAGAGCAAAAATAAATATTTTTGAAAAATATAATTTTATTTTATCATGCAAAACTCTGAGAAACTGTTTAGTTAAGAAATTTTCTAAAGAAACTGGTTTGATTGCCAGCTTCTTCAGAGTCAAAATCCACAAAAAATAATTAGGGAGTAAAACTTCTTATAGATCAAATGAGGTTTTGATACAGAGTTTCTTATATTTAGTTATAAGTACACTGACTCAAGATCTTTATATTATGGTCTCTCTCCCTCTTCTCCATGTCTCACACATATTTCATAGTTGGCTCCACACTTCCTCCTCAAATCTGTTCTCTCTCCTATTTCCCATTCCATTGAAGTACATCAATCCATTCATCCAGAAAACTGTGTAGTCATTCTCCTTATCCAATTGGCCAAGTTCTCATGATTCTGTTTCTTAAACCTCCCTCAAATCTTTCCTCTCATTTTTAGCCTTTCTCTGATACTTTTAGTTAGGCTCTCATTTCTCTCACTTGGATTAGGTAGTATTAGTTTATCTCTGCTCCCATCTCTTTCTTTCCATTCACTCTCCCTATTAGCATAAGTCTTTTCTCTCTCCACTGTCTAAATGATATATCATTCCCTACTTAAATACTCAAATACTCTTATGGCTCCTTGTTGCCTGTGAGAGTGCTCTTTATATTTTAATGCTACAATATGTTGTAATAAGTGCTAGAGTTGACATACACAAGATATATCCATGTTGCAAATCTGGGTAAGATCAACACTAACCTGTTATTATGCAAAACCTCCTGTACCTGCCCTCTCTAATGGAGAAATCTGCCTAAAGGAGTGGATGCTTAATTGAGTTGAAGCATAGGCTTGTGAGTCATACAATCATACATTCAAATTTCTCACCTCTAAATCCAGTTTTTTGCCTGTATAATTGGGATAATCATGCCTATAATACAAGGTTTCTGTGATGGTTCATTGAGACACTTGATTTAATGCCCTGACAATGCCTAAAGCATAATAGGTATCCATATATAGTATATTAGGACTTGCCCCTGTAGAGATATGAAGAAATACAAGAGAATGCCTTAGCATGAAAAGTTACTTCAAATGGGAAAGGTATACAAAATGGTTGCCCTAGTGAAATAGTATGGCCCATTTGAGGAACTCCAAGTGACTAAGAGGTATAAAAGGCAGAAAAAGTGGAAGAAGAGCATTAAGAAAAAAAGTAATGGACATATTTACTTGAGTACTTACTAGTGCAGGAGGAAAGGGGAAAAGAAATTGAAATTATAGAAGTCTTGAAACATGGGGGCTTGGAAAGGAAATACCGTAGTTGAAATTTCTGACAGTCTGGTATATTTATTCCCAAGTTTATTAGCCATATAAATTTTCAGTTTTATGACTCAGTTTTAAGTTGTATGCTTATTTTTTTAAAATATGAGTCTGATAATTTTATTTTAAATTTGTGATTTTTTTCTCATATACTGTGCTTTAATATGCTCTTAATAAATATTTTTTCCATTATTCTTCTGTTCATAATTTTTTAGAATATTTTATTTATATGATATAGAGGATGTTTCATTGTTTTTGGGTGGTCAAATCAATCAGTTTCTTCCTTAGTTTTACTTTCCATGTTTTTATTGGACCTTCTAAAGAAACTTCAGGAAAAAAATTATTTTAGCACTATAGAATTTTAGAGCTAGAAGTCAGAATTTTTAAATGATGAATTTCATTGAGAATGATGAGGTTTAAAGGGGTTAGAAAACTAACAAAGCAAGGGTACAGCCTCATGTAGAGGGTAGGTCTGCCTAACTCCAGACGGCTTATGATACTAACTGGTCCCAACCCCATCTTTTTTGATAATATATCTATATTCAAAACTGGGAGCCTCTTAAATTTCACTTATGGGTCTTATGGCATAGAGATGATGAGAGCAGAAAGATGCCTTTGCTCTATGGGTAATCCAGAGGCGTAGGCTGTTTGGCACAGTGCCCCTCACTACTGCTAGACTGCAATTCCTATCTATGACACATTCCCTTGTTACTTTCTGTGTCTCTACGAAAGTGTCTCATGGATTCTTTTTAAATTAAGCCTCAAAATGGAACAAAAATATTAGACTATTTTTGTTTAAACATGGTAAGAATTCAAATATCAATAAAAATTTAAAGTATAACAATAGAAGTGGAGTCATCTGTTGTGCACCTGAGTTTAATATCTTTGCCTATATTAATGAAATTATATGCAGATTATATCTTTGGAGAACACCTTCCCAATATCATAGTATTTTCTTTCAGTTTATTGGTCAAAGAGGGGGGGGAAAGGAAAGATAATTTTTGAGAATTTGTAGCATGTTAGAAACTAGCACATACAGGTTAGAACATGCTGTTAGTGAGCCAAGCACTTTTATCTATTTACTAGAGGCCTGGTGCACAAAATTAATGCACAGGTGGGGGATCTCTCAGCCCAGCCTGCACCCTCGCTAATCTGGGACCCCTTGGGGGATGTCCCACAGGGATCGGGCCTAAACCGACAGTCAGATATACCTCACAATCTGGGACTGCTGGCTCTTAATTGCTCACCTGCCTGCCTGATTGCCCCTAACTGCTTCTGCCTTCCATCCTGATCACCCCCTAACTGTTCCCCTGCCAGCCTGATTGATGCTCAACTGCTCCCCTGCTAACCTGATCACCCCCAACTGCCCTCCCCTGCTGACCTGATTGCTCCCTTCCAGCCCAATTGCTCCCAACTGCCTTCCCCTGCAGGACTGGTTGCCCTCAACTGCCCTCCCCTGCCAGCCTGATTGCCCTCAACTGCCCTCACCTGCTGGCCTGATCACCCACTACTGTCCTCCCCTGATGGCCATCTCGTGGTGGCCATCTTGTGTTGAACATTTTGTGACAACATTGCATTGGACATCTTGTGACAACATCATGTGAAGCCAGTGATGCTACCTAGACTTTTATTATATAGGATGCGGATTTCAAAATAAAAATTGCCCATCAAAGTCTTTCCTTAATAAAAATTATTCAGCTATTAAGTAAAATTTCTAATTAACTAATCAGTTTGCAATAAGATCTTAAATAGAACTGTTATATAAGATGTTATAAAGAAAAAATTTTACTCTTTTAAACATGCACATAAAAAGGGGGAATCATTTTAATGTTCTTCAGTTGATAAATTCCACAAGTCCACCCAATGTTAGTCAGAAAAATTATATTACAACTGTTAACCCAAACAGGTGGAACTTTCCCCACAGGATGATATAACTGTCTAAAGCTTTGTCCCACTAACAAGAGCACAGTTCTACTGTTGGCATAGGTAGCTAGATCTTAATAAAAGAGAAGGTAGCAAAACTAGCTAGGCTTAATTAGGTCAGAAGCTATAGCTTCACATAGGGTAGGAAATAGCCACATTCCAGACCAAGGGGATTAACACCACCTCCACCTTTCATAGGGAGGATGAATCTCCCCAGGGATCAGCCGGCCCTCTGGTTCCAGGATTCTTCTGGAAGAAGGGGGATTCTTCTCCTGGGAAAATGCCCAGTGAAAGCCAAGATAGTTCAGGGGAAGGTCCTGCTGAGATATGCACAGTAGGAGCCAAGATGAGGACCATAAAGGGGAGGTATCTCATCTGTGAAGAAGACCAGATTGGTTAGGGTGAGGCCCAGCACAGCCCACAAAGGGTTGGGAAAGAGATTGGTCAGTTTGAAAGCCCTAAATAATACAAAAACTTTTGTTAAAAGTTTAACAAAAACTCTCTTGGTAACATGCATTGCCCATTGCTTCACTTGTTCTTGCTCCACAGCAGCATGTGGGTCTAGCAGTCCCATAGGCTCACGTGCAGTTCTAAGCCTGCAGCTGGATGTGGTGGGGCAGCACTGGCAGGAGGGCAGCGGGGAATGGAAACTAAGTTAGCTGGATGGGGACAGACTGAACTGGACCAAGCTTTGGCAAGGACTGAACCAATGGCACAGCATTTCTGGGCCCTGGCCTTCTTCTGGGCTTGGTGCAGACATAGCTGGACTTCGTCCACAGTGGGACAGATGGAGATGACACACTGGGAAGCTGGGGGAAGTCTTTTTCTACTTCAATAAATCTTGTCACCACATCTCATCCTCCCATGTGGGTCCCCGACTTTCCTTAGACTCAGTGAAAGAAACCCATTTTCACCAGCAACACTGCTGTTTACATTAAGATAATGATTATTCATGTCTATAATAATCAGTATCTATAATATCTTGAAGATGCCCAGTATCATTATCATCTACGTTTTCATTAAAATTCTCCTCGGAGAATTTTTTTCTGTTGGTAACATAGATTGTCTTCGTCATGGCTACTTTTGAAAATGGGTTGTGTATGTCTCTCTATATATTTGTATACATGTGTATATCCCTGTGTATTTAAAAGCCTTTGATCTAGGTGGGCTTTGTTTTCTAAGTCTAAGCAATTTGTTTCCTTAGTTGTGTAGATATTTTTTTTAAAAGCAAGAGTCTTTCTATATATCCTTAGAAAGAAGACTGTTAGACTTGTTAATTTAAAAAAAATAGCAGGGGCTTATTTTGATTTTCTATCCCTGATATTGACTAGACCAACTTGAATACTATACATTGTATTGATGTAGCAAGGTTAGAAATGATGGGTGCAGAAGTAACTGCTATGTTATAGATTGAGTCCTCCTAGGTAACATGTAAAACAGGTTATGATTAGCTTGTCAGCATATCTATCTATGTTATTGTATTTCTCAGTTCAAGTATCAGTGATATTATTTGTAAATCAATTATTTTTTAAAAAAATATGTTTTTATTGATTTAAGAGAGAGGGACAGGAAAAGAGAGATAGAAACATTGATGAGAGAGAAACATCGATTTTCTGACTTCTACATGCCCCCTCCTGGGGATCAGATCTGCAACCCTGGCCTGTGCCCTGACCGTAATCGAACCTGGCGACCTCCTATGCATGGGCCAATGCTCAGCCAGCTGAGCCACACAGCCAGGCTGTAAAGCAATTATTAATTGAATTTCAGGAATCCCCACAGGATATTTACATCCTTGGCCACTACCATTAATATGCAAGTTAATACTCTTCCATCATTTTGTTGTTGTTGTTAATCCTCACCCAAGGATAACCTCCTCCCCCCCCCCCCCATTGATTTTTAGAGAAAGTGGAAGGGAAGGGAAAAAAAAAATCAGAGAGAGATAAACATCAATGTGAGAGAGACACATCAATTGGTTGCCTACTGCACTCCCAACCAGAGCCAGGATGGAGCATGCAACCCAGGAACATTCCCTTTGCTGGAATCAGACCCAAAACCCTTCAGTCTGCAGGCTGACACTCTCTCTACGAAGCCAAACTGGCTAGAGCCCCCTCAGTCGTTTTGATGATCCAAAATGCCCCTACATATTTTTAGATGCTTTAAATGGGGACAAATAGCAGCCAAAACTGTGAACCATTAAAAAATATTACTTCATAAAGATGTTATAGATAGATTTAATAAACTTTTAAAAAAGAAATACTTTTCTTACCATTAGATCTTATAATTGGTCATCCTAAAATATTATTTTGCTATACTACTTAAAGGACAATAATGTATTTTTTTGCTCTGTAATGTTTCACAAAGCACTATTGCAAAATGGGGTTTGGGCCTTTTCTCAGTTTGGGTTCTCTCTATGTTGCCCCAAACTGGGTAAAGATTTAGAGGTAATTTCCCTGAAAGATAATCTTTTGCCCCTCTTGAAGATTCTCTGCTTTATCCACTCTGTCCACTGTTCTCCAATTTATGGATTAATACCTACTCTCCTACAGGTAAGGCACACTGGGTTGAGTGGAAGAGATGAAGATCATAAACAATGTTTTCATATACCTGGATTAGTAGAGTTGCTAGACAGGATGGAAGAAATAATCCAAGAAGAAAACTAGGAGGTCAGAGGGAATAAAAACCAGAAAATATATCACAAAGTATGGGAGAAAAGAAAATTTGAACTACTGGTGCTATACAACAGAGTTGTGTATTTCCTATAAATCAGAGTGATCTGGGGGGAGGGGAGCATCTTGTTCTCTGTAAAGCATCTAGGAGGGCTCATAGGTTCTTTTCCAGTTTTGAAACTAAAAGGCTGACTCAATTTTAAAGTCCATAAACTTGTTCTATCCGCATCTGCTTTTTCAAGTGGGCAATGAACTATACTTACTCTTATGGCTTGGTAAATACAGTGAATCTGAAATTTTATAAGGAGGTAAATGCATCTAATCAAATATCACAAAGGCCACACAAGATAGTGTTCTTCAATTTCATTAAGTATAAATGATGGTGGATTCTTTTAAAAGAAATAACTTTATAAAATGAGTATAGCATTTACACACACACACACACACGAACACACACATACACACACACCTGCATGGAAATCCAGAATATGATAAAAATAATTATAATGATTTATAGACCATCTCCTCTATGCCATGGACTTTGCCAGACAATGAACTTATAGAATTTTAAATTCTGCAAAGATTACAGATCACTAAAACCCAGTAAGGTAGGTACATCATTTTACAAATTAGGAGTTTGAGTAACTTGGATATTGGACATTCAATATTTGTATAGCCAGGATTCCTACCTGGTCTACGATTTCAAAATTTATAGCTTTTAATACTTTTTTTTTTCAGTGCATGTGGATTAGATTAAGATAAGAGTAAAAATGGCATTGTTACTTTTATGATAGTGATTTATGCCATGTAAGAAAAATATTGACAGTACTTAATTTCATTAAATTAAGAAAAAAAAATGACCATGAAATTATGGAGGACTTTAATTCTATAGATATCAATTATAAATTTCTTGATTGTTGACCTGAATTGATACTGGAACTCTCAGAAAGTAGATGAAGATAAAAGGGTACTATTGAGGACTTCATTAAAGAAATAAAGGAGAATTGATTGGTGAAAAAAAATAGAAACATTGCAAGTAATCATGTAATTTTGAGTTTAAATTGGTTTGTGACAGGAACATTTATTTCAGAACTTTTTGTATGGTTAAAAATAAATTTTGGAAACTACTAGAGTGTTCCCTCATATGGACAGTTGAACAAATTGTAGTTCATGAAAACCCTGGAAAATTACATAGTTGTTTAAAAGAAAGCATTAGATCCATGTCAATTGTCTGGGAAAGAGTCCATGATTATAGTGAGGAAGAAAAGCAAGATGCAGAGATGAATATATAATATGATCCATACCCAGGTCAGATTGTACAGAACATGACATGGAGTTTAGACTTAGATATTTATTAGTGAGTGTCTTATAATCAACAACTCGAGAAGGAAGGGGAAGAAAGCAAGATTAGGCAGAGGGTGAAAAAGGTGTAATGAGACCCAGCAAGGAGGTTTAGAACCAGAATGGGCCATCAGGATGTCCCCCAAAAGGGCTAATAAGTCATATTCTGATCTCTATCACTCACTTTATGTTGGCTGCACAAGATGTGGTATGACCTTGGATGAGCTAGCTCTCTGCAGCTGAGGCAATCTCTGAACAAACCCAGAGCTGAGGACATCTGCTGACAGCACTCCCAACTTCTGGTTTCTTCATTGAAGGTGAATCTGGGTGGTACTTCTATCCATCACAATACCTGAAACAAATTATGCCCAACTCAAAAGATGTAAACATATTTGTAAATGTTTATATGTGCATGGGGAAAAGTATAATAGAATATAAACATTGGTGGTGGGAAAAACAATTGAGCTGTGGGGAGTGCAGGTAATAAAAATAAAATAAAAAGTAAAAATGTGAATAGCAAAAAAGAAGATACAATATTTTATTTAGGTAAAATAAAAAATGTTTAAAATGTGCTTAGAGAAAAGTATTGAAGGATGGCCATCTAAAAATATTTATCTGGTTATAACATTACCTTTCCATTGTGCTTCTTTGTGCTTCTATTTGAGTAAAAACAAATAATCTAGTAAATTTGAGAAATTATAAAGCTACTTAAAAATTAATAGCAAATTATGTGATGCTAAATATACTTAAAATTAGGCCTCAAGTTTTCATAAAGTAGATTTCAAAAGTTTAGGTCACAAAATGAAATATTCTAAAAAATAAGATGGATTTAGTGGATTTGGAATTTCAAAGCCAGTCATAATCTTCAAAAGTAAAGTTAATAACTTAATTTCATATGCATTTACTCAAATATTTATTTTTTAATCACCTAAGTATATATTTTTTAGTTATTTGAGAGAGAGAGAGAGAGAGAGAGAGAGAGAGAGAGAGAGAGAGAGAGAGAGAAACACAATTGATTGGTTGCCTCTTGTATGTGCCCCAACAGTGGATGGAACCACAATCTACAATAGATATGTGCCCTGGCCAGGAATGGAACCAACCATCTTTTGGTGTACAGGACAATGCTCCAACCAACGGATCCCCACAGCCAGAGCTATTCACATATTTCTTGAGTGCGTCCAGTGATCCAAGATCTGTTCTAGAATGTTGGGTTCTATATGAAAAGATATCTGCCTCATGGATCTCACATTCTATATGAAGAACAATAGGTAACTAAATTCTATGGCAGGTTAAAGTTGTTGGCAGTCAGTTTCCAGGGAAACAGGATGTCATACTGTGTGATTTGCATTCTGGGGTGTTTGGGAACTTCCTTTTGTGAGGAATAGCTCAAGGGGTAGGGTGGACATGGGTAGAGGTGGGCAGGTGGATTTGGGGAAAACAGGCACACAAGTAGACCAGACTTGGCAGCCATAGCTTAAAGATGAAGGGACACTCACTGTGGCTCCTGTTGGAAGCATTCTCCCACTGGGAACATGGTTAGTAGAATCTGTAGTTGAGGTACCTTGCTTATATTAACCTGAAATACTATGAGTCCCATGCTGTCAGTGAGCCCAGTTATTCACAGTATCTTCTAAGGTAGGGGTGTCGAACTCAATCAGAGAAGGGGCCAAAATCTAAAATCCAGCCTAAATCGCGGGCCGAATGGTTTACTGAACAGTCATAAACTGTCATTGTGATGGAAACGCAGCGGAGTGCAGTGATGACAGCGCTGTGCGGGCCACATTGCAAGGCCTGGCGGGACGGATTTGGCCCGCGGGCCTTGTGTTTGACACAGGTGTTCTAAGGCCATTCCTGGCCTCTAGAGGACAGCCTTCACTGAATGTGTCCTGAATGTCCATGCTCCTCTGACCAGAATGTTCCTTATTCCTTTTATTTGGTTTTTTTTTTTTTTGTATTTTTTAAAATATATTTTATTGATTTTTACAAAGAGGAAGGGAGAGGGATAATGAATTAGAAATATCGACCAGCTGCCTCCTGCACACCTCCTTCTAGGGATGTGCTCGCAACCAATATACATGCCCTTGACTGGAATCGAACCTGGGACCCTTCAGTCCACAGACCAAGGCTCTATCCACTGAGCCAAACCAGCTTTGGCTCCTTATTCCTTTTGTAAGTAGAATTTTTCTCTCATGGATCATAGGGGTCTGATAGGCTTCTGACCTACTAATGTATCTACTGAGGCATGTCCGCTTCTGTGAGCTTTTTGATTCCTCTATAACTGTAAGTGCAACAGTTCAGCACTTCCTCCTCACAGAATATAGTCCATCACTCTCTCTAAGCTTCTGGGAACCATCCCAGCATCTTGCTTGCCTTCCCCCAGGGACTTTGCATGGATTTTTAAAGGCTGTAACCTGGGACAATGCTATCACAACAATTTATTCCCATTCATCCAACATCCTCAGAATGCCAGCCCATGTGTATTCTCCTGGATCCAGCAAGTAGATTGGCAATCCCTTTTTCACTCTATCAGACACAGCCCTTCAGGGGGTTGGGTTGTAATTGAGACCTACTTATAGGGTTAGTGGTGGTGTGATGGGAGGGAGGAAAGTGGGGGAATATCCTGAGAAAAGTACATTTGGTCTTGCAGGGAAGACATGTCAACCTAAGCTAGGCTAGCTGGCTAATTAACAAGGAAGAGTGTGTTACTTTGACAGTCTCAAAGGGCTCAGGAGAGTCTGGATATTCAACATTTGGAAATTCTGCAACCCAAATATCCATATCCTGACCTTGGTATAGCAGACTTTCAGGAGTAGAGGATTTGAGTTTCTAAAGAACTCTACTCCTCTTCAATGAAATACTAAATCTTCATCATTTGCTCTCCACTGGCCACAGGAGACCCTCTGAGTTTCATATTTTACTTATATAGTGGTTAATCACCCTCAGACTTTCTATACCTCCAAGGTATCAATGCTCCTCAGAAATAGACATCAAATTCCAAAGTCCTTAAAATGAGTCCTATTTCTGAAATTCTCAAACTTGTGAGAAGTTTTACATGCCAGTGGATTTCTTTTAATGTCTATATGTTCTCAGTTTTGCTTCATTGAACATTTTAACAATTTCGCCACCACCAGATGGCCTGGACCTAACAAAGTTGCATCTACTGTCACTGAGAAAATTTTTATTGGCATCTGGCTGGCAGGTGATCCAGCTCCAAACATCTCATCTTAGACTGCTTCCTAGAATCAATTCCAGTATAATTGTCATGGGACAAATCTTATGAGACTCTGATATTTATGAATAGAGGAATATTGGGTAGAGGTTCCAGGAACAAGACCTGTGAGTGATGAAATAGGAAGAATTGGGCAGAAGGAGAAGTTGAACTGTGATGCAATTTCTGCAAGGCACTCAGCTGATCCATAGGGAGTTCAAGAGTTTGACTGGCCCTTCACAGTTGTCTCAACTTGAGCCATGGAGGACAGACCATCCAATAGGCCTCTTGAATTGACTAGTTGTTCTATGTGGGCTACACTCAGAAGGTGCTGGAGATCAACAGCAATTAATATAAATGTAAGAGGAGTCTTTCAGAAAGATGACCAGGACTCCTTTTGATATTCAAAGGGTGAATTTGCATTTTATTACTTACTGCTGATTCAATGGCCTAAAACAAACTTCCCCCAAACCTGATAATCTTACTGTTTACTAAACATTACCATTGATATGTCTGTTTGCATTCCTAAAAGGCAATTGTGTATTCTATTGTAGTAAATAAAAGCAGCTGGGAAAGGAGACTCAGTGGAACTTGACTACTACAGTTCAGCTTTTCCCTGGCTTCCCCCATAATCAAATTAATATTTCTTGTCTTGTGTGTCAATTTGTGTGTCAGTTCTTTCTCCAAGCCTTTAAACCCAAAAACCACGCTGGCCACGGTTTTCACAAGAAGGGGCATCACTTGAGTAAAGTTTCCCTTTTAACTGAGGTCAGTTATTGGAGAGAAATTCAGGTTAGGATCATAGTCACCAGGCCAAAAGAAATAAGTGACTTCCTTGGGTATGAGGGTAAAATTTAGACAGTGCAGCATCTATAATAATAAAAGCATAATATGCTAATTAGACCAGACATCCTTCTGGATGTCCTTATGGATGACCTTCCTGATAAAGCCGGGGTTGAGAGAGAAGCCCAGGTTTTGGATGCCAGAGGGAAGCTGTTGCCAGCAGCCTGAGGAAGGAAGGCCTACTCTTGCTTGAATTTCATGCATCAGGCCTCTAGCGTTTTAATAACAAGATTGATGTGTATTACAGGGGACAATAGAGAAATTATGTGAAGAAGATTAAAGTGCCAAAGTTAATAAAAAGGTAAGTGGAAAATATCAAAATATATGGATATTAGACAATATACTTGTAAATAACAAATCAGTCAAAGAAGAACTCTCAAAAATATTAAAAATAATTTTGAACTAAAGGAAAACTAAAATACAACTTATCAGCATGTGTAGTGTTCAGTGAAAGCAGTGCTTAGAGGGAAATTTATAGCATTAAATGCATATGTAAGAAAATAAGAAATATCTAAAATTTATAACCTAAGTTTCCACCTTAGAAAACTGGGTAATGTAAAGTAAAGCAACTTAAACCTAAAGCAAATAGAAGAAAATAAATAAGAATTAGTATAAAATTCAAATAAATTGTAAACAAGTCAATAGAGAATGTTTAAAAAAAAGGCACCTTTTTTTTAGAAAGGTCAATAAAATGGATAAGTCTCTAGCTCGACTAACAAACAACAACAACCACAATAACAAAAGAGGACACAAATTACTAATTTTAGAAATGAAAGAAGAACATTATTACAGATCCTATGGATATTGAAAGAATAATAAAAGAATACTACGAATCACTTTATGCTTATCTTAAAATGTTTTTCACAAACCAAAAACAGCATTTTTTGTAGGATGTTTAATTCTATCATCTTCATTAATTTTACCACACTCATAATGCTAATCACTCACTCTTCATCAATCCAAGAATACATTGCCTCTATTCTTCTCTTCAGCAGCTAAAAATCCACTGCAAAGGCATACATATATTCCATTTATGTTAAAATATCAAGCACTTTAGCCTTCTCTAGCTTATTTAATTAAATTCAAGTTAACTCATATTCATTATTTAAAGTATTCCATATAGTCTGTTAAATCCTGGACTGCCCTCCTTATTTCCCTGAGTGAACATTTCAAATATTTACCACTGATTTTATACACTACATTTGCCCTCATTTCTACCAAATGTTCCTCACCTCCTGCCTCAATGAAACAAGAGAAGTAGTCAGAATTGAAATCTCTTTTTAATTCCAACCATACTACTTCAGAATTTGCCCTTAAATTCCTCTATATCATCTCTTTACTTTTACTTATTATTCTTCTCTTTGCTCTTTTTTTTAATCAGAAGAAGATTATTTTTATTCATTTCCAAGGCTAGTTCTATCATTTGGACTTCTGGTTTAATTCTTAAATTTCTATTTTAACTTTATAATTATTCTCATTTATATATTTTATCTTGCTTACATTTATTCATGCTTTTTTTAAAAAAAAATTGAATATACCGCTGAAGCCAGTTTGGCTCAGTGCCGAAGCCAGTTTGGCTCAGTCTGTGGACTGAAAGGTCCCAGGTTCGATTCTGGTCAAGGGCATGTACATTGGTTGCGGGCACATCCCCGGTAGGGGGAGTGCAAGAGGCAACTGGTCGATGTTTCTCTCTCATCGACGTTTCTAGCTCTCTATCTCTCTCCCTTCCTCTCTGTAAAAAATCAATAAAAATAAAAAAATATATTTTAAAATTGAATATACCCTGCATTAAAATAGCTTTGAACAAAAGTGCCCTGGTTCTTGTATAGCTTACCTTCTGTAAAGAGAAACAGCTTTTAAAATACGTTCTTTATATACTGGTAGGAGTGAGAAATCCTATCAGGAAAATTAAGCAGTGCATTAGTCAGAATTCTCTAAAGAAACAGATCAATAGGAGATGTACATATAGAAATAAGGAATTGACTCCCACCATTATGGATGCTGAGAATCTGCAAGCTGCCATCTGCAAGCTGGAGACCCAGGAGAGCTGGTGGTGCACTTCCAGTCCCAGTTTGAAGGCCAGAGAACCAGAAAAATCCATGGTGTGAGAACCAGTCTAAGTCTGAAGGTTGATGTCCCAATTTGAAAACAATCATGAAGAGAGACTCAGTTTTCTCTTCCTCTGACTTCTTGTTCTGTTTGGAACCTCATCAGACTGCACAAGGCTCACCCCCATGGAGGCGGTCAATCTGTTTTTACTCAGTGTAAAAATACAAATGTTAATCTCATCCAGAAACACCCTCACAGACACACCCAGGAATGACCTTTAGCCACACATCTGGGCATTCCGTGGCCCTGTCAGGCTGACACAAAAGTAAATCTCCAAAGTAAGAAAGGGAAATAAGGTGTGCCAGTTTGGAAGACAACATTTTAAAAAGTGCACAGGTAAGTCCTCACTGAGAATGACCTCTCGGTTTGAGTGAAAGCATAAAGGAAGGAAGTGAATAATGCACAGGGATGTGGGATAGGAAAGAACAAGCCAGGCAGAGAGGACAGCACTGCTTGGTCTCCAGTAGAGGGAACCTAACTATCCCAGGAATAGCAAAGAGCCTGGAGTGGCTGAGCCTGGAGGAAATTACATAGAAAGGTGAAAGGAAGCAGATTATATAGGCCTTTTCAGCCACTATAGACTTTTGGGCTTTCACCCTGAGGGAAGCAGGGAGCCCCTGGCATTATCACACATGACATGAAAAACCTGACATTTGTTTTAACAGGGTCACTATAGCTGCAGTGCTAACAAGAGCCTGTAGGAGAGAAGGGGCAAGGAGGGGACCAGTCATGAGGGACTGGAGGTGAGAGATGCTGGTGGTATCAACCAGAGCGTTAGCAGTTGAGGTGGTAAGAAGTAGTCATATTGTTGATCTGTTTTTATTGTAGAGCAAATAGGAATTACTATTATATTAGATGTGGATTATGAGATTAAAAAGAGTAAAGAAGGACACTATAATTTCTAATCGAGTTATGAGAGTGTTGTAGTTGCCATTAACTGAGGGTCAGTTTCAGTGGTATTAGAAAAAGAGGTGTTCAATCTCAGATAATTTATGTAAAATTTTCAAATATCTATAATAATAAATTGATAATATGCTAATTAGACCGATTTCCTGATGAAGCTGAGGCAGGAGGGAAGCCAGCCAGCCTGGGCCCTGGGTGCCTGCTGGTGGTCAATCTGTTTTTACTCAGTGTAAAAATACAAAAGGTAAATCAGAAGAGTGGTTTCCTAAAACCCATGTGAAGAGAATGTCAAATGCTGCAGATGAGTCAAATGAGGGGAAGGCTGAAATTGATCTTTGGATATTACAAGGTACAAGTCATTGGAAATCTTGACAAGTGCCTGATTGGAGTTAGTTCAATAGAAAAAGGGAGGAGGGAAATGTGGCATTGCATATACTCTTTTCTTTCAAGAAATTTTGCTGTCAGAGGAGTAAATGAGCTCTAGATAGAGGGGAGGAATGAGCTGAAATAGTAGAATCAAGAAAAGACAGTGGAGTAAGCAAGGAGCTTAAGTTGTACTTGCCAAAGATTAAAGAGAACGCAAAGTCCTTTAAGATAGTTGATTTCAGAACAGAAGCAGGTAATGCAGTGTGATGGCATTGATGTTAAAGCAGGGAAGGAGGGTGTTTGGGAGCACAAACTAATCTCTCAGTGGCAGTGAAGAACAAGGATGAAGCTTTCCTATTATGGACAATGGAGAGAGCTACAGGGCATTCAGTGCCTCTAAAGGAGCTACATTTTAGCAAGAAGCAAGAAGAGAAAGGGAATTTTCAGAGCAATTGTTGAGGACCTGGGGGTTTTGCTAAAGATAAACAGTTTCAGGAACCAGGGAGATAGACACTGAAAGATGGATGTACAGAGCTGTATGTAAATGAGCATGGAAAATAACTCTGCCCTGGGAATCCAGGGTTTCTGATTGCAACCTACAAAAGTAGTGATGAAGTACATAAAGAGATGAGACTTGATGATCTTGATGACCCTGGTGAGGAGGTGAGTGTTGGGAATTATGCAAAGATTAGAATCTATGGCCCACTCTACATCATCTTGATGGAGGTGTGGAGATCACAAAGATAATGTTCTTAACTGAATAATTATCCACAATAACCATAAATCCTTTAACCTGTTCTCTGAAAGGCAGAGAATCCTTATTGCCATATGTATTGGCTCCATTTCAGGCAAACTCAAATACATAACAAGCACCTCTAGTTTCTGGGTATTTTTTTCAAATATCTACTAGTATAATAATAAAAGGGTAATATGCTAATTAGACCAGATAGCTAAATGACTTTCCAGACGTCATTCCGGATATATTTCTGGATGAAGCTGCATTAGCAGGGGCCTAGGCAGAGGCAGTTAGGGATGATCAGGCAGACAGGCAGAATGGTTAGGGGTGATCAGGAAGGCAGGTGAGTGGTTAGTGGTGATCAGGCAGGAAGGAAGAGTGGTTAGGGGTGATCAGGCAGGCAGAGACAGTTAGGGGCAAGCAGGCAAGTGATTAAGGGCAATTAGGCAGGCTTGTGGGATCAGGCCTAAACTGACAGTCATATATCCCCCGAGGAGTCCCGGATTGTGAAAGGGTACAGGCCATCTTGAAGCCCTCCCCCTCGACACCCCTCCTCCCCCGTGCATGAATTTCATTCATCAGGGCTCTAGTAAGTAATAGTTTTCTATGAAATACATAATAAAAATAACTGTAATTTTGGCACATGAGTGAGCAGAAACTAATTGTGGAGTTGTACTAGCGCAGTAATAGTAAAGAGAGTCTCCCACTTCTTCCCAAACTTATTAGTGGTGAAAATAAAACTACTCTGAATACAACGCTAGGATTGTCCCAAGCAGCATCTTTGAAGCCTTTCTGAAACTTCCAGCATTTTTATTTCCGTAGAGAATGCAGCACTTTAGGAATACTCTTTCTTTCAGTATTTCCTGTCACTATCTCCTTTCCTGGTGCCTCTTCCCAACTCACCTTCCTTGTCTTCTGAAGCTCATCTGTCCCCTAAGTAAACGGTAGGCATATCTAAAATTTCCTACTTCCTCTCCTTCCTCTTCAGCAAGGATTTGAGTTCTAAAAATGCCCTTAAGGAACAAAATCTCCTCCCTCCAAATCATCTCTAAGATAAGTCAAAGGCACCTTTAAAAAAAAAACAAAAAAACCTGATAGTAAACATCCTGTGCTCAAAACATTTACTGTCCTCTTTTCACTACTGAGCCTGACCTTTTCCTCAGCATAACGCTCAAGGTTACACACATTTTGACTCAGTTCTTCTTCACTGGCCTCATTTCCCCTTACCTCTTCTCTTCTTTGGGCCCCTTTAGTGTAGCCACATTCACCAACACACCATTCATGGCTCTGCTATACACCTCATTGTGTTCCCTCAGCTTTTGTGTACACGAATTTCTTTTCACCAAATATCATTTCTGCTCTTCTGTGTTTGTTAGTCATTCTGGTCCAGAGCAGACTTCTTTTGTAAGGTCTTTCTGAGGAGCGTTCCGACCTTCCCAAATGTCTAGTCCTTCCTGTATGCTATCAGTGCACTCTGTTTACACTTTCAATATAGAAGTTTTCAGAGTCTGTGTTTTATTACACTTCACCTAGTCATATAAATTCTTGTACAAAGAGAAGTGAGATAATTGTCTTTATATCTCTCTCCTCCCCACCCCCCTTTCTCTCTCTTGTTTTCTCCATATCTGAGTCCTCTTCAGATTATTAGTTTCTCCATGGACATTTGTCACTCCCTCAGTACTTCACACTGTACTGTACATTAACTGGTATTTAGGAAATGTTTACTCAGTTAAAATATTACAGGGAATAATCAGCCTGGCCATGGATGAATAGGAGATGACAGTGGAATGTGAGTTCCACAAGGGTAAGGATTTTAAGCAATTCTGTCTTTTGGGGATGCTGTGAAAATTCACTGAACAAAAAAGACTAACATAGGAAATTTCACACACATTCCAACACTTAACCTTGAGCAATAAACAGGTGTTGTATGAAGGATGGAGTTGGTCACATCCCAAGTCAAATGCATTTTCGAGAAACGGTGGCTATTTTCTCACAGTCAACCTTTAAAAAATCTGATAGAAAAGAGAAAAATGTTTACCCAAGTATAATATTACAAAAAATAGACATTCTCCCTTTTACCAAAAAGTTTTGGTTTAAGGAATGCTTATACTCCTTAATTCTATTCCGTTTTTAAAATCAATCACTTTTGTGCTGAATATTTTTAAATGAATATCACACTTTGCATGAATTCCCTAAATAAACAAAACGTGCACAGCTTTGTTTATGTCAGGAACCTTCTGCTAAGTGTTGCTTCTATTTATTTACTTTAAAATTATGCCAGATTTTTGCAAATTTGAGTCAGTTTGAGGGTCAATTGAAATTTTAAAAACTGGCTATTTACTTTGCTTCTGATACTTTGCAAATACATTCAAGTAATGGTTTTAAGGGCCAACAGAAGGTCTGAAGAAATTATTCATGATGGATTTAATTATGGAAATATTATAAAATTTTCTTGTAATTTAATTTGGCTTAACTTCATCATTCTCTTTCCTTTCTTCTCATAGCCACTGTTTTTAGCTCCATCCCATGTATCTCCAGCTTAGATATTTCTTGATTTGTGTGTCACAGCACAGAAGTCCTCAGATTATAAACATAAGAGGATTCATTAAAGAAAGGTTGATAAGTCAAAACTTTGCCCAGAAAGTCATGTCACTATAAACAAGCTATACTTACAGATATTCCTAACTGAGATGTTAAGTCACTAATTCATTCATGATAAAGAGCTGGTATCCATAAACTGACTTCTTTTTATCATGCACTAGAGGCCTGTTGCATGAAGAGATTTGTGCAATGGGCCTTCCTTCCCTTGGCTTCCAGCACTGGTTTTCCTCTGGCACCCGGGACCCAGGCCTTCACTGGAGCCTGCTGCCTTCGCTGCAGCCTTTGGCCAGAGTCTGCCCTCTTCTCTTCACTGCAGGCTCTGGCCAGAGTGCTGCTCCTATAGATCCCTTTGTCCTCCCCTCCCCTCCTGCTCATAGCTGATTTGCCCTTCTATTATTTGCATATTCCCTCCTGATTGACTGGTGAGCATGGCTTGGCATAGGGGAGTGATGGTTAATTTGCATGTTTCTCTCTTATTAGTGCAGATAACCTGGCAAGATCCATGAGATTTAGGGCTGGTTAGCTTTTCTGAGAGAGAAGAAATGAGGTGATAAAGTTACACATATGGACAACAGACACTGATACTAGTCTGACCAACGACCATCTACCCTCCCACCTCTTCTTTCTCTTTCTCAATCAAACTATGATTATGTTCAGATATTTCTTATCTTAGACCCTGTCATGTGCTTCAGGATGATCTCATCTCTAGCTCTAGGAATAGTAGAGACTTAAAAGACCAAGTCAATCTCATTCTCTTTGAGACTGGTTGCTTTCGGTGTGGCATGTGACCTAATTTTGGCTAATGAGATCTCCGTGGAAGTGAGCCTCAGTGCTTATAGATTTTATGACTCTAAAGATAAAGACACAAAAAGACAGTCCTTTGCTCTTCTTGAAAGCTTTTTATGCCTGGATGTGATGACTGGAACAGTAACTGCGAGAGAAACTTGCCTGAGGGGAGAGCCAAAATGATGGGGGTAAGTGAGAGGAGAGATGGGAAGAACCTGCACCACACTTGACATAGTGAAGCCACAGATTGTTCCCTGCCTGGAGCCTGCCCTACCTGGGACTCATCATTTAAGCCAGTTTCAGTTACTTGCTCTTACATGTAGTCAGTAGAAATCTGACATTCTTCCTTCTCTCTACGATTGAAGAATAAAGTTATATTATGTTTTGCATAAGGAACAAATATACATGTCTGGATTTCTTTGATAAGTCGATTGATTAGTGGTCAGTAAAATATCTAGATATTAGCTTTCATTGGACATTGTTCAAATTTTGGACTTTAAAATTTGGTAAAGAAAGAGGTGTAAATCAATTAGTACCATCACTGGGTAACAAAATTGTTTCTTTTCTTTTCTTTTCCTTTTCTTTCTTTCCTTTTTTTTTTTTTAACTAATATTAGGTAGACAAAATTACAGGAATAGGATGGTTTTGAAAACAGAAATGCTGGAAAGGCTATCAAATCATCATGTATTTTGAAAGAGCCCAGTTACAAATAGGCAAAAACAACTGCTCTTTTAAGCAAGGTTACCATTATAAAATGTTAGCAGTTAACAGGAAAAGACTAGTGTGTGAACAATGGCTCCTTCTTTTAAAGAGCAGGTGTCCTCAAAGAAAGAAATATAATATTATTATAACTATCCAATATACATTACTCTTTCAGTCATTTTGTTCATTTTCAACTAAAAATAGCCCGTTTCAGCTGCACTGAGTTAGCACAATTAAAATCCTCATATCATTTACACCTTATTTGGAAAATGGTTTGTATTGTAATGTGTTTTAATTAAAAATGGGTCTATAAGAAAGGGGTAAAGATAAAGTTGAATATGATTTTTGAGCTTAAACTAGATATAGTCTTATGGGATATCATTCCAGGGATGGGATGCTAATTTCTTAATACTAATTAAGGTGGCTGTGACATTCACTGCTCTAATTAATTGACTTATAGTTGGTTGGAATACCAACCAGGCCATTTCTGGTCCCTAGAATGCTCTGTGCAAATTAGACCCACCAGAACATGTCCTGGCAAGCAGAGCAACGGACTGGATTCCAGCTCCTACTTGTCCATTTGGCCAGGCATTGCTGTGCAGTGAAGAGCTAACACAAATGTACTTAGAGACCTTGAGTTGCAAACTCCAATGCTTAGGTGGACAAATGTAAGATAGTAGGGAGCGCTAAGAAAGCTGGCAAGTGAAAGATCCCCATCGCTAATCTAGCTCTAGCTACTATATCCAGGAGGGAAGGTGATGATTTAAATCTCCCAATTTTTGAAACCGGTTAGAAGTCAAATGCAGTATATTTAATACCATGGACCCAGACAAAAGATGTGTGAGGCCCAACTTCAGATGTGGACTGCAGTTTGTTGACTGGGACTTAAGGGAAATGCCAAGCCACAGCTACTTGCTTGGATACTAAAGTTAATCCTGATCTTGTTGAATTCAGGAATGCTTGAGAGCCTGGGGGTGATGTGAAACTGAGAGAGGTGAGGCAGAGGTCTTATTTTTCATCCAAGGTAAGTCTCCAGAAGGAAATCCATAGATCTAGACTTGGAGGGAAGTAGGAAAAGCAATACATGTGATATTAACTCTGGAAGAAAGGAGTGTATAAAACTAGGTACCATGTGGGGAGGAGGGAGTTTTGATTTTCAGGTAGTTTGCCTTTTATAGTACCGTTCTACTAAATAGCTCCAACGCTTTGCTAACATTAATTAAACCTCGCAAACCCTGTGAGATAGGTAATTACTATAATTAAACTGATATTCCAGATCAGTAAAATGAGACTTAAAATGCCCAAGGTCATAGTGAGATTGTGTGGCCCAGTTTGGCAGACAAACTACAGGTTCTTACTCTCCTAAAAAAGGCTTTTCTAGCTCTCTTCCCACCAGGATAAATAAACTTGATCATTGAGAAAAACTATAAAATTGATTAAGGAAGCTTAAAATGAAAACAAAACAAAACAAAACAAAACAAAAAACAACTAAATGAACAACCCCTATTCCACAAACATATGCAATATGCGACTTCAATTTCAATTAGTTGCATTTATTTAAAATATTTTTATTTAAATTGCTGTTTTAGGTAAATGCACCAGTAAATCAAGAAATCAATGCACGTAAAGCATTCTCCATACTATACAACAGTACAGAAAAGACTGTCATTAGTTCGGAAAGAGAACACAACAGACAGACAGAAGGAACTCTTCTTGTTGCTATAACTACGGCATAACAAAGGTCAGCACAGAAGAAAAAAAACAAAAACCCTCCCTAGATTGAACGTTAACAACTCAGGGATATTATCCTCAATTCTTCCTCTTAACAAAGAAAGATAATAATCCTTTATTTTTAAAAGGGTTAATTGAAGATAAACAATGGAAACATGCCTTTTAAAAAATCATGCATAAAAAGTGGTTTTGATTTGGAATAGAATATTGCGTGAGTTAATACCAGAAACCGGTGCTTTCTTAAAAGCAGAGATCCAGATGACATTGGAAGTCAAATCTCAAGTTCAGAAGGAAAATCACAGACGTTTTATAAAAACGTTCTTCATTGTATTTAAAATTATGAATTCAAAATGACGATTTCAATGAACATTTTTAGTAGAAAAATAGTTTAAATTTAATTTCAAATTTTACAGAGCTTAAAACGAATGAATTTTATAAGTCTAGATTTATGTCTTTAAAGGGGGGGCGGGATTGGGAAATAAGTCCATTACTAAAATTCTTGGAGATGTATTGTTTGTTTTTGAATAATTGGTCAAATTCTATCTGGTAATTTGAAGACCCAGAAGCATATTTTCAAAATGTCCAGTTTCTGCTTACAAGTTAATTTTAACCAAAGTCCACCTCTCTCCTTTGAGCTAAGGAAAACTTTAGTTAGCTGAGTTATTGGTATTGAGATTTTGACTGCAACTAAGGAGAGGGATTGCAAGAAGGGGACTTAGTTACTTGCTTTCTGGTGTTCAGTAAATCCCATCAGATAAAACCCTGTGCAGAGAGAACGGCTGAAAGCAGAAGGCTCCGAAGCTCGCACATTCTGGACTGCCATCCGGAAATGGTTGTGGCACTGGGTACTTCTGGACAGAGCTGTAAGAAGTGTTTTCTGGTCAGCTCATAATTGCCAATATTTCACAAAGTTTCCAAACTCCATATTACTTTATCATTACTTATCTCTCTTAAGAGAGACACTTTCAGGAAAGCACACAGGTAGCTCCACGCCTCAGGCATATTTTCCTGGGATAAAGGTCCATGAATGATGCCTTCATACTGCCATGAAGAGGAAACGAAAGACCCTGAAGAGCAACTTGGGGTTTCAATGGCAAATGGGTGTTTAGATCTGTGATGCCTGGAAGCTATTTGCTATGACTTGGTGTTTTAAACCAAAATTGACGCATTATTTCCTCCATGAGGAAATACTTTGAAAAAAAGCCATAACGTTATCACTTGGGTTTTCTAATAATCCAATGAACAAAGCATACCAAGTATATATGGTAATATGCAAGGAAGCCCATAGCTCATCAAAACCAAACTAAGTTCGGGGCCCTATGGAAGAAGTGTTCTTCTGGAGCCTTCCATTTCTAGCACATTGTTACTTTCCTTGAATGGGTTACTATGTTTGGGGACAACTGCCATGGAATACCACAGATGTAACTTTATATAAATGAGAATGTATATAATGAGAAGAAATGCCATGGAACAATTAAGAATGGGCCTTGACCAAATTAGGTCTTGTGAAGAACAATTCTAACATTAATACCCAAGATAGTATTTGGTAGTTAGCTGTCTAGTGTCCAAAGTGTATGTAAAAATAAGGGAATGTGTACACTTGATGAGTATAGTTAATTTGAATATGGTGCTAATGAGGCCCAGGTAATGGGTTTAACCCTGTGAACCCATTATTATCATTATCCTCAATAGTCTCAGATTTTATCCTTACCAGTGGCTAGCCATTCCATAAATGCATCTTGTTAGTCATTTGAAAAACAAGGCAAGAGACTGCAGATAGCTTAAGACAAATTTATTATTGCTAAAAAAGAAAGCTCAAAGCACATGACCTGATGTTGGCAGGTTAAGAGTGGCAGCTTCGAATATGAAGGTCAACATTGTAATAATGATGTATCGATATTTAATTAAAAGTGGAAGGAAATAACAGGTGCGTAGAATATTGATTTTAAGAACTAATTTCACCAAATTCCTCCTAAGTCGCCAAGGAAACTCTGACAGTGTGTGTGTTTTTTTTTTTTTTAATGCCCAGTTAAGGAACTTGAAAATATTATTTCATTATAACATAATAATTCATCATAAGCAAGTCTTTTTATGTAAATAACAGTACCTTCATCTTAGCTTATGGTTATTATGAAAAATGTGTTTTTCATCTGGTTATGGTAAGATGAATGATGTTTTCTGGAAGAAGTGGACATGCTGAAATAGAGAATTCTTTCAAGGTATAATAGGAGATGAGATTCAAAAGATGCAGCCAATTGGAGAAGGACTCTGAATGCCCTTTTATGAATTTTGCATTTTTATACTATAAAGAAAAACTTAGTTCCACATGGTATGTATTGTGTGCTGCAGTGTTGGCAACCTGTCATGTGCCAGGCAATGCATGGGGAAGGACACAGCTGAATAAAACACAACCCCTGATGTCAAGGATCTGGTATTCTGGTAAAGAAGACAGACAAATAATAATGTTTTTAAAAATCCCAGGAAGCTACAGTAAAAGGAGAGTTAAAGAAATGACTCCCTATTTGTTTTAGTGGCATATTCCTTCTATGAATGGTTTGCTTATATTTTTAACCAGTGTGAATTGTGGGAAGAGGCAGGCTTCAGACTATAAACATGATGTACTATCACAGACATAATTTTTATAGAAATGAGGTGGTTTCTAGGATGCTAGGGGAGAGGGCTCCACAAACCTTTCCTAATAGGTATGTTTTTCTTTAAAAAAAAAAATTGTGACTAATAGGGAATATCTTATTGGTGGGGAAGGGACAGTTAAAGATTACCTCTGCTAATGCTTAAGATTTACCTCTAAGTCCATGTATTTTAGACTTGTGGTATTTCCTCTGCTTCTGTTATTTGTGCTTTCTTTATTCTTTAGATTCATTTCTTTATTTCTTTAATTCTTGTTTGAATATTCTAACCATATCTTGGCTCTCCTATAGGTATTTAAGAAAGCATCATTTGTTCCTAGATGCCAAACTTTCCCCGAAGTGATTAAGACTGCTGTTAGTGGTAATCTTGAAGGGCAGTCATCAGCACAGGTGCACCCGTGGGAAGAGGAATCTCCAGGTAGGTTCAGGGCTGTGTGGCCCACTCAACCTCTTCAGCAGGTTATTCTTCTTCCACTGTTACTCTGTGGGGGATGGTGCCAGCTGTTCCTAAAATCATTTCTCTACTCCACCATCACGGAGTTTCACCTAGGAAGTGTCTGTCCAGCGATCTCTGCTACCAGTTGTGGCACGTGACTCTTTTTGACAATTGCATGGGAGCTGCTGTGCTGTGGGTCCCTTCGAGACCCCGTGGTCTTTGGGAAGGGATCTTGCCTCCTTCATGTCCTTCTGCTTCCCAGATGGAGTTGGTAAGCACTCCCTCGGGGATAATAAAGTCCCAAGATGGAAGGAAACTAGATCCATGAATCATGGGGAGAGAATAGCCATCCTTTGATCTGAAATCCCCACCCTGGATTGCTACATGAAAAAAATATACACTTCTCTAGCTTTTGCACTGATACTTCTCCCCCCCACCCCCCGCCCCGATCTGTTTGTAACAATAAATAAACTACCTTTTTACAGAGTCTAGGATAATGACAATGATATTGACCATGACCATTATGGAAAGCAGCCATGCATTCAAAACAGCACAACACCAAGTTTCTGCAAAGTATGGGATCGTTTTTCAGGCGCTACTCCAGTTGGAATTTTTTATTCCCACATGTCGATTATCAGTGAAGCTCCTGCACTCTCATTTCAGGTCTCAGAACACATAAATGAGAGCAACAGCACAAACCACTTCCAGGCATTAGAAGCTGCAGCAGGCATTTTGCAGAGGGAACAAACCTTAACTTTCAGTACGCTGTAGAACTGTGGATTCTGAGGGAGAGTTAGTGGAGGACTCAGTATTCTCAGCAATTGTTATAAAAACCTTGACACTTAACCTGGAGAAGGCAACATAGGCCATGGAGTACTGTGAGACATAGCAGACATGCGTGTGGAAAAATTAGTATTAAAATAAATAAAGGGTATGAGGCAGACCAGGAAATTGCTGTTTCCTTTTATCACATTGGCTAAGGATCGATTCCTCAGAGGCCAGGCAGCGGATGCTATAGCAGAGCTATGATGTATTGTTTATATAATACGTTTTGTAAGTTCAGTTGACATCATATTAAGGAGAGGGTCTGTGATCATAATTAAAAGTACGGTTCTAGGACGCTGAGGGTTTTTTTTTTTTATTAATCAATTATTGATAGTGAGACTAGGGTAGAGGTTATAAGCATAAAGCTTTGAAGATACATAGGATTGAGTACAAATTTTAGCCTTATTACATACTAACTTTATGACCCAATTTAGGTTACTTAATTTTTATGAGTCTCAATTTTCCATAGAAATATCTTATTTCTATAGGCCTATTGTTTCCAATGAAAGTAATAACTACTTCATAGGGTTATTGCAAAGATACAATAAAATATCAGATTACTCAGTACAGTGTCTAACACATATGGGTTACGAATAGTTGCTCTAATTATGAAGACTAATTAGTATTTCCTTTATAAGCTAGAAAATACAATTCTTTGGAATTAAGACATTATTTGCTCTCATTTGTTTAGGTTTCATTTTGAGAGTAAGCTTGAAATATTCTGAAAAAGGCAAGCAAATATGGCACGAGAAAGCATGATGTCTTTATTTGCTTTAAAAACTGTTTTATTTACAAACTTCAAAACTTTTATCATTGGACTGATATTTTAAATATTTTCAAAAGACTATAATCTTCCTGGTATATTTTCACTCATTATAAATTGCTTACATTTTGCTGATAAATTTTCTGTGATGCTTAGCTCAAAAAAAAAAAAATTCAAATGGGAAATGTATTTCCTGGCTTTTATAAGGCATCAAGAAAGTATAAAAAGTTATTAGTAAACTTAAGTAATTATTAAGCACCAGTTATTTTTTTCTATAAATGCCAAATACCCAGTTTGATTGATTTTAGACAATTCATGCATATTAATCACTGAGTCACATATAATATGTCCCCTATTACCATAGTGGCCCACTCTTGAAACAGCGGCTGCATTGCTGCACACCACAGTTCTGAACATCTTATAATTAATCAATCCTCTATAGTTGGCAGAATCTTGACATGGTTCAAGGTCAACCTTGGATAAGTCAAACACAAAATATCTTTTCAGCATTTTGTTATTGTAAAGGAAACAGCTTACTATGAAATTTTCTTTCTTCACCGAAACTATACTACTGCATTATTCTAGAATCTAGAATATAAAGATTTAATTTTAATACAAAACTTTTACTCTGCTTTATAATGCCATTTTTAACAATCTGAACTTTTTCCTTTCCTATGTCTGTAGTTTGTCATTAGTTTAAAAAAATGTACTGTCATTTGATATTATCAAAATATATAAAAAATTCATGTTCTTATATCTTACTGCATAAGGATTTCCACAGGAGCATACTTTATTTTAATAGCAGAACAGCATGCATCCAGAATATCTTTTTAAGTCAGCAGTGAATAAGTTAATTCATAGCTGCATCTACTAGTACGAGTTTTATTTATAGTTGACCTGTGGTAAAAGATTTATCTTTCAATTACTCAACTACTTTTCCAAAGTGTCAAGAAGTCATACTACTATAAAGTAGATTAATGTGGAAGTAGTTTTTGTTTAAGTAAAGTTTGGAATTTTTTTTAAAAAAAGGGGCAGTAAGTTAAAAATCATATTTAATCATGTGGAATAGTAAAAGAAGAGGGCTGGAAGGGAGAGTGGAAAGGGGTGGGAGAAGAGGCGAGAGAGAGAGAGAGAGAGAGAGAGAGAGAGAGAGAGAGAGAGAGAGAGAGAGAGAGAGAGAGAGAGAGAGAGAGAGAGAGAGGAGAAAGATTGAGATTGATTTTGAGATGGTCAAACATCACATCACCATCCCCCCGTCCCCCCCCACCCCCACCCCACACACACACTTGGATTCTGGCACAATATTGTTAAAAAAAGAAGAAGAAAAAGGAAAAAAAAGATCTTCTACAATCAGAACACCGGTCCGTTTCCTCTTCCTTAAAAATCCTGAATGACACTCTCCTGTAAAAGTCTCCTGGCTGCACCAGGAGAGGGATTTCCATGCCTCGGGCTAAGGTGCTAAGAGCATTCTCGCAGCACGACCTTCCCTCCGTCTCCCGCACCTCCCTCTCCACTCGCCCAGCCTGGAAACCCAGACAAGTTTATTCACCCTCCTCCCCGCCGCACCCGCACCCGCCCCGCTCCCCACGCAGCGCGGGTGGCGGATACGCCCTCCGCCCGCCCAGGGACAATTATCTCCGGCGGCAAAGAAAACCATCAGCAGCCCGGGCGCCGCGGCGGGAGCCGGAGCCGGAGCCGAGCCGCGCGGAGGGCGGGAGGCGGGCGGGCGGGGGCGCCGCGGCGGGCGGCGGGAGCGTGGCGGGCGGCCGGGGAGGCCTGCGGGAGCCGCCGCGTGCGCCCCCCGCGCCCCGCGCGGTCCCAGCCAATCACCGGCGGGGGCCCGCGTCCCCGCGTCCCCGCGTCCTCACCTCCGCCCGCCCCCGCCCTGCCCCCGCCCCCTCTCCGCGTTCCCTCCCCCAGCAGCCACACGCGCACACGCACACACACAAACAGAGAGAGAAGGGGGGGCAGGGGGAGAGAGAGGAGAGAGAGAGAGAGAGAGAGAGGGGAGAGACTCCCCGGCTCCCTCCCTCCCTCGCACACAGCGACTGGAGACGGACGGAGAGCGACGCGCCGGGAGAGGAGAGACCACCGAGCACAGCCCCGCGCTCCCACACAGACACTCACACTCCGCTCCTGCCTCCCCCCGCCTCCTCCTCCTTCCACCCCCACCACCACCACCGTCTCCTCCTCCTCCTCCTCTCCGCAACAAGAAAAAAAAAAGCCATTTACAGGTATTTTTTTTTTTTGATCCGCATATTTATTTATCTCCCCTCCACCCACCTCCCCAACAGTTTGTTTACAAGTATTAAAGTTGTAATTGGGAGCTGCCAAGACACATCTGGATTTGTGTTTCTTTGTGTTAGGGGTGATGTGCAACTAATTAAAGGCAGACTGGCAGCGTCTGCAAATTCTAAGGCTCCCCAAATAAAAAGAGACTGGTAAGTGATTGTTCTTTCTCTTTCTCTGGCTCTCTTTTTATTTTATTTTATTTTTATTTTTTATTTTTCTTTTCCTCTTAAAAATGTGTGCTGTCCGTTGGGATTGTAAAAGTAGATTATTTAATGCTGGACTCCAGCTATAAAAGGCGTCGCTGTATTAATTTATTAATTAATCTGCACCCGCCCCTCCTCCTGAATGTTAAATATGACCTTTGATCTCTGTGTCTCTGCTACGTACCATATTAGACATGTACAGTCACATTGTTTCAAGGCAAAAGGGGATCCTGAAGTGTGGGTGTCTAATTCAGCTTTGGAATGGGACTCTAGTTTATCTCTGTGTGTTTTATTTTGCTTTTTGAAGAAAAATCCAAACAATAGCTGCGGTTTTAGGGACCTTGTTCATGCTCCAGCGAGGCATTGATTAAACAATAATGACCTGGAATCTGGGCACAGTCATTTTCTACAGTTTCTGGTGACATTAAACCTTAAGGGAAGAAGGGGGGAGGTGATGGCAAGAAGAAAAGCAAGGGGAGCTTCTGTTTGGGAACACCACTCATATTCTGGAAAAAAAAAAAAAAAGCTGTTAAATTATTTCTTTATTTGGAACAAGGTCGAAAGACTAAAATGTTGAAAATTTTCCCTCCATTCAATGTGGTGATATTAGTGCATGGTTGGCATAACTAGTTTTTTTGTTTTTTTTTTTACTGGGTAGCAGTTATTATGGTCTTGGAGTTATAATGTGATTCGCAGAAACTGAAGCTATATGCATATTCTTGCTGTGTGTCTTCCCCCACCCCCTCCCAAGCATGAAGAATATTTAGCCAGGAGCATTTTGGGGGTACCCTTTGTATTGCCATCAGAGCTCTGAAGGGAGCAGTTTTTCCTAATGCGAAACCACAGAGGTGGTTCCTGACTGATTAGGGACTTGCTGTGATTGAAAGATGCCTGCTAGCTTCTAATCCAGCCGCGGGGTGAGGTTCCTTATCTTGATTTACTTTGCCTAATAGGGATTTGTTTACACAAACCCCCTCTTTTTAGGGCACCTCATCAGCAGGTCTTGAAGTTTTTGCACTTGGAGTTTGGGCATAAATGGTTCATTAATCTAATTATAAGCATAATTACTATAATTGATATCCATTTTGAACTGAATATATGAGGCTGGGACTACTGGGCCCCATTTAGAATTCCCTCAACTCCACATTCTAGACCCATATGGGGGCTTCAAAAGATGTCACAAAAAAGATATTCTGGCCTAAAAATAATAACAATCTGGAAACAAAGAAACTGGTTTTTCAGTTTAGTATACACTTTATGTCCTTGCTTTTTCTTCTTAAAAGGCTGTGGTGTACCTCTCCCTTTGAAATAAACAACTAAGATACCTCTTCCTACAGCAAAATAATGGTTTGTAAGCAAAGAGATGAATGCAAATGTCCAGTTAACATTAAACTTTCCTCTTAATAGGAGCAAAAGAAAAACATAATTTTTGATGGTTATTTCTTCAGGTAAACAACACCTTCCCTAATTTACTTAATGTAAAAACCAGTGACTGTGAGAAATTCTAAAAAAAAAAAAAAAAGAAAAAAGAAAAAAAAAAAAAGTCCCATGCTTTCTCCTTGTGCTGTCTTGGGAAGAGACAGGAACCTCCATTAGGAATTATTGGAAAATATTCTTATGGAGGCTGCGTGCACTTGGTTTAAAACCTGTGACATTATTTGTGCTACTTCAAAAAAATTTTTTTTTAATCTACTCCATCTTTTCTTTCTTTTAAACAAGTAGAACACCATCCTCTCACCCCCACCAAGCCCCACCACCAAATGGCTGGTCCAATTGAGACCTGTCCTTGGTCCTTTGAATTAAGACCCTCACAGAGCCAGCTGTGCTGGGATTCAAACTAATGACCGCAGACACAGAAGGACACTGTGGCAGCTGGTAGCTCTTTTCTCCCCCCCTGCCTCTTTTCCTTCAGACTGTATGTGGGCAGCCTCTCTGGCTCTCAGTTGTATTGTGTTTGCTTACAGTTTATACTCGGATGCATGGTAGACTTTCTCCGTACTTCATTTGCTAATTTCCTGTGCGTTTTCCCTCCCTCGCTGAGCCATGGCTGTTTCCTACTTTGCAGCATTTGCATGCCCAGGCGGCACTTGTTCACACATTTCATAATGTTTAAATGCCCTCTGCTTCTAGGTAGTAGCGCCCTCCCACCCCTGATTTGCATGTCTTTAGCACTCCAATTGCCCTTTTCCCTCGGCATTTGTCACCCCCGGCTTTCCCTCTTTCCTTGGGTATCTGGGCTATTAATACATTTTCTCAGGAGGGTTATAAGAATAGCGGGGAGGAGCTGTGGTGTGCGGGAGGGAGGGAGGGAGGAGGGGGGGGGAGCGCGGTTGGTAAGAGAGGAGGGTGGGGGGGGGGGCATGTCTTGATGATTGTTATGCAAACGACCTGACGGGGAATGTGGGAGCTCTGGGTGTCTGTGGCGGAATAACGGGGGAGAAGAGGAGGGGGGGGCGTTTATTTATTTGCAATCTCCTTCCTCGTGCAGCCCGCTGGAATGACTTTCTTTCTTTTAGTTGTAACAGTTGGAGGATAATGCCAAGGAAGACCCAGCCTGGGAGCTCGCCGCCCGTGGTGGAGATGCGCCCCAGAGAGGAATAAAAAAAAAAAAAAAAAAAAAAAAAAAAAAAAAGCAGCCCTCACCTTGTTCTCCCCGCCCGCACCCACCTCCCCCTCCCCCCGCCGCCCCGACCCCACCACCATCACCCCCTTCCCCGCCCCGGCGTCGGACCCGGCGGCGCTCCCCGCGTCCACCCTGCACCCCTTCTTCCCGCCCTGCACCATGAACACCAACGTCTGCGTGGAGCCCGGGCCGGGCCCGGAGGCGCCGGGGCTGCCCAAGGAGAGCCACCTGCCCGAGGGCGCCCTCAACAGCCTTGTGGATTACAACTCGGAGATGGAGCGCTACCGCTCCTTCGCCACCTCCTTCTACAAGACCAACGGCGGCGCCTTCCCGCAGGCCGCCAAGATCGCGCGCATCACCACCCCCATCTTCCCCAGCAGCGCCGCCGCCGCCGCGGCCGCCGCGCGCATCGGCATGTCCCCCTGGAGCTGCGACAACGCGGCCACCGCCGCCGCCGCCACCGCCATGCTCTGGGGCAGCGGCGGGGGCGGGGGCGGCGGCGGGGGCGCGGGCGGCGGCGGGGGCGGCGGCGGGGGCGGCGGGGGCGGCAGGAAAGCCTCCTCCGCCGCCGCCTCCGCCTCCGCCTCCGCCTCCTCCTCGGCGATCCTCCCCGCGGGCGGCGGCGGCGGCGGCGGCGGTGGAGGCGGTGGCGGCGGCGGTGGCGGCGGCGGCGGCGGCGGCGGCGGCAGCGGCAGGACCGGCCTGCACCACCGGAACGACTCCCAGCGGCTGGCCAAGGCTGGCTGCCCGCCAGAGCCGTCGCTGCAAATGGCAAACACTAATTTCCTCTCCACCTTGTCCCCCGAGCACTGCAGACCTCTGGCGGGGGAATGCATGAACAAGCTCAAATGCGGCGCCGCCGAAGCGGAGATCATGAATCTCCCCGAGCGCGTGGGGACCTTCTCCGCCATCCCGGCTCTAGGGGGCATCTCGTTACCTCCGGGGGTCATCGTCATGACAGCCCTGCACTCCCCCGCCGCGGCCTCGGCGGCCGTCACAGACAGCGCGTTTCAGATCGCCAACCTGGCGGACTGCCCGCAGAACCACTCCTCCTCCTCCTCGTCCTCCTCCGGGGGAGCCGGCGGCGGGGCCAACCCGGCCAAGAAGAAGAGGAAAAGGTGCGGGGTCTGCGTGCCCTGCAAGAGGCTCATCAACTGTGGCGTCTGCAGCAGCTGCAGGAACCGCAAAACGGGACACCAGATCTGCAAATTTAGGAAATGTGAAGAGCTAAAGAAAAAACCGGGCACTTCGCTAGAGGTCAGAGGAGATGATTTCTTGTTTCCCGGTCTGCCCCCCTCCCTGCTCTCCCCCCTCTCCTCTCCCCTCCAGGGCTTCTTGTCTGGCTTCAAGATGCAGTGCCCCTTCCCTGAAGCTTCTTCCTTCAGGTTGTGAGGTGCCCTGGTAGGTGGTGTGCTGGAGGGCACAGGCGTCACCACCTCCTCAGCTGCACTTCCTGTGGACCCGCCCTCCAGAGGGGAAGGGCGTCCCTCCTCTTCATCTCAGAGGGGAAACCTAATGTAATTGGTTTGGAAAAAAAAAAAAATCATAAGTTTCACATTCAGATGGTAAAACAGGTTCCCCTCCCTCCCCTTCTGATTATTTTTGAAAGCATCTCTGCCCAAAGGATTGGACACATCACATTCTATATACTTTGATTGGCTAGGAGAGGCTCACTGGTGGCCCAGTTATAACAGTGAGGACTCGGTTTGTGGCACACAAGCCTATGTGCCCATTGGAACACACACACACACACACACACACACACACACACACACACACAGAGTAATCATGAAAGCTGAAATACTTGGATTCTAAATGGGATTTTTCTACCTGCTTCTAGAATAGTTCTCTTCAACATGGCTCCCATTTTATTTTCTGAAGACCTAGTATTTTCTTTTTTTTTTGAGAAAGCCAAATACCACCTGCAATTTTTAAAGAGATGTTGATTTAGAATAAAGGAATACAATTAGTTCAAGTAATACAGGTGATCCTAATTTTACTCAAGAATTGTTTTACATAGTTCCAGAAAGAGCTCAGTTGCCAAAAGATACATGCTTTGGGCTCTGCTTTGGACAAAGTAACCATTTTGTGGCCACAGAATTGTTCTATAAACAAGCACAGTTCTGGTTGATACCCTGTATGGTCCATAATAGTTTCCTTTTCCTAGATGTCCTTAAGAGAGACAATGTATTGATGATCACTAAAGTAAATGTTAAATTAGACTTTTAATTATGTTAAATACAAAAGTGATGTGTTTGATGGAAACACATCAATGGTAACCTGACCAAAACAAGCAGGGCGGAAATGGAAAACCACAGGCAAATGGTTTTGGCGGTATTTTTAGCATAGAAATATGGACAAATAATCATAATTGGATTCTTGATGAATTTCACAGAGTAGATGGCTAGATGATCATGTGAATATGAGACCATAGGTGGTAGATTTAGCATTTGGGAGTATTCTGTGGGTTGGTTTGTAGGGTGATAGTGGCTCTCACAAGTTATCATCAGAAGGGCACCTACATGTTCTTTTAAAAAATTGTGAACACTGCTTAAAGGAGTTTTATCCACAAAGGACTGGTCTTTAAGAGAATGAAAGCTAAGAGTTGGAGATTCTTGTTGCAGTTTGAACACCAATAAGATACAGGTTTTTCAACAAAATTTTATTAATATAAAGTAAAGCAAAAAATACTTTGGGATTCCAAAAATAATCAGTGTATATTGATAGGATTATTGATTGTGATTGGTTCCATCAAAATGTTGTATTTATTCCTCTTTGTATGAGTACTCATCTCTTTGTTGAAAGTTTGACTTTACTCCAGAGCAGTTTATTTCATTTTCTCTGGCAACTCTGCTTAAGCAAAGAGAATAACCATGATTAAAATGCAGGTGCATGTCTTTTCTTAGGCCGCAAAAGTTAGTTTTTAGCTTTTGAGTTCTCTTTTTTAGATCAATTTATTGTAACATCTCTCGGTCTCTAAGGCCCATGGGAAATGAAAATTGAGTTTATCCTGAAATTTCCTGTGAATCTGGTTGATAAGTATCACCTGGCTTTTCTTTTTCCTTTTGAATTACAGATATTATCTATAATTATAGATTTGGTGTTGCTGGTAGGCCTTGTCTTTATAGCTAGACCCATGGTGCTGCCTACATACCAATTTAGGGTATGCAGTTGATAGGACCAATGAGTAATTCTGATTCAATTAGTCAACAACCACTCCGAAGGAGCTTAATGTGAGTGCCAATAGGTTTTCTGTACTAGTTTCTATGCTGATTGATCAGTCTAAACACATTCATAAATTTCCTTTTTCTTCCTTTTGATAGTTTCCCCACAATCTTGTGATAGCTTAGGCCAGTGGTTGGCAAACTCAGTCAACAGAGACAAATATCAACAGTAAAACGATTGAAATTTCTTCTGAGAGCCGAAAACCGACTTCTGCGCATGGGCCACAAAGTTTCAATCTCACTGTATGCACGCGCCCACACATGGTATTTTGTGGAAGAGCTACACTCAAGGGGCCAAAGAGCCGCATGTGGCCCGCGAGCCGCAGTTTGCCAACCGCTGCCTTAGGCATTTCAATCACATATTATTCCATAGCATTGCTTTTCCTAATTGTTTAAAATCCAAGTGCTTAAAAGTTCTGTTGCTCTTCAGAAGGGATATGAGTGGGAGGGGAAACACATTTCTCTCTTTGTAGAACTCTGAAGAAGTTTTCCTAACTGTATGCTCATCCCACTAGAGAATGGGTCATGGCTCAAGGCTAAGTTTATTAGTGAAATGTTCTTTGTCAAAAAGAAAGAAAAAAGTTGTGAGGTTTTTGGTTGGTTTGTTTCATTGACTAAGATTCTATCTAGGTCATTAATAAAAAGCAATGGTGGCATGATTGCCTCAAACACATGTGTGACCACATAGTTAGGGTTCTAGGTCAGAGTGACAGGGCTCCCATGGCTGAGCCAAAGCTGCAGCAGGGCTTGTAGGCTGGTGAGAAGTCCTCCTGCTGGCCTGCTTCCCTTTCTCATTGGGTCCCTGTGAGTTCTCATCATCTGTGGAGAAGTTTTAGAGATCGGATAGACGTTCTAGCTGAGAATGGTGATCTGAGGATTAATTCTGGATGCTACCTGTGGATTTCAGGAGTTCAGTAGTTATTATTTGTTGGCTTTATCTTACGGATTCCAATTAACATATGGATCTAATCATTACTTACATTCTTATGTATCCCTTCAAACCTCCTGTGCAATTCTTATATTTGACTTATTCTCATCCCAAAGATTGGCGGCATACTCAGGTTTTCTGGGCGAGTAAACGGAAATGAAGAGACACTCACACGGTTGTTTTGGGATTCTTGCCCACATTGTTTAAAGCCTCCCACCTAGCATTCTTTTCAAAGCTCTGTTTTATTTATTTCCACATTTGCTGCCTCGTCTCATGTTAAGAGCATCTTAATGCCTCAGAAATAGTCCTATTAAACCACCCCCTTAATATATTTCATATGATAACAATTCACACAAGACTAATCTAATTTTTCTATGATATTGCGCACTATATCCTGGCACATAACACTATTCATTTAGTCAGTTACTAAATTTAAAAATCATCCATCATTAATTATTTAAAGGAGTTTTTACGAATGCTGTATCCCCCTTATATGACAAATCATGTTAAAAACTTGTGATCCATATTCCCAAATACTTTAAGAAATGTGATTTTATATTATGATAAGTTGCATAATAGCACTTTGTGTCATACAAAGGTAATCTTTTAGTTTTTGTATTCACAGCAGTTCTATTTCTGACACATAACTTTTTAAAAATATCCCAACCTGATATGTATAGCTCAAGGGATAAAATTGTCCCATGGGCAACCCCAGCCTCTTAGGCCCTGAACGTTGTTCAGGTGACATGATTGATCTCTGTGGGACAGCATTAGAGACCACACAGATCTGGTTTCTCTCCCATTAGCTGATTTATGGAATTACATTAGTAAGCAGAGCCTCGGGAGAGTTCTCTGCCCCCAATCTTGGCTCTACTGTGAGTCACACACACACACTAGTTACCCAGGCTTCCCTTGTGTTGGTGGGAAGACTTGAAAGGGACACATTAAAATGAAGAGACTGAGGAACTGGAAAAGTCAGGAAAAAAAGGACAAGTATGTTCTCCTTCTTTTTTCTCTTTAGGATTTATCTGCTGAATGTACAGGCCAACAGGAACTTTCCATAAGTTCAGTTGAACTTCTAAGGGGTTTGGTGGAAAAAAACAGATACAGCCCCCAACTTGATAGCTAAGAGTGTTTTAGGGTAGGAAGGACACATTTCATATGCAGGCTAAGTGCTAAGAGCCCCAACCACTTAAATGGCCATGGAGGGATTCTGGACCCAGGCCTTGCTTGCAGCTTGAACAGGAAGATGGCACCTACTTCCTGGAGAAACTCATCTGATGACCATAGTGAAAGAGGTGTGTCACCCAAACTCAGAGTCCGTGTAGTTAAATAATAAAAAAATTGACAATTGAACATGCCATAAGGTTTTGAAGTTTGGTGACTTGAGCATGTTTATAGGTAACATACAAATGTTTTACATCTTAAGTGGAAACATCTAGTTGTTTGCCATTTAGATCATAATTTAAAAATGAGGATTCAGTGTTCAGTTTATAAAGAATCAAAACCATACCTGTATGAAAATGTAAAATTGCGCTTTAATCTCAAAAGGCAAATATGTAACTATCAAAAGGAAAGGAAAACTTTTCAATATATTTAAACAAAATAATGGTATATTAACACTAGAATGTAATAAAGAAATATAGGATAAGGAAAATTTCATATAGGATAAGGAAAAAAGCACAGACAAGGGTAGCTTGGACTAAAGTAACCAAATAAATATAGTTGTAGCCAAAGTATGACTGTAATACAAGTTTGATGGAATTATCTTCCCATCACCAGGTTTAATATAAGGTTAGTCAAAGTTGTTTTTAAAGAACCATACATTTTTTGATAATTCCTAAATGAAAATAATACATCAACTTATCCAAATATCATGTAAATTATAAGCAATCTTTTGAATGTTAATTAAGAATAGTAAAATAAAAGCAGTTAAAATCCATTTTTTAAAATTATCCTATAAAAATGTTTGTTTGAAATTCACTCATCACCAGACAAAATACAATCAGAAAGCCCATCAGAGCAATAAACAACAACAAACTGTAGACTTTAATCAGAGAAAAACACTTGGATATTTTAAATGAGAATGGAAATTGTATCTGAAGTTGAGGGAAATAAAAGTTTTTTAAACATTTTTATGAGTTGATGACTGTCTACATGCCACATATTTTGCTTAATCTTAGCCAACTGTTTTCCTGGGTGAAAAGTTAAAAGTTCTATATAGTCAGGCTGACAGACTGGTAAATACAGGACAATTAATAAAAATAGTCTGTAAGACTAAATATTGAAAAGTGTCCAAAAGAATGGGCATCTCATCTATGTTTGCTGTGGCTTACCAGTCTGGAGACTGGAGATGTATATTGGGGTGACCCTGAAAACACTGGTAGAATATTCTTTATGGTTACAGAATTAAAACATAAAGCCATTTGGGTATTTCCTAGAAATAATTTGCAGTGTTTCATAATCTGTTCTGAAATAATTTGTCTTAGAATTTACTGTTCAACCTCAATAGGTCTGATAGTCTGAATATGTAGTTCACTTCTATCAGAAGACAATTCATATTTTAAGAATGACAAAATGGCCTGCTAATTCAATAAATTTCATAAGAGTATCTCTCTTCCATTTCTGACATTTATTTTTACTCAGATTATACAAAAACGCTAAAAACTCATCATATATCAGACAGCAGATAAAATGATTGCATTAAATAAGTTAAATTCATATTTGTTACAAGTCCCATGTAAACATACAAATTGGAGATATGATGACTTCTCTTTTAGTTTTCCTCTTATTTTTCGATTGGCTTTTACAAAAGCAAAATTCGACTCAGAAAAATGGCAAAAAATCTTTCATTGTTATAAGTGTGATGTTCAGTCACTTATTAGAATATAAGATGACCTGACTGGGGAAGCACAGCACTCCAGAAAATATCATTTTTTTTAACCAAAAAACCCCCACAAAAATTGATTTCCAGAAAAGTTATTTTTGGAATCAGAGGAAGTTTTGAGGATGAGTGCATGTGTAGTTTGGTTCCTTCAGTTGTGCACTGGCAGTTCTGCTCAATTATAACCTCCTTTTTTATCTAACATTATGCTATGCTCCTTAGGCGGTTCAAAATCTTGGGGGAGGGGCACACGAGTGGTTTTATCCTTCAGTCATATCTTGTTCCATCACATGCAAACACCTGTCCTGAAATTGAATTATTCTGCAGGGTAATCGAAAAGCCTCCCTGCATTCGGCATCATATGTTTTCTGTTGTTTATTGAGTTATGTTGCACCATACTTCAGAGGCGACAGCCATTTAATAATGTTGAAGACTTAGCTCTGCAGGGGCTAAAAGGATCCCAGCAGGCTTGTTAACTTCTACTCTAAAACATTATGAGAAATATTTTTTCCTCTGCGAAACTTCAGGGCTTTCTCTTAATTTATTTTAAGGGCATTGGATTCATAGCCAGGTATGAGAAGGAGCCTTAACATTTTTGGGGTTTTCCTATTCTTTAATAACTAACCCACTGATTTCACTTAAAAGAAAATGGCAAAGCAAACAATTACTTATGAAGAGACTAATACTAAAGATGTATTTCTTTGGCTGATATATACAAAATATAAATTATAACCAGAAAATATTCCACTGGTTTCTTGGATTTTTATTTATGTACTAGAGGCCCGATGCATGAAATTTGTGCAAGGGGCTTGGCCCTCGCAGCCCCAGCTTCGTCTGGAAGGTCATCCTGATGGTCGTTCTGCTGTTTGGTCTAATTAGCATATTATCTCTTGATTATATAGGATAATTAAAAAGTATATTTTTATTTACTTTTGGCCACATTTATGATAGATTGTGGGTAGAGCCAGTAGTATCAAGTAAATAACCACTTAAACAATGTTATATACATCAGCAAACTTCTCTGACTTTATTTACTCACCTATAAAATGGGGCTAATATCATTGTACCTTACATCTTTTTAATATTGCATATAGGTTGTGTTCTTTGAATAATAAAAGAAGCTATGCGTTTTCTTGTTCCTATTTTAAAGTCATCAATAAAAAGTAGACTTTAAAGCAATTGTATTTAGAAATAATTCAGTGCAATAACGTTATTTAGAGCAAGTAGAAAAATTAAAGCTCAGGTAGAGTATTGCATTTTCCGGACATTTGTCTTAATCATCCAGTTCACCAAAGATCTGGCCTGATTTCTCTTAAAAAGAGATAAACTCAGTAAACAAGTTTTCCTGTTCTTACATCTGTCAAATGCCCAGGAAAATTTCAGATTACCCAAGATAGTCAGTGGATGTGGTGAGCCAATTTAGACAAGTTAGTGCCTTTCCTCTTTCTCCACCAAAGGCACACCACCACCATTAAGTAGTAGAGTGTGTGTGTGTGTGTGTGTGTGTGTGTGTGTGTGTGTGTGTGTATTCAGCTTTACTAACTCAGTACCTTCATTTGGCTACTATTTTCTCTATCTGGACAGACACAAAGGATTATTCTAAATATGAATCAGTAAGTTTAAGAAAATCATTGTAAGGAACAAATGGTTAAATGCTTATCATGAATTCTAGTTGAAGAACATATTTAACAAATACTGGAATAGTGTAGAGTTACTTTTGTTTTGGAAGATAAGTATGTGTGTAGGGGGAATAAAACAGGTAGACATACATTTTGAGATAACAAGTGAATGAAGTCACTCTGTAGAACTTTCTTTTTTATTTTTAATAAGAGAATAGCTATAAAATGAAGTTAGTGGGCAATAATAGAAAAGGCTGGTGGTTTTCTAGGAGAAATTTGTGATAAGCCCTAAAAGATTTGGAATATCAACCAAGACAGCATTAAAAACAAAAGAGAAAGAAATATTCAAGCCAGGAAGCAATGTGGTACATATTTAGGAGGAACATTGTCAAGATAAGATACAGAAGCTTTGCAGAGAATGGAAACTATAAAAACAAGGAAGATTTTCATGACTTGATCAGTTCATTTGGTTTGGGCGTCAGAGCCGAGGTTCAAGTTCAGTGGCATGGCAGCCGAGTTAGAGACAAGGAAAAACAGTGTGTGTTGTGGCTGACGTTATCTTCACTTATGCCTTTGAAACATTTAGTAGAATAATTCTAAAGTGTGGTTAAAGCAGAATACATCCAATATGGGTGAAACATTGGATCTCTTTTAGATCTCGTTTGCATCTGAATATCTAAATTAATATTTCCAAAGACATCTTGAATAAAGTGAAGAAAGTGCCATACTATGGGAAAACTGTGCTGAAAGTGCAATTTCTTGCTCAAGGACTAAAAAACATCCTGGATGATTGATAATGTCAAAAGAATAGAGATCAAGTGGGATGACAAGAGAAAGGGCTGTGTATTTATAGAAGCAGGAAGTGTCATGGGCATTTCTGTGTATTTCAGCAAATCTGGCGAGTTCCAAAGAAGATATATTTTCTCCAAAACTTTACATAGTAAAAAGAGATGAAATACATTTCTAAAAGAATAGACTATGTAAACTTAATTGTGTGGAAATGATGGTTCTGACTGATGGTAAATCAGTGGCAGAAGAATGCCTATTGGGGAAAGACCTATCTGTGGGAAATGTTCTTGTTTATAAGGTTAAATGAGTTCAGTGATGGTTTTAATGGAGCCAAGAATAAGGAAAAGAGATAAAATTCTGTTGTCTGTAGATGGATGAGAAGTGAGCAGATATGGAAACTCCTAGTAAACATTAAATACTTTGTTTGCTCTAATTTTTATTTATGAAAAACAAAACAGAGAACACTGGCCTTTTCCATCTCAATGGAAATGCATATTGGATATTTTACATAAGGCTGCTATCTATAGAGTTAAATTCATTATGAAGCGGAGTGGTTTTGGATTTTCCTCACGGTGATTCTTTTCACATAAGTATGTTATTTATATGGCATGGAGCTGTGTTTTTCAAACTCCAGGTGACAGCACATTAGTGGTTCATGAAACTGATGTATGTTGTTTACCACCAGGATTTTTTGTAAACTAGACTAGAATAGAGCAGGACAGAAAATATGAGTGTGTCACATATAGTAAGAGTACATATTGTTAAACGTCTGTTTTGGTTATGTATGTATCCGTAAATGTGTGTGCATGCATGTGCTAGGTTGCTATGTCAAATGTATTTCTAACTGTTGGTTGCAGTCAAAAGCGTTTGAAAAACACTAGTGTAGTGACAGCAACAACACTATCAAACAAGTCTGTAGTGAGGAAAGAAATTATATTTGTGAATGGAACAATGCTCATAAGATAAAGAGTAACATTTAAATGTGTTTCTATAAATAGTGTGTCTTTACTGTGCCTAAGCAGGTCTGTACCTTTTCTGTGTATTTATGAATACACTAGAGGCCTGATGCATAAAATTTGTGCAAGGGGCTGGGCCCTCACAGCCCCAGGTCCTGCCCCCGCCCACTGGTCATTCGGGAAGGTCATTCCACCTTCAGTCTATTTAGCATATTAGCTCTTCATTATATAGAATGGCATGTTACCAAGCATGGGGTAAGCCATTGATCAATTCAATTTAACAAATGCTTAGGTAGGGACTGTTAATTTCTAAGACCTGTTGTTAATGTTATGGATAAAAACACACAAACACATGTACTGCTTTTTTTTATTTTTATTTTTTCAATATCCATGTAAATTTCCTAACTCTATATCTTATTTCATCCAAGATACTTACAATGTTAGTTCTCAGGTAAAGAAATGGACACAATAAAAATGATAAAATTGAAATTTAAAAAATTTTGGCAGCACCTATTTAAAAATCATAGGATTTCTTGATTCATCCCTAGTTTAGTTCTTCTCCAGACTCAGATAAGAAATACAAACTGTTACCTATGATCTCTACTTGGCTACATCATGTGGTTACGTAGTACTCCAGAATTTTTTTAGAAATAAAAAAAAAGAATACTTGCCTTAAACATTTGAACATACTGAGAATCTACAGAATGACTTGTTATTTCAAACATATTTTACAGAATATTGGAAACCCTTGTTTGACTTGAATAAGAGAAAGAACATATTGAAAGAGAGAAGTAAAGGAATACAGGGGAAAAAAGAATGAGGGAGGATGGAGAAATGGTGGGTGGGTAGGCAGACATAGTGTTACTGATTAAAGGGAAATCAGTAGGAACCTGTGGCAAGAAGGATTATTATGGTCAAGTTCATTTTCTTGTGTCTAATTTAAATAAAAAATTAGTGGAAATGATTAATGTCTCACATTTTTGGAAAGATGCCATGAGTCTGGGTATAGACCCACTAGAATCATTTAGCATTGTTTTTATTTACCACAGTGAGGGCGGGGAGAGGGGAATAGTTTCAGAGAAACTAGGGCTTTTACTTTTCTTTGAATTTTATTTTAAGAGTAATTCTTTCAAGCCTGTGATTAGAAACATAGAAAGGCCAAGATGGGAAACACGAAATTAATTATGGCATTTAGAGAGATAGAGGCTTCCTAGCATCCATCAGCAACTAATTGTTCAAAAGTAGTATAATTTTTAAATGATTGTAAGGAGAAATTCCTGAAAAATACAGAATGCACCTTTAGAAAAGACTTTAGAAAAAAAAGGACAAAAGAATAGTAACCATGATATCTTATAAATCCCATACCTGAAACAAAGTTAGGCTCATTAATTTACTTTCCTGGTTTATGTGGAGGAGACTGTGTCTGCACAAAGTTGGAGAACATAATACTTACAGAAAAAGTAGTTCATGCAAATTTCCTGAGGAGAAATTTGAATCTAAGTACTTGAGTCTGCTAATGTCTTGGTAGTGGACATTACTTAAGAGTGCATATCCTCTTAATGAGCTTACCCAAAATATGTTTCTAAAAAGCTAAGTAATATATAATAACCTGATAAAATGAAATTCTAATAATTGTTGACTCTATACCTTTTACTTTTATTATTTCAGAAGAGTATTAAGGAGAGAGATTAAAAAGTCAGAGTGGTTGTGAATTTGAACAATTCATTCAGACAGCAATTGCAGTTATTAAAAAAAAAACTTTTTAAAGAGGAAATAATTCAAAAATTACACATGATTTTCAGAAGTATAGTCATAACCACATACATTATTTTCTGAAATGTCTGAAATTTTCTCTAAATTCTTCTAAGTAATTCATGGACATGAAACATGCTTTGGTTTCTAGGCTGGGTCAATCTCAGGATTTGGGTTTTTGTCAAAGAAGATTCTAAACCACATGAAGTTCAATGGCTGTATCCAAATGTTACAGAGCTTACCTTAAGGCAGTGGTTCTCAACCTTTCTAATGCCACGACCCTTTAATACAGTTCCTCATGTTGTGGTGACCCCCAACCATAAAATTATTTTTGTTGCTACTTCATAACTATAATTTTGCTACTGTTATGAATTGTAATGTAAATATCTGTGTTTTCCACAGGTTGAGAACCGCTAGCAGGATTGTTTAAGACCATCTATTAAACCTATGCCCACTTGTTAGATAATATAGAAAAATGAATATTTAAAAAATTCTCAGATCTATAATAATCAAAGTGAAACACCATAATTTGAATTATTCTTATAAAAGAATAATTCTAACTATTGTGTTTTATTTAAATATGTTAGAGGTTGTCCAAATCAGAGTTTAAAAAAAATCACTTCTTAATATTTTAATTGATTTTTTGAGGGGGGGGGGTAGATGAGAGAGAAACACCAGCTGGTCCTGGGATCAAACCTGTAACCTGGGTATGTGCCCTGACCAGGATAGAACTGGTCCACCTTTTGGTGGAGGGGACAACACTCCAATCAACTGAGCCACACTGGCTAGGGCGCTTAATATTCTTAATTCCCTTCCTATTTCCTCATATTTTATATGAATCTTTCTTTTTCTCTTCAGTAAAAAACAGGAAAGTTCACTGCCGGCTTCAGAATAAACCAAAATATTTCAAAATTATTTTAAAAAGTGCTCATGAAAAGCATGTTTTTGTTTTTCAATAGCTGACTTTCAATAATCTCACCCATACTTGTTGTATTCAACAGGAATTAATAAGGAGACTTTGAGGGGAGATTATTTAACTTGTGTCTTGACTGTGTGTGTGTGTGTGTGTGTGTGTGTGTGTGTGTGTGGGTGGGTGTATGTTCAGATGTATTTATTTATTAATACACTTTATTGATTTTAGAAAGGAAAAGAGAGGCAGAGAGAGATAGAAACACCAACAATGAGAGAGAATCATTGATCAGCTGCCCCCTGCACAATCCCCATTGGGAGTCGAGCCCACAACCCAGGTATGTGCCTTGACTGGAATCAAACATGAGATCCCTCAGCTGATGCTTTATCCACTTAGCCAAACCAGCTAGGGCCAGATTTATTTATAATATAATCACCTATATTTATGTACATCCATAAATGACATATGAATAGATCTAAATGAAATTGACTTTAGATATTTTTAATCATCCTTGACAGTATAGTATGGATTTCATTAGCCTAAATTTTTCTCTTTAAATCTCAATTTTACTTTTAATTTCCTTTCACACTCCCTCTTATACATAAGATTTAAAATTATTCAAAAATGCATTTTTAATTTGTGGGTCTTTGAAATAAAATTTTTTTTTTGCAGGTACCATTCTATTATGTTTTTATTTTTGTAAGTCCAAGAACATTTTAATTACTAAGCTCCCTACTTATAATACAGTAAATTTACTTATTTCTTGGAATGATGTGGCTTGGAGTGTTTTTACCAAAATTAACTGAAATATAATTATATTTGAAGTAATCAAGTGACTTGCCTAAATAGAGTAGTTATCTTTGATACGAGGGCCAAAGTGAATGCCTTTCCTGGTCACTTCTTGATGAGTGTGAATCATGATGTTAATTAAGCTGTTGCTTTCCTTCCTGCTGACTCACTCCTACCCCATCCACAAATCCCCTTTGGACAGTCGATTTCCTAACAGCTCTCCTGTCATATTGACTTGACCTAGTACCTGTGCCACATACTATATAAACTCATCTTTCCATTTATCAAAGTTATGTGGGCTTGCCTCCTAAAGCCCTGCCATCGCGGTCTAAAGCCATGCCATCGCCACGGGAGGTGGCCGTGGTCCTCAAGGACGGGCAGGGAGAGCCCTCTTAGTCCCAAGGCAATAGCAAGAGCCACGGCCCACAGGGAATCGATGCTAACGAAAGGCCATCTCCAGCTTTCCACCATGAATCAGAGAAACCCTGGCCATAGCTGTCAACTGGAAATAAAAAAAGAAAAATACTCCTTATAATCATATTTAAGGCCCCCTAAAATCGGGTCATAAAATTATCCAGTTACTTATTTGGTGCTTTCCTCGTTTTAAAGAGGGCTTGAACGTTCCAATTACTGCTAATATTGATAGGTGTTTTTTAGTTTGCATATTGATAATGGCCAAAATAAGATGTGAGTATACCAGTCTTACACAGCTTATATGAGAAGTGAATCTGAATTATGAGAAAAGTTAAACTGATATATATATAATATATGTATATATTATATATACTGTATATGTATAATACATATATATCACAGCAGAAAGGAGGTTGAAACTAAGTTAGATGTAATTTTAGAAGTGAAAACAGTATATACATCAACTCACATATTTTTAAATTAAGGTATTTAAAGTTGCTTTTGAATATAATAGTAAACTACTGCACTATGAGATTATCATCTATCATAAATTACTGACCTATGCTCTATCTGTGCTTGCGCATGATAATTCTGTTGTAGTTGTTGGATATGATTTTTTAAATATGCTATTTATAAATAGGATATGGAAAAATATTTCTGCTAAACCATTTTGCGGCATCTCTAACATTTGCTAGGTATCATTTTAGACCAATTAATTATCCAAAGATTTGTATTCTTATGCATGTGTGTGTATTTACATTCATAACAGTTTTCTATTTAGCCAAGCAGGTTTTGAAATTTTGTCAGTAAAAACGTTAACCTACATAACTTGATATTTTAGCACCATTGTGAATTAAATCATGAAAAAAAGTTTTTTTTTCCACCACCTGGGATTCATTTCCTTTTGTTCATCTTAAAAATCCAAAGTTTGAAGCAAATATAATTAAATATCTAAAAGCAAACAATGGGACTTTCTATTATATTTTGCCATATTAATTCAAATTCTTTTTATTGCAACATTCAGTGGTTCATTAAGGTTTTCAAACCCGAGCATGAAGAGCCAGTCAAATGCAGATGGTGTTTCCAATTCCAAGGTCTTAGATAGCCAAGAGTTTAAAAACTTATAGTGGAACTCATAGTGAGAACGGTATTTCAAAATGGTTTACAAGAGGCTGCATTGGCTAAGTACAGTTTCAAATCGCTTTGCTTTTGGTTAGATAAGCATCATTATATATGGGAATCAGAAAATTATTAGATGACATATTTCTTTTATTAATAAAAAATGAGATTGGAGGAGCTTATTCTTTGACTAGTGTAAGGAAATTGGTACCTTAAAAATACTGACTTCCTTGTGGAAATCACTGCATTAGAGTCATCCTCTTTCACAGTAGAATTCTGAAGGCATAGGAAAATCATTGAGACTCTTGGATTTCAAAGTGTACTAGTATGAGCAAATATAAAGATACATTTTACTTTAGTTATAGAATTTGCTAATGTCATAATTATTATCTTAATTTATAACATGCATCCTGAAGTAAATTTTAACATTGAGTTGCTTTTTGAAAAACTCATGCCTAACTCTATTAAAAACAATTCATTTGTATTGTGTCCAGAATATTGCTACATTTTACATATTGTATCTAGATAGGAATAGCCAATCCAATATATTTCATATATACAAAGTTGTAGATACTCCACATTCACTTTTTAGGAGGTAAATTTTTATTAAACTTGATATATTTTTAACAAGAGAATATAAAGCCCTGGTCAGCCAGAAGATACCATAGTCCCCATGACTGCTTAGCAGGAGAGAGAGAGAGAGAGAGAGAGAGAGAGAGAGAGACAGACAGACAGAGACAGACATGCTTAATCCTTAAAGTGCCAGCTTTTGGAAATCTTATCTATTTTATGTCATTTAATTATTTCTTTATTGCTGGTTTGATGAAAATCAAGCCGAATAACATTTCTTCCAGGGACATGTCCCTGGAAGAAATGTTTATATATATATATATATATATATATATATATATATATATATATATATATATATATATATGTGTGTGTGTGTGTGTGTGTGTGTGTGTGTGTGTGTGTGTGTAAATATAAAATGTTCTGGACTTGGATTATATCATTCTTCTATTCACAGAAATGTGCTGGCTTTTTAAGGTTATTTAGGAGGGAAACAGAAGGCATTCACGTAAGCTTGAAGGTCATTTCATATCTGGCTCATATAGGGATGCATTCTCTGGAACACGATGCTTTACAGCAGAACCGGAAAGAGAAAGGGGGGCTGCAGACGGCTCCCTAGCCTCCTGGGAGCAAGACTGCTGTTCGTCAGTGTTTGCACCTGCATGAGCAGTGAAGGCTGCCTCGAACAATGCCCATCCACTCAATTCTATTCTTTACCTCCCGCCCCCTTCTCTTCCTGGGGAATCTGGCTTTCCTGTCACTCAGGATAACGATTTCCTGCAAGCATCACTGAGACCCAGAAAGTCACTGTAATCTCATCAGGAGTGTGATTCCCCAGCTGGGACTCTTGAATTTATATAAGCCCAAGGTAGCTAGCTGTTCGGGGTGCATAATCCCCCGCGTTGATCCCCAGAGCTCCCACATCATTTAAAATGGAAGTCCTCTGATAAAGATGACCTCATCACCTGACAAAATTAGAGAAGATATATCCCCAAATCAGTACAATCAGAAAGCTGTAATTTAACCCAAGATGTTGCCTGATGTCAACCTTATGTATGACAGTGTTGTTTCCCCCATCCTGAAAAGAACTTAGTCCAGGCCTAACATAAATTTCCAAGGAGCCCAGTAAAACTTGGGCAGGAGATTGGCTGTGCATCCTGTGTTTTGTGGCCTATGGCACACTAAGAAGCTTTGTTATTTTTTATTAGTAAAACTGCTAGAGATCTATCACTTCCAAGTTTCTCGTGAATGCCTTGAAAATTTGTTCTAAATGGTGCCCACCTCATCATTTTCTAGGCTTTATGAACTCAATCAAGGATATTAATATAAAAGAGAAAAAATATTTAAGAGAAGATGTTTCCTTGCTTATCTTCCTCCTTTCCTGGGAGCAGTGGGTTGTCCATATCCTTATGTAGAAATGGATCATAATATGCCCCCATCACAGAGCTGTTTGTGACAGATCATGTTAGTATAGAAAACCAGCTCTCTGCTTCTCTCATTGCATTATCTAATTTTTGTGCTAACAAGCATTGAGGAGTGCTTATCTTTTTTCTCACAACATTGACCTTTGAGCCCAGGTGGCATTTTATAAAGCTGTCTTTTTAAAAACATTATAAATAACAGTGAGTAGTAGAAAGGGTCACAGGCAGAGCAAAGAGCTGGAAAAGAAATTTTAAAATATCTAAGACATGAGGAGTTCACCTAATTAAAAAATGTATTCCATGTATTTTTTGTTTATCTTCATAAACATATGTTTATCAAGATACAAAATTATATAAGAATATATTTACAATCTTGCTTCCAGTTGGCATCCAAGAGTAAGTTGGCATCTCTATGACATATACTATACATGTAAATGTGAATATAAATGAATATAAGTGCACGTTTTATTTTTCATATGTGAATCTGTAATTGCATGGATATGCTTGGATCTAACTTGTTAAAAATGACTACATTTATATAAGTGTGCATACATAAATAAAATTTATTCTTAGTTGGCATCAGGCAGCAAGTTAGCATCTGTTACAAACTAAGTTTGCATTTACTGTGTGTGTGTGTGTATATGAAGCATAAATATTAGAATTAATATATTGCTTCTTATTCATAGTTCCTTTAATAATGATTAAGTGCATGTAGGAGCATTTATCATTATTACATTTATCATTCAAAAGTTAAGCTTAGAAAGCAGTAAACAGGTTTTTTTCTCAAAAAACTAAGCAACAAATAGGTCTCCAGGTATGCACAGCGACGTGAAGAGAAGGAAACAGATGAAACCATAAGGAGTGGAGAGTAAAATATTAGTAAGATAAGTAGCATTTTTGTGGGAGCAACAACCTTTTAATTTGTGCTTTCAGAAAATACTCTACAAGTTAAATATTTTTGTTTATATGTATATATCTATATACAAATGGGATTAGATACCATTAGTTGGTTCTTATCACATTCATGTTGAACTTTATTGTGTTGGCTATGAGGACAGTTTATAAAAAAAAAACAAAACATGTTAAGTACAGGTAGTGACAACAGTTTTGCTTTCTAAAATGGCTATTTTTATATATATTAAATTTCAATTGACTTCTTGATCAATTAATACACTTTTATTTTAGATGGCATTACTATAGTAGGACTGAATCAATCAAATAAGGCATGTGTGAGAAAGTAAATTAAAGCTAACAAGTTATCAAAAAGTATTTGTGGACTTTTTATGTATTTTCTGAAAGGACTTTTTATGTATTTTCTGAAATATGGAATTCAAGTATTGCTAATACTGTATGTTAACTCTATAAGGTGTGTGTACATGTTCTATACTAACTCAATATTTTTGTTACAATCAACATACAATTAATTTACTTATTTATCCTCAGCAGCCATTGTATAGTCTACACAGGCTGGTTGGACTAGTTTGACAAGGAATAAAATTAACTCTCATGTGCCCATATGAGAAAATTAAGCCTTAACTTGTTTCTTATGTACCTTCAACATGTACCTATGAAATTCTGTTTTATTAAAAAGAGTGTGGCACTATGTATTGTTATAATGTTAACATATAGAGGGAAATTCAATAGCTTAACTACTATTGAATAAAAAAAACACATTGTAAAAATTAGCTTTTTGTTGAAACAGTTGTTCAAACTTTTGGTGTTAGCTTATTCCTTTGGAATACGGTAGCATTTTTATGGTACAAAAGGGTAGTTATGGTCCATTGAGAATCATTGGTTAGTATAAGTTCGTTTCATATAGATGATATTAATTTATGGAATATGCAGACTTACTTGAAAATAGTGATATATTTTATTAGTCTAGTTCTGATTAGATTATCTATAGGAATATTTTGCATTTATAGTTGTTAAGTGATAGAAGTAATATTTATTGTATTCTTATCATAAAAGAAATTCTCCAGAATAAAAAAAGTATTACTTCACTGAGTTCTAAATATTGGTCTTACAGAGGATGCATGTGTATGTAGCAGGTAGAGATTTTAAAGACACTTGCTAGCTGGTCCTCCTATTATTGATTAATGGCATGAGCCATCCCATTTATTCTAATGGCTATCCCTGTTCTACACCGTGTTTCCTTTATTTTTAGACCAATGAGTTTTAATCATTACATTTAATAAGCTAGCATTAGATTCAATATTCTAATGTTTCTAGTGTTCTAAGCTTGATCATTTATTTTATTTTATTAAATGTTGATGCATACAAGTCATCATGCTGTACCTTATTGACTAAAACTGTTGCTGAAGACTAAAGGAGAAAATTCTAATTTTATATTGGTATAGAAAGTAAGCTTAACGTGTTTTCTTGCTCTTTTTTTTTTATAGAGAACACCTGTTCCCAGCGCTGAAGCATTCCGATGGTTCTTTTAAAGCAGTAGTATATCTTATTTTCAAGGCATTTGGAAGTGAAGGGCAAACTAATGTCTTGTTTTAAGAAACTGCTTAGTCCACCACTGAAGAAAATATCAGATATTATTTTCATTTTATGTATAGGGGTTTCTTCAAAAAAAAAAAAAAAAAGAGGAAAAGAAAAGTAAAAAAAGACATCTCAAAATAACCTGGGAGCTCTGGGAACTGGCCAGTCCATTTACTTTGTTTACTCTGATTCTTTGATGTAATTTAGCTATCCTAGTGAAGTCGTCGTCTATTTTGAAAGTGGCTGTAAAAAATAAGTTTGGGTAAACCCCTGCTGTAAAATCATGTATCTTTGCAAAGTACATATCTATACTTCATTTTCAAATATATGTGTTTCAGTACTGTAAACTGTACAGATAGCAGCTTGTATTTTGTGTGTTTAGACACAAGGAGACAATCACGTCTGAGCATCTATGGAGATTAACAGTTTGTACACAACAGTATGGTTCTGTAAGTTAAATCTGGAGCAATAAATTTTAGCTTTAAATATTTTTTGCCAGTTGTTTCTAGAAGCAGCAGGAGCAGTGGCATGCTTTGCCATGCATCTTTCAGTGGAGACTTGATGCCAGGTTTCACAAGAAGAAAAGATGATGATGCGTCCAGCAATTACCTGCAGTTGTATTGCGATAGGAGGGAAGATGTGATGAAAGTTTCAATTAATCTTTTGAGCACTATATTAGAGTAGTGGTTATGCACTTGCATTGCTTACAAACGAGCTGTACAGAAGGGTATACCTCCCAAATACTTAGTGTAGTTGACTTGTCTTGGGTTGCACTGTATGGCGGAGTACCCTGAGTAGTTGGAATATGCAGAATCAGTTGTATAAATTTTTTAAAACAGTGTTTTCTAGGACACAGAAGCATCGGATCGTAGGGGGAGAAATCCATGGCTGAATTGTTGTTTTTTACTAGCCCAGCATGGGCTATATTTTTCGTTTGTTTATTTTTTGCCTTATTATTATTATTATTATTATTGGTAGGAAAAATAAACACAATAATAAAATGTATTCAAATGTTTTAATTCCATGTATGATATTAAATCGGTAGTTTTATTTTACATTGGAACATATCAAAGCTTCTGCCTTGAGACATGGCTAGGTATATTTTTAAGTAAAAAGAATTAAACACTTTCATAAACCTGAGGGTTTTTTTAATCCTTTGTTATCTTCCTTTCTCATAGCCTCCCATTTGGACCAGTGGCCTTCCCCTAGGCCCTCAGTGGAATGTTCCATTGCTCCCATTCCCATTCTTGTCATCAAGGATGCTGTGGTTCCAGAGAATTCCATAAATGTAAACAACCCCTAAACACAAAGGAGTATGCTTCATAGGACCTGGGCCTTTTCACCTAGAATTTGGTTTGCTTATGGCAATTGGGGCTCCCAAGGCTGTCCCAGTAGCACAATTATTATTTGTGATGACATGTTACCTAAGATTCTTCCTCCCCCCCCCCTTTTTTTTTGGTCAGATACTGTTCAACTTCAGCAATAAAATAGAGTTTAGCAAAAACACATAGAGAATCAAAGTTGCCATGTTACTGTCATTTTTTTAAAACAAAAAATGACACTTTTTATCCACTTATTTCAGCCTACACATCCATTAGCCTTTTGAAAAATGTTAGCAAAATGTATCATATGAAGAAAAATAACTTGGGAAGAGAAAGGGTGATGAAAAAGACTGCAAAACTTTAGAAAGCCTAGCAGATGAATAAATTTAAAAGGCTAGTTCTAGCTTTGAATTGCAAGTAATAGAACAGAGGAGATTTTTTTAAAAAAATGGAAGGAGCATTTGCCGTAAGAATTCTGGAGGGAGGGATGGATAAGGCACTAACAAATGCTAATGTTAAAGTGTGCTTTAACTTCCTGGAATATGAATGCAAGGTCTATAGTTATGGTCCAATAGTCTTTTTGAGGAAAATTCATTATCTGTTATACCTATCCACGTTTAGAGAAGAGAATTAAATAATCACAAACTAAAACATGCTGTATATTAGTTTTGAGATCACTTTCTACTTGCTATGTATTCCTTTGAGGATTTCTAGATAGAATTTCTATTCCAGCTGTGGGAGAAGAGAGCTATATGAATTATTTCTAGTTCCTTTTTTATTTTACTTATTTTTAAATCAATTTTGCTAATTTTTACAAGTAACTGAAAACTAACTCTCACACTTGAATGAGAAGCTTGCCTTGCTTTTTGGAAAACGATGGTTGTTATTACAGCAGTGAAGCAAACTTCTTTCTCTTCAGACTGCATTGGGCACACAATAGCATACAAAGATCTCATAGCAATGTACCAAGAGTCTAAAATACATGCTAGTGTTGCATGTCTTGATGTGTTTTTGTTTGTTCGTTTTCTTAAAGAACTTACAAATCTGTATATTGTAAAATGTGGTGTTTTACATGTCAATTCAATATTTTAATGAAAGAAAATCTGTTGATTATTAAAATGGAAATGTATAGCTTTTCTTTAATTCTCTTATATGTTCTTATTCTTGACATTGTTCTTTTACACTGCCCATTTCTTTAGTTGTGCTAAAACTCTATTTATATAATGTAGGGTGCATATAAAGTTCTCGTTGATGATGTTGAAAAAGGATATTACTCATCTGGCCTCAATCTAGTTCCTTTCTCTAAGTCTATGTACCAAGAGCTGTAAAGCATATCATTATAATACTAAGGGAATGATTTCAAGGTTTACATTTTCATGATTTTAAAATACCAATGAAAGGTAACTTTTAAAATTCCTCACTGTATGTTTTATATTCAGCACCAAGAAAATTTAGAACATAAAAATGGAATATAGATCGGGTGGACTATCAATACACCTTAAAAATTTCCTACCAGAGAAGTCAAATAAAATAGTTTGTGAGAGGTCTACATACACAGAAGTCTTGTTTTGTCTTGGGTAGATGAGGAAATGCTATATTCTGTCAGCATTTTGGGGGGAGCATGGAAAATCTTTGGGTGTCAATTTCCTTGTCAGCTGTCACTTAGCACCCTAACATCACAAGAACATCATCATGTAAACCTTTTTCCAGGCCTTCAGACTTCAGTGGCTTTGTGATGAATTCTGTCTGTGTACAAGGGGAGGCATATGTACAAAGTAGAAATGTATCCATGCTTGGGAGGAAAAAAAATGTCTTCCTCCATGGTAAGAGTATATAAAGACATCTCCTGGTTGCTTAATTCCAAATACACAACTTCCTTCTTCTAAACACATTTAAAGGGAGCAAGATATGGTGGGCTTACTATGAATGAATATAAACTAATCACTCAAAGAAAAGGATATTCCTTTCCTTTTATTCAGAACCCCTGACATGTAAATCGTACAATTAATCCTAAAGCATAGAAAGTGTGTAAGCTGATAGTATCTGTAATCAAATAATGAAAAAAAGAAAGCCATTAAAGGAACACACCATCTAGGGTCAAATAATGTTCAACAAAAACTGTAGTGGGTCTTTGATCACAGGGATATCAAACAGTTGATTCTCATGTAACAGCTAAATGTTTCAGATTTTGTTTTTATTAAATTTGGCAGTTTCACACTGAGATCTGTATTCCTGGTGAATAGAAGTCAGCTACTATGTTAGGAGGGGTTCAATTTTCACAACTGCAAGGAAGTTAGAAATTTCAGGAACAGACCACAAAATGTACTCGTTTCACAGTGCTCTCCTATTCTGAACTGTGCAGTTATCTATTCAATTTTCTACAGATATTTGTGTAAGGTGTATGTATGCTTGTGCAATTAAAAAAAAAGCAGTTTTGGAAAACAGTGTATTTATTAAAGAAAATTACTTATAGGGCATGTACAAAACTGTAAAATAAAAAACAAAAAAAAAAACCTTTAAAAAACACATTCAATTTGCCCAGTAAAGTTGTTTTTGTGAAATTTATGTGTTGTTGAATAAAGGACTTTAGTATTCAAAGTATCTCTATTTTTCCATGAACAAATTTTTATTTGTGGGATTTTTAAATAATGAGCATATGATCCTGAAAACCTAATTTTGCTTATGATAAAAAGTTTATAATTCTACATTTGCCCTTATGTTAGCAAAATGAATGCTGTATATAAATCTTTCATAAAACATGCTAGTTTGTTCATTCTGTTTTTCCTCCTCTATGCTGCCTTCCTCATAACACCTAAAGAAGGGAGGGAAAAAACATGATTGTTTTCACATGTCCAAAGGATATATTTTTATTGAAAGCTTTAATAGGCCATTAGAGGAAGAAATAAATATATCCAAACTTTTTTCCCTTCCTCTCCATCATGTGCCGGGAGAAAGCAGCCAGCGAATTTCTTGTGAATGAAAAGTCCTGGTCACAGTACCTGGAGGCAGAAATGAGCAATGCCAGAATTCTTTAGCCACTCCCAGCAGTTCTCTGAGATTGCATTACTATCGTTAGCTTTTTTATTATGGAATATTGTGTCCACTAACGCTGCTTCTTATTTGGTGGTGAATGTTCTTAACACTTATTTCACTGCTTCTCTGAACAAAGATCCTTTCTTTTCAGTATCTCTAACCAGAAGAAATGTAGGATTCCATTTTATATCTTGGAAATATTTAATATTATTGCAAACATAGAACTTCAGACAATTGAAAGAGTTTATGTCCACAGAAAATACCACATTAGAAGATTTTTGTAAAATTAAGAATTTCAAGATGTGTCGTATTAGTATAATTATCACAAGTATAAAATATCTTGGCCATGGCCATAGAGTTGGATAACATAGGTTACATGAGGTGATAAAGAAGAATTACTATAGGTAACGAATTATGAAAGACCCTGGATTCTCAACTATTTTTCAGGTGAGTCACTATGCTTTTTATTATATATTGGTGTAAACAACAATATTGCAAAAAATATAAAACTGGATTTTCATACATAATACTTTCTTACCTGAAAATTTAAAGGATATAAATACTTGGAGGCTCATATGTAATTCTTTAGAATACATTGAATTAGCAAAAAAAGGAAAAGGGCAGTTTTATAACTTATGTAGACATTGAGCCAGATAATAATTTTGTATGGTTTTCTTCAGCATCATATATTTTGTCAAGGTGTTTATTGGTTGAAGTCGGTTTTGTTTGCATGTTTTATGCAAAAGCTATTCTCCATCTCATTTCCAGTCTTCTGTTTGTCTTTTTTTTAATGGAGAGAAAATGTGATTTTAGGTAAACATAATGTACACAAATTTAAGATTTTAACTGCATACACTATAAAAGCATAGCAATATGGAAATCTTTTGCTTATTTGGAAATTTAATTACTAATCTTTTATTCTAATATCTTGGCTTAAGATCCATCATTGTGTCCTTTGCAACTCAGATTTCTTGGCCAATATTTAAATCAATATTTCTTATTTTCAAAGAATTTATATAAAATGAAATACCAACCAAATTATTTTTTTAAGTCTAAGTCTATGCTTTGTTTATAACATGTTACTTATGACAAAAACCATTTCTGGTTAACAGGTGGTGTCATTTCACAAATTGGAAGTACAGATCTCTTTTTAAAAATAGTACTTTTAAAAGCTGCTTTTATCATATATAAACTATATGCAAAGCATTTTTAACATAAGACTAGATTACATAACTTCTTTAATAGATGCTAGAATACTGCTTGGTTTGAATTATGATCTGCTTATGATTTTTTTGAAAAAAATCTAATTAAAATTATATGGTTTCAGAAAAACTGAGTTGGAAGGGAAATTGAAAATAATATTTAAATGGCACTATTTAATCTTTGAACCATCATAAAACATATGGAGCTGGAAATTCTTATTCACTGTATTGTTCAGGAATTTTTCTCACCATTTCATAGATTACCTTGTAAATGTACTTATAACTTTTTTATTTATAAATATTTATAATTTTATTTGTGAATATTGAATTGCATGTGGGGGGTGGAGATAGTTCAATCTGTGTACTTGTGTGCTTTTTCCTAGTCAACAGAGTTGAAGTCCTGCTCCACCATAGCAAAAGAACAGTGTGTCATTAAACATCTTCTGGAGAAAAGATTATGTCACTGTTGTACAATTGCAGTTGAATTTGATGACTCTGCATCTTATAATACTTAACTTACTCTCTGAGAATGAGAGAATTTGGAAAAGCTTCAAGCAATCTTCTGGTATTTTCAGGAACTCTTTAATGAGTTCTCTGTGTCCTACATTCAGACATTTAAGCAACTGTGTTGAAAATTATATGTACTGTTTGCTCCCCAAATGCATTATTTATCTCCATGTACTTTGAACATTTTAGGTATATTTGTATATTACTGAGCTGTCTATTTTTATGTATGCATATTTGAACTTCAAGTGCACATCCAACCACTAATAGATGGCAATATACTTTAACCATTATGGAAAAGGTCTTTATCTTCCAAACACCCAATTTCATGATGTCTACAGAGCAGCAGTGTGAATATTTGTGTGTGTTGGCAAACCGGAAATTGATTTAATTTCTTATTTATTCAACTACTAGTATTATGTATCTTCAATATTTCAGCCACTGGGGATATGAAGTTGAATAAAACATGGTTTCTGACACCTTTACCATCACAATAAAACTCAATTAAGTGGTCAAATTAAATACACAAAATAAATAGAAATAGCGGAGGAGTGGCAAGAGATGTAATTCCTTCCTCTTGGCACTCCAGCCACTTAGACTTTCTTCTAATCCTTACACTTGTGAAATGAGTTTCCCCTCCCACCTCAGGAGAGTTGGTTTATATTGTTTTAATAGAATTTTATTGTCTTATCTCTCCTCCTGGGTAATGGCCCCTCATTCTTCAGAATTTAACTAAAGCTTCGTTTTATTTTTATTTTTATTTTTTTATATTTTATTGATTTCTTACAGAGAGGAATAGAGAGTTGGAAACATCGATGAGAGAGAAACATCAATCAGCTGCCTCCTGCACACATCCCCACTGGGGATGTGCCCGCAACCAAGGTACATACCCTTGACCAGAATTGGACCTGGGACCTTTCAGTCCACAGACCTAAGTTCTATCCACTGAGCCAAACTGGTTTCAGCAAGCTTCATTTTTTAAAAGGAAAATTTTTTTAAATTTTGTGATTATGTCGAATTCACCTATTATAGGCTCTCAAAATAACTTAAAGCTCTTTATAACAATTGCTAATGAATTAATTAGCAATTGTTATAAAGAGCTTTATAGATTATACATTTTTCATGTGCTCCTCACCAATCTAGGCAACTATAATATATTCATATACAAGTAAGACATAAATCTCTGCCTCCATAATGTTTGTTGTATTCTCGTGGAAAGAGTTCATAAGCAAGTAAAGTAAGAGATACAAACATCACATGGTAACATATGCTATTACTAGAGGCCCAGTGCACAAATTTCGTGCACTGGAGAGCAGGGTCCCTCAGCCTGGTTTGCACCCTCTCGCAGTCTGAGACCCCTCACTCATTACTGACTGCTCACTCGATGTACTAATTTGCACTTGGGGGAAGGCCCCTCAGCCTGGCCTGCCCCCTCTCACAGTCCAGGAGCCCTCAGGGAATGTCCTACTGATGACTTGGGCCCACTCCCCCGTGTGGAGCAGGCTTTAGGCACAGTCTGGCCTCCCTCTGTGAGAGGCAACCAGGCCAATCAGGGAAAGGCACTGCCTCCATCACCCCGCTGCTGCCACTGCCAGTTGCTGTAGCTGCCTGCCCTTGGCCCTTGCAGCTGCTTTGGCTTTGTCTGGAAGGATGTCCAGTCTATCCAGTCTAATTAGCATATTACCCTTTTATAAATAAGGAGGAAAAAGAAGATTAGGAATACTAATGGGGTGAGAGGATGATGAAGACAATTGAAATTTTAAATGGGTAGTTTAGGGAAAGCCTAACTGAGAAGGTAACATTTGAAATAAGACCCCAAGAAGACAAGGAAGTAAGTAAGCCATATGGACATCTTGGAAACAGACTACTAGTCAAAGGGACTAGCAAGTACAAGGACCTTGAAACAAGAGAGAGCCCTGAATTTTTAAGGACCAGCATGAAGCCATTATGTCTGCAGTGCAACTGGTAACAGAGAATAGTAGGAAACGTAAGAGAGACAAGATTGTGTAGTGTCATGTCAAAGACTTTGACTTTACTCAAAGTGAGAAAGAAATTCTTTGTAGGGTTCAATCAGAGGGAGATGTGAACCAATATATATTACAAAAAGACTGTTTTGGCTACTATGTGGAGAATAGACGACAGAAAGTCAAGAGTGGAGGAAGGGGGACCAGTTTGGGGAGGCCATTGCCATGATCCAAGTGAAAAAAGATGGTGAAACCAGAATGGTATCAGTGAAGGTTGCAAGAAGAGGTTAAATTCAGCATGTAGTTTAAAACGAAGGAAATGGACTTTGTAGACAGGTAGAAATCTCGTGTTTTTAATGTGAATAAGTGGAAAGTGAAATTGCCAAATAATGAGATGGGCAAAACTGAATTTTGGTTTTGAGCATACTAAATTTAAGCTGCTTCTCAGACCTTTAAGTAAACATGACAAGCATACAATTAGATATATGGGCTTGGAATTCAAGGTAGATTTTTAAGCCGGGGATATAGATGATATTTAAAAATAATGAACCTGGATGAGATTATCAAAAGAGTGAGTGTGGATAGATAGGGAGAAAAAAGGCAAGGACAGATTTGGGAGTCACCTATAACAGTTGTACTTTCTCCTTCATTCTAAACGTTATTTGATTAATGTCCACCTCCCACACTGACCACAACAGAGAAAAAATGAAAACTCAGGAAAATTCTGCAGGTAAATTCTTCTATTTTCCTTTCTTCCCAGTGACCTATAATCTTTTGGCCTTTAGTTATCCCAGTCCTTACCCTTCAAACACAGGTGACTATTCATCCCTCTCAATTTATCCCATCTCAATTGCACACAAAAACTTACACTTATTTATGTTTATTCAACAATATTCTAATAATTTCATATAACATCTTTTCTGCTGACACAAATAGAAATACATCAAAATAAAAGTTTAATTCTGATCAAAATTATTGCATTAAAAGTTAAGCATAATTATACCGTATATAGTATAACATACTTTATTATTCTGTTCATATATATTTTGTTGGCAATTCTATTAAAGAAGATGAAACCATTATCTCGTATTTAACATCTCCAGGGACTAAAATGTTTGAGCAGAAAGTGAATAGATGTCAAAACTACAAATGGAGATTAAGTTTGGTTGACTCAATCACAGAAAAAATGTGAGATTTCAGATTTCCGGCATGTTCCCTCACAAGGGAAAACTTTGGCTCATGATTATGAAGATATTATGGTGCAAATGTCTTAATACTTATGGTTTTTGTTCCTTTACCCTTGATTCTTTACAGAGTAGTCATGCACAATTTCATTAATAGACTAAATGGATTACAAGGAGCAAGTTTAGGAGTGTTTTTTATATTTTGTATGGGAAAGAAATAATCTTGTCCCAGAATTTCTTTATACCAAAACTTCAGTTTCTAGCCTACCATTTGACAGGAATCTCTACATACCATAAGTACACCACGGAGTCTTCACCACCAGAGTGCTGAGGACTAGACCAAGAGTACCTACAAATCTGAAAGAACTGAATGTTAATCATTCCAGTCCATTAAAATCCCAAAGACCCTCAATATATTCAGAACAAAAAAATACAAACAAAAGCAAAACTGCTTGATTTTTGAGTTTGGTAGAAAATGGTGAGAATCTTAGGAAATGTCAAGGCTAAAAGTAACTAGGTTGGATAGAATTTAGCAATAAAACAACTATATCCTTTGGGAGCTTGGGCAACATTGTCAGCTTGGAAGGCTCTAGAACTTCTGAAGTTTATCAACAGATCCCACCATCACATAAGTATCCACAAAACTGTACCTGTTGCATCCCATATGAGTTAATTTACATGCTGCATTATTACATGTATTCCTATACCAGAAGAAAACTGTGAATCTGAGAAAATGTAGTACTTTCCAACTTATAGAATCTGTGAGAGAACAAGTTCTACATGGCTAATTTAAAGGAAGCTGGCACACAATTTAAAGATGTAATTTGAGTCATGGCTGATGATATACTTTTACTTATTTAGCCTCTTATGCAGCTTGTTTGCATGACTTGAACAGATTTGCTGTTTCTAATCTAACTGCATTGTGTATGGCATGAGGAATGCTGATTAATTCTTGTTGGTAATTATCACACACACACGCTGCCAATGTTGTACATTTGGATCCTGCATTACACAATCTACCAGTGCATCCCTTATGTTATTAGCGGAAGTTGAATGCAATAGGTAAATAAGCCTCTTCTTGGTTTAGATTAAAAATGACTGTTGATCCTTTTCTGTCTTTGATAGAAATTGCATGAGATGGAAGAATCTGGTATAGGTTTTATTTGCTTTAAATAACTCCAATTAGAATTCTTTTATTGTCCCAACAACTGCCACCAATCATAAGCTCTAAAATATCATTTGTAATTGGAAGATAAATTTGCATTTTATTCCTGACATGAAGTTAATATGTCTTACTTTGTGAACTTTTAGACAGTGAAGCTTTTCAGTGTCATTGGAGCATTCCTGGATAACTCTTTAGGTGAGCCTAATTTAGCAGATTATTCACTGTTTTATTCAGTAGTGAGTACATAGGATTTTAAATGATGAGTTATAATGTGAAAAGGGCATTTCACTAGAAGTCCTAGGACATTTAAAAAGGAAGTGTGTCACTCCTTACTTTATGCTCATAGTCAAGTTACAATTTACAGCAGAGTTGTGTAGGGAAAGGATAAAAAAATTAAACATCAGGTACTATTAAAAAACTAATGTATCTTTATTTTTATTCTGGTGTATCATAACCGTATTCCTAACTTTCTCACTCTTTTCTTGAGCTGTTATGTTGGAACCATCAAATAAGATCACTTGATTTCATTTAATTAGCCTTCCTGTTTTCTAGAAGAGTAAATGAAGTCCTGATTTCTATGAGAATGGATGGCATTGTTCAGAATCTTTTATTTCATAGTCATTTAGTCCTTAAAAAAAAAAGTAGAAAATGTAACTAGGCACAATGGCTTAAACAATAGAAGAGAAATTTATCTGAGATCATTGAAAAGTCCTGAGGAAAAAGTAAAGCGATGATTATACTATTTTCTCTTCTATCACTATGGTAGCTTCCATTGTCTTTAATCTGGGGCCTTATTTATTTATGTTGAGACCTCTAGCACCTCTAGACATTTCTTTTCAATTGCTAGGAATTCTGTAGGGGGCATTTTTCCCCCCTCATGAGTCCAGCAAGAATTCCATAATTAATTCTTTGTGGATTCAATCATTCAAAATTAGATTATATGCTCAACACTTAAGCAGTCACTATAAAGAGGGACATTTTGGTTAATCTTACATTCTGGGTGGAAACAAGCCTCTTCCAAACATGCTTACTGAGAATGAAAGAAAAGTAGTTCTCCAGGGAAAAATCAGGGTGACTATCAGAAACAAAAAGGATGTTGGTATTGGGCAGGAAAAAAAATGAATTTGAGGACCACAAAGAATCAAGGAAGGCCTTAAGGAAAAGGGAAGAAAGGAAAAGGGGGAGAAAAGAAGTAGGAAGTAGGATGTAGGATGGGGAAATGATGACAAATATTATTAAAAGGATCAACAGTAATTTTTAAATTGATATATATACTAGAAGCCCAGCACATGAAATTCATGCATGGGGGGGAGGGAGTGGTGCTTAGCCTGGCCTGCACCCTCTCCAATCTGAGATCCCTCTTGCAATCCAGAACCACTGGCTCCTAACTGCTCACCTGCCTGATGCCCCTAACTGCTCTCCCCTCCTGGTCTGATCGCCCTAATTGCCTAACTTTTCTCCCCTCTTGGCCTGATCCCCCTAACTGCCTATCTGCTCTCCCCTCCTGGCCTGATCCCCCTAACTACCTAACTGCCACCTTATCCCTTCTGCCTTCTCCTGTAACACCAGCCTTCTCACTTCCTCCCTCTGCCTTCTCCCTCGGTGCTGCCTTCTCCCTTCTGCCTTTTGCCTTCTCCCATGGCACTGACCTTCTCACCTCTCCCTTATGCCTTCTCCTAAGGCACCGATCTTCTCCCTCTTCCTTCTCCTGCAGCCTGCTGATCAGTTGGTTGTTACTGTGATGGCATCCTGACTAATTTGCATATTACCCTAATATATATATATATCTTTATATATATATATATATATATCTTTATATATATATATATATCTTTATATATATATATCTTTATCTCTCTCTCTCTCTCTCTCTCTCTCTCTCCAGATATACATATATATATATATGTATATCTGGAGAGAGAGAGAGAGAGAGAGAGAGAGAGAGAGAGAGAGAGAGAGACAGAGAGAAACATGGCTGCTGCCCTGACTGGGGATGAAGAATTGAACTGGCAACCTTTGGTTACAGAGGCCAAAGCTCAACCAACTACTGGCCAGGGCTCAACAGTCATTTTTGTTTGTTTTTGTTTTGTTTTGTTTTGTTTTGTTAATCTTCACCAGAGGATATTTTTTTTCCATTGAGATTTTAAAGAGAGTGAAAAGAGGGAGTGAGGGGGAGAGAGAGAAACATTGATGTGAGAGAGACACATAGATTGATTGCCTCTCGTACACACCATGACCTGGGCAGGGGGACAAATCTGCAACCCAAGTACATGCCCTTTGGTCCTCAGGCTAATGTGTAATCACTAAACTCCACTGGCCAGGGCTCAACAGGCATTTAAAATATATATATATATATATATATATATATATATATATATATATATATATATATATATTTCTTGATTTCAGAGACGAAGAAAGACATAGAAACATCAATGGGAGAGAATCATTGATTAGATGTTTTCTGCACGTCCCCTTCTGGGGATCAAGCCCACAACCTGGGCATGTGCCCTTGACTGGAATCGAACCTGGGACCCTTCAGTCTGCAGGTTGACTCTTTATTTACTGAGCCAAATCAGTTAGGGCTCAACAGTCATTTTTAATTTAAGTCAAAACTGATTTATTTACATAGTGACATCCACTAACACATAAGAAATGCATACATTCTGTATGGAAAATCCAAATGTACATAATAAAATGTTGTGATATTATGCTTTATTAAAGGGTTAATGTGCAAGGAAGCAGCAGGAGATAGAAAAGAGAGAAACTGAGTTCTCCACTGGAATTCTAATAGGATAATTAATTTCCGTATAATTATGTGATAACTCTGTTTAACTTGAAAGACCCATTTTTATTAATTAGTCATGTTTATGCATAAACACACACGATGCGCAGCACACACGGTGCCATCATGTCTCTGATTGAGTCTACATGAACACCGCACTACTTCTGGGGAGGAGAAGACAATTTACAATGAGTTTGACAGACTTTGCAGCAAAATCCTATTCCTTATTGTTATCCCACTGCTTAACAGGAATGAGTACAAATGCTGATGGAAGATTTGCTACAGGTTTACTAGTATATATAAGAAGATTTCTTTCAGAGAATTAAGACAAGACTATAAAATTTCAAAATACAAATCAGTTTTTAGCCACCAATTTTAACATGCATTTCACACAGATTTCTTGATTACCCTATTAGAATTGATGTTACAAATAGCTCACACACCTAGGTAATGATATAAAATGTCAAAGTCCTCTAAAGCCCTCACTGAAAGAAATATATAATACAACTAGACTCCAAACAAATGTACATTTTCATTAAGCCTCATTTATATCAGATGTTGTCTGTATCAGCATAACATTTATTTTAGTTCCTTTTGCTTTTTTAAAGGAATTATTAATGAATTTCTATTTTGTAAGAAATAAAATATTTCAAGAAATCAAAAGTACTAGGAAAACAAAAGTAAAACAAACTTTAACAATTTTGAAAGACGTGACCTCTGTTGTCGTCTCCCTCCTACCCCACCTCAGCCCCATAAGATCTCTTTCACCTAGTGACAAATTATTCTCTCTTAATTATTATCTAGTGAGTTTTTATTAATCTTTTTTTATTGATTTCAGAGAGGAAGAGTGAGGAAGAGAGAGAGATAGAAACATCAGTGATGAGAATTATTGATAGGCTGCCTCCTGCACACCCCACACTGAGGATGGAGCCTGCAACCTGTGCATGTGCCCTTGACTGGAACCTGAGACCCTGCAGTCTGCAGGCCAATGCTCTATCCACTGAGCCAAACCAGCTAGGGCTACCTAACGATTTAAAATCAGATATCAACACGTTTGTGTTGATTCATTTGAAAATAAAATGCATTTGTTTGTTGGCAAATGTAATCATTTTTCAAGTATATAATCATGTGACAACTTCTTAACTTAAAGAGACCCTTGTCCATCTCTTATTTCACCATAACGTTGCTAAAGGTGAATGACAGAGCCTCCTAACTGGGCTTTGGGTTTCTGGGACTGCTCTAAGGAGAAATAAAAAAAGGGACTTACCGACCTATTATTTGCCATTGGCTTAGTCAAGCATTTGATTATAACTATCTCACCCATTAACACAAAGGATGTATGCATTGTTACCTCAAGTTTAAAAAGAACAACTGAATAATTTTCAAATACTGAATTCTCAGTCCTTTTGTCTTTCCCTACCCTGATGCCCAACTTATTACATGCACAGCCACCTTTGTTTACGCTATATACTTACTATAACTCTTCCTTCATGTTCTCACTATAACACCTCAGTTAGGAGTGAAAACATGATTTCTCATCTGGCTCTTATGGCACATGATTAGATCCAGGCCTTAGTTTTTAACCTCATTTCCTAATTTTACTCCTATAAAAACCAGCTGTGTTTACTTTCTGTGTTAGAATAGGTCCACCTAGAAGCAGACAATATGACAGGAGTAGAGGTACCAGAACTTTACCATGAAAAGGAGTAGAAGAAGATGGGGAGAACCTGTGAAACACAATGGATGTGCAACACTCGGGTAAAGAGAGTGCAGGATTGCGCATCTGTGGGATGAGCGGTGAATTGTAGCCCAATTCCACAATGGATCTGCTTAGGCTGTTCCACGCAAGCAGCTGATCTGCCCATTCCCCGAGGGCCTTTGTCAGCATGCACAATCTGGAGAAAGTTAAGTCTCAAAGAAAGTGCCCCTTCTTCCCACCCTCCCCCAAGTCAATGAATTATTTCTTACCCAATCTTACATTTTGACCCTCTTGATTAAGTACTTTCTAAATGCAATCCCAGGGCTACTTTCCTGGCTCTTGCTGGCACATGCCAGCTAAATCTTACAAGTGCATTCTGCTCTCGTCTTTTTCCTCCCTTATCAGCACCCAGCTGTGTGATTTCGGCATTTAACGTTAGTCACAGTCCTGGAAGCCAGGAAAGCAGGTGCAGATAGGTCCTTAGGGAGACACCCGCTGCTTTGCAAGAGAGTGGTCTCTGCTGGCATATTCTAAGTGGGGAGGGAAGGGGTGAACCTTTAAACTACCTCTGTAAGCTCTGAGGGATCAGGGGAAAGCCAGCATCCTCAGGGACATTATGTGTCCCTATTCCATATTTTAAGATCCCAGGTTTTCCCAACCAGAGATTTGAGTTTAGTGTAACAGATATTCCATTTCTGAGTATTTTAAGGTCTCTTGGACTCTGCAACTCTATCAAATATTTGGTCTGCTATTTAGCAGTTCTGATTTTCCATTCTAGGAGACCAGGGTTTATTGTAGGCTCAAGAATTCTTCTGGCAGTCAATATCAATACAAGTTAGCAGTAAGCAGCCAACTCTCGCTTCTTTCTAATGCCTGAGCCATTATACGTGAAAGGCAAATCATCACCCCTTGAAGTCTTTAGCAATTGGGCCTTGTTGCCAGAGACTTTCTGTGGCCCACCTTCCACTCAGAATGGGTGGTTCATGAGCCCTAACCAAATGCCTATCTTACCACTTGCATTAGTTGGGGTCCCTAGAGAAGTAAATGCCAAAGAGGGTTAGACATGCAAGAGATTCAATGGGTAAAGAAGCAGCAGAATGAGAGGGAAAGTTTTTGACCATGGTATAGATTTCACAGCTGTGATAGAGAGAGGAAAGAGAGGGGAATTAGGTAGGAAGAGACTCAGACTGCAGCACAGTTCCAAGAAGGATTTGGTTTGGCCAATGGGTGTCCTTGAGCCACAACCCGCATTGGAGGAGGCCCACCTGGGAACACCTGGAAGAAGGGTTGGCATTAGAATAAATGAGAGATAAGCCTAGAGGGACAATAGTTGGGGCCGTCAGTCACTTCTGCTCCCATAGCAGGAGATGTAAGCAGTGCATTTTCATGGACACCACAGTTGCCATTTACTGAACAAATAGATGACATATTCATCGAGACCATGCATTTGGGAGTCAGATTGAGCGCAAATACTATTGGGCCAACTACTAACTATGTTACCTTGAACAAGTTAATATATATATGATCTTCCACTTTTGCATATTTCAATTTATAATAATTTTTTTTTCAAAGAGCCATTGGAGGGATTAAAAGGGATCATTCACTTAAAACCTGTAATTATCATTATAATGTCCACAGTTCAGTCATTTTTCTATGACTGAACTTGGTTTCATGTTGATATGTACTCCTAGCTGGTGTTAAAAACTAACTCAGGTAATTTTGTGTCTTGGTTAGAAAGCACAATGATTATGAGCACTATTTAGAATCAGACTATTAGGGTTCAGATACCACCTCTGCCATTTCTAATTGAATGACCTAGAATACATTACTTAACCTCTCTGTAACCAAGGTCTGCTATCTAAAATGGTGGCACCATTACAGTAAATCCCTTATAATCCAGTTATGACAACAATTGGTAAGAATAATGTCTGGTCCTATTAAGTACTTGATCAAGGCTGGCTCTTATTATCCTTATACTTGGATTTGAATGGGTCCCATCCTGTTTTTGTATCTTAACCCCAAAGATTTAATTATACCTTCCAAAGTCAAGGTAGGTTAGAATATGAGTCTTCCTTAGGAACCTAACAGTATCTAAGCCCCAGCTTCCTCCTGGGTTATGTCCCACTTTTTCTCTGTCTGTGGAATCTTTATTTAGTCTGAGTGAGGAGGTCTGGTCCTTTATTCATTGTTTATGGCATAAACTTTATGCCTTGAATTGTTCAGGGCTTAGTTTCTTTCACTGCAAAAGCCTTGCCTTTTGAGGTTTAAAATCTTTAGTTTTTGAAAATCAAAAGGTTTTTCTTTATGTTTTGTCATACCCTACCGCTCCCCTAATGTGTGAGGAGGAATAAGAAAAGGGCCAAAAAGTTAAAAAGGAAATACATTACCAGACGCAAATCTTAGTTAATATCTCAAAATATTTTTCCTCTACCATGTTTCTGTTTAGGCTCCTCTCTGTTCCTGAAATTCCTTTTGGCTACCAATTGGACTCCTATACATCCAAGTTGAAATTTGGATGCATCGTCTCATTGAAAGCATACTTTAATTATTCTAGTTCAAAGTGCTTTCTTCTAGCTTATTAATGTAGACGTTGCCACTTTCATTTTAAATGGGCTGTATATACTTTATACATATACTATTGTTCTCACTAGACTACATGTTCCTTGTGAGCTGGGAATAAACCTCATTCATGTTTTATGACTATATTCTCTTAGTACCTAACATGGGGCTTGACACAAATATATTAATACCTAAAATATTTGAAGGTATTAATTAAACAAATTACAGGAAACTGGTTATAGCAAAGGATTACAGATCTGGTTTCATGGTCTCCTTAACAGGCCTTATCTGTTGCTATGAATCCTTAATGTTGACGTAAGTAGGCATAACATGTTAATCTTTATTTCAGTTAAAAATATTAAGCGCACACCATGTACTAGCTATTTTACCAAAGTTGGGAGACACAAATTGAATAAGACTTGCCATCAAAAATAGAGATTCTTTTTTTTTTTTTAATATATCTTATTGATTTTTTACAGAGAGGAAGGGAGAGAGATAGAGAGCCAGAAACGTCGATGAGAGAGAAACATCGACCAGCCGCCTCCTATACACCCCCCACCGGGGATGTGCCAGCAACCAATGTACAGCCCTTGATCGGAATCGAACCTCGGACCTTTCAGTCCGCAGACTGATGCTCTACCACTGAGCCAAACCGGTTTTGGCAAAGATAGAGATTTTTAAGAGAAACAATTTAGATGACACAGATACCTAGCCAAGGCTGACCATGGTAACCAGAAGTTTGTTGGAGAAGGAAGGTCTACACAGTGCCATTGGAGTTATGCATGCGCTACTTGGGAGCACATGACTAATGCCTTTTGTTTAGCCCAGGGAAGTATTAAAGGAGGCTGTGACCAAGCTGAAGCTCAGAGGATGAAAAGCAGCCAGGCAAGGAAAACACAACAGAGTTTTAGGTTTGACAGTATAAGCAAGAACATGCAGGTAAAGCAAAAAAAAAAATATGTGTGTGTGTGTGTGTGTGTGTGTGTGTACTTTATGTAATAAAAAATTATGTTTGTTTATATTTGTCCAAAATAGAATTTCTGGGCAACAGGATCATGGTTCTATGATGTCACTTAATTATTTTATTTTATTTTATTATTTAAAAAATTTCTTTATTGATTATGGTGTCACATAATTGTTCTCATCCCCCCATTCCCATCACTTAATTATTTTATCATTTTATCCTCTGTGTGCCCAGGCACTGCCCTTATAAGACTAAAATCATACTCCTTAATGTTGTTATGAACCTCAAATTAAGTAATACATTTAAAGTGTTCAAAAATGTCCAACTCAATAATTTTAAATTATGCAGATTAAATATCATTTTTTCCCAACTTTTCACAAGAAGTACTTCCCACTTAACATCATGAGATTTTTGTTTGTAATACAGAGATTCTCAGTAGTGAGAATCAGTAGAAAGAGGGGTCCATTTCCCTAGGAAGCTTAATAGAAACTCTTGGGTTTTCTTATAAAACTGCATATTCATTTGGCTTCCCTTGCACTCCCCAATTTCAGAAGACCTTGTTACTGCTTCAGTGATCCACCATCAGTAGGGGAGAGTGTAGTGTGACATGTTATTCAGGGATATTGCGACAGAACGCCTTTGAATTTAGCATTATAGACATCCTACGTACAGCACAGATACAGCTCCATTTTAGATTAAAATACCTGAACTATCTGACCTCAGGTCTCTTCATGTCTCACCAGTCTATGTGTGGCAAAGATCAGGAAAACACCAATGAGGCACACTTGTTCTGAGTGCCCTGCATACTTAATGGCTTCTAATAAGAACTCCATAATCAATCTATTCCTTTGTTGTTGCTTTTTTTCCTGAAGAAAAAAGTGACATATTTTTAAAATATTTGTCTACAATGAATCAAGAGAAAATAGAAATGCACAGCAAAATATCTAACATTTTGACCAAAAATCAAAATTTTTACTATATGGCAAAGAAATTTCACAATGATAAACGTTACTTTATGCAAGAATGGATTTTGGCTTGCCTGTAATATCAGCTTGCTGGAGGAAATGGTTGGGAAGTGCGGTGTATGAGTTTGGAATGTATTACAATGTTTTTCATGGCTCACACTCGTTAATTCAATGTTTAAAACCTGTTCATTTTACAGCTATATGCATCAGTTATATTTACAAAGACTTTCATTTAGCCAAAAGTGATTAATTATTAAGATTTTATTTCCATGTTGTTGTTTTTTTTATTTCTGGCTTATACTGTATTTTTTTTAAATAAAAACAAGTGTCACCTATTTAGTAAAAAAAGGGTCAATATTATGCACACAGGGAGTTTATTTGTAAAGTGGCATAACTCTTAAAACTAAAACGAAGATAATACAAATATGACAGTCTACACTCTTTTATTTGTTAAAACCATATAACTCAAGGAAAATAGGCTTCAAAAAATGTGATACTTGATGACATTATAATTTAGAACTAACATATTGTTAATTCATAAAATAATACTGTGAGTTAATCTACCACTATAATTATAAAGCTACACAATGACCCAACAATCTCATATAGATGTGACATGCTGATGAGTTATAAATTGCTACAATAAAACTACTTTATACATGAATTTTCCTATACCACAAATAATTATATTTAATAATATCTTAACTTGTGTAATATTATGCAAACTTTAAGCTGTAACAATTTTTATAGTTTCCTCAACCTCATGCCAAACGAATGAAACATAGGCTCCATTAGAAGTGATAATAGTTTAGTATTTCAACACGTTGTGTTAACATTCATTAACTATGTACAAGTTAAAATATCTGAACTCTTATAATCCTCATAGGAAACCTCTAAAGGAGGGACTGCATTATCCTCATTTTACAGAAGAAGAAACTAAGACAGAAACCAAGGTAACATAACTGCTCCTTGTAGAGAAGTGTCTGATGTGTCATCCACATCCTTAATAATCACTATGTCACATTGCTTTATGTCATCTTTTTCTTAGCACTGATGAAGTTTTGCCTTTATCTCATACATAATGTCTAACTAGGATATTTTTATACCACCTGATTAGACCCTTAAATCAACTATTTGATTTATTTGAAACTAGTTCCCTATTTACAGAACATAAATATGATAATCAGGTTAGCAAACAATTAATTTGTACATGTACAGTTAATAAAAACTATCTGTTACTAATTATTGGGAATGCATTTGTTATTACATGGAAAGCCTGGGCCAAGTCTTCTCATTTTTGCTCTTATTTTCTTGTCTGCCTTTCAGAGCCTGCATTGTCCTTGCAGATCCTGCCGGCTGAGCAGGCTGTCATTTCTTGGACAATCTTCCAAGCTGGCAGACATGCTATTCCAAGGCTCTCGCACTTGTTATGAGTTTTGTGGGAGATTTACAGATTCCTTCTGCAGATATCTCATTTTCCTGCTGATGCGACTGCCTGCTTTCCTTGCAGTAAATCCTTATTATCTCACCTTATTTCTCCATCTTCCCCTTCCTTTCTAGTCATGCTGCTGCTGCTTCTGCCCACCTATCACTAAAACTCACTTCTCTTTATCTTTGTGCTGTTGGCATTCTCATTTAGACATCATTCTTGTTATGTCTACTTGTTTATTTGTGGACATATGCAGGCCTTCCTAATTTTTTTTTTCATTTGTCCCCCCCGGAACATCATCGTTTTGTCGGAAATACCACCTTCTGGGTAAAACCACCAGGAATACATTTCTCCCCCAGGAAATATGACAAAACCTTTCTCTCCAATGCCGCCCGTTCTTTCCCTTTAAAGCATTTCTCTGCTGAAGCAGCTAAGTGGCTGCACAACATAATCCTGTATAAAGCTGGCAGAAATGCTATTTCAGAGCATTTGTGTTTAACTCCTTACTGTCCATGTTGTAGAAGCTGCAGAAGCACATAGATACTCATCCAATACATTTCCACTCAGCAAACACTTTAAGCTTTGAGGCTCTGTCAGCCCTTTGAAACCCTGCTTTATATTTTTTTTCTTTGTTGTTCCAGTGTGACCTACTCCCATCCCCCTATCTCTACCCCCCACTGAAGGCTAAACATATGGATTACATCAACGGGCTGCATTTCCCCCGGCTTCCGGGATGGGTTCAGAGTACGGGGAGATACTAGCAGGGAGCGAGGTCACGGGAGCAGGAGTATTTGTAAACTCAGTTCTCTCCCCGTGGGCTTATTTCAGGGTGGTGGTCGCTCTGTTGAAAAAGCCACTGCTCTTGTGCCACAGAAGGCCCTCTTCCCGGAACGGCCCTCTACGGGTTCTGTTATCACTCCTTCCTCTTCTCCTGCAGCATGGCTATCCTCTATGCTAGCGTCCAAGTTCTGACTTGTCCATGATTGTCCTCCCACATTCCTGCCACATCTCTTGATCTTAACGTTTCATGGTTAAGCACTTCTTACTAGGAAATCACAAGCTTTGAGTATAGCATCTGTCTCCTGAGCGGACTGATACAGGCTTTGCATACACCATGTGGGGGAATTAGATCCAGGTGTTGCCGTTTAAAGAACGTCCACTGTAGAAATGGAGCCAATCATGTACGCACAGAAATGATGGACATGGGATAGGAACATACGGTAAGATACAGAGAGGTCACACGATAAAGCAGGGATCGGCTCTCTCTGGGAAGAGGGGATCAGAGAGGTCTTCCTAGAGTAATGTTTGAGTGGTGCCTCGAAAGATGTACCGCTTATCAATAGGTCAATGGAAGGACAGGGCTGAGGCTGGAGTAGAAAGACAGTTCTCCGATGAGAGAATAGAACTGGTGAAGCAAGAAAGCCTGGGATATTATTGTGTATGTGTTTAACTGCAAACTCACAATAGCCAGAGCTTACCATGGGAGAAGGAGCATGTAAGTCCAGAAAAGTCTGCAGATCTCAGAGGATCTAATATGTCATGCTAAAGGAATTTGGACCTCATTCCGTATGTCATGGGGAGAGAAGTTGGTATGCTAAGTGGTGAAAAACAGAGTTTGTCTTTAGACAGAGAACTTTGGTGACATTTGAAGGAGAACAAGACTGAAGACATCAAGAACAAAGAAACAGGGGAAGAGAAAAGAGACTGACTCAAAGAATAATAACATAAAAAGATGGTGAAAGGGAAGAAGCCATGAAAGTTGGCCATGTGTTGGAAATGGAGGTGGAGACAAAAGAGAGCCCTAGGATGATGCCAGGTTTCTGGCGTGGTGGTGGATAGCGCTGTTTCATTAGACTTTCAGTGTGAGGGAAGGATAGGATTTGGCATAAAGTAATAAGAATACACAGTTCACATTGAGATTGAGCTTTTTGGGCAACACTCTCATACAGAAATTGAGGTTCAGAAGAGCTCTTCACCAATGGCATAGGTTTGAGCATCACCACAAAGTAAATGTAGCTGCTGCTATGGAAATGGTTGAAGTTGCTTATTAATGGTTGAATGTTGTTTCACCCAATAAGAGAGGAGCAAGGATAACACCAACCAAATTTATGTAATTATTTAAAAACTGAAGTTATTTAATATTCAGAGTATGCTAAGCATTTTGATAATTTCTCACATATATTAGATCTGTACCTCATAGTTAGCTTATAGACATCTTATTTTCCCAATTACACAAATTAAGAAAATCCTGCTTAGAGAATTAGCTAAGGTCCCAACATCATAAACTAGCACAAATGAGGCTAAAATTCAAACCTTTTCACCCTTCTCTAGTACTCATCCTGTCATCTGATTGCTTTCTTTTAGCAATACTTATACACAAAGAGCAAGGAACAAGAAAAATCAGAAAAATATAGACATAGGACCCTTGGGATCCATTAAAATGGTTCTAGTGATAGAAAAGTCTGTCTATACTTTATAATATGCCATTATTTAAAACATTTTATTTTGAAGAATTAAACCTTATTTATTTCACATGTTTATAAACTGCTTCAAGTTTCATTTGGTAACTTTTTATTTTCTTAAACCTACTTTATCCTCACTGTGACTGCCACTGTAGTATTTGCTCACTATCATTTGACTATTCCACATAGTAGCACATTGCAGCTGAGTTTAAGGGAGCAGAGCTCCAAAGACTGGCATGTTCATCTTTATAACTGTCACAATTTTCACTTATAGTTCAGTATTACACAGGAGTACAGATCTTGAAACTAATTTGGAAGCAGGGCATTTGTATCGGGTTCCTGCTTTACACTTCCGTAGTAGTTTTCTGAATTGTAATCTAAGTCAATGAATTGGAAATGCCTTAGGAAGGAAAATGCAAAGATAAGAGTTCTTAGATTAATGTTAATGCTATGCATTATGCAACATGACCCAAAAACTAGAATATTTTTACTAGATAGATGATACCATTATATAATAATTTATGGCTGACTTTCACAGGAACAATTGGAGACTTTCATGATTTTCTAAAAAAAAAAAAAAAAAAAAAAAAAAAAAAAAAAAAAAAAAAAAGTTAATCAGAAGAGCCCTTTACATTCCTAATCCAAATTTCTGGGTATTTTGCTGAAGCCTTAAGTTAGTTTAAGAAAAAAAGGTTGAATAAAAGTAGACTCATCATGTGGGCCTGCTTCACTCTGCAGATGAGAAGAAGAAATGCCATCATCATCAAATTAAATACAAATCTGGTGGCCAGAGGAAAAGAAAGTTCTTTCCTAGTTGCTTCTGTTTGCTTAGCGAAATAGGAAACAAAATCATCATCTAAGAGTCAGAGAGTGTGGTGTTGGTGATTGGAAGAGAAAGGAGGGGTAAATGCAGAAAGGTAGAAGTATAGATCAGGAAAGTGAATTGGGGAAATGAAAAGATTTAAGATGCTGGGAAAAGGTTCACTTGAAGCTTGTGGTAGTTGATTAAAAAGTAAAACACACTTTCCCTTCATCCATGTTCACCAGAGGAGTGTAACCTAAGGTAAATAGAGAGTTAGATTTAGCAAAAAATACTGTGAAGAGATAGAAAGGGCTAGGGAGCTACATTCATGTAATATGATGATTATAATGATGTAACATTAGTAAGTTAAGGAGAAAGAATATGAGGAATCATGAATAGTAAAAATTATGATATTCAATCGATTAAATTGGTAGATATTTCAAATAAATATTATAATGGGGCTACCTTAGAAAATGTGATGGATTAAAATAATAACTACCTTAAATTCTAAATATTGAATTGTATAAAATAAAATAAAAAATAAAAGAATAGCAAACACTCTAGATCCTAAAATTTTATCTTAGACTAATTGCATCAAAAGTGTATGAAGACAGACATAAGGATCATTTCCTCTTTTTGCTAGACATCTGGTAACCTAGTTTAAAATACATATTTGAACAGTATTCTCTTGATTATATGCTAAACAAAGTGTGTATGTTTCATGCATATAAATTCATGAATATCTCACAGTTAGATTTTAATTGATTTTTACATAGTAAACCTATCATAAAAAGTGGGACCAAGCCACGTTCAATGTCTGCTTAAGATTCATTCATTTTCAAAGGGCACTGGCTAAAATATATATATATATATAGCTATATAACCTTATATATCATAATTTCTTGGCAAGACTGGCTTATATTTTATATTTCCCATTATTAAAGAAGAATTCTGAGAATGACAATGGTATGAACATTCTGGAAACGTATTTACTAAGTCAAAAAAATTTAAAAAGCAATTGCTCTGATAAAATTTGTGACAATGATTTCAAGATGGTATATACCAATTACACTAGCCATTAGTATCTCTGTTTAATACATCTTCACCTCAATACTGAGTTTCCTTATTTTATTATTCACTAATTTTATGATATCGCACATATATTTTAATTGGATTTATCTTTTTATTGGCATGATTTAAATCTTTCCCTAAGTTTAGTCTCTTATATTTATTTTTTTTAGGTTTCATTCTATTTCTTTTGTCTCTTTTTACATTGGACTTCCAGTTTATTTCTTAACAGCTTCTAAAACCTTTTAAAATATGATATTAATTCTTTAAATTTTTGACAAATACTTGTCCAATTATTTGCTTTTAATCTTTTTATTCAGGGGTTTTGACATATGCATTTTAATTTATATATAGTCACTCAACTATCATAATAATTATACACTCAACTATCATCATCATAACATATATTATTATTCCCATTTTGTATATCAGAAAATAGAGATTCAGAGAGGTGGAATCATCTGCTCTATGCCCCTCAGACTAAAGTTTTGATGCAGATCTGTCTGGCCCCAGAATTCATTCATTTTCCAGTGTTACACTGTAACTGGGTCCACAAAGCCTGATAATGAGAGGACTTACTATGAAACATGTAAGAAGGGGATAATGTGAGAGCATACTGAAGAAGGATCATATTTGGGAAATATAAGTACAATTATGGCAAGAGTTAAAGAAAATGGATCCACAGAACAAAGGACAGTGATGAGTTGACAATTACTCCAAGATTTTTTGGGTAGCTGGCTGCTGATATAGTGGCATTAGCCAGTGTGACAAAGACACCAGGTACAGAGCTCTGTCACTGCAAGATGATAAGCTGAATTGTCTTCTCCACATTTCATTTCTGTTAGTGACAGTAGATACGGTTTGAAATGCCTACTACAGAAAAGTCTCTCCAACTTCGTGGAGAGGCCAAATTCACAGCTAGACAAGTAGATTCGGACAGGTTTTCTGTATGCAGATGGAACCAAATGACATACCCGATGTTTGGTGTATGGCAAGAGCAGGAAACCTATTAATTTCCAGAGGAAACTCCATGGAATCAGTTTAAGAAGGAAGAAGAAGCTAGGACAAAGAAGGGGAGTTTCTGCTAAAATACAATATGTAGGTTCCTGAAAAATTCTGTGTTCCATAATATTTACTGGTACGAAAGAACAGCAGGATGTATGAGAGGATAGGTTTCAGGGTAGACCACTTGAAACTTGCATAATTTTGTGAAACTATTAAACTTTGAAAGTTAGTAATTAGTGCACTTGCCAAAACCAGTAACAATCCCAATAAAAATATTTACACACTTTAAAAGATGTGTTAGGCTCCTTACACATAAGAACTACTAGAGTAAATACAGGAAGTTTACCCTTCTGACAATAGGTTAAGGCAGATTTATGGAAGTATTTCAACAAAAGGTTGAGGTCACTAAGATAAGGAAAAAAATGCACAACTATCAAAGACAGTGCAATACATTTCCAAGAGTGTGGGATGAATAAACATTCCCAGGATGATATCCCAGTACACACTTTCTGTGGGAGAACTTAGAGGAACAAAATAATAATACACTGCAGAAAAAAACTGTGCATAAGCCAATGCAACTTCCATGTTATACTGATATTGTCCTCTTATTTACAATTCATAATTGAGGGAATTTGCCCACAGAATTAGAGCCATTCATTCATGGATGGAATCTCTTCTCCTCTCATAGTGTTTGGTTATGTGGCTTGCTCTCTACTACATTGACCAAACAGCACAAAATATAATTTGTCAAGACAGAACACTAAGGGAATAAAACACAAAAGTACTCATGACACTGATAGCCCCAATATAAGTGATTACTAAAGAAAAGAGAATTAGAGGAGAGAAAAGAGTGCAAAAATGACATCGAGGGAAGAAAAAATGGTAAGAAGAAAAGAAAAAGAAGTAAAATGAAGAATAAGAAAATTATATATATATGAAGAAAACACCATAGAACAAACAGGTAAACAAAATAATGCAAGCAACAAACACCCAGAAAAGAGTGTGGGGGCAGAATCTGTGGAGGCAGAGCTTATATACAGAAAGCAAGGTTAAAGAATTGAATGAATATGGGGGAGACCTCAGTTCAGTATAGAGGAGGTAGAAAAAGGATGAGTGGTTAAGAAGGAAAAAACAGTAAAAATTAAAAAATAAGATAAAATAACAATAAGAAATAAAATAGAATTTTCTTTCCTCCCAAACCCCTCCCTCCCCAAACCATCAAAACAATTTGACCAGACTAACACAGCCAACTAAATGAGTTTACAATAGGTGGAAATAGTGAACTGTACTTCTTTTAACAGATCCAAACTGTTCTATAGGTAAAAGTTAGACTACATTTCTTCACTCCTAGTGTGTTTCCTGTATTTTAGTAACATTTTTCTTAAGCTTATAGACCTTTTATTTTTGTATGCTTCCTTGACTGCATTTGTAAATGTGCACTCATTAAACATTAAAAAAATAAAATGGAATGAAGAAAAACAATGCAAAAAAAGAAACAAACAAAAAAAAATAAAGAAAAAAATTTAAATAAAAGATAAAAATAATAAAAATAAAGAAGTGAAGTGTCGTTCATTTCAGCACCATGGGGGTTGATTTAAGATCCCACTCTTCTGTACTGTCTGCCACTTCTCAGTTTCCTGTTTGGTAATCAGCACTGTATTAAAGTTCCAAGTGATCCACCGGTTCTCTGTTTGTATCTATCTCCACCACCTTGATTGCAGGCAGGCAGGACCCATCTGCCCACTTAGCCTGTCTGCCCATTGTCTATCTTAATCTCTCAAGTGGCTGTTTCTCACAGGGTCATAGTTAGGGAGGTTGCTGTATTGCTTTCTGGGATTGAACAGCTTCTCTTCAACCCAGTCCCTGTGGGCTCTTAGGGGCTATTCATATTTTTTGTGTTCTTTGTACAGTTCAGGATTTGTCTGGGTGTGGCTGTACTGTTGCCTGGAGACTGCTGGGCCGGGCTAGCTCCTCAGGAGTAAATGGCTGCTTAGGTCCAGAGGGTCAGGAATATCTCAGTGCCAGACTTCCGATCACCTCTCCCCACCTGCTTCTTCTCCATAGCCTCTCCCCAAACCCCGCAGTCCTCACCTCCATCTATACCTCAGCCATGGATGAGTGCTTGTATTTGAAAGGTCCTATGAATGGGTTTAGCAAATAAAAGCAAAGACCAAAAAGAGGAGAAATAACTGCACCACTGCAAGTTTCTCTCCTCCTGGCACCCACACACTTGGGCGGTCTTCAAGCTGCCCCCTCTGAGCTCAGCCTCTTATGGCTGTACACTTAGATCTAGACTCCCCTGCCACCAATAGCCCTGTGGACTTTCTTTCCACAGTCAGATGTTATGTCTGTCCCTAAAGGACACATACTTGGTGCCATGCAGCTTCCTTCTGACTCTTTCAGCTCAGAGGTCTGCAACTCTCTCCAGCCCAGATCCCCGAACCTACCATTCTACAGGCATCCTCTTCCCTTCTTGGCTGCGTATTGTCTCATCCATCAGCTGTGTCCACTTTGCCAATTCCATGTGGATGTTATTTGATTTAGGTGCTCCTTCTACCTGATCCTGGTTAAGGCTTGGGACACATCTACCTCTTCAGCTGCCATTTTGTGTCTCCTCTAGAGAAAATTTTTGAGTTGAAGTGAGGCATATTATATTTAGACTTTGAGTAGACAGATTTGTATGAAACTGTTAAACATGGTTCAGAGAGAAGCAGTGTAAAGCTGTTAAATAATTCAGATTCTAGTCTAGACAATGATGGCCTGGACATGGGTAATGACAGTAAAGTTGATTCCCAAACTGATAAAGAGATATTATAAATAGACTTTTCCAAGTGTGTGGGGGTCCAAGAGAGGAGTCACCTGTTATAACTTGAACCAACTTGATCGATTATTATAAAGGTATTTTTTGAAACAGCGAATAAGGGTAGGTTGAAAAGTGGAGATATAGGTGATATAATTCAAGGAGAATTAAACTCTTTTAATGACTATAGTACATTGCATTCCTTAATTTCTAATCCCTCTGTTGTACTTATTGCAGAATTCAATTGATATATATATTTATTATTAATCTAAATGGAGTGATTCACTTACTCAGCTCTGATTGGTTATATGCAATTAAAATTTCAATGAAGTTGAAAGAATAAAAAATATATTAGAGAGTATCTAGAAAAGACTTTGTCACATGGAAGTTAATACACATGCTGCAGAAATTTGGTTAAAGCTGTTTTATGGTTGTGTTATATCCAATATTCTAATAATATGATTCATAACCTCAGAAAGAAAACTCAGAAACTCTATTTTTTTTGTTTTGGAAATGTGCTTGGGATTTTTTTCTTACAATATATTTTCACTGTTTTCCATAATTACATATCTCATTTTATTTGGTATAAAGTTAGTTCAGAGTAGCTAGTTAATTAAAATTATTCTTGCTGAAATTATTGTGGATATATACAGCATATATATGTATGTATGTATATATACATACACACATGTATATGTATACGTATATGTATATGTATATGTATACATACACACATATATATGTATATGTATATGTATATATATATAATAATTCCTAGAGAATTAATCCACTTTCTGTTTAATCTTGTCTGTCTACAATACATGTATACAAAGCCTTATGAGCTCTCAAACAGATGTAAGAGAAAAAGAAACAATGGGAAATCTTGGTTTATGAACTCAATTGCGTAAGGGGCACATGTGCATCCGTTGACACTTGGCAACTGGTTCCCAGGCTTGTATTGGGTTACTTGCCTTCTCCCCAGCTCACACAGCACTCTGTGAAGTTAATGAGGTCCTATGTGTAAAGCTCTGTGAGCCAAAAGGAGAAAGAGATTATCTAGCTACAAGGAGATAGGATAGAGAAGCCAAGCATGATGAATGAGAGTTTGCTGGAAGGATCCTCGCTGGACTCATCTTGAAACTTTAACCACTATCAAACTCATTATTTTTATGAAGGGAAAAATATAGAAGAAAAAGTCTGTTCCAAACTTTGTAAGTCAACCCCTTTCCTCCAGGTTTTTTTCTTTTCTTTTCTTTTTTTTTTTTTTTTGAGGCACACTGGAAAGATGATTAAAAAGAAGGATTTTTTTTTTTTTTTCTAAGAGAGCTGTACCATTTTCAAACACAGGAAAAGAGTTCTTCAGTCGTAGTGCAGCTGCTGTCATCATGTTGCTCCTGGAAAAATAAGGACTTTCTAGCTAAAAAGTCAAGTGATAGCGTTTTGCTTAGTGACAATGTGATTATGTTTGGAACATTCACACCTAAGCTTACCTCTGACTTTGGTTAATAAAGGTCAGTGATAGTACATACCACTTTCCTTTGTCCAGCTAATTATATTAATATTTAGTTACAGCTTCATTCAATGAGAGCTTGTTTTTATATGTCATTTAAAGGTGAGCTAATCATACAGTCATTTGCAATACTGGACAAAGCATGTGTGACTTCGACACACACAGAAAATGTTGTAACTGTTTTTTCTCTCCTATATTTTAAGAGCATGGTAAGAAAACTCAAATTGTAGAATAATACAGAGGTAAAGGCAGAGGGGCAGCAGGAGGCTATATGACCATTAAAAATGAGCTTATATATGACTGTGAGCTTCAAGTGATTGTCAAGAATTTCAACTGAGCATGAGCTATATAAGCATAACATCCAGCAACAAGAACATGCTTTACTATAATTTTTTAGCATCTTCTGAGCACACTTTTTGATGTGATTACATTGTAGAAATAAATCAGAATGTCCTGAAACTACAGCTTCCTGCTTCTGTATAGATTTCATCATTTTAAGCAAATATTTATTAACTAGAGGCCTTGTGCACAAAATTCGTGCACACAGGCGAGGGAGGAAGGGAGCAGGGTGTCCCTCAGCTCAGCCTGCACCCTCTCCAATCTGGGACCCACCAGGCCCAGGCCTAATCAGGCATTTGGACATCCCTCTCACAATCCAGTACTGCTGACTCCCAACTGCTCGCCTGCCTACCTTCCTGATTGCCTCTAAACATTTCTGCCTGCTATCTTGATCACCCCTAACCACTCCCCTACCAGCCTGATGTATGCCTAACTGCTCCCTCCCCCACCTAACTGCCCTCCACTGCAGGCCTGATCATCCCCAACTGCTCTCCCCTGCAGGCCTCCATCCCTCCCAACTGCCCTTCCCTACAGACCCAGTCTCTCCCAACTTCCCTCCTCTGCTGGCTTGGTCACTCCTAACTGCCCTCCCCTGCTGGCCATCTTGTGGTGGCCATCTTGTGTCCACATGGGGGCGGCCATCTTATGTGTTGGAGTGATGGTCAACCTGCATATTACTCTTTTATTAGATAGGATTCCCTAGTATATGTAGATCCCTGCATAATCTGGGATGATAGATTTTGTCCATATCTTCATAGGAATTATAGTCAAGTTGGTGAGCAAAGTGTTAAACTCACACAAAATGTTAAATGAAAATACTGTCATGTTCTAAAGACCAGGTGAATGATTTGAAATCAATAGATAGCAAATAAATATCTTCTATCCTATTCTGATAAATAATGGCTGCTTCCAGCACTGTGTTGAGAAGGATTATGAAAGTAATCCCAAGTTCAGTTATAAAAGGACCTTGATTTGGCTTTTATGTCTAGCCATGGTGAGGAGATAGAAATAAAGGCCTGTCCATACATAGCAATTATGTTACAAATTTTAGAATGTCTGAAACTTAAAAAATACTATTTTTAAATTTTTTATTAGCTGAAATTCTGAGTAGTAAGCTATGCAATAGGTGCTTACTAGTATGTGTAAAATATACTCAATAGTTGCCTTCATGACTTTCTGGGTTTGTCATCTTTAGTGTGTATTTAAAGTTTACTTGAGCCTGGGCTGATGTGGCTCAGTTTGTTGAGCATCAATCATCCTGCGCACAGAAAGGTTTCTGCATCAATTCCCTGTCAGGGCACCTGCCCAGGTTGCTGGCTTGATCTTCGGCAGGGGATGTGCAGGAGGCAACCCATCGATGTTCTGCTCTTACATAGATATTTCTCTCTCTCTTGCCCTCTCCCTTCCTCTCTCTAAAAAATCAATATAAATTTTTAAAAAATAATAATAAAGTTGAATTTTGGTAAAAGGTGGTCTGAAATTCAATTAAACATTTTCAAATGACACACACACACACACACACACACACACTCACACTCACTCACACTGGATGAGAAATTCCAGTGAAGGCCACTGCAGTATATTTAGGAATATCCTGGGGTATAATGAGGATAACAGTTTGATAAAAGAAATGACGTGATAGAAGGTGAAAAGGCAGAAAAATGTGAGTAATCTACAGGAACCTATGAATTGAAACAGAGGACTCATGAATATAAATCTTAAAAGATAGGATTGAAATATTAATTATATTTCAGGCATTACAAGTCCATGCCTTGTAGGCCAGCTGGGTATTTGTCGCTTTATCTTGTGGGCTTTAAGGAATATTGAAATTATTTGAGTAGGGAAGTGATGTAGGCAAAGCTAGACTCTCTTCATCTATCAGGTCCTACAAATGCAGATGATGCATACTAAATGTTGTAAATAAATATAACTTATTGACTGCCTATTATAAGATACTAGATGCCTGATGCATGAATTTGTGCAAGAGTAGGCCTTCCTTCCTCTGGCTGCTGTCACCAGCTTCCCTCTGGCATCTGGGACCCAGGCTGCTTCCCTCCAGCCCTGGCTACGTTAGGAAGGATGTCCAGAATGACGTCCAGAAGACTTCTGGTCTAATTAGCCTGTTACCCTTTTATTATTTTTTACTGTATTTCAAAGCTTTTACTGCACGAAGTCACTAAGTTCTGATAAACTAAATATCACCTGGGTATATATACATCTCTTTATGGCGAATTATATTAAAATTAAGATTCACTATAGTGAATTCACCTTAGGCTTTTTGACAAGTGTTATAATTTGGAAATATCTACCAAATCTATGATTTTGATTAAAACAGAAATTTCTAAATGCTCCTTGAAACTAGATTTCTGCATAGGTGCTTCAGGAAATCTCCTAAGAGTCAATTGGAATTATATGAATTCTGACTGTAAGCATAATCTAGAATCCTTCATATAAAGGATTATTAGCAGAACAGCTTTATTTATTCTTTATAACTTCTTAGTAGTTGTAACTTGCAATATAATACATATGAACTTATAATTTACTCACCTGCTTTGGTCATTTAATGTATATTAGTACTTTTATTAAAATTTCATTTGAAAAATATTGATTCTGCTGCCAAAAACATTTGGAAATCATTGGAGTTAAACATGACTATTGGCTAAATTATCAGTCCTTTATTACATTTGTACACTTTATATACCTCTATTGTTCATTCAACAAATGTTACTTGAAAAGCTACTGTGCTGGTTATTTGCCTATTGTCTCTTTGCTTTATTCCCACCCTTCATTGAACTCCTGGGCATTTCAGCAGGCTGAAAGCCTGCACACTACTTTTCTAGACTCCCTGTCAGCTGGCTTCCAGTTAGGTTCTGCCAATGGAAGGCATTAATAGGAGTGAGTGTGGGAGACAAAAGGACCCCTTCCCATTCACAGCTGCAGGAGATGCCTCCCAGAGTGGCGTGGCAGTGAGGTGGGGAGGAACTCCTGTTCAGGCAATGTCCATTCTGACAGCAGAAGCGGCAGTACCTCCAATGGGACTGGCACTAGTATATGCTCTTGCATCTGTTTCTTCACTGGTGGCACATTTCCAACAATGTCAGAGCAGTAGCGAGTACAGGCTCAGAGAGCAGCAGCTTGCTGCTTTTTGGGTAATCCTCTTCTCTGTATTGTTTTGCTTCAGCAGACCCAACTTTCTTCTCCTAGTTCCTACAGCTCTTCTAACTCCCTGGTAATGAGATCCTGACATTCAATTCCCATCTCCCAGAAATACCTTGAGTGGCTTCTCTTTTTTTGATTGGACATTGACTGATGACTAATTATGTGTCAGAACAAGACTGTGTGTTGGGTTATTGATAAGTCAAACAGGCTGAAAACCAGATTTCATAGATCCAGAGAATACATTGAACTTCCTATGTAATACTTTAAATATTGTTTTCAGGTCATTCTCCTCTATTGGAATATAAATGCTATTTGGTCACTGCACCCTATTGGTCCTTTGATTTGCTTGTCACACTGACTTGAGAGTTAAATATACCAAATAAAAGCTTTCTAGTTAGATCCATGGAGGGATAAAAGTCAAATTACAGTGGGGAGGGGAGGGAGATCTGGGGGAGATAATAGATCAACCGAAGGACTTGTGTACATGCATATAAGTACAGCCAATGGACATAAAACTCTGTGGGGGGAGGGTATGTATGGGAAGGAGGAAGGGGGGCAAAAAAAATCAATAAAATATATTTAAAAAAAAAAGTTTTGAAAAAAAAAGAAATTGGTGTACAATGTTCTTAAGAGTTTATAATTTCATAGGGAGAAGTAACCCATTTATCTTGTATTTCTTATTCTACTCTTATTTTTTCCTTGCATTTGTCATCTATTTAGTCAAACATTATATTCTTATGGGGCAAAATATTGAAATAAAGGGAAAATAAATTGACAGAAAAAACTAATTAAGATAGAAATAAATAATATTGCATCTTAAATCTCTATATATCAGGTAGGATATCCCTGTCATTGGAAGAAAACACAGAACTTGTGGAACAAAGACTTTTCCTGCTAGATTTGCACAAAATGTCAGAATATAAAGCTACCCTTTTATGATATGAGCTCAGACTCTTCCCATATAATAGTTTGATGCTTTGTTTTATATTATCTCTAATCCCAGGTAGGAGCAGAAATGGTTGAAGGTATATTATCCTAATTTGGCCTGTTGGTGAAGTTGACATCAATAATGTTGACTGTAAAATATAAATTTGATTATTTTAACTACTATGTTGGAAGATCTATTAACATAACAAAAGGTCTGTTTCCTTGGCTAGATGCACAGATTTATGAGAAATTTCAAGTTATTTAGTTATTTTTCATTTAATTGTGGCTATTACAGAGGTAATTGATAATTTAATGAGGATAAGGATGTTATAGAATGTATTTTTTTTCTTTTTGAAAATATATTTTATTGATTTTTTTACAGAGAGGAAGGGACAGAGAGCAAGAAACATCGATGATAGAGAAACATTGGTCAGTTGCCTCCTGCACACCCCCTATTGAGGATGTGCCTGCAACCAAGGTACATGCCCTTGACCAAATTGAAACTGGGACCCTTCAGTCCACATGCCAATGCTCTATCCACTGAGCCAAACCAGTTTCAACTACAATCTAATTCTTAAATGTATCTCTCATGGTAGATACAGGGTAGGCAAAAGTAGGTTTACAGTGGTAAGTAAATACAAGAGATTACTCTTGTATTATTATTTATTAAGTATTGTATTATTTCTTATTTGAACAACTATAAACCTACTTTGCCCCTCCCTGTATTAAGTGTGCTGATATTGTCAAAAGAAAATGCCACAAAATATGGTGCAAATTCATCAACAAGGTATTTTTCCCCCCAACTATCATGGTAAGAATATTAAACAAAAATATTATTGTTTTCTTCTTGCCATTTCTTTCTTATGCCTATGCTCATTTTTACCACAATTTTTGTTATTGTTGTTTATTATCCTATCTAATAAAAGAGTAATATGCAAATTAATCACCACTCTGCTACACCCACAAGCCATGCCCACCAGCCAATCAGGAGCAAGTATTCAAAATAACCCAACCAAGATGGCTGCAGCCACAGAGTGAGCAGGAGGCCTGGGTTTCGCTGGCAATGGAGGAAGCCAAACTTTCTACCCACCCTGGTAGGCGCAGGCCTCCACTCAAGGCTTTAAAGTTTCAATTATAGAAGATAAATAAATCCCAACAAAAATGGCTATAGCCACAGAGCAAGCAGAAGGCTTGGCTCTGCTCAAGGCTACAAAGTTTCAATTATAGAAGATAAATAAATTTCACATACCAGGCCTGTTTGGGTCACCGGGGGGCGTGGCCAGCCTTCAACCCACCACAGGTCCCTTGCCCAGGCCGCCCCACACCCTAAGGAAACCCCCATCTGATACAAGACACCCTCAGGGCAAACAAGCTGGCCCCCACCTATCCACCAGGCCTCTATTCTATCTAATAAAAGAGTAATATGCAAATTGACTATCACTTCAACACATAAGATGGCTGCCCCCATGTGGTCAAAGATGGCTGCCCTCATGTGGACACAAGATGACTGCCACAAGATGACCAGCAAGGGAGGGAAGTTGGAAGGGAACAGGCCTGCAAAGGAGGGCAGTTAGGCACAGCAAGCCTGCTGGGGAGGGAAGTTAGGAGTGACCAGGCCAGCAGAGAAGGGAAGTTGGGGTCGACCAGGCCTACAGAGAAGGGCAATTAGGAAAGATGGAGGCCTGCAGGAAAGAGCAGTAGGGGGTACCAGGCCTGCAGGAGAGGGCAGTTAGGGGTGACCAGGCATTCAGGGGAGGGCAGTTAGGGGTGACCAGGCCTACAGGGGAAGGCAGTTAGGGGCAAACAGACTGGCAAGAGAGCAGTTAGGCATCAATCCAGCTGGCAGGGGAGTGGTTAGGGGGTGATCAGGCTGGCAGGCAGAAGCTGTTAGGGCCAATCAGGAAGGCAGGCAGGGGAGCAGTTGGGAGCCAGCAGTCTTGGATTGTGAGAAGGATGTCCAACTGCCTGTTTAGGCCCGATCCCAGTAAGGATCGGGCCTAAACAGGCAGTCAGACATCCCTTGAGGGGTCCCAGATTGGAAAGGGTGCAGGCTGGGCTAAGGAAAACCCCCGTCCCCCTCATGTACTAATTTTATGCACCAGGCCTCTAGTACTACATATTTTGCCTAGAAGCCAATATATTGATGTTACCTTCAGAAACTATTCCTTTTTACTCTGATCCTACCTTTAGTAAAATTTCTTAAGAACAGTTATTCTTATCCAGTTAGTTTTGAAATAAGCAGTTCAATACTACAGTCTAGGTGGTTGTTTCTCTCCTCCTTCCCTTTCTTTAAAAAATTTTTTTGTTATAAGTCCTCATTTATAAAACTTCATTCTCATTCCCTTTTCTGTTGCTGAAAGCTTATAACCACTGCTTCACAACATTACACCCCCCTGGGAGATGCAGAAAACACATAGATTGTTTGTTTTCACAATCTCTAATTGAAGGGCTGAGGGAGGGAGGAACTTGGAGGGGGGCTTTCAGATAGATTAAGCTGCAGGGATTTCTCATGCTAGAGCATCGCTGTTTGTGTCAGATGCCCATTTGAAAATTGAGCTGGCTGGTTGTCTCCATACTGGAGGAGGGAGGAAAATGACTATGATGGTACAACACTTTATAAACATGTACATGTCATGGATGGGTTCTGGTGATATTTTAACTACAGTTAGTACGTGGAATTCCATTTAGAATTCCATTTTTCTTTCCACAAAGAAGTTAAAGAGTAATTTGGCTTCTTGCGCTTTTGGCTCTTCTTTTACTTCTAATAATTCAGAAGTGCATTTATGGAACACATGAGGATTTATCTATGGGTCTACACCTCTACAACCAAGTCAGCCTGCAAGGGAACTACCTCAAAAGGGAGCTGTGGCCAAAACCGGTTTGGCTCAGTGGATAGAACATCAGCCTGCCGACTGAAAGGTCCCGAGTTCGATTTCAGTCAGGGGCATGTATCTTGGTTGTGGGCACATCCCCACTGGAGGGGGGGTGCAATAGGCAGCTGATCAATGTTTCTCTCTCATCGATGTTTCTAGCTCTCTATCCCTCTCTCTTCTTCTCTGTAAAAAATCAATAAAATATATTTTTTTAAAAAGGGGGCTTTGTCTATGTTGTCCAGGAAATGTATGCCAATGAGTAACATTCACAGCTCAATAAACTTCTTACGTGGTGTAATTTTTAAATATTCAGTAAATAATGAGGAAAAATGAGTATTTGTTAAAAGGAGTACGTACTTTTCTCCCCTCAAACAGTTGCTTCAACATTATCGTAAATAAAGCTTAAGCAAATCAGGATACTTTGGGGAAGCCGCTTCCTAATGACCTGAGTGAGGGCTCCCAGCCCACTGCTTCCTGTTTAATGTTTCTGCCCTCCAGCCCCTCATCCCTGATTGCACCTTAAGGGCCTCATACACAATCCAGTGGAGGCCAGACAAGCCATCAGGGCGGTTTGGGAGGCTTGTCAGGTGGATTGTGCTGTGCTAAGTGAAGTGTGCAGGAAAGGAGGGAAGAAAAAAACAAAAAAAAAACCAGCACACAGTTACATGCCAGTTTTTCAACCTTTGGTAGGGTGACAACCTCACAGGGCAACCGATCTGAAGGTGACTCTCCTGGCTGAGGCCTCTCTGCTTGCCACCTCTCACAGGGATGGGACCCCACCCCTGCTGAGGGAAAAGCCAGATAAATGTGTGTGTGGGTTACAGGCCGCTGCCCTCCTCCCCGTTCATGCTAATAATAATGAAGCACCTTTGCCAGTTCTTTCTGTGAGCCGCACCTCTGTGCACCGAGCCGGAACAGCTTCCTCTGAGCACTGGAAACAAAGAGGGAAAGGAGAAGCGAGAGCCTGGTGCCTCGTTCCCAGGGCATTGCTGGGACCGGAGCCCGAGGTCCTGCATGGCGCTCAGGCCACCCAGCTTCCAAAGGAGAGAGGGTATTCATCAATGAGGGTGGGGACCATGGAACTTGAATGAACCACTTTTCTTGCTCAATTTTTTTTCTCCACAGAACTATAGAGACAGATATAAGTACAAATAATGGCATGACATAATTGCACAATGGTGATAAAATTAATTTGTGCAGTTATGCATAAATTATATGAAAAGGGCCCATATACTAATGCGTTCTCATTTGTTATGGGAACCATGACTTTGCTTTCCATATAATATGACCTTCTTTTTTTTCTCTCTCTTTTATCTACAGTAATCAAATAAAATAAACACCATTCAGTTGTAAAACTCCGAGCTTCCTAAATATTTTTGAACCGGATACTCCCCCCCCCCCAATAATGTATCATTAGCTTTCAAATATAGTATCTTCCTCCAAAGTCTAAATAGAAGTTAAAAAGCACATTTCACTCCTTAAAGCTTTAAATTCCACCTTGTTTCTAATCAGCCTTCTGGGGTGACTATACAAGGTTACACAGGCCCAACTGATTTATGAATATAATTTCTGTTTTAATTGAAACAGCAACATTTAGGTTCCACCTTAACAGTGCACCTTAAAAGATTATCTCGGTTATTTCACAGGCACCGAGGCGGCACTAATAGTCCAAGGCAGATATTGAAAAGCAGCACAGGGCCAGGCAGATCTATTAGAAATTCCCATCCACGCGCCTCATACATATTGATTTCTGACACCAAGCAGCAGTGAAAGCCCCCGTGGGAATAATATATTTAGCAGGGTTCGCTGCGAGGAGGTCACAGAGTGCATACAGATTAGCTTCAGAGGACCAAGGCGCCAGTGTTGGAGCCAAATGCTAGATTTTATATCATTTTAATCTGAACTTTTATAATCCTTTTAGTTCTTCTCTCTCTGGATGGCACAGGGAAGGCTCCTTCACATGTATCATGCATCTTTTTTCTTTATTCCTCCTATAAATGTGCAAATGCCCTTGTAATGGGGAGGAATGTTCCTTCCACACAAGCGGCAGAGCCCCAACCAGATTTGCTTTTATAAACGGTGGTCAATTCAGATGAAGACATCTTTATTTAAAGATCTCCGTCGTGGGGGAGGGGAGATCACAAACGCGCGTCTCCGGGTTCATGATACGCGCGTCCAGCCTGCCTTTATGAGAAGAGCCCTTCCCCCCTCCTCCATCCCTGACAAGGGGGCTTAATTGAGCAGCAGTTGCGTTTATCCCCTTACGTCTATGAAAACAAAAATCTAAACGTTTCTGAAATTACCCTTCTGATGGGTAGGGAATGCCTGCTCATTATGCAAAGGAGTGTTGTGACTGTATTAGATAAAGGTGTCAGATGTGAGTCAAACAGGCCTTGTGGGGGCTGGAGGGACGCCAGCAGTGCTGGAGGAAAGGTTAGGGTGGACACACTTTGACAGAAGGGTGAAATACGCTCAGACAACAAAGGGAAATAGGAGGTTTCACGCAAGACACAAAGGCTCATTGTCTTCCTCTGGACTGCATTTAAATTTTAGGTGTTCTATACACTGTTCCCATGATTACTAATAATCAGACCAAAAAAACCCCACAAAACACGCGCACAAACACATACACACACACACACACACACACACACAAAAAAAAAAAAAAAAAAAAAACAACAACAACAAAAAAAACTACCTCTGTGGAGTGACTTTTGAACATGATTATTTTCTCTGTTTCTCTTGTCACCCCAAACAAGCATAAAAGACAAAAGAAAGGAACAGTGTAGGGATAAGCAATCAAGACTTAACAATAACTACAAAAAAAAAAAAAAAAGGTAAATTTGAGTTTGTTTTTTTTTTATTAGTAAAAGGTTTGTTCTATCAGAGAGGAATAACTAAAATATCCCATTAAGACTGAGAATTTTGCCACCAGAATATCTAACTAAAGCATGCCTAACACCCAGAATAGTTTTTCAGGCCTGTCTCCAGGGATATGTGTTAACTTTTATTTTCTAATATGTTCAAACTAAGCAAGAGCTAATAAAAGAGAGCCATTATGTTTGGAGAAGGAAGAAAGTAAAACGTCAGACTTAATTTAAAAATTTGGGAAATAGTGTGAAGATCTGTTTGGGGAAATGCCCACCCTCAGCAATGCTTGGCTATACTGCTGCCTAAAAACCAGACAAAGCACACAGCACTTTCTGTACTGACTCCTTTGGTGGAATTGCAAGAAGACTCGGTGTTAGAACAAACAATGGTTCTTAGCAACTAGAAAAGTGTAGGATTAAGAAGTACCTGGATACTAAGTACTCCAAGAGGTGCTCACTCAGATCACTCTGGTCTGAAGAGACTGCACAAAAACATCCAGGTTAAAGAAAGCAGGTGCAGCCAATCCAGAGGGAACTGAGTCAGCTAGCTGGTTGACAAAACTACGGTGATAACTCCAGAGAAGTTAGAAGTTCCTTTCATTAGAAAAAAAAAGAGAGAGTGTGTGTATGTGCCAAGTTTGTGTGTTCACTCTCATGAACTTGGTTTAATTTCCAATCGCTGCATTACAAAACTGACTGTTTGGTATAATTAGTCATGTTTGCAGGCACTGATCATAGGGTAGGTGACGACCAATTAAAGAAAAGCCCGAGGTAGAGTTTGAACAGCATTGGGTCATATCTTTGGTCAAGACTCCCTTTGCCCTGGTGGAGGTGGCTCCTCCCTTATTTGAGGATTCTACACACTGTACCAACTTTTATAATAAATTAGAGGCCCAGTGCATAAATTTGTGCACAGGTAGATTCCCTCAGCCTGGCCAGCAATTGGGGCCTATCAGGGCCTGACAGCCTGGGGGAGGGACTGCAGGAGGTTGACTGGGCAAGGGAAGTTGGCTATGGGAGCACAATGACCACCAAGAGGCAGCTCCTGCTTTGGACATCTGACCCCTGGTGGTCAGTGTGCATCATAGCAACTGGTTGACTGGTTGTAACAGTTTTATATATATATATATGAAGCCTGATGCACAAAATTCATGCATGGGTAGGGTCCCTAGGCCTGGTTGGTGATCAGGGCCAATTGGGTCCTCCTGGCTGCCAGCCAGGGCCTTCCTTTGTTTCATGCTGCCCCCTGGTGGTCAGCACACTTCATAGCTAGTGATTGGTCTCCCAGTTGAATTCCCATGGGGACAATTTGCATATTAGGTTTTTATATAGATAGATAGATGACTATCAGGGTCTGTGTGTGCTCTTTGATTGAAGGAGGTGTCTTCTGGTTTGAAAAAAGGAAGTGGGTGATCGTGTATGTAGGATCTTAGAATAAGCAACGACACAGGAATGGGTACAAATCCTACAGAAAAGCTGGAAACTGTGTGGGAGAAAATACCTTTATCACAGCTCTGGGTACAATCCTTGCACAACAGATGGCAAGGAGACCTTGAATATAACATCACACACCTTTACTGGTTGTCAGCACATTTCTTAATTTCTTTGTGCATAGATGTTAGACAATAAATATTAGCTGACTTGAATAAATTATATTAGATAAAAGTCCCACTTGGGAGACAGAGACCACAAAATAATTGGGAAAGAACAAAAAACAACAATAAAAGGAAGTGATTCATCCAGCATTTCTATCTTCAAGGTGCCCAACATTCTGCCTGACAGCTTCTTTCCGAACTGCCCTGTATCTGTGCTAGGGAGTCAGCCAGAAACGGATGAATCTGTTCATGTTGGCCTGGAGGGGGAGGGGCATGCTTTCCCTCTCAGAAACAAATTGTTAGCACCAGGCAAGGGGGGTGCGAATACTGATGGTTGACCTCCTGAATTTGACTGGAATTCCACAGCCTGGTACCAGTTAACAATTTACTTTGCTTTTTTTCACCCTGAGCCCAAGCACATATCTCTCTGTCATATAATCCCATCTGGCATCAACCCTGCTAGCTGTCTGCCCTGGTGGAAGTTGAAAAATTGGACATTACTTTTCTTCCACGTTCAGCTCAGAGCTTGTTTTAGTAGATTAATTGTGTATGTGGGATTCTGTCCTTTACATTTCTAGCAGCAGCAGCAACAACAAAAGAATTACCTAAAAACCAAAACTACAAACCTTTGTGCATCCTCCTTCCACCGGAGAAGTAAAACTTCCTTCTATTGTAAAGCCATCATTACGCCGCATTTATTTTTATTATAAATGTTGGTAACACTGCCAGTAGGGGAGAGGCCAAGGACTCCAGTGTGAAGTCGGTTCAGTGTCTTATCTTTGAACCCCTGGCCAGATCAGAGGCTTCACCCTGCTGGCCATCCTTTATGGTGCCTGTTTGCTGACTCAGAAACTGTCCTTGGGCTCAGTAACAGCAAAATGTGGGGGTTTGGACAGCAATTTATCCTGGGAAGAAAATTCAGAGTTTTTATTTACTAACTGTGCTATATCATCTTGGAAATTCCGGAGCAACAGACAGCCTAATTTTAATTAGTTGCGTGGAATCTACAGCTAAGTCAAAAGAAGCTGGGAGTGTAAGGGGGTAAGGGGGCGGGGGGGTGGGTGGGTAGACGTTTTTTGAATGATTTTTTTGAAAATGTCACATTTGATCTCTACACAGTTAAAAGAATAAAAAAATAAAATAGAAAACAAGTGATGGAATTATTTCTAAAATTAACTTGGACTTCAAGTCTTTCTAGTTGGGTTAAAGATTTCCTTTATCTCCATCAAGAGCTTAAAAAATAATGTGTATTTGTGTGTGAGGAAATAAAATGTGAAGGTATTATAAACCAAGAGCATAAACTATGTGTGTGTGGTCTACAATTCCAAATGCTGACAATGTCCACAGTGTAAGAGTAAGATGCTGAGAGAATATACAGATGCCTTTGTGAGCAGGAAGCAGGGAAAAAGTCCTTTCTAGATGGGGGCAAAAACATGCATTTACTTTCAGCAGAAGTAGACACACTTAAATCCCTGCTGAGCGATGGGGAGGGGTTGGATGAGCTGTCTAGAAAGCATTTTCTCTCTCTTTATAATGTTAGAAATCCTCGGACTGCATTGTGCATTGCAATGCAAGGATTCTGCAGTGTAAGAGCACATCAGGGCATTGAGAAAGGCTTAATGTGTTCTCATTAGAGGAGGACGGGGGAGGGGGCGGGGAGGCGCCTTGGGGGATGGAGCCGAGCGAGACCACTCTGGGAAGCATTACAATTTTGTGCCTTCTCACTTCAACTCCCTCAATCCCCTAGCTTTACATAGCTCTTTCTCAGACAGTTCAGCAAAATGCCTCCCAAGCCTCGTGTAAAGAGAGCAGTGTTGTATATGGCTGCTTCCAGTTTAACAGTTTGTTTGCTTGGGCCTTTTAAAGATATATCTATATATTGTTTTTTCCCTTCCTGGGCTGCCTCAACAAACCTTCATATTCAAATTCACATGTAAGCAGATGAAAGCTGACAAGGAAAAGAGGGCAATCTGATCAATGAAAGGACATTTAGGTGTTTTTGGAGTATGCACCAGTAGGAAAAGTGTAAAGGAGCAGGCTTTATAATCCAGTTTTCAAGCTGGTTTGAGAACTGCATTCTTCCATACTAATTTACTTCACTTTTTTTTTTTTTAACCCTCTTTTCTAGGATAAATCAAAAGCAGGCTTTTTTTGTGTGTGTGTGTGTGTGTGTGCAGGTTATATGTAATTTGGGGATTTTAACTTGGAAATGAAGCCATCCAGGTGGGAAGACTGCCCCTCAGCAGCAGCTGGCCTTGTGATGAGCAAGATCACACATCCCAAAGCCCAGGAACAAGCTGAGGAAAAGGTCCCCTCGGTATAAAATGATGAAAATAATCGGTGACCCCTGGTGTTCATTCACTGCTGTGCCTTCTACATGCACAATTTGGTGCTTCAGGAACACAACTAACCTATTCACTCCTATGACATAGGTTTCCCCAAAAGACGGATATCCCAAGGTGAGTGCAAGGTCCACTCTAAGCCACGTTCTCATCCGGTTTTGAAATCTTAGCTTACTCTAAACATTTCCCGATTGACAATAATGATAGAAAAACAGATAATATAGGGTGTCCCAAAAAATGTATACACACACTTTGAATAATTATAAAGGCAGTGTTTATTAACATACATTTCATTTAATAGCTCTCAGCTATTAAAATGTATGTATTCTGATAGAGAAAGCCACCAAACTACCTATCACACACCCTTTGTGATTCTAGTGACATTGGGATCTTTGCCATCTGACTTGGATATTCTGCTATGATGAGTTTCCTAAGTGCGATCTCATTAGAATTGCACTTATTATTATTGCCTATATGGAAAAAAAAAAGAATATTTCCAGCATTTATTTATTTATTTATTTTAAAATATTTTTATTGATTTCAGAGAGGAAGGGAGAGGGAAAGAGAGATAGAAACATCTATGATGAAAGAGAATTATTGATCTGCTGCCTCCTGCACTGCCCTTACTGGGGATGGAGCCCCCAACCCAGGCCCATGCCCTTAACCAGAAAATCAAACCCAGACTCTTCAGTCCTCAGGCTGATGCTCTATCTACTGAGCCAAACTGGCTAGGGCTCCAGCATTTATTTATTATAAAAACATCTGGCAAAAATTATCAGACAATCAATACATATATCATGTTCGATACCCTGAGATTTTCTTCTTAACTTGTAATTCCTCTAAGATTCAAGTTTGGGGAGAAGTTAACTATGAAATGCTATTTTGAGGGGGGTTGCTGCAGGAAAGAGCCTAATCTAAAAGAGAGTACTGAAAATTGTCAGCCAAAATTCTATCCTTATTATAATTCAAATAGTATAAGTTGACAACTAACCAAGGAGGTATTTCTGGGATAGGAAAATAATACAAACATTTGGTAGGATCCATTTAACAGGATAAGTTTCATAGATTTTGTCAAAATAAAGTGTTGGCTAGTTTTCACATATTTACTCTTAAGTGAATATAAAAAATATTTAAACTCTTTTTAAAAATCATTTTAAAATTGTCCAAAATAATATAATGAGATTGGATTCTAATCCTGATTTGTTAAAATTAAGCAATTATTTTCTTATTCTCACATTTTCAGAGAAAGTGTCAAGTGATACCAATGTAGAAAAACACTTTTTACCCAGTTATCCTAACCAAAATAATTCTAAAACAATTGATAATGTGGCAAAATATTTTTGATCCTGTTAAGTCAACCAAAATAATAAGAAAATAATGTTTTGGACTCATATATTATTTATCTTTATTTAAAATATATATATTTATTTTTATGGTTCTATGTGCTAATCCTATAAGTATTCTAATTTTAAATTTAAGCATGCTATGGCATAACTAGATTAGATAGTTTATCCAAATTCATAAAGATTGCAATTAAATATGTCAATATTCAAAGCATCTGCTTGACTTCAAAGTTTTGAGCATCACATTATATTGATCCTCTAAAGATTAGGAAATTTCATAAATCATTTATTTTATGCTAGTCATTAGAATGACTCTTCCTCAGAAGGTACACAGACTTTTATGATGGATTGAATGAAAGCTTTTAGTGAATCTATTTCTTCTATAATCCATTCATTAAATTTATTCATTCATTCATTCATTCATTTATTTAAAAAGTAAAAAGCACCATTTGTGTGGGTAGTATAAACTATTTTAGATATTAGCATGCTTCAAATCTCAGTGAAGAGTATGGAAATTGCCTTCCTTCCTTGTATTATTATTCTACTATGGACATAGGAAATACATAATAGAAGAGTGCAAAAAAAATTTAAATTGTTTCAGAGACTGATAAATAGTTTGGCGGCAATAAAACAAGATAGCATTATATAAACCCTGCAAAGGACTTACCTAAATTGTGTGGTCAGCAAAAGCGTCATAGAGGAATAGACTACATGTTGAGGAGCGAGCCACCAGTCTGGAGAAGGAAGAAAATTAGAGTGTTTTGAGTGATAAAGTAAGTGGGTAATGCCCTGGGAGGTGGGGGTTGGAAAAGATTGATTGTAAACCATGGTAGCACCTGTGGATTTTGTTTGAAGAGAAATGAAAAACCTCTGAGAGGTTTCATGCAAGGTAATGAAAGATGGGTATAATCATTATTATTGTTATTATTTTAAGAAGTGTTCTCTATTGCCACATGGAAAATGAATTGTTGGGATCAAAAAGATAGAAGCTACACTAGGAAACAAAAGCTATATAGATTGTGTACACCTAACTGTATGTGTACCCAGTTATATAGAACGTACTATGTTATGATATGTCACAATAACAAGAAGTCAGTGGAGTTCTGTGAGATAGTAGAGCATGGTTGTCAAAGTCACAGATTATGGAGTCAAACAAATGGGTGAATCTTGACTCTAATGCTTTATAACAAGGTGATCTTGGAACTTTTAACTTTTCTGAATCCCAATTTCTGCCTTTGTATAATTAGTATAATTATGAACTCTATTGATGCTACCTCGTTGGGTTGTTATGAGGTGTGTCGGCAAATGTCCCTAATCTGAGGTATAGAAAGAAAAGTTTTATTCACGTGAACAGGTTGCAGACTGGAGAACCTGAAAGTGTTCTTCCCCAAACAAACAAAACAACGGGAGCCTGCTTTTAATAGAGAAAGTTCTCACACTGGTTCCCAATTGGTCTATTTTTATGCCAATAGGAAATCCAAGCACATAGTTCTGATTGGTCCAAATAGCATAGCTCTGGTTAATCCAAATCTTGCGTTCCAGTTGGTTACTAAAGAGCCATACCTGTTGGTTGGTATAGGTGTAAATAGGGATATAGTTCCTAGCTCCAATTGGACTGGGCAGTTTAAACGATAATCCCAGGAACTCCCTTTTAAGGGTCAGCTCAGCAAAAGGAAAACAGTGTAAGAGGCTAGGTAGCTCAATCCATGACCTGTCCCTGAAACACAGTGTGTGGGAGAGGCCTCCGACAGCAAGGGCTGCTGGACTCCGCTTATGGGTTTGGGCCCCATTAACCATGAGGAATCCTTCTTGGCAGATATATTCCTTCTCTAAATCTATATGTGTAAGCAAATTTGTGAAAGAAAAACAGAGCAGCTCTTGAAACCTTGTAAATACCATAGAAGTGTTCAATAACTAATATTAACACGCATTTCTCACCACCACAGAACTGGAGAAACTCCTTTGAGAGATCCAGGAGGTGGGTTTCTGTTCTGGCTCCTTTGATTTTCTCTTTTTCTTGAGCTCTCTGAATTATACCTGGCCTTTTCTGAGTGCACCATGCCTATATGTGCTGGGATGCTCTTTGTTAGTTCAGGCTCCTCATTCTTATTGCTTTTCTTTTTTTCTTTCTTTATTAAGGTATTACATATGTGTCCTTATCCCCCATTGCCCTCTCACCCCCCCTCCCCCACACACACACATACTCATGCCCTCGCCACCCTGGTGTCTGTGTCCATTGGTTAGGCCTATATTTTATCATTCTCATTTCTTTGCAGAAACATTTGTTCAAAGTTCCCATTAAATACCCAATTTTTATCCGGGGTAATTACCATGGACGCTTTCTTCCTGCCAATGTGCTCTGTAGGATTCTGGCTGTCAGCTCCCCTCATTACCTGGGAGATGGCTGTGTGGCCTCGCAGCCCTGTGAAGCCACCCTGATGACTGTGTGCTCAGCCAGCCTTGGTGCTGCTGCTCTGTCTTCTCTCCTGCAACAGGGAGGAATGCAGTCCTCTGCTAGCAGGCGACGACCTCTCTGAGCAGGCAGAGCCCGTCAACACAAATTTGCCTCTTGGCAGGAACTATTTAAGGCCTACTTTTATCTAGGAGAGATTCCTAACTTTTTCATGTCACCATGTTACAGGAAATGGTCATATTTTTAAGGTACAGGGAGAGAAATGGGCACCACAGTTTAAGGTGTGTGGCAACTCATGTTTGGTGATCTGGCTAATTCTGGGCCCTCTTATCACCTGGAAACTGAAAGGATCCCAGGTGTAGCCCATTCAGAGGCAAGTGAGGGGGTGAGGAGGACAGTTGGGTGGATGGTGTGATCAGGCCTAACCAGCTGGTCAGACATCCCTCTAGGGGTCCCAGATTGGATAGAGTGTGGGCTGGGCTGAGAACCACCCCCCATCCCATGCACAAATTTTGTGCACTGGGCCTCTAGTTTTAATATATATTTTACCTTCTGTCGATTTGTTATTTCACTTTTAACATATTAATTAATGTAACTTTAATTAATAATTACTTTAAAATGGTGATCATTCTTTGAGAGCTTATAATTTCATTTGAATATAATATTTTACTTAAACATTAAGAAATATATTTGGAATCCTATTAATAATACTTTTTGTTTTCAAAATTCATAACCCCAATAATTTTTAAAAATATATTTTATTGATTTTTTACAGAGAGGAAGAGAGAGGGATAGAAAGTTAGAAACATCAATGAGAGAGAATCATTGATCAGCTGCTTCTTGTACACTCCCTACTGGGGATGTGCCCACAACCAAGGTACATGCCCTTGACTGGAATCGAACCTGGGACCTTTCAGTCCACAAGCCAACGCTCTATCCACTGAGCCAAACCAGTTTTGGCTTTAACCGCAATAATTTTAAAAAAGCTAAAATTTAGTTCTCAAAACTAAAACCATGTAAAAATTGATTTACAAATTCAGAGAGCCAATAATTTTAAAGGATTACCCTTCCCCAAAAAAGTGATTACTAACTCTTAGTTTCCAAACAAAGTAATGGTCTTAGTCAAGACATGTTCTGTTTAATTTTATTACAATAAAATACTGCTCAAGATTTTTCTCATCCTCTCCTTTCCTCAAACTTATTCAAAAATGATGATTATGGCCTTTTCTGAAGATAAGAAGTTCATATTTGAAGTCCAGTTTTGATATATTCATGGAATTAATTTTTTTCAGACTTAAAATTTTATTTTTATTTTTATATTACCTTTCTGGTTCAGGAAGCAATAGTTACATCAGTGGAATTTATAATTAGTCTGAAAATAAATTTGTTGCATATGAAAGTATCAAATTAGATATAATTATTTTTGGTTTATTTCTAGCCCCCCCACCCCAATAAATGGTATTTCTTGTTTCAGAAATATCTGTATATAATTATAATTAAAATAATTATAATTTCTTAAGTGAACATTATTCTACTTTAAACAGAAAAATATTAACATAATTCTCTATGTCTTTTTTACTCATATGAATTAAGGCTGTGATCTAATGTTATTTATATTTTTAACTTATTCCTCTTTGAAGTATGTGTTGATATCATTAAAGCACAAAATATGAACAAAATTATTTCAATGTTACAATGGTATGTGTTGAATGAATGAGTTCAATTAAAATTCTTTTAGAAAAAAATGCTTTGTGGAGAATTTCCTATGAATTGTTTCAGTAATTCTTAAGTAATAGCTATATTAAAAAACTGATTACTTGAAATGAAAGTTTATTTTTTGCCAAACTTTCCATAAATATGTGTTTGTTACAGATTGGATCAGTTTATCTCAGAAAAATGGAAATATAATTAATGACACATGAAATTATTTTTTCAGACATGTATAGCTCAGATTCCCTCCATGACTTGCTGCTGGAATTTGCTTTTTCTTGGGTCTAGAGTAGGGGTGTCGAACTCAATCAGAGAAGGGGCCAAAATCTAAAATCCAGCCTAAATCGCGGGCTGAATGGTTTACTGAACAGTCATAAACTGTCATTGTGATGGAAACGCAGCAGAGTGCAGTGATGACAGCGCGGTGCGGGCCACATTGCAAGGCCTGGCGGGACGGATTTGGCCCGCGGGCCTTGTGTTTGACACATGTGGTCTAGAGCAAAAAGGAACTGGCATGCTTGCTTCCCTGCTGCTTCCATGTTAAGCATGCTCACTTCACAGGCTCCTGCAGATGAAAGTGTAATTGTGTGGAAGGTGAATTGATTGCAATTAACCTCAGGACTTACCCTCAGACTGGGGTATTTACCTCCTTTTCTAGGAATGTGCCACCAGGGTCATAATACATAGCTGATGAATACATATATCATACAGGGAAACACATATATTATGGGACAAAGTACATAAATCATGTAGAAAAACATGCATTATACTGAGATGATCAAATTATAAATGAAGCACATAAATCATAAGATTACACTGTTGAATTGTATCAGGAAACATAAATTATATAGTGAAATCCCAGGGTCACTGGAGAGTTCACTGAATAATGAAATGAGTTCCTATAATTTAAGGAAAAGTGGAGTAACTCAGGAAAAAACCCATTGTGTATTATGTTAAATATTAAATTTAATCCAATTTTATCTCCTACACCTCTATACTCAAAGAATCAAGGTTGTACAACATGAGGTAAGGGGGGTAAACAAACAACAAATGTGAGATTGAATGATGATGTCGCTCTAAGTACATTCAAATATATAAACTTTCAAATATAGTGCACATTGGTAGCCAAGTTTTTAAGTCAAAGTTGGAAAAAATGGTAGTTATAACATCAGCTGCAAATATCAAATCAATGTCTAATTCTAAAATAATGTCTTGAATCTCATGGAAAAGATCTCCAAAATAGAGAAGAGATTAAATTAAGATTGGCTTGCTCTGAATGTAAATAAGCAGTTAAAATTTGGATCAAGTCATTTTATTAAATAATGAAGAATAAAAACATTTGAACTGGAGAGCATTATGCTAAGCAAAATAAGCCAGTCAGAGAAAGATAAATATCACATGCTCTCACTCATTTGTGGGATATAATGAACAACATAAACTGATGAACAAAAACAGATCCAGAGCCAGAGAAGCATTGATCAGATGCTCAAACCTCAGAGGGAAGGTAGGGGAGGGTGGGGTAAGGGAGAGAGATCAACCAAAGGACTTATATCTGTGCATATAAGCCTAATCAATGGACACAGACACCAGGGGGGTGAGGGCATGAGTGGGGAGAGGGCAATGGGAGGATAAGGACACATATGTAATACCTTAATCAATAAAAAAAAAAGATTATATTATGCATATAGGAAGACTTTGTTTACCTTCCTTTGGGAATTATTTTTTGCATTTAACTGTTTTTTCCTCCTTAATTTCTCTGTACCTTCGTTCACACATGTATTAATAGATAAAAGAGGAGCAAAATGAAGAAGATAATTCTTCAACTCGGTTTTGCTTTTTAAAGAAAGGTCGCAAGCTGGAGAAGGCCACTCTGCAAGGTTATAAGAGAAGGTAGACTTTTCACACACAATACTGAACAATGATACAGATCAGATCAGTCTCACAAAGTTCCTCAATGCAGTGCTCATCCACGTGAATTATGTTCTCACTAAAGCAAGAGCCTGAAATTCACATCCGTTCCCAGCCCTGGTGAGTTAGGGTTATGGTCAGAGCTTGGTGTACTGAGGGATTCCTTAGCCATAAACAAAGTGTTTGACCCACCACTCTATTCCTCAGGGCAATAGGGAGCCGGAGCTAACTGAATTTATACAGTGGAAATTGATAGTTTATTGCTGACCCCAGAGGGGCAGGGGCACTGACTCACATCCTATTTCTGGCTTTTCTTGGCATTTGTTACTGCAGATAAAGGTAGATTGTGTCAAGATGTGCTGCTGGTCCTAGAATACAATTGTGTCAAAATGCAAGTGCTAAATTTTATTTGAAGGGAAGCAATAAATTAGCACCCCCAAACAATCCCTGCCTTTCCTTAACATCATATTTCAATTTCTCCCTGTTCCTCCTGTTCCGTGCTGGTTAACACATTTCTAACGAGGCTAAAAGGCACATATCCTGTTAGTCGTGCATAAGTCATTTCAGAAAAAACTGGAGCAGCGAAAGACACACAGAACTCCTTTGTTTTAAGCAGCAAGTGAAATGCAAAATAATGCACGGAAAAGTTGAGCTTGTTGTTTGTGAATTTAGTTTTGCCTGCTAACTAGAGCTGGCTTGTCCCCAAAGCATCCGTAAATGGTTAAATCTGCTCCATATCAATATAATCATTTTACTCTATGATCTATGTGTTTCATTAGTTGAGGTACACATTTTGCTATAATAAATGTGCTTCCGTAAATGATCTATGCATTTCTTCCTGAAATGTATGTGTTTCACCAGAAAAGGTATGTGTTCATCAGCTATGAATAATGTTCCTAACGGCACCACATTATATTACTTGGCTGGTATCCGCGCAGAATTACACATCCATTCCCTCATGGCCATGAGCCCCGCGCCGCAACAAGACACACATCAGCCCTGTCACTCCCAGGTGCCGAAGCACACGTGTCGAACGCTGCCGCCCTGGGAACCACAAATGAGAGTGAGGGGGCATGGAGGCGGTTTGCAGGTGGATATGTTTGGCAAGTAAATAGGAAACCGGGGATTTTTCTAGACCTGTCCTTTTACAACTCAGAAGACAAAATAATAATAATAGTTAACACGGTTGAGATTTAATTGTTTATCACAGATGAACATCCTCCCACTTACTTCAATTAAACACCCCTTAGAAAAAAGGATGGACTTGGATAATTCTAAGTTGAACACTGGAAACAATTTTTTTAAGGCTATGTGACTTACTCATTAAAATCCCACCATTTTCCTGATTTCATTGAATTGGCATCTAAAATGATAAAGTGAAATTATCTTTGTAGATTTAAATTAATTGCTTAAAAAGTTAAATACAGTATTCTTCTATAAATACTGTTAGCAACTCATTGATGAGAGGTACACGTTGGTTTACAATTCAAAGGAAGAAGAGGATTTTGGGTATGCCAAACCATACAGTGATTTACTTCTCAACATATTAAAATTCAAACAAAGCAATTGTATAATGGAACCCATAACCAATTTTGGGTGCCTATAAGCTATTTGAAGCAATAACATACAAATTATTAGATTATTTATAGAAATCATCTCCCCCCCCAAAGTGTATGAGTTTCTTATGTTTAACTGTCAATATTTTGAAATGTGCCTGATTCTTGGAGATGACCATTCATTTCAGAATAATAACCTCTCAATGGCTTTCTTCATTGTGACATAGAGCCTGTAATTCAGTGGACAGGATATTTGTTAATATTGTCATGAGCAGCTGAAATGAATTATAATCTCTTCACATAAATGTCTTAATTATGACAAACTCACTTATTTTTTCATAGATTAAAACTAATGTTTTGTATATGAACTTTTCCATTTAACAATCATTTATCAATAAACACCAAACACTTTTACATATGACATCAAATGATTCATTATACATGTTTCCATTTAGTGACCTAACTTTCTCTCTACTTTACATCTATCATTGTAGATATTTCTTTCATTGATACATACATTAGCATTTTTTTATTTACTGCAATGACTAATACCTGGGGTGATTTTTCTAGTACGATAGGATTAAGAATTTTTATATCTTTTATCAGCTGGCAGCCATTCATATTATATTTGAGATATTTATCTATATGGGCATAGGATACATTAAATCAAGCAGGTCAAACTCAAGGCCCGTGGGCTGCAAGCCTGGTTTATTTGGCCTGTGTTATTTGGCCTTTGAGTTTGATATGCTTACATTAAATAGTTCTAAAATAATTAATTTATTGCTTTTAGAGAATTGTCAAAATTTTCTACAGCAGAATGTTTTTTTTTAATTTCTTTATTGATTAAGGTATCACATATTTGTCTTCAACCCCCCATTCCAATCCCCCACCCCACCTCTACTCATGTCCCCACCCTCCTATTGTCCTTGACCACTGGTTAGGCTCATATGTATGCACATAAGTCCTTTGGTTGATCTCTCCCTTTTATCCCCACCCTCCCTTTGAGGTCAACAGTCTGACCCATGGCTCCTTATCTCTGGGTCTGTCCTTGTTCATCAGTCTATGTTGTTCACCATTTCCCCTAGATGAGTGAGATCATGTCCTTCTGGAAATATACTTATAAGAATAAAAAATGAGACAAGCTATAATCGTTATGCTGAAAGGCATATGAATCAGTTTATAGTGAGTTTCTTTCTGGGCCACCAGTTCTTTTGAGACCCAATTTCAATGTACAAACTCTCATTTCCATTTTTTTAAGAACATATATGCATGTGTGAAGAAAGAAGGCTTTGGACAAGTGCATTCTTTCTGATAAAACTAGTTCATCATTAAACTTGGTTTAATTCAGCCCATGGGTAAAATTTCCTTAGCCACAAATATTTTAGAGACATAAACAAAACATTTAAGAAAAAAAAAATGGGTTTATTCAAAGGGATCAGATGTAGCATTTTTAAATGCATGTTATACTAAGTATTGTTTAGTGATTTTGTGAATTAAGTGTTAGTAATATTATAATACCTTTGATGATATTTTGGATATCACTAATGGATAAATTCTTTATGTTATCCTATAAGTTGTTGCTTAAAAAACAGAGGCAGGAAATCTGCTGTTTATGTTGTAGCAAATTCTCAGAAAGATTTTGAAGTCTATATTGAATTTTCCTCTTACCAAATTGGATCAATATCCTCAATTACATGTTACATTTTACTTAGAAAGTCCTCATTGGGTTAAAATCAGTCATATGTGAATAGTTTATAAGTTCCTTGACACCTAAAATGGTCTGTGTGATAAACATTTAACCAATTTGAATCCACTTTGCATGTGATTGAGTATTTAAGAAAAATCTCATTGGCAAAGATTCCTAAAGACCTTCACTGAAAAGGATTCCATTCAGACTAATGAAAATATTCTTATATATCTTCATACTTGCAAAATACTTTATTCATAGATTTCCACCACCATACATATACATTACACATAGCTCTGAAATATATTTTTATAATGTTTAAAGGTTATTAATAGAATATGGTAATTTTTTGTTTTGTTTTAGTCCAGATTCATTGTGATTAGTTTATTTCACTGGCACTGTGAGGACCTGCATAATTCTGGCTGAACCTAAATGTGATCTGAATTGGTGCTTTCTGCAGAAAATCTAGCTCGGGCACTGTCTATAATCTGCCTGTTTTCAGCCCCAATACCATTGGTATCTTTCCTGTGGGTTTTACTTAGTTGAGGGCTATGTCAAAAACTTTGCTGCAAGAAAAAACAATCTCTAAGCAATCGAAGGTGAAAAAAATAAGTTGCATATTAAATAAAATGATCATTTTTTGGGAAGGGAATTGTGCAGATGCTAATACATTTTAAAATAGGGTTAAAATCAGTTAGAATAGTCCAAACACACCTTAAATTACTAAAGAGTTTCACAGTAACATTTTGGTCATCAGCTGCAGCCATTATCTGGGGATAAATCAATTTGCAGCAGCTGTGGACAGCTATTTAAGTATAGAGCAGAGCAGCTTAACTGTAGAAGCATGTTTAAAGTTAAAAGGCCAGAGTCCTGCTGACTACACATAAGGATTTTTTTTTTTTTTTTAAGAATGACCATAGCACAACATTGCCAGGCTCCGAAGGCATTGAGCCACTTTTTTCGTTAATTCTTCCTACATAATAGCTAATTTGATATGCTTTCTCTTCCAGCTTTCTTGTTAAGGATGATGCATATTACAGAAACTTGTCTCGTGTTTTTTGTTTTTTCTCTTTAGACGTTCAGTAAGTGCTTCTGGCAATGGCAGAACCAGCGCTTTTATGGTCTTTTTAATCTGTGGAGGAGATTGTCCTTGGTTTCTTTAAAAGGTCACTATCAGGGACAGAGTTTTCTTCAACTGTAAGCAGAATGTGCTGTACCAGATAAAGAGTCTTGCAGCAAATTAAAATGAAGAAGGTATACTCTTTGCCAGAGATATAGTTACTCATCAAATTATCGTGTGTTTTTCTTTCTTTAATTTTTCTCACTTGACACAATAGTTTGTTTTCCAAGTTTTGAGACCAAGATTTAGAAAGTTAAAAAAATTGATAAACTGAGTTTTAAGTTTATATATATAAACTTACTTAGTTGCCGACCCAAAATATATCAATATATATATATATATATATATATATATATATATATAATTGATTTTTTACAGAGATGAAGGGAGAGGGATAGAGAGTTAGAAACATCGATGAGAGAGAATCATTGATCAGCTGCCTCTTGCACACCCCCTACTGGGGATGTGCCCCCAACCAAGGTACATGCCCTTGACCGGAATTGAACCTGGGACCTTTCAGTCCGCAGCCCGACACTCTAGCCACTGAGCCAAACCAGTTTCAGCTATATTGGTATATTTTGAAAATGGATGATGAATAGAGAGGAAAGGGTGTTTATATAAAAATAGCTTTCTGAATTAAGTCAAAAACTATATATACAAATTCAACTGTATCAATTGTGTCTTATTTAATGGATTTACTTTTTACAATATAGTGTGTCCAATGTAATAACCTCAAATGCCCGAGACAAGGTTCAGATATGGTTTATATCTTGTATGGTGATGTAATCCAATATGGACCAGTTATTGTTGTTAAAGTTAGAATAATGAATTCTGTCAGAGTGCAGAGAATATTCATGGTAAGTGAATCGTTGTCATTGAAGACATTACATTGCAATGGTTTGAGACTTACGTTGGAAAAATTTTATCACTCACGTAAAAATTGTATATGAAATATCTGGCACATTATTAGTGTCCCACCCAAATTTTAAATGTGATTGTTAAATTAATAGTAATTAAATATGAGTATAATTTTCTAGAAGGAAAAATATCTTGATTCTATGGGCTAAATATGCTTGCTGGAAATTGTGATTTAATTGATGCTAATGATAAAATAAAAAAAATATCAATATCATAATAGCTTCAGCTTTCATACAGTTTGGTCCTAGATTAAATTTTTAAAAAAATGTTAAGTTAAATTAACCTAAATTCTTAGTAACCTGCCTACATGTTTTTGTGAGGACATGCCAGAATCAAAGAGAGACTGTTTCTAGATACTTTAAATATTAGGCAAAAATGAAGAGCACATAGAGTCATTTTTAAAAGTGTGAAAGTAGTTTAGTCTCACACACATATACCTTTAGCATAAGACCAACAGAAACAGTGATGTCAATTTCAGTTATTGTTAAATAAGCACAGTTCTTGGCTAAATGCTTTTCACTTAAACATACAGAAATACCTTTGATTCATACTGTGGTAAAATTCTGGACTCAAAAATCCTGAAAAACCTCCTGGGAAGTACTTACCTTGATGTTATTGGGGAGTGGAAACTTTCCCAGTGAGGCTCCTATTCGCAACTGGTTTTTAAATGAAGAATGTACATTAATAATAATCATCAATATTCATTGGCATCTAACCTATTGCCTGATACCTAGTCAGTGTTCAGAAAAACCCTGTGGTGCGTGTTTAATCAACAAACCTATTCTACACATGAGGAAACAGTGAGAGAGCTTAAATGTCACACCTACAACAAATAAGTAGTGTTTGGGGGAATGCTAGTTGCTCCCAATATCCATCCTACCCTCCCATTTAAGTTTAAGTTAGGCATATGGTTTAAACCCCAGCTAGAAACCACATTTTTCATCCTTTCTTGCAATTAGTTATAGCCATGATACTATATTTTGGTCAATATTTTTCAACTAATATAAGTTGTTTTCAACTTCTAAGTTTTATCTTTAAAGAGACTGGACCTTACTTGGTCACATGTCTGAAAGCTGTGTGCTGAGTGTGACAGAGCAACATAATGCAAGGGTGAGACAGCCTAACAGTGTCATACCACAATTCCAGACCAGGACAGCTTACCCAGACCTTCCCATGAAAGAGAAGTAAGCTATCTACACTGTCCATTTATTCTCTCTTTCTGCAACCCAATCAATAAAGTGTGAGACCTGAGTTTCAAAAATGAATCCATAGCCAAGCTCTTAAAGCATTACAACTTGGCCAATTCAAATTGTTACTTAGTAAGATTATCAAGCCCTTTTTTATTTAGGATTTTTTTTAAATTAGTAATTAATATCATCTGAACTGTTGAATAAACTAGTTTTGACAAAAAAAGTAGAAAAGACATATTTTTGGAAAAAATGTATACTCTACTATAGTTCTTTTTTGAATTATTCCCCATATATTCCACTTTGTAGAAATATGCAAAATATGGCAAACATATACTCTGTTTCATCACCAGTAATTCATTCCTTAACTTATATCTTTGGCTTAATTTATCTTTAAATCTCTCAATACTGTCTCCTGATTGCAACTCTCTGCTAGCTCTTGTATATATATTTTTCATAATTTTTTATATTTCAGAGTTTTTATGTTATTTCTCTTGCTGTTTAATCAGCATTAAACATCTTTAAGTGTTCATAGGTCTCTAATAATTTATAAATCACTCATTTACATATAGTTAGTCCACATTAATTTGTTAGTAAAATTTTAAATTAGAACAAATGTGCTCCAAAACAGATATGCAAGGATGTTTTAACATATTAAAATCAATCAATATAATCCATCACATCAATAGGCTGTGAAAGAAAATCACATGATCATATCAATAGTTATAGAAAAAAATTTGACAAAATCTAACACACATTCATAATAAAAACTCGCAGTGAACTATTTGTTGTAGGAACAAACAGGAGTTTCCTCAATCTAGTATCTACAAAACCCTATAGCTAACATACTTAATAGTAAGAAACTCAAAGCTTTCCCTCCAAGATCAGGCAAAAGACAAGTGTCACCTTTTCAACATTGTACTGGAAATTTTAGTTAATTCAATAAAATCTGGAAAGTGAATAAAAGAGATACAGGTTGAAAGGGAAGATAAAAAAGTCTCTCTTCACAGATGACATGATTGTTTAAATAGAAAATCTGAAAGGGTTGATAAAAAAAAAAACACTTCTGGAACTAATAAGTAATTACAGCAAGTTTGTAGGATATAAGGTTAATATATAAAAGTCTATTGCTTTTTAAAAATATATTTTTTATTGATTTTTTTACAAAGAGGAAGAGAGAGGGATAGAGTTAGAAACATTGATGAGAGAAAATCTCTGATCAGCTGCCTCTTGTATACCCTCTACTGGGGATGTGCCTGCAACCAAGGTACATGCCCTTGATCGAACCTGGGACTTTTCTGTCCACAGGCTGACGCTCTATCCACTGAGCCAATCCAGTTTCGGCCAATTACTTTTTTATGTACCAGAAAAGAACAATTGGAATCTGAAAATAAAAACACAACACCATTTGTATTAGTATAAAAAAGAAATACTTCAATGTAAATCTAAAGAAAATGCACAAAATCTATCCAAAGAAAACTACAAAACTGAGATGAAGAAAGTCAGAGAATCTAAATGGAGAGAGATAATTTCTTTTCAATTTGATTTGTAGATTCAGTGCAGTTCAATCAAAACCCCAATAAGTTACTTTGCTGATATTAAGAAAAACTAATTCTGAAGTTTATATGCCCTGACTGGTGCAGCTCAGTTGGTTGGTGCAGCTCAGTTGGTTGGAGTGTCACCATACACCAAAAGGTTGAGGGTTTGATCTGTCAGGTGTGTACAGGAGGCAACAGATCAATGTTTCTCACAGATCTCTCTCTCTCTCTCTCTCTCTCTCTCTCTCTCTCTCTCTCTCTGAAATAAATCAATCAATAAAAAATAAAGTTTGTATGAAAAGGAAAAAAACTTGAAATTTAGAATAGCCAACACATTGTCAAAAAGGACTAATAAGACTTCAAGACTTAGCATGAAGTTACAACAATTAAGACAGCATAGTACTGGTGGAAGAACAGACAAATAGATCAATGAAACAGAATAGAGAGCCCACAAATAGACCCAAACATATATAGACAATGAATCTCTGAAAAATGTAATTTCATAAAAAAAGGATAGTTTTTTCAAAGAAAGGTGCTGGGACATATATATATATATATATATATATATGCCTAAGTGAGCATTATGACCAAATGACTGGAACTACTGTCGACCAGTAGCTAAGATGTGTACAGACCATCCCATCAGGGACACACGCTCAATGCAGGAGCTGCCCCTCGGAGGTCAGTGCGCTCCCATAGCCAACCTCCCATGGTCCCTCCCCCTGTCCAGCAGGCCCTGCCTGACAACTGGCAGGCTCTGACCAGGACTTGGCAAGATGGTTCCCATAAGCCCTGATCACCAGCCAGGCCTAGGGACTCCACCCGTACATGAATTTCATGCACCGAGCCTATAGTTATATATAAACATGCAAAAAATTATCTAAATAGTGATTTCATATAGTTTATAAAAATTAACTCAAAATAAATCATGGATAAATTTAAAATGCAAAATTATAAAACTCTCAAAGATAATAAGAAATCTAGGTAACTTGCATTTGGCAATACATTTTTAGATACAATGTCAAATCATTATTCATGAAATAAAAATTGATAAATTACATTTCATTAAAATAAAAGTCTGTTCTGTGAAAGGCACTGTTAAAGGAAGAAAGAGACAAGCCACAGATTGGGAGAATATATTTGAAAAACACATGTTTGATAAGGACTTGTATATAAAATATATTCTTAAAACTCAACAAATGAATTAAAAAGTGGGCAAAAGTTTTGAGCAGACACTTCACCAAAGAAGACATACAGATGGCAAATAAGTGTATGAGAAGATGTTCCACATGCTATGTCAGCAGGGAAATGTAAATTAAAACATCAGTAAGATACCAAAACCCGGCTATTAGGATGGTTGAAATCCAAAACACTGACAACACCAAATGCTGGCTAGGATGTGGAGCAAAAGGAACTCTTATCTGCTGGTGGTAGAAATGCAGAATGGTGCTGCCACGTTGGAAGACTGGCAGCATTTTACAAAGCTAAAGATAGCCTTGCTATGTAATCCAGCAACTGTGCTCCTTGGTATTCACCCAACTGAGTTGAAAACTTCTGTCTACACAGAAACCTGAACATGAATGATTATGGTAGCTTTATTCATAAATGTCAACATATCCTTTTGGCATCTTGAAATATAATATTATTCAGTGATAAAAAATGAACTACTAAGCCACAAATGTATATTGCTAAATGAAAGAAACCAGTGTGAAAAAAGCTACATACTCTGTAATTATACATACATTGCATTCTGAAAAAAGAAAAACAATAGAGACCATAAAAAGATTAGTGGTTACCAAAAGTTGGGTAGGAAGGTGAGGTTGAGATGTAAATAGGTGGGACACAGGAGAATCTTAGGACAGTGAGACTATTTTGTATGTACTATAATAATACATACATGACATTATGCATTTGTCCAACTCCATAGAACTGTATGACAAGAAAAGTTAACCCTCATGTAAACCATAAAATTCCGTTAATAATAATGTATCAGTATTGGTTCATCAAGAGTAAGAAATGTACCACACCAATTTAAGATGTTAAAAAAGGAAATCTGGCCGAAACTGGTTTGGCTCAGTGGATAGAGCATCGGCCTACGGACGGAAAAGTCCCAGGTTCGATTCCAGTCAAGGTCATGTACCTTGGTTGCGGGCACATCCCCGGTAGGGTGTGTGCAGGAGGCAGCTAATCGATGTTTCTCTCTCATTGATGTTTTAGCTTTCTATCCCTCTGTCTTCCTCTCTGTAAAAAAATCAATAAAAAATATATATTTTTAAAAAAGGAAATCTGAGTATATATAGAATTTGTGTACATTCTGATTGATTTTTCTATAAGCCTAAAACTGCTCTAAAATATGCTATTTAAGAGAAAAATAGATATATTTCTATTTTAAAAAGCTCAAAGAATATAAAAGTTGCAATATTTTAATTCAGAACTCATTAAAATGAAAAATATATTACTGTAACGAAGCACCCATTCTACTTTGATTTGTAATTTAATTTTTTTAAAGCAAACAATAATGACTTGTGGAGTGTTTGAAATATGTATATCTTTAAGACTTCTACAACTATTTCATAAATGATATTATTACACCTTCCTGCTGTAGGTGTACCTGATGCATCTTTATCTTTCTTAAAGATTCTTATTGCACTTTTACAAGTATTCTTTCAATATTTGTGAATAGTGATGACCAGGTACAAGAAATATTATTTAGGTTGCTTTTCACTTACACTGCAATAACATGGACAATGGTAGAAGGCATTTGGATTCCAGTCAGCTGGTATGAACGTAATTATTAAATCTCAGTCAAGCAGCTTCATATATAGCTAATGGCAAGCCAGTTTGGCAAAAACAACACTGATAAATAATTCTTAGCAATCCATGGCACAGCAATCAAGTTTAATGCTAATAACTGAACTCTGCACAAACCAGCAAATACCATTTCTCCATTTATTATAATTCTGAGATGACCTAAACACAAACATTTTAAAACTAAGAAGTGATAATTTTTAGAACTTTTGGTATATATCTCCTTACCTCCTCTCCTTCCTTCTTTCTATGTCTTACATTTATAATTCTTTCTCATTACTATTTAATTTCATTCACTAAATGGTCTGTAGTCTTCTGTGTGTACGAGTAAAGATAAAGAAAAGGAAATATTATTCAAAATACCTATCACTTATAAACTTATTTCAGTAGGACACTGTAGATTTCCCCCCCCAAACAACATATTTTAAAAATTACATGTGATGGTTTTCTTTACATGTAATTAGAAAATCAAGACAAGTAAAGTGCTACTGGCGAGGGTATTAAAGTTTGTTACTTTTCTTTTTTTAAAGTAGATATTTTAATTGTATTCATTTAAGTTAAATGGAGCATCTACTCCAACTCTAAGGGGTGGTGCTTATTACTATGTAAAATGATGTTTTACTGCTTTTGTAATAGTCTGGCTAACAGTTGGACAAGCATGATACAGTATCCATAGGATAGAACAGAACAAGTCAAAAGCATTTTTATTGACCAGCACCCCGGTTACCAGAAAAAGTTAATTGCTTTGTCCAAAGTGCCTGATTGCTTTCAGGGAAACATTTAAAACTCCAGGAAGAAGTAGACGGACTATCTATTACATGTATGGGGTAGCTGCTTTCTAATTACCACGGCCCTGTCCAAGCATCTTTACAATTTGAAGTAAAATTTATATACAGTGTAAACATAGACTTTAGGGGCATAATTCAAGGAGGTTTTACAAACATATAAACCTCTGTGACTATCACTCCAATTAAGGTAAACATTTATATCACTCAATTTACCAGGGTCCCATCTCATTTAATTTGCACCATATCTCAGTGGTAACTACTGTTTTGTTTTCTATTATCAAAGATAAGTTTTGCCTATTTTTGAATTTCTAAAAAATGTAATCAAACAGCATGCATTTTTGGAGCAGGGCTTCTTTTATGCAACATATTCTTTTTTGAAATACATAAGTGTGTTTGTATATATCAGTAGTACTCAATAGCAACTTTTCATTTGCTAAATGATATTCCAACATATAAATGTATCAACTTTTTGTTTTCTTATTCCACTATGATAGATATTTGAATTTTTTCTAGTTTGCTGATATTATAAATAAGGCTCTTCTAAACATTCTTTGTAAGTTTTAGGAGTGGAATTCCTGGGCAATGTAGCAGGTTTAAATTTAACTGTATAAGAAATCACCAGTTTCTGTATTTCCAGCATCAATGACTGAGAGTTCCAATTATGCTGTATTCTCATCAACATTAAGTTTGTCAGTGTATTTTCATATTGGCTAATCTAAGGAGTGTGGGATACTATTTCATTTTGATTTTCACTGAAAATAACTATGATGTTGAGCATATGTCCCATCTACTGATGCCCACTCCTATATCTTCTTTTTAGGAATATCTGTTCAAGATCCATTTTCTATTTTTGAATTGGTAGTTTGCCTCTATTTTCGTGATTTGTAGAATTTCCTCATATATTCTGGACACAAGTTTCTTGTATGCTTTATATTTTTTATATTCTATTGATTTTTTTAAATAGAGGAAGGGAGAGGGACAGAGAGCTAGAAATATGGGTGAGATAGAAACATTGATCAGCTGCCTCCTGCACACCACCCTCCCCCCCACCAGAGATGTGCCCTCAACCAAGGCACATGTCCCTGATCGTAATTGAACCTGGGACCCCTCAGTCCGCAGGCTGATGTTCTATCCACTGAGCCAAACCAGTTTCAAACGGCCTTGTTGATAACCTTCTGGGCAAAACCGGGGCTGTGAGAGTAGAGGCAGCTGGGGCTGTAAGGGCCTAGCTCCTTGCACAAATTTCATGCATCGGGCCTCTGGTAGTATCATGTTGTTTGATAACTGTAGCGTTGCTAGTATAATAAAGCTTGAAATGTCCAGTGTATAAACTATAATTTTATTCTTCTTTTCAAGATTTACCTGGCTATTCTAGAATCTTTGTATTTCTGTTGGCCCTGGACAGCAGCAGCCGCCACTTGCGGCTTGCCTGAGCCTCAGCAGCTGCTGCAGCTTTGTCAGAAAGGACTCAGCATCAACTTCCTGCCCATCCCCGCACTCCTTGCAGATCACGCAGCCCCGCCCAACCATGTGCACCTGCCACGCACACAGCCTCTTGCTGATCTCTCATCATGATGTGACTGCGTGATGACCATTAGCATATTAAGTCTTTATTATTATATAGGATTAGACTGCTTGATATTATGCTATAGGTCCCTGAAATTTTCATTTTCCATCTGTTTTCTGTCTTTAAAAAAAAAAAAAATATATATATATAGATATATCTATATCTATATCTATCTATCTATCTATCTATCTATCTATCTATATATATATATATATATATATATTAGTTTTTATTCATCTGTCTTTAAGCTTAGTAATTCTGTTTTTCTTAGGCTTCTGTCTTCTGTTTAAGCTACTTGGCGGACATGTTACTACAAATATTGTACTTTTTGATAAGAAAATTTTCAGTTGTCTCTTTTTTTCACATTTCCCTTTACTGATTAAGATTCATTATGACAATCTTTTTCTACAAGCTCCTAGAGATTTCTAGAATAACAGTTTTAAATGTTTTTAATGACTAATGCAGTCTCTGGGTCATCTCAGGGTCTTTCTCTACTGACTTCTTTTTTGTTGAGCTTCAGTCACATTCTTACATATTTGCATGTCTATGAACTTTTATTGTATGCTATACATTATGGTAATTTACTGTAGTGAGTTTAGATCTGTGGTTGGCAAATGTTTTCTTAAAGGGCTAGATACTGACAATTTTAGGTTGTGGGATCCTATATAATAAAAGGCTAATATGCAAATTGACCAAACAGTGGAATGACGAGTAGCTATGATGTGCACTGACCACCAGGAGGCAGTTCCTGAAGTGAGTGTCTGCCCCTTGATGGTCAGTGCGCTCCAACAGGGGGAGCACTGCTTAGCCAGAAGCCAGCTCATGGCTGGCAAGCACAGCAGAGGTGGTGGGAGACTTCTGCCTCCATGGCAGGTAGCACTAAGAATGTCTGACAGCTGGCGTTCGGACATCCCCCGAGGGGTCCCAGACTGTGAGAGGGTGCAGATTGGGCTGAGGAACTGCCCTTCCCCCCTCCTCCCTGAGTGCATGAATCTTATGCACCAGGCCTCTAGTAGACAATATTTGCCATAATTATCTAACACTGCTTTTGTAGTTTGACAGAAGCAACACAAAATGTTTAAACAACTGAGCCTGGCTATGTTGTAAATAACTTCATTTTAAAAAAAACAGGTAGCATGCCTGTGGGGTGTGGTTTGCTCACCCCTTATTGTAAATAGTGTGCAATTTTATTGCAAACTAGAGGCCCAGTGCATGAAATTCTTGCACTCAGGGATGAGGAGGGGTCCCTCAGCCTCACACAGGCCAGGCCAGGAGCCCTTGGGGGATGTCCAACTGATGCCGTAGGGCCACTCCCTAAGCCATTATCAGACATCCTTAGTGCTGCAGCAGAGTTGGGAGAGGTTCCCATCACTGCTGCTGCATTTGCCAGCTGTGAACCCAGCTTCTGGCTGAGCAGTGCCCCCTCTGTGGGAGCACACTGACCACCAGGGGGCAGCTCTTGCATTAAGCGTCCGCCCCTTGGTGGTAAGGGTGTGTCATAGCAACTGGTCATTCCACAATTTGGTTGATTTGCATATTAGCCTTTATTATATAGAATTGTGGGCAGTTAGATTACTAGCAAATTTTTTTTGCCTGTTACTCTTTGTTTCTTATTTGTTTTGCGGGCTCTATATCAGTTTTGAACTTAGTTCTAGGTGTTTTTCTTGTACCTACACTATGGGCTTTCCAGACTTCTACTGAATAGTCAAAAAGCTTAGCCAGGTCTCTTAGGCTGCTTATAACTTTTGCTGTCACCATTCATCAGTCAACCTAACATCAAATGATTATTTCTAGGCATTGCAGAGACTTATTCTGTGCATACTCAAGCCAGTCTCTAGCCAAAGCCCATGTTTTGAATCCCCATTAGCACGGGAGTGAATACTAGAGCAAGATAGATGGCCCTCAGCAAAGAAGAGTCCAAGTTTGCATGACAGACACCTGGAATGCTTTTCCAAAATGCAAGATTTTTTCCGAGCCCAGGTCTTATGTATATTACAGGTGGAGCATCCTTGGGAAAAGTGCTGCCTAAAATAGCATCCATATGTAAAGTCTATATTAAACCAGCATGTATTAGAACAGCATCCTTTGCCAACAAAACAATTTCGATAGCCTCTTACATTTATTAAAACAAAGTCTCCTCTTTGGAAAGTTAACAGATGTGGCAAATGTGGAAACTTAACTTGCTATTAAAAAACCATAATTTTCAAACTGACTTCATATACATTATTTCATGAAAGGAGCTGATGCTCTACCATTAACATTGAGAAATCTTATTTCATGTTTTTAGCTTTAATATACACATAATAAATGTCTCTTGAAAATAAATTGAATGCGAATACTATCTGTTTGGGAAAATGATTTCTAATGTTCAGATTTGCTTTTTTTTCTTCTGTATTTACAAAGTAAACGACCTGAAGACTGACATCATTCTTCATTCAACTTTTATTATATAGACAATTAATTAATTGGATTATATTTAATGAATATTTAATTATATTTTGTCAAATTATATTTTAATATATTTAATATAATAAAATATTTAATATAATAAAATATTTTAAATATTTTAATATTTAAAATATTCTTCTGAATGGAGTAAAAGTCCAATATTTTTAAAATCTACTCTCCTATATTTATGCTTCCTAAGAGAACTTCTATTCCTGGGTGGGGGCGGGGAGTGAGGTGGGGAAATGGGGAAGAGGAAGAATTGAAACCCAGCTCTTAATTTGTTCCATATTTGGACCCTTCTGGCATCCTGGCATGGGATGTCAGAGGCTTCTTCACCTAAATTGTACTGTGAATATAATAAATGAACACATTAGGCTCTAGTGCTTGTGAAGCATGCAGATGACTGCAAGAGAACCGTTTTTAAAATAAACCTTGTCAAAATATAGAAGTGCCTACCCAGACACTTTTCTATCCTTATCTAAGAAAGAGGGGCGGTGGCACTGTGCCAAGAAGATTTTCTACAAGGAAAACCTCATGTAATTAACGTGACTCTGGCCCTTTAACTTTTAACATGCTTCCCCAATTAAGCTTTCAAGGCCTTGAACTACACTATCTGGCCACAGCTGCTAGAAATTGATTTATCCCGGAAGATCATTGGGGCTTCTGACCTTTCTGTGAGAGCATTTTATTTACCTTTTTGGATATTTGTCTCCTTTTTGCCCTACAGGGAGGGTGAGAAAGGAATGATGTAAATATTTGCATATTCTAAGAGGACTTTCACTATCCCAGTCCCCCATTTTTAGACACTAAATCACAGCATCGCCTCATTCTATAAGTATAAGACTATCGCTATTTAATGCTATAAGCACTTGCAAAAGCAGGTATAGCGCAGAGAAAACCTAGCGATAACTGATCCTCCAATATTAGAATAGCATGCAGTGGATGTTTGCTTATCATGCTAAGACATTTTATTTCAGCCCAAATCCTCACGTAAATTACTACTAACTACTACTACTACTACTACTACTGCTGCTGCTGCTGCTGCTGCTGCTGCTACTACTATTGTGATCGTGTTTCTGCATTTCTGCAATGATCAGTTCCACCAACTAACAGGTAGAAAATGATCAGATAAAAATTCTGTTTGGGAAGGTGCTCAGTTCTCCAAGATTGTCACCTGGGCACCACGACCTGCGTGGCCCTTTTCACTGTCACGCTCTCTCCCCCGCTCTTCCTACAGAGAGTGCAGGGTTCTGCAGGAGGACGTGCCTGCTTTTCTAAGGAGTTGGAAACTAGTCTCTGCTGGCTTGGCTCCGCTGAAGAGCATCTCCCTGCACACGGCACCCCGTGTTTCCAATGGGGACTCGCCTTTGTGAGACTCCTTCCTCCTCCTCCGTGTCCTGGCACGCGGTGGCCCCGTGGGACCCGGGCCCTCTCTCTCCGGGGCTGGCTTTGCCAGCGCTGCGTTTCTGCTCCTGTCATGTCCCCGCCTCGGTCCCAGAGGTTGTAACCAACCACAGGTGCTACACACTCTAAATTGGAATGGGATGTTGGATTCAAAAAAAGCGCACGGTTAATGACACAGCTGTTTTAAATTGTGGTTAAGTGGCCGAAAACTGCCAAGAAACCCCACCCACATTCATTATTGTCTAAACCGGGAAGGACGTGTATACAGAGATTGCGGGGTTTCATGCGAATCCCCCAAGCCATAAAGCAGACTTTCCTAATTGTCAGCTGGACTGTGCAGGGCTTGTTTAAAATAATTAGAGTGCAGCAGCAGCTTCAGCAGCAAGCTTTTTTTTTTTTTTTTTTTTTTTTAACCTCAGTGCAGGTTTTTTATATCAGATACCATCAGCTTCCTGCTCATTTTGACACTATCATTCTGCCAGTCGGGGAAATGGGGAAGAGGAAAGAAAAGAATTCTCCCTAATGTACACAAATAATGCAGCCCCGAAGTCGGGAAGATCAGCCCCATGTGTGAGGCGGATGGAAACGATTCAGCAAACAAATCTAAACTGGGAAAGAAAAAAAAATATATATGATTCTCTCTCTCTCTCTCTCTCTCTCTCTCTCTCTCTCTCTCTCTCTCTCCCTCTCTCTCTCTCTCTCTCTCTCTCTCTCTTTCCAAGAAGGATAGCTGAAATCTTTCTTAATTACCGCTTATTCCAATGACAGAATTGTAATTTATCATTTAGTTGTAATTTGACATATGTTCACACCTTTGCCATTTCCAATTTCCTCCTTCATTCTAATTGTCTGCTTCACTCGCCTGTCATGCACTCCTCCTGGGATTAATTCGAGCTGTCTGTCTGCACCGGGCTACCAGCACACTTGGGGCTGCCGAGAGCGTGACAGTGTCAATGTGCACACAGTTTATCTAAGGCATTACCCAGCCATCACACTCCTGGATTCCTCTTCCCTCACTGTTTACTGTTTATTCCACTTTGCATTTGTGACTTTCCTGTGTTTTATTAGACTCTAATTATGCTCTTGGCTGTCAGCTGAAAAGAGAGAAAACATTACATTAATTACTGCGGCGGGGGAGGTGCTGGGGGTTGGTAATAAATGGACCAGTAGATGTCTCTCTCTGTCTCTAAGATCCATGCATGATTTAAATTCTTCTTCCACTTTGGTTTGAATCCTTGATAGATGCCTATACTTGAACAGAAACATGCAAACGTTCAAGCTAATGTAGCTTTTATATACCAAACCATTTTTTCCCACATCTTGTCCAAGACTATGTAACAAGAAAGCTTAGTTTTCAAATAATCATGGATTTTCAAAGGTTAATTGTTTAATCCATGGAGGTGTCAATACAAGCTCAAGGGTTAGTGGTGATGGTGCGGAGTGTACCCAGCCGTCCCTAATGCAGTTCAGCTTTTAGGAGGTAGATATTTTTTTTTGGTGCATTGGAAACTCTTACTTTCTCTTTCTAGGGCCATTTCAGCCCATTAAAATCCAGCAATAATTATGCATTAGACATTTTTTTTTTTGCGTTCTTCAGAAAAAGAAAAAAAAATCTCATTGCTTCCAGACTAGCCTAAGCCATAATAATAATACAAGTTTTCTGCTCCCCTGATGAATAGATTTTCACTGTAGTTGAAACTTCCTGGTAATGTGAAGCGGAGGCAATATATCCTCCCTGCACCCATTTAGTCCATTAGGATGGCCGCTAATTCCTTGAATCAGTTACATCATTCCCCCATTGGCCTGAAAGAATGAATGCAACTCCCTTAAGTATCTAATTATCTGTGTAGATGGACTTATATTTTGTTTTCTTGCCTTAGTGTTTCCTCAGTCATGCTTCAGGTAATTGTGGGGCAGGGGATATTCTGTAGCTTAGATTTCTTTCTTTCTTTTATAGACCCATCAATTAAAGTTCTGCTAATTATGTTTTTTTTTTAACTTGACTCATGGCTTTTATTTTATATTGTATAATATAATATTGAGTGCATGGTCATTATTTCACATAGTCTCAGCTTATGCAATGCCTATAGTTCTGCAAATATCCACATTAAGTCATATCATCATTAGAGTTTTATGAAAAGCTAATCAAACATGGGTGAAGAAACAGTCTATAAAATATACATTAAGGCAAAAATTATGAAATGTTGTCCAGACTTTAAAATATTTTTTTTCAAATAACAGATGAGAATTTCTGGCTAACCTAACTTAACTGTGAATATTATAAGCTTAAACAAGTATCTATGAACATTAACATCTTGTCTTATTTTTAAAGCAACATTTCGATGTTTCATTTTTATGCTTCCACTCTTACTCTTACTAGGGTAAGTCAACTCTAAAATATTAAAGTCTAAATTGAATTTTTTAATGCCATGCAGATAGAAAGTAGCAAGTTATAATAACATTTTCAGCAACCAGGATTTTTTAGTAGATGATAGCTTAAGCTAAATATATTTAAAAAGGAAAAGCCTCAAAATAAGGTAATAGGAATGAGAGGATGAAGAAAGACTCGAAGAGGAACAACTCAGAGAACAAGTGCAATTTATGGGGGGGAAAAATCATCCAATTAGATAGCACACAATATTAAACCAAACAACTAAATAATATTATAGTTATGTGATATTTGAAATTGCTTTGAATAACTTTTAATCACTACACATGCACTCTCTATTTGCTAGGTATGCTTTATCATTATTTTTAAATGAAAATAGTGCAAGAACCCTGGCCACCGTGACTGAGTTAGTTGAGCATTGATCCATGCACCAAGAGGTAGCCTGGTGCACACAGAATGCTCAGGGGATATGCAAGGCTGCAGGCTCGACCCACACTGGAGGACAGGCATTGCAGGAGGCAGCCAATTGATGTTCTTCTCTCATCAATGTTTCTCTCTCTCTCCCTCTCCCTTCCCCTCTCTCTAAAGTCAGCAAAAATATATTTTTAAAAAGAAAAGAAAATAGCATAACACCTATAGTCACACACCTATATCACCACAACACATTTTCAGCTGGCTTTTCTTCAAGTGTGGAACCCCTCCAGTGCCTGTTTGTGATCCCCTGATAAACCAAGCTCAACTCTTCATTTATTGGCCCCTTCTTAAAACTCTTTTGCTGGCTTTCAAGGTCATCCATAATTGGATCTTGTTCTAAATATGCATACCTATTTTTCACTACTCCAGCATGAGAACATGTCACTCTCATTATCGGCAGATTGACTAGTTTATTCATTCATTCATTCACATGTCTGTTCAATAGGTGATAATACTGGGTAGAAAACAGTGAACAGGTAGAGACCATTTCTACTTTGAGGTGACTAGCTTGTTCATGGCACTGATTACCTAATAATGGTTATTTCTGCCTCTGTGCTGTTGCACACATTCTAGAATTTTCCCCATTGCAGGCATTCCTGCCAGCTCTGCATATCTTCTCTATTCCTGAAGGTACAATCCTGATCTCCCTAATGAAACTGTTCTCACACTGTGCCAGGAAATTCAATTCTTAATTACATGTGATTTTATATAGTTTTAAGTGTTGTTGTTGTTTTCAACTTGACTGAATCAAGTCCCATTTCTTTTTTACCCTCCGATGATTAAAGCAGTGTTTCTTAAGTATCTGTGCATCACAATGATTTGCAGTGTTCTGTAATAACCCACGCATACCAAATTCCAGCACCTAAGGTGTTAGGACACTAGCCGCCTTTGTTTAAAAACCATCACAAGAGAATCTCATGCCCTCTCCTGGCTAAGAGTCACCACCCAACCAACATTGGGCACAGATCACATTGATTAACATTGTAAAGGGCTTTGGATATTTGTATGAAAGATGATAACATTTGTGCAATGTCCCATATTATTGCCTTTTATTTTTATTTTAAATTTTGGAAAAAGTTGACTACAGAGGACTTTAACATTGTATTAAATTTTGAGAGGAAATTATACAGAAATTCATTATTACTTTATACAAAATACATGTTCATGAAAGCTAAGTTATGCAATTAAAGAGTAAAAGGCGATAAATAATATACCTAGAAAATAAGTATCTTCATTTTAAAATGTCTTTATTAAATAAAAATATGGCCAAAACTGATTTGGCTCAGTGGATAGAACATTGGCCTGTGGACTCAAGGGTCCCAGGTTTGATTCTGGTCAAGGGCATGTACCTTAGTTGTGGGCACATCCCCAGTGGGGAGTGTGCAGAGGCAGCTGATAGATGTTTCTCATCAATGTTTCTAGCTTTCCCTTCTCTGTACAAAATCAATAAAATATATTTAAATAAATAAATAAAAAATAAAAATATAAAGCTATTTCATGGAAAATATGAGATGGAGGGAAGAATTATTTCTTAATGTCTTATAGTTGAAAGACTTCCTAACAGAATATGTGAACTTATTCTGATTAATTGTGGTTGAAGTAATTTGGTATACTTGCAAAGTGAAGTTACAGGCATGTAAAATCATGACTAAGTGGCCAAATAAGCAATTCAATAACCCATTAAGAAGGTATTTGTTGCCAAACCGGCCTGCAGACTGAAAGGTCCCAGGTTCGATTCTGGTCAAGGGCATGTACCTTGATTGCGGGCACATTCCCAGTAGGGGGTGTGCAAGAGGCAGCTGATCGATGTTTCTCTCTCATCGATGTTTCTGACTATCTATCCCTCTCTCCTCCTCTCTGTAAAAAATCAATAAAATGTTTTGTTTTTTTTTTTAAAAAGGTATTGGTAAGGTGCCTGCTCTCTTGAATGGGTGTGACTGTGGAAAGGAAACTTTAAAGCGTATCAACCTAAAATATTGTGACAGAACATTAGGAGAGCTTACATTAAAACTATAAAACCTAAACATAAATAGGATTTTAGAATCCTGCTGGTATGAAAATATTTTTATCTGAAATGTATGTTGTCTTTCATTAATTGCAGTGTTTTCAGGACATAGATGAGATGTTGCTGTGCATCTCCTTTCCCTCATCTGTGTTTAGTGAGGAAAAGAAGGAGACTAGACATACAAGGAGAAAAAACAACAATGCAAATATTTTGGTTATGCTACATTAGCTTGCTGCAGAGCAACACTCTCAGCCAAAAAAACAAAACAAAACAAAAAAACAAAAAACAAATAAACAAAACAAAAAAAACAGTATAACATTTCAGCAAAAATTTTAAAATGCAATCCGTTTGAAGCCAACAAACATTAGACAAAAGTTGAGAGGCAGTTATCCTAAATAGAAGGGACATTAACTGAGGTAGTTCTCATGAGTTTAGATTAAAAAAACAAACACACAAAACTGAGTCAATGTATCAGTATCAGATGTCACCCACTGCCCCCACTGCCAGAAATATGCAGAGAAAAATAAAAATGTTATTGGGGCAAAATAGATTTTTCTAATATGGAAGCATGAAATTGTATAAGAAATGTAGAGAAGAGATATGGAAAGAAATATTGTGATTTAATATGAATTGTGAATGCATAAACATAATAACAATGTATTTGTAGAAAAAATATATAATTAATACAGGGATAGGAAAAATAGGTTTACAGTTGTAATAAGAATAAATAATATAATAATTAATAACAAACTGTATTTTATGTATTCCCAACTATAAACCCACTTTTGCTCACCCTTGCATATGCAACATGACAATAAACAACAGAAAAGGCCATAGATAGAGTCCTAAGATTATCTAGAAAGTAACAAATAACTATTGTACATAAGAGCCTAATTGTCTCAAGGATGTATGTTATAATCTCAGCAAACTCATGTAAAGAATAGAAAAATAATGCATAGTGTGTATGGTATGAAAACCAAATGATAAAAACATCATAACTATCAATTAACAAAAAAAGTGAAAGAAAAAGGGATGAATGACAAGTAGAAAAAAGAAAAAACAAATAAGAGGTTAGAATTACCCCCTTCTCCCAACATATCAGATAAAACAACCAATGCAAGTGTAATTAATGCTTTTAACAAGGTTTGGAAAATGAGACTCCACAGGCTGAAACTGGCTTGCTGCCTTTTTTAAATAGATAAGTTTTATTAGAACCCATTCACATTAATTACAGTGTCATTAATGTTCTATATTGCCTTTGGCTGCTTTTGGACTGCAATGCAGAGTTGAGTAACTATGACATACCCTGGGCGTGAACCACAAAGTATAAAATCTTCACTCGACCTTTTGCAAAAAACGTTTCCCTAGCCCTGCTCTAAAGGAAAGACTGCCAAACTAGTCTTAAGGAAAAAGAAAAAGAAATCATAGCACCTAGTGCTATAAATAAATAAATAAATAAATAAACAAATAAAATATAAATGTCAATATAAATGTAAATATAGTGTGTGTTATTCAAATATACATGAACAAAAAAATTGAAAGAAAAAAAAGGAAAAAAGATGTATCTGGTTTGCAAATGCAAACCAGAAGAAAGCTGAAGTTATATAAATATTAGATAAAATAGACCTATGGTAAAAAGAATTACTTGAGATAAGGAAGAATATTTACATATAATAACAAAGAAGGAAAAACTCAAAGATTAAATAGTTACAAATTTCTGTGCACCTAATTTTATAGCTTGATATGTATAAAGCCCAAACTGAAAGAATAAAAAGGGAGACTTTATATTCATTTTAACATCTCCATCATTAAGTGACAAAACTAACATTTCTATCAGAGAGAAATGAAGAATTAAACCAAACAAATATATACCACCTAATTAATGCTTGCTATTATTTTTCTATCTATCTATCTATCTATCTATCTTCATCATCATCATCTGTCTATCATCTATCATCTATTTACCTTTTTTCTAATTAATTTGCAACAGCAAAAATACATTGCTTTCAAGTGCATGTGAGAAATTTATCAAAATTTATAGTAGAGTTATAATAAAAGCAAATCTTAAATAGCAATGAATCAAAATCATACAAAATATGTTCTTCCCATAGTAGAATTGATTTATAAAACACAAACAAACAGATAATATGAATATCATCAAATTTTTTTAAATTGAACAACAAATTGGCACATAATCATGGATCAAAAAAGAAATAAAAATGTAAATTGGAAAGTAGTATGATTCATAATTAAAATATTACCTATTAAAACTAGTAGGAAGCAGTTAAAATATATTTAATGAAAATATATTGCAAATATTTTTTCTATAACAACAAAATGATTATATTATAAAAGAAAAATCTAGAATTAATATCCTAAAATCATTCATCTCAAGATTACCACACAGCAGATTAAACACAAAGGTAGTAGAAAGAAGGAAAAATGACAATAACAGTGGAAATTAATAATGTAGAAGAAAAACAATGCATAAAAGATGAAGAATGTCTCAATTGGGTTTAGGAAAATATCAATAAAACTGATAAACTTGTTTAGCCTAATAAAGTGTAGGTAAAGAGAACAAATTAGCCTGTCAGAAATGAAAAAGGGGATAACACTAACACTCTAAGTACAGATTTTAAAATGTTTAGAAGAGTAAGTTGAAAACAAGTTTTCCAAAAATATAGAAAATTTAGAAGAAATTGACCGTCTTCCCCTTAAAAAAACAAACACAAAAACAAAAACAAAAAAACAAACAAACCCTAAAAATATACCAAAATTGACAAAAGACAAATGGAAAAAAATTAAATCAGTGGTCCTATAGCTATTACATTAGTTGGATCTTTAAATAAGAAACCTTATTCCAAGAAAAGCTATAGACTATTTGAATATAGTTCATAGTGAATTCTGCAAATTATTTAGAAATAGTAACATAATTTTATATAAACTATTTCAGAAAAAAAAGGCAGAGAGAGCAATTTCAAATTTGTCTTACAAGGTCAGCATTATTATTATTTTTTTACAAGAGTGGGAAAAGATTCACCAATTTCTCTTAAGTCCTTAAAGAAATCCAGTGATGTATAGGAAAAAAATCATAACCCAGCTGGAATTTTTCTATGAATGCAAAGTTTAGTAGATAATTGTTAATCAGTGTGATGCATCACATTAACAAACTAAAGGAGAAAAAAACATATAATGATCCCAAAAGATGCAGAAAAAGACAGCTATTACAAAAACTATTTGTAAACTAGAAATGGAAGATATTCTCCTTTACATAAAGGGTACCTACAAAAAAATTACATATAGTAAGATTTCCACCTGAAATCAAGAATAGAATAAATATTCCCACAACCACCACTTCAATTCAAATGTGTGTGTAGTCAAGATTGTAGCCAGCTTAACATAACATGAAAGACAGTGATATAAGATTCAAAAATAAAGAAACAAAAGTAGCTTCTCCAGATTATATAGTATGCATGTAGAGAATCCCAAAGAATCTCTTGGAATTAATGTCTAAATTTAAGATAGGCTTTGGATATAAATTGAGTAACAAAATCAATTGTATTTCTAGATTCCAACCACAAACATCTATAAAAATGTTATTATTTGCAATAGCATTAAATAATATTGAGTACAGAATATCAAATTTCACAAAAGTTGTATAAAAATATTACACAAAAAATAAAAAAAATATTTTTAAGATATTAAAGAAAGTGTTAATATTAGGAAGGAGAGCTTATAATTATAAATTAAAATACCAATTTTCTCCAAATTGATCCATCAATTAAATATAATACCAATGAAAATTCCAAAAGTTTTATTTTGTAGGAAGCCATACTATTCTAAAAATCTATATTGGATTGAAAATAGTCAAAATAGCCAAGACAAGCCTGGAGTGGTACAAATTTGAAGACTTACGGTACAAGACTGTAAGAATTGTTATTAAGCTACAGGAATTAAGATAATGTGGAGTATGGATGGAAATATAGATAAGAGGCCACTGACATAGACTAGGTAGTTAAAAAATAGATCAAAACTTATAAAGCTACTTGACTCATACACAAAAAAGATTGTCAATTGGATAAATGGTACTTGCTCATTTGGACATCCTTTTGAAAAACAATAAATTTTAACCCTTTTACCACAATGAGCCCCCCCACACACACACAAATTTTAGGTGGATTATATTATTATAAGTTATCATTCATTTTTATTTCATATAAAAGATAAAGTATAAAGCTATTAGAAACTAACCTATGGAACATATTTTTAACTTTGCTGTTGGTAAATATTTCTTAAACAGAAAACAAATTATTTTTTAATTTTATTAAATATATATTTTATTGACTTTTTACAGAAAGGAAGGAAGAGGGATAGAGAGTTAGAAACATCGATGGGAGAGAAAAGTCGATCAGCTGCCTCCTGCCCACTCCCTACTGGGGATGTGCCCGCAACCAAGTTATTTACCCTTGATAGGAACAGAACTTGGGACCCTTCAGTCCACAGGCTGATGCTCTATCCACTGAGCCAAAACAAATTATTTTTAACTATAAAGGAAATGATTGATAATTTATATATAATAAAATTAAGGTTTTCTCTTTATTAAAAGTTACTATTAAGAGAGTGAGACAAGCCACAGGGTTAAAGAATATACTCTCAACATTAAAAAAAAATTCCAAGATAACCAAATAAAAAATACACTGTAAAGTACTTAAGAAAATGCAATTAAATGCACAATTAAATGATTACACACATACCAGAATGGCTCAAGTAAATGAGTTTACCAGCACCACATGCTGGCTAAGATGTAGCACTATTGGAGCTCTCCTGTACTGTTTGTGGGATTTAAATTTGTAGCATCATTCCAAAAACTATGGTGTTATCTACAAATCTGAATACTCAGATATAGTCTGACTCAGCATTCCATTCCTAGGTGCATAACTATCAGAAATGTGCATATCTGCAACCCAATGCATTAACACAAAAATGTTCATGAATATATTATGTGCAATATTCAAGATGTGGGGAAAAGTGGAAAGACCACTTAGAATAAAATCGGGTAAATAAATTGTGCTATTTTCACAATGGGATACTCTATAGCTATGAAAATAAATGAAATATTACATGCCAGCAATATAGATGATAATCAGTGTGCTATTGTGAATGAAGAAAAACCAGGTATAAATATGTACTATGCAATTCCATTATGTGAAAATTAAAAATAGACAAAACTAATTCAGAGCACCATTCCTTAAATGAAAAGAATGGCTTCCTTTGATAAAATCTTTGTACAAACCAAGTGGTTTATGCTTCCCTTCCAAGTGTCTGGAATTTGGTACATGTTTGGTACATAGACACTAGAATATGCCTAAATAACTGGCCTCCACTAAGAACCTTGGGCTTCTGGGCTCAGGCAAGATTTCCTGGTTGACTACCCTTCATACCTGTTGGAGAAACTGAGCACATCCTGAGTGACGCCACTGGGAGAAGATTCAGAAACTTGCATTGGGGTTTCTCTAGAGCAGTGGTCAGCAAACTCATTAGTCAACAGAGCCAATTATCAACAGTACAATGATTGAAATTTCTTTTGCAAGCCAAATTTTAAAAACTTTCTTCTAATGACACTTCTTCAAAATAGACTCATCCAGGCCATGGTATTTTGTGGAAGAGCCACACTCAAGGGGCCAAAGAGTCGCATGTGGCTTGTGAGCCTCAGTTTGCCTACCACGGCTCAAGACTTTCGCTCCATGCATCTTTTCCCTTTGCTGATTTTGTATCTTTTTTTCACATCATAGCTGTGAGAAATGGTAAATGAAGACATTTCTCCACCCCTCATCTCCCTTGCCTTTTAATCTTGATCTCCTGGCAGCCTTCATGTGAACTCTGTCAATTTGGAATTTACTGCTTGGTATTCAAGTAAATTTGCAATGAGAAAAATATATAATGAATGCTGGTAGATACTAGGATAATGGTCGGCTTTAGATGGAGTGTGGTTGCAACTGAAGAGCACATTGGAGCTACTGAGATTTTTGTAATTTTTGTTTATTAATTGGCAGGTTTTACTAGTTTGTCCACTTTGTGATGACTCACCAATCTGTGAGTTCAACATCTTTATCTTCTTTAGCCTATGCTATTGTAGAAATTGATTCTTCTCCTGCCTCTCAACTCATACATTACACCCCTACTCTCTAGTGACTGGTATTTGGTTTGGAGATGGGGCCTTTAGATCATAATAAGGTTAGATGAGGTCAGAAGAGTGAGGCCCTACTCTGCAGGGCTTAATCTTTATGAGAAGAGAACCATAGGGGTTGCTCTGTCTCTCAGCTTGAGCCCAGAGGAAAGATCACAGCTAGAAGGTGGCTCTCTGCAAGCTAAGAAGAAAGTCCTCATCAGGAATGGAGTCAGCTGTCACCTGGACTTTGGACTTCCCAGCCTCCAGGACTATGATAAATAAATAAATGGTACTCAAGCCACCAGTCTGGTATTATTTGATGGCAGCCTGTACTAACTAAGATAGCCCAGAAGTTTCAGGAGGATAAATACTTTACTTTGAAATCTTGTCTTTTCTGCATTATGCCTGCCTAAAAGTAGGCTTGCAGGACATCCTATATAAGAAAAGCCTAAAATGCAAATCGACCAAATGGCAGAACGACTGGTTGCTATGATGCACACTGACCACCAATAGACAGACAATCAACCCTGGAGCTTCCCCTAGTCTGCAGGCCCTAGGCCAGTCAAGGTGGGTGCCAGCGGGGGTCCCCCAAACGCTCTGCCGGTCACCCCGCAGAGGGAGGTGACCTGTGGTTGGCAGGGTGATTGGGAGGTGGGGCCAGTAAGCTGGGACCAGGCTGGCCAAAACAGGTGCCTCCAGGGACCCCCCATTTGGCCCTCCAGTCACCTCACAGATCAGCCCTGATCACCAGCCAGGCCCAGGGACCCTATCCACCCACAAATGTCATGCATTGGGTCTCTAGTATTTAAGTAATTCCTGCCAACATCTCCTTCGGTGAAAGTAAAAATCTCACATCCCTTCTTTAGTTTGTCCTTCAAAAGTGAAACATCAGTCTACCAACCATAGATAAAAATTACAATAAGTAACATTGGATATGCTTTTTCTAATAAACCCTCTCATGGTTTCACTACATCCCCTGGGTGTCACTCACTCTTTGTCTGCTTGTTCCACTAGTTTACAAACCTTCACACAACGATTCACTTCACCTTCCAAATCAGTATTGCAACTAGGGCCAATCTGTCAGGATTTGTGTCATAACTGAACACTAATGTGTGTCCCAAATGCAGTACAATGCACATTCTTTTGAGAACCAAAAGGTGCTACCTGGAATACAGCATGTTATACAGGTGGTATATAAAGGTGTAAGAGTATATAATGATGGATTATCAGAAAATCCAATCACACATTTTCTGAGGCTTCCTATAATTTATAATATACATAATAACCTGTATGCTTTATATTTTCATTCAACAGTGGGTATAATTTTTATATATTTCTAATACACTAGAGGACCATTGCACAAAATTCGTATGCAAGTAGGGTCCCTAGCAGCTGCTGGTTGCCAGCCAAGGCCTCCCTTCACCCCTGCCTTAGTCTGGCACCACTCGCTCACCTGTTCCACCATCCTGCCACAATCCCACTCTCACTGGGGCCCATCGGGGCTGGAAGCTTCTCCACTACCACCTGCTGCCAGCACTGCATTGCCAACACCCATCATGTTCCACGCCACCCCCTGGTTGTCAGTGCACATCTAACTCCTGGTTGGTTAAACTCCTGCCCATGGAGGTAATTTGCATATTAACCTTTTATTATATAGGATAACTTTTATTCACTGCTGCTCTAAAATGTTTACTCAGGTGTGGACTATATTTATAACTCACATTTTAATTCTTTCAAATAACAACCACTTCTCCACATTTAAAAAAAAAAAAAAAAGGAGAGAGAAACTACTCAACACAAGACATGGATTTCATTCCATGTGTATGCATCTTCAATATAAGGACTTCAAAGTATAATAATATAGTTATTTGCATCAATGTAGCACTTTGCTTTCCAAAGAGTTTCATATACTTTATCTCCTACTAGCTGCTTATACATTTTATTAGTAGATTTTTCGATGCAGCATATCCTATCAAATAAAAGAGTAATATGCAAATTAACCATCACTCCAACAAACAAGATGGCTACCCCCATGTGGTCAAAGATAGCTGCCCCCCATATGGACACAAGATGGCCAGCAGGGGAGTGGTTAGGGGGTGATCAGGCTGGCAGACAGAAGCAGTTAGGGGCAATCAGTCTGGCAGCGGGGCTAGCAGTTGGGAGCCACAAATCCTGGATTGTGAGAGGGATCCCAAATTGGAGAGGGTGCAAGCTGGGCTGAAGTACACACTCCCCCCACACCCTCTGCATGAATTTTGTGCACTGGGCCTCTAGTAAAAACATAAAACTCTTCTATTACCTATTCTTTAAAATGCCCATGTTTCATTATATTTACTTTATCATTCTTATATCTATTGTACAAAGTGGTCAATTATATTCTGTTCTTTCTAAAATTACATTTCAAAACCATGTTAACAAGTAATTATAAACAAAGCATGCCTTTCTCCTGAGTTATTTCATAATTAATTTTGTGTCTTGATTGCATTTTTGTTCTTTCTGGAATTTTTTCAAAATTGTGTTAGTCATATTTTTATTATAAACATATTGTGTCTATTCTAAAGGCCTTAATGGATTGCTACCTTATTGATTATACCAAATTCTTTATTCTCTGTCACTAGCTAGTTTAAAATCCTTTCTTTATATTCAACTATCTTAAATTATAGATTCCAATATTTTATAATACCTTGATCCTCCAAACCTCTTATCCTTCAACAGTGACCTTATATAAGGTAATTTTGCATCCTATTTTTTTCCTCCTCTTCACATTTTGACCTTTGGCAAGATTTCACCTTGCAAAGTCCTATCTCCTGTGAGCAGCACTGACAATCTCAGCTAAAAGATTGAACCTCCTCCACAATGATTTCAGTTGCTGCCTTTCAATTGTTTGGGTTTACTGTTCCATAAAGCAATTAAAAAAAAACCAAAATAAACAAGAAAACCTCTCCACAGATATCCTTCATCCCGTTGGTAGTAGGCAAGCATAATTAGTGAATAAAAGACTAAGGATTAAAGTTGTTTTACTGTAAGGTGTGTTTCCAAGAAAATTTCTAAAATTTATTTTGCTAAAACATCATAAAAAAGATATATTGAGCATTCTAATGTGGGTGTTAATTATAGTCCTTCTTTACAAGTTTAGTGTATAAATTATTCAATATATATATGATATATAATATATACTAATATATTTATATATGTTATATATTATATATCATATATATGATATATATACTAATATGTTTATATATGTCATATATTATATAATATATATAATTTATATAATAAACTAGAGGCCCAGTGCATGAAAATTCATGCACTGGAGGGGGTTCCCTCAGCCCGGCCTGCCCCCTCTCACAGTCCAGGAGCCCTCAGGGGCAGGAGGTGACCCAGTGATCAGGAGAAGGTGACATCCCCATCTGAGGCTTGCTTGCACCTCAGGCCGGCCCTGGATGGCTGGGGGACTGAGGAAGAATCTGGCTGCACCATGCACCTGCCACCCCTCCCCCCCACCATGGGGCTGGAAGGGCTGGAAGACTCCAGCGGGGCTGAGGGGACTGGGCACTGCCATCTTTTGGCAATGAGTGCTGTCATCTTTGTGAGGGCATGATGGTCAATTTGCATATTCCCTCTTTATTAGATAGAATACCATTATATAAATTTTCATATATTTATTTTTATTCCCATTATACTTCATTTTCTATTCATCTAAACCAGTTATTTTTATTGATTGTAAACACTGACATTTGGATGTATTTTATTCCCATTAATTTTCTCTTCCAATCTTATCATGGTGATCTGTTCCTATAGTATCTGTGAATAATGGACTTGGCATCAATGTGTATGTGTGTGTGTGTGTGTGTGTGTGTGTATATATATATAAATTAAGTTCTTTACTTTATGATTTACTACACTGGTGTTAAGTTGGCCCTGTTAGGAAATCTATTGGTAATGTGCACAGTAGAAGACTTCATTAACTTTTTAAACCACTTTTCACATTAGATCTTATGAAGCTGGATAGAATAACCTCAGTCATCCAGGAAAAGAGGTCTTGTCAGACAAGAATATTAGAGGGAACACTGAAACATGGAGGGAAAAGGGGTACTGGTGGTTTAAAATGGTCCTGGAAATATCACGGATTTAGGTAGAAGCACACAGTCTAGACTCTAAGTGATCACAGTCATGTTTCTAGTTAGGTTAGTAATTAATCATAAATATTTTGATTGCAAGTAAAAACAATTCTACTCAATCTAATTTAGTTTTAAAAAATGCTAACAGCCCTGGGTCAGTGTACAGGGGGAAGCCAATGGATGTTACACTTTCACATTGATGTTTCTCTCTCTTGCCCTCTCCCTTCCTCTTTCTCTAAAAATCAATGAAGGATTCTTTTTTTAAAAAATGCTGACACAAATGCTGACATACTCAGGACTATGTAGAACAAGGAATTCAAGTAATGTCTCCAGTGACCTCATCCCTGTCTAATTGGTGGGCAGAAAGACATTGGCAATCCAAGAACTACCTCAGAAGAAAGGGAGCTCAGACTAATACATCCCCATGAGGAGTTGGTCTAGACCACATGTGTCAAACACAAGGCCCGCAGGCCAAATCCGTCCCGCCAGGCCTTGCAATGTGGCCCGCACCGCGCTGTCATCACTGCACTCCGCTGCGTTTCCATCACAATGACAGTTTATGACTGTTCAGTAAACCATTCGGCCCGCGATTTGGCCCCTTCTCTGATTGAGTTCGACACCCCTAGTCTAGACTGACTCTGTCAGGCCTGCTTCTCATATAAGTGTATATACTTATCACACTGATCACAACCTGTGTGAAATGTCTCCTCCATAAAGAATGAGATGCTGTGATAGCTGAAGGCAGTATGGGCAATAGCAGGGAAAACAAATAAATACAAAGTACCTCTGGCCCAATTCAAGATGATTATTTCCAAACCAGCTGGAGGAAATAGGAGCCAATCCTGTGACTACGAATAACTATTAATGGGGGGGCAGAGACTGACTACAAAGGGCTGGAACCCGGGAAAGATGGCCTGGTTAGTATCTCCAGAACCTTTAGAAGCCCAAGCCTGTGGGATTGATTAACAGGGTTCAGAAGTCTACCCAGTGGATCTGAAACAGGCTGTGAACTGAAATTGACAGGGGGCCAATATCTTTGGAGAAATGGGTGCTTGGGAATTTGATGGACCTGTCAGATAAGCAAACATTATGCTATTGCTAAAAAATAAGTGTTTGCCTTCTTTCTCTTTTTCCCCGCTGGCTTTTGATGCAGCAAAACACCTATATTCTTGCATCAACTTTTTAACATTGTTTTTAAACCTTGATTACTCATTACTTTCACTTGTTCCTGTTTTTCTAGGCAACACCAGTTATTCCAGGTCTACTGATAACTGGTTGAGTACCATTAGTCAAGTTACTGATTCTCTAGTATCAGTACCCTCATTTGTAAAATGTAAATGATGCTTGTGCCATTTCACAAAGTTCCTTGAGGATGTTAAGAAGCTGATCTAGGCAAAGCACTCAGCACAGGGTTTGGCCCTTAGTTAGCATAGATTCAATTTCTTTTCCACATAGAAAAGAATGACAAAATAACCCACAATCTCTACTTTTTCACACAGTGCCTGAATTACCAGATATTGAATTGGAGCCCCATGAAGACAGAGTCTCAGATGAACATAAAATTCTGATAAACTGATGGGTAAATTATCTATTTTTATGAGTTTACAAATCAGGTTAGGCTGTCCTTTGGGGACGTGTCTCAAAGGAAAAGAAGAGAAACAGAAAATTGGGGATGCCAGGATGGTGACAATACTCGACGAGGCCTAGTATTCTGGGCCTTGGTCAACAGAAGAAGGAGAAATAACTTAATGAGCTTCCTTATAAAGGGCTTTATGAGACACATCCACAGACCATCGAATTACTAAGGACCAGATGACAAAAGTGAAACACAGACTTAGAAACATGAGCTCTCTTCTGGCTTTTCCATGCTTTGCAGTGTAACTGGAATGGAAGGACAATCGTCCCTGTGAAGATGCTGCAGCTGGAGGAGCATTAAGCAGCACACTCAAGGTTACTGCTACTCAAAGTGTGGCTACATTTGGTCCCAATCCATGCACTATTGGTATAGATACTGAGAGTAAGCATTCAGACTTTGATAGTAATTTAATATTTCTGTGTCATTCAAGAATTTGTTACTTTTCTAGACATTTATAATGTATTCTTAAAATGTATTGCTTTTGTGTCTGATTAGGGGGAAAATGTTCCTTAAGCACAGATAGTATGAGGAGCCCTGCTATAGGGATTGTTCTGTATATTATTGGAGATCACTGTTAGCTCTAGAAGGGGCAAACCACTTCCTTAAGTGGTAGTGAATATCAATGGAACTCTTAATTTTAATTTTAATTTTTTAAATGCATGTGTGGATTTATCAAACCAGTATATATATAAATTTATATAAATATAAATATATATATAAATAGGTTTTATTTAAAATCAATATCACCCAAGGATATTGATTTTTTAGGGAGATGCAAGAGAGAGGGAAAGACAGAGAGAAACATCAATGTGAGAGAAACACATCATTGGCTGTCTCCTGCATGCACCCCAACTAGGGCCCAGGCCAGGTAGGAGCCTGTAACCAAGGTAAGACCCTTGGCTGGAATCAAACCCGGGACCCTTTGGTGTGTAGGCTGACACTCTATCCATTGAGTTAAACTGGGTAGGACAGTCAGTGGAAATTTTAAATGGAGATGTTTGAATGAATTTATCCCTGAGCCTATGTGTGCTGAACACAGGCTTTTGATGATTTCATAAGTGCAAAAATAAGTAAAATACACATTTGTCTTTACTGCATATAAAATACCCACTAAACTTCTAGAAAGAAGTAGGAGAATTTTTACCTGGAAACTGAGTAGTTGGGAGGCATTAAGTCAATCAAATTTGGGTTATTAATATTTTTGTTGAATCATTTGATCCTGCCTAGGAATTTTCAGGTTATTATTATATTATTTTCTACATATGCTAATGTATGGTAAAATAATATAATTAACATTTGAAATTACTGTTGCAGGAGAAATTTAAAACAACAACAACAAAAGAAAATAGCTGCTTGAACACCCCAACATTTCAATAAATAATAGAGCGAAGGTTAATCTAAGCACCTCAACAGGCCTGAAGGACAGTCTGAATAGGAGGAAAAGAGCTCTAGTTATATTTATCTGAGGATGTAAACCCAACCTGAGAGAAGAAAACAAAGACCAGGATCATTTATAGATTTGTTTTGTTTTGTTTTGTTTTGTGTTAATTAACTCTGTAAGTACTCAGGAATAAGGGATATTGGAAGTTTTCATAAGCTAAAGAAAAAAAAAATTCTGAGGAACTAAGGATCCTGGATCCAAAATATGCAAACCTTAAATACTGAGATAAATCCTCTCCCATATGAGATGGTGATTTGACAGGATTATCAAATTGATAATCTTACATTTTAAAGTAAAGAAAGAGAAGAAATGAATTCTTACTTGGTGGCAAGCAAGAGCTTCATTGATGAAAAATAACTTAGGCCTTGAAGGATTTAAAAAGAGATGTTCAATGGACTGAGTTGAGTATCTGGGAGAGCATTCCACTTTACTGACCTCATTCCACTTTCCTGACCATTTTTTTGGTGTTGTTGTTGTTACTTCAACTCTTGTGCTACAGTTTCCTTTCAATCATCAGAAGATAGCTAATGATTGCAGTGATTTTATAGGTTTAGTTACAGGAAGAATGGAGTATTTAGTAAGAAAGTGAATATTAGTCCTGCTCATAGCCATATATCTCTAGAAAAACACCAATGATATTTGCTATCAGATATGATGAGATCAAGAGAACAAAATGTTTTCAGCAGGACCTGCACAAGGCCACACTTGGTTGTATGACTTCTGCTTTTCACCAAGGACATTCCAGGTCTTCTTTGTTCTCCCTCCTGAACAAGGTCATGTAGACATACAGCTGCTCTGCTGGTCCTCATAATTCTAACCCTTCTTGAGTATCCACCAGCACAAACCCATCTCTATAAAAAAACAAAACAAAACAAAACAAAAAAAAACCCTCCTAATTCTTATCTGAAACGCACCCACGGTTCCTATACTGTGCATTTTCACCTTGCTGAAGCAAGGGAAAAAGACTGAATGTTTTTTGTTTGTCTGACCACCTAGATGTGTCAGTTGGCCTTCAGTCATATATAGCAATAGAAATCATTCACAAGAGAGAATTCAATGAATATAAACACCACATTTGGTCATGGAAATAGGACAAGTATTCTTCTATTTTCCAAATGCGAATGAGTAAAATGGAGATAGTAAAGTCACTTTCTTCAGGACATAGAGGACCATAGCAAGTGGTAATTTTGAAGATTAACCCAATACCCAAATCTGATATTTGACATTATTTTAAAGCTATTTTCTCAAGAACTTCATTTTGAGGAGAATAATGAAAGAGATAATAAAGTCCAGGGTGGACAACAAATCCTAAAAATTACAAAGCATTACTAAACACAGGATGCCTGGCCAATTTATTAGTCTAAGTCTACTGTACACATTCCCTTGTTGGCATTTATACCCACTCTCACCCCAAATTGTCTCAACTGTATTCAGCTGTGGATGACTTTACTTCCTAAAGTCACTCTTCTCAAAATTGTTCTTACAGAGCCACAGAACTGCATCATTTAGTAGTTAATCTTCTTTTATATACAAAAGAGGAAGAAAAAGTCTAACTAGTCAGTGGGAAAGACAGAAGTTCAAGTCCGCTTACTATACCGTGATTTTCCATGATAAAAAGTATTTAAATTCATTTCTGTGTTATGGATTTCACAATGTCCTCTTCATTCACAAATCTGTACAACAGTGGCACATACTTCTGCCAAAGGAGAACCCAAACACACGGTGATTTATAAAATCCTATATGCAGGCCTTGTACCTGGACTTTTAGCTTTCTCATTAGTTTCATCACACAATTTTAAACTCTTCATTTTTAGAATACTATAACTTTTTTATCTTCAGGAGATAATGTATTTCACCTAGCTATTTTCTCTTTAGTAAATAATGAAAAAAAAAACCAACAAGGAAATTATCTTAACTTTCACTTGCTTTACTTTGTAGCTCATTAAATCACTTTCACTCCAGGTTTTAAAATATTAATATTTTAGCATATTTACTAAGGAAATTTTATTTTTACTATTTTTGCTCTTCTTAAATTAAGTTGACTTTACTAAATGCATACATTTTAAAATTAATTCTTTAACGTTTGCTGTGTTTATCATGTTCCATAATAGTCAATCTATGAATGTTTCCTCTTTCCCTTTCTCTAATTATATGCATGTGTAAATTGTATATGAGTTTTAAGCCTCTTTAGTAATCCTAGCAATAAAATCTAATAATCTGCTAAATGAAAAACAGTACTTCTCACTCTCTGATTCTGTGTTAGGTATTGACTTTAACTCATGCAGTTATAAATAAAATCTAATGAAGTCTGATCATTTCCTTCTAAGTCTCCTTTACCAATTTAATTACAATATTAATCTTTTTTTTTTCTTTTGGTATTTATCCTAAATTATATAGCTGTAAAGATTAAGTGATCTTTCCAGCCTGGTCCTGTACAACCTCGTCATGAATTGCCTTACTCTCCCTCTTCTCTTGAATTGCACCTGATAAGGGGGTCCAGTGGAATATTCTAAGTCTCTATTTAACAGCAGAGGCACTATAAGAACGGATCTAGCTTTTGAACACTAGCATGCTAGATTGGGCTGAGTTATGAGAATTAAAATTCCGGTGTTGAGCCACAGACATCTGTGAGTTTGTTACACAAATCAACCCATCTTGACTAATATGCATATTCCATTGTCTTCCATCTCCAAGATTTGCTGGTAAGAAATCTAATGTTATTCTGATGTTTGATCTTTTGTATATGACTTTCATGTTGTGTATGGTCTTCATTTTGTTCATTAGAAACATTCTAATGCAGTCAATTCATGATTTCTTCCATTGAAATAATTTGTTTCATACGTAACTCTACCATGTTGCATATTTTTTATAGACCATTTGTAACCTTCCTCTATTGGTAGGCCACTTCACTTTGAAAATTTATGCCCCTCAATTATTGAGCTTTTTCATTATTTGCTCTCATGTTTTTGGATGTACAATTAATTAGGTATTAGGTTTCCTAGAATCATTTTGGTAGTTTATTCTTTCAAAATTTATATCTCTTAGATTTTTGAATTTCTTAGTAAATATCCTCAAATTTATCTTCCACACTTCGACTGCATTTGTATTTTTAGCCATATTTTTAATTTCCCATAATTTTATCTCTGAATCTTACATTTTAAATAATTTCCTGTTCTTATTTCAGAAATTCAATATTTGTTTCTCAGTGTTTACTTTTAAAAAAAACCTAACTGTTTAATATAAAAAACAAAATTCTTTCATTTTCTTGAGACCCTTGTAAGACCTTATGTTATTTGACCTTAATTCCTCTCTGACTTCATCTTCCATTGCATTTTCCTCTGTTCACTGCATTTCATTTACTGTTTAGTAGTAGGAACAGTTCACACATGTTCTTATTTCAGGTTCTTTGCATTTGTCATTTTCTTTCCCCCCAGAAAGCCGTATGACTTTTTCCATCATCTTCACTGAGTCTTTATTCAAATCTCACTTTCTCAGAGAGGCTTCTCAAAACAAATCTATTTAAATCTCATCCCATCTACCACCACTCCTTCCCTCCCCCCAATCCCACCCCATATCTTTCCTATTTCCCCTACTCTGCTTTATTTTTCTCCATTTTTTACTTATTATCTTATTCATTGTTTTATTGTTCACAGTAGAATACAAACTTTAGTAGGGTGATTTTTATTTTATTTTATTTTTTATTTTTTTATTTTATTGTTTTACTCCTAGATGTCCAGTTCATAGAACTTTCTTGGAAAATACTGGGGCTTATTAAATATTTTTGAGTGGATCTTGGAATCACATTTGTAGTCTATGAACAGTAAAAAAGCTGTAAGTTAAAACATAAAAAGTTGTTTTACTAAAAAACCAAAAACCTTAGGGAGAACACTCAGTCTGTCATGAAGTATGCAACTGGATAATTGATTTTTAACAGATATATTAAGTGGTCCTATGATTTAAATATATAGAGAAATTACGTGAAACATTCTAGTGCAGTCAATTCATGATTTCTTCCTTTGAAATAATTTGTTACATACGTAACTCTACCAGGTTGGTTTAAGTTTAGGTTCATAAAACAGAATCTTAAATAACAATGGCTTAAGTAAGATAAATGTTTATTTCTCCCTCATGGGAAATAATTCTGTAGATTGTTACAGCACTGAGATGATGGTTCTATGGCCATTGGGAAGCTGCATTCTCTCCAGCTCACTGCTTCACCATCTTGGTTCAAGACAGTGTTGACGATTCAGCTATTAAATTCATGTTTCAAACAATATGACATCAAACAAGGATTAAAAGGAGTGTTCTTCTTCCATTTCTGTAAGAAGACTTCGTGGATGTCCCACATTACATATCCATTTATTCCTCAGTGATAAGACTCACATAATCAAACAGTTGAAAGGGAAGTTGGTCCTTTACTTGCGTTGTTAAATGCCCAGCTAAAATCAAATTTATTTTAATTTGTAAGAAAGGGGCATGCGATAGGCACCCAGGAGTTTCTGCCATTACCTTTTTATATCACTGCCTCTACTCTTTCAAGTTTATGTCACTCACAACTCACTCTTACAGTGTCCCTTTATAAAGATTTATGTCCCATTTATTGTTTTACTAGGAAATGCTAATTTTAGAAAAGACCATTCTCCTGGACTCCTGTTTCCGTATGGAGCAGCCTCTCCACATGGCCTCTCTTCACACCATTCCCACTCTTTGGGGAAGAAATAAATCGCTAAGTGGCAGTTGGCAAGAGTCTGGTATTCATTGTCCAGATTTTTTTTTTTTTTTTTTTTTTTTTTTTACAGAGCAAATCTAAAATGAAAATGAAAATCCTGAAGATTTGCCTTTTTTTTTTCTCTCCTCTCTGCCTGAGACCAATATGAGGAAAAGATCCTGGGTGGGCCTGTTCTTTAAGCCTTTGCAGGGCTATTCCACACAGACTCTACTGGAGATGCAGTTAATGCAAAGGAAACAATTGCAAACACATTTGCACACACATTTAAAGCCACACTCTTTGAACAGTTTTTTTTTTGTTTGTTTTTGTTTTTTAAACTAAAGCTGATATTTTGACCTTTTGCTTCTGAATTCTTTCTCTTTCTTAAATTTCAGGGTAGGAATTAGCACAAAATGTATTAACTCTCTAATTTTCCATCATCTTGGAGATTATCTGTAGGGACTCCAGAAACCATCGCCCCGTAAGAGTCAGGTAAACAGCACAGTGAATGAAGCAGCTTCATGAAAGAAGGAAAACTACAGTCTTATTTATGTAAGGATGGAAGCAGTTTCTCAGCTCTTTTAACAATTGTTCAGCAATTCTGAACAAGGACATGAGATTTTTATTGAGGAGATTCGAGGAATGTATATTTTCATATTCAATCTCCTGTTTTTAAAATATGGGCTAAATTTTAACAAAGGAAATACCATGTGAATCGAACAAAACCTTTCTACAAATCCCTGAGCTGCCCATTTATTCTAATACCTTATTATTGTCTAAAATTCCCAGTGTATTCATTCTAGCAGGTCAGGTTATTCTTCTTCTAGGTTAAAGGGGTTCACATAATTTTGACTGCACACCTTAGATGAAAATAAAATATGGCTTTAGGAAGAAAGCTCCCTAGCAACATGAACATATCTGAGCTAAAAGGAAAGGTTACTCAGTTGCAGTCTATGTTAATGACACACACCAGCAATTTGTTTGGAAGTAGTGACAGAATTTTGTAAAAATGAGAGAATGTTAATTGTTACAAACAGAGTCAGAAGCTCGCTTTATCGTGGGTAGTCAGGAAGCAGACAAGAGGTAATAAGAGTGTTTTTACTGATGAAGCAGCCAGCCTCTTACAGAGGCATAGTAGGCCTTTAAAAATAGAAACTATTTGAGTGTCATAGGGAACATTGCTAAGACCCTACTGTTCATAGGAGCAAAAAGGAGGATTTTCTGCTTTCTCCCTCTCTTATTTCTTCTCTCTAATGGAGAAAGTATATTTCCCAAGAGTCAATGCATATTTTTAAAAATTCACCACATATTCGTGCATCAATGTCTTATTTTTTTCAGCTCCAGTACACAACGTTAGGTTATTTATTTATTTATTTAGATAATGGAGGTCAAGAATAAGCCATAGAGGTTGCAGCTTTGTTTTGGGAGGAAAACTTGCATTTCAGGTAACAAAGGTAATTTCAGTTAAGAAAGTACATGAATCACAGTTTTATATAAAATTTGGAATACCAATTTTATTTACTTCTCTCTTTTTCTTCATACTTTATAATATATCACAATCTTAAATGTAGAAGTTTAAAAAGTACATGTTAGAATTAATTTATGGAGTGTGTAAGTTGACAGAATTATAATCATTTTAGCTTATATTATATAGAAAACTAATATTCCTCTAGAACCAAATATTTATCAATATTTATTAAGTCAAGTCCATTATATCATTGCTAACACATTAAAAAAAGCTTTCAATTAATCCAATGTGACCAAATGGTAAGAATGGCAATAAATATATACTATTTCCTTTTGTTTCTATTTTATTAACTAGAGGCCTGGTGCATGAAATTCGTGCACTGGAGGTGTCCCTCAGCCCAGCCTGTACCCTCTTCAATCTGGGACCCCTTGAGGGATGTCCTATTGCCCCTTGAGGCCCAATCCCACAGGCAGTAGTACATCCTCTCACAGTCCAGGACTGCTGGCTCCCAACCATTTGTCTGCCTGCCTGATTGCCCCTAACTACTCCCCTGCCAGCCTGATCATCACCTAACTGCTCCCCTGCTGGCCTGGTCCCCCCAACTTCCCACCCCTGCTGGCCTGACCACCCACAACTGCCCTCCCCTGCTGGCCATTTTGTGGTGGCCATCTTATGTCCACATGGGGATGGCCATCTTTGACCACATAGGGGCAACCATCTTGTATGTTGGAGTGATGGTCAATTTGCATATTACTTCTTTATTACATAGGAGGATGCACCCTTAACTTTCAATTATTTTTATTTCTAAATTTTATATAAGGCCTAGGAACAAGTCTCCTAATATCTTTTAAGATTTTCTTCTATTTGGTTCTGCGTGTCACCTAAACAACTAAATAACAAGGCACTCAATAACTGAAAAGCTTGAATTAAAAAGTAAAAACCTCTTGGGTGGGATATTTTATGCTCACACCCTCCTGGAGTGCAGCATACTGACAAAACTCTTGCACCCTGTGTTGTAGTAATAAGAGAGTAATGTGTAACACTGCATAACCTTTCAATATAGCTTCTGAAGTTTGTTGGCATTTTTATCTTTTTAAATATGTTTTTTATTGATTTAATAGAGGAAGGGAGGGGGATAGGGAAATAGAAACATCAATGATGAGAGAGAATCATTGATTGGCTGCCTTCTATATATGCCCCCTGGGGATCAAGCCCGCAACCTGGGCATGTGCCCTGACTGGTAATTGAACCATGACTTCCAGTTTCTTTTTTTTTTTTTTTTTAATATATTTTTTATTGATTTTTTTACAGAGAGGAAGGGAGAGGGATAGAGAACCAGAAACATCGATGAAAGAGAGACATTGATCAGCTGCCTCTGGGGATGTGCCCGCAGCCAATGTACATGCCCTTAACCGGAATCAAACCTGGGACCTTTCAGTCTGCAGACCGATGCTCTATCCACTGAGCCAAACCAGTTTCGGCATGACTTCCAGTTTCATAGGTGGAAGCTCAACCACTGAACCATGTCAGATGGGCTGTTGGGCATTTATAAGCAGGGAGCCAGTCATTCATACATTGGGTCAGTCCTTATTGCCAGCAGATGGGACTGCCACATTCAATAGCTCCCAAGATATTTACAGTAGATGACCTATTTAATTCATGCTGTTTATTTGAGATTTTTCAGGAATTAAGCCTGTAATCAATGAATTTCCCTCTTATGACTGCATTCACTATGTCCCATAGATTTTGGGTTGTATTTTTAGTTTTAATTTCTTACTTGAATTCATAGTTACCTCAATAATTGTTTGGTAACATATTATATAGTCTTCATGTATTTTTATGTTTTCATTTTTTTTTCAATTTTGTAATTTATTTCTAGTTTCATACAATTGTGGTTGGAGAGTATGCTTGAAATGATTTCAACATTTTAAAATTTATTGAATTTTGTTTTGCCAACATGTGGTCTATCCTGGGAAATATTCCATCTGCACTTGAAAAAAATGTATATTCTGTATTTTTGGGGTGATGCTCTGAAAATATTAATTAAATTTATGTGGTCCAATGTATCACTTAAGGCCACTGTTTCCTTGTTGATTTTCTGTCTAGAAGATTTCTATCCAGTATTGTCAGTGGGGTGTTCAACTCTCCTACTATGACTGCATTACTGTCAACCTCTCCTTTATGTCCAACAATATTTGCATTATATATTTAGGTGCTGCAATGTTGGGTATATAAATGTTTATAAGGGTATATCCTTTTGTTGAATTGATCCTTTTATCATTATGCAATAGCCTTCATTGTCTTTTATTATTGCCTTTGTTTTGATATCTATTTTGTCTGATATAAGTATTGTTCCCTCAGCTTTTTATTTGTTTTTATTTGAAACTAAATAAATATTTTCTATCCTTTTCCTTTCAGTCTGTGTGAGTCTTTTATTCTTTAGCCAATCTTTTGTAGGCAGTATATATATGAGTTTTATTTAATTATCCATTCAGTTACTCTGTCTTTTGATTGAAGCATTTAATCTATCCATATTAAAGTGATTATTGGGTAAGTTGCTGCTATTTTAATTCACCAAATTTTGAAGTAATTCATTATACAGCAATGGATATTTAGTACAATGGTTTTCATTTATGTATTACTATAACATTTTATGTGTATATTGAAATTAACATTATTTTTTACTATTTTTATAATGTTACATCAATTTACAAATAACCATTTTTACAAATAACCATTTTAACTAATTTATCAACTTAGTGATCTGATAATGGTGATCTGATTATATGAAATAGTAGAAATGAAACATTCATCCAACATGCACAAAATACAACAGTCATATCTTGCATGATACAATGTTTAAAGTGAAATTTAGCCAAACTAAAAAATAAATAAATTTATATTTAATGGAAAATAATTTTACACTATTTCCATTTTTATTTAAATTTGAATTAATTAAATTTACATTTCAGTTGATTAGTCTCATGGCCTCTATTTTAAGTGGTCAATCACTGCATGTGTCTAGTGATTGATATCATTTCTTTTTATGATCATGGAGCAAAGCAAAGATAGATTCAGAGACTGAAGTCACATGTACCTTTTTCTGTTCCATATTAAAATGCATTAATTCAGCCAGCTACTACTCAATTGTATATATTTGCATGATGGTAAACTACAGCCTTTGCCACATGTAGTAAAAAAGAATTGAAATTTTATCTCAAATGCAAAAAAACAAACTGGTCAAAAGAAGGTTCAAAGACAATGATGGACAAACAAAATTTCAAGAACTTTTCTGTTTGGGAAGAGCAATGCAGGTGTTATAGCTCTCACAAAGGCTAATATTCCATGGCAAAAAGACAATTTGTCTTATTCCTCATGTTCTGCACTGCCCTTTCTGAGTAAGGATTTTTTGCACAGGTTATATGTCTCTCTTGTTCAGGTCAGGCTTTGTAGTGCTTATGGCATTAATTTAATAGTCAGAGAACATGCTGGAATTCTCTAATGCTATTCACCTCTAGAAAAAAAGCAATGTATCACAGTGTAGTGCTTTTATAGTGCTGTTTCATTTGGTCAGATAATCATTGTTTAAAGAACAAGTTGACACTTTATATGAAAGCCCTCCATGTACTCTGTTTGGGTCATAGCCACTTGGGAAATAGGAAGTTAAAATTTGCACAATTATTTTACCATTTTAGAACATAGATTTTTTTTTTCATTTAGCTATCCAGATTAATATACATATATATTTTTTAATTGATTTTTTACAGAGAGGTAGGGAGAGAGATAGAGAGCTAGAAATGTCGATGAGAGAGAAACATCGACCAGTTGCCTCTTGCACACCCCCTACCAGGGATGTGCCCACAACCAAGGTACACGCCCTTGATCGGAATTGAATCCGGGACCTTTCAGTCCGCAGACCGATGCTCTACCACTGAGCCAAACCGGTTTTGGAGAGCTATCCAGATTTTAATTAAAGTTTTATCAACATCTATTCTTTAATTTTAGGTACACAGATACAGGCAAAATTCTCTGTCTAGGGAAACAAATCAATATAACATTGAATACACATTATGACATAGCAGGGTAAAAATGTGAATTAATTTTATTTAATTGAACTGAATTTGCTCATTAAATCTTGCATTGTTGCTCAATATTTAAACTTAGTCATTGTCCAGTTGGAAAACACAGAGTCTTTTGTTTCAGACAATTAAGGGTTTCCTCTCTTCTTTCCTCATGGTTCCCCAGCTGTCACTTAAGCATGGGATGATGGACAAGTTTCATTAAACACTTGGGTCAGATATTTCTGCCTCCCTCACTGTTAAATCCTTTCTGCCTCCCTGATCTGTGACTGGTCTTTTTCTAGCTCAGAGGTGTTTGCTGGAATTTGCTCTCAATGTCTCCAGCCCCTCACAGGGTCTCCATGGGCAAGGAGTGCACTGTGCCTTCCTTCTCTTGAAACCTCACCCCATCTTGTCTCTTTGACCAGCTCTCCTAGCACTTCTGAATACTTTACAGTACCTTTTTAAAAAATTCTAGCTCTTTACTAAAGCCAAGTATGTTTGAGACATTTCTTCATCTCATATATATTATGCTATCAATTTTATTCTACTCTGTCCACTCAATTTTGGCAAATGATGACCTGCAAAGTACTTCTTCCCAGTATTCCAAACCAGATGAGTATCCCAAGTCCTCTCTGCTTGTGTTTCTCCCCTCAACTTATTTGAGAATTCTATCATCTTACTCTTCTCCTGGACCTTAGGTTTGTTGGGACGAAAGCACTAGAATCTTTCTCAGTGACTTCAGCAGTGTTTTAACTCTAGTTTTACCTACTACATATGTATCCCTAATAGTGCATAAAGGCCTTTCTCCTTTCCAGATTTCAGTCTGCTTTTTAGAAATAATCTCTGTTCTGGGTACTCTATATCTTCTTTTTGACAAAATAAACATAACTTATCTAATGGGTTGAGAGCCCCAAATAGGCAAGAAATAAAATAGAAAAAAACAGCCCAAAAAAAACAAGACATTTGTACTTGCTTACAAGTTTAAGTATGAAAATGGACATTCTTTGCAAAAATGAGGTGATTTCAAAGGTGAGAAGGTGTAGCTGTAACAGGCAACATCTGGGGAAGTACATGGTTGAATGAGTGTCAACATGTCATTAGAGTGACCTGGCTGAGGACAATATGGGGACTTGTCTGAAGCCTCTGGGAGGAAAGACATGACTTTTCTATAAAGAGACAAGAGAAATTTCATTACAGCGGCCAAGGAAAAGCTGAGATTTTTCAGAACAAGAAAGACATGTCAAATAGAGACCAGTGACTATATCCTTTCTCCTGTGCCACAAAAACACATAAGCCATCTAAGAACCACGTCCTTGAAGATGACGGTAGAAGGTCTGGGAATAAAAGAACACTGAATGTGATCATTATAACAAGAAACTTCTTTTTTGTATTTTGTTTTGTTTTTGTCTTTCTGGGACCTAATTTTAAAATAAACAAACAAAAAAAGCTAAAGTACCTCTTTCAAGGCAGATTTAGTTGTGCCATCCCAGCTCCCATCAAATGAAATGGAGGTTATAGAATTTTTGTGGTGACTTATACACTGTAATGTAATAATTACACAATAGAAAGTCTAATACATGCATTTTACACATACTTAAAACACTCCAACATTGTTATATTTATATAAACTCTGAGGATGTTACAAAGGAAGTCCCTACATCATGTCATAGAAACACATAGAGCTGGAGGCGCCCTAGAGATCAGCCTTACTGTAGCTCCCAGCTTTTCCCTTTTCCCTGATGGATCCTATAATTTAAGATAAATATTTTGAGTAATAGAAGTTGTAGATTTATCCCAAGCAAATTTACACTAACAATAGATAATCAGGATTGTGGTGTTTTGGAGAGATCCAGAATACTTGGTTTAGAATCACTCATCTGAGAACCTGCTTCCACTGAGTTCTCTCATTTGAACTAACCTCCCATTGCTAGTCCCATCTCTGATATACAGTGAACCATATTTGGATCTAGGCCTCTTTTCCCAGTTTTTATTTTTCTCTCCAAAAGTCACTCACATAGGTGCTTGTGTACATACAGTAGTAGAGTTTGTTGGAAGTTTGCAGTTGGCCTTTAACCATAAAAATTCAAACTCCTTAGTATTAAATAGCAGACAGCTTTTTTCTTAAAAATCCTGTGGCCATGGATCACTGCTAATTTCTCACAGACAAATTTTCTCTGCAGACTCTAGCTACATATTTTGTTATTTTGTTCTCAATCTCTCTCCCCACTTTTCAATTTTTTTGTTTCCACTGGTGCTTTATTTCTATTGTGAACTCATGTTATTCAGGATACATAATTTTACAGTGGTGCCTCGCATAAAGAACGCCTTTCACAGCGAATGCTGCACACAACGAACTTCATTTCATGATTCATACAACGAACTTCGTTTCACACAACGAAGTCGCCCGAGCTTCCATGACTGCTTTGCCCGAGCTTCCACGATCGCTGCCGATGTATTGCATCCTTCCGCGCAGGCACTGCAGGCAGTCGTTAGTCACTGCGCTTAACTTAAGCACGTATCGCAGCAATCGTTCTTCATTATGAATTAAATCACACACGTATCACGGCAGTCGTCCTTTTAAGTTAAACTCAATATTTTTTTTATATCATGGCTTCTAAAAAAAGCAGGAAGGTGATTTCTGTTGAAATGAAACAGGAAATAATTAGAAGGAGTGAATGTGGGGTAAAACAGTGTGACCTCGTCAAAGAGTTTGGCCTCAGCAAGACAACCATTTTCACCATTTTGACAAATAAGGATGCAATCAAATCAGCCAAAGTAGCCAAAGGAGTATCAAAACTATTTCATGAAAAACATAGGTCTTCAATCCACGAGGAAATGGAGAGGCTATTAGCGATTTGGATTAAGGACAGGCAGGTGAAAGGTGACGTAACAACCCAAGATATTATCTGTCACAAAGCCAAGAGAATTTATGATGATCTAAAGAAAAACGTCCCTGGAAGTAGCAGCAATCAAGATAATGAAGAAGAATTCAAAGCCAGCAGGGGGTGGTTTTTTAGATTTAAGAAAAGGTGTGGAATCCACAGCGTTACTATGCATGGTGAGGCTGGCAGTGCTGACAAGAAAGAAGCAGAAAAGTTCTCTATTAACTTTCAAAAATGTATTAAGGATGAAGGATACTGCCCACAACAAGTGTTCAATGCCGATGAAACGGGTCTTTTCTGGAAAAGAATGCCGAGCAGAACCTTCATTACAAAAGAGGAGAAGAAATTGCCAGGACACAAAGCCATGAAGGACAGACTTACCCTTATGTTTTCGTCTAATGCCAGCGGAGACCTCAAGATCAAACCTCTATTGGTTTATCACTCTGAAAATCCAAGAATTTTCAAGAAAAGTAACGTTATTAAGTCCAAACTGCCCGTCCATTGGAAGTCCAATCAAAAAGCCTGGGTGACCCAAGTTATCTTCAACGAATGGATTCTGGAAACCTTTGCTCCTGCCGTGAAGAAATTCTTGCTGGAAAAAGAACTGCCGCTCAAAGCCCTTCTGATACTTGACAATGCCCCTTCTCACCCAAAAGACCTAGAGGAAATATTGCAGGAAAATTATCCTTTTATCAAGGTGCAGTATTTGCCACCAAACACCACATCCATTCTTCAGCCAATGGATCAGCAAGTTATTGTGAACTTTAAAAAACTACACTAGAGCCCTCTTTAATAAGGTGTTTGAAGAATGCGAGTTTGGTGGAGACAATATGACTGTCCGAAAGTTTTGGAAGGAGAAATTTGATGTCCTTATGGCAATACGACTTATACAGAAGGCCTGGGAAGAAGTGTCACAAAGGACCCTCATTTCTGCTTGGAAGATGCTTGTGCCTTCGTGGACCCAGGAAGAAGCAGTAGTTGATGACACAGAAGTGGTGAAGGACATCATCACAGTGGCCCAAAGGTTGGAATTAGAGGTAGAGGAAGAGGATGTAGAGGAGCTTATTGAGGAACACGAAGAAGAGCTGACAACTGAAGAGCTCCAAGCACTTCTGGTCCAGCAACAGCACAATGCTCAAAGGGAAGCGTCATCTGATAACGAGGAGCAACAATCAAACAATCAACCAATCCCAACTGCTGACATCAAGAACATCCTGGTCAAATGGAAAGCAGTTCAGGAATTTACCAATGCCCACTATCCGGATTCAGCTGAAGCAAACAGGATCAACGATCTTTACTCCAATACTCTTGTCCGTTATTTCCGGCAGATGTTGGAGAAAAGAGAAAAACAAACGACTTTGGACAGGTTTTTCATGAAACCATCGGCCAAAAAGCAGAAAATGGATGAAGATGTGCAAGATTCGGTAGACTCTACTTAGTCTGTCTTAAAATTAAAAAAATGTGTGTGTTTTTTTTTAAAAAAATTATGTTTTTAGATGTATCTAAATAAAAATAATAACAAAAAATTTATCTTTTTTTATGTCATCTTAGCATATTTTATGCTACAGAACGAATTATTTTTTTTAACATGTATTGTTATGGGAAAACGCGTTTCACATAACGAACTTTTCGCATAACAAACTTGCTCCTGGAACGAATTAAGTTCGTTGTGTGAGGCACCACTGTATAGGTTCCATAAGTTTTAAATGAGCCAGGATGATATTTTTATGGTTGGTGCTGAGTGGCCATCAACCCATAACCATTTTTTAATTAAATCTTAAATGGGCTTTCTCAGGTCATGGGATGTGAGATAATTTGAAACCCACCCTCCTAATTCTCAAAAGACATACTGTTTTTATGCACTCAAATGTAAAGTTGAATATCCCTTGAATTTGTCTTTATAGGCAGAATATTTCCTGATCTACCCTTTCAATTTATATAAATATTTTTTGTCTTTTTATGGGCATGTTTAACCCAACTCCTCACCATACATTGGTACAAGGCCATGCGTCCTTTTCCATGTGTGTCTTTAAAAACCAAGTCTCTGACTAATAGGAAGGAATAAACCTCATTAAGGTAATCAGCAGTTAGCACCTGCTTTTATATATAGATTCAGGCTTTCATTTCAGTTTTGTCTTCAGTAGAATCTTTTTTTTTTTTTTTTTTTTGCAACTCAAACATGAATTTAAGAAAAGTAGAATTAAATATTTCAGTCAATTTTATTTTGTATGTAAAAAAATTTCTCACTTGAACTCATAGTTACCCCATTACTGTAGTGTTTTACAGATTTCTGGTGCACTCCAGTCCCCCGTTTCTTCTCTGATTTCTATTAATTTCATAGGAGGAGCCACTCAGTCTTCATTTTTGCAGGAGGTCATTTTGTGAGTGTTTCTTCAGGGTCTTACCTTCTCTACACAAAAAACCTAACAAAGTATCACGTTAAACAAAGGCAATTTTGGCTCTAAAATCAATGTCTCTCTGTGACATCTACTAAAATATTAGTTCTTCATGCCACCACGTTGTTTTCTAAAATTATATCTGTAATTCACACTGACAAATAGTAGTAATTTGTTTTCTTTTGTTTTGGTCTTTTATTTGAAAGGATTTAAAAAAAATATTTATTAATGGATCATACCTCAGGTAGGCCTTACTTTATTTCATGTCCCCATTGTCAGAGTCACTAAACCTTGCTGAGGCATATATCCAGCTGTCTGAACCAGTGCTGATCAAACAGTGGGCTATGGACTGATGTGGTTCCATAGTACAGAAACAGAGTGCTGAGAAACTTCTACAATTTGATGTTACAGAGCTATCAAAACATGTGGTAAGTAAACTAGCTGAATGGAGCAGGTAAGGGACTGGTTGTGTTGATGGCAAACTCAAGTGATGACTTGTGTTTGATGACAACTGTGTGACAGGTGTACGGGGAGGACATTCACTTCAGTCCATGCAAAATGGAGGTCGTGAGATAACAACGGATCCATTGTAACAAAGAGTTTGAGAAGGATTGGTCTAAATAATAATGTATATTTTATACCTTGAAATCAATGTAAGTAATTGTTTCAGTTATTTAGGATGTATTATGATAAGGCTTAGTTTAGATTTGTTTTCTGAGAGGCCAGTGTCTTTAAACTGAAATTGTATACCTAAACCTCTTCCATGCATACCACAGGTCACATGAAAGAATGAGCAAATACTCACGTTATAAACATAAATGTGTTGCTTTATGGAGAATAAAATTCAAAGTACCTGCACCATCATGAGTTAGTAATAGGTGCTATTACACTAGACAAAGATAGTACAATATGCCATTGTTCAAGAGGCAGTATAGTTTGGGAGTTGAGAATCCAAACAATGAAACTCTAATACTATTGATAGTAAATGCTTTATTTCAATTCCAAGCTTCACCACTTAGTATTTGTGTGATGTTGGGGAAGTTACTTAAACTTTCTGAGCCTCCCTTCCCTTATCTGCAAAATGGGGATCATGGTAAAAGTGCTAGGTCATAAAATTGTTTGGAAGAGAAAACTCAGTAAGTCATTTTTGTTACTATTTCATGCACTGAGGGCAGAGAATAATGTTATAGTAAGCCACATGTCTAACCAGCATACACATTTTCTTGAGCTTTAATAATAGATGAGAAAATGCAAGTATGAAACTTTTAACTGTCTATTTTTACTCTCCTTTTAATTTTTCTAACAGAAAAGTGTTTTTCCTGGCTCCTAAATCTTCTCCAAAAAGATCTCTGTATCTTTGTTGACCCCTGTCAACAATATATTCTCTCTTGTTATCAGTCTTTATACAGCAAACATGTATTAAGTGCCCTTTAAGTGCCAAAGCAATGTTATTGGCTCTTGGCAGAAAGAGAAAAATCAAATACCATTTCTTTTTTCAAGGAATTCACAATTTAGTTTGGGATACCCCATATGTAATAAAGATGATATTGCAAATGTTATAGTAAATACATGAATGTGGTGTAGTGGTAGATGTAAAAAGAGAAGTCTCAGAATTCTATATGGGGGGTTATAAAATATCCTGTAAATTAAGTATTATTTCAGCTGATAATAAAAAAATAGATGTGTTTTCCAAGAGGACTGGGCAAAAGGCCATGTGATGAGGTAGAAATAATGTAAACAAAAATAATTCCATACAGGCACATAGAGAAAACTTTTATTTTTAGAAGAGGAGGTTAGTGGGAAAACAAGGAAACAAAACTCTCACAATTAGTTCCAAAGCCCTGGCAACATGCCACCCCTAATCTTTACAAATCAAGAGCAAGAGTCCATGGCACTTCGTATTTTCAAGACATTTCTTTTTCAGAAAATCTTTGATTCTCTCTATTCTATTTCTTTTACTTCCCTATGGCCAAACAATCAAAGAAAAAAATCATAATCTATTTATTAAATATTACACAGTAAAAATAAGCTGGTCTCTTTCTCGGAGTAGAGAAGCAAAGCGAAGAAACATCTTAGCCAAGGAAAGCCAGTGACTGCTGAGCGAGAATGCCAGCCAGGGTCTGCAGTAAGTCAGGGAGTCACAGAACAAGGGCTGGGCCATGCGTAGTACAGAAGGCAGCCCTGGAATGTGATGAGGCAGGAGGGAATTTGTGCACTCAGTTAAGTGACAGGAAACTGCCAAACTTTAGAAATAGTCCCTGGTTAAAACAGTACTCCTGCAGCAAATTAGAAATAGAATATATTTAAATCTACTACCGCTTTCTACAACTTAGTTCTGATTTCTTTGAATGTTTTTTCAAGAAAGATAGGGATGGTATAGGCTAGAATTTCCCCATTCATTTTGCTCTTCTTTTCTGAAATTTCAGTCACTTAAAAAATTATTCTAACAGTCCCAATTTACAATGGTTTGATGGGATGACTTTTTGACTTTACAATGGTGCAAAAGTGATATATACATTTAGTAGAAACTACATTTCAAATTTTGAATTTTGATCTTTTCCAAGGTAAACAATGATACTCTCCAGTATATTTATTGCATTAGTCATTTATGCCTAATTGTAAGCTAGTGTAAGTGTTCTGCTAAACCACGATATTCAACTTACAATGTTTTTAACTTACGAGTTTATTGCAACTGAACTACATGGTAAATTGAGGAGCATCTGTGTACAATAATACTTTTATTTCTACCTTATATTATTAAGGCAAAGGGGAAAAAAGGCAGAGCTTGTTTTCACAAATGAACTAGTTGTTTCTATTCTTACGTGTACATCTACTAATATTAACTCACATTTATATTTAACTTACTCATGTAAACACACACAGATGCTCACTAATGTACTTCAACACATAGAAAAATAATATTTTAGATCATCTCAACTGATATAGTAAAACTGTGTAGCTAATTTCTATCTTTGCTATGAAGTTGGAAAGAAAGGGAGGGAGCATTTCAGATTTCAGCTTTAATTTGTGAAAAATTTATCTGTCTGTTGTAAGTCACAGTGGAGAATAGAAAAGGATCCCTCTATGAAAACTGGGTTTTGTGTGACTGACACATACTGCATTTTTAATAACACAGACTGAAATGCATTATTCAGAATTCCTTTTGTCCACCCTTTCAGCTCTGTTGTAGATCTTCATACTTCTAGAAAGTCTGCTACCTGCAAAAATTCACATTGTTTTTGTGATAAATACTAGTGACCAAGATAGTATTTGTCTACCCAAGTAGAATGCAGTAAACTAGCAAACATATATTTCAATGGTTACATAATTATGAATTAGTATTTAGAGTGAGCTATCTCAATGATTATCTAACATACCCAGCCATTTTTTATTTTGGTTTTCCTTTGACTGGTGAGAAAAATTTGTATTTACACAGGAGGCACTCCATTTCTAGTAACAATGCATGGCCCTTGATGCTTTCTCTCTCCCTCTCTCTCTCTCTCTCTCTCTCTCTCTCTCTCTCTCTCTCTCTCTCTCTTACTTTTAAATATTTTTCCCAACTACAGTTGATATACAATATTACATTAGTTTCAGGTGTACAACCTATTAATTAGACATCATATAACTTCCTAAGTGATCACCTCAATAAATCTACTACTCATCTGACATCACACAAAGTTATCATGATATTAATGACTATATTCCCTATGCAGTATTTTATATCCCTGTGACTATTCTTTAACTAGCAGTTTGTACTCTTAGTCCCTTCATCGTTTTCACCCATCCACAACCACCCTCCCATCTCCAACTGTCAAAATGTTCTCTGTATCATTTCTGTTCTGCTTGTTTGTTTATTTTGTCTTTTGAGATCTAATAAGTATCACTACTCCAGCTTGTCTTTAAATTTTCATTTGCATGAAATATTTTTTCCATCACTTTACTTTCAGTTTGTGTGTGTCTTTTCATCTGGAGTCTCTTCTAGACAACATATGTAAGGGTCTTATTTTGTTATTCATTCAGCCTCCATATATCTTTTGATTGGAGCGTTAATCAATTTGCACTTCAAGTAATTGTTGATGTGTATTTATTGCCATTTTATTATTCATATTTTTAGACCTTTTTTTCTTCTTCTTAAAGAAGACCCCTTAACATTTCTTTTTTTAAATAAGTTTTACTGATTTTAGAAAGGGAGGAACATCAATGGCTCCTGCATGCTCCCTACTAAGGATCAAGCCCACAACCTGTATATGTGCCCTCACTGGGAATCAAACCAGGGACCTCTAGGTTCATGGTTTGATGCTCAATCACTGAGTCACACCAGCGGGGCAACATTTCTTGTAATACTGATTTGGTGATGATAAACTCATTTAATTTTTTCTGTCTAGGAAACTATCTATCTTTCAATATTAAATAACAGTTTTGCTGGGTAGAATAATCTTGTTGTATGTCCTGGCTTTTCACTACTTTGAATATTTTATGCTATTCCCTTCTGGCCTGTAGAGTTTCTGTTGAGATATCAGCTGACAGTCTTATGGGAGCTCCCTTTTAAATAACTGAATGCTTTTTTCTCTCTTGATGCTTTTAAATTTCTCTCTTTGTCTTTAACCTTTGGCATTTTAATTATGATTTGTCTTATTCTGGGCCTCTTTAAACTCATTTTGTTAAAGACTCTGCATTTTCTGAACTTGTATGCCTCCTCCTTCACCAGGTTTGGGAAGTTTTCTGTTATTATTTTTTTCATATAGGTTTTTAATTCATTGCTCTCTCTCTTTTACTTCTGCCACTCCCATAATGGGAATATTTGTTCAACAGATGAGTTTCCAGAAGACCCTCATACTATCCTCATTTATTCTGGATTGTTGTTGTTGTTGTTGTTGTTGTTGTTGTTCTCACTGGTTGTTTTCTGCTTTCTTATCTTCCATATCTTTGATATGGTACTCTAATTCATCTACTTCACTATTGATTCTCTGTAATAAAGTCTTTCTTTCAGTTAATGTATTCTTAATTTTTGTCTGATTCCTTTAAAAAAATCTTAATGTTGAGAGTATTACAGATGTCCCTTCTTTTTACCCCCATTGCTCCCCTCCATCTAGTTCCTGCCCTTCCCCAGGCATTCAACTCCCTATTGTCTGTATCCACAGGCATGGCATACATGCATGTAAGTTTTTTAGTTAACTCTCTTCTGGCTTCCTGCTTGCCTCTCTTCCTTTGAGATTTCTCAGTCTTTTATATGTTTTCTAGTTTTGTTTTTATGTTTCCTCTCTCTTTGTTGAGATTCTCACTAAGTTCCTCTACTCTTCTCTAAGTTCATTGAGCATCTTTATAACCAGTGTTTGGAACTCTGCATCTAGTAGATTACTTGTCTTCATTTTGTTTGGTTATTTTTCTGAAATTTTGTTCTATTTTTGTTTTTAAATTTAGGACACATTTATTGTTTCCTCATTTTGGCTACCTCTCTATGTCTGTATCAATGGTAGAGCTTCTATGCCCCCTGGCTTGGTAGAGTGGCCTTATTGTAGTAGGTGTCTCTTAGGGTCTAGAAGCACAGCCTCCCCAATCACTCCAGATGCACCTCCTGAGTGGGCTATGTATATCTTCCTGTTATAGTTGGGCCTTTTTACTATTGGCACATCAATGGGAGAGATTTCCTACCAGATTGATAGGCTGAGAAGACTGGCTGCAACAACTGTGGAGAGTCAGCTGTACAGAGGATGATCCCACAGAGCATGACTTACTATAGCAGTGCTCTTGTATCCACTAGTGTGCCCCTTTAGCTTGTCCCTTGTGGAGGAGGTTGGCTGGTATTTTGATGTGGTCTGAAGCTGTCCACTGGTGTGCTGGCTCTGGGGTCCCCTGAGAGGTGCAGGCCAAGTTCAGCTGCTACTATGCTCTGCCCAGGCCATTTAGCATGAGATACAAAGTGATCAGCAGATGGCTACTTACTCTGCTGGGCTTGAAGGTACCCAGGAGAGGTCAAGCTATGAATTAAGGCTGTCTGCCACTAGTGCAAAGCCTGGGACCACTTAGCAAAAGGTACATGACACACCAAAGTAGATGTTGCTTGTTTGAGAGATTTTAGGGTAGTCTGAGTCATGAGCCAATACAAGCCTCTTTTTATGGAAAAGGCACTGAAAACGGCATGGATTAGAACAGTAAGTTGCTTCTCCATCTCTTCCCTTGATGCCAGATAAGTCAATTCCTCCTGCTAAGTCCCTGGTGCCCCAGTGATGGTTCTCACAGTGAGTCCAAGTAAGTCCTTGTGTGGGCCTTGTAAGAGGAATTCCTAGGATTTCAGCAGTGCTCTATGTCTCATTCAGCCCCAATTCAAGATGGTTTTTACACCAGAATTATGGGAATTTCTTTTCTTGGCACAGTGGAACCTTGGGCTGCGATGCCTAAGGTGAGGTTGAAACCCTCATTTCTTGGGGGGGGGGGGAGCTCTATATCTGAGCTATTCCTTCTAAAATCCATCACATGTAGGGACCAACCAGTTACATGTTTCTGCCCCTCCTAACCATCTCAATATGATGTGGCTTCTTTTTTATATTCTTAGTTATATGACTTCTGTTCACACAGATTTCATGCAGTTCTGAATGATGGTAGTTCTATAGGTTAACTGTAATTTTGATATTGTTGTGGGAGGATTTGAACACTGCATTTACTTATGCTGCCATCTTGACTGAAACTCATATTACTTAACAGCAATGAGAGCATGCTGTCATAGAGTTTTAAAAATTCTTGATGCTAAAGGATGATATATGTAGAAATGATGCTATTCATTGTTATTTAGCTAATCCTATATAATAAAAGCCTAATATGCTAAATGTCTGGTCATATGGTTGTACACTCAACCAATCAAAGCATAATATATGCTAATGATATAAAGCTAATGATACGCTAAGGCCACTCAACTGCTCGATATGACATGCACTGACCACCAGGGGGCAGATACTCAATGCAGGAGCTGCCCCCTGGTGGTCAGTGTGCTCCTACAGGAGGAGCGCTGCCCAGTCAGAAGTCAGGCTCATGACTGGCAAGTGCAGCTGAGATAGTCGGAGCCTCTCTTGCCTCCGTGGCAATGTTAAGGATGTCCAACATCCAGACATCCCCTGAGAGCTCCCTGACCGCAAGAGGGCACATGCTAGGCTGAGGGGATTCCCCCCTTTCCAGTGCACGAATTTCATGCAACAGGCCTCTAGTAAGAAATAAAAACTCAGCCGAAACCTGTTTGGCTCAGTGGATAGAGCGTTGGCCTGCGGACTGAAGGGTCCTGGGTTCATTTCCGGTCAGGGGCATGTACCTTGGTTGCAGGCACATCCTCAGTTGGGGGTGTGCAGGAGGCAGCTGATGGATGATTCTCTCTCATCAATGTTTCTAACTCTCTATCCCTCTCTCTTCCTCTCTGTAAAAAATCAATAAAATGTATTTTTTTAAAAGAAATAAAAACTCAACTTTTCAAGGTCAAACATACATATTTTTTGAAACATATATGTTTTATAGAACTCTGAACTACCAGAGCACGCCTTTATGGCTAGAAACAGTCTAGTGGCCCCCACTTTTCAAAAATAAAATGTGTATAATAAAAAAAATATATAAAACTTGGAGTCAGAAATTTTTACTCAAGATCCAACTCAGCTACTTGCTACTTACTGAATTGGTTTAAGTAATTTATCTGATCTGAGTATCATTTTCCTCCTCTGTGAAAGAGGGGTTATGACAATTCTGGCTTCAAAGATTTCTGTAAGATTCAAATGAGATAATGCAATACATTCATATGCTTTATAAATGGCATTATAAAGTCCTGTACAGGGAAGTTTTATAATTACTGTTATTGCTTATGTTTCCATTTTTACCTCAAAATATTTGCTCCTATCTCTTGGAAGCATGCTTTTAAGATCAAAGTCTGCAGTAATTAACTGTCATCTTCTGACTTCCATCTGCCTTGCGTCTGATACATTTTTCAATTTAAACTTATGTAACAACAATTCATTTTTTTAAATTAAAAAAATAATCAGCACAAATTCAGAATACTTTGTATAGATACAGCTCTTCCACCAGGATAATATAATCCATAAACTGAACATCTTCAGTATTTGTTTTTTTGCATCTCTACTTATTTCTATTCAAGAGTGGCCCTCATAAGTTAATGAGCAAGAGAAATTTGTAATTAGAATAATATAATAATATCTACACCATGGGGTCTTGGTAGAGAATAAACTAAGTAACATGCAAAATGCTTAGTACAGATATCAATGAAAACTGATAGTATGTCACTAGAATGTGGAAACATAATCTCATGAAGTTGATGATAGGCTAGCACCAAGCAACTGGCTTCAAGAAGTGCTAGAGAGAAAAATAAAAGACAGAAAGACTTACATAGTTCATAAATGGTACATTTAAATTGATTGAGAGAGGTCTAAAATATTTTTATTCTTTGTATTGGACATACCAAAGTAAAGAATATATACTTTCCAGAAAAATCATTATCTTTAACCATGGGATTGAAAAGGGGTATCCATTCCATGGATTCTGGATATATAGAACTATATATAACTTACTTATCTGCTTTGAATATGTTGTCTGCATTTAAAGATCTAATAAGTATCTCAAACTAGCATGATTAAATATATTTTTTCTAAATTCAACCTGCTTCTCTTCCAATCTTCTCTCTCTCTCTCTCTCTCTCTCTCTCTCTCTCTCTCTCTCTCTATATATATATATATATATATATATATATATACACATATTATATATATATATATCAATTACATGGAGTTATATATCATGATTAGGATACAAATTTATATCTTACATATCATATATATATGTACTTATATATAAAGAGACATACTATAAGTAATTGGCTGATATGATTATGGAAGTTTAGAAGCCACAGATCTGAACTTGGCAAACTGGCAACCCAGGAGAATCAATATGTAGTTCCAGTCTGAGTCCAAAGGCCTGAGAATCAGGAGGGCCAATAATGTAAATTCTAGTCTAAATGTCAGCAGTCTCGATACCAAAAAAGAACAAATGTTTCAATCCAAGACCAAAGGCCAGAAAAGACCAGTGTTCAATCTCAAACAAGCAGGAGGCCTAACTAAACCTCTTACTCAGTCTTACTATTCTTTTCTGTAAAGTCTTCAGAACAAGGGCCCCATTAGGGGAGGTAATCTACTTTACTCAGTCTATGCATTCATTGTTACTTTCATCTAAAAATACCCTTACAGATACACTCAGACCAAATATCTCAACACCCTGTGGCCAGTCAAGTTGACACATAAAATTAACTGTCATAATAGCTGTCTCACAAGGCTGTGATTCCTGAGAAAAGGGAAGTAGACCAGGTGCATTCTATAATTCCATTAGTTTTCTGCCTGAGTCACTTTCCAGACAGAAGTGCAAAGATGGAAAACCCAAGTAGAGTTGAGAGCAATTGGAGTTCAGGAAATACATGCTAACAAAAATTACACACAGACCTTGAAAGGAGAAGCTATTCTTACTTTGTTGCCTTCCAGAATCTTCATACATGGAGAGATGTACCATGCTCAGCATTGGAGGACTCAATACAGTCACCTTTAAGCAACACACAAGCTTTTTAGAACACTGATTCTGCAGTCAGCTCATTTGGTCTCCATTATTGTTGGAGCAGGTCATGGAACTCAGGAACAGGGTGGAAATATCTGGGTTTAATATGATTAATTGGAATGTATGCTATAGGGATAGAAATTAAAAAGGATAGGTCACTGGGCAGATAGGGACCATAAGCCTGAGAATTCTGTTCTTGCTTATGGTTGGCCTGGATATAACGAATGCAACATAAGAAACATAACACACATGTACCCACATGCCCTTCTCTTGTGCATTGTGATGTGCACATCTCCCTCAGTCTATTCTAGAGAGATGCATTAGAATTCAATCAGAAAAACAGACCCCTTACAAATATTATAAAAATAAAGGATCTAGCATAAGAATATGAGTTCACATGAAGATGAAAGAAACTGGAAGAATAAAGACTGGGAAGAGGAGTTTGAATATTAGGGTATAGCCACTAATCACATCAGTGGTGAGAGGGAGTCTTGGTGTCAGCATGAAATAAGACCCTTGGGTGTGAGGTTATAAAGAGGTCTACTGCCGCTGGTGTGGGAGCTATTGCTTCTGAGGAACCCACTACCTCTGTGGCCTGCAGTCAAGCATGGATGGTGGGCGTGGTGCTGCTGTTGGTTGTCATGGCCATTGTTCAGGAAGTTAATCTATAACAGATGAGCAGGAGGAGAACAAGAGAAAAGTGGGTCCTGCCAGCACATCTGAAAATTGGTTATACGTATGACCATCACACCTGCTGACAGTAATGTCTTTTGCTCCCTTTCCACCTGTGCATGTCATGAGAATTGATCTCTTGGTCATCTCTAACCTAACTCTCAATCTCATACAGGAGCAGTGGAGCCAAACCGACAGTACACAATACAGCACAAATGACCAGAATAGCATTTTGAGGGATGTGAACTATTCTGATAGAGTATTTGACAGGGGAGGGTATCAGGATGCAATGTTTATTTAGAAATTACACAGAATAAAGCTTTGGAAGAGTGTTGCATGTAGAGATTTCATGGTTGTTATGTAAGATGTCTTACAAGGGACATATGAGATGGGCTTTTCTCTGTTTTAAAAGATAAGTCACACACACACACACACACAAAGTATAATAAAAAGTGAAGGTAGCTGAAACTGGTTTGGCTCAGTGGATAGAGCATTGGTCTGTGGACTGAAAGGTCCCAGGTTCAATTCCGGTCAAGGGCATATAACTTGGTTGTGGGCACACCCCTGGTAGTGGGTGTGCAGGAGGCAGCTGGTTGATATTTCTCTCTCATTGATGTTTCTAACTCTCTATCCCTCTCCCTTCCTCTCTGTGAAAAATCAAATATATATATATATTTTTTTTTTATTTATTTATTTTTTAAGTGAAGGTAAAAATGATCAGGTCATTCATTATACTTCCTACAGGCCAGACACTACTCCAAATACATTATGTATATTGACTTACTTAATTCTAACAACTATTTCTGTTACACCCAGGAAACTCTAGCATAATTAAGCCATTTGTAGCAAATTAAGCAATTTGTATAAAATCATACAACTAGTAAATATCTAAAACCAGGATTTGAATCCAGGTAGCACAGTATCAGAGTTTGTGCACTTAACAATATTGGTAATCTGTCTTGTATAAAAAAGCAAAGAATATTGTAAGAGAAGAAAACATATGAGGTATAACTTGATGTAAGCAGGTAAAGCAAGTAGCAGGATAATAAATGAACTGTTGTTGATTCATATTGAGAAATTCATAGATAATTTGAAGATAGAGACTTCCTATAAAAACTTAAAAGGAGATTAAATAAATATGTGGATTTCTGAGCTTGAAATGTGTTCCTCATGATAAAATCAGGTAATTATAAGGCAAGGATATAGAAAAACTTGAAAAGTGTCATAATAGTCCAATTACACATAAAATTCAGCAGCGAGAACATTTAAATGTTGTATTCTTCAGGGAGAAGTAACCAGGCTTGGTTACCTGAGCCTCTTTACACCTTCGCATCTTTGAAAATGTATGTGCAGTCTAATCCTGCTTAACTGAGCTGGACTCAAAATCAACCTCAAATATTAGCTTCCTCGTGAAACCTTTCCTTCCCCCCTTCAATAAATTCATTCTTTCCTCTGGGTTTTCACAGTAAGTGCTCTGCTCACACTTCTGTCTTAGCGGGCATCCTTATATTGACACCTGTGAGTGTGTGCAGTGGCTTCTGTAGTTCACTATTTGGATATCCCTTCAGCACCGAGAACCTTACTTTTTCAGTTGAGGGAAAACTCTTGACATTGTACAGCCGTGTCCCTCTCTGAGAATGGCTCTCAGCTGATTGAAACTGCCTCACTTTCTTCCCCAGGGAGCTCCACATTCAATATTGGTTTGATGCAGGAGCACAAAGGCCTGGCCCATTTGTTCCAATTGGGCATAGGGGCATCCAAGCTGCAGAACTCCCTGGGGGATTGGCTGGGTTTGCTGTTGCAGCCATACTGTAGTTTAATTTCAATTTCTGCCCAATGCTCTTTCATAGTGGTTATAACCAGAATGCTCTCTAAAAATCTGATGCGCACAAATCTCCAGTTTCCTGAAGAAACATACCATAACCATGTATCTGCCTTTACAATTAGACTGCGTTTTTAGAGAGAAAAGATAATTTTTTGTGTGTGTTTGTGTCATAGAATGCTCATATATAGCTAACATTATGGGTGTCATGATCTATAATTATTTATTACTGCTCTTGAGATAGGTAGTACTATACTGCAGTGATGCCAAGACTCATTGATTGTATAATGCTGTATCAATTTTTAATAGCTATTAAGAATGAATGGTCATATCACAGCATATAAATATCTATTCTTATTTTTTTACTTTTTAAAAATTTGAACACTTCTTCATTGACAATTTCCTTAATATGTTCAACCTTTAGGAATTCAGTGATATTCTGCTATCCATAATTCAGTCGTATTTCTGATTTAGCACTTTTTAGATTAACATCAAAATTCAAAAACATAACATATCTAAAATACAGGGTTTTTTTTACTGCATTTTTATTTATTTATTTATTTGTTTGTTTATAAAGTAGGGAATATTTTTTAAAACATATTTTTTTTAATTTCAGAGAGGAAGGAAAAAGGACAGAGAATGAGAAAATCAATGAATCATTGATCAGCTGCCTCATGCATGCCCCACAGTGGGGCTCAAGCTTGAACCTGGCCATGTGCCCTGACCAGGAATAAAACTATGACCTCCTGGTTCATAGGTCAACACTCAACCACTGAGCAATGCCAGCTGGGCTTACTGGACTTTTAAAAAATATCTTGAGACTTGTTTCTTAATAAAAACTGTGATTTCCTGAAACTCAAACACTGCAGTAGACATTGGAAAAGTCAGATTACTTACATTGGGGAAAAAAGAGGAGAAAGAGAGAGAGAGAGAGAGAGGGAGAGAGAGAGAGAGAGAGAGAGAGAGAGAGAGAGAGAGAGAGAGAGAGAGAGAGAGAGAGAGAGAAGGAAGGAAGAAAATAAGCTTGAGGAATTCAAGACAAAAATACCATCTAAACTTATTTCAAACCAATGCATTGTGATGCTTAAATTCAACTCCCTGTAATGTAAAGAAATAAAATAAAATTATGGATTGCTAGAGAATTGACATTAGTCTAGTGATATAAAAAAAAGAGAACAGCCGAAACCGGTTTGGCTCAGTGGATAGAGCGTCAGGCTGCAGACTGAGGAATCCTGGGTTCCATTCCATTCAAGGGCATGTACCTTGGTTGCAGGTGCATCCCCAGTAGGGGGTGTGCAAGAGGCAGCTGATCGATGATTCTCTCTCACTGATATTTCTAACTATCCCTCTCTCTTCTGTTCTGTAAAAAATCAATAAAATATATTTTAAAAATAAAAAAAGAGAACAAAGGCCAATAAGTTAAATTTCATAGTTGAGACATTGAGAAATATGGGCTCAACCAAGCAAGAACAGTCTGTCATTCCAAAAAGATTGTGTAGACTAAGGTTATTGAGATCTATGTAAAAGTCTGTGTATATTAAATTAAAAAATATGAAAATTAGCATATTCCCTAGGAAACTTTGTAGATGATGGAATTTTTATAAGTGTATTGTTAAAATGCAATGGTCATCTCATACCTGAAAGAAAGAAAAAAAAATCATTCGAGACTCATGACTTCATCTCTGGGTATTTAGAAGTTAGCTATCACAGCAAGAAACACATGGACAAGGGTCCTTAGGCAATGGCTTGTTTCAAACGGTGGCAGATTATATTGCAGGCATCAATCAGGCATGTGTATTACAATGCCTGTACAACTGCTTAAGGCCATAAGGCTTTTCTTAGAAAATATAAATGTCCATTGAGTTGGTATGTTTATTTTTTGCCTATTTCAAATACTTAGACCTAAAGGAACATGATCTCCTAGTAGAATAATTTTTGTTATTTTAACATGAATTTTAATAATATTTTTTTTTAAATAAAGGTTGATTTTGTGATTCCAAATAATTCACTTAAAATAGTTTTGTGTCAGCAGATAGAGTGTTTGCCTGAGGACTAAAGAGTCCTGGATTCAATTCCATTCAAGGGTACATGCCCAGATTGTGGGCTTGATCCCCAGGGGGGATGTGCAGGAGATAGCCCATCAATGATTCTCCCTCATCATTGATGTTTCTGGCTCTCTCTCCCCTCTTCCTTCCTCTCTGAAATCAATAAAAATACATTAAAACATAGCTTTGTAATCTTCTCCATATTGATTCATAAAACTTTGGATTTAAAATAAATCTAGCCGAGACTGGTTTGGCTCAATGGATAGAGCGTTGGCTTGGGGACTGAAGGGCCCCGGGTTCCATTCCAGTCAAGAGTGTGTATCTTGGTTGCGGGCATATCCCCAGTAGGGGGTGTGCAAGAGGCAGCTGATCGATGACTCTTTCTCATCGATGTTTCTAGCTCTCTATCTCTCTCCCTTCCTCTCTGTACAAAATCAATAAAATATACTTTTTAAAAAAATTAAAAAATAAAATAAAATAAATCTAGACATAACCTAGGTAAGAATCCTTGGTATTATTTATAATATAAGAAACCTTTGCATGGTCAGGTATATTTCAAAGGAACCATTTGTGTTGTTGGTGAAAAAAAGATACATCTGGAGATTCTTGTTATTTACCACTAGTTGCCTGGTGCGCAGAATTCATGCATGGGTGTGTGTGGGGGTGTGGGGGTGGGGAGGGGAGTGTTCCCTCAGCTGAGCCTGCAACCTCTCCAATTGAGGATCCCTTGGGGGATGTCTGACTGGGGATGTCCACAGGGATTGGGCCTAAACCAGCATTTGGATATCCCTCTCACAATCTGGGACCACTGGCTCCTAACCACATACCTGCCTGCCTGCCTGATCACCCCTAACCTTCTGCCTGCCTACCTGATCACCCCTAACCTTCTGCCTGATCGCCCCTAACCGCCCTCCCCTGCCAGCCCGATTTTCCCCCCAATGGCCCTCCCCAATGGCCTGGTTGCCCCCAATGGCCCTCCCCATTGGCCTGATATCACCCCCAGCTGCCTTCCCCTTCCAGCCTGGTTGCCCCAATGGCCCTTCCCTGCTGGCCTGATCTTGCTCCCAACTGCTCTCCACTGCCAGCCTGATCTCACCCCAACTGCCCAACTGCCCTCCTCTGTCACCTAATTTGGTTCTGATTGGTCAGTTTCTATGCCAGTCAGCATCAAAAGCTCCACCTCCTAGGCAACCATTGGCTCCTCACAGTTCACCCAGATTTGGTTCTGATTGGTTGGTTTCTATGCCAGTCAGCATCTCTGGGCCTATCAATGGTGCCTAATCAGAAAGGCTGGGCTGATCAGCAACCCTGGTGGAGGCCTGGAGAGAAATGGAGGTGCAGCTGCTGACCCAGCCTGAAAAGAAAGAGAGAGGCAAGTGCTGATCAACAGCTGCCACAGAGGCTATGAATCAGACCCTTCTTCTCTCTTCAGGCCTCTCTCCAGGCCTGATTCACAGCCCCCTCAGCAGTTAATGCTGGATCACCACACCTGTAGCTGCAGCAGTCAGGACTAAGTGCAGGACTGACTTCTGGTTGGTCAAGCCTCCAGTCATGAAGACCCAGGTTTTTATATATTATGATTATTCATACCTTTAAATAAATTAAAATATAAACTTATGGAAAACATAGATATTTTTATATAATTATATATGAATTAATACAAAAAGTATGAAGTAGCCTAGTTAATACAACAAAATAATTTCCCTCTTCAAATTTTAGCAGTAAGTGCACCATTGGTGAAGTGTGAGACTTACATTGATTCTTTACTCCTGAATCTCTCTAATATCTGCTAGACTCTAGAAGATAAGGGCAAGCTGATAGATAAGTAAAGCAAAATGACATTCAATTCCAGTGAGATTTGAATAAGGATTAAAATACTGATATGATTTTAAATAATGATTCAAAGTTCATTTCAATTTTTGTCAAAACTTCTCAAGAGTGTAAAATTTATATTTGAAAATAGGCCCTAAACAAACACAAATTGGAATCAATTTTCTCTCTATAGTAAAATAGTGAAAGTGAGGCTCACTGAAGGTTATATAGAGGTCATGTCATCTATAATTCCTTCATGTGATGTTAATCATGTCATACAACTAGAGAAAATAGCTCCACTAAATCATCAACAATGTGGCAATAAAATCAGTACAAGTGAATTGCCAAAAGCCTACGCCTCTACTCTCAAAGTAAAAAACAAAACAAAACAAACAAACACACCATTTCCAGGGCTCAAGAAAACATCTTGAATCTTTCAACTTTATTCTATCTTTATGCTGACAAATTTATGAGGAGAATCTTCTCCAATATTACCTAGTATCCATAAATAATATCGTTGCCCAGGAGGATCTCAAGGATATTATAGTATTTAAATGCAGTACAGATACTAGTATGTAAGAAAGCACTATTGTGTTGATAATTGGAACATCTCAAACTGTGTACATATTAACCAATATATTTCTATATAATATATAATCAAAAATAACAGAGAAATTAGACATATTAAACTGTTTATTTTGAAATAATAGTAGAGTCACAGGCAGGTGCAAGTAATAATATGGAAGGATCTTATGTACCCTTCACTCAGGTTCTCCCAATGGTCATATCTTGAAAAATTAAAATAAATAATTTTAATAAAATAAAAATATCACAACTAGAATAATAACATTGATTCAGTCTAGATACAAATTCTTTCCCTGCAAGGTCACTCAGGTTGGTATCTTATAACCAATCCCATTTCCATCCTATCTGTAACCCTTTCTTAATCTTTGGCATCCAATAATCTATTTTTTAATTTCTATAATTTTATCATTTTAAAAATGTGAAATAAGTTCTGGTTGGTAGCTCAGTTGGTTAGAGCATTGTCCCAATGCAACAAAGTTGAAGGTTCAATCCCAGGTAAGGATACATTCAAGAATCAACCAATGAATGCACAACTAAGAGGAACAACAAATCACTGTTTCTTTCTCTCCTCTCTCTCTCTCTCTCTCCCTCTCTCTCTCTTATCCCATTTCACTCTTTCTCTAAAAATCAATCAATGAATTTTTTAAAAATATGACATAAATTTAATCATACAACAACGAGTAATTGTTTGAAATTGGTGTTTTAGGCATCTAATTTTATGGAAATCCATCTGAGTTGTTGTACGTCAATAATGTGTTCCCTTTTGTATTCTATGGCATGGATAGACCACAGTTGGCTTAACCAGTCACCCACTGAAAGATATCTGAGATTCTTCTTCTTCTTCTTCTTCTTCTTCTTCTTCTTCTCCTCCTCCTTCTTCTCCTCCTCCTCCTCCTCCTCCTCCTCCTCCTCCTCCTCCTCCTTCTCCTCCTTCTTTCTTCTTCTTCTTTATTTTTTTGAATAAAATTATTATTAAATATTCAGGTAGTGATATTTGTGTAAACATAAATTTTAATATCCTAGAATAAATTCCCAAGAATGTAATTGATAGATTATATGGTAGTCACTTGAATAGGTGTTTTAGAAACAGCCAAATTATTTTACAAAGTGGTTAGCATTGTACCAGAAATAAATGAGTGATCAAAATAAAATTTCTCCACATCCTCACAAGCATTTGGTGTTGTCTATTTTTTATTTATAAAAAGATAATGTTTTATACATAAAAATAAAATCATTTTATATTTATATAAATATATATATATTTAAAACTATTTATTATGTTAGCCATAGATAGATGAAAAACGTAGCTTACTTTGTAGTTTATACTTGTAGTTTATATTTGCATTTCTTTAATAGTTAATGATATTGAATAACTTTTCTGTGTGCCAATTTAATATTTGCTTATGTTTTCATGTCTCTTGCTTAAATCTAATTAAAATATTATATATTCATTGTTGAGTTTTAAAAATTCTTTATATATTCAGATATTCATTCTTTGTTGAATTGTGGTTTGCAAAAATTAACTCCCATTTTTTTTAGCTTATCTTTTCATTTTCCTAATACTGTTTTTCTCAGAGAAAATTTTGTTTTACTTTGATGAGATTCAGTTGTTTAATTTTTCCTTTATGGTTTATGTTTTTGGTGTCAATGCATAACTTTATAGTGGAGAAATCTGACAAACATTATCTTAGCCAGTTTATCAAAGTCTGCACCAACAATGTAAGACAGGATGATAACATGTACCTTCTATAATGAGGTGATGAAAATTATACTTTATCTCTGTGGTTCCTTCTCTCAAAAAAAAAAAAATACTCAAGTCTTATCATGAGAGAAACATCAGACAAACCAAAGTTGAAGGACATTTGACAAAAAGCTGTCAAGGTCATCCAAAACAAGGAGAGTATGAGAAACTGCCACAGCTGGAGGAGCCCAAGGAGACATGACTCCTGAGTGTAATATGGTGTCCTGGGCAGGACTATGGCATAGAAAAAAATACATTAGGTAGAACTAAATGAAAATGAATAAAGCATAAACTTTAGTAATTATAATTCATCAGTATTGGTCTCTTAACTTTAGCAACTGTATATAAGATGTTCATAATAGAGGATTCTAGGTTCAGGTTATGAGACCTCTCTGTGCTGTCTTCACAATATGTTTCTAAACTTAAAACTCCTATAATATAAAAAGTTTATTTTAAAAATGCACATTTTCGCAGCTCTATTCACTAAGAATGCCTAGACACAAACCTGTAACAAGAATTACCCTAGTGGTGAGTGAGGCAAGAGATACAGACTTAAAATATGTTGCCTGTGTTTTAAAAATTGTTAAAATTGCATAATAAATAAGTACAGTTATTTTTATTATTCTCTCTACTTTTATGTCATATATAATTTTGATTTACTTATTAATTCCTTTTGTGTATATCTTTCATATATATTTTCTTACTGACTAATATAGTGGGTCACATTTAATACCTTAAATTTATAACAATCTAATTTAAATTGAAACCAATTATCTGGAATAGCATACAAAAACTGCCTCTGTTAGCCCTTTCATGTCCTTTTTATGCTGTTATGGCACAAACTATGACTTTATAAAGTTTTCTGATTAATATAAATTTATAATTATGAGGCTTTTTTCATTTATCTGTCAAAATCATAATAAAAATTAAAACCCAAATAATAAATACAAAATACAATAATTCAGTTACTTCTGTTTTTGTCTTAACTGGAATTCTCTTTCTTCAAGGGGCTTCAAGTTATTGTCTAATGTCTTTTCCTTTCAATCTAAAGAACTCCCTTTAACAATTTTGGTCAGAGCTACAAGAAGCAGCAAACTCCTTTAGCTTTATTTATCTGAGAGTGCCTTATTTTTTTTCTTTATTTTTAAAGAAGAATTTTGCAAGATAGAGAATTTCTGAAAGAACTATTGTTCCTTTCTGCGCTTAAAAAATATAATTTCACTCTTTTCTGACCACCATTGTTTAAAATGAGAAATCTGCTGTTTCTTTATTAAAGCTCCCTTGTATCAATACATACAAAGTCCCATCTTTCATGTTCATTCAAGATTCTCTTTGGCTTTCAGTACATAATGTGTTTCAGTGTGAAATTCTCAGGGTTCATCTTTTTTTGGTGTTTGCTGAACATCTTGGCTGTGGAGATTTGTGTTTTTTATCAAAATTAAAAACAAGATTTTGCCATAATTTTTGTCAAATATCCTTTCTACTCCTATAGCTCCTCTCCTTCTGATACTCCTATTATCCCTGTGTGCCCCACAGGCTCTTATTAGTAGGCTCTGTTAATTTATGCATCTATAAGTTCTGTTCAGCCAGAACCAGTTTGGCTCAATGGACAGAGCGTCGGCCTGCAGACGGAAGGATCCTGGGTTCGATTCCCGTCAAGGGCATGTACCTGGGTTGCAGGCACATCCCAGGTAGGGGGTGTGCAAGAGGCAGCTGATCGATGATTCTCTCTCATCGATATTTCTAACTCTCTATCCCTCACTCTTCCTCTATATAAAAAAATCAGTAAAAATATATTTTTAAAAAATTTATTATAAGTTTGTAATTTGTTGATGATAGCCATTCTAAAAGGTGTGGAATGGTACCTCATTATTGTTTTGATTTGCATCTCTGGGATGATTAGTGATTTTGAGCATGTTTTCATATGTCTGTTGGCCTTCTGTATGTCCTCTTTTGAAAAGTGTCTATTTGGTCCTCTGCCCATTTTTTTGATTTGATTGTTTATCTTTCTTTTGTTAAACTGTACGTGTTCCCTATACATTTTGGAGACTAAACCCTTATCAGATGTCACATATGTTCTCCCTTGCAGTGGGTTTTCTTGTTTTGTTGATGAGAGCGGGGATGAAGAAGGGAAGGAGGGAGAGAAAAAGAGAGAGAGAAACAGAAGAGAAACATTGATTGGTTGTTCCAATTATTTATGCATTTATAGGTTGATTTTTGTATGTGCCCTGACAGGCACTTTTGAAGGCCTGAATTTCCCAATGGAAGTCTCTCTCTAGCTCCCCCCCCCCCCCCAGGATTTTACCACTCCATTGCTTGCCATAGTTCTAATCTTTGCCTTAGGCATCTCTTGATTATTTCTTTGTTTTACATTGTTTTTAAGGAATACCATTTCTATGCTTTGTGAATTATGCAGAAAAAGAGAAGATAAGTGCCTTATATCAATCAATCCTTTAGGTGGCCCTCTCACAGATTAGAGCACATAAACACGGTTCTTTTAGAAAAAGGACTGCTCTGCTCCTTTTGGAGTCATGTAGTACAGGGACAGACACGCAGTGGTAACATCTTTAAGGTGGTTACAGCACTAAGAAGGCAGTGGGAAGGGGGAAGTAAAAATGTCACAAAGCTTTCCTAATGCTTTAAAGTTGTCTATTTCTTGATTAAGCCTTATTTTCATTGCCATAAACTTTGGACTCTTTCCTAGAGTCTTAAAGAAGTTGATTCTGACAGTTTTTACTTGGTTATTTAAATCTTTCTGTGGTAAGTTGGGCCCTGAAAGCTATCTTGCTACTTTTGCTAATATCTGATTTATGCATTTTAAAAGTGTAAGTTACATTTTTAGTGTATCTATAGTTTATTATGTAAATCCTCTTATCAGTGCCATGGCATTTATTTTCCAGTTGCCAGGAATATTGGCTAAAGATGGTTTATAGCTAAATTTCTCCCATGGAATTCTCTCACCTAATGGGTGATGTCCTTCCCGAGAGTAGGTCTCCCTGGGGACAGTGCATATCTAACGATGGATCCATAAGAAGAAACTAAAATGCCTGACCCTCTTGCCAATATATCTGATATTGCAGGTCAACTCTGAAAGTTCACACCTTAAAATTCTGTGAGATTGCAGATTTTTTTTCTCTCAGACCTTCATTGGTATTATTTACTTCTCAATAATGTCCACATATTATAGAATCAGAGGACATAACACAATTCTTAAATTCAAATGCTAAGGATAAAACTAAAACTAAAGAAAATGAATTTAGTTTGTCATAGCTTGCACTTTTTACATTCCTCCTTTCTTCTGACCATTACAAATTATTTTCATGACTTCTTACACATCATGTATAAAGTTTTTTATGAAAAACTTCCTAAGCTAGTTATTAAATTCTGTAGTTAATATCATCATCATCATCATCATCATCATCATCATTTTGTTCTTTGAAAATAGGAGAATTATTTGTATTTTTTTAGCATTTTATTTCAAAATTTCTCAATGATCACTGATAGAAAGTAGTCATATAATTTCTGTTAAATAATGGGTCATTATATGAGATTTAATTTCTTTAGAGTTATGGATTTAAAAAATTGCAGTGAAATCCCCCCATTTTCCCCAAGTGAAATCTTGCAACATATTTCACTATATAAAAAATCAAAAAGTACAATTTGTTAGCATAATTTTATTTTAAAAATCAGAACCATTTTCTCATCTTGCAGGTAATTACATAACTAAAGATAAATAAAATTATTTTAATTAATGCAAACATTTAAAATAAATCTTATGGACTTAGATGGTTTTGCTCAGTGGATAGAGCATTGGACTATGGACTAAAAGGTTCTGGGTTTGATTTCTGTCAAGGGCACATGTCCAGGTTGTGGGTTTGATCCTTAGTAAGGGGGATGCAAGAAGCAGCCAATCAATGATTCTCTCTCATCCTTGATGTTTCTTTCTCGAGCTCTTTTCCTTTCTGAAATCAATAAAAATGTATTCATAAAATGAAGCTTATGGGTCACAGTGGTAGACTTACTGCAGCCTTAGCATTGTATTTATTTTTTTGTTTGGTTTTGTTATGCAGTGTTAACATAATCACTATTCCCATTAGTAAATAGTTTAAAATAAAAAGTAGAATAAAAAATATTTTGTTAGGTAACATCCTATTATATTTGGTATAAATAGATTAGTGGAATGTATTGTCCCACATTTATACCAAAACTGTGCCTGGAAAATCCTAGATAACCCTCTGAAGGCAGAGAGTCTGAAAGATCACATATTACCTTCTAACCTCTCAGTGTATCTGAACCTCTGATAGCTTGGAAAACAAATTGAAGAAAAAAATTAGTTTTCTGAATATAACAATAAGGTACTTAAGATAATTATGCAAGATGAAATAAATGTAAATATGCATATAGAAAAATGTAATGCCAGTTGCTTATTTATTATTGAGAGAACTTACACACTGTATCCTATGAACTAAGTTGGTGTTACATTTGTGCACTAAATATACTTTCTCTTTAACATTTATAACACAGTTTTAAAAAATTCAATAACAATAAAATGCCAAAGTATTGAAAACATAGTAAGACAATACATTTTAAATGTGAACGTAATAGTTCCACTACTAGACATTTTAGGATAAAAATGTCTACTGGAGTGAATGTTCTCTGCATGTCCCATATATAACATAGTATTTGGCATCTGGAAGGTTCTCAAAAAATTGTGGTTTAATGTATAAATGAATTATCAGTCTTTAAATAGAAGTAATAAGATTTTTTCCAGAGTTGAATCATTAATATATCATAAAACAACTATATACTTGGCTAAAAATAAAATATAATTCATTTTTGTCTGACTCTCTTTTTAGATTCCATGACAAGGACAAGATATACCGTATTTTTCGGACCATAAGACGCTCCGGACCATAAGACACACCAGTTTTTAGAGAAGGGAAATGAAGAAAAAAAGATTCTGAAACAAATAGTGTCCTAAAATATTTTATGTGTATTAAAACCCAACATCACAGTCATAAACACATGTAATCAACCCTGTAAAGTAAACAGCAGCATTTAGAACCATTTTAGAACCGGGCAGTGCTTTCTCAGAATTTAAAAATCGCAGTGAAATTGTCTTATTTAAATGCTAGCAACTATCACATGTGGGCTAAAAACCACATACCTGTTTTGGTAAATAAAGATCCATTTTAATGACAGAATTGAACAGTTTTTAAAAAGATCATATGACCTTTAAAGACAAATATATTCACAGTAGTTCTCTGTTATCTACTGCTTTGCTTTCTGTGGTTTTAGCTATCCATGATTAAATGTGATCCTAAAATATTAAATGCAAATTCCACAAATAAATAACAGAATTTAAATCAGGCACTGCTTTGAGTGGCAAGATGAAATCTTACCAGATTTCAATCATCCCTTTGTCCAGCATATTCACACTGTATACATCATCCATCCATTAGTCGTTTAGTAGCCATCTCAGTTATCAGATTAACTGATTGTATCTCAGTGCTTATGATACAAGTAGCCCCTATTTTACTTAATGATGACCCAATGCATGAAAGCAGTCATGGCAGCAGTTCAGATATGCCAAAAGAGAACCACAAAGTGCTTTCTCCAACTGTAAAGGTGAAAGTACTTGACTTAACAAGAAAAAAACTCTGATACTGAGGTTGCTAATATCTACGGTTAAAACAAATCTTTTGAGATTATAAGAAAGGAAAAATAAATTAGTGCTGGTTTTGCTGTGGATGGATACATTTCTGGAAGCATATAGCCTTTCAAAATTTAGCCAGGAAGAAATAGAAAATCTAAACACACTGGTTACTGACAATAAAATTTAAGTAGTAATCATAATAAATGTCTAAAAGTAAAAGTCCAAGTCCTGATGGCTTTACAGGTGAATTTTACCAAACATTTAAAGAAGAAAGAATACCTATCCTTTTAAAACCATTTCAAAAAATTGAGAAAGGCATGATTTCAAACTCATACTTGAAGCTAGCATTACCCTGCTACCAAAGACATTACAAAAAAAATTATAGGCCAATATCCCCGATCAGCATAGATGCAAAAATTCTCAACAAAATATTAGCAAATTAGATTCAACAAAACACCAAAAGTATTACATGCCATTGTATTTATTTCAGGGATTCAAAGAGGATTCAACATCCATAAAGAAATTAATATGATAACACACTAATAAAATGAAGGGTAAAATAATTTTATCATCTGAAAAGATGTAGAAAAAGCATTGGAAAAACACAACATCATTTTATGATAAAAACTGTCAATGAAGTGGGTATAGAAGAGACATGCTTCAAAATAATAAATGCTATATGTGACAATCCCAGAGCTAATATCACACCCAAAGCTGCAAAATTGAAAGCTTTAGCTCTAAGATAAGGAACTGAAAGTTACAGTATCTATACTACAAAGATACAATAATCAAAACAGTATGGTACCATGTATAATATATATGTATATAAGTATATGGATACATATATTTATATTAAGAAATAAAGAGGGAGACCTCAAAATAATAAGCAGGTATAACCTAGAGCAGGTCAAATTGAGATACCAAAGAATGTATTATTTCTAAACTGGAGAAAAATTGCATATTAAGAAATTAGAAAGAAACAAAGAAAAAAGAGAATGATAGTAAGAAAGAACAGAAGAGAAAAGAACTATTTTAGAAAAGAAAATAGAAAAACATGATAATCCCAAATCAGAAGTTATAAAGATAGACATTTAAAACTGCAACATTATTGAATTAAACAACTTTTCACTTTGGCAATCTCATGCTCTAACATAAAAATCTATTAATTAATATATAATGAATTTATTATATGTTAATATATAGTGATAATACCAACTCTAAGCCATTACCACCCAGATCATGCTAGCTCTTCCCTTTGCACATCTGTAACTTTCAACTCCAATGGTAAGAAATCTGACACCCACCACCTGCCTTAAGTTTACAAAATTGTTCAATACCAGTGCACATATATTGTTTCCAAATTGGTAATCCCTACTTTTAGGAAAAACAACTGTATTAGAGTATAGTATAGTTCCTTTTAACTTTAGTTTTGCAGATTATACACATTTACAAAATGACTTAAATCATAACCTGATTTCTCTCTACCCTTTAGTAAAGGGAACTGATATCCCTGTTCAGATTTTCTTGCCTTATTCTGCATTTCTCCAATCTTCAATTTTTATTTAAATTTGCATAAATTAAGGTATATCCTTTGTGCTAAATATCTATGGATTTGACAAATGACCTATATTTACCATTACAATATTATGAGGAATAATGTCACTACTCTAAAAAAAAATCCTATACTTTAACTTATTAAATCCTTCCCCTTTCCCCCCGCCCCCCTATATTCTGGAAACCAACAATCTTTAACATGTTCATAGTTTTGCCTTTCATAAATGTCATATCATTGAAATCATATAATATGTAGCTTCTGCAAACTGGTTTCTTTCACTTAATACACATTTAAGAATCATCCATGTCTTTGTATTACATGGTACTTCATTTCTTTTAATCATTAAAGAATATTTTCCTGTATGAGTGTACCATAGGTTATCTGTTCAGTTATTGAAAGACATCTTGATCTTTAGCTTTTCAATATTAAAATCAAAAGTTATATTAATGTCTATAATATAGCTTGCTTGCCTTTTGGATAGATTTACATTAAATCTATATTCCTAATTTGTATACATTTTTCTTGTCTTATTGGATTAGCTAATATAAAGTAAAATAAGGTTGATGGAAGATAGCACACATTATTGCTTTGTTCCCATAAACATTAGTGATGTGTTATGTGGTTACCTCATGCTAACCACAAAGTAAAAACCTGTGGTAAATTAAAAACAAACAAACAAACAAACAAATAAAGAGAGAAGAATCAAGAATATCACCACAGAAAATCAGCAAATCACAAAGGAAGACAGAAAGAGGGAAAGAAAGGCAAAGGGGACTATAAAATGGGCAGAACACAATGAACAGGAAGACAAATAGTAAGTTTTAATAACTAAAGTTCTTAAGTTAGCCTATAACGCTCCTCAACCACACCCCTCTAAATCTCTCTGACCTCATATCCTACTGCCCCATTCTTGCTAATCACAGTCCAGCTTTACTGGCTCTTTTGGTCCTCTTTAAATATTGTAATTATTCTCCTCCCCTCAAATGTTCTGTGCTTGCTTCTGTTATCCATGTGGATTGCTACTTCCTTGTTCAAATGGCACCTTTTCTTTGTCTCTTTGAGGATTGTCGTCTTTGCGCTATATAAAATTGTCAGAGTTTTCCAGCCCCCAGGACTCTATCTTGTTTAATGTTTCTTCATAACATTTAACTATATAAATAATATGTATTTTATTTACTTTAGTATCTGTCTTTTTGAAGTACAGTGTAAGTTCCACAAAAGGAGAGAATTTTTGAACACACATGTTTAAGCTGCTGTTTCCATATCAAATCAAAAATAGTGTACTTGCAGAGGTTAATAGTAAGTATGCATTGAATAAATGAACAAATGAAGAATTAAAAATAAACATAAAAGATAAACTGAGTTTGAATATAACCACAGAGATGGGAAATTATTTATTGCAAGGTTTGCAATAAATGTATATATTTGCATATATGTATGTGAATGTGCTATCAAAGTCAGCAGTTTTGAGATCTTTCAGTACTATTCTGTGTTAATTAAATTAGTTGCAATAATGATAATTCACATTCACATAACATTTTTTAATTTCAGAGCATTTCCCAAATAGTATTTTGCCACCAATATTACTGTTATAATTTCTCTTTTCACGTAAGGAACCTGAGACCCAGTTTTTTGTCAAAGGGTGCTTATTAAATAAGTGTCAAAGTCTAAACCTAAATCTAGGTTTTATTATTTAGGTTGATTTTTTAAATTTTGTTTCTGTGCCCCTGTGTGTCCTCATGACTTGTCATGATTATAATTATACTAGAGGCCCAGTGCACAAACCGAACTCATGCACCTTGAAAGGAACTGTGGGACGTGAGCCTGCGGTGGGCACAGGGGCAGGTCTCAGTCCATCCTCTGTGTCCCCACCTGCCCCCTTCCGCCATGACCCCTGGTCCCCTGTCTTCCTGCAGCCCTGCTCCTGCCACAGCTGTTCCCATGCACTGTCAGTGCTGACCCCACTTGCACCCACTGACAGCGCTGAGGGATTGGAGCTGGTGCCAGTAGTGTGTGCAAGTGGAGCCAGAGCTATCAGTGGAAGTGAGCAGTGGCTGCTGCCCTGATAGACCCTCAGGAGCAGGGATTGGAGAAGCCCTCAAGGACAATCGGGGTCAGCAGATGCCTGTGGCAACCACTGATAGCTCCGAGTGATTGGGACCAGCACTAGGCACCAGCAGTGTGTGCGAACAGGGTCAGTGCTAGCAGCAGGTGCAAGCACCTGGTGGGGCCATGGTGTGCAGGAGCGAAGAATTTTCAATAACCACCAGAGCCTCGCCCTGATGACAGCAACTGGCACCCGGCATTAGTCTAGCACCCCTACTCACCTGCTCCACCATCCCACCACAGCCGACGCCCACTATGTTCCACGTTCTGCCACCTGCTGCCAATGCCTGCCATGTTCCACGCACACCCCCTGCTGGTCAGTGTGCGTCATAGCAACCGGTTGTTCGGTAGTTTGGCCGTTCTGCTTACTTGCCTATTAGGGTTTTGCATATAGAGATAATAAATTGTACAGCATTAGTTGAAATCTCACATTTAAAGAAACAAAATGATTCATGCAGGGAGCAGCTACAATGTTTGGACAGGTTCAAGCCTCAAACTATCACTCATGTTCATGTGCAAGTCCCAGCTTGGAGGACAAGGCCCCCCCAGCACAATTATAGCCAACAGCAGTAATTGTAAGCTTGAACCTGTGGTCCGAGCACATGACCCCATGTGCCTGAGTGATAGAGTTCAGGTGCATGTAGTTGAGTAGAATTGAAACCCACGAGAACGCTGTAAACCTCTTGATCTCACCCTTATTTTGCCTCGTGGCATCAGCTATAAAATAAAGACACGGCTTGTGGGTGTCATCGCTGTCTCTCAGAGAAGCAGCATCCCACTGAGACTCAGCTTTCATTCTCTTGTCTGTCTTTTCTAAGCCTTTCAGCCGCCCCCACTCAGGTTCACTCTTGGCCGCACTGGCGAGGCACAGATTCAGTGAGTGAGTATGATTGACATGCTTAGTAACTAAAAGTTTTATCAATTAAAATGCATTTAAAAGGGTGTTCAGCCTAAATAGAAATGGTATTTAAAATCATAGGAATGGGGGAGCTGAGTGAGTAAAGAACTAAGGGAATAGGTAGGCAGTACCAAGGACATAATTAAGAACATTAAATAAAGATAACATCAACTTTTAAAGAGTTAACACTGAAAGTATTTTCTTCATAGAGAAGTCTGAGGGATAGCCAATGTGAAAGAAAATTTTGAAGAAGTTATCTTCATAAGAATCAAGGTGAAAAGAGTTTCAAGGTAGTCAGTAACAGCAATTAATGCCACCAAGATATTCAATGAAGCAAAAACCCTGAAAAGTGATCCTGAATTTAGAATAAAAAATAGTGAATCACCTTACCCATTTAGAACAGAGAATGTAAAAGTCAAATGGTAATGAATTTAATAGAGCATGAGAGGTAAGAAAGTAAAGATGATAAGAGTGTAGTGACAAAAAACAAAAACAAAAACACAAAACACAAAAAAATAAACAAACAAACAAAAAACCCACAACACTGTAGAGTTATTGGGCATGGCATATCATACAATAATTTCTTTAGTATTTGTCATGGTTATTTATAAGTTTATGTAAAATGGAAAATCATTGTACATGTCTAAATGGTTAGAAGAAGTCAATGCATGAAAATAAATAGAAGTTTCAAGAAAAACTTGGGAATAATAATGGACAAAGTTCTCAAAACATAGAGTGGTGAAAATACCTAGAACAGGGTTGGTCTAAGAGAGCAGGTGAGACACATCTTCATGGGAAACTATGGCAGGAAGGTAAGGATAAATAAAACAGGACTAGAAGTTAAAAACGTGAAAAAAAAAGTCTTGGTTTTTCCATGTATTATATTATTTAAAAATAAGTTAGTCCAAAAGCTAAGAAGGAGATAGAAAGGAAGAATTGAGAGCTTAAGAAAATATAAATTTCAAATAGCTTTTGAGGGAAATGGGAGGTGTTGATTATTAAGTGTATGTAATAAAATTGCAGAATATTGTAGTATAGAGGGCACAGTCAGGAGTAAATCATAAATCTCTAATGGCACAAATCTGCACTGTTAGGAGATTTCTTTTTGCAATATTCAGCAGCAAGATATAGGTACTGAGAAATTAGATGTGGAAAATTAGCCATGATTGGGCATTTGAAACGTATATGAAATCAAAGAGCAATAATGTAAAGGAAGAAGGGTGGTGCCAATAGATGGTAATCAAAATGATGACCCATAAATTGCCAGTGTAATAGTGAGGGGATCAAAGCTACAGAGAGCTGGCAAAAATGAACATTCGTGACTGCAGATCACTATGAAGTCAGAGATAGGTCTTATGGAAATGAGTGAGAATAACAGAAGAATAAATTATGTTCAGAAATGAGATATTGAAATTTATACCCGTAAAGTAGAAAAGTTCTGGGCAATGCCAAAAAACAAATTGCAGCTACAATTATTGATGGCTGATGTAGAGTGCAAGTAAAGGTAAACGGAACTCATGATATTAGGAAAATGTGAAGCAAGGATATTATAATTGCTATCTACTATAGCTGACACCACAATGCCCTGTCCTACTCCACCATTCTAATCACCAGCCTTATTTCTAACAGACAACATTTGCACTTTGTGTGTGTGTGTGTGTGTGTATGTGTGTGTGTGTGTGAGAGAGAGAGAGAGAGAGGGTTTCCCTAGTTTTAGTAGCCTGGTTTTTTTATCTGTGTGTTGGGGCAGAATTGCTGGGAAATTAATGTCCTCGCTTCTCCCAAAAGCTCTTACCCAATGAGGGACCAGTGCTAAGTGTGTTTTACCCAGGTTCCTAGAATTCCTCCAGTGGAATTGTTCTAGTTCTTAGTGGTAGCGAGTTTGAAAACACACCCTTTGCTGGCACCATTCTCTTCCTTGTCTAACCTATTATTTAAATTCATATTCTTATCTACTCAGTTATGACATTCATACAGATTCCAGAGTTCTTTACAATGATGCCAGGTCTGCAAGGGTAGAGGCAGCAGATAAAACAAGTCAAAATGTGACCCCACGTGCCTGGGAGCTAGATTGAGATACAGGGCCCCTCTCCCTCCCCTTCTGTAGGGAAACAGGCTAGTAAGAGGAAAGATGGCAAAGGAAACCACAGACACAAACAAGGACCAGTTCTCTTCAGTGGGGACAGGTGCCCTGACCAAAAGATAGCTATAGCCAATTAGCATTGCAGATAAACTCCCAGCATGCATCTGACAAGGCCATGACAATTCCAGTTCTGAAAAGACCAAGTAAGGACAAAAACTCTCCCACCTGTTGGGGAGGTGGTGTCTGGGCCTCTGCACCTCAGCTCCACCTGGACCCATCCTTTCATGAAACCCTCCCCACTACCCAAAACATAAGATCTACCAAAAGATCCTTTGGTAGGACTCACTTCTTGAGTGTGCCCACATTCTCTGAGTGTGTATTTTCATGTTAATAAAACCTCTTTGGTTTTACTGAATCTGTCTCAATCTTGAATTCTTTCTTGCATGATGGTGACAAGAACTTGGGTACTGCTACTAGGTAGAAGCCTCCTTTCACCTCCCATTAGCCTGTGGCTCACAATGAGGAGGGGCTTAAATGGTATATATCTATACTATATCTATATCTATATCTATATCTATATCTATATCTATATCTATCATCTATATCTATATCTATGTGGTGTAGAAATAGAACAACTGAAAAAGTAAATGAGGAGTTAGAAACATAGGTTGACACAGTCTCTGGTCCTGGTAACACAATACATGGTAAACCTCCGTAGAGAAGACTTGGAAACTTGGCTCAGTTCACACTCATTCAACACACATTTACTAAATATCTACTATAGGCTAGAAGTAGACTAAGTGCCAGAGAAACAAAAATAAATATGTTTTCATTCATGATCTTAAGGTGTTGCATACTGTTAAGGAATAAACCAATAATTATAAAATTTTAGTCAATAATGATTAATTAGTCAATAAAAATAATGATTAAAATATACATAATGCATTGTTGGCACAAACTGAAAGATACCTTAAGGTCTAGAAGAGTCAGAGAAGACTTCATAAAAAAGATGACTCCTGAACTCAGTTTTACATTTAAGTAGATGTTCACAGGCAAAGAACTAGAGAAAGAAGGCTGGGTATTTTAGAAAGACAGTCAGGATGAGCACTGTTACAGATGATAAAAATAGCATGATATGTGTAGGAAATTACAATTAGCTTAGTTATTTTGGAACTTAGACAAAAGGAAAAGGAAAATTGTGTTAAAAAGCCAGGCAAGGTCAGATCATTCCTTCTACGCTGGTCCTTAGAAATCTATTGTTAGGTAATGAAATCTTATCAAAGAATTTTGAACAAGCAAAGAGGTTTGCCAACACCTATTCTAGGGCACAGAATAGTGTGTGTATGATTAAAAATAAATTAATAAATCAGGAATAGTAAATATTGATAGATAATTTATATGTGATGATGTGGTAACAGATTGATAATGCTGTTAAATGTGTTGGCTTAGTAAACCGTTCTGAAAAAGCAGAATTAAAAATAAGATTTACTAGTAAATGATAACAAGGTGCCAACTTATGTGAAGATGAGCAGGGCATATAACCAGAGTAACAGTGAGGTAGGAGGGCTGATGTTGTCCCTTGTCATGTCTGAAAAATAGAAAAAACAAAACAAAAAACAATCTGACTGGTATGGTGGTACAAAGGAAGCCATAAAAATGAATTTAGGAAAAGCCTAAATAAAGTAAGATTTTAGAAGCTAAAATAAAAAGTTTATATTTTATTATAACGTGATACTGTGTGAGGCAGAATGAGTCCCACAACCTTATCCCTGGAAACACTAAATACCTGGCAGTACATGGCAAAGGGAATTAGGTTTCAGGTGGAATTAAAGTGTAACAAGATAGATATATTACCCTGCATTTTCTGCTGGATCCAGTGTAATGATAAGCATCCTTAGAGTGGAAGAGCAAAGCTGAAGGAGAGAGTCCAAAAAAGATATAGCTTTGAAAGGAAGGCACAAAGAGACACAACCCTGTTGACTTTGAAGACGGAGGAAAAGGCCATGAACCAAGGAGTGTGGGATTGCCTCTAGAAGCTAGAAAAAAAAAATTGAGCTTCTTTAGAGCCTCCAGAAAAAAAGCTAGTCCTGCCAATATCTTGATTTTAATCAAGGAGATTCATGTTACACGTCACATCTAGAACTGTAAGTTTGTGATAATTTCTTATAGTAGCAATAGGAAACTAATACATGAGACATTTGGGGACTGGCAAGCAACGTGGTTGTAATGACTGTGATTGTTTTAAAACTTTATTTGGGCCCTAGCTGGTTTGGCTCAGTGTGTAGAGCGTCAGCCTGTAAACTGAAGTGTCCTGGGTTCAATTTTGGTCAAGGACAGATACTTAGGTTGCAGGCTCCTGGCCCTGATGTGGGGCATGCTGGAGGCAACCAATCAATGTGTTTCTCTCACATTGGTGTTTCTCTCTGTCTCCCCCTTTCCCTTCTACTCTCTCTAAAAATCAACGGGAAAAAATATTCTCGGGTGAGGATTTAAAAAAGTATTTAAAACTTTATTTGAGGTTACCACAAGAAGAGTGGATTATAGGGCAAGAACAACAAAAGAAAGGAAGTCTGTTTTGAATTGGTCAAGGTAACTTAAGTGAAAGATGATAGTAGGTAAGACAAGAATATTAATAGTAGAAAAAAGGGAAGTGAATGGGTTTGGCATATGTTTTGGAATTAAAATCGAAACAAGTTGCTCATTGATTGGGTTTAGGGAGTGAAATAAAATAGTTCCCAAAGAAAATGCATAAATTCTGGCCTTGTACAACTGGGCTGATAGTGATGTCACTCACAGAGCTGGAGAATAGTGCAAAGGCAAGTTTGTGAGGGCTATGAGAACTTCTAAGATCATGATGGTATTTTTATTTTTTTTAATATATTTTTATTGATTTCAGAGAGGAAGGAAGATAGAGAGAGAGATAGAAACATCAATGATGCAAGAGAATCATTGATCTACTGCCTCCTGGGATCGAGCCTGAAACCCAAGCGTATACCCTGATTGGGAATCGAACCATGATCTCCTGGTTCATAGGTCTACACTCAACCACTGAGCCATGGAAGTATTTTATATCCCTGTGTTTGTGTCAAGTAATCAGTTAAATATAAATATGTGAATTTCTGGAGAAAGGCCAAATATATAGACTTAGATTTGTGAATCCTAAGTATAAAGAGGCTCTTTAAAGCCGGGCCATCGAGAGAATATATATTTCAAGCAAAATATGATTTTGTAATTTCCCTTAGATTATAATTCTTCAAATGTTAAGAATATTAAATTCTCAAAACCATTGTCATGAATTATTAATGGCTTTCTTCAAAATTGCTTATGGTTCTTAAAGCCATTTCCTTTTAATGGACTGACTATTATGCCAGTTTTTAATGCACACTTTGTATTCTCCTATTTCAGAGCTCTGTCTTTTCTTTAAAAATTCTTTTTATGTCAACTTCACCCATAGAAATTATAACACAAACATTTAAGACCTTACTCAATATTTTACTCCTTTTAGAAGTTTTTTTTTAAAAATCGACCAGCCAGCCAGAAGGGATTTTTTTCCTTTTTGAGGTATTTTATCAGTAATGGTATACTGTGGATAGTCAGGCACCACATAAGACATCTTGGTCAATGATGGCCCATGTGTCAGACTATGGTCCTATAATGTTATAATGGAGCTGGAAATTTCCCATTGCCTGGTGATACCGCAGTTATCCTAGCAGCATAACAAGTTATTGCTCACTTGTTTGTAGTGATATTGGTATAAATAAACCTGTGTTACCAGTCCCATAAAAGTATATAGCACATATAATTATGCAGAGTACATACTTGATAATGATAGTAAATAATGTGTTACTGGTTTATGTATTTACTCTGCTCTACTTTTAATCACTATTTTAGTGTACTCTTCCTACTTATTAAGAAAAAGTTTTCTGTGGAATAGTATTCTGTGTTACACCAGCAGCAGCCTTTTACATCTCAAGTTTACCGTATTTCTTGATTACATCATTTTCTCTCATGCTTGATTGAATCTCATGTTGTTTTATATTTAGTGTAACATAAGTGTACAGTGTTTATAAAGTCTGAAGTCATGTGCAGTCATGTCTCAGGCCTTCACATTCACTCAGCACTCACTCACTGACTCACCCAGAGTAACTCCCTGTCCTACAAGCTCCCATTCATGGTAAGTGCCCGATGGAGGCATAACAATTTTTTTTTAATTTCTTACACCATGTATTTACTGTTCCCTTCTATGTTTATATACACCAATTCCATGTTTTAACACTGCATACAGCATTTAGTACAGAAACATTCTGTTCAGGCTTGCAGCCTAAAAGGACCAGGCTATACTATATAGCCTAGGTCTGTAGCAGGCTATAGCATCTAGGCTGTGTATGTGCACTCTATGATGTTCACTCAGAGCAAAATTGCTTAATGACACATTTCTCAGAATGTGTCCTCATCATTAAGTGGCACATAGCTGCATATGGATTTATCATATTGCTTTAACTTGCCTGTGAAAAAGCAGCCTATGCCCTACTTTCCACTGTGTTCTGGAAAATCTTTCCAGAGTGCTAAAACTTAGTGATTATGTGTTGACTAAAACTTCTGCAAAGCTTCCTGAAATAATTAGGAGGAAAAAAACACAAAACTGAGCTCTCAACATTCTAAACTGATTGAGTCAGCTCATATTCTATCTGTTGTATTTACTAGTGGCTACATACAAACAAATCCCTCCAAATCAAACCTAATGAAATGAGATCCTACAAATTCTCTAAGGCATTTATTATTGATGTTTTATTCTGCGAATGCTTCGTCCTTCCCTCCAGTATTTATCTGGAAGATGAAACAGTAAGTTCATTGCATAATGAATTCAGATAGTCCTATTCAAACCTTCTTTGAACCTCATTACAGTCAAATGATATTACACACTGCATGCTGAACTTAAATTTTGAGAACATGTTAAATGGGCAATGCTTTGTCAGCAAGGTCCATTAGCAGCAATTGATTATTTTAGGCATTGAAATATCAAAAATACTATTGAAAGCTGGGAACAGGGGTTGGGAGAGGGGGAGAGGGGCGAGACACACAACCCTCTCCAGAATAAAAAAAAAGGTGATTGAAATAATTATGAGTTTCATATTGGAGAAAGTTGTACAAGATAAGACTTTTCCCATAGGAGTTTTAGTACTTCCAGGTTTGGGTTTAAGTTATAAATATCTCTGAAACTGCCTGACTCAAGGTGTTTCAAATTATTCCCAGTTGTGTCTCTCGCTGAAACAAAAATGCATAACTGTACCTGGATATAGTGAGGGGAAAACTCTCCACTCTGTGAAAAGGTCACATCTAGTTCAGATTTGGATCTGTCTTTTCATGAGCTAAACTATTTTTTAAATAATTACAAAAAGAAAGGGTTCAATGCCACCCTTGTCTGGTGTGTGCATTTTGCTTCACTTGGAACTGATCTCATAGATACTGGGCCTTTTGGGGGGGTTTCCATCCGAATATACAAAATTATAATTAAGACAAATGGCAAATATCCCTCCACTTTAGTTTCTACCAAAGCTTCCAAGTCACATTTGTGACATATTATTAAAATAATATTCTCAAACAAAAGATGTAATTGGCTGCTTCAGAAAGCCATGTTGGGCAGTATATGATCACTGTTTAGTTCCCAAACCCCTCCCTTTTTTGTTCATGGCTACATAGAATACATTACATAGATATATAACAACATATGTGATCAGTACCAGATTGAAAACAAGCAAAGCAATTGCTAATTTTTTTTATTTTGCTCCGTTTTTTCAAATTGATCTTCCAATAATTTTTTTGTATTGCCTATTTCATGATAGCCTTTAATTTTTTCTAAAACTAATTGAGATGTAAAATTATATAAACTATAATTCACTCAGTTAAATGTACAATTTAATTAATTTTAATATAGTTACAGACTTGTGCAGTCAATTACCACAACACATTTTAGAACATTTTCATGACCTCAGAAGAGAACTTGAATCCCACTTAGCAGTGATTCTCCCTTTATCTCCAAACCTCACAGCCTAGGAAAAAGTTAGTATATTTTTTGTCTCTATAGATTTATCTAGTCCAGATCTTTTATATAAATTGAGTAATACAATATATGATTTTGTGTGAGTGGGTTATTTAATTCAGTGTAATGTTTTCAAGGCTCATCCATGTTTTGGCATGTATCATTATTTGATTCATTTTTGGTTGAATATTATTCTACTGTATGGATGAAACGCATTTAATTTATCTTTTCATGAGTCATTGAACATTTAGGTGTTTCCACTTTTGTTTCTTATCTATAACACTACTAAGAACATTTGTGTAAGACATTTTTGTTCTGGACACTAATTTCAGTTTTCTTGAGAAGATCTCTCATATTAGGATGGCTGGGTGCTGTGTCAATTTTGTGTTTAGTATGTTGGGAAACCGCCAAGCCATTTCCAAAGCAGCTGCACCATTTTTCATTTCCATCAGCAATTATGAGGGCTGTGATTTCTCCACATCCTTGCAAAGCTGGTTATTACATATCTTTTCTTTATAGCCATTCTATAAGTATAGAGTCTATTTTATTGTAGTTTAGTCTTTAGTCCTTAATGGATAATAATACCAATCATCCTTTCAATTTTTCATTGGTCATTCAAATCTTTAGAAAAATGTCCATTCAAATAAAAATTCCTCTAAAGCCTAATTTATTTATTTTTCTATGGCTCGTACATTTAGTGCTGTATATAAGGAGGCTTGCCTAACCCCAAGTCAAATAGATTAAGTTTTATATTTTCTTCTAAGAGTTTAATAGTTTTAGCTCTTAGATTTAAGCCTGTGATCCACTTTGAGGTATGTGTGTGGGGGGGGGGGGGGGGGGGGGAGAGAAGGAGAGAGAGGGAGGAAAGGGAGAGAGAGATATTTTTATTTTTATTATTAATTTTGGGTAGTTTTTACTATGAAGTATTGATTGACAATAAGTGGTAACATTTTAAGGCATAAGTTATAGAATATGTGATCAATATATGAAAAATCCAAAACTAAACAAATTATAAGGAATCATTGACTGTATATTAGTAAAATAATTATGAAATGTGGATTGTAGCAATAATTTAGAATAAAAAGGTGCAAGGAGTTATTTATAGAAAGTTGTTTTTTTTCAACTGAAATAGTAGATATTCTAATATTCTTAAATAGCAAATCAAAAGAGATTTCTTTCAAGGAGAGAATGTGGCTGCAACTTATAAAAATAAGAGGATTATAAATGGAAAGATCTTGAAGATGATTAAAAAATTGGATATTAAGATCTAAGGAAAACAAGCTTATGTAATTGTAGGTCATAAAATGAGAAGGGAAGCATTCTTATTAGCTTTCTTAAAGGGCCTTTAATTTCATCTTAATCTGAGTGGTTTAAAAATTTTATAGATGCTTTCTTTTCTCTATATTTAATTTCCTTTGTTTTCTTAGCTTCCAGATACCTCTAATATTAGAACAACATAAGAATATTTCACTATGTGAGTGAACCATAGGTTGCTTATCTACTCAGTTATGAATTACTAATAAATTATTAATTTTTCTTTGGAAATTAAAGATGTGGTAGGGGTAAACTAATTCTAGTCCCACACTAGATAGTAACTGGTTTTAATTAAATCTATCTCCCTGATAGATCAACATGCAATGAAATCAGAATCCTAAAATGGATATAATCTTCATAGTGCCTTTTATGAAGTACAATTGGGGGCCGTATGGCCATTTACAATCTGTGAATGTTGCAGCTTTAGTTTTAAAGAATTCACCACTAACCTAGATCATGGGTGTTTTGTAGTGTTTGTGTAAAATTTAGATCATTCTAATCAATGTAAGTCCTGTGCTAGGTTATTTGTCTGGAGTTACCAGCTATAGCATCCAAATGTCTCGTTCTTTTGCCTTGTTTATAATTGTTTTTAGTTCAGACATAATTGAAAAAGGAATGTAAAATATATGTAGCTCTTCTTTATTGCTCTCCCTGGCCAGCCTCCTGTGATGGTTCGGAGCTGAGAAGACCCTACAGGCAGAGGCAGAGGCTTGAAAGCTGGACTTGTTCCCTAGCTGGTGATGTGGTCAGGTGGGCTGGGGAATCTGTCCTTTATGATTACTCTAGCTATGGCATAAGATTGCTATGAGGATAACACAAGTCAATATTTTTAACACACTTAAAATGTCATTTTTATTAATTATAGCAAACAGATAAGTAATCCCTCTGTGTCTACAGAACTCTGAAATAACCTTAGGTGACTTGCTAGCAAGGGATGAATATCTCCTTAAGATCAATGGAAAAATTCTTAGTGCTTCTAATGAACAAATGGTACCCAGTCAAGCACCACATTAAAAAACAACAACAAAGAAATAATATGAGAAAACTGCCTTGTATTTTCCAAACAAAAGCATTAATTTATTCACATATATAAATATTAATAGCTAAGAAACATATCCCATACCAAGCTGGTACAAGTTTACCTTACCAAGTCTTAATAAACTGAATATTATTTAAGACTAGAGGCCTGGTGCATGAAATTTGTACACGGAGGTGTGTATCCCTCAGCCCAGCCTGCACCCTCTCCAATCTGGGACCCATTGAGTGATGTCCGACTGCCCGTAGCATCGGGCCTATATGAGCAGTCTGACATCCCTCTCACAATCCAAGACTGACTCCAAACTGCTCACCTGCCTGCCTTCCTGATTGCCCCTAACTGCTTCTGCCTGCCAGCCTGATCACCCCCTAACTACTTCCCTGACAGCCTGATTGATACCTAACTGCTCCCCTGCCAGTCTGATTGCCCCTAACTGCTCTCCCATAGCTGGCCTGGTCCCTCCCCTGTTGGCCATATTGTGGCATATTTCACAATCTTGTGTCCACATGGAGCAGCCATCTTATGTGTTGAAATGAGAGTCAATTTGCATATCAATCTCGTGGCAGCAGCCATTTTTGTTGGGATTTATTTATCTTCTATAATTGAAACTTTGTAGCCTTGAATGGAGGCTGGGGCAGGCCAGGGCAGGTGGAAAGCTTGGTGTCCTCCATTGCCAGGGAAACCCACGCTTTTTGCTTGCTTAGTGGCTGCAGCCATTTTTGTTGGGATTTATTTATCTTCTATAATTGAAACTTTGTAACCTTGAGTGGAGTCCACGGCCAGCCAGGGTGGGCGAGAAGCTTGGCTTCCACCATTGCCTGGGAAACCCAAGCCTCCTGTTCGCTCCATGGCACAGCCATCTTGATTGGGTTAATTTGCATATTCACTCCTGATTGTGGGTGTAGTGGCGATACAGTTAATTTGCATATTACTCTCTTATTAGATAGGATGATTTACATATTAATACTTCAGTTACTTTGGTACTCCTCATTAGGATTTATGTATTTTTATCTTCTTATTCTTTTTCTTGAAATTGATTTTATTGATCATTGAATAAAGTCTCTCATCTTTTTTCTATTATTTTGGAAATACTAGTTTGTTTTAATTTTTAAGCATCTTCTTCTCTTTCTCCCTCTTACCCCTTTTGATATTTTCTCCACTTCTTTGGACATTTCTTTTTGCAAAAATCTAAACAATTCAATCAATTTTCTAAAGCCTTTTTAAATGTTGTCACTTTAACATTTCCCAGGAATGAAGGCAGAGTGCTCTGGACCAGTCCCCACCATGAAAGGAAGGATTTATACTACTCAATTTATTCTTCTCAGAGGAATTTTAACAATTTAAAGCCAAATGGCTTAGCTTCCCTTTTCTGTATCCACTCAAAAGCCAAGGCTATATTTCCTATTTTTAACGTTATGCAGCCCTTCACAAGCACTTCTTGTTCTGAGATGTGAATGCCCTGTGTGCAATGAGATCCCAGCGGATTAGGGGGCCTCTGAGCCACAGCAGGAAGTAACACAGCCTAATGGCTGAAGTCTAGGAGGGTAATTCACATTACCTCCGAAGGACACTGTGGTCTCCTGATATCTCAGGACAACCTGATGCTCATCACTGCTCTGAGGGTGTTTTATTGGCAAAAATGACTAGCTTTTAAAGCATGGAATGGACACACATTGTAATTTTTTAAGAACAGCAATAGCGATGGTTTTGCTGAACTCCACAGTCTCAGCCTGGCCTGCTGATTCAAAGACATGGTTCAGAAGGTTCTGAAAAGACATTTCTTTGGTAGAGATTTGTTTGCTTATATATTTTTAGTTTGTGTGAATGGAGATAGCCTGACACACACATGATCTAAATTATATTATTTGAGACAAGCTAATTCAATTGTCTATAATTTTGAACAGTTCTTTGTTTGTATAATGTTGTCCCTATAATAACTCTCCACTCAACTTTCTTTTTCTACAAACTTGTAAAACCAGTTTTTAAGTGAAAATTAAAAATTGGACTAAAGAAAGGACTTGTAAAGACCTGAAAGAAATAGCAGAGCAAGGGGGAAGGGGATGTCTAAAAAGAAATAGCATGCAAACCAAAGTATTTTCTTGCCAAATCTGGCCTTTTTTTTTTTTTTTTTTTTTTTTTTTTTTTATATATTGATGGCCTCAAAGCATTAAGCATATTCCTAAAGAGGAGTTGTTAGTTTCGAATGAAGTGGCTGTTACAATAATATTTTTTAAAAACACAAGAGATTGCTGTGAAGGACCAATCCAAAATGTTGAAGTGAAATTGTCAGCAATTTGGAGCAAAAAATAAATTATTTTAAATTTTAAAACTCAAATCAAGTTCTAATATAATGGATGAAAAATAATGACACATTTGCTTTTTCAAAATTTGCGAAAACAGCCAGTAGTTGGCAATAAAATGATTCTGTAGTTCTGTAACTCTTTAATTTGGAGAAAAGAGAAGTACTAACCTTGCCTCATTTCTATCATTCAATATGGCAACTGCTAAAAATTAATAATTTGTAGTCTTTTTTTCTTCATATTGCCAACAAGTTTTAATAAAGCCACAGACACCTTCTGTTGTGTAACATATAAACAGCAAGGATGTCTATAATTAATAAGTTAAGTAACAACATGCTTTATTCTTTGCTATCTATTCATTAAATAGTAATGTTAAAAAAAGTTTTAAACTTAAAAGTTGTATCAAGATTATTGAGTAAAATTTGCAAGGATTTAATTGAGAATTGAACCCCTCCTGGGTATTTCACAGAACTGTGGTAACATCTTCCATACTAATAAAAGAGTAACATGCTAATTGGACAGGGAGACCTTCTGGATATCCTTCCAGACAAAGCCATCCTTCCTGCAAACTGCCCCCAAATGGCCCTCAGCCCCTCACCCAGCTGGCCACACCCCCTATTGGGGATCCCCACCCCGGTGGGGGCATGGCTGGCCTGCAAACCACCGCAGGCTCCCACCCACGCCAGCCCGGACCTCCACCCTGATCCAGGACCTCCTTCAGGGAAGACTAGCCAGCCCCCACAGGTGCACTAGGCTTCTATCTATACTAATAATAGGGTAATATGCTAATTAGACTGGGAGACTTTCCAAACAAAGCCATGGTGGCAGACCGAAGCAGAGGCTGTTATGGGTAATCAGGCCAGGAGGAGAGAGCAGTTGGAGGTGATCAGGCTGGCGGGGGGAAGGGACGCAGTTGGGAGCAAGAAGGCCAGTGGGGAGGGGGAGGTAGTTGGAGGCAAGCAGGCCGGCAAACAGTGGTTAGGGGCTATTAGGCAGGCAGGCAGGTGAGCAGTTAGGAGCCAACCATCTTGGATTGGAGAGGGTGCAGTCCAGACTGAGGGACACGCCCTTCCCCATGCATGAATTTCACGCACCAGACCACTAGTTAACAATATAAAATTAAAGTTACTGTAAATTGGATATTACCTACTGAGCACAGAGACCAGCAATATCTCACTATCTATTTTTTCATTATCTATAAAGTTCATCTCTGAGTATGTTTATTAGCTATTCATGGGTCAGGTATGATAAACATTAAAATTTAGTCCAAATTAGTTTCTGACCATTATACTGAATTTGTGAATTGAATAAGTCCTTAGAACCACTGTGTCACATGCACACATACACACATACTCACACCATCCTGGATATACGGCATTCTTAATGCCTATATCATACAGTGAATCCGGTTATGTCCAGAAAAAAAAATCTTAAAAGTTCTCCATTATTAATTATAGATTTGGGAGAATAGTTTTCCATGATTGGGATATCATAAATGTCATAGTTAATGAATCATATTATTATTACACACTTTAAATTAATAAAACATTTGGTTTCTAATTAATTTTTCATTCCATTCTAATTTTTCTTATTTAATTTTTTTTTTATTTTGCTCACTAGCATCTTCATAATTGAGAGGGAAAAATTAATGATGGGACTTTCATTCTCTCTTATGTTTAAAAATCTTCTTGCCCAGCCAAGGTGGCTCAGTGGTTGAGTATCAACCCATGCCCCAAGAGGTCATTGTTTCAATTCTCAGTCAGGCTACATGCCCAGGTTGTGGGCTTGATGGGGGCATGCAGGAGACAGCTGACCTATATTTCTCTCGTATTGATGTTTCTCTCCCTTTCCTTTCCTCTCGCTAAAATCAATTAAAACATCTTTTAAAAAATCTAATTAAAATTATTTTTTAAATGAACTAAAATCATAGTGTTTTCAGTTAATTTTTCTCTCATTTTTAATAATAGAGAGAGCATAGAAACTATTATTAAAATTATATTTCTGGAGACTTTAGACTTCTTTTATATGCCTATGTTAAATTTATATAATTTAGTAGATTGTGCACATAGCTTTATAGTGAGAATATAACCTCTCTTTTTAGAAAACCTGGAGAATAGAAACTCTGAAAATCCCTCCCATTGAAAGAAAACCAGATTCTACATAAAGCACACTTTCAAATGCATTTTGGGGGTCATAACAAAATAAGAAAAATGTCCTGGGCTAACAAATAAGTAAAAAATAAATCATTTAATAAAACAAAATATTTGAGGTGCTACCTGTATGGAAACTCTGCACTTAAACATTTGAAAAACAGGCAGACTTGAGGCAAAAGAATGTATTTGCAAAGCCTTGTTTCTTTAGAACAGCATAGAATTAAAACACTAATATTAACTCTGAAAGTTTGGAGGGAACTAAAATGAACTCTGATTGATAGAGTACTTTAGCTCTTAGGAAAAGTAAATGTAAATTTTTTCTTTGAAGAATGAGTAGTATATAGCAATTAAGATTGTTATCACTTATGATTAATCAATATAAACTTATAATAAAATGTCACAGATACACATTGAAACAATAAATTAGAAACAAAGTATTTCAGACATTAGAGTTATCAGAGAATATACAATTTAAAACAAAAATGTATGAAATGCCAAAAGAATAAAAAAAGCACAAAAGGAGAAAGAAAAGTACACTTATAAAAAGCAAGTTTATAAAGGCAGATTAGGAAGGGGGAAAAAACTAAATAGAAATTTATTTACTTTATTTTATTTTCTCATTTCATTAATTTTTTCTCATCACTATTCATCTCCTCTATACTCTATTCTACCTCCAACTCCCTTCCCCTTCAATCACCACACTGTTGTCTATGTCCATGAGTTCTTTCTCTATTTTTTTTCTTGCTCAAACCCCACCCCAAGCAGGCCCCCGACCAATGATTGTCTTATTATAAAGTTAGAGATAACTGAAGAGAGAATTTGTGAAATAAAGATATATAGAAAAATGCTCAAATGAAATAGAAAGATAAGATGTGAACATATACAAAATGTGTATATTTAAGTGCATATTTAAGTGCATATTTAAGATATAATGGGTATGTTTAGCATATATCTAAGTGGATTTAAAGAGAGTGGTCGTAGAGAAAATAGAAGAGAAACAGATATAATTAAGAATGTGCCAAAAATTATGGAAGTCATCAATCCACAGACAAAGAAAACAAACACATATATTAAGGAATCAAAAAGTAACTCACTCACTTACTTCACCTTTAGGAATAATGCAGTGAAACTGCTGGAAGAAAAGTACAATGAGAGATTAAATTGCATTAAGTTTTTTTAAAAAATAAATCATTTATCAACTTGAAAAAAAAACTAGGCTGAGAAATGACTACTCAGAGGAATAATAGAAATCAAAATAGAATAGTGTAATACCATCAAACTGCACAGAAACAATAACTTTAACTTAAAAGGCATAGTCAGCAAAACAATATTTCAATAGATATGAAAACATCAAAACAAAATAAAACAAAAAACTTAGAGCATTTACAAACATGGTTTTTATTTTATTTTATTTTTATTTAAGTGATATTTTTATTGTGGTAAAAATACATAACATAAAATTTAACATCTTAACCATTTTGTGCCAGAATTTACTTTTTAAATTATCATTCAGTGAAGCTGTCTTTTATGGTCTACAACTTTATGAGTTTACAAACATATATAGAATCACGAAACTCCCACCACAGTGAAGATATAGAAAAGTTTCATCTCCCCTGAACACTTCTTTGTGCTATACCTTTGCAGTCATAGTCTTTGCCCATTTCAAACCCTTGGAAACAATTGATAAATTTTTCATAACTTTAGTTTTGTGTTTTCTAGAATACACACACACACACACACACACACACACACACACACACTAGAGAAGTGCTGGTGCACGAAATTTGTACATGGAGGTGTGTGTCACTCCCTCAGCCCAACCTGCTCCCTCTCCAATCTGGGACCTCAGGGAATGTTCAACTGCTGGGCGTAAACATGCAGTCGGACATCCCTCTCACAATCCAGGACTACTGGCTCCATTAAAGAGCCTGCACGAGGACTTACTCATTGACAGACTCGCTCTCTCTGAGCTTCAGTGCTAGGGCAGACGTTCTAAAAGCAGGATAGATGGGCATCAGGGCACCGGCTAGAGTAACAGCTTTCTCCGAGACAGAAGTGCTGACAGATACCATTGTTTCCTTTAGCCCTTCCCCCATCCAGCCTGCAGGTGCAGGCAGGTGCCAAGTCTGAGCCTCTGTCAACCTGTTCAACAGCATTCATCCCACCCTAGTGATTCCTTGAGACACTGTCCCTCCCCAAATGCAGACCCACCAAAGCAGCTAGCAGCAGTTTTCTTCATACAAAAGACCTGTCTCAGCTTACACTACACTAAAATCTCTCAAAAGTTCACAACCCCCAAAGAGCAGCGTCTGGCCTCTGCATGACCCAAACCTCTTGCTAAGTGGCCCCAAGCCTGGCTCTGGTGAAATTCAGCCTCGGTTCACAGCCCAGTCTCTCCCAGGTGCCTCCAAGCCCAGCACAAGCAGCAATCATCTGAAGCCCACTTCATGGTTCCTTTATACCAGCTGGGCCCAGGCTGGGAACATGCAGCAACTGACCTAGGCATACACCCCCAAAAGGCCCCAGAATCAACACACCTGGTCATCAGCTTTAGATCCAGCCATCTCCACAAATGAATCACTCAAAAGGCAGATGCAGTAGGCACTAGAGCCTCACTAAGTGAATCCTGCTCTGTGGGGTGCCCTGTAATAATGGCCATGCCTCACACTCAATCCGCCTGGGCTTCAAGGGTCCCCCAATGACTGCAAGCAGAAATCTAGGATCAACCACAACAAGAAGGCATACACAACCCACATGATGGACACACCTGGAGCACCCAGTTCTGGAAACCAGGGAGGTGATGCCAATAGGACCCAGAGGACACCTAATATGTAAGGCCACTCTACAAGATTGAGAGACATGGCAGACCTACATCATACATAAAAACAAACATGAAAAGAAAAAGAAACATGTCTAAAATAAAGGAATAAAACAAAGTTCCAGAAAAGGAATTCAACTAAGTGGAGACAAGAAATTTACCAAATGCAGAGTTCAAAACACTGGTTATAAAGATACTCAAAGCATTTAGGAGGAAAGTAGATGAATTCAGTGAAAAATTTAACAAAGAGATCGAAAGCATAGAAATGAATATAGAAGGCCCTGCCCAGGTAGCTCAGTTGGTCAGAGCTTCATACCCATTTGCCAAGGTTGCAGGTTCAATTCCTGGTCAGTGCACATATAAGAAACAATGAATCCATAAATAAATGGAACAATAAATTGATGTTTCTCTTTCTATCTCTTTCCCACCGTTCCTCTCCCTCTCTCTCTCTCTCTCTCTCTCTTTCTCTCTCCCTCCCTCCCTCTCTCTCTCTCTCAATAAAAAAATAAAAATTTAAGAAAATGTTTTAGAAATGAAGATAGAAAACATAAAAAGAAATGAGTCACTCAAAAATGAAGAATACAATAATTGAAATGAAAACTATATTAGAGATAATCAGCAATAGATTAGATGAAGTAGGGAATATAATCAGTAATGTAAAAGGCAAGGTAGGAGAAAACACATATTCAGATCAGCAAAAGAAATTTTTTTTTAAATAATTAGAACAGTTTAAGGGGCCTCTTGAACAACTTCTAAGGAATCATTTGTATGTGAGAAATACCCGGATGAGAGAGAGAGCAAGGAATTGAAAACCTATTTGAAGAAACAATGATGGAAATCTCTCCTAACCTGAAAATAGACATACAAATCCAAGAAGTTCAGAAAGTGTCAAACAAGGTAAACCCAAGAGGCCCACAGCAAGATACATCATAATTAAAATATCAAATGTTAAAGATAAAAGAGAATATTAAAAACAGCAAGATAAAGCAGTTAGTTACCTATAAGAGAGCTCCCATAAAACGTAAGTTGATTTCTCAACAGAAATATTTTAGGCCAGAAGAGACTAGAACAAAATAATTAAAGTGATAAGAAGCAAGGAGCTACAACCAAGATTACTTTACCCAGCAAGGCTATCACTTAGAATTCAAGGACAAGAAAAAGTTAATTTACTACCACCAAATCAAGGAACATTAAAGGGGATTATTTTTTAAGAAAAAGAAGGAAAAAACAGATAAAACAAACAAACAACAACAAAAAACATGAGTAGTAAAATATCAGTAAGTACATACTCATCCATAATTACTTAATATAAATGTTCCAATAAAAAAAAAACATAGAATCGCCAAAAAGATAAGAAAACAAGACCCATAAATATGCTGCTTACAAAATATCTACATTAAATTACTAGTAAAAGACACACAGAGACTGAAAGTAAACTGAGGGTAAAAGATATTTTATGCAAATGAATTTTTTAAAGTGCTGGGTAGCAGTACTTATATCAGACAACGTAGACTTTAAAACAAGAGACAAAAAGGACCCAGCAATTATACTTCTAGTTATTTATCCAAATAAACCAAAACACTAATTAAAAAAGACATATGTATTCTGTGTTCATTGCAGAATTATTTACAATAGCCAAGATATGAAGTAACGTAAGTGTTTCCTTGACAGATGAATGGGTAAAGAGGATGTGGTACATATTTACTATAGACTATTGCTCAGCCATTTGTGACATTGTGGATTGACCCAGAGGGTATTATGCTAAGTGAAATACGTCAAAGAAAGACAAATACCATATAATTTAACTTGTATGTGGAAACTAAAATAAATAAATGAACAAATGACCAGAAATAAAACTCAAAGAACAAATTGATGATTGCCAGATGGGAAAAGAATTGGGGAATGGGTAAAAAACAAGAAGCAATTGAGATGTGCAAATTGCCAGTTATAGAAGTCCAGCATAGGGAATATAGTCAATAATATAATAATTATGTATGGTGTCAGATGGGTACTAGACTTTTCAGAGTGTTCATTTCATAAGTTATATAAATGTCTAATCAGTATGTTGTACATCTGAACTTAACAAAATACTGTCTGTTAGCTGTAATTGAAAATTTAAAACTATATTTAAAATCTAAATAAAAAGATAAAAAATAAATAATATCAATGACCAAAAATAATTAGAACTAAAATAATAATTAAAATGCTACATAATCCACTTTGAAAATTAACAGAAATAATAAATTTTAGGAAATTTAGTCATTAGATATTCTTATAGGAGTATAAGAAAGGCTACAGATTAATGAACATAGACAACAACTTAACATATTTGAGAAAAGCAATGACTATTCCAAAGAAATTAGAATGATAACAAAGAATTGAAATTATAAATAAAAAACATGATTATTAAAACTATAAATATAATACAAATCAATAAAATGAGAAAGAAGCCATGAAAGAAAAAAAAATAAACATAATAATTGCTGTAAGGCTAAAAAATGCAAGAGAATAATATGCAAAATTTTGTGTAAAAAATAATTGTGGAAACTTAAACAAATTTGACAAATTCCCAGTAAAATGTAACATTAAATCTCATCTGAGTAAGAAAGAAACAGAAAGCCTGAGTAGTTCAAGAATCTCAAAGGAATGTATATCGGAAATAAATTGCTTTTCTTAAAGATAACAAACAACTTTCTATTACTTACAGGAAAATGTATGACACTTTCAAAGAACAATTTACTTCAACTTTATAACATCTTTCTAAATTTAAAAAGAAATACTTCTTAACTCATTTTATTAATTTATTTGAACTTTAATAATAAAACTAAATAAGGATTATATGTCAATGAAAATTTGAAGATCAGATTAACTCATGAAACTAGATGTAAATATGTTAAAAACTATTAGCAAACATAATCCAGTTATTTCTATATACTGGTATATTATGACCATGTAGAATTTATTCCAGAAATTCAGGAGTACTATAATATTAGTAAATCAATACACTTATTATTAAAGAATGGGAAAAATTATGATAATCTTACTAGATAACCATAAAATACATCTGGTATAATTCAAAACACATATAATAAAAAATTACTAGCAATATTTAAATTTTGAGTAAGTCTCTTATCAGGGGAGAAATGTGTCTGCCAAAAATTACAAAAACTTTACTGTATTAGTGAATCATTAAAAGCATTTCCTGTGAAATTAAAAGCTACATGAGGAATTTTTTTTATCATATCTAAGCAGTCTACCAGTTGCAGAAGAACTTGGAAAAAAAACCAACCACACCTAAAATGTATAAAGACTAAACAGGGATAAACTGTTGAGATAACTATAAACAGAAAACCCAGAAGAATCTGCAGAAAATGATTAGAAATAATAAGAGCAGGTTTAGCAATGGTTGGAGATAGGATAAATATATGATAATTGATTGAATTTTGTATACTACAACCACCAATAAAAAACAAAACAAAACATACTTCTGCTATTAATAATGGAAAACATATAACAACACACTTATTTTTATCTTTTATTTTTTTTAAATCTTCACCCAAGGATATTTTTTTCCATTGATTTTCAGAGAGCGTAAGAGAGAGGGAAAGGCAGAGAGAAATATCAATGTGAGAGAAATACATTGATTGGTTGTCTCCTGCGGGGAGAGGAGCTTGCAACTGAGGAGATATTTGCCCATAACTGGAATTGAACCTGGGACCCTTCAGTGGATAGGCCAATGCTCTATCCACTGAGCCAAGCCAGCTAGGACATCTTATATCTGATTTAACACATTTAGGCTGCTCTAACAAAATGCCACAAACTGAGTGACTTTTATAAACAGTGGAAGTTTATTGATTACAGTTCTGGAGGCTGGGATTAAATGCTCAGGATAGCCCTCTCTTCCAGGTTGCAGACCCTTGTGGTGGGAGGGGCTGGGGAGTTCTGTGGGATGACTTTTACAAAAGCCCTAATCCCATTCATGAGGGCTCCATCCTCATTTACCTAATCAAAAAACATAGAGTAGCCAAATGGATAAGGAAAAAAGACTCATACATATGCTGCTTACAAAAGACCTACATTAAATTACTAGTATGGTAAAAGACACACACAGAGACTAAAAGTAAATGGAGGGAAAAAGATATTTTACGCAAATGAATTTTTTTTTTTAATGCTGGGGTAGCAGTACTTATATCAGACAACGTAGACTTTGTCAATCTGGTAGGTATAACTTGGTAGGTCATTATACTATTAATCAGCTTCCAAAGGCCCCACCTTCTAATATGATCACCTTTGGGATTAGGATTTAAATGTATGAATTTAAGGGGGACACAAACATTGAGACCATAGCATCATAAAGCTTGTTATAAGAGATAACAAGTAAGGTATTGTAGAATTAATTCAGGATTTAAAACACTGACAAATTCAACAGGCTAGAGAGACATGAGATCAAGTCATAATGGTATTTCTACGTATTTCTCTAATTGCTGCTCCACTTCTTTCCCCCAGAAGTATCAATGACACATAGTAATGACTCAATAAATATTTGCTAAATGGAGTTTACAGGATCTGTGGCATTTGTAGCACTGATGAAAACTGAGAGAAAAATACCATTTATTTAATGAATTATTCTGGACTGATTGGTTTCCCCTGTATAATGTACTCCTTACCAATTACTATATAGAAATAAATTCAAGATGCATTGAATATTTAAATGTGGAAATAAAACATTACAGCGTTAGATTTTAAAATATGGGAAAGTATAGGTATCCTATTTAGGAATATTTTAGACAAGATATAAAATGTTCTAAACTTTAAAAAGTATAACATTTGAACTTATTGATATTAAGTAATTATATTTACCAAAAAGCATTATTTGACAAGATGATAAACTAAAAACTGGAGAAAATTTGAAATACTTACAACTGAATAGAGTAATTATACAAAGTATAAAAATTCATACAAATCAATAAGATAAACATAAGAAAGCAATATAAAGGGGCAAACCATATAAATAAGCAATATTTATAAAACCTGAATAATAGGTATATGAAAATGTGCTCATTCTCCTTTGTAATCAGAAAAGTACTTGTTAATACTATAATGATCTACCAAGTGATACCTACCAGATTGACAAAAATTATGATTAACTAGAGGCTCAGTGCACAAATTTGTGAACAAGTAGGGTCAGATCAGCCTGCCCCAATGGGGGCCCATTAGGCCACCCCAACGAGGGGGTGGGGCTGTGAGTGGTTGGCTGGCTGGCTCTGCCCCTGATCAGGGTGTTGGGGGCCAATTGGGGGCCAGGCCAGCCGAGGGGAAGAGGGGGGGCATTGGTACTTGGATCAGGCTGATTGGCTGTCGCAGTGCACATCATAGCCACTAGTCATTCTGGTTGTTCTGCCATTCTGGTCACTAGGCTTTTATATATATAGACTAGGGGCCCAGTGCATGAGTTCATGCACCTTGAAAGGAACTCTGGGCTGCAAGGCTGTGGTAGACACAGGGATGGGTCTCAGCCCATCCTCCACACCCTCTTCTGGCCCCTCCCACTGTGGCCCCCAGTCCCTTGTCTGCTGGCAACCCACTCCCACTGCTGCCGCTCCCATGCACTGACAGCTCACTGGCCCCACTTGCACTCACTGACAGCACAGAGTGATTGGGGCCAGCACCAGCAGTGGGTATGAGGGGGCTGATGCTGTCAATGGGTACGAGTGGCAGCTGTTGCCCTGATCACTCCACAAGAGAAAGGGGAGGTGGGAAAACCTTGAGGGGTGATTGGAGCTGGCAGTGGGTGTGTGCGCAGCCAGTGTCAGCAGCAGGTGCAAGCACCAGGCAGGACCACAGTGGATGGAAGCAAAGAATTTTCAGTAACCACCAGAGGTTCACCCTGATGACAGTGACCAGTGCCCTGCCTTGGTCTGGCACCCTCACTCACCTGCTCCACCATCCTTCTACAACCAATGTCCGCCATGTTCCACACACGCTCCCTGATGGTCAGTGCACGTCATAGCGACCAGCTGTTTGGTTGTTGGGTTGTTCCAGTTGTTCTGCTGTTCAGTCTATTTGCATATTAGCCTTTTATTATATAGGATAATATAAGTGTGGGTGAGGATATGGATTAATGAAAACTTTCTTATGCTGCCAGCAGGGGTGTAAGTTAGGACAATCATTTTGAAAAACAAAATCTTTTAAGTGTGAACAATCATATTTCCTACAACTTAGCAATTCTTCTTCTAGATCTATAACATAGGGAACCTTAAGTGTACCACAAAACCCACAGAAGAATATTTACAGCAGTATTTCTCTTACTTGCAAAAATGTAAGGCAATCCAAACATCTAATAACAAAAGAATTATAAGTAGAATATTGAATAATAACATAATGGTATGTTAGATTACAGTGAAAATAAATAAAGTATTGTTTTATGAAACCATATGAATGTATCATCAAACTGTTTTTTTTTTTTAAGCAAAGAAATGATAAATACAAATCTCAGGCAGGTGTTGCCTATGTTGGAAAAGCAAAAAAAAAAAAAAAAAATGGGATCAAGGAGAAACAGAACTACTGAGACCACACTGCTGATGATGCTTTATTTCCTAATTAAGTGGTGGGCTCTTAAGTGTCCTTTTTGTTATGCTTTATCACTTGGTATTAATATGTACCAAATGTTACTCAACTACGTCATTTTAGAGTTGCACATAAGAACAAAACAAAAATTATCTGATATAGGATAAATTTTTCTACTGTACACAACACAGACTATTATGTTTCTTCTGAATTTACAATAAAAATAACTGCCTTTCTGTATTGTTTTGTGAAGAAATTTCATCTGCAAGTACCAATAATACAATTTTAAAATTTTATTGAGGTAATAACAACATATTACTAGCTTGAATGTTTTCTTCTGAGGCAACATCATGATAATTAGTACTACCAAATCAATAAGAAAACTTAAGAAAGTGGAAGATAATAATCTTTTCAATACTGTTCAAATGAAATATAATTTTTTCAAGACTCCCATTAGTATCTGTATGTTAGGAGAGCAGAGTTGAATGAGGGCTTTCAAAATTGCATGTTTTGGCTTTTAGAATATTGTAATTATTTCTTTTGAAAATGAAGAAAGCAACTTCATTCTAATTTAACTGTAAAAAAAAAAAGAGATTAAAATAAGGATTGTTTTATTCCAAAGCCTTTAGCATATATTTTCAATAAAAAAACAAAAGAAAAACAAAATAAAAAATGTGAACAATACTTAGATTTAATCATTATAAGATCAGGCACCATACAATTCTAAGTATTTTTAACTTTCTTATTTTTTATTTATAGATTCCCACAGTTCTTTTTTAAAATTTCTTTATTGATTGAGGTATTTCATATGTGTCCTTATTTCCCCATTGTCCCTCCACCACCCATCCACTCATTTCCTCACCCTCCTGTTGTCCGGGGTCCATTCGTTAGGCTTATATACATGCTTACAAGTCCTTTGGTTGATTTCTCCTCATTACCCCCACTCTCCCCTAACTTCCCTTTGAGGTTTGATAGTCTAATTGATGCTTCTCTGTCTCTGGATCTGTTTTTGTTAATCAGTGTATGTTGTTCATTAAACTCCATAAATGAGTGAGATCATGTGATATTTATCTTTCTCTGACTGGCTTATTTTGCTTAGCATAATGCTTTCCAGTTCCATCCATGCTGTTGCAGATGGTAATAGTTCTTTCTTTTTTACAGCAGCGTAGTATTCCATTGTGTAGATGTACCACAGTTTTTTAATCCACTCATCTGCTGATGGGCATGTAGGCTGTTTCCAAATCTTAGCTATGGTAAATTGTGCTGCTATAAACATAGGGTGCAGATATCCTTTCTGGTTGGTGTTTCTAGTTTCTTAGGATATATTCCTAGATGTGGGATCACTGGGTCAAATGGGAGTTCCAATTTTTTTCATTTTATTTATTTATTTTTTTTTTTTACCCAAACAATGTGTGTCTCATTTTTGTCTTTGGTTTATAAAGTTACTGCTTCATAAAATTAGTGCTAGTTTGTAATTTTTAGGAAGTTTCTTTCTTGTTAAAATATATTTCTATAGCCAAAGCTGGTTTGGCTCAGTGGTAGAGCGTCGATCTGCAGACTGAAAGGTCCTAGGTTCGATTCCGGTCAAGGGCATGTACCTTGGTTGCGGGCACATCCCCGGTAGGGGGTGTGCAAGAGGCAGCTGGTCGATGTTTCTCTTGCATCAACGTTTCTAGCTCTCTATCTCTTTCCCTTTCTCTCTGTTAAAAAATCAATAAAAATATTAAAAAAAGAAACTATATAAAAATATATTTCTATAAAAGGAAGGAAAAGAGAAGCTTTCAACTAAAATTAGTTGAAAACGAGTTCACTTGCTCATTCCCACATTACCTACTTAATGATTTGGAATCAGTGTCATTTTTTCATTAGTTAAGTTTTGTGTCTCCTCACCCCAAATTCATATATTGAAGTTCTCCAATATGAGGATATCTGGAGATGATGCCTTTGGAAGGTAATACGGTTAATAAGGTCAAGAGAGTGAAGCCTTCATGATGAGATCAGCTTTCTCATAAGAAAAGTCACCAGAGAGCTAGCTGGCTGTTTCCCCACCATGTGAGGATGCAGTGAGAAAAGGACCATCCCTAAGCCAGAAAGAGAACCTTTACCAGAAGCTGACCATGATGCTATCTTGATCTCAAATGTTTAACCTCCAGAACTGTCAGAAAATGCATTTCTGTTTAGCACAGACACACTAGAGTGATTCATGGGAAGAGATCAAATATCAAAAATAACAAGAGTTTGAAAGAAGTTGGTTCTGTCCTGGGTGGTTTGGCTCAGTAGATAGAGCACTGGCCTGCAGACTAAAGGGTCCTGTGTTTGATTCCAGTCAAAAGCATGTACCTTGATTGCAGGTTTGATCTTGTTCTGGGTGTGTGCATGAGCCAGCCAATCATATGAGAACATTGATGTTTCTTTCTCTCTTCCTCTCACTCTAAGTCTAATTTTTAAAGAATTCTAGTGCAAATAGAATACTACCAAACAGCATTGCATGCTATGAAGAAATCATTCATGCTAGGAAGAGTCCATAAATATGGCAAACTTCACTGTTGCCTTATTATGAGAAATTGCCACAGCCACCCCAACATCAGCAACAACCACCCTGATTAGCCAGCAGTCACCAACACTAAATCAAGACACTCCACCAGCAAAAAGATTACAACTTGCCAAAGGCTCAAATAATGGTTAACATTTTTTAGTACTAAAATATTTTTATTATGGTATGTTCATTTTTACATATAATACTATTTCACACTCAATAAGCTACTGCATTGTGTAAACACAACTTTAAAAAATATTATTTATTGAAAATAGAGAGAAAGGAAATGAGAGAAAGGGAGAGAGAAACATTGAGTTGTTGTTCTAACCATTTATGTATTCATTTGTTGATTCCTGTATGTACCCTAACTGGGAATTGAACCCACAAACTTGGCATATTAGGAAAATGCTCTAATCAACTGAACTCCCCAGCCAGGGCTAAATGCAACTTTTAAATGCACTGGGAAATAAACAAAATAATTGTGCGACTTGCTTATTGTGGGGATCTGAAACCCACCCTGCCATACCCTGAGGTATGCCTGTATTGTGAGAAATATGTGCCAAATTTAAGAACAACTTTGTGATAAAATACACAATTATTTATTCAGCTGCATTACAATAGAATAACGTGTCTAGATGATTAGGTTATCCATTCCTCTTATGTTGTTGGATATAAACCTCTTTTGTACAACCTAGCAGAAAGAATCTTCTCTAAAAGATAGCTCCCAAATGCCATTATTAAAGACTATACTATTCTACTCTGCGTAAGTTAGTTTGAAATTTAACATTTTGAGTGTATTCATTTTGCAAAGACAAATATTTCAATTAATAAAGATCATTGTATTAGCAAGAGCTTAATCTTTTCATATCATTGCAAATTTGAGTTTCCTTATTAAAATTATATATTCATGATTGTCACTCCTCTACTGTTAATAATATGAAAGAAATAGAATGATGAATTATAACAGACATTGAATTCATAGCCAAGTAATAAGAATCATGGTGATAATAAAATATAAATATAGAGACCAGTTAAACTATAGCTGTATTTTTAATTTTCCTAATAAAAGATTCTAAAACCCAATGTACTTTAGAAAAGCCTTTGATTGAAGCATTCAGAATTACAAAGGACACCTCTTTTTTAAAAATAATTTTTAACCTTATTCCATAATACAATGAGGACAAGGAGATACTTTGTAAAAATAATGGGCAGTAAGTTCAGAAGAAATTGAGGTAAATAATGCCTTATGCATATGCATAGTCAGTCTGTGAAACTCATTGACCAAAGAGGTCACTGAGTCCAATACAATGGCTGAATTTAAAAAACAGTTGGCTAATTTTATGACCACTCATAGCTTTGGGAGCTCTGCTCAGCAGGCTGAGATAATGATAAGGGTAATCACATATCTTATTTCAGGATGTAAGTTATCAATGAGGGTATTCTCCAGCTCATGCCTTCTTTTTGTCCTCTGGACATTTCTCGTAAGCACCCACCCTCAGGGAGGTAAGGCAGTGAACACCTGTGCTCTTATTTAGGATGTTGACCCTGAAGTTTCAGGTGCTTGTGTGTTCTGTTAGCTTCATCTGAGGTGTCTGCCATGCACCACAGGAGCAGTGAAAACTTGTTTGGGAAATAGTGCGTTCTAGAATGATATCAAGATAATCAATGGTTTGTGCTTTTATCAGAAACAGTTTGAAAAGTGACAATCACTACATTTTCAGAGATGAGACTTGATAGTGACATTTTTTGCATACTTTTATGGATAGTAGCATTAATGAAATTTCAATTTCTTTAACACTTCATTCCAAATCTTTTGTATTTTTTTAAAATATGTCATTGAGTGTTAAACTGTCTGCCACTTAAGAAATAATATTGATTGCATAATACTCCCTCTCAACTTTAAAGAATTGTCACGGACCAATTCTTCATATTTAATTTATTTTTATTTAAGTGAGGTCAAAATTCAAGTTTTTCTGCTGTCAATTTCATTGATTTCTGCTCTAATTTTTATTATTTCTTTTCTCCTGATTATTCTGGATTTTATTTGCTTTCTTTTATATTTTCTATCTATATTCTTTCTTAGATTATTGATTTTAGGTTATTTCTTCTTTGCTAATATATATTCAATGCTATTATATATTTCCTTCTAAACACCACTCCCATTACATTCAACCAATTTTTATAGTATTGTTTTTACTTTTATTTAGTTTAAAATATTTTTAATTTATCTTGAGATCTCTGCTTTGACCCATGTTTCATTTAGAAATGTATTGTTTATTCTCTACATATTTTGGAGTTTTCCAGCTATTTTACTCTTATTGATTTCTACTTTAATTTCATTGTGCTCTGAGAGCATACATTGCATGATTTCTGGTCTTTTAAATTTATTAAGGTGTTTTTCATGGTCCAAGGAAATATATATATTTTAAACTCCTTTTTTAGTGTTCATAACTTTCTTCATTTTTCTTCCTTTTTTTCACTTTTTCTTTTATTTTTCTCTTTCCTTCTTTTTCTTTTTACCTTCTTTTGTATTTATTAATTTGACAAGTCTATTATTAAAAGCAATCTCCAACTGGTGTATTCTGTTTCTTAATATTCTAATGTTTAATAGTTATTTAATCTTTGGATTGAAAAGATGAGTTCCATTCCAAATTCTTTTTCACAAACAAAATATATATTATTACTTATTTATTTTTTAAAATTTATCTTTCCTATTGAAAATATTATAGATGTCCCTTTTTTTTTCCATTGACCTCCTTTACCCTGCCTCTGCCCCACTCAAGCCTTCACTACACTATTGTCTGTATCCATGGGTTATGCAAATTATGCATACAGGTTCTTTGGTTAATCCCCTTTTCATTAAGCCAGTTTGAGAAAAGTGTTCTTTTAAATTACATGAAAAAATAAAATTTATCTTTATTATTGAATATTACAGATATCTCCCTTTTCACCCCATTAACCCCTTTCCTTTCCCTCCTTCCCCCTCTTCATGCCTTCACCCGACTATTGTCTGTGTCCATGGGTTTTGCATATATGCATATATGTTCTTTGGTCAATCCCTTCCTTTCTCACCCCCTTTTAAGGATCCTTAGTCTGTTGCATGCTCCCATGTCTCTGGATCTATTTTGTCAGTTTATTTTGTTCATTAGATTCCGCATATAAGTGATATCATTTGATATTTGTCTTTCTCTGTCTGTCTTATTCCCCTTAGCATAACACTCTCCAGGTTCCTCTGTGCTATCTCAAAGGGTAACAGATCCTCTCTTTATATTGCTGCATAGTATTCAATTGGTAGCTATAGGATAGCTTTTTTTTATCTACTCATCTACTGACAGGCACTTGGGCTGTTTCTAAATCTTAGAAAGATGAGTTTCTTTCCAAATTCTTTTTCATAAACAAAAGATATATTATTACTATTATTACTATGAACATAAGGGTGCATATATCCTTTCTGATTGGTGTTTCTAGTTTCTTAGGACATATTCCTAGAAGTGGGATCACTGGGTCCAATGGGAGTTCCAATTTAATTTTTTGAGGAAACTCCATACTGTTAGCCACAGTGGCTGCACCAGTCTGCATTCCCACCAGCAGTGCATGAGGGTTCCTTTTTCTCTGCATCCTCACCAGCACTTTCATTTGTTGATTTGTTGATGATAGCCATCCTGAGAGGTAGGAGGTGATACCTCATGGTCATTTTAGCTAGCACTTCTCTACTGATTAATGATGCTGAACATTTTCCCCATATTGTTTAAGTAGTTCGGTACTTCCATAATTTATTGGAGCAGATTAAAACGTCACTTTTGTTATATTGAGGGTTTTTTCTCTCTCAAAATACCGATACATTTTCTTCGAGAAATGGATGGACAAACATTTAGACCAATGAATGTGTACTCTACTAATTTATTTCAGATTTTATGACATCTTATGAATTTTATACCAATTTCCTGGCGTTGAGGAGCCAGATCATAAAAATGCATGCTGGGAACTTTGTTATGCTTTTGTGCAGCGGTGAAAGCTTTCACAAGGGATTCAGGAGAGCTGGAAGCATTAGCATCGCCATCAGTGTATGTGTAGGTCTAGAAAACTCAGCAAATTGTGGGTATGACTAAGCTTGGGTTCCTTACACTGTTTTTCAGGGAACCTCTTACCTTTCAGAGGCATCCCACTTGGGAACTTTTCCCTTGGTTTCCACTGGTTGTGTAAAGTTGATTCTGTTCCAAAGAGAAGTGGCAGCAGTCCCTGGTCAGGCCTGAAAGGGTAAGTGGTTGGAAAGAAAGACTGTAGAAAATTTAGCAAATTCCTAATAATAAAGAATATAAGGAAAAGGAGATGTAAATGTTCGGGGACATGGTGACAAATACTTAAAAACCTGAATTCAGAGCATGTGCAGTTATTCTTAATATGTAGCCTTTAATAAGTGCAAGGCACTATGCTAAGGATTTCACATAGAGTATCTTAAGTAGTTCTATGATGTAGGTACTGTTGGTAGAAAAAAAAAAAAAAGGCAAACAACCCACACAGTGGCAATCTGCCTAATTCTGAGATAGCCCTAGTATGAAACCTGGCAGTCCAACCCTGAAGACCATGTTTATAACGAGTAGGTATGAACTTCACCACACACACATACACACACACACACACACACACACACACACGAAGGGAGGGGGAGCATAAAACTAATCGAGACAGTAAGACTTAGCCAGGGCCCTGTCTGTCTCTAATTAAGGACCATTTATCAGCTCGTTCTTATCATCACTAACATATAACATCCCTTTCCAAAAAGAGTGACAATGGCTCTCTGAAGGTGTTAGGACAGACAACAATAAACCCGTATAGAATTTAGTTATAACTAATGCTCTTTGTATAGTATATTTAGTGATTTAGCCATGTTTAGTCATAGGTAAACATTCTTTATTGTGTGTCTAAGTTTGGAAAGCTTACATTGAAAAAAATTAGTCTAAAAAGGTCCAAGTGAAAAATATTATAATTTAACTGTGGAAATAGAACCCATATACAGACGCACAGCCTTATCAGTCATCTTCTTTTCAACTCCTTGCCCCTCTAACTCAAAGAAGTGAGAGCAGTTATATTCAGACAATTGAAGCCACATAGTAACTCAGATATTTGAATTCCACAGAGCAGATCAACATTTTTCTGATAAAACCAGAAATTATGAAAGCTCGTGCTTAAATTATAGAATTTAGAACCACTAAACAAATGGCATGAATTGGTTGAAAATTTAGATAACTTTTAAGTCATCTTCTTAGGAACATCAAGCTATTTAAAGAAATACTAATTAGTAAGACCTTTATGGCAAAAATGTCCCAAATAAGTGAGAAAAATTACATTTTTGCCATATTTCTTGGTTCAAATTTATATTAAATTATCTACAAAATGTTAGTGCTGATTTATTCTCCTATTTTGAATCTGTACAAACAAATATTTTGAAGGGTTGTTTATTTTAACCTTTTATCTGCTTTGCCTTGTTCATTTTAACATAGTAAGTAAAAGTCTCCGTAGGATTTTTAGGTTGTCTTTTCAGAAAAAGAAGATTGTTTTATCAACAAATGACAGGAGGAATAAATGTTGTAATATCTGACCAGTTTAGTGATACACTTTCTCGGTTTACTCATGAAAATTTTATTGAGAGCTTTTTATATAATAGCCGTAGAGACACAGAGATGAGTAAGGCAAACATATAATTTTCACTCATTGAGTTTAGGTTTTATCCAGGGAAATATATCTTAAGCAAGTGTGTACGCAAATTGTTTATTACAAGTGTAGAATGTATCTAACAGAGAACAGCATGTTGCTAGCAGAGGAGACTGATCTAGACTGATCAGTGGAGTGGGGTTAAGCATGGCTTTATTTCTAAGGAGAAATGTTTGGATAAGTGAAGAAAAGACACGGAGCAGTTATGACCTCATGTACAAAGGCTGGTAAGAGTATAGGGAAACCAAAGAGGTTGATGCTGCTGGAGAGGGAGGAGGAATGGGGGAAAATTGCTGGTGGACAAACATCATCATACATAGAATTACCCATGATCCCAATGTTAAAAAACAAAATTGATCTTTGATTTAAAGACCTTTGCTGGCAACCGTTATCTTAAAAACATAAGTAGTGTACTATTAATTGATTAGAAGAAAAAAATATTTTCCTTCTAGACCCTCTTCCATTTTACTATTAATCATACCAGTGTTGAACTAGGGGGGCGGAAAAAGAGACATTTAGAAGCTAATTGTATTGTGGTTTTGTAAAAGTCAACTTATATATAGTACTTGAAGAAACCTTAAAAATGATGAACTTTTCATATTGCAAAGTTGTATACATATTTCTTATAGCAAAATAGATGAAAATTAATGGGCTGAAACCTGAAATGAGGATAAGCTTACTAGCATGCCAGTTGCTTGGGTTTAGAAATAGTACCACTAAGTGCAGAGCAGCTTGAAGAAATACAGTTACTTAAATTAGGATGCACCAGTAGACATCAAGATTTGATTTTTTTTCTCATTAAAGAAGGTTTAAGTGATGAAGGTAGAAAATGATTTTACCACAAAACTAGCCTGACTTTTACTCTCACCCTGAGAGCATAACAGTCAATTGCACTAATCGGTTCTGCCAACGAAAATGTGCTTGGGATTTTATTCAATCATAGTTCAATATAGTTCCAAGTAAATCCAAAACCTCTTTACGCTTGGCACCAAGTAAGACAAGGATCTTACAAGAAACGACTTATTTAAAAAAATACATTGAATACTTATCATGTGTTGATCACTTCTATGTGATATGGGAGATTGATAAGAGACAGTTTCAACACCCAAGACATTTTGGAGAGGACTTATGCCTTTCTACATGTTTAAATATAAGAGATGGCAGGATTTAACAGATGTCATGTAAAAAAACAACAACATACAGAACAATAGAGTGAAAGCTCCACTGAAGTGGCAAATAAGACAAAGAATCCTCGCCAGAAAAGTGGCATTTGAAACACATTTAAGGAAGAAACTAAAATATTAATAATAATCTCAAAATAATACAAGAGCTGTCTGTGTTGACTGTTGCATGTTAAGTGCTTTACATACATTTACTCATTTGTTCCACCCAAGAGTACTTTGAAATAGCACTGTTATCTCCAGTTTATTGACGAGGAAACTGAGCACCAGAGATATAAAGCATGCTCTAGCTCAGAACCAGTACATTTGAATTCAGACATACCTTACCATGAAGCCTGTCCCATTATTTATTCTGCCTCTCAGGTGAAGGGTCCAGGAAGAAACAAAGTAATAAGAAGTCAAAGTATGTCCTAAAACCTAGGCATCCTATTTTTCAAGGTAAGGTATGGATAACAAAGCAGATCCTGAAAGACCAGGAGTCCTTTCTGGAAATTTAAGATGCTCTACAGTTAGAAATACAAGCAAAGGCTAAATTTTATAGGGGCTTCAATGAAAAGCAAAGGAATGTGAACTGTATTTGATAGAGCACAGAAAAAATAAAATAAAAACAACACTGATTAGAAGAGTGATAAGACAAATGCTGGGTTTACTAAGATTAGCCCAGCTGTGATATGAAAGGTGTATTAGAGGAAAAAAGAGAATAGAGAGTGAGAACACGTCCATAGTCCAGGAGCATGATCCTCAGAGTCTGAGTTGGGGTGTCAGCAGAGGGAATAGGAAGGAAAAAAATATATGCAAGAGACAGAGCAAAAATAAAAGGAGAAAATGACAGTGAGAAGCTTTGAAAGGTTTTTAATTCAGAAGTCCATTATTTTTTAATGTTTTTGGGAGACATAAAAGGTCTCTAAGCAAAAAGAAAAAAAGAAAAGAAAGAAAGAAAGAAAGAAAGAAAGAAAGAAAGAAAGAAAGAAAGAAAGAAAGAAAAGGAATTTCACAGCTTTTCCTTCACATCTAAAGATTCTTAGTGTAGTCCACTTTTATTTTATTTAGGGGGAAATGTCCCTTACTGTGCATCCTGGGCTTGTGCTGGGCTACCTCATTATTGCTTCAGCCTTTGTGCCTGGCATCTTCAGATGGATGGCTTTTTCCATCATATATCATCACCATGACAGCACAGGGATGATCTACTACAGTAAGTGCTGTAGCCCTGATGATGTGGATGGTAGTAATAACACAGCCTACTCAAGGGAGCAAAAGGCAGTGTGTGTGTGTGTGTGTGTGTGTGTGTGTGTGTGTGTGTGTGTGTTTTCTTAAAGGTAAACTGGAAAGGTGGAGAGGGAAAAAATGAGCTAAAAAATTAAATACTGCCTTTTCAAAGATTCAGAATAACTACTGCAGTGTTGGCAAGAGGCAATATGATGAAGCAGAGAGCATGGAGAAATAGAATGCTGCAGATAATACTGAAATTTACCCTGGGAATCACAGATGTAGAAATCAATTTTAAGATTAAAAAATTGAATTGGTAATTTTTGACCCACACTGTGATTGAATTACGTGCATCGTGGATCTTAATTAGAGTTGCATGCCCATCAACTAAAACCCTTGAGTGTGCAGGAAGAAAAAAAAAATCATGTAAATGCATTTTACAAATAAAAGACCCTAAATCTGATGTGGAAAGTTTTTTTTTTTTTCTGAGAATTATCTTACTCTAGTTTTTGTAGTTCAGAGCATAAGAAAATTCCAAGTTCTGATTGATAATTTAATATATTGTTGCAGCATACAAGTTGAATACTAGTCAGGAAATTAATAATGCTATGGATCTCAATTTTTATATTTGGAACATTGACAAAAGTGAGATGTATGTTTTAAAATAAAAGCTCTGATTTAAATCAGTTTCCTTACACATCTCCTGAGCTGATTCAGTCTCTCCCTTAGTTTAAACATTGTGGGCTATTTAATTTTCAAATTTACAGCTGTGGCTTGTAAAGAGTTTCTGCTTCCTTCTCTTATATATAGATCAATTTCCCCCGGTTGCTGGAGTCTTAATCATATAATCATTTGGGTTGGAAGGACATACACCGGGGCACTAATCTATCCCCATGAATCACAGCAGAATTGATTGTATTATTACTAAGTCGTTCCTGATCAATGGCTGTAGGTTTTCCGCCTCCAATCTCTCCAATGATGGCGATTCCACAGCCTCCCCTGGCAGCTGGTGCCATTCCCCACTATTCATATTGTTATAAAGTTAGTTCTTATATTTAACCTAAATTTCCCCTTGTGGGGTGGAAGCCCATTACTTCTTATTCTGTTCTCGTTGACTAATGAGAATTGGTCCCTCTCCTCTTTATAGCATCCCTTAATGAATCTGCAGACAGTTATGTTTCCCCCCAGTCTCCTCTTCTCCAGACAGCACATGCCCACTCCCCTTAACCTTTCCACACAGGTCTTATTACCCAGGCCCTTTATCATCTTTGTGGCTCTCCTCTGATCTGTATTCTATGCCTCTTTTGAGATGTGAAGCTACCACCTAAATGCAGCATCCACTGGAGGCCAAAACAACAGAAGGAAGTGCAGAATAGTAGCTTTTTTATGTCTATGACATTTTTGTTAACTACTTTACTGCCACTTAGCAGAACTAGTAGTAATTGGCTGTATGCAAGAAGAATCTTGCCCAGGTCTTGCTAAATGCATGGGCTACAGTAGTTGCTAATCCACTGCTATTTGCATATGTAGTTCCTTGAAGAGGTCATTGATGGCAGAAGCAATGTCTCCAAAGCAGAAGCATCTGGGTATTCTCTGAATTTGGATTCCTTTCAATGCCCAGCTGTCCTCTGCTCCCCAAATCAGTAATAAACAGCAACAAGATAAAGGGCTCAAAAATTAGTCTTAATCATTCACTTTTAGCATATTTATCAGTTCTATCTTTCTTTGTCTATACATGATCAAATAATTCAAAAAAGCTATACAAGAAAATGGGGAAAATCTACATAAAGTGTTTAAAACCACAACAATTTTAATTTCTCTTTTTTTAGTTGGCTGTCTACCACTTACATGTCGTCTTTTAAAAATTTACAATTTAATAAAATAATTTTTCCTAAATGTTATTGCAAAAAACAAAAGCAGAATTCACAGAACCTAGAATAATATTAGATCTGGAAGCAGTCTTAAAAATATCCCTCTTTAGTAAGCATTTAATAAAACCCAGAGAGATTAAATGAATTGCTTAGCCAAGCTCTTATTTTAAATTGATTTTAGAGAAAGAAAGAGAGACACATTGATTTGTTTTTTCACTTATTTATGCAATCTTTGGTTGTTTCTTGTATGACAGTAGATTGAACTTGAAACATTGGTGTATAGGGGTGATGCTTGCCTGCTTAATCTTAAGATTGACTCATTATTTAAATAGGTTTTAAAACAAGAATGTAATTATTTACCTACTAGATGTCAGTTAAGAATCTTAAGAGAGGTTTATGCTAAGTGAAATAAACAACAGCAGAATTCACAGTCAGAATAAACAACAGCAGAATTCACAGAATCAGTCAGGAAAAGAGAAGTACCATATGATTTTACTCATATGTGGAATTGAATGAACAAAATAAATTAACAAACAAAATAGAAACAGCCTTATAAATAGACATAATAAATTGCCAGCTATCAGAGGGAAGGGGTGTTGCCCAGCTGTGAGAAAAAAGTGGAGAGATTAAGGGTGAGGGAAAGCAATTGATAGATAACAATATGGTAATGTGAGGGAAGGAAGGTGGAGGGATGTAGAAGAGGGTATAGGAGGAATCAGTGGTGATGGGAAGAGACTGTATTTGACATGGTGAACACATACTACAATATATAAATGACATATTAAATTTGTACACGTGAAAACTACATAATTTTTATTAACCAATGTCACCCCAATAAATTCAATAAAAGAGGAAAAACATTACACAACTAGTTAATGACACAGCCAGGGTCAGTACTCCTCCTCACCTTCACACCCCCACCCCCAGTTCAGTATTTTTCTCATTGCACTTCACTGGGGTATCACATGTTAAATCTGGCTAAGAGTCAAATAATTCTTTTATAAAGTAAAAAAAAAAAATAATCCTTGCGAAGGAAGGAAGGAAGAGAGGAAGGAAGGAAGGAAGGAAGGAAGGAAGGAAGGAAGGAAGGAAGGAAGGAAGGAAGGAAGGGAGAGAAGGAAGAAAGAAAAGAAAAAGGACCAAATATGAGCTATGTCTTATGCTAAACAGCTAATTATTTGAATTTTCTGGACCAGAATTCATGTCTCCTAATTCTCACAATATATTTTCTGTTACAAAAGCCTGACTTTCACTATTTCAATGCCATTCTGTTCTTTTTCTAAATAGCAGAGGATTAGATTTGCTGAAGATCAGCTTAAAAATGGAGATTGCTTTTGCTGTGTGTGAGGAGAATCAGTTGAGAAAGCTTGTAGGACTTTGAGAGCTGCCAGTGGTTATGTGCTTCTACTACACCCAAAAGACAAAAGCATTTGAGAAAACATAGTCAGATGTGCTTATAAGTATAGAGCCATGTTTTAAAACAAGATTTAGCTCGTGTCTCCATAATTAAGTGTGTAATCCATGTAGTTTGTGTGGTTAAGAGATGCTTAGTGGTCATCTCTTATATTTTATTTCATCAGCCAACTCATTCAGTCCCAATAAAAAAAACTCATCTCTATTTCTTAATGAGTGAGGGATAAGAAGGAAAATCTAAACCATCGAATTTAATGTGGATATACAACTTCCAGGGACCTTCCTAAAATGGGGTTATGATTGAGTAGGTCTAGAGTAAAATCTAAAATTCTGCATTTCTTTTTTTTTTTTTTTTTTAATATATTTTATTGGCTTTTACAGAGAGGAAGAGAGAAGGATAGAGTTAGAAACATCGATGAGAGAGAATCATCGATCAGCTGCCTCTTGCACATCCCCTACTGGGGATGTGCCCGCAACCAAGGTACATGCTCTTGCCCGGAATCGAACCTGGGACCTTTCAGTCCACAGGCCGACGCTCTATCCACTGAGCCAAACCGGTTTCGGCAAATTCTGCATTTCTAAAAAAGTTTCTAGGTGATAATAACGCTGCTTGTCCTCAGGTCACACTTAAGATATAAAAGGTTCTAGAGAGAACTAGTTTAAGATCAATGTTAGCTGGGCTGGATTCCAACCAGTGGAAGTATCAATGTCTTGAGAAAGGTAGTCACATGACATCGTTTCTTCCTTAATTCACTGTTTCAACATGTGCATGATAAGGCATATGAGTAAATTGTGGCCTTTCCATATCTGCCTTAAGAGAAAATTAAAATAGCTCAATACTCTTTTCTTATTCAAGTACAATAAGCAAGGCAGAGAAGAACTTGACAGATTTAATGTGTGGCTTCTTAAGATATCATTAGGGTCGTTTTTTTATATTCTTTGTGAAGGCTAGTCATTGACTTATATTCATTTAAATGTGTTAATTTCTAAATCAGATGAGCCTTGTAATTCTTATTTTTGTCACTGTTAATGTTATTGGTTTCGTCAATGTGACAATCACTTCATGATATTATGTCTTCTGTTATTATGAATATTTTTACAAAATGAAATTGGAACCCAATAAGTCAATTTAGCCAATTTAGTCAATTCAATCAACAAAGCACTCAACTGGCTCAAAAGAAATATCAATAGAGGGTGGAACAAAAGTAGGTTTACAGTTGTGAGTTTATGAAACAGAGATCATCCTGTACTACAGTAAAATCTCAATATAACAGACTCATTCTGGAGGGGGGGAGGGTGTCCATTAAAGCTGAAAGACCATTATATAATTAAGTAGGTTTTCTGAATTCATCTGTTAAAAATTGACAATTTAGTTAGCTTACCTGTTTTAACTCATATAGATATGTTTATGTAATTAAATTAAATATGTACGAAAGGTTTTATTTCACAAAGTTTTCTATATGTATTAATTTAGTTTTAAATTTATACTTAGCTTTTCACCAGTCGCTGCAAGTAAACAAAATGCACATTGCTGGAGCATGGCTTAGTGCACATCAGAATTTTGGCCAGCAGGCATTTAAATTGCTGCAGCCCTGGCCAGTTTCAAAGTATTGTTGTAATATTTTAACAATAAAGAAAAAATTTAAAAAAATTTGAACCTCAGGATATTTTTTTAAAAGTAGTCTCAAATTTGTTCTTTTTTAAATTTTATTTTATTTTTTATTTATTTTAGAGAGGAAGAAAAAAGGGGAGAGAGATAGAAACATCAATGTGAGAGAGAATCATTGATCGGCTGCCTCCTGCATGCTCCCCACTGGGAACTGACCCTGCAACCCAGGCATGTGCCCTCACCCGGAATCAAACCCTGACCTTCTGGTTCATGGATTGATGCTCAAAAACTGAGCAACACCAGCCAGAATTAAATTTGTCTTGTTTTTAAAATGATGTTCCTAATGCTTTTTTATTATATGAAATATAAAAAGTGTATAAACAATAAAAAGAAAGTAAAAATCACCTGTATTTCTAACAATTTGGCCCAGAGCTTTTCCTTTGTGCCTAAATATGTCTTGATAAATAGACTGATTTTTCAGTCATGTAAAGCATGGACTATCGCCTACTCTTTGTAACTAAGAATGGCTCTGTATTTCATTCAGTTATTTGTCCCTAATCCCCATTAAAATACTTCTCTGAAGTTGCCTATCTATGTCTCTGAGTATAAATTGCTTTTCAATTCTGTATCTTCAGATTGTTTGTTACATCTTTCTTAATCCTTACAACTTCTCAGTATCGCCTTCCTAGAGTTCCAAAAGATTCTGATAATGTTGTTTGTTAACATATTTTCTTTCCTTCTGGGTTCTGAAAACCAAAATGAACAACCTAAATTCTGTCCTGCTTCTTTGGTAGTGCTCACATCTAAACTGCTCAGGGACTTATCAGAAGTTATGCATCAATTCAGACAGAAGATTGGACTTGCTGGGCTAGCTACAAAGCATATCCTAAAGCAGCGATTTTCAACCGGTAGGCTATGGCACACTGGTGTGCCACAAGATTTTTTATAACATGCAATGCCTGACCCAGAGGCACTGACCTCTTCCCCTTAGATTGTCCAATTAAAAATAACAACAGCCCAGACATCAACAGCCATCTGATGTGAATGAGTCAAAATGATACTTTTTTTTTTATCAGATTGCAAAAATAATAATAATAAATGTATTTTGTGGTGTGTCACAAAATTTTAGTAATGAGTTTAATGTGTGCTATGAGATTTTTTAAAAATTGAAAAAAAATTACTGTTCTAAAAAATACAGCAATAGCAATTAGAGGTATCCTCAGCTTTTCAAAGTTTACTTTATGCCACTTTCCTTTTATGAAAAATTTATTTTAGTTCTTGTTTTCTCTAACCAAAAGAAATTCATAACGGATTTTTGCTTTTACAAAAAAAAAAAAAAAAAAAAAAGACAAGAAGTATCACATTCAGCATTTGTTTTGCAGTAGCTGATACAGGGGCAGCATGCACCCAGGGCAGGGAGAGGGGCACTGCCATCCTCCTTCCCTGGAAACCGCATTCAGCATCAATGCACCATAGCTACAAACTGTGCCTGTGAGCATCTATTTTCGGATAGTGGGGGAGTCCTGTATGTGGAGCAGTCACTTCACCGAGGGCTCAAATGCAAAGCCCCCAGGTAAGAAACATATCTGGGAGAGGCATGATGGGAAAGACCCAGCCCCTCCTTGCAGAGGACACAGTGAGGGCTTCTGGATGGTGGATAAATTCGTGAAGTTACATCTCTAGTATTTGCTGGAAAGCTACCTATGTGGAAGGGTCACACTTTAAAACTAATTGTGAACACAGACAATAATAGTGTGCGGAAGGCCTGGGCTAGGGGAGGGTGTATACTAGAAGAGGAAAAAAAAAAAAAAAGGGCGGGGGGGAAGGGTATATATGTATCACTTTCAACAATAAAGACAAATTTTTAAAAAATCATTGAAAAGCAACCCAAGTAGATGCCATGAAAGCCACTCATGGAGATGCCACCAGGCCTGGAAGTCACTGAGGAAGCATTTTCTGGGTGCCCACAGGGAGGTGGGGAAGTCTGCCAAGAACATCACACACTGGGCTGTCTGTTAATGATGAAGCTTAACGCCATGCCAGTTGCTGAGGGAGAAGTTCCAATGTCACAAGCAGGAAGATGAAGACTGGGTTTGGCGTTGAGAGGATGGGTTGATGCCTGAAACACCACTCACATGCCATGCTCTCTCCGTCTGTCCCTTCCTGCTGGCTGCTGCTTATGGTGTGAAAAGTATAACAGAATAATGAGAGATAAAACCCTTAGTAAGCCGAAACCGGTTTGGCTCAATGGATAGAGCGTCGGCTTGGGGACTGAAGGATCCGGGTTCGATTCCGGTCAAGGGCATGTACCTTGGTTGCGGGCATATCCCCAGTAGGGTGTGTAAAAGAGGCAGCTGGTCGATGACTCTCTCTCATTGATGTTTCTAACTCTCTATCCCTCTCCCTTCCTCTCTGTACAAAATCAATAAAATATATATATTTTTAAAAACACTTAATAAAAGCTATCTAAGTAATATTAGCTTTTACTATGAATCTAATATAAAGTTATCTGGTATTTTGTGGAGGATTTATTGCCATGAATTGTTTTATATTTGTCTTAATTCTAGCGTTAGTTTATGTATCTTTTCTTCTTTCCTATTGGCATGTTTTAATTTGTTGTAAGTTTTAAAATATTATCTTAAATAGAAAGATATCAAAATGAGTACATAAGTTATTTCACATTAAATCTAAATAAGCATCAGTTTCTTTCTAATTAATCTTGAATCTATTTTTTCTAAAATCCCACAACATTTAATTTAAAATATATTTTCATTGATTTTGTACAGAGATGAAGGGAGAGAGATAGAGAGTTAGAAACATCGATGAGAGAGAGTCATCGACCAGCTGCCTCTTGCACACCCCCTACTGAGGATATGCCTGCAACCAAGGTACATGCCCTTGACCGGAATCGAACCCGGGACCCTTCAGTCCCCAAGCTGACACTCCATCCATTGAGCCAAACCAGTCTTGGCCCACAACATTTAATTTAAAAATTTCAAACAAATTTTCATATATAATGTTGGCAGTATAGTTGTATTTCATGTTCTTTCCAATTCAGAGTTTGTCCAAAGATTTACAATAAATATGAAATACAATATAACATTTTTTTAGTATGTAAACATTTAAGAATAAAAAACAAGTGGAAAATTTGGGAAATGGTGGTGGCATAAGACTATGTTGGATTTTTTATCTTTTTATATTTATACTAAAGGCCCAATGCACAAAATTCATGTAAGAGTAGGCCTTCCTTTTCCTAGTGAGAGCACTGGCTTCCCTCTGGCACCTGGGACCCAGGCTTCCCTCATCCAAAAGGTTGTCTGGAAGGATGTCAGGTCTAATTAGCATATTACCCTTTTATTGTCATAATTATGCTAATTAGACCAATGTCCTTCCAGACAACATTCTGGACAAAGCTGGGGTGTGAGGGAAGCCTGGAGCCCAGGTGCCAGAGGGAAGTCAGTGCCAGCAGACAAGGGAAGGAAAGCCTACTCTTGCACAAATTTCATGCATTGGGACTCTAGTTATAGATATAAAAGCCTAAGTGACTGGCCAGTAGCTATGACCTGCACTGACCACCAGGGGCAGATGCTCAATGCAGGAGCTGCCCGCTGGTGGTCAGTGTGCTCCCACAGGGGGACTGCTGCTCAGCTGACAGAGGGGCGCCAGACACCAGGCTGACAGTTGGTGAGCGCAGCTGTGGCAGCAGCACAAGTCTCTCCTGTGGACACTCCCCCCACCCTGCACCGGAGCTGCAGTGGCAGGCTCAGTGGGGTGGGGTGAGTAGGAGTGGCACAGCACCCAGCCCCGGCTCCAGCTCTACTCCATGCTATGAGGGATCAATGTGGACAGCAGGCTGGAAGCCCAAGGAGCTGGCTAGTAAGGCTGGTCTACAGCGGCATGTAGGTCCGCTGATCCCAACAAGCCAAGCCGAGAGATCCCACCAGTGCACAGATCTGTGCACTGGGCCTCTAGTATTCTCATATAATGAGACAAAACAACTATGGAGGGAAACTAAAAACCCAGTGATACAATTCTGTTCCCAGTTCAAATATTTTTAAAAAATCACATGAAATCATTGTTTCCGTCCTAACAATGTGAACAAGCAGAATAAGACAAAAATCATTTAGCTTTTTTTTCTTTGTTTGTTTTACTATAGCTGAGCATAGTAGGCAAAAGCTAAAATACATTCCAGAAGAGGCAGACACTTGTGTCTTTCTGTGGGAGAAGATACCCATGACTCCTTTTAGGCAAGAAGAGGAAGGCTTTCTATATCTGGGATTAGGAAAACTTAACCATGCTTTTGGCAGTATTTACTGTCAAAGGATTAGCTCCAGAGGAATCCTGGTAACATATTAAGTCCACATCCACAATTTCCCACAGGCCTTCACTGGATGGATAAAGTTTAGTGAATTTAAGCCAGGGAAAAGGCAAGTGAGTTGAAATAAAGTCTATCCCTTCAGTGTATTTCCCCAAGTCCATGCTGGGGACAGATCAAGAGATAAAAGAAATCTCTCTGGGACCCACAGCACTGAATGAAATGTAGCATACCTCTGAAGGCTTGGACTTATCAGGAGAGCTGACAGAAATACCTAAGGGAGCACAGAGCCTTCACCAAGGGCATTGAAATGGCCTCCCACGCCCTAGAGAGAGCACAGCAGGGTGAAGAGAGTTCTCCTAAGTAATAACAATAATAATAAAGTCCAGGGAAGGTCTAGAGAGTACAGATAACTCCCCAGTAGGACAATAAAAGCTACTGGTCGAGGCAGAAACACAGAGAAAGGTCTCCTACAAATTTAAAAGTTGACTACTGAGCTGTATGTGTAAAAAGATATGCATAGTCTTGCAAGAGCTGAGAGTCCAAACTCTATTGAAAATAAAATCCTAAGCCGGTCTTATAATATTTGAAGCATGAGGTAAAGTGAATCTAACTAAAGCTGTAATGAAGCTCAGGCTCAGCTTAATTGCAGCTTAGGTTAGGTTAGGTTAGTACCAAGGAGCCCTGGTACTACGGGTAGCAGCCTGTCAGGAAAAGGACCATGTCCTTTTCTGGATTGTATGTTATTTTCGTCAACCTCTAATTTTTATACATGCTGCTTAGTATAAACATATACTAAATATGTATGTATACTAGATATGTAGAAAGATTTCTAGATATCAATTTAATAATATCAAATTATGATACATGCAAACAAGCAAGGATATACGATACTTAATTAAGAGAGCAGAATTAGCCCAGCCAGCATGGCTCAGTGGTTGAGTTTCAACCTGTGAACCAGGAGGTCATGGTTTGATTCCTGGTCAGGGCACATGCCCAGATTGTGGGCTCAATTCCCAATGTGGGGCATGCAGGAGGCAGCCAATCAGTGATTCTCTTTCATCATTAATGTTTCTCTCCCTCTCCTTCTCCCTTCCTCTCTGAAATCAATAAAATATATATTTTAAAAGAGATAAGAATTAATAGAAAGAGACCCAACGATCTGCAGATATTGGAATAGATAGACAAGGACTTTACTATAAATAAAACATATGTTAAAGGATCTAGTCACAAGATTCTAGTGGGAAATTCTGCATCATTTGAGTAGATGAGGAATTTCTGCAGATAAACTAAAATCATGGTAAGGTGAAGGAAAACAGTTCTTTTTCTGTTTAAGGCAATAATTTCCTTTAAAACAGACCATTTCGCCCTAACCGGTTTGGCTAAATGGATAGCGCATTGGCCTGCGGACTGAAGGGTCCCAGGTTTGATTCCAGTCAAAAGCATGTACCTTGGTTGAGGGCACATCCCCAGTGAGGGGTGTGCAGGAGGCAGCTGATCGATGTTATTCTCTCATCGATATTTCTAGCTTTCTATCCCTCTCCCTTCCTTTCTGTAAAAAATCGATAGAAAAAATAAATAAATAAACAAACAGACCCTTTCATAGATAACAACTTTAACTTCTGGAAAAATACAGAAGTCAATTACTGGAGCACTCTAGGAAGTGTTTAAAAGTTGTAAACTTTAAGAAGAGTCAAAAAATGGAATAAGTGAAAAGTATATGTTGAGTTATTTGTTTCTGTGGCCCTTTGCAGACAGTAGCTGCAATTATGGTGATAGCAGAGAATAAAGAATAGACATACTTTAACATTGATGGAAGAAGCATAAATTATAAGTCTTGGAAAATTGTGTAAGAAATTTAAAATCTGCATACTTTATGACTAGCTAATTCTCTCATACATATGACTCAGAACATTTGTTGCCCCTGTTTTTCCTTATACATTTGGAAGATTGTTCACATTAACATATTTATAGTAGAAAAAATAACAAAAAAGACTAATTCATAATTAAATGTCACAAAATGGAAAAATCTCACCAAGTTGAATGAAAACAGATTACAAAAGAAAAGTAATGAATGATTAAGTTTATATAAAGTTAATAATGTAAATACAATGATCAATAACTAAAGAAATAATCATTATAAAAATCAAGGTAGCTATTAACCTTTATGGGGATGAGAGAGGGGCAAATGGATGCTTCTTGATTTAGCATTATTCTTTTTTTATTTAAGTATTGGTTAAATGTTAACTTAAAATTATAAACATCTGTTTTATGTATTTTCTGTATATATGATATATTTATTACTAAATATAATTTTTAAAAGCTAAGGTACTTTTCCTTTGAACAAAAAAATCCCATGTCTAATAAATTAGCCCATAGGCATATTCACCAAAGCAAGAAATGTATGTACAACTATTGCAGCATTTTTCGTTAATGAGAAAATAATTGGAAGCAACACAAAACTTATCTACAGAGAATGGGTCCTATTGAATATTTCATGGTACAGCTGTATTTATGCTGATGTTAAAAAAGAAAGTTTTTCTGTGCTGATGTAGAAAGATTTCTAGATATCAAAAATTATTGTGTAGAAATAAATAACTGAAGGTGTATACATGCATGGGCTATTTCACTGAGATTTTTTTCGGGAAACATATATTTTAATCTGCCATTTCTTCTTCTCTTCTTCATCTTTCTTGCCACCCTTGGAGGCTGACCAGAATAGATTAAATCATAACATTTCCTTTTTATTTGGACTTGTTATTGAGTTTGATCGAAGGGGATCTTGGTTGAAGATCCAAGAATGCAAGGAAAGTGAGGTCAAAAGGGAAACTCCCTAGCTCCTTCCCATCTCAGGCTCCTTGAATTTTGAAAACTCCTACCTCTCCTCTTCAGATTTCTGTGCAGTCGTTTTTGGTTTCCCAATACCTTAGTTAGATCTTGTAAATAGGCCCTTTATTAAATCCTCAAGTTGTCATAACTTTATTGTATCATTTTTTTCTGTTATAAGAATAATATATATTTAGTATAAGAACCATAGTACAATTCAAAAGAACAAGCTAAGTCTATTAATTCTTCAAAGGTTTAATGTTAAATGCAGGGGTGGGGGGAGGGAGGGAAGGCAAGTGAGGAGTGGTTTAATTCCAGTCATATTAAAGTTTCATATATTCATATCTAACTATGTAAATAGAATAATGCTTTATATACTAACTGATTGGTTTTGTTGTTAGCTTCTGTTATTTTCTGCTATCCTGTGATACTTCCCTAAGGATGGCTAAGGACTGCATTTTTATGGCCTCAGGGTAGGGTAGGAGCAGTAGCAAGTTTCCCATAATTCATTCATTCATTCATTCATTCATTTAAAGTTTGTTTATTGGAGGCCTTCTATATGTCAGACACATTGCCTAGAGACTTAGACAATTTGAATGTCAACCCCTAGAAAGAAGAGATCTACCAAGAAAGGGTCCTGGTGGCTAAGCAGGTTCAAATTTATAAACAGAGCATAACAGCTATTTCTAAATAGGAGCCTCTCATGCAAACCGTATGTCTGGGAGAAGCTTGCACTTCTAAGCGGCCTAACTCACCAATGAACTGTCTGCCTACACTATCTTTCTGCCATCTGAGCCAACCCTTATAAAGAATTTCCTCAACCAATAGGGCTGAGACTTCCTCAGTACAATGAAAGCTAAGCAGCTATAACCTCATTAGTATCTTCCCTGACCAATCAGAGCAGCTCTATCCTCACCAATCAAAACAGTGCTTTTTAGATCAATCCAACTGAGGATGGACCAACCAGGGACCAGGGTCAGGGACTTCTCTCTCAATAAGCTCTCCTCTGAAGCCAAAACATGGAAGATGTCTCACTGGAGTGGAGCAAGGCAGAGTTGCATGTATCAGAGCAAAGCTGTTTAGTCAGAGAAGGGCCTTACTCCAGGGCCACCTTGTTCCAGGCCCACCTCATACCAGAGTCACCTCACACAGCTGTATTGTCCACAATGGTGCTGCTTCAGAATTGAGCTCTTTGCACTGAATAGTTTCCCCTTTTGGGGGGATTCCTGTTGCCATTGGATTGGCACCAAACACTGGTTAACAGTGAATCATTCACATTACTTACCTTCATGAAGTTTACACTGTAGAGCTGGACCCAGAGAGTAAATATAGTAAAAAATAAAATAAAAAATAGAGTGTTATATTATGTGAAACTTCTAAGGGATATATGACTTATAGAAGAACAACATTTAGATAGGGCAGCTATGGTGTATCTCAGTGAAGAAGTGACTTTAGAATGAACACTTTAAAACTATCTGAAGAGCGTTGCAAGCAGGCAGAATAAAGAGATAGTAGAAAGACTATCTCTTTAAGGTGGAAGGATGCCTGATTGGTTCACAGAATGGGGAGACTAGTGTGTTGAGAGCAGAGTGAGCAGGTGTGCAGAGTGGGAGAGGATAAATCATACAGGTAAAGAGACCAAATCATAAGTGCCTTGTAGATCATTATAAGAACTAAAGCTGTACTCAGGGTGAAGTAGAAATCCATTGGAGGGCTTTAAGCAGGGGATTCACATAATTTAGCTCATGCTTTAGCAACCACTTTGATGTATAAGCCACTGTAGAGAAAAGAAAGGTAGCAGGAAAATAACTAACAAGGTATGGTGTTTATTTAAGTGAGATATGTACTCCAAACCATGAGAGCTATGACACAGAAAACAACTGGAAATGGAGCTAACTTGGAAATGAAAATGAGAGAAGTCATGGGAAAGATCTCAGTGAAATAAAGTCAAAAACTGAATGAGAATGAGGGTCTTTGGTGCATGCAGGCATGCTCAGATGACAGCTCTCAGTTCCACTCAGACACTTTGCTACTACAGAAGTCTCTGAGATCTAGGACACTACCCAGGGGTAAGACATCAGGAACAAATGGAGATTAGGCTTCTAACTTATACAATTTTAGTTCAATTACAAAAAAATGAAAGTTATTTTTCTTTTACACCTGAATATTTTAATGGAAGCTTATATCTGATTTTGTGTATATTTATGGTATGTATCTAAGACTTGAAAGGAAATCTAGAAATAAAATCACTAAACTGTCAATAATAACCATCTAAGGATTAAACAGTGTAATTGTTTAGGGAGTGAAAAGATCTGAAGAAAGTTAGATAATAAAGAAGTTATTATTTTATTTTTTAATATAGTTTTAATGACTTCAGACAGGGAAAGAGAGAGACATTAGTGATGAGAGGGAATCATCCATCTGCTGCTTCCTGCATGCTCCCTTAACTGGGATCAAGCCCACAACCTGGGCATGTGCTCTGACCTGGAATTGAACTACGACGTCCTGGTTCATAGGTCAATGCTCAATCACTGAGCTGCACCAGCCCGGCAAGAGTTATTATTTTATACTATATTTTTACAAGGCTGTTGTAAAAGTTTTGTAATTTAAAAAAGAAACAAAGGGTAGTTAAAAATTAACTATAATTTTATAGAATGTGCCATAATGTTTCTCTTGCTAGAGTAACCTTTTTAAGCATTAGTATTCTACAGAAGGTATCATATCTGCATATTTGAATGCATTCCAAGTTACTTAGCTTTTTTTTAAAAACTAAATATGACTCAAATTTTGCCCAGTTACATGTTTTTCTCATTAACTCTTATTGCCTACGGCATCCTGTTCCTATTATAATTGTTGTCAATGACTGAGGTAAAGTGGCTATTAAGAAATTCAACCCTCACCTTGACGCATTCTGCTTATTCTCCTGTCCCTGAAAAGTAGCAAGCCCACCCTTCCTATTACGTGCTTTGACTTTGTAATCACTTCTAATCTCTGACATGTTTCCCTTTATATCCTTTGCTAATAGTAACCTGTTATAGCTTCGCTGTTTTATGTGTCCCCTGGATGCCCTTACTAATTATTTTTTCTCTGAGTATCATTTAAAAAAACAAAACAAAAAAAACTCATTCTTATTCTCTTTAGATGATCACCCTTCTTTTATTCTGTTGCTTTTTTTATCTGTTCCTTCAGAAGAGAGGAAATCTTAAAAAGAACAAAAATAAGACATTTTCCAAGGACAAATTTCTTTCTTCTCTGTTTTTCAGGAAATAAAATGTAGGTCTATTTAGTTTTCTTGAAGAGGTAGTCTATCTTTAGTATGCATTCTTTCAAGTCAGTAAGATGAGCTTTTCTCATTTTATACCTCAAACCATCCTTGTGACTAAAAAAAAAAAAAAAAAAAAACAATAGGAAATACTTATACAATGGTATGGAAACTCTAATTTTCTGTGGAAAAGACATAATAATAAAGCTATACAAAATGTTTTTTTAGCTGCCTGTAAGTTAGTAGAGTGTGAAGTTTGGATTCCTACTCAAAATGTCTTCTTGTAATGTTTTAGGAGGAAGGAAAAGAAGGGGTGAAAATGTGAGCCCAGATAGCCTGGTAGATAAAGGGCCTTCTATCATCTATTTACAATGTACAAAACATTGTAAGGTTTGAGAAACTGAAAGAATCCATGCAAATAGACTCAAAAGGAGAAGGTTTGAAATATTGCCCATGTAATTGGCAATGCATGTCATCTTATCTGTATAAAATGTTCTATTTGTTATTTTTTTAATCTTCTTTATGGTTATTTTCTTTTATTTGGAGGCTTCTAGAGAATATGTGCTTTAACTTTTATAAAGAACATTTAATAGAGAAATTGCAAATAGTGTAAAAGGCCAAGAAAAAAGGGATATATATATTTTTTCACACAAACTTTAACTTCTAGAGCAGTTTTAAATTCATAGCACATTTGAAGGGAACTACAAAGAATTCCCATATAACCTTCCTCCCCCTGCACAATCTTCCTCACTGTCAACATCATACACAAAAGTAGTACATTTGTTTCAATCAGTACTGACACATCCTTGTCATTTGGAGTCCATAGTTAAGATTATGGTTCACTCTGGGTGGTGTACATCCTATGGGTCTGGGCAAATGCATAATGACCTGTATCTACCATATTAGTATCATACAGGATACCTGGATGCTGAGGGCAATAAGAGTTAATGAGAAAAACATGTAACTGGGCAAAATTTGAATCATTATTGCACAATCTATAAAATTATAGTTAAATTTTAACTATCTTTTTTTTCTTTTTTAAATTACAAAACTTTTACAACAGCTTTGTAAAAGTATAGTATAAAATAATAACTCTCTCTCTCTCTCTCTCTCTCTCTCTCTCTCTCTCTCTCTCTCTCTCTCTCTCTCTTTACTATTTCCATACAAGAATTCCTTTACTATCTCACCATTTGTTTCTGGGGGTGGAAGCATGTCAAGAAAACATTTAATACAAATGTGAGGATGGAAAAAGGAGAGAATTATTGCTATGACTTTCATATTTCTGTCCTCAAGTAGCATGGAAACTATGACCATGATTTTTTCTGGTTATTGGTTTGTCTGAATTTCAAAGTTAAGAGCACATAGTAAAGGACTAAATTTTTTATAAATATTTTTACACCAAACATTTAGATAATGGAAATTGTGCTCTGAACCACAGATTGACATTACCTACCAATTAAATTTAACCATTTCTGTGCATGCTCAGCAGACAAACTGGTCTAATAACCTTACAGAAGTAATTACTTCTTTTATTCTTTCTTTCTATGTCCATTCCCTTCACTCTCTAAAACCAGTTTAGCCCTAAAACCAGTGGGGTATAGAAATATAGATGTTCAGGTTGTGAACAAGGAGAAAGGAGGAAGCACAGTAACCAAGAGAAGAGAATCAGATCCCAAGCAGTGTAGAGAGAGTATCCACAAGGGGAAAAGGGCAGAGGCCAACCTGGAGATTGGTTATATATAGTAAGATGGACTGAATACATAAATATAAATGGGAACCAGCATTTTTACTACCAGGAAAAGGCAAACAAATATCTAGAGGAAGAAAACAAAAATGAACCCTGTGTTAGTTTAGAAATTGAAGTATTGGAATATCATTTTCCATGGTTCTATAGGTAACTGCAGAGATAGAATTGATGTAACTGTGTGTGTATTCGTGTGTGTGTGTGTGTGTGTGTGTGTGTGCGCGCACGAGCTCGCGTGCACATAAACACTCCTATTTGTTTCCCAGCTTCTGTCCATTGACAGGTAGCCAGTGCAAGAAGAGCATATTGACTTCGCCTTGTCTCCTGAGATGCAGGAAATAAAAGCCCTGGGTGAGAGGTGTCTGGTGCCAGGGGACTGAGAGAGATACCCTTGTCACTAGAGTTAACAAATCAGAGCCTAAAAACGTGTTACTTCTTACTAATTTACTACCCAAGCCCAAACTTTGCTTATATTCCTCACTAGCACACAAACCTAAGGCTGCTTTTTTGTTTTTTTTGTTCTGCCAAATTTTCACAAATTTATTGTTTGTCTAAAAAATATAAAAATCTGAGATGGCTCATCATTTCACTGACCCTCATTTATGATCTCCCATGCTCATGCAGATATAAATTGCTTTTTCTCCTGTTAATCTGGTCTTATGTCAATTTTATTATTAGTCCATCCATAAGGAGTAAAGGGATGAATTTTCCTATTCCCTCACAAATTCTATGGGCATCTGCTTAAATGCTTTTCCTCAGAAAAGTTTTCTAAAATCCTATAGTTTAGATCATTTTCTCTTTTATAAACTTCCTTAGTCCCTTTATCTATCTTCTAAAAAATGTAAATTCCACGGAGGCATGAACAAAGAGTAAGATGTTCATATCTGTATTGCCTTAATTGATCACCTTAGGGGCTTAACCTAAACTAGTGGAATAAATGTTTAAAAATAATATATTCAAGACACAAACGCACAATCCTTTTTCGTTACTACAGACTGCCTCACAGTTTCAACACCAGAAGGGTCATTTATGCTGGACCAGTGGTGTTGAGTAACATCATTCCCTGCCACTGTTCCAAAGAGCTGTGGCAACTGGATGACAAAGTGTGGGGAAGAGTCTCTGATGGCACATAAACTGTAATAGACCTGCCACCTCAGCTACAGCCCCAGGCCATGGAGCCATGAAGAGGAGGAGCAGTATCTGGCACATGCCATCATGGTCAGTGTGGGTAGAAGTCAGACCAGAGTGCATGACTGAGGTGCTGTGTGATACTTTCTGAGTGCTCAGGCTACAATTGGTGGTCATTTGAAAAGACTGCAGTGTCTCTGAATACATAGAGATAAGAACCAATCCTGTTTGAATTATTACTCATAATATGACTTCATGCAAGGACAGTAAAAATTTGAGTTACATTTCTCTCTGGTGTGGGCATTATAAACTGGGAGAGCCAATTTTTTTTTATCTAATCCCACTTGCTTTGTAGTTCCTGGAAATAACATTTCTAACAGATTCTGACAATAGGTTGGCTGTCATTTCTAGTTTCTAATTTTGAGGGTGTTGTGGTTTATAATCTTTTTTCCCCCTACCATTGCCATTTTGGCTGGAAGTTAACTGAAACTGCATTTGGCAGACTTAGTGTTTACTGTTTTTATTCTCCTTGTTATAAAAAATATATATAAGCTCACTGTAGAAACTTAAGGAATGAAAAGTGAATAAGACTCAAACCTAATCCCATCACCAAAAATTACAATTTTTGACATTTTAATCTATCTCTTTTTTTTTTTTTCACAAACATGCAGTTAGACTGGTAGAAAATATTTGCAAACATTAAATATGAGACTGTTATACAAAATATGCAAAGAACTCTTAAATAAGTAAACAACCCAGTTCAAAAATGAGTCAAAGACCTGAACAGCAACCTCACCATAGAAGATACACAAATTACAAGTAAACGTGAAAAGATATCAGATATCATTAGGAAATTGTGAGTTAAAACAACAATGAGACAACACTACACACCTATTAAAATGACCAAAATCCAAATCACTAACCATAATGAATATTGACAAAGAAGTGGAATAATAACTTTCTTTTTGTGTGAAAGGATGTCAATTTTAGATGGAACAAAAATATAGGAAATGAAAAAATCTCACACATGTGCCCTTAAAATGCCAGAAGTTTAAAAACTGAGAGACTAATTTGTATTAAATGTCTGACTTACCGAAGACTGAGGACTAGCTTTTCATCTTCAAGCTGATGAGCTTAGTGCCTGCACATTGGCTGTACTCCCCCCTCTTTGGACTTCTTGCCTATAAATACAGCCTGTCCCAAGGCCTCAATGGATTTTTTATGCATTTGTTGAATCACAGTTCATCTGTTATTCCAAAATAAATTCATTTTCTAGTAATTTGTTTGTCTCAGTTTACCTCTTTATTTAGGTTGACATTGGTAAGAATGCAAAATGTTACAATCACTTAAGAGAATCTGACAATTTATTTTACAAACTAAATGTATTCTTACCATAAGATTCAGCCATCACACTACTTGGTATTTACCCAATAACTTGAAACTCATGTCCACCCAAAACCCTGCCCAAGAGTATTTCTAGCAGCTGTGTTTATAACTGCCAAAACTTGGAAGCAATCAAGATATTCTTCAGTAGGTGGCTAGGTAAATAAACTGTGGTAAATGAGGACAGCGAAATATTATTCAATGTTAAAAGAAATGCATTATCAAGCCATGAAAATTCATGAAGAAAACTAGAATGCATATTACTAAGTAAGAGGAGTCCCTCTGGCCCTAACTGGGTTGGCTCAATGGATAGAGCTTCGGCCTGGGGACTGAAGGGTCCCAGGTTTAATTCCGGTCAAGGGCATGTACCTTGGTTGCAGGCAGTGTGCAGGAGGCAGCTGATCGATGTTTCTCTCTCATCAATGTTTCTAACTCTGTATCCCTCGCCCTTTCTCTCTGTAAAAAAAAAAAAAAAATCAATAAAAAAAATTTTTTTTAAAGGAGTCCCTCTGAAAAGACTACAAACTGTGCAATTGTAGCTACTTGACATTCTGGAAAAGACAAAACTATGGAGAAAATAAAAACATCAGTGGTTGTCAAGGTTAGGGATGGAGGAATGAGCAGTTAGAGCACAGAGGATTTTAGGGCAGTGAAGCTATTCCATATGATACTATAATGGTGAATACATGTTATTCCACATTTGTCCAAGTCCATAGGATGTAACTACCCATAGTGTACCATAATGTAAACTATGTGCTATGGGTGATAATGATGTGTTAATGTAAGTTCATCACTGTAACAGACATACCACTGAGGTAAGGGATGTTGACATTGGGAGAGGCTGTGTATAGGTAGGCACCATGGATATATAGCAAAGTTTTACCTTCCACTCCGTTTTTCTGGGAGCTGAAAAGTATCCTAAAAAATAAAGTCTATTTTTAAAAATGAAGTTCTGATGTGTGTGAAATATGGAAAAAACCTTGAAAACTGTATTAAGTATAAACAGACACACATAGACAAATATTGCATAATTCCACTTACATAAAATACTAGTGTCTAGAATTAATGAAGTTATAGTGACAGAAAGTAGGTCAGAGGTTACTAAGGGGAGGAGGCAATGGAAGTTATTGATTAATGGGTGCAGTTTCAGTTTAGAGCAATGGAAAGGCTTTGAAAATTGACAGTGATGATAGTTGCAGAATATTGTGAATGCAATTAATGCCATTAATGGCACATTTTGTGTTATATACATTTTACCACAATAAAATTAAATTTAAAAAATGTTTAAAAGACCATGAGAGCGTCAATTCGATCTCTGACATGCAATATGGAATTACTTAGCCAGACGACATAAAGAAAGATAGTGCCTTCTTTAGGGAGGATTTTAAATGATTTTGTTCTTATATGTATTTTCCCTGTTGTTTAACAGTTCGATCAATTTTAACAAACATGTACTCCGTAACCGTCACCCGATCAAATTATAGGACATGTATGTTAAACATCTCTATTAAAATTTCCTTTCAGAAAATCTCCACAGTCAAATCTCACCACCATCAGAAGCAAATGCTGTTCTGATTTTTTTTTTTTTTTTAATCAGAAGATCCTGGCTTTAAATTTCCTTTTAACATGCCCATTAGCACATTAGCCACAAACTGGATTTTAAAGCCATTAAGGGAATTTTGAGTCAGGAATAAAAAAAAAAAGATAGGCTGTACAGAAATTAAAGAATGAAAAGCCCATTTACCTCTTGGTAGGCCTGGAGCAAGGCCAGCCTGGGTCGTGGCTCATTGAAACAAACTTGGTTTGAGGGCGAGGCCCAGGGGAGGAGAGCCCTGACATTAGCTCTCCCAATCGACTGAAATATATGATTAGAAGTCGTCTGAAGGAGGCCAAATAGCTCACAGTCCGGCCGGCGTGTCGAATGTGGGATAATGGAATACAGTGTACCTATAGAAAAGGCTTCAGAGAGGACTGGCACATGGAGGCAAAAATGGAGGGTAGCATGACCCAAGGAGATCTACATTGTTATCTGGAGCCACTGTAAGCCCAATATGGAGCTCAAGCCCAGAGAAACCAAAATACAAGTTAGAGAGCCACACACCTCAGCAGCAAGTGGCAGTCAGTACCACAGACTGTCCCAGGGAGCAGGAGCCACTGTCCTGGAGGAGAGCGGTGGTCAGCCAACATGTACCCAAAGGTACATGAGGACTTGGCAAAGGGGACGCTTCCACTCTGTGCCACAAATGCACAGAGTCATTTCTTTCCTTCCAAACACCTAAGTATATTTTAGGATAAGGAGTTGCCACAAGACATCCATCTGAGACACTGTCTAAAGGATTCTTTAAATCATTGGCTGCAGGCTAGACAGTAAGTTTAATTATCTCTCTTGCTAAGCAGGGATGTGGGTGGCTTAGAGGGAAGGCCAGATTAGTTATTGACAAAAAATAAAATAGGTATATTTTCTGTGCACATCTGAGTAGCTGTGGGAGTTAAAATTGTGGCTGGCTGCCATTACCTTTAAGGGCTAGGTTAAATTAAAATTATGAACTGTAGCTTTAAACATTGGCATTATTTTGAGCAAAGATGACATCACCAAACTATTTAAATTGTTCTTATGTTTCTTGTGGGACTAGTGTTTATATTAGAAATTTTGTGCATTCTTATACCCTGGTTATTTTCACTTAACATGATGCAATGACAATTTTACATATTAAATGTTTTCTGAAAATACATTTTTAATATCTGTACAATATGCGAATGCATTTACTAAATACGTTTACATATCCTCCTGTATATGGACTTTAAGTCAAATTTTGCGCTTATAGAAATAATACAAATGTATAGCCAGTTTGTACTATATCTATAAATACTAATTTATTGTAGTATGTTTTCCTAAAATTGAAATTTGTGACCCAAAATAGATGAAGATTGTAAAAGTTAGCATATACTGCCAAATTGCTTCCCAAAAGCTCTGTGAAAATTTACACAGCTACTGGTAAGAAAGTAAATGCCAATCATAAAGCATTCTCTTGCCAGGACTGTGGACTATCACTGTAAATCTTTTCTAATTTGACAGGTCAAACATTGTATCGTCTTTAATCAGAGTCTTTAATACCACTGAGCAGTAAGATGATATATAGTTACTGGAAGGCACCAGAAAAGATCTACTTTCCAAAACTGAAAACCCTGCAGATGCCATTTGAAACAGGATTACAGGTCTAGTTTTTAATCTAATATTGTTCCAGAGCTCTCTTTATTTAGAAAAACATGTCAAGGTCAAAATTTGTAAAACAGACGACTTTTTTCTTTTAGAAGTGTAACAGTCATCGCCCCAGTTTCTAGTTCATTGAATGATTGATACACATTTTATAAAGGAAGCCTGATTTGTTTAATTAAATATCTTTTGAAATACCCTGTTTCTCCGAAAATAAGACAGTCTCTTATATTAATTTTTTCTCCCAAAGTTGCGCTAGGTCTTATTTTTGGAGGATGTCTTATTTTCGGGGAAACACTGTAGTATCAATATTACTTTCTTTTGTTCGGGGAACATTTTTTTTAATGTGTCAGGCACTATGTTATATGCTGTGTTGATGAATTAACTAGATATATTTGTGTCCTCGGTTTTTGTTTTCTGTTTTGTTTGTTTCTCTACAAAGTTCTGAATATGACAGACCCATATTTCCCCAAACTTTAAACTGCCTACACTCACATCAGTGGAAAAGTGGAAGTGCCTTCCCAATATCTTCAATCCTTTTTAAAGCCTTTAAGCCCCAAATCTGTGTGCTCAATCAAGGATGTTAATTTCCTGAGAACAGGAAAATAGCATTTTCCTGAGCTGATAGTCTATTAGATCTTAGTGAGAATGAATGGAAAGGGTGGAGAATGGCCTAAATATGTAGATTAGATTTGTCTGGAAAGGTAATGAACTTCTAAGTGAACATAAGCTAAAATCAGATTCCCAATAAACTGGAAATAAGCCAGTTTTCAGCTCTCATTACCAAAATTTTATGTTTTCAATCTTTACTAATTAATTTCATGCTGCAAGATGTTTATTCTGGCATTTCTTGGTGGATTCTGATTTTTAAACAATAGAGTCCTCTAAATTGTATATATTCTGTCATAGAAAATTTAGAAAAGAGTGTCATGATCATATCTTATTTATGATTAATTTGTGTTTATATTACCAAAGCCTAATTCTATAACTCATGTAGTAGGTGATGAATATATATATTTTGGAGGAAAATAAATAAATAACTCTGTTTATCATTTTAATATGCATAGTATTATTATGGCCAAATTATTTAAAAATATTTAAGAGCACTAATAATGGAACTTAATTAGAAATTCAGATCACTTGCTGAAACCGGTTTGGCTCAGTGGATAGAGTGTCAGCCTGTGGACTGAAGGATCCCGGGTTCGATTCTGGTCAGGGGCATGTACCTTGGTTGTGGGCACATCCCCAGTAGGGGATGTGCAAGAGGCAGCTGATCAATGATTCTGTCTCATTGACATTTCTAATTCTATATCCCTCTCTCTGTAAAAAAAAATCAATAATATATATATATATATATATATATATATATATATATATATATATATGTTTAGATCACTAATGTCACCCTAATACATTTTAAATTTTTAAGTTATTTTTGTTCCTTGCCATCATCACAATTGCTATAACCAACTAATGACTCAGCCTGCAGGACTATGTGGCATGTTGTTGGTCACAACAGTCAAAAAGTATTCATGTTAATACAAAGCCTCCCATCCCCGGGGCACATGCACAATTATTGCTTCAATTTTCAGCACTTTAAGTTTATTTCCCCTGAAGGGACTTCTCCGTCCACATTAATTATGACAAAGTCAGTTCAATATTTGCTGAGCATCTACACTGTGCCATGTGAAAATTAGGGGTTTTGCATAAAAAGAATATTAAAATAAAAGCACACAGAAAGATTCCGCCTGCTCGGAATTGATAGACTAAAAGAGGACAGAAATATTAATGAGAGATTTGAGGAGTTCAGTAATAAGAGTATGTATAATGTGCCTTGGGAGACCCAATGAACACGGTCTTACCCAGCTTTTGGAGTGACTGTCCTCTGCTTACATAAATCAAACCTATCCTGGGTGAGCAGTGTAGGAGCAAGAAATGAAGCCATCTTTGATAATATGGTGTACAAATTATTTATTTAGGAACTAATTATAGATTTCCTTATGGTATTTATTGTGTTGCTATTTTTGTACTAGAGGCCCAGTGCATGACATTTGAGCACTCACAGGGGTTCCCCTCAGCATGGTCTGTGCCCTTTAGCGCTCCAGAAGCCTCAGGGGATGTCCTAAACTGGCCGTCAGACGTCCTTAGGGCTGCCGGGGAGGTGGGAGAGGCTCCCGCCACCACTGCTGCGCTGGCCAGCTGTGAGCCCGGCTTCTGGCTGAGCAGCCCCTCCGCCTGTGGGAGAACACTGACCACCAAAGGCAGCTCCTGCATTGAGCGTCTGCCCTCGGTGGTCAGTGTGCATCACAGCGATTGGTCATTCCGACATTTGGTTGATTTGCATATTATCCTTTTATTATATAGGATGGTTTGCTACATTTGTCTGTATTTATGACTATTTCCCCAATTGTATAGCTCTTTATGCTCTGAACACAACTATTTATCTACTGAAATGATTTCAGTTATAAAATAGAAGGACATTGCTACAAAGCTGGTGTCTTCATTCCTTCTATTCTCAGTTAGTCATATCTTTGACATCCCACTGTAATACCTTTAAGAATAACTTTTTTTATTTTAATTGAGGTCTGTATATTTGACTCCCCCAGACTGAATTACTTAAAGCCAGTGACTAGGTTACATAGATCGGGTTGCCAAATCTAGAAAATTATAAACTGGCTGGTAAAGTTTGAATTTCACATAAATACTAATTTCCAACATAAGTATATCTGGTGAAATTTGAATTTCAGATAAATACTAATTTCTAACATACCGTAAGTATATGCCTAATATTTCATAGACATACTTATATTGTTATACTAACATTTATGTTAATACTTATATGTTCATACACATATCTTAAAATTATTCAATGCTTACCTGAAATTCAAACTTAACTGGCTACTTTGTATTTTTGTTTAGCACCCAAATAGAGATTGACCTAAAAAGTATCATTGTGGTAAATAATTTTTTTTCTTTCTTTCATGTGGTTTACTCAGGCTGCTCATCACGGGTCTGCTGAAGTGGATCGTGGGGCCAATCACGGCATTGTTGTGACTCTTGTTAATGAACAAGATCTTGAACCTATAGCTATGCCGGTGCCACCCGAGGAGACCACCGGGCAGTGTGGGGTTTTATTCCCAGCCGGCCATCGTGCTGCTGCATCGAATGTTGCTTCTTGTGGTGCAATGGGCTCAGTGTGGTGCAATGGGCTCTGAGCCAGGTGGCGTGTTTAGGAGAATGTGGGAGGCAGAGGAATGACGATAATCTTCAGATTTGCAGAGAGCAGAAGTTTTCAGACTTAATGAAAGAATCTGATATTCATCTTCCCTTTTTAAGAGAGAGGCTTTTATAACTAAGTTTTACTCTTTAGAAACCACTCAAAGTTCAACTGCAATGTGGTGTGGAACCTGACAATTGAAGAGGCAGAGGTACAGTGTACAACTAATGCCACTGGGAGAGATTCAGGCAGAACGGGTGTGATTGATTCCCAGCACCACTCCCACGAGCCACGCAGCAGCCTCAAGAGGGCACCGGGTGGCTTTAGCTTGACCCCTCAGATAATTGCATTTGCTCTTCCCTCAATCCTTAATATTACCTGTAGAGTTATATAAAATGCAGTTTCAAGCCTAGCCTTCCAACTATCTTGACACTTTAATACTTTCCCGTAAAGAAGTTTAAAACCACCCCTGCAATTGAGAGTTCCTGTGCACAGTCATCTTTGAAGTTCATTTTCTACATCTGCTGTCACATACAATGGGGGGCTATTGTACCGTTTAAAGCTAATGGATGTGATGAGCCTTCCCAATATCAGGCATTGGAAAAATATTAATTACAAAATATTAGTTACAAATATTAGTTATGTTTGGCCCAAATTCAGCTTACATGTGTTACTTTGTCCCTTCTCCATGTATGTGAGTTTCTGTGCATTATAAATCCCTTTGTCTTTGCTGCTCAGTGTGTCACAAAGATTCTTCTCTTCTCTTTGAGGATTCAGTTGAAGACCCCTTCAGCATGCCTAGTGTATGTCACCTTCAGGTAAGCAGAGATCCTTGCATTTTAGACAAAATAAAGAGATTAGTATTGGGGAATCTAACTACCTAATGAAGTCCCAGATTCACAGAGTATATGCTACCTATGTGACCACTGTATTCAAAATATGTAGGCTTTTCCTTAAGATTTTATAGAGCCTTATTGTTTTTGTGAGTTTATTATTATTAAAGAGTTTTGATGCCTATGATTTTAGTAATAATTTATTCCCTCTGGGCTACATAGACTGTAATATAAATAACTACTTCACAGTTGTTTACATACTTTATCCATCTATTAATAATATATAGCACTTCACATTATATTTTGACTGTTAAAATAAACAAAAATTAGCAGAGAAGAAATATGAGGGGGGAATGGCTTCATGTTGAGTAACTACATCAGAAATGGGTGTTAAAACTATACTTGACTGTTCAAGTATTTGAAAACATGCAACACCATTAAAGTCATTGGATCTAAAATTAATTAAGCAATAAGTAACTTTGCCCTTATTAATATTTCAAAACTCACAAATGGATAAAAATTTCTTTAATCATCAGGTTAAAATGAATATATTCTTCATTTTTAAAATGTGTTCATAAATGATTCTGTGACCAGATAATATAAGCTCTGGATCTTATAAATATCCTGAGGGAACAGTGAATTATTGTTTTGTATAATAAGAGCTATGGTGAAAGTTCAATTCACAGAATAATCAAAATATGATTTATCAAGGCAGGGAAAGACAGGGTATCTAACTTCCCAAGGAAGCCATGTCCATTCACTATGTAATGTCACTGTCCTAGGTTTAAGCTGTTGCACTATCATAAAACTGACAAAGAGTATCAAAATATCACTCATATTAATGTTATAACAATAATATAGTAATAGCAATAGCTACCATGCATTGAACTTTGATTAGCCAGATATTGTTAAACTGGTGGCCTGGTGCACAAAATTCATGCACAGGGGGGTGTCCCTCAGCCCGGCCTGCACCTTTTTTAATCTGGGACCCCTCAAGAGATATCCAATTGTCCGGGGATGTCCCTGTGGGATTGGGCCTAAACCAGCAGCAGTTGGACATCCCTCTCGCAATCCAGGAATGCTGGCTCCTAATCATTCACCTGCCTGGCTCCCCAATCACCTATAACCACTCGATTCTTTAAAAAAATCGGGACTTTTTTTTAAAATGCCGCGGGATGCGGGACAAATTGTTAAAAATCGGGACTGTCCCGCCAAAAGCGGGACGTCTGGTCACCTTACCCAAATGCCTTCCCCTGCTGGCCTCATGGCCCCCAACTGCCCTCCCTGACCAGCGGTCCTCCACAGCCAGAACACTTGCCTTGTTGCTGGGGTAATGAAGCCAGCATTCCACTAGGCTGCTCATGCTGCCTGCTCTCAGTGGCTTACCCCCCTCCACCACAAATATATAAACTTGATTATTGCTATTCAAATTGTTCTCATTTCAACCTACTTGATATTACCACACATGTTAAACTTAATTGCTATTTTTAATAAGTAAAAACAATATTACACTGGGTCAAGGTTTTGAGAAGAATTATTATGTATGCAAAAAGGCAGAGATACAAAATAGTATATGCAGATACACATAGAAATAAACTCTACATCTAATATTTGTGAATGAAACATCAGAAGCATAAATACAATTTCACATTTTCTTGAAGAGTCACAACCAATTTCTTTCTAAGAAAGGAAGGTACCCATACCTGTAATAAGCCCCATTACATATTGTTCATGAGCTGTGTAAGAAAGATTGCTCATTGTAAACGAAGCCCTACAACCACAAGGCAGCAGTATGATGGGATCTCTTAAAACAGGTTAGCAAGACTTCAAAGAAACCAAAGGCAGATCTAATTGGTTTTCCCCTGGAGCAAGGCCATCATTAAGATATTGAACACACTGCCAATTTTCTCAGGGATTAGAGCATCGGTCCATGGACCAAGGGTCTTGGATTCAATTCCAGTCAAAGGCATATACCTCAGTTATGAGTGTAGGACGCAACCAGTTGATGTATGTCTCTCTCTCTCTCTCTCTCTCTCTCTCTCTCTCTCCTTTTTTTTTTAATCTAATTGATATCTTTTAAAAAATATATATATATTTTATTGATTTTTTACAGAGAGGAAGAGAGAGGGATAGAGAGTCAGAAACATCAATGAGAGAGAATCATTTATCAGCTGCCTCCTGCACACCCCCCACTGGGGATGTGCCCGCAACCAAGGTACATGCCCTAGACTGGAATTGAACCTGGGACCTTTCAGTCCCCAGGCCGATGCTCTATCCACTGAGCCTAACCAGTTTCAGCAATTGATGTGTCTCTTTAACGTAGATGTTATTCTCCCCCCCCCCCCCCCCCCCCCCCCCCCCGCTTTCCCTCTCTCTCTCTCCCGCCCACCTCCCTCCTTTCCACTTTCTCTAAAAATTAATGGAAAAATTTCCTTGGGTGAGGATTAAAAAAAAAAAAGACATTGAACACCAATTTGTCAAAAACTTTCTATTGACTTTGATCTGTGATTAATATGATAATAAAAAATAAAAATTTTATGTTTTATCCTATCTAATAAAAGGTAATATGCAAAATCACCATCACTCACACAAGATGAGTGCCCCCATGTGGTCAAAGATGGCGGCCCCCATGTGGATACAAGATGGCTACCACAAGATGGCCAGCAGGGGAGGGCAATTAGGGCAGTTGTGGGGAACCAGGCCTACAGGAGAGGGCAGTTAGGGGGACCAGGCCTGCAGGAAAGGGCAATGAGGGACAATCGGGCCTGCAGGGGAGCAGTTAGGCATTGATTGGCCTGGCAGGGGAGTGATTAAGGGGTGATCAGGCTGGCAGGCAGAAGCAATTAGGAGCAATCAGGTAGGCAGGCAATCAGTTGGGAGCCAGCAGTCCTGAACTGTGAGAGGGATTTCCGACTGCTCATTTAGGCCCAATTCTGGTGGGATCGGGCCTAAACGGGCAGTCAGACACCCATCAAGGGATCCCAGATTAGAGAGGGTGCAGGCTGGGCTGAGGGACACATACACCTCCTCTCATGCACAAATTTTGTATATTGGGCCTCTAGTTAAATAATAAATTGCTAGCATTCAACAGTTCCAGAATGAGTGTTAATGTGAGAGAAAACACCAGAGATAATTGTGAATCATTCTTTTAAGAAATGCTTCAGCATCAACACTTTTGATGCACAAAGAAGGATACTATTATTTAAAAAAACAAACAAACAAACAAACAAAACACACAAAGAGAGATTAACCAAAGAATTTGTATACATAGTCCATGGACACAGATAATAGTGCTGTGAAGGCCTGGGGTATGGCAGGAACCCAGTGGAATTGGAGCAAAGGGAGAAAATGGAGGACATCTGCAATACTCTCAACAATAAAAATAAATTTAAAAATAAAAATTGACCTATTTGCATTTCAAAGTGACAAAATAGTCAGGTTTTTAAAAATCGTAAGTTTTTGGAATATCTAAACCCATGCACTTTTCTTTATACTTTAATTTTAACATTTAAATAAATTTTAAAAATATCTTTACTTATGCATAAAATAAAAAATTCTCAGTATAAAAGTATTATAGTTTTGTTTCTTCAGTGATATAAAATATCAAGGTGACAATTAGAATAATTACTGTATTATATTTGGCAAAATGTTACTCAAATTATTCCTCAAAGTTTTAACTATACATTAATATTTTCAGTTTACATGTGAAAAGAAAATTGAGCCTTAGAGACTCTTGGTGCCATGTCAAGGTTATACAAATCATCCTGTGCCTGAGATTAGCTCTAAGGACTCTTCTCATTGATGCCATCAATGTTTCTCATGAAAATCCAAGCTATTGTCTAATATTGATTGTAACAAAAAGAAAATGTTTGCTAAGTAGTCTTTATATTCATTCAATATGCAACTATGGCTCAAGTGTCCAATTGTTTTTTTCAGAATCAACTTGATCAAATTTACTATGATCTATCTACTCTATACCTCATACAGTGATAATGAACCTCATACATTGTAACATACAGTAGAAAAGAAAAATGTCTTATTTTTATTTGACCTAAAATCAAAATTTTGTTGTAAGATCCATGGATTTAGTGAAAATTTTTTCTTTTGTTTATCTTATTTATAATTAATTTTAAATTTCAAATATAGAAATTCTCAGCTTCTATGTTTTGACAATGAATAATAATTCTTTTTTTAATCTTTTTTAAACTATATTTTATTGACTTTTTACAGAGAGGAAGGGAGAGGGATAGAGAGACAGAGACATCAATGAGAGGAAAACAGCTATCAGCTGCCTCCTGTACAACTCCCACTGGGGATGTGCCCACAACCAAGGTACATGCCCTTGATGGGAATTGAACCTGGGACCCTTCAGTCCTCAGGCCGATGCTCTACCCACTGAGCAAAACTGGTTAGAGCTGAATAATAATTCTTAATCTTTTCATTCACAGATATTCTCAGATAATCTCTAAAATATTGCTTAACATTTTCTAGAACCCCCCTACACCTACATTTTAATGTTTTTAGCTACAATAAACTAAGAGAAAGCTTTCTAGGTGTGCTGAATCTTGGTTTGATTTATGGATAATACATATATTTTTGTTGCTCTTAATAACTTAACATTTGTTGTTTTAGCTAATAGCTTTTTAAGAATCAAGTTACTATGAACCAAACTCCTTCTGAATAAGGAGTGAAACCTAATAGTAAATCATTTCCATAGAGTAGTTTTTATTTTTTACCTAATTGGGATCCTTGTAATTTCCAGATCCAATATGCCTCTGCCATATTTTGACCAGTCAACAATCTGCTTATACTTCCTGTGATTAATCTCCATCACCTACCAGCTGAGACTGTGGGTAATTCAACCCATTTTATTGCTTCTCCATCCAAAAATAGAGGAAAACGTTGCAGAGATGAAGTTTGTCTTAGAGTTCTTCTAACTCAGCCTCATCTGAGAGTTGTTAAGTGAATCATAAAAATTAAATAATTTGACCAAGGTGTCACAGCTATTCCACAGCAGGGTTGGCATGAGAACCATGATTCCAGAATCTTGGTTCACTGCCATGCTGAATGTTCCAAGTCTATTTATTTCATTTTTCTAATTATACTTCTTTAGTTCCCTAACCTCTAACAAAGATTTCTTTCAAACCATTAAAACTTAGTTATCCTATTTTCTTTATAATTGACTTTATTAAGAAAATGTACAGATTTATTTTCCATATATATATATATATATATATATATATAATTTTTAAATGTATTTGTTGATTTTCAAAAGATAGAGAAAAAGAGCGAAACACCATTTGTCATTCCACTTATTAATTCATTCATTAGTTAAATCTTGTATATGCCCTGACCACCGGTGATCAAACCCACAACCTTGGCATATTAGGATGATGCTCTAACCAATTGAGCTATCTGGTGCAGGCACTTTCCTTATATTTTATAAGTTACTGACTCAGTAAATAAATGAAAGTTTTCCAGTACATGATCCTCTGTGCTCTTATTCCAATTTCTGTATTTGACTGTGTCTAATGTGGTGACTTAATCCATATGAAGTAAAGAACCTATTTTGGGAGAATGTAGCCAGCCAATAAATGGATTTTCCAGTAGCAAGAACCATTCTATGAAAGAAAATAATACCTAAATTTTAATAAGGGGACATTTTCCACCTCCAATTGCACTTAAGAGATAAAAAAAAAAGACATAAAGGCATTACATTTTGATTTAAATAAAAAAAACAGGCTGTAAATAATGCAGATAGTGTAATTATAGTCATTTAGCTCCTCACCTGACCTACTTTTCTATACAAACAAGGTAAGAATCAGTTATAACTATTTTTATAATGTTCTATATTCTTATATTTCTGTGAAAAGCTTACCCACATGCACTTACAAGACTGAACAAAATGTCTCCTCTTTTATGAAAATTAAGAAACCTACACATTTAAGGTGCAAGCAAAGTTTTGTTAAAAGGAAAACCACAGGAATGAACAATTCTGTCAGAATGGAATTTCATTCTAAATAAGTAAATTGCTATGAATCAAATTTCCATCTTACAGAGCAAATACTCAGCTTCCCATCTTTCCTTATCAAACCTGTCAAGTGTCAGGCAGGGAATTAGTACGTGAAGAGAAATGTTTTATATGAGCAGGTGTTCTGTGAATGTCTTTGACTGACAAGAATCCTGCTAAAACCTGGACTGAGGAAATTAAACCCTACTGTTTGTTGTCATTTAAATTTGAGGGATGGTGGGAAGCATCTTTCTCTTAGAATATCTCTCCCTTGGCCTGTCAAACTGCCTATAATTTCACCATTAGAATCTCACTTCTTCCAACCAGCTGAGGCTGCGAATGAGCAAAGACACAGAAGAGACAAATGTGTGCACGCATGCCCAGACCTGAGACCCTCTGAGAGACCTGAATGCTGGACAAAAGGAAATGTCACCGCCACATTGGGAAGGCTTCCAGCTCCCAAAATTGTTCAGTTACAGCATTTAGGTAAAATGTTCATCCGATAAATCAAAAGTAGATCCACTATTATAGCCTTACCTAAGGTGCCAAAGTGATAGAAGTTCAATCACTTAGTATTATTTCAACCTATTCCATTGCCGTGTTAAAAGGGTGTTTTTTTGTTTTGTTTTGTTTTGTTTTTAGAATGCAGAATCAATGATCATTTTTAAAAACAGACAGTTTAACTGAGATTATTAAAAATGAGTGAGTCGCCCTAGCCAGTTTGGCTCAGTGGATAGAGCGTCAGTCTGTGGACCAAGGGGTCCCGGTTTTGATTCCCCGATCAAGGACATGTACTTTGGTTGCGGGCTTCTCCCGCCTGGGCCCTGCTTGTGCCGGAGGCAACCAATGGATGTGTTTCTCTCTGTCCTCTCTATCTTCCACTCTCCCCAAAAATTAATGGAAAAATATCCTCGGGTGAGAGTTAACAACAACAACAACAAAAAAGAGTGAGTCAAGTATGTTAGTGAGCATGGTTGTGTGTTGGTGCACATAAGTGAGAGGTGGGAGTCATTTCAGTGTCCAGTTTTAAGGGATATGCTGACGAGACTGTTATTAGCACATCATAGCTTATACCCATAGAGAGCCAAGGTTTTAATTATTCATAGCTTAAGACTCTGGAGTCAAATAACAGCAGCAAACACACACAGCAATTAATAAACAGCCAAAAGCCAATCCTCTGTCGCTGGAGCTCTGACGCCAGGGAATAGGACCCAGGGCACCGCCAAGCCTGCCCAGGAAAGCAGCTTTAAACACCCAGCCTACTGTAAACCTCAGCTGTGTCTGCACGGGGCCCGGCCTCACCGTAAGCCGTCCTTCTGCCAGGTAATCCCAACCAAATTCTGTGAAGAGGCACGTGCTGAATTATGGTTGCTTCTTGCTTGAACTCTCCTGACGTTTGCTGTTGGCTGGGCATTCTCATTTGCCTGTTCCTGATGCTCATTGACTCCGGTGTGGCTGCAGCATCCACAATATAAAGTGATCATCTCAGCACATTCTTTGTATTTTGCTGTTGAGTAGAGGGCAGGGGTGTCCAATACCCAATGAAAGCACTCAGTCTTTTATTCTTGGGACATGTGTTACACCCGTGTAATGCCATCTGCTTCGAAAACGTGCCTTCCTTCTTTCTTCTCCACGACCCGCAGAACCCATTGCCTCCGATTACTTTTCTTTCGGAGGCCACATTGCTAACATGGGAATAAACTCCAAAACCTTTAAAAGTGGGAGAGAGACTCATCATGAATGCGTTTTGTCAACCTTCCTAGTATTTCGTTCCCTTCCATTCAAAGGGTAGCCTCTTCAAATACACGCTTTGCTTTTGACAGCTCTGCAGTGATTGGGTGCAACAGGATATAGTGGCTGGCCTATAAAATCCACGGACTGAACTAGGCGATATTTATTTTATAACCAACAACAATAAAAATAAAATATTTCCTTGAACATTTTGTTCACACACTGCCTGGTTGCACAGCCAGCAATTTCTTAGATCCTTTCGTTAGAAAATGTTTGCTTTCCGCTCTACCATAAATCATCTGCGATCTGACTCTGATCGGACTGTCTTTTGTTGAATAATAAAACATAGGTGTTGTCTGGGGTTGTATTTTGCATATATTGAAGATAATACAATCAAGATATAATGAGTTCATTTTGATGCAGAAACTATTGGATTCTCATATAAGATAAAGCCTTTCAAAGGAAAAGGAAAGTTCCTGCACTAATTACCAATTATTCCCTGGGCCTTGCTGTGCTGGAACTGAGTAGCTACCATTGCTCCACGATCTGGACTTTGGGTGATTACAGTAACCACAACCTTGCTGAATCCAAATCCTAATTATTAGAGTTGGACCAGGTAATTCAGGAAGCTAGAAAAGTCAGAGAAATCATCACTTGTAGTAGATTTTACAGCCTCAGTCGAGTTAAGAGCAGCCTGATTATCACCATTGCCTGGAAGCTGATTGGGACACTGAGTGGGAGAAAATTGGGAAATCTCTGTTGCTTGGGAACATTTGTAAGTATGAAAAAAGTTTTTCTGAAGTGGCAGGAAATCACTAGGCATGAATGGGACGAGGCTATACTGCAAGAAAAGGCCACAGAGGAGGGGTAGAAATTAAGCCATAGCGGGATATCCTGATGAGGCCATTTCTATTGAACTTAATTGACTATCTCTCATAATTTGGCAACACTAAAGGACTTTATTTAATCTACTAATTTAATATGGATTTGGGTTATTTAGAAGCAGGTTTTAATTCTTTTACAGTGAAACACTTAAAGTATTTTTAAGAACTAAATAGCCCTTACAAGTTTTTAAGTTGACATCTAAAAGTTTCTTATAATTTAATTGTGGCATATGGTATAATTTATATGTATTATAAATATTGACATTCTAAATCCACACTATTATACTGTAACCTTTTAAATGTATACAACTGAGTATAAAACCATAGCATTTGATATACTCCTCAGTCCCTTAAAATTAAATTATAGTCAAAGGTAATATAATAGTCAAAATTTATAATTCCCAACTTACTTAATTCATAATATATAAAAAAAAAAACTGGGGGACCTAAAAGGGTGTAATAGAACTACTAGTAGGAGAAAAGGAAAAATAAAGGAACAGAGGAAATATTTAAAACAATAATTGAGAATTTCCTCAAGTTAATGTCAGACACCAAATCACAGATCCAAGAAGTTCAGAGAGACTTAGCAGTATAAAAGCAAAAATAAAAAATAAAAAAAGTTTTCTCAGAAAAATAAAAAAAATAAAAGATTCTCAAAAAACTCAGAGCAGGTGGTAAAACACTTTACTAATAGAAGAACAAAGATAAGAATAACAACTTCTCAGAAACCATGCAAGCAATAAAAGAGTGGACTAAAAATTTTTACTTTATTTTATAAAAATGTTATTTTATTTATTTTATAAAAATTTTACTTCAAAAAAATAAATCCCACCAATCCCACCAACCTCTGTACCCTATGAAATTATTATTCAGAAGCTTAGAAGAATTAAAGATTTTTTCAGTGAGAAAAGTTTGAGAAAATTTTTGCCAAGGAGATCTTTCTTACAAAAATATTAAAAGAAGTTTTTTAGAGACTGAAAATAATATACACCAAAAACTTGGATCTATATAAAGAACTTCAAAGAAGGAGTAAGGTAAAATAAAAACACTTTTCTTTTTTGTCATTCATCTAACAGAAATGCTTTGTTCAAAATAATAGCAACAATGTATTCAATTATATATACTTTTATATATAATATACATATTTGTATACAGGGAAAATCAATGACAGCAGTGATACAAGGGATGAAGGAAAGAGTTAATCCAACTATACCAATAATTAGAGGCCCAATGCACGAAATTCATGTAAGGGCCTTGGCCTTGGCCCCCGCCTGCTGTCACCATGGCTGAGTTCTTTGCTGCCTCTGCCAAGGCCCCAACCACTGCAGCTTTGTCTGGAAGGAAGGACATCTGATGTAATTATCATATTATGCTTTTATTATTATAGATCATTTTGAATGTCAATGGTCTAAATGCACCAGTTATAAGACAGAGAGTCTCAGAGTGGAATAAAATACAGCCTATCCACTGGGATGCCTCAGAGGTGTTGTGGGTTTGGTTGCAGACCACCACAATAAGGTGAATGTAGCGATAGAGCAAGTCCCTCAAGTTTTTGGTTTCCTATTGCATATAAAAGTTATGTTGATACTATACTGTAGTCTATGAATTGAGAAATAAGTAGAATTCTATCTAAAAATAATATACATACTTCTAAAAATATTTTTTAGAGAAAGAGGAAGGGTGGGAGATAGAGAGATAGAAATAGTGATGAGAGAGACATCAATTGGCTGCCTCCTGCATGCCTCTTACTAGGTATCAAGATCCCAACCTGGGCATGTATCCTGACCAGGAATAGAACCAGTGACCTCTTGGGTCATGGGTTGACAATCACTGAGCAACACTGGCCAGGCTCAATGTGCATACTTTAATTTACAAAATATTATTGCCAAAAATTATAACTGCCATCTGACCCTCCAGCAAGTTGTAATCTTTTAACTGCCATCTGACCCTCCAGCAAGTTGTAAACTTTCAATTTGTAAAAAAGCACAAGTGCAATAAAATGAGATATACCTGTATATGTTGCTTGAGAGCAAACCACTTTATCTATAAAGACAAAAATAAATGAAAAGTGAATGGATGGAAGAAAATATCCTGAACACTAAGCAGGAATAGTTACATTAATTTCAGACAGAGCAGACTTCAAAACAAGGACAATTATCAAAGATAAAGAAAAGTATCAGATAACATCAATGGGTTAATTGTCTAAGAAGACATAAATGATCCTTAATATGTATAAACCTAACAACATAAAATTAAATGCAAAAATATATAAAACTATTAAGAAAATAGATGAATCCACTATTACATCTGGATAATTCAAAATCCCCCATTAAGAAATAGATTCAGCAGTCAGAAAACCCATAGACAACATCAAGTAGATATAATGGATATTTAAAGACGTCTTTATCTATCCATAACAGAATACACATTTTTCTTTAGCTTTCATGGAACACAACAAAATAGACCTCATTTAGGGAAACAGAAAAAAAATAGGACTTACCAAACATTTTCATTAAAAATTATTCAATCTGTTCTCAGACCACAATGGAATTAAACAAGAAATCAATAACAGAAATATAACTGGAAAATCTCCAAGTATGTGAGGATTAAACAACACACTTCTAAACAATACATGGGTCAAATAAGTAATCTCAAGAAAAAAATTAAAAATATTTTAACTAAATGAAAATAAAACAAGATTGATCCAAATTTGTGGGATATAGTGATGCAGCATTAAATAAATGCATGTTTTAGTAAAGAAGAAAACCTAAAATTAACAATTTAAGTTTTTCATAGGAAACAAAAAAAGTACAAATTAAATCTAAAATAAACAGGAGAAAATATAATAAGAAATTGAAATCAGGAAATCAATAGAAAAAAATTAATAAAACTAAAAACTGCTTCTTTGGAATGCTCAGTAAAAAGTTTAAGCCTCTTGCCTTAATAATTAAGTAAAGGGGAGAGACAATACAAACTATTATCAGGAATAAAAGAATAGATATCACTACAGATTCTAGGGACACTAAAACAAAATACTAAAGGTACACCGTGAACAACTCTATGCCCACAAATTTGATACCTACATGAAATGGATCAATTCCTTGAACTAAACACTCTCCAAAACTCATGAAAGAAGAAATAAATAACCTGAATAGGTTTATATCTATTTTTAAAAATTGAATCAATAAACAGTAACCTTCCAAAACAAAGAGCACCAGGCCCATAGCGTTTCACTAGTAAATACTACCAAACATTTAAAAAAAGAATTATACCAATTTTCTACAATCTCTTTTGAAGAATAGAAACAGAGGAAATACATTCTAATTCATCCTATAATGCCAGGATTACTCCAATCTGAAAACCAGACAAAGAAATGATAATAAATAAAATAAAATAAAATAAAAATGAAAAAACACCTAGACCTATATATCTCATGAGCATAGATCTAAAATTTCTCAGTAAAATACTAGGAAATTTAATTTAACATGTTATAAAAATAATTATTCATCATGATCAAATGGGATTTATCCCACATATGCAAGAAATAACAAATGCTGAAATCCAACAACAAACCTTCATGATAAAACTTGAAATAGAAGGAAACTTCCTCAACTTGTTACAATGAATATCTACAAAAATAATGGACATCTAACATCATACTTAATAGTGAGAAACTAAGATCAGATACAACTAACAGAGCGTAATATTACCTCAGGTAAGAATAAAAAATTAAAACATAATTCATCATATAAAGAAGCTAAAGATGAAAAATTTGGTAACCATTGATGTGCAGTGTTTTTAAGACACACAATATATACTTGTAATACAAATGCTTAATCAGTTAGAAATAGAGAGAAATGTCTTCAACACAATTTACACTTAATGGTAAAAGACTGGATGTATTTTCATAAGAACAAGGGAACATATTCACTCTCACCATTCTAATTCATTATATTGTTGGAAGTTCTACCTAGTGCAATAAGGCAATAAAAAGTTATAAAAATGTAGATTAAAAAGCAAGACATAAAATTGTTACTACTTGCAGTTGACAAATAATAATTCTCTACACAGAAAATTCCAAGGAACCTATGTAAAAAAAAAAAATCCCAAGCTTCTAACACTGATGAGAGAATTCAGCTAAGTCAAAGAATATCCAATCTACTAGCAAAACTAATTGTATATCTAAATACTAATAATTAACATATAGAAATCCAAATTAGAAACATTTTATAATTTATAATTGCTCTAGAGAAAATTAAATGATTACCTATACACTTAACAAACCATAAACAGGAAATTCTGTGCTGGAGATAACTAATTGCTGATTCAAAAAATCAAACAAAACTTAAATAAATGGAGAGACATATTGTGTTCTCAGATTGGAAGACTCAGCAATTTTTTACCTAAATCAATCTTTTATAGACATAGACAAGTTTATTTTATAGTGGAAAGGGACAGGCCCAAGAATAGCTAAAACAATCTTGCCCAGAAGAATTAAGTTAGAGGAACCACCTTACCCAATATTAATGCACTTGAGGTCCAATGCATGAAATTCATGCATTTGGGGTCTCTCAGCCCAGCCTAAGCCCTCTTCCAGTCTGGGAGCCCTTGGGAGATGTCCAACTGATAGCTTAGGCCCACTCCATCTGGAAGTGGACCTAAGCTGGCAGTCAGACATCCTTAGTGCTGCTGTGGAGGCAAGAAAGGCTCCTGCCACTGCTGTTGCACTTGCCAGCCATGAGCCTGCTTCTGGCTGAGTGGTGCTCCCCCTGTGGGAGGGCACTGACTACACTCTTGCATTGAGAGTCTGCCCCCTGGTGGGCAGTGTGCTTCATAATGACCAGTCGGTCTGCTATCAGGCTGAAACAGGCTCTCTGACATCCCCCAAGGGGTCCTGAATTGCAAGAGGGTGCAGGCCAGGCCAAGGGACCTCACCAGTGCACAATCAGGGCTGGGTAGGGACACTGGAGGTTGACCAGCTGGGAATGAACTTCAGGAGGGCTCTAGGGCGTGCTTGGCCTGTCTGGTTCAGTCCTAATAAGGTGGACCCCAGCAGTAAACTAACCTACCAGTTGGAGCATATACCCCTGGTGGTCAATGCCTGTCATAGTGACTGGTCAACTGCTCAACTATCTGCCCCCTGGTGGTCAGTGCATGTCATAGTGAGCAGTTGAGTGGCCTTAGCATATCATTAGCATATTATACTTTGATTGGTTGACTGGCCGACTAGATTACTGGACACTTAGCATATTAGGCTTGTATATAGCTACAGAAATAAAGTCTTTGTTGTATTGGAAGAAAGACAGACACATATCAATGGGACAGAATAAAGAATCCAGAGATAAAACCACAAAAATGTATTAACTAATTTTTTACAAAAGTAATTCAATGGAGGTAAGATAGCTGATACTGGAGCAATTGTACATCAATCTCAAACTAATCCACACACCTTATAAAGATTAATTTAAAATAAGTTGTAGACTTAAAATAAAAAATGTGAAACCATACAACTTGTAGAAAGACACATAGGAGAAAATATTCAGCATCTATTAATAGAACTGGGCAAAGAGCTTTTAGATTTAATACTAAAAACATTACCAGTAAAATGAAAACTTGATACATTGGATTTCTTCACATATAAAATATTTACTCTTATAAGCCTATGTAAAAAGAATGAAAATACAAGTTTCAGAGTTTGAGAAAATTTGTAAACCATCTGTGGTAGGTTGAATAATCTCTCCCACAAAGATCCCCATGTCCTAACCCAAGGAACCTATGAATGTTATATGGCAAAAGCGACTTTGCACATATGATGGGGAAATTATCTTGCATTATGGGAGGAGGATTATGGAGGACAATGTAAATAATGGTCTTATAAGAAGGACACAGGAGGGCAAGACAGTGTGATGATGGAAGTAGGGATTGGAGTGCTGCAGTCACAAGTCAAGAAATGCAGGTGTCTTCTGAAGCCAGAAGAGGCAAGGAATACATTTCCCCTGTAGACTTCAAAAGGATCCATCCCTGCTGATACTTTGGATTTAGCTTTGTATGCCTTAATTTGGACTTCTGACCAACATGCAGAATAATGAATTGTGGAGAGCAGTTACAGCATTTAGATAGGATCAAGGCTTGGACTGACAAGAGAGCATGGTCTTCTTGTGGCAAAGCCACATCCTATATAATAAAGAGGTAATATGCAAATTGACCCTTATGCCCTTACAAGATGGCTGCCTATGACCAGGCTGGCAGGGAAGTTAGTGAAGGACAACCAAATGACTAAACAGCAGGCTGCATAGGGTGACCAGGACAGTGTGTGGGAGAGGAGTTAGAAGTAACCAGGCTGGCAGGGAGGAGCAGTTGAGGATGACCTGGTCTGCGGGGGGTAGGGGGAGGGCAGTTAGGGGCGACCAGGCAGGCAAACAGGTGAGTGATTAGGAGCCAGTGGTCCAAGATTGTTAGAGAAATGTCTGACTGCCGGTATAGGCCCAATCCCCAGGATCACCTAAATCGGCAGTCAGACATCCTCCAAGGGGTCCTGGATTGGAGAGGGCAAGGCCAGGCTGAGGGGACCTGCCACACATGCATAAATTTCATGCACCGAGCCTCTAATATACTATAAGTCCCCGCTTGGAGGTCAAAGCCCTCCCAGCATAATTATAGCTCGAAGCTAGATTATATGTGAGCTTGATCTTATAACCCAACTTTGTAGCTGAGGGATGTGGGCTGCAGGAGGTACAGCAAGTGCTGCCAAAACAAAGCTTGACAGAGTTCAGAAAATTTCAATAACAGGAAAAAAGCAGATTTGAAACTCACATGAACATTGTAAATATCTTGACTACTCCCTTATCTTGCTTTGTGTGATCTGACTATAAAATAAAGATTCATCTTATAGGCAGGGTCACTGTGTCCTCATCCAGGTTCAGGGATCCACCTGGCCCCAACTATATTCTCTTCCCTGTTTTCTTTAATTCTTCATTGTCCCTCCTCAGGTTCACCATTGACCATGTTGGACCCAGTTCAATGAATTTCTATTGTTTAAAATCACTAAATTGGAGGTAATTTGGCAAAGCAAGAAGAAGCTAATACACCACATACGTAGCAAAAATAGTATCTAGATTATATAAACAAATCTCAAAATTTAATAGTACAAATAGTCTAATTAGAAAATGGGCAAAAAAAAAATGAGACATTTTACTGAAGATAATATAAAAATACCAAATAAGCACACGAAAACATGGTCAATATCATTAGCCATCAAAGAAATGTTAATTACTAACATAATTAAAAAATAATACCAAGAGAATAACATAATGAGATATCTCTATACATTCATCAGAATGGCTTATTTTTAATTCTTTTAAAGAATTTATCTTTATTGTTGAAAGTACTTTAGATGTCCCTTTGTTTCTCCCATTGACCTCCTCCACTCGATTTCTGCCCCCTCCCCAGGCCATCACTGTCCATGGGTTATTCATATATACATGTAAATTATTTGGTTAATCTCTTCCCATTCACCCACCTCCTTCCCTCTGAAATGTGTCAGTCTGTTGCATGCTTTAATGTTTTTGGATCTATTTTGCTCATCAGTTGTTTGTTAGATTTCACATTAAAGTGAGATCATGTGATACTTATCTTTCCCTGACTGGCTCATTTCATTAGCATAATCTCGTGGTCCCTCCATACTTTCTCAAAGGGTGAGAAATAATTATTTTTTAAAAGCTGTATAGTATTTCATTGTGTAAATGTATCACATATCTTTATCCACTCATCTACTGATAGGCACTTGGGAATAGGTTGTTGTTTCTTTAAGTTACAACACCAAATGTTAGCAAGCATGTGCACACGGGAAATTGATCATTCATATATTGCTGATGGGAATGTAAAATTTTAATTCTGGAATTTTTTTTTCATTTTCTTATAAACATAAACATGTAATTACCAAATGACTCAGCAACTGTACCTTTGAGTATTTATACTAAAGAACTTAAACCTGCATACCCACAAAAACGTGTGTATGAGGGTTTATAGCAGCTTTATTTGAATAGCCAAATAATTAGCCCAAATTCCTTTGACCTATTACATAAATTTCAGGGCATACATAATGGAATACTCCATATCAAAAAAAAAAAAGAAAGAAAGAAAAAGAAAAAGAAAGAAAGAAAAGAAAAAGAAGTGAACCACTGGTATATGCCACAATTTGGGTGCATCTCCAGGGAACTGGTTTAGTAAAGAAAAATCTTTAAAAAGATTACATGCTATGTAAGACTTTAGTTTCAACAAGCTATTAAAATTACTTCTCAGTTCAAAAAAAAAAAAAAAAAAAGATTACATGCTATATAATCCAGTAATACAACATTTGGAAATGTCTAAATTTAGAAATGGAGGACAGATTATTGCTTATCAGAGGTAGCAAGGTGTGAGAGAGGTGGATATGGTTATAAAAATAAAATCCAAGGAATCCTTATTATGATGGAACTGTTCAGAATCTTGACTGATTTGGTAGATACAGAATCTAGATGTGATAAAATGGCATATAACTAAACACACACACACACACACACACACACACACACACACGTCAATTTAAAAAATTCAAATTAGATCATTGGGTTGTATCAATGTCAATACCCAATAGTTGTTATATTATACTAAAGTTTTTTAGAATGTTAATACTGGAAGAACTGGTTAAGTGTACACATGTATGAGATATATCTGTATTATTTCTGATGACTACATGTGAATATACAGTTATTTAAATAAAAGTATTCATTTAAAATGCAACTGTAAAAGTGAACATCTTTGATTTATTTCTCCTTTGGGATTTAGACTCTATAATGAGAATTCTTGTTACATGCTATCCAGAGGGCTCCAGCTCCTGACATGGTATGAATCAGTGAATTGTCTCCTCATAGGGGTTTTAAGGTAAAAATAATAAAGAAACATCAATACAGAAAATGCAGCAGTGGTTTATGATTGCTTTCTGCTGCAGAGTGTGTGGTTCAACCTACCTGCACATAGGTCTGCATGTCCAAATCACCAAACACCTACAAAATGTAAGCCCCTAGGGGGAATGAGAGTACAGGATTCTAATTCCAAGGTTTTGGAAATACAATTTCTTCTGTGGTTGTAATTCTAATTTTTCACTTTTTTGTGTTGGTATATTTTACCTTGTTATGAAGAAAGTTTGTTTTCTAAAACTTTGTTGATAATTATCAGTAACTTGTTTTTATAGGGTAGAAAACAAACCTACTGGTAGAGAACAAATTAGTGTGAATTTTTATGTGGCAATACCCAAAACAGAAAATCATCCTATTTTTGTTTTCAAATATTTATTTTCTTCTCCCATATTGCTTATATATCTTGAGGAAAAAAACATGTTTAATATCATTTTTATATTCCAAAATGCTTGACATAATGACATCCTTGAACATAGTTCAGTTGTTAAATATGTATTTACCAACTCTGTTGCTAATTAAACTATTATATAAACTGTATAGCCATAAAAATACAGTGAGGAAATCAAAACACTTATAAGAATTCTTAATAGATCATTTTGTAAGTATCTATCTTAAATTATTAACAAAAGTACAAACTTTATTTAGCATATACATGATATAATAAGATAGAACAGAGTAAAGGCACTTGGAAGCAATAATATAAATTAGATCATGGAAAAATGCGAATAATTCATTCACTACTCCCCAATATACAATTTGAAACATAAAAGTGAAATAAAATAAGCAATTGTATCCATCTTACAATGTAATATAATATTCTTTTTAAAGAGCCCCCATCCTTTTTTTTTCAGTATAGACTTCCATATTCGAATTCATTTCTAATATCCTCATTAATATTTTTTAGTATGTCTTCAAGAAACATCGCACAGTAAGCCTCTCTGATCTATTAACTTATGCATTCTGTGACTAAAATAGAAATAACCTAGATAATTCAGTGTATAACATGCTTGTTTTCTGACTTGAATTGTTCAAAAAATAAAACACTGGGCAAATAAATTGATACAAATATATATACCAACTTTTACATTAAAAATCAAAGGATGTATGTTGATTCATAAATTATCCCCCTGTGCAAGAAGGGCAAAGAGGGACAAAAGAAACAGGCAGGCTACTCTAGATTGGTAGGCAGCAGGTTTAATAAGTGAGAGAACTTACCTATGAGGTTTGTCTTAGATAACTAAAAGATGAATAAATCTCTATATCCACCTACCAGAATCATACAAGTCTATACAGTGGTCTTAACAGTGGTCACCTATACCATCCTGATGCTCAACAATATGAAGACTGTGTCCTTGAAAATGGCTCTCACTGTGAAAATGGTGGACAAGCTGAATGCTCCAAGGACAGGTGAGTAGGTAAGGAGCCTCTGTTTGCCTAAGTTCAGCTCACAGGTAAACCAATGGGCACATTCCTCTCAATGACCTCCTCCAACAGTGTATAAGATGTGAAGTCCTAGAAACAACAGATGAGTAACACATGTTGGGCAGTCATTCTGCTTTATTTTTTAATTTCATCTTGGTGATGGTTCACCTGGCCCCAAACTCACACTTTTCTTTTTCAAGTATACACACACACACACACACACACACACACACACACACACTTTTTAGTTTTATACTTGGACATTATTCATTTCTCATGATGTGTGAAATGTCACCTGATAAAGAGAAAAGAAATAAAATAAATATTACTAAATGGAAAAGAACAACAGATGCCAACATGAAACATACCTTCAGAGGCAGACATAGAAAGCTCAAGGATTTCTACATCTAGAGATAGTCTTAATCACTAAACAAGAAGTCATCCTCTTTCATACTGTTCTCTTGCAAAAGCAAGATAGAAAAAGTATAGACATAGATATAGATGATAGATATAGATATAGATATATAGATATATAGATATATAGATAGATATACACATATGTGGCTATAAAATTACTTAGGTAATTTATTTTCAAATCCATGGAATGGTTGTTATTGGACATGTAATCTCACAAGATAAAAAAATGTAAAATCAATTTTACAATTGGAGTTAAACTTATTAAGATTTTTTGTTTCAGGACTATTTTTATATTGACCCTGAAAACGTGTAGTCTATGTAATAAAACATGCAAAATCTCATTATCAAACAAGTATCATTATCTCAACTAGGTTTCTAAATAAAAGCTAAAATATTAGTTTCAATGAATGTTTCTTCTTGAAATAACAACTGAATAATTTTAGTGCTGATGTTATAAAGAAAAAGAAAAATGTTGTTCAAGTAATATTATGAGGAAAGTCAGAGTGAATTACTAACTATTGCAAAAATATATTCAATAATTATTTAATGAGAATCTACTATAGCACTGTAATGGAGAGTGTGGCTTCTCAGGTATGGCTGGATTCATATCTCAACTCATCACTTATTAGATGTGTGACCCTATACAAGTGCATGACCATTCTGTGCCTTGGTTTATTTCCTATAAGATGAGAATAATATAGTGCTTCTGAACTGATTGAGTTGTCATAAGGTCATGTAAGATAATCTGCATTTTAAAAAGTTAGAATAGCCAAGACCGGTTTGGCTCAATGGATAGGGCGTCAGCTTGGGGACGGAAGGGTCCCGGGTTCGATTCCGGCAAGGGCATGTACCTTGGTTGCGGGCATATCCCCAGTAGGGGGTGTGCAAGCGGCAGCTGATCGATGACTCTCTCTCATCGATGTTTCTAGCTCTCTATCTCTCTCCCTTCCTCTCTGTACAAAATCAATAAAATATATTTTAAAAATAATAATAATAATAAAATAAAATAAAAAGTTAGAATAGTTTCTGACTCAATAAGTGGTAGTTGTTATAGCAAACCATTGTTTGCCAACAGAGTAAGACAACATAAAGAAAATAAAGTTAAAACTTTTAAGAGATAATACACAAAATATTGGAGAGGCAGGCATAAATATAGCTCCACCAAAAATAAAAAATAAAGTGCTAGGAAATGACTTAGAAAAAGTTAATTACAATGGAATTATTAAGGCAGATTTTAAGGAACATACTTTTAGCTAAAATTTGAAATTTAAATAGGATTTTAATGGTTTATGGAAGTAGGAAGAGTGGGGATAAAAAAAACAAAACAAAAAACCTTTCCAATATAAAATGGGCCTAATGACATAGGGACATCTCAGTGAATGGTGACCTTGGGGGAAAATATAAGTAATGAGGTGAGTGAAGTTTAAGGATTGTGAAAAGATGATACATTGAAACTTTAAAGTGAAATGTGAGATTAAGAAGACTTTGTTTTGAATATCTCACTATGGAATTTTGTTAGTTGTGATAAAAGTGTATATCAAGTAATCACCAAAGATTTGTGTCCTCATTCTATACGATAGGTTTGATTTGGGGAGGCAGTTACCAAGGCAGAAGCCCGATATTTTTGCCTGATTGGCATCAAAGTGGGGTTAGATGATTAATTCTTAACAACAAAATTTAAGTGGAAGTGATACGGTCGAGTCACTTAACAGTTGGTTTAACAACAAATGTGCTTTCCCCACTATGTCCTTCCCCTGCTTAGCCTGGAAGGGAAGAGCTTTGAAGTTATAGCAGATGAGAGTGCCAAAAGGAGCTTGTGTTCCTGTTGGCCACTGTAATCTGTGTGTGTATGTGTGTGTGTGTGTGTGTGTGTGTGTGTGTGTGTGTGTTTAATAACAGCCAGTGTTATCTTGCCTAATAAAAAAAGTAACTTCAACTTCATTCTTAATATTCAATGAACTTTTTAGGAGCAGAACTCAAAGTGTAGTAGAAGAAAGCTGGTTCTGATTTTAGGAGAGTGGGAAGGGAGGGGCGGGAATAAGGGGAGGTGGCTGGTAGAGTGGGGAAATCATGACATTTGTAATAGTGTAAACAATAAAAACAAAGTTAAAAAAAAATAAGCTAATATTTTGGAAACCACTCAGAAAGTTATTCCACTAATTCTAAAAGAGTTGGAAAGCGTACAAAAACGGAAGCGGAATACATATGAAGAAAATCATTGAAGGTAAAACTGATAGGACTGGGTGATTAGACCTAGGGAATGACTGGGAAGAGAGGATTAAACATTGGAGTTTTCAGGTCTCTGTGACCAGTAAATATGTCAAAAGGCAGCAAATTTAGATTAATTTGTGATGGTGATTAATTATAAGTGCTATCAAAAAAGGGATAGGTAGTCTCGAGAGGCAGTGACATCTCCACCATTCAGCTATACATGAAGATGGCAAAAGACAGGTGGGGGTGGGGGGTCCCTCATCCTGGCCGGCAACTGAGGCCTATCAGGGGACCAGCCAGCTGAAGGGAGGGACCCTGGGAGGTTGGCCAGCCAGCTTCCTGATCAGGGCCTATTGGGGGGCTGGCTGGCCAAGGGAAAGGGCCACAAGAGGTTGGCTGTGGGAGTACACTGACCGCCAGGGGGCGGGTCCTGTATTGAGCATTTGCCCCCTGGTGGTCAGTGTGTATCATAGCGACTGGTCAACTGGTTGTTCCAGTCATTTCAGTTGTTCGGTCGTAACAGTCACTTAGGCATAGATAGATAGATAGATAGATAGATAGATAGATAGATAGATAGATAGATAGATAGATATGCATAGCCCATGGACACAACAGTAGTGTGGGGAAGGCCTAACAGGGGCAGGTAAAGGGGGGAGGAAATCAATAGGGGAAAAAAAGCAAATCTGTAATATTTCAATAATAATGAGAATTTTTTTTTTTAAAGAGGCTCCTTGAGAAATAAATTATCATAAAAAATAACTTCTTAAATTTCTTATAACTTCAATGTTATATTTAAGCAATGATGATGGGTGGTATTTAAAATATTTCAATAATTTGTAGGAAAATTTTAAGGCAAATTTCAAAAAAAAAAAGACAAATTTATAGATTATAAATAAAATTTGTATATTATTGTTGAAATAAGTATGTTTTTTTAGTTCAGAATTAGACTGAAATTAAAAGTATATTTGAAATGTATGGCATTGAACTAACCTAACTAATTCAACTTTCTTATAATGATGAACAATTATAAATCTTACATGAGGCTATGCATTTTTTTATGTTATTCTTTAAAATGATTGCCAAAAGGATGTTTTGTGATTTCCATGCAATGTCAGGCAGTATTTTAGAATATAATCTAGTGCTCACCATTTCTCGTTACAAGCCCTTCCTCATTCTACACGGCATCTGTGATGTCTCCACCTGTGATGTTTCATCCAAGGCGCAGCAGCATGGGCTCCACATTAAAAAGCATCAGGCACTACACAGGTCTGTATGCTATTGTTTCCGTGGGTGCATATTCTGTGTCCACATCTGATTTGCATAGCATCTGCTGTCACTTTGTGCTTTCTCTGTAGTTTTCCCCGCATTCTTGACAGCTGCTCCTATAGCACTTTGCCGTTGGATTGGCTGTGATGAGGAGAAGATGTGACATGTTCAGATTCTGATGACACAGCAAACTGCAAATTACCCATTGGCAAAATGAAGTCTATTGCTGGCGAACAGTCTCTGGAATTCCATAATAGGCAATCTGGGCATTGCTGTACTCTAGCACAACAGATGCTGTTGTGTATAACAGTTCCATTTTCTAGTAGTCAGAGTGGTAATCAGCCATAGCAAGGTATTCATGACTGCCCACTGTAAACAAACACATCCTTCCCTTGCTCCAAGCAGCTCTGGTGACTTCGTGAGCATAACAGTGTGATTTGGATTATTGACTTGAACTAGTGTCATCATCTTTATAAATTTTAGATTTATAATTCTCTGAAACTTTATTAATTGATTATCATGGAGATATTTTAGCTTTGGCTATACAATCAATGAGACAAACCACTGTTAAGCTAATAAAAGTATCAATGTATTTTAAGCTATATAATTTTATTGTTGAGATGTAATGTAACTGCAATTTACGTGAAACGTTAGAGATCCTTGAGAGCAATCAAGATGGGATGTGAGAAACCAGCCCTCCTTACACCCCAGTGTGAAGGCTTTAAAGTAGGAGTGTCGAACTCAATCAGAGAAGGGGCCAAAATCTAAAATCCAGCCTAAATCGCGGGCCGAATGGTTTACTGAACAGTCATAAACTGTCATTGTGATGGAAACGCAGCGGAGTGCAGTGATGACAGCGCGGTGCGGGCCACATTGCAAGGCCTGGCGGGAAGGATTTGGCCCGCGGGCCTTGTGTTTGACACATGTGCAAAGGCTCAATAGAAATAAATTTAAAAATGTTTTAAATCCAAATGGATATATTTTATTATGGACTTTTAAATATCAGTGGTATTCTTTTTTAAAATTAATTAATTAATTTTAATATATTTTTATTGATTTCAGAGAGGAAGGGAGAGGGAGAAGGAAACATCAATGATGAGAGAGAATCACTGATCAGATGCCTTCTGCACACCCTCACTGGGGATCAAGCCTGCAATCCAGGCATATGCCCTTGACCAGAATCAAATCCTGGGCCCTTCAGTCCTCAGGCTGACACTCTATCTACAGAGCCAAACTGGCTAGAGTGGTGGCAAACTTCTTGAAGAAAATTGTCCACCCTACCATTTTAAATAGGTGTATATTATAAAATATAAATAGAATATTGATTTTATATAAAAATGAATTACACAAAAATATTCTCTCCTATACAATGACATATTCTGACCCTAGACAATATTCCATTACTCAGCTAAAAAGCATATCTATATATATAAAAGCCTAAGCAACCAAAACAACCGAACAACCAGAATGACTGGTTGCAATGATGCACACTGACCACCAGGAGCTGCTCCCTGGTGGTCAATGCACTCCCACAGCCAGTCTCCCCCAGACAGCCAACCTCCTGCAGTCCTTCTCCCTAGCTGGCAGGTCCCAATCGCCTGACTGGGGCTGACCCCCGAATTGGCATGGGGAACTGGTGGTGGGTGGTGGCAGATGCAGCCCTTTACCCAGTACTCAATACATTGATACTTTTATTAGCTCAAAAGTGGTTTGTCTCATTGATTGTATAGCCAAAGCTAAAACCATTTCTGTTCTTAGGGCTGGCAGCCAACCTCCCATGTCTTGTCCCTCCCCCTGGCTTGCATGCCCCAATCAGCAGTGAGGGAAGGAAGGAGGAGGTGGGGAACCATGTGGTACTGGGGTACTGACAATGGCAGTGGCAGCAGCAGTAGCATCTGGTGTCCATTCCTTCTGTGCCCAGTGATTGTTGCCTCCTCTCTGGCCTAGCCCTGATCGGCCTGGCCCCAATCAGCCCTAATCACAGGCCAGGCCTAGGGACCCAGGCCATGAACAAATTTTGTGCACTGGGCATCTAGTGTGTGTATATATATATATATATATATATATATATATATATATCTCACAAGTTACAGTCTTTTTCTACACTAAAGCTTTCTTTAAAGTTAACATAAATAAAAATAAAATCTGAAAGGGTGAGATGCACACTGTCAACTGAATTTGTGTTTAGATAATACAAGAGTTTACAACGTAAAGGTCTAGGTTGATTCAGTAGCTTTAATGATGGCCTTTGTAGGGGCTATGAGAAATGTCCTGTTCTCAATATATGCAAATACCATCAATGACTTCTTTTTCACAATAAGTAGCTAATTTAACAATTTCTCTTATTGTTTACACTGGTTATAAGTCAAACTCTCTATTCTGTTTAAGATATATACATATTTACTCCCTTTTTAGAACCTCTGGCACATAAAATGCCAATTATTTTAGCAATCTAAATTTGGACCAAAATGGTATAAGTATTCATTAAAATCCACAAAATAAATTTGTAAAAGCAAACTCTTTTGTTGTTGTTTATTATGTGTACAAACAAAATTGTGCATTGTGCATTTGCACACTATGGTGTAAATATTAATTAAAGTCCACAAAATAAACTTTCAAAATCAATCACTTTTGTTGTTGTTAACTATGTGTGCAAACAAAATTGTGCATATATGGTATGGAGTGCTTACTAGTAGGTTGACTGGACAGGAATAAGTGTACCTTTGAAAATAAAAATGAGTTGAAAAGCATAAATATAATTCCTAGAATTAAGTTTCAAAAGTTTAATATAAGCTCTAAATAAAGTAAATAGAAAAAAAGAAATTTCATATTTCTTTGGTAAAACACACAGCTCTTAGTCCAAATATTCCAAAGCTATCCAAAAAATGATTTTGTTTTTTGTGTGCTTTTTTATTTTTATGTATACCCTCACTGATTAGATTTCTGGCTGCGTTTGGGACAGTGAATTTAGTGACTAGTGACTCAATCAATGTGATATATCAGTCAATGGTAATTACTCCAGAAACACATAGGTGAGTCTTTGTCGATTAATCCATAGTAGATAAAAAGTATTACAGCTAACTCTCTGGGTGTCTTAGAAGCACTCAGAACTGAATCTTAGAGCTATAGAACAAGAGGAAGAAGAGAGAAAAAGGAGATGGTCTCTGGTGTTTGTAGGCAACATGTATAGTTGCAGGATTATAGTGGGTTAGGGAAAATTGTGTATATAGGAAAAACTTAGAGATAATGGAAAATTATACAACTTGGCTTCAAAGTCAATTAATAGGTTAAAAAGTTTACTGAAATGACTTTAGTCAAATATCTAGGTTACTTATCCTACTTTGGTAAAACACTAAAATCAAAATATAACAAATTGAATAAATAAGATAAATCAATAGAAAATATTAGGGCTCTTGGAACTAATTAAAACCATTATTTTTAAATCTAAAAACAATTTAATCTTAAAAACATGTTAGAAGTATTGTCATATATGAGATTATTTTCTAGGCTTAATGAGGGTGCAGGTAGTTAACTGCTTTAGATAAAATAAAAACAAAAACAAAATGGACAACAATTGAGAGTTTTTCAGTTTGCTTTAAAAACACAAACTGTTGTCACTTTGGACATTCAAAAATGGCAGTGCTATGTGACTTACTGCTGCACACCTGGCTTTTTAAATAATGTCCCCTGAAAATGAAGGAAATGTTTCTAAAAGTGCTAAAATATTTTTGAAAAAAAAATTGTAAAGAGATAAATTATAATCATACTACCCCAATTCCAGCTGAGAGAAGTTGAAGGTGATTATAATAGAAATTTGCTTTGAATTGCAATGTACTTCATTAAGTTGTAGAGTTGTGTATTTTAATTGTCAATTAAACTGCATTTAAAATTGTGTGTTTTTAAATCTATGAAGTTAGAAAATATAAAAGTGTGGCTTTAACTTCTCTATAGAGGACTTACAGGTGACCAATAGACATGGAAAAAATGGCAAACATCAACAATCATCAGAGAAATTAAAACCACAATGAAATATTATCTCCCACCTATAAGAATGGCTACCATCAATAATCAACAAACAGGTATTGTGGAGGATGTGGAATAAAGGGAACCTTTGTGCACTGTTGGTCAGAATGCAGGCTTCTGCAGTCACTACGGAAACCAGTATGGAGTTTCCTCAAAAAATTGAAAATGAAACCACCATTTGACTCAGTGACCCCACTTCTAGGAATATATTTTATGGAACCCAAAACACCCATCAGGCAGAATATATGCAACCCTGGAAACAACCCTAGTGCCCATCAATGGGTAAGTGTATAAAAAAGCTGTGGTACATTTACACAATGGAATACTACATCGTTATAAAAAGGAAGAAAATCTTACCTTTTGAAACAGTATACTAAGTGAAATAAGTCAGTTAGAGAAAGACATGTACCATGTAATTTCACTCATATGTAGCATTTTATGAACAAAATGAATTAATAGGCAAAATAATGGCACTTATAGATAGAAAGGAGGCTGACAGCTGTCAAAGAGGGGAGTTGTGGAGGGGGGTTAGAGGGATTGAGCATAAACAAACAAACAAAAAAAGACAAAGACACATGGACAAGAACAACAGTGGGAAGATTGCTGGGGGAGGAGTGCGAAGGGAGGTAGAAGAGGGATAGATGGAATAAATGGTGATGAAAAGGAGACTTGACTTGAGGTGGTGAAGACACAATACAGTGTACAGATGAATTGTGGAATTGTGCACTTGAAACTGTATACCTTTGTTCATCAATGTCACTGTAATAAATTCATTTAAAAGGGGCAGGAGAAAGGTTTAGAATTCTTTCTATAGCATATTACCTGTGTGAGTTTCAATGAGTAAATTAGACTTCTAAACCATAATTTCTCAATACTAAAGGAATAATTATAAAACTTGAATTTTATGGCTTTTCAGTAAATAAACTCATAATACACATAAAACATGCAGCATAACACTGATATATAAATATATTTTTTAAAAACCATAGCCCAATATTATTAATAGTCTTAAAAGTGAATTACTCTATATCTAGATTAAAGTAAAATATGCAGCTGTATTGTATCATTTTCTAATGTTGAATTTTCAGACAAATAAAAATAGGCCTTTTTATATTTTGTTTATATAACTGATGATTATATATTCATTTCATTCTTATCAATTTTAAAATTCAACTATACTTCTCAAATTATAACTACTCTTTCAATTTCTTGAAGTCATTATTCCACTGAGCCTATTATGTGATAGATTAACCATTCTAATCTAATTGTCCATTCTTTAACTGACAGAAACATTCAATAAGACAGAGCTCGCCAAAACCAGTTTGGCTCAGTGGATAGAGTGTCAGCCTGCAGACTGAAAGGTCCCAGGTTCGATTCTAGTCAAGGGCATGTACCTTGGTTGTTGGCACATCCCCAGTAGGGGGTGTGCAAGAGACAGCTGATCGATGTTTCTCTCTCATCAGTGTTTCTAGCTCTCTATCTCTCTTCTGCTCTCTAAAAAATCAATGAAATATATTAAAAATAAAAATAAATTTAGCTTAAAAAAGACAGCTCATGAAGGAAACTCTCAGCTTGTGACCAAAGAGCTCTCCTTAGATTGGCATGACTCCTCTAATCTCTCCATTTATTCAAAGATTTTTTTTAATTTGTTATGAATTTAGGTAACTGCACTATTATCCAGTATTTTTATACCTCTGACATAAGCATAGCTCATGAGATAGTTTGCCTTATAAATTGTAAAAATCATTCTCTATATTCCATTCATCCTGCAGCATTGTGAAACAGCTACTTCTGCATGGCCTGTTCTCACTGAATCCTAGTGTTGTTGATCCTTATATTTTTATATATAGATATAATTACATTTATTTGCTTAACAAATATTTATTGAATAAATGCTATACTAGGGATGTTACTTGGTGATGCAATGGGGGGAAATGTTTGTGAACAAGATAAAAATAGCTTCCCTCTAGATTTCTGAGTCTAATAAGGGTTATGGGCAAAAAAGACATTGAAATGTAATGAATTCAATTATGAATCAAATTATGATGGTATATAACCCAGATTATGTGGAAGAAGGAAGATGAATCAGTGAATATTTCCTAGAAAAATTAAATATTTAAACCAATACCTGAAGGAAAGCTAGAATTTAGCTTCATTAAGGAAGAAGAATGTTTAGAACAAAGAAAATAACATTTACAAAAATAGAATCAAAGAAAACATAGACATAACCAGAATGAATAGGTTGCTATGGCTGGAATGAAGAGAATATATATATAGGCCTGGCTCATGAAATTTGTGCACAGATATGTTTCCTAGGCCTGGCCTGCAATCAGGGCCATCTTCCCTGGCTGTCAGCAGCCGGCACCGCCCCCTGCCACCACCCACCCCCAGTTTCCCATTTGCCATCAGGTGATTACAGCCAGGGGTAGAAATCAAGAGGTGGTCAGTGCACTTCATAGTGACTGGTCGAGCAGTTGTTCTGGGCGTTACACTGTTAGGGTCCATGTGCATATTGCCCTTTTATTATATAGAATATGGGGGGGGAAAAAGAGGCTGAAATGGTGAACCAGCTGCAGGACATTGCAGCTCTCCCATCTGTAACTGTTGTAATCAATTTTCCTCTACTCACCTTTTCTTCTGAGTGCCAGAAAAAGATACGAATTTCATCCTATCAGCATATTTTAAAATTTAATTATTTTTCAATTTTTATTAATGACTGACTTGTAATTATCACAAGCTCAGTATCCTATGTAATAAAGAGGGAATATGCTACTTGACCTTCACACCATCATAAAGATGGTGGCACCCACAGCCAATAAGGAAGGAATATGCTAATTGCCTGCCACACCCTCAAAGATGGTGGCACCCACAGCCACAAGATGGTAGCACCCAGTCCCCTCAGCCCTGCTGGCACAGCAGGCATGTGGCAGTGCCCCAGTCCTCTCAGACCTCCAGCTGCCCAGAGTTGCCCGAGGCTCAGGTAACCAGGTCCGGCTGAGGCTTGCACTGCCCGTAGTGGCAGCAGCAGAGGAGTGATGGGGCATCACCTTCCTCTGACTGCCAGGTCGCCTCCCGCCCCTGAGGGCTTTAAGACTGTGAGAAGGGGTAGGCCAGGCTTAGGGACCTCCCATCCAGTGCATGAATTTTCATGCACTAGGCCTCTAGTATTGTAATATAAACCATTAATTTATTTTTCATTTGTTTATTCATGTATCACATTTATATATATAAAAGCCTGAGCGACTGTTATGACTGAATGACTGGAGCCACCAGTGGACCAGTCACTATGATGTGCACTGATCACCAGGGGGCAGACGCTCAATGAAGGAACTTCCCTTTGGTGGTCAGTGTGCTCCCACAGTGTGAGCGCCACTCAGCTGATAGACCCATCCTGGCTGCCCACAGTCTGGCAACAGCCACTCACTCTCTCGGTAGACCTGCAGGTCCAATCTCCTGAGAACCAGCCAGGCACTGATGAACCAGTGCCGCCGCCGGCACAATCCTGACAGCACTGCTGGCATCCTGGAAGTCAGCCTTGGGCACCATGGCCACTTCCCCTCCCAGGATGCTCTGCAAGGAAGAAAGGATACAAAAGGGACCACCAGGTGGCTCCTGACAACCGGCATGAATGTCATTGGGACGGATCTGGATCCTGAGCCAGCAAGTTCACCCACTGCCTACCCAGAGGGCCAATCGCATCCCAGCGCCGCCCCACCCCCCCTCCTGTGAGTCCCCACTGTGCACAAGTTTGTGGACTGAGCCTCTAGGATGTATATATAGCTGAATTATGTCTCCCAAATCCATTGGTTAGGCCCTAATCCCCACTATCTAAAATGTAACTGTTTATGGAAACAGGCCCTTAACGAGCTGATTAAATTAAAATAAGGCCTTCAGGGTAGGACCTAATTCAATCAGACTCCCATCTTTATGAGGAAAGAATAGTAGGACCCACAGAAAGACACAGGGATGCAGCACACAAAAGAAAGAACACAATGAGGAGGTGGCCATCTGCAACCAGAGAGAGGCTTCAAAAGAAAACAAACCTGCCAGCTCTGTGATCCCCATTCTAACCTTCAGAACTGAGGAAATAAAATTCTGTTACCTAAGCCCCACAAGTCTATGGCATTTTTCTATGGCAACTAATACAATGTGAGTGTGTGAGTATGTGTGTGTTTATATATCTAATTATATTCTTTTCCCTGCACTTTTCTGTTGATTAAGGGTATAAAAGAAAAGAAACACTATTTCCTAAATTCTGAGGATGTAAGAATTGATGGAGAGATTATACTAGTGAAACAAACATTACAAAAAGGATGCTATACGGCAACTGTCAGAATTTTACCGCAACACAATATGCAGAAAGTTTTGGAAATGGTAATGGTTAGGCAAAATCTCGAACGAAAAACTGAATTTAGCAAAAGGCCTGGTTCTTAGTAAGAAGATGGCCTTGGCTTTCTGGCTGGCTAAAGAGATGTGAGGGAGCATGGCAGATCTTATGATTGGCATTAGCTTCCTGCTGCTCGTTTGTACTGTGTGTGTGTGTGTGTGTGTGTGTGTGTGTAGTCATGGCAGGCAGGCAGGCACCCCTTCAATGATCTTGAAGAAGTGAACTCTCATTACATTCTCTCTTATCTTCAGCATTATTTCCATGATGCCACCTTTTATAATTTTTCACTATGCTGATTGTTTTCCTTTCTAAAAGAAAGGAAACATATTAGCAAGTAACAAATCCTGTCCTTCTCTGTTAACAGTTTGCTTTAGATAACCTCTCCCACCAGTGGTTCTAACACTTTTTGGTCCACATAATAATTCTAAAAGCATATTTTAAAATATGGCAAATGTTCAGGCTTCTTTCTTCTTCCTGCCTATCATGCTGAGGTTCTTCCTCTCACCTTTTACTTTAATGTTCTAAGTTAATGATTAATGCCTGCGCCAGCTGTTATGTGCTCTCAGTACACACAGCAGCACAAAAACACTTACAGCACTTAGTCATAACACTGTGGGCTATTTACTTACCTTTCTTCTGGCCCCCATAATGTTTGTCTTTTGAATCAGTTCCTTCAGGCTCAGTCTTTAGTTTTTCCCCCTCTTGGGTCAACTGTTCTTCAGCTTTAGTGTTTATCAAAATCACCTGGAAGTTATTGTAAAAAATGCTGATGCTCCTCAAATGTTCTAATTAAAAGTATTTGAAGGAAAAGCATATGAAATGAGAAAGCTTCCCTTAGTTATTAACTGATCTGCAAGGTGTTTATTAACAGCGCTCGCAGCAGGTACACTTATTACTTCTAACGTGAACACCATGGCACAAGGTTTTATTCCCTGTGTTCTCCAGTCTCCCCCTGTGATCACAGAATACCGTGGATCCATAGCCATGAAGACTAATTAATAGAACACGCTTGGATTTCTGCGTTTGTAAATCCTGTATACACAAACACTAATTTGGAGTTTATACACCCTGTATGTTACTGTTCATACTCGGCAGTTGAAACAACTTTTGATGGCAAATGTTAAAGCAATCAATCAGTTTGCTGCATTGAAGTAGTGAAGGGCCCAGTATTATTCAAGGTTCTCCAGAGAAACAAGCCAATAGGAGATTATATGTGTGAAGAAGCTCTGTTCTACAGAGTGAACTCACACGGTTACAGAGGCTGGCAAATCCAGATTTTCAGAGCCCAAGTCCCAGGTTGAGTCTGCAGGCTGCAGGCTGTGGGTAACCAGGAAGCATTCATTGTTCCAGTTTCAAGGGTTAATTGTCCCAGGCAGAAGGCTCTCTGGCTAGGGAGAGGGTCAACTTCTGGTTGTATTTAGTTCTTCACTGATTGGATGAGGCCCACCCACTTGAGGGGTGGGGTAATCTTCTTCACTCAGTCTACCAATGTAAATGTGAATCTCATCCCCAAACACCAGCACAGAAACACCCAATATAATGTTTGACCAAACATCTCATCTCCACCCTAACGGTCCAGTTGAGTTGACACATAAAATTAATAATCACAGTTTCCAAATCTCAAATCCATAACAGTTGATGTGAGATTGATTTCTATATGTGTGAAGTGTGTTCTCATTGAACTGTTTTCTTCTATAGGTAACTCAGGCATCCGATCTCCCTTTTTTCATGTGGATAATTTATCAGCACTTAGTTCCTCATGAAAATTCTTGAAGGAATTCTAGTAAGTTCACAAAATTGCACACATCTGAATTTCCAGCTGTCACAGAGGTCATAGAGCCAGATTTTGAGTAGGTTCTAAAACTTCATTTTCAATCTAAAGAGAATTCCCAGAGCTATCATAGATGGACGTATTGGCACTGTCAAATCAACTGACACTGTCGATTTTCCTGCTTAATCAATCAACTATTTGGCAGTCAAGTCAGGCTGAGAATGGATTCCTGGCTGATGCATAGAGTCTTGATTTAAGCCAATATGTGGCTGGATATGGTTACAGAATATCCTGCACAAGACTTCATAATAAAATCCAAAAATGAACTGTATTTTTAAACAAGGAGGCTCTAGTTACTCCCTTATAGACTGTCCTCAAATAGCTGAATTTTAGCTGAATTACAGCTTCTAAATTCTTCTGTATTCCATTGACTTTGTTCATGGCACATATAGTATTCCTCACCCACAAATACTGTCACTGATTAAACTTACCCACATGGCTCTCAGAAACTTTCTTTGATTTTGTAAGACACAAATGTTGTTAAGGAATATGCTTATTTAAATTCATAATAAATCTTTTCCATAGTATTATAAACCAATTAAAATCTGAGCCATGCTCTTAATGTAAAAAATTTTAAAAATCCTATGCTTTTCCCACAATTTGGATGTTCATCGTCTACTGTGCTTCCACTTCTCCCATTTCACTGACTCATATAGAACATTTCCATTGTCTCTGGCCTATGTCACATATTTCATCATAGGCCTTGTCTTTTCACACACATTTAGGTATCTGACCCCATTATCTATGGCTCACCCATCCCAATTTCTAGAAACCCCATCCTCAATTGTTCAAACAGTCACAGAGGGGAAAAAGAAGCATTAGGAATATTTTCATTGATGTAAATTATCCTATTTTCTTTGCAAAGTACATAGAGTTGCAGGCAACTTTGATTTTTTTAGACCTCAACCAATGAGTGAAGATGTGTTTTTTTTTCACTGATTTTTAGAGTGAGTGGAAGGGAGAAGGAAGGGGATGGGGAAAGAGAGAGAGAGGTGTAAGAGAGAGACAGAAATTGGTTGCCTCTCACTGGTTCTCCAACTGGGGGAAGGGGATGACACCAGCAACCCAGGCACATGCCCCAGGAATGGAGCCTGTGACCCTCCAATGTGTGGGCCAGGGCTCCAACCTCTGAGCTTAGCACACAATGAGACAGCTTGATTTTAAAAAGAATTGCTCTCATTTTGCCTTTTGATAATTTTTAACAATGTAACTGTAGAGGTGTTCTCTCTTCCAGCACAGAAAAGGAACAGGTCTGATTCCTGAGTGGAGAAGCTGGAGATTAAAAAATAAAGAAAGAGACAAGAAGCATAAATAGAAATAAGCTGGGAGCCAGGTGGGATGCTGCCACCCTGATGGAGGGACAGGACCCTGAGCCCACGCAGCAAATTTATTTTATACTGCCAAATACCAGGAAGTATCACCAAATCTTAGGATCAAAGGAGCTTATTTGCATTCTTGAATAGGCCCTAGCATTCCTGGTGCTTAACTGGATTTACATATCTAAGCCCACTACCTCAGACACCTGGGCAAGGTTCAAGAGTCAGTACTGATAACATGTCCAGCCTTTTTGGGGAAGCATGTTCCCAGGGTGTGGCCTATCACCCTAAGTTCAGCTGACAATAATTAAAGAAATGCCCATGTGCCTTCCCAGGTGCATCTACAGTAACATTATATTTGCCTGTGGAACTATAAGCTACAATGCCTGTTTCCCTTTCTCCTTCATTGGCTACTTCCATCTTTACTTGGGAAGAAGGGGAGGTTTCTTCTGTCTTCTTTCTTCTACTACTTTCCCTCTTTCATTCCTGTCATCTCTGTCTTCATAATTTTCTTCTTTCTTTCCTTCTATCTTTCTTCTTCCTTCTAACCTATATATCTTCTTTCTGTTTCTCTTCATTGGGTTTATTTAAAAAGAGAAACAAGTTTTTGTTCTGGCAAGTTAATTACTAATACCCATCTGAAGAAGAAAAAAGTATCCATCACCTAAATACATAACTTGGCGTTCCAGTTGATAGTCATACACATTTATAGTATTATCTTCATGTTTCTCACAGATTATAAATCATGTTGGCTCTTCCCTTGGATGTGATTTGACTGTAAAATCTCAAATATTCCAGCAGGGATTGTGGTTGGAGGTGGGAACAGCTTCTTGCCAAAGTGCCATCGCTTACGAATTCTGGGATAAAGCTGTTGCTTGAAGACTTCTCCCTTCCTTGAGTGATCTGCGAGGTCAGATTCTCCCATCACATTTGCCATGGGGAGGAGGCCTTCACTACTGTTATCTAGGCCTTTTGTCACCCGTTAACATTTCTCTGGCATGATTTAAATGGGTTTTCACAGTATTCCAACATCAGGGAGCGTATTCTGCCAGTATAAAACATGTTCAGTAGCTACAATCATAAAACATCTAAATTTATCCAATTTCATTTTTTGGATGCTTTTTTCCCTCCACCCCACATACAAAACTAAGTCATTTTTCCTGACTCCTGGTACAAACAGGCCCCAAAGTATCCAATCTGAAAACAAGATTAATTTAGGCTTTCAACTTTTTTTTTCTTTACTCTTGTAACTGCATTTTCAAATGTTCAAGGCAATATTTCACTACAACATGTATGTTTGTAATAATAGAATTTTTTTTTAAATATTATGACTCAGGCATATTAACCATTTTTCACCCACTCTTACAGATGAAGAGAAGCAATACAGAAAAGATAACAAATTTGCCCCAAATCATACTTCTAGTGTGGCTAAAGTGGCATCAGGCATAGGTTTCAGGCCCTATTAGTCAACATTGGTATACATTTAGGGGAAGTCCAGATATTGTTGTAAGGGATATTGACCATTATTCGATAGTATTCATGTTCATAATTTCGAGCTCAAAACAAAGCATCTCTTTTATAAATGCAAAAACTACAAAATCTTTGACTCCAACACATTGTAGAAAATTGTGGTACATTTTAAGTCAATTGTTAGATACCCACCATTCCTTGGGGTCTCCTAATATTAAGTTGAACTTTATAAAAGTCACTGAACTGTTTATTGATCTAAAAATTGTAAGTAAATGTAGTTTATTCTAATGCTTTAATGATATAGTAAACAGACTCTGGGACTAAAATAATGTCAAAATCTGTGCCTTTTTATTTCCTACGTATTGAAGAGGAGATAGGGTAGGAGTGGGTGGAGAGAAGTAGAAGTTTTGACCAATTAGAGGAAGGAAAAATAAACCAACGGGAAACACTTCCTTTGGAAATGTTTCAGTACGACATTGCAATGATGAAGAGTATGCAAGAATTAAAACCTAAGCATGGCAAGTACCTGACAAGTCTCTTTAACAGCTTCCTATTGATTCACTTTAGCCTGCAAGTCCTGGCGTATTTTCTCCTCCCTCAAATATCTGCAGCTTGACTGACTCCCAGTTCCTGTTGACGCAGCATGTGGGGCCGGGCTCCATTATCCTTAGCTTCTGAGACTATAAAATACCCGCTGAACCTAGCAACGAGCTACATGCAATGCAGCCAGCTGGTAAAGGCTTGGGTTGAAGTGAAACTCTGAGTCCATTCTGAAACATTTTGGAATCTTTTCTTTGGTATGCAATGAAAAGTTATGGAAACATTCATCTAAAACCCCTCATCTTAACCATGGTTTTCTGACTGCTGCCACAAAGAGGGAACACAAACCAATACAGAAACATCTCTTATGCTACAAGCTATAAAAACAGCATACATTGAGTGGCCAGATTATTAAGTGTTCAGAGATCAAATAATCTGGTCACTCAAGTGTATGTCCTATATAATAAAAGGCTAAAATGCAAATTGTCCCTTCAACCAGGAGTTTGGCCAGCAGGCAGATCGACCAACCGCCCATGTCCCCTCCCCCTAGCCAGGCTGGATGGATCCCACACACACATGAATTAGAGGCGCCAGGGCCTCTAATGTGTATGTGAATATATATATATATATATATATATATATATATATATATATATATATATATATGCGCGTGTGTGTGTGTGTGTGTGTGTGTGTGTGTGTGTGTGTATATATATATATATATATATATATATATATATATATAGAGAGAGAGAGAGAGAGAGAGAGAGAGAGAGAGAGAGAGAGAGGTCAGATTATTATGTGTTCAGAGATCATAATAATCTGGCCACTCAGTGTATTTGTCCTGAGATATAGCCATTTCAAGTTTACAAACTTTGAGAAATGACTTACACATTTAGGAAACATGTATGACAGAGGATGTGAGTGTTTGGATTCAGAGTGTGTTTTCACATCCATCACGGTATCGCCAATGCTCTATTTTTGGTGTGAGTGCATAATGCTCAAAGTTGTCACTTGTGAATGTATAGTTTATATCACTGCCAAGTTACTCATTGTTTTCTTTATTTAAATTGGCATCCTGATTTACTTCAAATAGTTTTTGAGATGGCACTAATTAACTCAGTGGTTGGGCAGGAGACCAAAATAGGAATAAAATAATTTCTTAATAAGACTGTGACAGTCTGAATTCATAAATTGAGACACACAAGGAGACATTCAAAAGCTGTAACCATGAATTAAATATAGGATATGCAGAATATGCCTACATTTGTGAGAAAGTGAAGAATAGATCCATAGACAAGGAAGGTACATTTGAGATAATATAGTCCACGTCATTTCAATTTTTGGAAAAAAATAATGAATAAGGAACTTTAAAAAAATCTAAAGTTAGTTTGTAATAGTCAGGGTTGAAATGTGTGCTCCCTGATTTCCAGCTCAGGATTTTCCTACAGCGCAATAGAGATGTGAAATGACCAAGGCAGAATTTCCTTCTGATCCACTGAAGCACTGGAGAAGCAAACATTGTTCTCCGCAGGAAAAGGTTAGGGCCGGGAGAACTGCTTTTGCAAATGGCAACTTAGAGAACTTTTTCAGGAGTCCTGGTATTTCCCCCTTCAAAGGCACGGGGGAGGGAATGCAACTACCAAAACTGCAGTGAGAAACTGAGAGCAAATGATAGGCCTGATGCTAGCATAGGCAATATACTTTTCCGCAGTGTGCTTGACAGTTTAAAGGGAGAAATAGCAGAGAAAATGTGGTCTTTCCCTGCAGCAGCTGGAAATGGCATGGACACAAAAACACCGTCTTGCTTATTGGTCTAAAAAGTAAATATGATTTTTTTTTAAGGGAAGTGGATCTTTAGATGTCCATATTTATGCTGTGACTGTGGGAAGTTGGCTTAATAATTCATTTTTTTTCTCAATCATTATAGGCATTATTTTTATTGGATAAAATGACCATTTAAAATTGATTTGCCTTAATTTTTTTTTAAAGAAAGTAAATACAGATTATTACAGAGCTAGGAAACATGTTTACATTTGATTTGGAAAGAGAGAGGTTTATGGTAAGGAGTAATCCAGGTGTGCAACTCTAAGAAAAATGATGAGGTGAAACATGATTATTTCTGGGGAAAAAAAGAAATAGGTAACACTGAAAGTTAGAAAACTAGACATATGTACAATGTGGAAGAGACACTGAGAAATGAGTTGAATTGATGCCATCAAAATTAAGCTCCTAACATAAGGAAATATTGACTGAAAAATGTATTTTTTTAAATTTTTTAACGTAACTTTTTATGACATTAAATGTGGACACATAATGACTACAGAGATTTGAAATTTGACAGATAGCATGGATCTGATTGCCAAAATATATTTCAGCATCTTTAAGGTCCACCGAGTGTATGACCTGGTAAGAACAAAGCCCTGATTCAGATCGACCAAAACCCTAAAAGACCTGTTAGATTGCCTCTCATATAATTATGCTACCGAAAAATGAAGGTGTCTGATAACTTCAATGAATACACATACAGCCTGCAGCAATGGGTATGGGTATTTTCTCCAAAGGATCTAAAAATATTTTTGGGTTAATTCTTTCCCAAAAATCAAATCAGTGGCTTTTCTAGTGTGCATTTTGAGAAATGGATAGAACAAAAGTGGTAAAATTATCTTCTAAAAAATTCACCATTCGCATATCTTAACTTTGATTTGCTTATTTTCTCAAATTTTAAAAAATATAAAGTGACTTTTTATTAATGAATATTTTTAAAATAAACATTAGCATTTATTATTAGATATTTGCTGATAGGAACTTTGTTTTTTGCCCTCAATTAAAAAAAAAAAACTCTTGAAAATATTTTTTTGTCTTTTAAGGTTATATTTAAATCAATAGAAATAGGTGAGGAAGACGTGCTCTATTTGGAGATTCCAAGAAGTGATTTCCTCTCCAATTATTTTCATATCTTATTTTTACATCTTATAAAGATGACCTCTTAGGGTCTAAGAGTACACGAGCTTTAGCTGCCATTAGTCCTGCTATTAGTCCATAGTTTTCAGGTAAAGTATACCATCCAATAGACAGTAATTTCCTCCCAAGAAATTACAAACTGTACTTTTCTGTTTGCAGTGAATATATGCAACACCTCCAACTCCTTCCCCACCCCTGTCATAGGTGATTTATACTCTGTTTTGGTTTTACCAGCATTTCTCCAGGAATGTACTAGGCATTTGCTCCAGTCTCTCTAGATCCGAAATCACGATTCTGAGACTAACTGCACACTTCCCCTGCCTGTAACAATTTTACAACATGGCCAGAATGCTTGCTGCAATTCTTACTGTCGCATACGAGATACAGGGAAAGACAAAGATTTTGACCATTAAGGAGAAAATCAAGCCAGTGGTATTTATAGCAACACAGGGAGGTACCTGTAGCATTAACAGAATAATGAAAATAGATTATAGAATCTATTTTATTTGCTATGGCTCTTCAAATTTCTGTCTTTGTGTAACTTTTCCTAGTTTTATTAGGGTTATTCAGGATTTGTAGGTATGACTTGGAGCACTTTCTAACAGAAACCTGTAATCATGAGACAGATTTTTGCTTTGTTTTTTTTTTGTGTGTGTGTGTGTTTTTGCAATTTTCCTAGTTTTTTGTTTGTTTGTTTGTTTTTATATTCTTACTGTTGCTAGGCACCACAATCCCACAATCATTGGTTTGTGTTTTACTTTTTTTTTTTTTTTTTTTTTTTTTGGTCAATACTAGTGCAATAACAGAATTGCTGTGCAATTTTTATAATGTATCTTTTTTTGTTGAAAGTATCACAAATGTCCCCCTTTTTTTCCCATTGACCCCCTCCACCCTGCACTCACCCCCTCCAGGCCTTCAGCACATTATCCTTTGTGTCCTTGGGTTATACATATATGCATATAAATTCATTTGGTTAATCTCTCTCCCCCGACCCCCACCATCTCCCTTTCCTCTGAGATTCTTCAGTCTGTTTTATGTTTCTATGTCTCTGGATCTATAATTATTTGCTCACTCTGTATATTTGGGTATTTTTCTTTCTTTTAAATTAAAAATTATGATTGGAATATACATTATTTGTTGTGCTTTAATATTTTTCTATCCTTTTCTAGAATGTAGTAGGCTTAAGAAAATTCTTACTCAGGAACGATTTCACTCATATTTTATTTATTTTTTTAATATAATAATTCTTAAATAATATCTTATATCTTATGATTTCATGCTTTATTCTCTTTATTTATATCCAAGAAACTCTTTAGTATGTGTAGTTTTGGGTCTTTTTTAGCATCTAAAACAACTTCCCTTTTTAAGAACTTGATTTTAATGTCACTTCTAAGAGAGGCTTTTCCTGATTGGCCTCATTCTATTTAGTAAAGAGGTAATATGCAAATTGACCATCACTCCAACACACAAGATGGCCACCCTAATGTGGACACAAGATGGTCACCACAATATGGCCAGCAGGGAGGACAGTTGGAAGGGACAAGTCCTGCAAGGATGGGCAGTTGGGGGTGATCAAGCCTGGAGGGAAGGGCAGTTAGGGGTGACCAGGCTGGCAGGGGAGGGCAGTTAGGGGCAATTGGACCAGCATGGGAGCAGTTAGGTGTCAATCAGGCTGGCAGGGGAATGGTTAGGAGGTGATCAGGCTGGCAGGCAGAAGTGGTTGGGGGCAATCAGGAAGTCAGGCAGACAAGTGGTTGAGAGCCAGCTGTCCTGAATTGTAAGAGGGATTCCCGAATGCCGGTTCAGGATAGGGCCTAACCCAGCAGTCGGTCATCCCTCAAGAAGTCCCAGATTGGAGAGAGTGCAGGCTGGGCTGAGGGACACACACCCCCATGCACAAATTTTGTGCACCAGCCTCTAGTCAACAATAATAAAACAATAACATCACTATAACAGGGAAACACTGTTTTTTCCTCACTGTTTATATGCAGAGACCATGTCTTTTCATCACTGTAGCCAGTGATTCTCAATTCACATTGATAGGATCTCTGTCCAGTGACATTCCATCTCACTTTTTCCATCTCTCCTTTTGCTGTACAGATGATTTCTTAAGGTCACTTTTTCCTACAATGTTAAGTTCCTAAAGCAGATATTTCTTTTTTGCTCTCCTTTACAATAAAACCAATTTTTAAAGTGTATATTTCTGTGGATCTTCTTAGTAAAAATACTTTCACTTAAATTGTATTTGGCATTTACATGGTACCAGTTTGCGTGTGTGTGTGTGTGTGTGTGTGTGTGTGTGTGTGTGTCAGTGTGTCCATACTAGAGTGAGATGAGACTGATCCAGATTCTAACTGATAGTGTGAAATATCATTTGTGAACAGAAAGAAATGTCCTTACAATAGGACGAAAGAAAGGGATAGGGAAGGAAGGAGAAAGGAAGGCTGAATTCATGATTTTGATTTCTAGAGGCATTTCATTCTCAGTATAGCGTGCAGTCTGTAACAGTGTCTTTCAGAATTAAAACTGTATTTGTTTGTACTGGAAGAAATTTCAGATTCCACAGGACTCAGTATGAACATTTTCACAATACAGATTCTAGTACCTTTCCTTATTATCATGACCTTCTTCTGTTCCTTGTAAGTTAAAATCAGAGAAAGTAAGCTAGGGATGAGATAACATTATCTTCCACCTCATCTTGCTACCTATAAGCCTGAAAATCGGCATTCAGAGAAACTGCATAATCTGCCTCCCGCTCTGTACTGTTTGCAGCTTGACATTTCAAAGTGGTGACTTTCCCAGGATACAGTACTTACTGTCCATCTGCCAGTAGGTTGAGTTGCTCTATTAAACCCGCAGTAAAGAAATACAGGGTCGCCGAAACCGGTTTGGCTCAGTGGATAGAGCGTTGGCCTGCTGACTGAAAGTCCCAGGTTCGATTCTGGTCAAGGGCATGTACCTTGGTTGTGGGCACATCCCCAGTAGGGGGCGTACAGGAGGCAGCTGATCCATGTTTCTCTCTCTCATCTATGTTTCTAACTATCTCTCTCCCTTCCTCTCTGTGAAAAATCAATAAAATATTTTTTTTTAAAGAAAGAAAGAAATACAGGGTCTACCCAACATTCACTACACAATATTATCCAGGCCACGCAACACTGCCTTTTCTTGGAGGATGGAATTGTAAAGAAAAGTCATCTCACTATGTACTAGACTTCAAAAAGTATTGTTTAGTTTTTATCAATTGTAACATCAATATATTCTTAGCTACTGGAGGAAAAAAGTAACAGGTAATTTACCTTACCAAAATCATCAGTGAAGGCATTTCTTTCAGATTAATAGATATAAAAGTATAAAATAGCAGTTATCTTTAAGCTATCCAAACTTTTTACAATAACATCCTAACTTCAAGAAGATGAGTATATATGAACAACTGCCATACTTTCAGGTTACTCTGACAAAGAATCTAAATTTAGATATTTAAAATAAAAATTTCTGAAGAATATTTTATTAGAATTTTACTTTTTTTTAAACTACATGCTATTTTCCTTCCCATCGTTAGAAAGGATTTTCTTTACCACTGAAAGACATCTATTCTGACTTAAACATACCGAATTAAACAAATAAACTCAAGAGATATTGCATATTTTTATTCACAGTGTTCAGAGCTGAAACTGTTGAGCAGTAAGAGAAAAGCTGAATATTTCTCACTTCTCACTGCTAAAACTCTGCTTCACTGTCAATGAATTACCCCAAGAAGGAAGAATACCATTTACTAGAGTAGAAAATGTTGGAAACCAAAATAACACTGTGAAATTGGCAGTTGTTATTTCCATTCTTCCAATACTGAAACAAAAGAAGACAAAGTTGAACCACTGAAAAACTTGACCAAAGCTCAGTTAGCAACGAAGTTATAGAATTGGAATATCGACTCTCATCTTTCTAAATCCAATACAGAGACCTAAGACATATAAACTAAATCCAAAAGAAATTTAAAAATAAAACAACAAAGGAAAAAATACTTCCCTAATTCTTTTCAAGTTATACTCCTGAGTGTATATAGGCCCTGAAATAGTTGTATATGCTCTTAAACTACATCGGTAATGATTTTATCTTCTCATTTTTGCCCGTAATCACAGCAAAATTAATTGTTAATTTTCAATTTAAATAGAAAAATGGAATAAAAACATAAAACAAGAAAGTGTTCAAAGACAATAGTTTCACCAATGGATCATGGATGTATAAAAATTTGTGGGAAAATAAAAAGGTAAGATATCAAAAACTGTTTTGCTGCTAGTATACATGAGCTCTTCCCAAGCACTTCTTTAGCAAATGTGCTTAATTAAGGCATACAAGAATTAAATTAAGTACTAACATAGCAGCTGAGTAAGAATATGCAAGTTGGGCACTGTATATCTAAGTTCTTTAAAATGTATTTTGTAGATGTTTTCATTATTTTGGCTCACCTTTAATTTTACTATAATTTGTTAAACCCAAAGTTGGAAGGTTTGCATATTTATTTGGATAAATTCCCTGCACATGAAAACAAAAAGTGTCTTATTTACTATAGAATAAATACATAATCACACTTCTATAATTAACAATTAAGAAAATAATTTAAAAATAAACAATTGCTATTTGAACAACATAAAAGACTATTATATTTTTCTATATTAAAATGTATTGTCCCAACATCCATTTTTCTGCTATTTGTATAGGCACTCCAGTTTATTATGGTTTTGGATTATATGATATATATTTTTTTCCATTGTTGGATTTTTGCTTTTTAATCTACTCTATAATCTCTGCCTTTTAATTAAGGTATTCAAGCTATTTACAGTTGATGTAATTTTTCTATTATTGCATTTTAATATATCACTTAAATATTTGTTTTCTGCATGTCTCTAGTTTTTTTTTCTGTTTCTAATTTCATTAGTGCTAAATAAATATTTTTATATATTATTTTAATTATTCTATATTTTTTAGGGGTGTTTTTAGTAGTTGCTCTAGAGATTACAATATGTATTCTAATTTATTTCAGTATACTTTATAGGAATACTAACTTGATTCTGATAAAATAAAATAATGTTGATTCATATAGTTTCATTTCCTCTTTTGTACCATTATTGCCATATGTTATATCTATATCTATATCTTATATCTATATCTATATATCTATATATCTATATATCTATATATCTGTATATCTGTATATCTGTATATCTGTATATCTGTATATCTATATCTATATCTATATCTATATCTATATCTATATCTATATCTATATCTATATCTATATCTATATCTATTTCTATATATAAATATGCCAAGCAGCCAGAATGCTAGAATGCCGGAACATCGGAACCACCAGAACAACCAGAATGACCAGTTGGTATGATGTGCTGTACAACAGTGGCCAAACAGCACAATTGGGACCCCAATAAGCCACCTCAACCTGCCACAGCTCCTCCCCCTGGCAAGCCCAGCCCTAATTGGTGCCCCTCTACCACGATCAGGTGCGGGGCCAGCCAGAGCCCTCCCATGCATGAATTCAGGCACCTGGCCTCTAGTATGTTATAACACAATAGAGGGTTATTATATTTGCTTTGTATATTCTGATTTTTTTTTAATTATGAGAAATTATAAAATGCATCTGTAAAATCTTTTTTTACAGCCCATACTTCCATACATGACATTCTTCATTTCTTCCAAAGGATTCTGTTGCTCCTCAGGTGTCATTTCCTTTTAGCTTGAAGGACTTCCCCTAGCAGTTACTGTAAGGTTTAGCATTTACTGTAAAGTCTAGCATTTACTGTAAGGCAAACCTCCTAGCAACAAATATCCCCAGCCTTTATTTTCCTGGAATATCTATATTTTACCTTATATTGAAAGAAGAGATTTGCTAATATAGAATTTCTGGTTAAGAATTTTTTTTTGTTTTTGTTTGTCTTTTCTTTTTGTACTTTTAATGTCATGCCACTGACTTCTTGAATTCAGTCTGATTCTGATGGTAAAGTAGCTATTGATTGCATTGAAGCTTTCCTGTATAAAATGAGTCCTTTTGATCTTGCTGTTTTCAAGATTTTCTTTTTGAATTTGGATTTAAATAGATAAGCCATGATGTGGCTTGTTAAAACTATTATCATAGTATATACTAAGTATAATATATATAAAGTATGTATTGATGGGCCACATTTGTTTTATAGTGGGAAAACTGGTGGGATATTTCTTTTTGGGAGATGTCAATATTTTAAATAGTAACATCTATGTGTATGTGTAGTAGCAAACATTTTATTGCATATGAATTTTTATTTTTCTTAACAATCTTTTCCATGATTTTCATAGCACTATAAAATAATTGTGTGTACATTTTTTGTATAATGATAGAAAGATGTGAATTTTTAAAAAATAATATGAATTCTTTAAGAATAGTATTTATTGTTCCAAGCGGTATTTTTTTTTTCTTTTCTTTTTTATTGTCTGAGCGTTGGGCACAAGTAGTAGAAAACAATGGCAACTATATTGTTGATTAAATTTTGTTGTATTGTTTAAATAAATTCGATTTTAAAAAAAAGTATTAGAAACGACATTAATTATTACTAGACCTAATATTTTGTATTTGTCCTATTTAAATTTGTTAATTAACAGTTTTCATTAAATTTTAGGTGTCTTTTTCCATTATTTTTTCACTGATTCTCTTTTATGTCATCTGGAACATGCTGTAGAGTCTCTTTTCATCCTGTCTTTTTCATTCAGTTTTGTATGCTTCTACTCCAGAATTTTTATTTGTTTGTTTGTTATAACTTCCATATAATTGCTGAATTTTTTGTTGACCCATTATTGTCACACTGCCATAGTTTTCTTTTAATTTTTACTATGGCTTCTATTATTTCTGAAAATATTTAAATAGCACATTGGAAGCATTTTTTTTACTAGACTTAACATTTTTGGATACTCAGGGACAGATACTATTCACTGTTTGTTTGTTTTTAATTCCCTGTAAATGTGTCACAGTTTCCTGTTTGTTTTGGGTCTTTTGGTGTGTGTTTTTATTTCTCATTAATTTTTAATACCAATTTTTAACAAATAACACCTACCTGTAAAAAATAATAATCTCTATATCTATTGCTATTAGATTATTGTGTATTTTGTAGCATGTCTGGATCTTAATATTTTGCCCCAATGGTAGCTATTTTTGGTTACATAGTTCTTTATTTTTGTTTTTTAAATTTTCCTGGACATAATCTGTGACACCTGTCTCCATTGTAGTATGTCTCTGCTCAAAAATATTTTTTATTCTTTTTGTTTGTTTTAATTTGGCTTCCTAGGAGATACCCCTGTGTCTGTGTAACCTAGTAGTCATTGAATGATTGCAAGAAAGTTGTTCTTAAACACTTTGAGCAAGTAGGGTTTCTGTCTTCGGTAGATGGATCTGTGCCTGGGTAGAGGAACACATTCAATGGTCATGCTATTTTCAAGTTTCCCCCATTTTACTTTTTTCTGTAGTCCCTTTCAAGTCTTCTGCACATATACATGTGGTCACAGGATGGACCAGGAATGTTTAAATGTCTTGGGACTCTTCTAGTGTCAGCTAGACACATAGACAGCTTCAGCCAGAACATGGTTGGCCCACTCACATCTCAGGCAAGTAGAACGGAAGAATTGGCTCTCACCTGTTCGCTTGCCTTCAAGAAGTAAGTTCCACTAATAATATTGATGGAGATGGGTATCAATCCTTATAGCTTTGCAGTCCTGACATAAACACCGCACTGACCTGGAGTAATGGCTCCCACTCCCACTTTTCTTCTCTAATGTCTGCCAAGTGTAAATGTTTCTCTACTTGTATGCCTTTGACTAATTTCCAGTGCAATGAAGTAATAGCTTTTGTCAATTTGTGACAATATGTAGATTTTTTTTGTAGAGGGTGCCTGCCAATCTTAGTTATAACAAGAAGTCTGACTTTTTAAATTTGTCTATATTTTGCAATAACATAAAGATAAAACAAAAAGTAATCCAAATATCTCTTCATGGAAGAAGCTGAATAGTTATGAAGAAACAGAATTATGTTCATAGTATCATGCATTTTTGTTGTTTTTCCAACATGTCAAGCATGGAAACACATTTTAAATTCTAAATGCCACCTCATCAAAATAATTTGAATGTAAACCTTGCTGAAAATTCATGACAAATGGAAGGACAAATTGGTATGTGAAAAAAGTATTTTGAAAAATGTAGAGAAGTTGGGGATTAATGCTAAAGATTAAAATATTGAGTCTAGCTAACTTACATATAAGGAAATATTCAAAATCATCTGTACTCATAAAAATAGAAATTTATGCACAACAGTGTTATAACTATCTCTGAAAGATTATAAAAAATGGGAACTAAAGGGCAAAGAAAGATGAAATGTGAATATTATTCTCAATAAGCCACTAGTAATAGTCTGTAGACATGTTTTGAAAAACAATGACAGAATCTTTCTAAGAAAAAGTATTATTAAAAGCATATATAGCCACACTTGATTCTGACTGTGCCATAATGAAAAACTTTTAGAGAGAGTTGACAATGACTGGGAAAATATGTAAAGAAAGCATTTAGGAATCAATGTTAAATCTAATGCTATCTAAAAAGAATAAATGGTGCACTAGCTGGTTTGGCTCGGTGGATAGAACATCAGCCTGAAGACTGAAGGGTCCCATGTTCGATTCAGTTCAAGGGCACATGCCCAGGTTGCAGGCTCAATCTCCAGTAGGGGACATGCAGAAGGCAACAAATCAATGATTCTCTCTCATCATTGATGTTTCTCTCTCTCTTTCTCTCTCTCTCTCTCTCTCTCTCTCTCTCTCTCTCTCTCTCTCTCTCTCTCTCTCTCCCTCCTTCCTCTCTGAAATAAATAAAAATATATTTTTAAAAATTAAAATAAAAAAATAAATGGCTCTGCCCCAAACACTCTAAGATAGCAGCAATATTGAAACAATATATGAAGTGTTCAAAAAACTAATTTAATTAATGAGAGAAAAGGGAGAGTTCTGTATTTACTGTATTTTTAAAAGTCTGGCTAAGCTAAAAATAATGTATGACTTTTTTAGTTTCTAAACAAAAATAAATTTAGATATGCATAATTTAAAGAAAAGTTGTAGTGAAATATTTGAAATCTTACCTAGAGGGGAAATGAGACATACTAAACTGAGGAGAAAAATTTAGTTTAGTTTTACCTGAATAACAATGCAGGGAAATAAATCATTATGGTTTTGGGTGTTTCTTCTACAATTAATGTCCTGTAAGATATATAGAGATTATTAGAAACCTAAACTCTTATATTGCCATTTGAATCAACATAGCAAATATGTGTATAGTATGCTTTATAATTCTTGAAATATGCTAACTATTCACTGAAGACAGCCTTACAAAAGATCATAGAGGAAATTAAAAACAAAAATCCTTAGGCCTGTAATTACATTAAGACTGGTTTGTAATATAAATCAAGTAAAGGTAATATTAACTAAACCATAATTTTCTAATGTAACATGAATATTACATAAATACCTTTAAAACTCTTCTATTAGGTAAACACATAACAAAAGTGGATAGTGGGTTTTTCTAAACTCCAGATACACTCATTAGTACTATTACTTCTTGAAAATGGCCACAGTCTATTATGAAATTCTCTCCCTCCAGTCCATACTAAAAGATTATTCACAGGATATGGAATGCCAAAAGAGCTGCTAAGTGATACTGGAGCCCAATTTACGTCACCAAAGCTCCAAACCTTTCTTAGCTCAAATGGAGTGAAATATATTCATTTAGCTCTACACAGGCTAGCTGCTAATGGCCTCATCCGGCACTTTGGACAGTTGTTCATGTAAGCACTTTATGCTGAGAGTGAGGAAGCTGTACAGTGCCACAGAAGCTGCCTAATGCTTGTCCTTCTGCTGTGCTGAGGGTGTTCACTTATCATCACATGGACTTCCTACTCTGCAACTTCCGGTCACAGATGAGCACTGCCTTTTTTAATCTTAAAACACACACACACACACACACACACAGAAAAACCAACAAGATCATTTAGAGGAAGGTGATTTGGAGAAAAAGGCATTAGAAACTTGGCCATGAGAACACATTTTCCAGCTGCCCCTTTAATATTTGTGTTTTTTGTGCCTAAGGGGAAAATATGACTGTTTCTTGATGATAAAAAGTGAAGTAGACTTAAATGAAGAGATGCAAAAAAAAGACGCAAAGAACAATAATGAATGCCCATTCTCTTATCTGGCAATTGCAGATATCAGTCAACTGTATGGATGGTTTAGAATTGCTCAACAGGAGTTGGTGGTTAGAACTCCAAATGAGGTTAATGGAATTTACCTAGAGGAAGTAGTTTAGGATACACCAGGCTATGGAAAAAAAAAAAAATCTTGAAAGTTTTCTTTTTCTTCCATTTTTATTTTTACTTTTTTACTTTATTTTTATTGTTGACCCTATTACAGATGATCCCCTATCCTCTTTTGCCCACCTTACCCAGCCCCCACTCCTTCCCTCTGGCCATCACCACACTGTCATCTGAGTCTATGTGTAATGCATATATGTTCTCTGGTTAATTCCTCCCCCTTTTATTCATTTTTAGTTTTTTTAATTTAAGTATAGCTAGTATGCAATATTATATTAGTTCTTTTCAGGTGTACAATATAGTAGTTTGCCACTTTTATGTTACAATATGATCACCCCACTAATTCTAGTTATTGGATTTAAAATCCAGAAAATGTTATGGTTATTTCTAGCAAGACAAACTATTAGTTATATAAAACCTAATACTACATAAAATCTTTTGAGGGATTTAAATTGCTAAAATAAAGGCACCTGTGTCTATGAATTAATATATCTGTACCTTTAATCTGCGAACACTGTTGTGCCAGAGATTGCCAATTGCCTTGACCAATATTTATTCCTCTTTCCACCTATAAAAATAGGCATTGTAATCAAATACTTGGCCACGGAGCTAACGATGACATTTCTAAAATCCATTCTTGCCAGATAGAGTTATGTGACCAATTCTGGCCAACAGTGTATGCGCAGACTTGAGGTATGAAACCTCTGCAGCATGACCTTTCCTCTCCTCTTTCAAGCTTCTTGTGGGCTCTAAGGTGGACGCAGAGACTAATTTCAACCACGTTGATGAAGCAATAGCCTAGGGATGTCAGAAACAAAGAAATAGGAGAGCTTTATGTCCTTGATACTTCTGGGCACCTCGGCAATTCTAAATCACCTGCCTCAAGAGTTTGTTCGTGGTGAAATGAATGCTTATCTCATGTCAGCATTGCACTCAGTACACCTGGTCACCGTGACCTAGCCTGTATCCTAATATAACTTGCGATGAAGGTAGTCTGGGAGACATATACAAATTCCCTAGTTTCAATGATATGAACAATGTGACTGCTTACAAAGCAGCCAGGATATGTGAGCAGGGCTGTTCTCATGCTTTTCCGTAGCAGATTGCTAAGGGCCAATAGCATGTTGGCGTTAGGAACACCCACACTTTGTTCCAGGCGACCTGTCTGCTCACCTGACACATACTAAGTGCGATGGTTATTTAATTCACTAGAATAGAAGATGCATGGTGTCAATAAGGTCTTGATGCTTGTCCAGAAATGTTTGCCATCTCCTTTGATTACATTAGACAGTGCTGTTTGAAAAAAACAATGTTAATTTGAAGAATGTCTCAAGCATTCCTCCACCCTACCCCCTTCTTGGTCTCTCTCAACAACTTGCTTGGAGTTTTTGCCAACGATTTACACATTTTTAAAACAAGAATGTTTGACAGTACAGGTGTTCTGGACGTGATGAATGATGTATCTCAATGGCCTTCTCAGGATGCAAAAGCTTAATGGAAAAGCAAGTTTCGTCCACTGCTGCCCTAGAGGAGAGGTGGAGACATCTTTAGGCTGAAACATTATAAAGTGATTTATTATGAAAAAAAAAAGTAAACTATAGTATAAGTATACACGTATATAGAATAATACATTTGAAATAGAACAATTGACTTTGCTTCTGCTTTGACTTTGTGATTTTCTACATTGATGGTGTCTACAATTCTTCTCACTACTCTTCACCTCCAGATTTCAGTAAAGTTTGTTAAATGAGACTTAGTGCCATTGAAGAGGTCCTTGCTCTCTTTACCATAATCTTCATTTTAAAAGTCTCCTTTTCCAGGTTTTCTTTATTTGGTTTGTAAATTTCTGGGTGGGGGTGGGGGAAGCTGAAACTTTATTTGCAAGATAATGTCAATTCCTTTCTGAGAAATATTATAGTAATAGTAATTATGTACAACAACATTATCCAGCTAAAGAGGTTCTTTCTTTTTTAAGAACACTGTCAATTGTTTGATACTAAAATTCCTTTAAGGTACACAATACTTTTTCGCTGGCACCTGTGATGCTGCATTAAACAAGAATTTGAGGGAGGGTTTCTGATGGGTTACAATAACGCTGGACAGAAACAGGTGTTGTCTCTGGGACTTCGGACAGGCTGCGGGTTCTGAGGCAAATGCTGTGAGCAAATCACAAGGGAGCTGCCCCCTGGTGGATTCCAGCAGAGGATTTCTGGTTTTATCTATCATTTCAGAAATAGAACACCTTCTCCACTGCCTCATGTCAGTCAGATTCGAATTCTTGTGTGTTCTGAAGCTGATAATATTAATTGTAACCTACAGTATTGGATCTGGTCCAGACAACTAGAAATTAATTCAGGGGTTCCTGCCCATAAAAGAGAGAAGATCTGGCTAGGAAAAAAAAAAATGTGGTTTTTTTTTTTCAGCCAGGCAGAAAGAAAACTAACACCATCTCGCCACAGCTCTCCCTGCTTAGACGTAGGTGTGGCTCAGGCAAGCAAGCATGTGGTCTCATAAAAGATTTCCAGGGTTCGGATGGAAGCGCTGTGAATCGCCTCACACATAAGCGAGAGTCAGCTAATTCCCCATGGCTCGAGACATCCTCTCATTGATTTATGATGATTCTGCCGCAGAGCCGGCTAAACTGCTGAGGATGTGCAGTGAACTCTGAGAGCTTAGTGAAACCTGCCTCGTGGACAAGCCATATATCTTTTTAATAAAAACATTTGCCACGCTCAAAATTCTACCTTTTTCTTCCTACCTGATATTAAAATGTGTGCCCCGAGTTTCAGGAGTCCTTTGGATCATACGTTATGCACTTTCATTTTTCAAAAGCATCAATATTTAAGAGAAATTGCTTATCTCCAGGATGATTTCTTTGGAAAGAGTCATTTTCCCCTTTATCCTTGGCTTTTTCTCTTGTACCTATCTCCTAAAATTTCTTTTCTTCTCACTCCAGGTTTTCCCCCTCTTAGGGAACGAGCCAGTTCGCCCTTTAATTTCATGCGGAAGCCCCTTGCTCTTGCCGGGCCTGGTTTCCTGGATGCCTGTGACAGTGAACAGACCCATTCTACCTAGTCTGGGGCTGGACGCGATTCTCCTACGCCATGCTTGATCCCTAAATATATAGCACATATGCTGTTTGAAGTAAGTCTACAAAGTTAGTTTGGCTATTGTCATATGTTTTTATCTTAAAGACATAGTATGAACCCCCAAAAACATACCTTAATTTTTAAGTTGGATAAGGACATTTCAAACATCTGATTAAGTGAAATGAAAGCAAAGACTGGAGAAGAGAGTTTGGTGATGAAATAACATTTTTTAATTCACTAAATTGAAATGAATTAATAATCTTCTGAGGTCTAAAATATTAACATTTAGCAATTCTGTCTCAACTGTTATTTAGTAAGTATAAAATCATATCTATGTTTTTGATTCATTGATATGATAGACTTTATTCGTTTCTATTACTATTACCGAGGTAGTGAAAATGCAAATTTCACCTCATATATCATCTTTCAGCCTAGATTCTTAATATTGTGGCTGCTTTTTTTTTTTTCTACTTAGCTTTGAGCTTTGAATAGTAACCTATATGTAGATTTAAGATCATTATTTTTGCCTTTACGAAACCATGGAATTCTCCCTTGCAATCACAGGATAGATGCACTCTCTAAATAATTCCTAGTTTTCTAAAGGAGACATTGCTTCAGGCTGTGGGATGTCCATGTTGTACAGGCACCAAGAGAAATGGTCCCTCTGGATGGACCATTGTACTCAAGCATTCATTTTCAGGAAGGACAGAGAAGACAGACAGAGAGGAAGAAAAAAAAAGGAAGTAGAGTACATTTGCTTTATTTTCAATTTAGGGGCACACATACAGGACTGCTTTCTTAATGCACACCTGTGTCTGGGTCATAACATTTAGAAACCATGATAACAAAAATGAGACAAATTGTGAAGCTTTTATTTTGTCAACATACCACAATTAACCTAATCTCCATATTAAAATATGTAATTTAACAGATAAAAAAATCATTTTTAACTTTCAGTGTCATTTGTGTGAATAAGACTTATATTGTGCAATTTTAAGTATAATTTATACACTAAAGAAAGATATTAAAAATTTTTATAACATATTTAACTTTTTAACTAAAAAAAAGAGTGCCCCAAAGGCTTTCAGAATATTCCCTTAAATGAGTAGAACACACTAAAATTGGCGGTGGAAGGAAGTTGAAGCATTATTGCAAAGTTGTGTAAAGTCAAAGAATGTTTATTTTAATCAGTCAAACAATATATATCAAAGCTATGCTATATATATAATGAACATCAAATGCAGCAAGTAACTAGCAAATATATTATTTCTATCAATATCTATCAATTATATTATTAACTATCTATATTCAAATTCAATTAATTATACTTTTAAAATCTTATGAGTGAGGAAACACAAAATCCCTCAAAATAAGTAAAATGTTTTTCTCATATTTCAGATATTTGAGCTAACAAATTGATACCTCTTTGTGTTTACATGATTTACATATAAAGTGTTACCATAAATTATAATTATGTAACTGAGCAAGATGTAGCTCTCATTTAATATAACTCTGTTCAAGACAAAAATAAAATAAGGTTCATTCTTCAATGTTAATTATAATTCAAATAATCCCTCCCATTAGAGGATTTCTTGACTACATCAAATAGTGAGGTAAGCATACCATTTATCTAGAGGTGCCTAACCTTTATTATGAAAATTACTAATAAGAAATATAGTAGACAAAATATTCTGTTTCCTCAAAGTGATAACTCAGATATAATCATGCAAAATCAAGCATGAAAATTACATTTTTCAAACCAATATCTATTAATATACTCAAAATATAATTAAATTTTAAAAAGATTATTTACACATCATTTTTCAGGACTGTGTCCATGAAGTTCATTCTTTTAGTATGTTAAGAAATGCTTACCAAATTTTTATGATGTCTCTTTTAATGAGGATCATATTCACAAATGGACTTCCAGTAGATACTGAAGGGATATTAGAATTCATTTGAGCACATTAGCAACAGAAAGTTGATGATATAAAAGACATTAAATAGAAACTAAAATAATATCAGAGGCCCTGTCAATTTAGAGTGGTGTTTTCAGTGCAAGGAAGAGGGAAAATAAAAGGGTGGCATGGCTGCAAGACCTACCTGAGCTCAGATAAGAAGGGAAAGGAAGAGGGGAAAAGGAAGGCTCCTTCTGGGAAGGCTAGAGTCCTGCGGCAGGATTCCCAGCTGTTCAGCAGCACTAGTCACAAGGCAGCCCTCTCTTTCATCCCTTCCTCCCAGGAGAAGAGAGACCTTGGGCATCTGCCTTCCTTACTTGATCCACCCTTAATTACACATACAGTTATACCATATTTATCTCCGTTGATTGAAGTATGTGTTAATTTTGCTGCTGACAATCTTACTCTTCTATGTTCTACCTTAAAATATAGGTCCAAAATAATATTTTAAAATGAAAGCACCTCAATTGATTTTTACTTCAGACCAAGATCAAATGAAAAGGATCAAATTTACCTTTCTGTCTGCAGCAGACAAAAGCCATGAGCGATCATTTGTTAAGACCCTGGACATCAGAAATGAGGAGTAGTGATTCCTGAGAAATTAGAACCAAATGAGGTGAGATCTCTAAGTGTCCAGTGTAATGCCCTGAAGAGTTTCCACTCATGGCACAGGAGGAGGAGCTGAGGTGGAACTCGGAGCATAACCTGATTTGATGAGCCGAAGGGTCTAGTCAGATTCAAGTGCCTACAGTTTTCAGGACAGAGTACTAGAGAGGAGAGATATGCACAGAGAGAGGAGTTCAGAGATATGCAAGGGTCCCCTCAAGTAGTCAGCAGTATACTGATCAGTTTGTACATTTGAGGACACTAGTTGAGACTAGGGAAAGAAACAGAGGAAAAGATTAGAGGCAACTGTGCCCAGCTCACATTCAAGGAGAACAGTTTCTGTAGCCATCAGCCATATTTAGCACTCTCAAGATATATGGAGTAAAGCAAAATAGAGATGGTTTGCTTCAGAAATGCGACATAATTAGGCCTATTTCTAAGAGCCATGCTCCATTCTCACCTAATGACTCCTAAAAGCAAGTCTCAAAGAAGGGTCAAACCATTTCTATGTAATCTGATTGCATCCCAGAATAAACATCAAGATTATATATATATATATATATATATATATATATATATATCCAAAATATATATATATATATATATATATATATATATATATATATATATATCCAGAATATATATATATATCCAGAACCCTATCAGGTAAAATTAGCAATGTCTACTATCCAGTCAAATATTACTAGGCATATAAAAGAAGCAGAACACGATGAGCCATGATTGAAAATTCCATCACTAGAAACTGACCCAGAAAACTGACACAGATACAAAATTATCAGACAAGGGCATAAAAAAGCTATTATAATTCTATCCTATATGCTCAAAAATTGAAGTAGAGATATTGAAGATATATTTTAAGAAACAATTTGAAATTTTAGAGATGAAAATTACAATGTCTAAGATTGAAACAACACTGAATGTGATGCCAGACTTTGAAGACTTTAATTATCTGCTCTAATATTTAAAAGCTATAATAACTTTTTAAACTCTAGTTTACTACTCTATAAAAAAAGACTAATAAAACCTCATTAAAGGTATTGCTGCCAAGATTAAAATAAGATAATGATGAAATGAGACAATAATGTAATCATTTAGCATAGTGTCTGGTACACTGTAAGCAGGCAATGATTTTGAATTCAGATTGATTGCTGGCTTCCTAATGCTTGAGGAATAAATTCCAAACTTTATGTTGGGTATTCAAAATCTATACAATCTGACTTCAGTCTTTTTTGGTCAGCCTGATTTCTATGTTACTTTATATAACTACTAGGGGCCCAGTGCATGAAATTCATGCACCGACCTGCACTCTCTCCAATTCAGCCCAACCTGCATCCTCTCCAATCTAGGAGCCCTCAGGGGATGTCCTACTGACAGCGTAGGCCTGCTCCCCGTGGTTCTCTGCTCTCTGCGGAACCTGCCTGCCTGATGCCAGTGCAGACCCTGATGTCTGTTCAATGTGGGGGCCTGCTTGGCCTTAGCCACTGGGGCCAGGGGCAAGCAGGGTCCTGGTGTCTACTTTTGTCCAGGGCCCGGCTGTCTGCTCACTCACTGTGGGGGATTTTCCTACCCTGCCCCCAACTGCTCCGTGCTTGCGCACGTAGGCTCAGAGTAGCTGGGAGATCGTTCTGGGAGCAGCCAGGGTCCCGGATTGACCCCTAGCCACTCTAGGCCTTCACACAAGCCTATAGGCTCAGAGCAGCCTGGCTCCTAAGGACGCTTCTCCTCGGGATGCAGGCCGCTTGGCACTGGCACACATGTAAGTTACCATGGGGCAGGAACATCTTCCGCATTGCCATGGTGATGTGGCAGATGTTCCTGCCCCACCCCCAACTATGACTGCGGTGCCTATGAGTGTAGGCTCAGAGTACAATAACTAGTGGTCATTCCTGGACCCTGGCTGTTCCAGGCATTTAGGCTCAGAGCAGTCTGGGTCCCAGGGATGCCTGTCCCCAGGATGCAGGCTGCTTGGTCCAATGCATGCACAAGTGGCTAGCCTGTCTCCAGCCACTCCATACCTGCATATGCAAATTAACCCTTGATCTTTGTTGGGTTAATTTGCATACTCACTCCTATTGGCTGGTGGGTGTTGTGGAGATACGGTCAATTTGCATATTTCTCTTTTATTAGCAAATTTGCATATTTCTTTTTTATTAGCAAATATATTTTAGTCAAATTAAAATTTAGTATTCTCCCTGTATATCCCACAATTCTTTGCCTCACTACCTGTTATAGGTTGAATTATGTCTTCCCCAAAATTCATATGTTGAAATTTTAAGCCATTATCAAAAAATGTGTTAGTATTTAGAGATAAAGGCTTTATATAGATAATTAAGTTAAAATGAGGTCATTAGTTGGGCCTTAATCCAATATGACTGATGATCTTTTAAGAAGAGGAAACATAGACACAGACATGTCCAAATGGAAGACACTGAAAACACAAGGAGAAGGCAACCATCAATAAGCTAAGGAGAGAGCCCTGAAACAGTAGATACTCCTCTCATGGTGCTCAAAAGACCAACCGGCTGACACCTTGGTCTCAAAATAAATGTCTGTGGTTTAAGTCCACTGATTTGCAGTGTATAATTGTAGCAGCCTTAGCCCCAGCCCATCTTATTCACCTTTCTCCTTTTACCTACCTTCCTCTGCACATATCCAAACTATGAACTTTTATTCTAGATAGGTCTGCCAATTCTCCATCCAAATATCCATAATAATAAAAGCAAAATATACTAATTAGACTAGATGTCCTTCCATATTAAGCCAGGACTGCAAGGGAAGCCTGGGTTCCAAGTGCCAGGAGGAAGCCAGTGCTAGCAGCTGGTGGAAGGAGGCTTACTCTTGCATGAATTTCATGCTTCAAGCCCCTAATATACATACATATGTATATATTCTCCCACTAAAATGTAATCTCTCCTCAGAATCCTATATAAAATCTATATATCTATGTCACATTTTCCATATCTCAAATTATCATAACTTATCTGCCCTATTACTCTAAATGGACTGACATTTCCTATGAAGCTGAATCTACTTCTGATTCATTTTTATATTCCCTGTGGAATCTAGAAGTTCCGGTAAATGGTAGAATCTCCATTAAGATGTTCTTGATGAGTTAAGTATGAGTCACACTTAGAAAACAATTCATATATATATATATATATATATATATATATATATATATATGTGTGTGTGTGTGTGTGTGTGTGTGTGTGTGTGTGTGTGTGTGTGTGTGTGTGTGTGTGTGTGTGTGAGAAAGAGAGAGAGAGTATTTGTCTAATTTTAAACTGTGTCTTCTTTATTGGGACAGTAAACTCTGAACACAGGAAATCATATGGCTAATGAAAGTGTTCACTCAGCTTTCAAAAACACCCATACTCCTAAGCAGTAAGAGTTTGGTTTCCTAAATGCATTATGGATAAATAATACATTTTTATAACAATTTCAAAAGAAGAAATATTTAGCAATTTTGTGAATTTTTATCATACTTGTACTTCTATTGTCAGTACTAATAACCTTAAGCACAATTCATCTGCTTTCAGATAGCAATTCTGCCACTTCACTGAAGGGGAGCATCATGATGCTTTCTCTAATGCACAGTATTTCATCTCTTTTCTAAAAGTCTCTTTATTTTGGGTCACCACCACCATCCTCATATTTACCCAGTGTTATAATTTATTTCCTATTTTCTTTACCTCTAGAGCTATCTTATTTACATTCTCCCAACAGAGGAAAGTCACAGTCCAAATCCTTAATTACTTTACATAATCAAAAGCTGAGAAGACAGGGAGAAAAACGTTTTCCAAGATTCACTTTGAATTGCCTATGCTACGAAATCTCTCCTCACCTTGCCACAGGTAGTTTTTGGCTTCATGCTTCTTGTCTTGTCCTCTGTAAGGGAAACAATAAAACAAATGGAATATTTTATAACAGGTAAGTTTTCACACATTTTTCATACCATGACTAAACTTGAAACCCAATAATTAAAAGAAAATTGTCCTATGAATATTTTGGACGTGTATCTCCAGTATATAGCACAGGATTGATACATAATGGGCTCATCATATGTGGAAGTGCACTAGTGCTTCATAGGCTCAAATTCCAATAGAGAAGGCAGGATGCTGTAAGATATGCTGTTTGTTATTTATTATGATTACTAGAGGCCCAGTGCATGAATTTATGCACTGGTTGGAGGCATAGCCTGCAGGAATCAGCCTGCTTTGGGAGCATTGCTCATCCTGGTCAGCTGAGCAGCTGTGGAACCACCCTCTGAGCAGCTGCTTCCGCTGTAGTAGTACTGCTCATCCTGGTCAACCAAGCAGCACTCCCACTGTGGGAGTCCACTGACCACCAGGGGGCAGCTCCTGCATTGTTTGTCTGTCCCCTGGTGGTCAGTGTGCATCATAGCATCTGGTTGACTGGTCATTCTGGCACTCAGTTGTTAGGCTTTTATATATATAGATTACTACTACTACTACTACTACTACTACTACTACTATTTATTATTGTTGCCCTTGTTCCCTTGTTGCTTTTTAATATTTTTTTAAATTTTAGTCACATATTTCAAAAAAAGATTGATAACTGATGGCAATGGCAGTTTCTTTTTCCTATTCTCCTCCTTCATCTTATACTTCTCTCATTCTTCTTCCTGTTATTGTTGTTATTATTATTATGTTTTTCAGTTGTCATTGTAATTATTTTCTATCATGATCTCTAAATGTAGGTTTACATTTGAATTTTTAAATATAAATAACATCGACCTAACCAGTTTGGCTCAGTGGATAGTACATTAGCTTGCGGACTCAAGGGTCCCAGGTTTGATTCTGGTCAAGGCCATGAACCTTGGTTGTGGGCACATCCCCAGTAGGGGGTGTGCAGGAGGCAGCTGGTTGATGCTTCTCTCTCATCGATGTTTCTAACTCTCTATTCCTTTCCATTCCTCTCTGTAAAAACATCAATAAAATATATTTAAAATAAATAAATATAAATAACACCAGTGTCCTCAGTGTAGGATATTAAAAAGTAAAAGGTTTATCTTTATAAAGCCCACAGTCCCCTAGTCTCAATGAATTACAATTATGCTCATCAAAATTCCCTGCCTTTTTATCATGATTATTTGACCTCCAGGAAAAAGTATTTTCTTGTGGTTCACCCAAACCTCAGCTGCCTCCAGAGGTGGTTTTTCACTTTCTAATTTGCAGACTGTGGTTTATTGACACGTATGGGGTTTTCAATGGCAAGTAAAGAGTTCTCAAGGGATTGAAAACTCTAGGATCAACCTTCTCTTTATAATTAAGTGCTCTGTATTTCAGAATATTTTTCGGCTATTTGCAATTCTAAATTAGTGCCCACTTCGTAAGGAGCCCACTGTGAGTGGGCTTCTGGAAAGAAAGATGCTGTCATCAATGGGAGCTATTGGCTACAGGACCTGAGAAGCCTGGACCTTGAATCTGGCAGATACAAAGAACTAGGTAATGTCTCTGAAACTGAGTATAAATCAAGATTATGCTCAGGAATGTGAATTTCTAACATAGAAAATAGTCTGAAGAAGATGTAAGCCTAAGTAGGTAAGTTCCAGGCAGAGTCCAAAGAGGCAGGGGAGACATTCCATGAAGATCAAAACAGCAAAACATGAGTGGACTTTCGCAGAGAAAACATGGTTTGGAGGCCCAACAAGTTTTGAACATGGTATAATTCTGGAGGCCAGTTATCTGATAATGAGAGTAGAGAGGCACAAGCCCAGTGACTGGCAACTATAGTATCATGTTAAAGTAGGACCAATTATAAAAAATCTTATTGATAATAAAGGGATAATATTTCCTTAATTTCTCCATGTTTCCTTTACTTTACTCAGCTTTGCTCAAAATAAAGAACTAATTAAAGGTTGACCTGAGGCTGATACAAGGCTCTGGAAATGTGCATGCAAGCTGCTGGGGTAAAATGAAAGGAAGAGAGCAGAAAACTCAAGATTCCTCTCAGGCTCACCAACTCGCTTTTGAAATAGGAGAGGCTGCTGGTGCTTTGCCTAGATTCCCTTTACTGGGTCAATTCATCAATCACCTGTGAGCCATGAATGTTGGCTACTATTAGGTACAACTGCACACTTTTGTAGAGAACTGTCTCCTTGGCTGGCAGAAGCTGACTTGCTACAAGATATATGAGAACTTACCAAAAAAAAAAAAAATAGCCATTCACTCTGGTTAATATAGGGATGCCAAACTGCATCCCAACCTACTCACTTCAAGGCAGGATAAATCTATGTTCCATCCACATTGCAGAGCTCCATATGGGATGTGGTTCAGTCATGATGGCCCCTGGCTTTTTATATATTAGGATGGGAATAATAGCTTTAAGTTGATAAAATTTGGAGAAGAAAGGTTAATCATATTTATGTTAATTATAATAGTTTGCATTTGTGCATGAAAAATCACATTGATCATATTTCATGTATCAATTTATTCATTACCCTTTACTAAGTTCCTTCTATATATGTGCACTGTCTTACATTCATAGTATAGAGGTGAATAGATACAAATAATTTTTTATGAAATATAGAGGATTCTATATAAGAAAATAATTCTGTGATTTATATAAATACAATGGAACAATAATGCAGGAAATGGGTATAGTAATGTGGTTTTAATCCTCACTAAAAACCTATGTATTTTGCAGATGAGAAAACTGTGGATTAGAAAGGTTAACTCCATTATTCAATAGCACACAATCAATCAGAAGTAAAAGAGAGTGCAACTTCAGCCATACCTGACTTAATGGCTAAGCTCTAATATCTCACTACATATATAATAGGTATCATCTATAGTAATGACAATACTGAATAACGGAACAACAAACTACCCCACCAACTGAATCTCTGAGACAGCTAATATTTAAAAAAGCAATGCAGTTTATCCTTAGACTTTTCATTCAGGATTTCAAGAAAGATCCCTGCGTTAACCTGACAGCTTATCAAAAGAGGAAACAGAAGAGAAAGATCTGAAAATTAGTAAGTTTATTTTCAACCTAGGCTTAAATGCTTGTCTCATGAATGAGTGTGTAAGTGTTTGCTCCTCTTCAAATTATTGAAAAATTTTGAGAAACAGTGGTGCTAATTATTTTTAAAATGTTTAACAGAATTGACCAGTGAAACAATCTGGTCCTGGGCTCTTCTTTGTGAAGAGCTTTTTGGTTAGTAATTCAATCTGCTTACTTGTAATTAGTCTGTTCAAATTTTCTATTTTTTTTATGATTTAGTATTGATAGGTTGCATGTCTCTAGAATGTATGTACTTCTTCTAGATTATACAATTTATTGGTGTATAATTTTTATAATAGTTTCTTATAATCTTTTTTTCCCTGTGACATCAGTTATAACGACTTTTCTTTCATTTTTTTGTTTTATTTATTTGAGTATTCTCTCTTTTATTAACTTAGCTAAATATTTGTCAATTAAAATAATAGAGAGGAAAAATTTAGCCATTATATAAAGGATGCCAAATTCTGATGTAGTAACTCTCCCCTTCTCTACAAGGTAACCTGTAGTCAGAGGGTTATGCAATGAATTCCATTGTCTTTTGATAAAATACTTTATCTTCTAAGAAAATTATTTTGCCACTGTAATAAATAATTATTCTCTTTGATTGGAAGTATGTTACATCTACATAGTTGAAAAGAAGTATTCTTATTTTCTATCAGTCTAACAAAACCTTTAAGTCACTATAATATTCAGCTAAGATAAATAATCTATATATATAAAAGTCTAAGTGACCAGTTGCCCGGGTGACTGGCCAGTAGCTGTGATGCACACTGACCATCAAGAGGCAAATGCTCAATGCAGGAGCTGCCTAGCAACAGCAACTTTGCAGAGTGCCCTCTTGCACTCTGGGACCCTTCAGGGGATTCCAGATGGCCAGTTTCAGCCCAATCCCCACAGGCCAAATGAGTGACGCCACAGGTGCAGGAATCTGTGCACCAGACCTCTAGTAATAACATAAATAAGAAATAAATGATAGCATAAATAAGGAAAATTATATTTATTGAGGCTAGTTATATTCAAACATATTCTAACATCTTTACTTGACATCATTCTATATATTTCTTATTATCTTTATTGGAAAAGTGCATTCATCATAAACTCCCAATGCTAATAAAGAAAACAGATAGTTGGGTTCTTACTTCTTTTAAAAAACAAATGCATGTTAATTGACAATTGAATTCAATGACTTTTCTCTGCTGAATTAGGTGAGTGTAGAGGGAAAAATTTGGACCTAATATTTAGAAACAAAATATTGTTTTCACCAAGGTCTTAAACAATTTTTTAAAAAAACAACTAATAAATAAATGAGGCAATACTTTATAACTTTATTTTGTTATAAAATAGTGATCTTAAATAATTGTGGATCAATGAAGGTCAATTCCAAATTTATCAAAGAAAATGATAAAATTCTCTATAAGTGGAGAATTCAAAAATATATCACGTTGATTATCTATTGCTGTGTCACAAATTACCTTAGAACTTAAGCAACACTTATTATCGCTCAGTCAATAATATAATCCTGCTGTGCCTTAGTTGGGTGTTCATGGATTAGTGTCTCTCAGAAGTCTGCAATCAAGGTGCTATCTGGGGCTGCAGTCATCGCAACTGCAGGGAAATTCAAAGTTCACTCAGGTGGCTATTTACAATTAAGTCTCAGGTTCTTGTTAGCTGAAGGCTGGCAGTATTGGCTCCTTGCCATGTGGCTTTCTCCATAGGGTTTCTCACATCTTGGCAGCTGGTTTCCCCCAGAATACAGATTTCGAGATAAAGAGCCCAAAATGGAAGCCACAATCTTTTTTAAACCTGATCTTTGAACTGACATCTGTCAATTCTGCTGTATTCAATTCCTTAGAAGTGAGTTGTCAAATCTAGCCATACTCAAGGCAACTATTATACAAATGTGTGAATATGAAGTAGGTGTCAGAGATCTTAAGGGGCAATCTTAGGGTCTGCCCTGCACAGAGAGTATCTACTTATGACCCTCAGTGGTAATAGATATATTTCCCTTTCCTCTTAAACATCTGGAAGAGGCTCATTGTCTTCTCTAATATTTGGACATTATCAGAGAATTTAAAAATAAATAGTCGAACCCAAGGGTAAGGATAAGTAACTCTAATACTGTAGCTGTATTCCAAACCTCAGGACAGACTAAAGGAGGCATGACTATGTCCTCTGAGATTGCATTAATTTCCTAATATATCATAGCAGGACTCATGTCTTTATCTATTTTTCTACATATATAAAGACTTTGCTTTCTCTTTATTTTCCTTTGCTTTTCTGAATTATATCTTTTTAAAAAATTTATTGTTGACAGTATTATATTAATAGATGTCTCCCATTTTCTCCCTGTTTGCCCATCTTAATCTTGATTCTTTACGCTTTGACCTTCTTTGGAGGGCATTTACCATACATCATCACTATCTAGGCAAATTGGGCAGATGGAAAGCTTTACAAAAGGCAAAAGGTCTTGGTCTCTGCTAGATTTGGCTTCTAATGAGAGGAATTAAGGGAGAAATGTTATTCCTTTGTCTGATTTTTTAACCTAGCTAAATATAGCCATTTTTGTCTGAGGTCGTTAAAACCTTCTGTAGATTGAATTTCTCTAGGCACACTCTGGGTACACATACTTCAGAAATAAATTTAGCCACAGCAGAACCCACTGTTATTAAAAGATTAAAATATGTATTTTGCATTTTATTCAGGGGCTTGGCTGTTCCCATCAGCTAACAGTCGGTTTACACTGGGGACTGGTTCTTGTCTTTTCTGCAGCATTTAAATCCCAATTCTAATGACTAAAGAGTATAAACCTATAAACATAAACTTTTAATGGTTTGAATAAGGTTGAAAACAAAAAGTTCTGTAGTTAAACACAATTATTTTGCCAGGTTCAGTCTGCTTAATGTATCTTATTTCTCACATGCAGTTCATAATTATGGGGGAAGGGAGGAAATAACAGTGTAGAATTTTAATAGCAAAGTTTGATTTTACAATTTTTCTACTTTTTTTTTACTCTAAAACATCAAGCCTATTTTGTTGCCACTTTTATTCTTTTAAAAACCTTCATTAAATCCTAAAATTCTCACCCCACTTGTGAAAATGCAATGATAAAATAAACCAGTAGCAAAGTTGAATGGAATCCAGTTCTAAAATCCCCTGCCTCACTCAGCTGCTTCTTAGATACCTGAAATGTGCTGCTTAATTTAGAAAGAAAAATTGCAGTGAGGCTACAGTCCTGCGTTTCAGAGACAAGGGAGCAGGAAATGATTTGCAGGTGACTGAAAGGTGGTATTTGCACTTAGGATTTCCTGAGCTTTCCAATTTAACCTTGGAGCTTACCTATCTTTGATTTTAAGAATTAAATCCAACCCATATTCTGAATGTCTCCCAACTTTAGAGGTGCATCTTGGCTTGAGATGAAAAAAAAAAAAATGCTCAGCCCTAGAAGAGGAAAGAACAAAACAAAATGTAAATGAAATAAATCCAGGCGATAGTTTAGCTGTCCAGTGAGCCCGGGACCAGTTGCTGAGTAACTTAACCCTTGGAATGAATGTCACAGAGAAATAAAGAGCTCTGGAGAATATTCTATTGTGCTTGTCATTTTCAAGCTAAGAAAATAAAATAAAATTATTGAAAAGTGATATGAGAAAACATTTTCTTTAAAAATAGTATTGCAAATGCTATGAGTAAATACGGCAGAGTTAAATGTAAAATATTTATAGTATTTGAATGGGTAAATGTGTATAGAGTGTGAAGTAAGATGTAAATCTTATTCTTTTCCTAAACCTAAAATTTCAGGATAATGAGTTTGGTTTTGGAGGTTAAATTATGCTTTGTTGCCTAGAAATAAGTTTTATTATTCTTTGCTTAAAGTAACAGTATGGGGAAATTGACTCTTGTTCAAGAGACTACTATAAACAAGAAAAACAAACAAACAAAAACTCATAGACACAGACAACAGTGTTCTGGTTACCAAAAGAAAAAGGGGGTCAAATGTATGGTGACAGAAGATGATTCTTGTTACTGTTGAGGTAATGAGACCTGAGTTCTTGTCTCATTTCAATCTTGTCTTCTTGAAGGAAATATTTCAATTAAGAAACAACGTGTACTGTCTCTATATCTATCTTTTGGTTCATCAGTCTATAATGTTCTTTATTATCCATAAATGAGTGAGGTCAGACTGTCGAATTACAGTGGGGAGGGGAGGGAGATCTGGGGGAGATAATAGATCAACCAAAGGACTTGTATGCATGCATATAAATACAACCAATGGACATAAAACTTTGGGGAGGGAAGGTATGTATGGGAGGGGAGGGGCAATGTTAAAATATGTACACAGATAATAATTTAATAAAAAAAATTGTAAAAAAGAAAACAAAATAGAAAAAATCAATAAAAATATATTAAAAGAAAAGAAAAGAAAAGGAAAGAAAAGAAAAGAAAAGAAAAGAAAAGAAAAGAAAAGAAAAGAAAAGAAAAGAAAAGAAACAAAGTGTAGCAAAGTAAGTAAGATTTCATTGGCCGCAGCAAAAATATAGTTAGGACAGTGAAATAAGGAAGGGCACAGAAGCCACAGGAGAGCCTAGGCTGGGCTGCTTGGGCTCACAGAGAAGTCAGAGAAAAGGGTGCCTTCGAGATAGGATAGGGAGTTAGCCTGAGATGAGCTGCCTATGCCCATTGCTCCTCTGGTTGCAAGTCTCATGGGGTCCCTTAGCCAGAGCAGGAGGAAGGGAATGACGATGACATGCTCCCCTGGGGGAGAGCACTCGCCAGGTCCTTTATTCTGAGCATATTTCTCTCTCTTGCAGGCGGAAATCTTAGGGGAGATCTCAGGAGAGGGTCTCAGTAGAATATTTATTGACTTCCCAGGTGTGCTCTTTCATGGTCCTGGTCTCCACTGATTGGTTAGTGCCATGGCAGGGGGTCATTAGTCAATGCAGCTGATCATGAGGCAGCCATGGCATCACTTGTCTGGTTTTGTTGCTTTTCTGGGCCTGGAACTGAACTATAACTGAGGCCTAGATTTTTTCTTTAGGAAGGAAAAGGGTATCTAAACGCATGGCCAGTGATATGAAAGCTCAGGGGTCCAAAATCCCATGACCAGTGATATAGGAGAGGATAGGTAATCCTGGGAACGAGGTTCTTATATTTCCAGTTTTGCTCCTTGCTAAGCATCTGGGGCTTTCTGCCCTAATGCTTTCTATTCTTGGCCCATTGCCCTTGCTCTGCTCATGTCTGTCTAATGGTGATAACATTTTGACTTTGGGTGTGCTCACCATGCAATATGTAGATCATGTATCATAAAAATGTACACATGAAACCTATAAAATCTTATTAACCAAGGTCACCCCAATATATTTAAAAATAAAATAACAATTTTTATTCAAGGCCTCCTGTATCTAAACTCTGAATTAATTAGCATAATGTAGCTAGCAAGTTCTCAATATATATTGGTCAAGTAACTAAATAATGCAATGAAAGAAATAATGAGAGAAAGAGAGAGAGAGAGAGAGAGAGAGAGAGAGAGAGAGAGAGAAATATTTTTCCACATCTTAAAACATTTTTTTTCATTTGTCTTCTAGGAATACTCCTCTTTTTCCTCATAAGTGGTAGCTTTTCAGTCTCCTATGTTAGTTTCATTTCTCTCTATTTTCTAAATATCAGTGTGCATTAGGGCTTAGTCATCAATGCTATTGACTGTTCTCTATGTATAGCCAGTTCCTATGTAATCTCTTCAAATTTCATGATTTCATTATACCAATACTCCAACCTAATAGAGCTCTAAATTGAAGATCTTTCCTTAACTCTGGATTTATATGCTTAACTTTTTGCTTGATCCTCCACATAGACTTCAAATAGCCATGTCAATGGCAAATTTTACCAAACAAGAATCATATACCCTTGCTTCTAATCTCTTCCTTCTTCAATCTTCCCCATATCTACCAATGATATCACCTCTACTACATTTTTGAAACTAAGCTTTGAAGACTTTTATAGTTCTTTTTTCATACCAGTCCTCCAATCCTTCCACCTGCCCTGTTAGTTCTACATTCAAAAGAGATCCCAAAATCTTACCATTTCCACCTTGTTCTTTATTGTTACAGAAACCTACTTAACTTGTTCTTCTTTGGTCTAGTCTACTTGAATAGTGTCCTGGAAGTATTCCTGCTTCAAGTTTTGCTCACTCTAGAGAATTTCATAACCATGGGCTGAGGTTTAAAAATAAGGAGGCATAACCATAGCCCAACAGTATACTCATTGCCAATGCAAGTGAAAGCAGAACTGATGCCATTGTAATAACCTGATGAATACTTAACAAGAAAGGAGGGAAGAAAATAGGCATGTCATTTATACAGCTGTGCCAAAGAAGCTTCATTTAACATTCTCCAAGTCTATTCCCCACTAATTTTTGGAGGAAGGAGCTGGACAAAGGCAGTTTATACGCATGCCCAGTAAAGGTCTGAATGATGGAGTAAGGTGTTTGTCTGTCAATCACACCTGAAAACAAGTAATTGGCTAGGATGAGTGTGGCCACTGCAAGCACTAGAAAACCTAATTATTTAAACTTCTAAACAAAGAGCTCTTTTTCTCTCTCTCATGCACAGGGTTCCTGGCCATGTGGAGCTTCTCACATAGACTAATTGGCTTTAATTATCTTGGATGCTAAACCACACCTGCAAAATGGAATGGAAACTCTGGACACTGGCCCTCCTTCTGGCTCTGCTGAACTCCCAGCTGCCCCCTTTTCAGGAATGGCTTGAGGGAAATGGGATATTGGAAACTAAAGAATGTAATTCCACGTCAATAAAAATCTTCTCATCCTCCCATTGGGGCTTCTGAAAAATCTTATTTCAGCAATGGCCCAAGCATCACACTCTCACAAACAACGGAGGAATCCCGCTCATGTATTCCTCCGGCAGCAGAAGCACCATAATTCACTGCGCTCCTAATCAGTGACGAGGCACAGAAACAAGATTTATAAAATGACCTGGCTTCTCTCTTCCCTTTACCTGCCAGTGTCTCACCAGCTGTTTCTTCTTTAGGAGCTGCCTAGGGAAAACAGTATCGAAGACCATCCCCTTTCTCAAATGATACAGAACAGAATTCAGGAAAGGAGAGAATGGATACAAAATCAATTAGACCAAGGAGCAAGGAGCTCTGCCCCTCTCTCCATCCCACCCATAACTTATTTTCCCCACAAAGCAAGAATGAACTATATGAAATAGAACACATATCATGCCAAGTGCCTAGTCTCCACCTTCCGATAGCTTTACACCATATTCTAAAAAAAAAAAAAGTTCTTGGCCCAGCTGGCATGGCTCAGTGGTTAAGTACTGACCTATGAACTAGGAGGTCGTGGTTCAATTCCCAGTGTGGGATATGCAGGAGGCAACCAACAAAATTTTTCTCTCATCACTGATGTTTCTCTCTCTCCCCCTCTCTCTTTCTCTAAAAAACAATAAAAACATATTTAAAATGTTTTAAAATATAGCAGGAGCTGAATGTGGTTTGGCTCAATAGATAGAGTGTTGGCTTGGGGACTGAAGGGTCCAGGGTTCGATTCTGGTCAAGGGCATGTACATTGGTTGCGGGCACATCCCTGGTAGGGGGTATGCAGAAGGCAGCTGATCAATGTTTCTAACTCTCTATATCACTCCCTTCCTCTCTGTAAAAAATCAATAAAATATATTTATTTAAAAAAAAGAAGAAGAAAAACTGTAGCAGGAATTATGGATTGAAAAAGACTATAGATTTTTGCTTCTGAAACCAAAATTTCCAGGAAAATAAAAGACACTTTTATGAGTGTACGTACCATTTCCCACACTCACTCTCAGTCCCACAGCAGCAGCTCCAGGAGTGTCTGGTGCCCTATACCAGTGTTTTTCAACCTTTTTTGGGCAAAGGCACACTTGTTTCATGAAAAAAATCACGAGGCACACCACCATTAGAAAATGTTTAAAAATTTAACTCTGTGCCTATATTGACTATATATAAAGTAATTCTCTTGAATAGGAATCAAATAAACACAAAGAAAGTATTTTATAATTACTTTATTATGAAATATTAAGTAAACAAAATAGTGAAAAATTATAAAATTCTTGTCTTGTCTGCACCTACAGCACACCAGGCAACATCTCGCGGCACACTAGTGTGCCGCGGAACAGCGGTTGAAAAACGCTGCCCTATACAACCTTCCAAACTCAGCAGGTGTGCTTCCTTCCCACCTTCCCAATCGCATGCACATTTTTCTTGTTGCCAACAACCATACAAGAAAAGGAATTCTGGAAACTCGAGTTTTAGAATAGCTGACCACCACAGTAAGCATTGCCATAAGATGTAAGAAATATTTTTCACCTTTTATTTTTAATGAATTTAACTTTAAAGCTAAAGTTGACTACCCTGGAACTTGTGGTCAATAATTGAGGAATTATTTTCTAGATTTTGAGGAGAAATCTCTATGACCACAATCATCAGGCAATACTGGTGGTTTACACATTCATGGTTTACACATTTCCCCACATATTATTTCTCCCATGTAAAGAACAAAGGACTCTTAGAAAAGTGCAGCAATCCCAATGGCAAAGCTTCAACCTCCAACCTGCACCCATGTCACTATGACATCCCTAAACCTTTGCATGTGTGTTTTACAGAGCTTTGTCACTCCATGCTTCATTCTGGATATTTTCTTCTGCCCTTTTTTAAATTTTCTTTCTTCATTTATTTTTACCTTCTGTAAACCTATCCACTAAATTTTTCATTTGATTTTTTAAAAATTCTATGTGTATATATAACATTAAATTGTCCATTGATTATTTTTATGTTTCCAATGCTCTGTAAAACTTCTCAATATTGTCTTATATTTTACTTAATATATACAATACATTTATTTTAATCTTTGACTTTTTCTGTATTTATTTCCTGTATACCCTGTGGATCTGTTTCTACTATATGTTTTATTTATTTGCTTTAAATTTTGATCATATTATTTGAGTTTTGAATGGTATTTTTTTTTATATAAGTATCTTCTATTGAATGTTTTAAAAATGTAGAATAGGTTGAGTTTTAGGCAGTTTTTGTTTTCCTTCATGAGATTTTTAGTTTCCTTCTGGTATGTGGCTAAGGGTACTAGCAATTTCAGATCAGTTAACCCATTATTAGAATTAACATGAATTACAGTAGGACCCTGGTCCCTATGAGGATGCTTCCAATTCCATTCATTCTTACTCCAGAGTATAAACTTTCATACTCAAAGTGGGGGAGGTTTGACAGGGTTCATTTTCCCTATTGAATTTTGCATAATAAAGAATTTAGCATTGCCTGAAAAGAACCAGATTTTTTTTTATCAGCTTCTGGGAGATGATCTACATCATACTTCATAGGAGTGTGATTTAAAGTAGTGACTGGACACACAGGATCTCAGGGTGGGGTTGGTCATATCCAATAATCTTAGGGTGGAGCTAGCCAGCCCAGAGAGACCAAACATGTGATTTAAGGTGGGGACTTTCAGGTCATGCAGTATTAATTAACCTGGAAACTGAGTTCAATTATGTCAGCATTTAATCAATTAATCATGCCTATGTAATAGAGCCCCAATGAGAACTCGGAACTCTGAAACTGACACTGAGATGAGCTTCCCTAGTTGGCAGCACTCCAGGCTGCCAGCAGTGTAACATGCCTAATTCCGCATGCGAGGACAATGGCAGCTCCTTCCAGACTGCATCCTATGCATCTCTTTCTCTGGCTGATTTTAAACTGTATCAGGAGCAGACTAGTTATTAGTGAGTTCTGCGAGTCATTAGAGAATTCTAAAACCTGAGGGTAGTTTTGGACCCTCTGAACCCGCAGCTGGTGTCTGAAGCAAGAGTGGTCTCACAGAGGATTGTGCCATCAACCTTCACAATGTGGCTAACTCCAAGCAGCCTTGGGTCCCAATGCCATTTTCTCTCCTATATGTAAAGCTTATCTATCCTTCAGGAATTGGCAGCAGGAAAAACTGTTTCTGAGTCTAGGATCACCCCACTAGGTGGACTGGGTCCTTCTAATTCTTCACTATCTCTTTGCCTCTGTGATGCTTTAGAGAAGATGCTTCATATACTTTTACAAATGTTACTGTTCTCAGGTACATATTTCAGTTCACATTGTAATCTAGCATTATCAGAATGAAAAAATCTGTCAATATTGATTATATATATAAAGTTTAAATATGCATGTTATAACTTCCATAAAGAAACCAGAAAAAAAAAGTTGTACATTATTCTAAAAATCAAAAAGGATGAATTACAAATAAATAGTATCACATAGGCCTAATGTACAGGGTAGTATTAACAATATGCCAGAAAAAGAAAAGAAAAAAGCGTATATATATATATATATATATATATATATATATATATATATATTTAATACAAAAATACATGCAACTAATCCTGAGATATACGGGGTGTAGGGAGGGACTCAAAATAAGAGCGATAAAAAATAAACATTGAATTACCATTTCTTACCTATTACATTTAAAAAGATAAAATATTGTGAATTCATTAATATTTTGTCCTGAAAACTATGTATTTCCAAATATGTCCATTCTAAAACCCACGTAGTGTTGGGCAGCCCTAGTGCTTATAATTTAATTTCTAAAGCCACTTCTCAATAAAATAATAAGGAACTTAGAGAAATGCTCAGTTTCACGTTTGGGTAGTAAATGTGCAAGATGAACCTAGAATATGTTGTTATTCCGGAAGTAATGGATTTCCAAGGATTAATATGGTCATGTTAAAAGTGCCAATAAGAATTAGTTTTCATTGGCATCAGATGGAACAATTTAAGCATCCTAAAGAAGGCACCTACAAAGGATTGAATAATATCGAATAGCTAAAAGTACAAATAATAACAACAATACTCTCACTGATCAGCATTGAAGATTTCTAAGGCACCAAAACACCATTCTAAAATTTAGTGGTAAGATAAAGAATAAATACTTATCATTATTTTTGCATAATCTGTATTTAAAGTGAACCAAATAGTTGGTAACATGTTTTTTAAAAAAAAAATAATCATAGCTAACATATGGAGGGAAAACATTAAAATTGAAGCCACAAAATCTAATTAAATAATTTTCTTAAATCTATGATGCTAAAATTATTAGGATGAAATGCTGATGGGAAAATTTACAATGGAAGAAAAAGTTAACATTTATTTTTAAGTTTTATAACTACAGATATGCATCTCATGAACTCATGTTATAAGAAGTCTACATAACCACCTTTTAGAAATGTATTGCTCCTCCAATTAATCCCAAAACTAATAAAATCTTCAAATAACACTATTAGTTTCAAAAACCTGTAGGCTAATTTAACAATCATATAAATAAAATAGGGAATATTATGCAAAAGAAAAAAGATTAATACAAAAAATCAAGGTAAGGAAATATTATGAAATAAAATTTTGAAAACATAACAAAACTTGTGATTGTATTTTAGTCATCTGTACAGATCTAATAAATGTTTCTTATAGAGGAGTTATAGGAATGAGTTATGTATTTATATAATTCAAGTGTGATATATTTTTATGAAGTAGAATAACTGACTAAAGACTGTACATTTTTATAAATCAAACCACATCTCACATTGATTCATTTTATGCACAGGTTTATGAATATATCTGATTTAATTTTAAGTTTCAATTACTCCTAAATTTTTAGTTTAGAATTTGTCCCTTCCTTTTTCTTTTTTTTAATATATTTTATTGATTTTTTACAGAGAGGAAGGGAGAGAGATATAGTTAGAAACATCGATGAGAGAGAGTCACCGATCAGCTGCCTCTTGCACACCCCCTACTGGGGATATGCCCGCAACCAAGGTACATGCCCTTGACTGGAATCGAACCCAGGACCCTTCAGTCCCCAAGCCCACGATCTATCCATTGAGCCAAACCGGTTTCGGCTGTTTGTCCCTTCTTTACCAATCCTAATAACTTTAAGTAAATTTTTTGTAAACAATGCTAATGTTCAGCAACTTCTGATATTAAAATACTTAGAGTTATATATTTAATCAAAAGGTTCCTATACTTTACTATAAATAAGCCTTATATTTCTTTTTGTGGGTTTATGTTATCATGTAACTCCAAAGCAAGACACACTGAAAATTTTAAAGTTATTTTTATCCTCAATGGAAATACACTGAGGTTACACACTTTAAAGCAGAAAAGTTCAAAGGAGAGAATTTTATATTGATATATAGAGAATAAAGAGCATCGCTCCTCCCAAAACCTCCTACAGCATCTCTGAAATCACCAGAGATTTCCTTGAAATTTTACTTCAGTGAGATAAGATTCAGGGAAATGTTTAGGCAGTGCACATGCATCCTCTTTATTTTTGCCAATAACCCTTTAAATGCCTTCTGTTATTTCTGTTCATAACCATCGTTAGAAGGAACAGTTATTTTTAGACAACCATTCTAAAGCAAGAGAATGCACTATTCATGACAGGAAACACTAGATTTTGTGGCCTGAAGCATAAAAGAAATTAGAGTATCCTAAATTTAGAAAATCAGATGAGGCTAAAATAAATATTATACATCACTTGTCTATTTATGTATTCATCTTAAAATAAAATTTTTCTTGGTAGCATATTTGTTAAAAGTATCTGTTAGCTCAATGAAGATTTTTATTTAGGTATTCATTTCATTGTTTGCCTAAAGTTAAGAGAATGGGAGAATAAGAATGGATGAAAGCGGGCTTCTTCAAATTAGAACTAATTTTTAAGTAACATCTCACCACCTCTTTTTAAAACAATCAAAGGAGAAAACAATAGTAACTATTCTCTTGGGGGGGTTAGGGGGATGACAATGCCAGGGTGTTTCTCAGCATCTAAAAAGGGCTCAGGGATCTGGAGAAGGGCTGCAAATAAATTAATAAAGAGACTAGAAATATAAATTGGGATACATGGGCGAGCCAGAGGAGACCTAGCTTCAGTAACCAAGTTTTCCCTGAATCTCTGGATCCCTTGACTTTTTAATAACACAAATTTCCCTAAGGCAAAGCAGATATACATATCAAAGGTTAAGGTTTGGTATACAGTAGGCATTGTCAGGCAGGGGAAACTGCCCTCAGCTGTTCCAGTAGCAAACAATAATATAGGCAGATTCTCAGGTTTGGAGAAATGCTTTCAGCCATTCCAGCAGGCAATAATATAATTATTCAGCCCTTGCTGAAAGCTCAAGGTCCACCAACCTTTTGATGAACTTCTTGCATTTATGATGACATGCTGGAATTAGCCTCCAGCAGAAAAAAACAAGAATTATTAAAGAGAAAATTAGAGGAGTGGAGTCCATTTTGCTGGAAAATAATTTTCAGTATTTTAACATAAAAAATAAAAATAAAAATCTACAGAGCCTGTACCTGGCAACCTCCTGCATCCACGTGATCTCTGAACAGGGAAGGTGTACCGAACAGGAAGTGCATTCCCAGCATCACTGGTCAGAGTGCTCGGGGTTGCAGGTGGCCTTCCCATCACCTCACTGATGCAATCGGGTGACAGAGCTGTTGTCTTCTGATTTTCTGCCCTGTAAGCCACAACTCAACCACATCTCCAAATATTGTTTGCTGTTGCTTAGAACATTCTAATTTACATCTTAATTTACAGTGTGTTGTTTGCCACAGGCACTGCCCCATGATTGCAGAGGTTATGTAAGAAAAATGACTTTTACCCCATGCTAAGGTTTGGGACTTAACTAGAAGGTGCTGGAGAAAAATAAAAATCCTGTTCTTTTCCCTCATGAGTCTTTATGTTGAGGCTCCAGGGAAATGCTGCATCGTCTTTCTAGAAAATGAATGCAACATCCTGTATTCTTCTATTCTTCTTTCAAAACAGACTTAGCCAGTATTTATAAAATGAATATTCATAATAGCTGACCATTATATATTTCTTCAAAACATATAAGGTATGTTTACATTTCTTTATCTTTCAGTTCTGCAATGCATATATGGGATACATTTTTCTTATTCCTTTTTTTTTTTTTTTTTTTTTTTTTTTTTTTTTTTTACAAATGATCATTTTCAAACCAAAGAAGTTATTGACTTAACAAGCAGCTGTCCTGGCTTTATTTGTATTTCTCATCACAAAATAGCTAACAGCCGAGAGCAGTCAGATGGGGCATAGTGAGACAAAAGGGCCTCTGCTTATTAACAGATTTTTGTTTTTACCACTTTTAGGCCATTTATTAGATACTGGCTTAAAAAGATGCATAAATAATAATATAATTAACAACTGACTTCATTGTTCTTTTTATATACTAGGCATTATGTTAAACACTTTGTGTCTCTCATTTTACAACACAGGGGTAAAGATGTTATTATTTTAGAGATGAGGAAAGTAAATTCCAACTCCAAAATATGTGTTACAAAACTCAGACAGTGGTGTAACTCAGTTATAAAGTGATTTTAAAAAAGTCAATCTTATGGGGAAGAAATTAGAAATACCTTAAATCCAATTATTGTGTTTACCTTCTCCTTTTATGTATTTCCAAGGCCATTACTTGCATAAAAAATATTCAATTAATCTTAAAACAACTTTTTCAAGAAATATAAATACAATTTCTAAGTAATGAGAAAGCACTGTTACCAAGGAATGAAGATGTCTTATAATGTGTGAGTTTTACATTAGACCAAAGGAGGTACATGTAATCTACTCAACTCTTAGTATTTTAACATCAGTAAAGATAAAAAGTGGATTCAGAAGAAAAATATACTGTTATTTCTTATACCATTACTTACTATATCTAAGTATAATTGGGAGGTTGGCCAGTTAAATCCCCAAAGAATTACAGTAAGTAAATAAATAAATCAGTTAATGAAAAAGAGAGGAAATGCATGTTTTATTGACAAAGATAATCACCTGGTGTTGCTTCCAATGAGAACATGAAACACTGGATACACACAAGTTAGGCTTGGAGCACTGGAATTCCATAGTGAGTACGCATTTTTCAACTTGAATATGAAACCCCAGAGTCACTAGACATTCACAGCATTCTACTCCAATATTCTTTCTTTGTAGCTTTTCATTATGTATATTTTTAAATGTAAAATATTATTTAATTTATGTGTGTATGGTGTCTGATGCTCCTACCAATCTATAAATCTACCTGCAAGCAGAAAATTTTTATCCCCACATTCCCAAGTCCCAGATTGATGTTAATATTAATAAACATTAGTGGAATTGAACTAAATACTACTAGTTTTCTTATTTTCTGGTTATAAACCACGGTTCAAAGATGTAGATTTGCTGCTTCTAAGCCATCAGCACAGTCTCAAGTCTCACACAACAGTCAGCATCGCATAGTGATTAAGAGCAAGGGCCCTAGATTTGTACAGGTGAGGTCCAGAGTCTTGAGTCTCCCTCCCTAGCTGGGGAGACCTTGAGCAAGATGCCCTCTCTGAACTTCAATTTAATCTCATATCCAATTAAAAAATAGAGATAATATCCATCCCATAAGAATTCTTAAAAGATTCAATTAAATAGTGCATATAAAATATCCTGTATAATAAAAGCCTAGAAACCAAACAGCAGAATGACCAGAACAACTGGTCAACCAGTTGCTATGACATACACTGACCCCTCAACGCAGGAGCCACTCCCTGGTGGTTAGTGAGCTACCACAGTGGGAGCACCGCTCAGCTGACCTGGATGAGCAGTTGCTCCCACTGCAAACCACCCCGGGCCAATGGGTAGGAGCCCAGGTTGCAATCATGGGCTGTTCATACGAGGCTCCTCCTTCTCACTCCCTGCTGCCTCCTCCAGATACCTACAGGCTGCACAGTGCCACCGCCAGGCTTGCAGAGCTGACTCATGAAGCTGGGTGGCCACTGCAGGACTGAGAACTATTCTACCACCTCTCAGTGCTCTTGTCCCTGGGCCCAGCCCCAATCAAGTCCCCTGGAGAGGCCAGTGCTCTGGCTCCATGGAAGATGCCAGGCCAGGGAGCAGCAGCTCAGAGGGAGGGTCCACAGCTCCTCAGCTGATGGAGATGAGTGGTGCTCTCCCAGTGGGCTGATCCCCATAGGCCATGACTTCCACCAGGGCATGAATTCCATGCACTGGGCCTCTAGTTTAGCATAATGTAAATAAATGGTAAGTATTCCACAATGCCTAGATATTAATATTTCTGCTATTTTCAGCAGTCAAGGCCTCAACAGAAAAGGAATTCAAATCGAGTGGTTCAAATGAAGAGACATTCATGAAGGATGATTTAAAAAGGTTTGGGCAGGACTGAGAAAGCCAATAGGAGTTACTGAAACAGGCTGAGATCAGCAACAGTTGGAAAATGCTATCTCTTCTTCTTTTTTTTTAATCCTCACCTGAGGATATATTTTCATTGATTATTTTTAGAGAGAGTAGAAGGGAGAGGGAGAGACAGAGAGAAACATCAGATGTGAGAGAGATATAGATTGGTTGCCTCCTACATGAGCCCCAACGAGGGCCAGGGACAGAGCCTGAAACCTAGATACAAGTCCTTGACGGAATCCAACCTGGGACCCTTCAGTCTGTGGGCCTGTGCTCTACCCACTGAGCAGAAATGCTAGAGTGAGAAATGCTGTTTCTAGTCCTGAAAGATCAAGGAGAGAAAGTGTGTTGTTGGAACACAGTAAGGCCCAGTCTGGGAAAAGCAAAGTGCTGGCAGAATCTGTAGTTGTGGAAGAATGCAGGTACTGTTAGAGTGCTGCTCCAAAGTCAGAAAGGAGCCAGTAAGAAATCCCCAAACCTCTCTCTCCTTCCACCCTCCAATCTCTTGCCATTGTTTCCCATTAGTTGAAACCAAGTGGGTGACACAATTCAAAGGGTAAGCTTCTGGAAAATTAAGTGGGGCAGAAGAAAGGATTAATTTGAAAGAGCAGGGGTGGAAAAATTAGTACACTTTCTCCACCCATCTTTGAATATAATAAATTTTAAATCTGCAAACCTTCCTCTCCAGTGGCCACCAGCTCCCATATAAATTTGGATGGTCTCCATGAGAATCCTATATAATAAAAGAGTAATATGCAAATTGACCGAATGGCGGAACAACCAGTTGGGAGGGGGGGGGGAGCAGGCGGCACCAGGTCAGCCAAGGTGCATGCCAGTGCACAGAGGAAGGGAATGGCTATCGCTATCGCTATGGGGGTGGTGACCAGCAGGGGCAGAGGGGCAATAGGGGTGAGGGCCGCACCATCCCCGATAAGCCCATCTGGTTGTCTCCAGCAGAGGGAGGCCAGATTGTGGCTTAGGCCCACTCCATGTGGAGAGAGGGCCTAAGCCATCAGTAGTACATCCCCTGAGGACTGCAGGACTGTAAGAGGGTGCCGGCTGGGCTGAGGAACCCCCCTCCTCAGTGCACTGAGCCTCTAGTAAATTAATAATTTTCTCACTACTACAAAGATGAGGCAATTTGATTGAATCTGAAATACTTAAATATATTATGAAGATGCATTTTGAAAATGGAATTGAGAAAGAACACTATCAACAACCAGTCTCTAATATAGCCTCCCATATGTTACAGCAGCAAAGATCTTGATGGTCTTCTAAAGAAAAATTAAATGAAAAATTAATTGAAGTCAGACTCCAGAGTAAAGAATATTTCAGTTTATGCTCAGAAATTATATAACAAGTCAAACCACAGTGGAGCAGCCCATGCTGAGCTTTTAATATAAAATATTTAAAAGAAATTATGACCTTGGTTAATTTTAGAAATAAGGGGGAAAAAAGACATTAAAAACAAAGTTTAGGAAAGTCTAAAGATATTGTCTGCTTTTTCTATTTGTAATTTTCTGGGTTGTTTCGTTCCCTTTCCCTCCTTTTCTCACTTTCTCTCTCCTCCTCTTCTTCTTCCTCTTCTTCCTTCCTCTATCCCCTCCTAAAACTAGAGTTCTTAGAATACTGTCTTCCTATACATTTTAGAAAGTATTCTTGTAAATATTTTAGTTCATAAAATTATTGGACTGTCTCTAAAACCTGGTCCTTTTTTTGAAAGAAAAATGAACCACCAACCAAATAGATGACCAGAGTTTGAATATGGAGAAAACTGCACAAATATCCCAACCACTTTTCCTCTGAAAACTTCACATCATGAAGCCATGGTGGTTCTACACATAACGGCATAGCCCCGGCGAAGCATGATTGGCAGTTTCAGCTGGTGAGAAGCTGTCATTTAAAAATCAGACTAAGTAATCTCCTGCAGGCCTTAAGACTGGGCAGATTGCTAGATGTCTCATTAAGATATTAAAATTCTCATAGCTCTAAAGAACAGGGAAACATTTAATTAGAATTTATAGATATTTTAATGTTGAATTATTATTACATGTATCCTCAAAAATGCATACTTTTTTGGATTTTGCCTGAAAGAAAGGGACAACATAAAATTGCTCTATTTTTTACTTCATTCATGAATTATTTTTTTTTGTATCACCAATGTATTTATATTCTAATAGTTGTCAGTCTGAACTCCCTCCAGTCCCTAATACATTTCTGGCTTGGAATTCAATTCATTAGAAAAAAATATATAATAAAACTATTTAACAGCATTCTATGAGTCTAAAAATGCCATTATTAATTATCTGGATATATCCCTATCACCTTTAAAAAGTAAATTAGTATTAAACTGTATACTATTTTATTTATGTTTAATTTCCTTTTTAAAATCTTTTATAAAATTTATTGGTAAAAATTATATCAGTTTCAAGTGTAGAATTCTATGATACATCATCTTTATATTTTATTGTGTGTTCACCATCCAAAGTTAAGTCTTTCCATCACCATCTATCCCCCCTTTACCTTCTTCTACATCCCTCCACCCCAATTTCCAACTTTTAATCAGATACTGTTGTCTGTGTCTGTTTGTTTGTTTGTTTGTTTGTTTGTTTTTTCTTAACCCCTTCACCTTTTTCAACCAACTTCTAACCTGGTTTTTCTATCTATAACATATTTTATTTCTATTTTGTTTGTTTGTTAATTTTGTTCATTAGTTTCTACATGTAAGTGAAAGCATATGGCATTTGTCCTCCTCCAACTGGCTTATTTCACTTAACATAATAACCTCCAGGTCCATCCATGCTGTTCCAAAGGTTAATATATTTTTTATTGATTTCAGAGAGGAAGGGAGAGGGAAAGAGAAAAAAAACATCAATGATGAGAGAGAATCATTGATAGGCTGCCTCCTGCACATCCCCACTGAGGATCGAGCCCCCAACCAGGTACGTGCCCCTAACTGAAATCAAACCCGGAACCCTTCAGTCCATAGACCTTCACTCTAGCCCCTGAGCCAAACCATCCAGGTTAATATATTTTGTGTGTGTGTGTGGCTGATTAGTATTCCACTGTGTAAATATACCACACTTTTTATCTACTTATCTACTGATGCACACTTGGGCTGCTTTCAAATGTTGGCTATTATAAATAAAACTGCAATGAGCATACATATGCATATTATTACTTTAAATTGGAGTTTCAGACTTCTTCTAATATATTTCTAGAAGTGGAATCACCAAATCATAAGGTAGTTCCATTTTTTATTTTTTGAGGAACCTCCGTACTGTTTTTTCATAGTTGCTACACCAATTTGCATTTCCACTAACAATGTATACTGGGGTTCCCTTTTCTCCACATCTTTGCCAATACTTGCTGTTTGTTGATATACTGATGATAGCATTCAGGCAGGTATGAGGTGATACCTCATTATGGTTTTAATTTGCATATTTTGGTGATTAGTGACATTGAGCATTTTTTCATGTCTGTTGGCCATCTGTGTGTCCTCTTTGGGGAAGTGACTATTCAGGTTCTTTGCCCATTTTTAAACTGGATTGTTTATATTTTTGGTGTTGAGTTGTATATCTTCTTTATATATTTTGGATATTAACCCCTTATCAGATATATCACTGGCAAACATGTTCTTTCATTCAGTGGTTTATCCTGTCATCTTTTAATGGTTTCTTTCACTGTGTAAAAACTTTTTAGTTTAATGTTGTCCCAATTGTTTATTTTTGTTCTTTTGTTCCTGATGCCTGAAGAGGTATCAGGAAAAATATTGCTATGAGAAATGTCCAAGATTTTACTAATGCATATATGCTTAAGCGACCATCACAACCAAATGGGTGACCGAACAGGCTGCGTGGGGTGACTAGGCCAGCAGGGAGGTTAGTGAGGAACAACCAGATGGCTGAGCAGCAGGCTGTATGGGGGGAAGGAGAGGGGCACTAGGCCAGCAGGGGGCTTAGTGAGGGGTGACCGAACGACCAAGCAGCAGGCTGTGTGGGGAGACCAGGCCAACATGGGACAGTTAAGGGAGATCAGTGATAGTTTTACTTCTTCCTTTCCAATTTGGATGTCTTTTATTTCTTCTTTTTGTCTAATTGCTGTTGCTAGCACTTTCAGTACTATACACATATCCACAACCTAGGTATGTACCTTGACCAGGAATCAACCCCTTATGGTGTATGGGACGATGTTCCAACCAACTGATCCACCAGGTCAGGGCAAGATCTCTACGATTCTATTTCTTACTACTCTATGAAGTCCTCTCATTCAATAAGAAAATAATAAATATATCATTTAATGTCTCCCAGGCCACACATAAAGGACAGTTGATGGATATAAGATTTACTTTAGCAAATATAACTTGGTCTTCTGTTTTGTTTTACACAATGGTTACACTTCGAATGGGCACATGAAAATCCACAAGCCCTCTCTGATGCAAACTAAGAAACTAAGTCTGTTCTCTTTATCTGTTGACTGATATTTGTTTTTTAACAAAAAGTACCTTTTTGTCTTTCTTTATACAGATAGCCAAAAGGTTGGTGACACTCTATGATCATGCTAAAGAATAAAAAATCACAGAACTAGAAGAACAACTGTATATACACAAGCAAACAAACACAGACAAAATATGGATGGCAAAGCCGCAAATTGTTACTGAGCATCTAATTAGTACTATGCCTCTCTACTACCATTCCATTCCTCTGGGTATGTTACACTTGCATTTACCTGCTATTTTCATGGGCAGTTAGATGGGAAATTAGGTGGGTAAAATCTCAAACCTGAAAACAGTATTTGCTGAACAAGTTTCTCAAAGCAGGGGAGTGTAAACATTATTTTTTATTTGTTTTAAAAACAGCCACTGAAGGAACACACATTGAGATATAACTTGATGTGTGATGCTACGGTCCTACAAGTCCTCATTTGGTTTCTTGAAATATTTATTGTGATCCTTAAAATACTAATAAAATATTTAGGAAACTTAGTCATTTAAGAGAACAAACTATGTATTTTGAGGGGAGGGTGTTGGGGAGCCAAATGGTTATTGTAAGAGTTGCTTTTGGGAGATGACCACAATTAGTACAGAGCAACTGCTTTCCTGAGATTATTAGTTTTAATTTAGAAGTCTTTGAGTTCAAGTGTCTCTTTTGACGATACTTCTGCTCCCTACTACTGAAACCACACAGGAGTCTTTCCTTTAATTAATTAGGGTGTAATTAAACAGCAGGTACCCAAGCTGAATCTGGAGTCAGTTCCATCTGTTCTGCAGGGAGGGCCTAATGGTGGTGACAAGAAAATTCCCCCACGAGTTATACCTTGAGCGGTACACATATTTTAATTCCCAGCAATCTCTTTTATAAATTGCTCTTATGATTTCACTTGATAATTTAACACTTCAAAATTGGAACCCCTTTAGCATTTTTCCTGAAATCATACAAAGAAAGAATTATGAATGGGAGGAGAGAATGTGTCCTATAAAATACACATTGGCAAACACATTTAAAAGAATATATCATTCATTTATTAATGTAGAACAGTGAGCAGGCACCATTTCATGAAAGCAATCAATTTTAGTTTGAAGATACAGGAGATTTCAAACCATGGATAAGATTGACAGTGTTCCAGAAAGTAGAGGGTGGGTAAGCTTCAGGGAAGGCACAAATTAGTATCTTATTTTTAGTCAGAGAGAACTTCTGAAAACCAGAAATGCAATTTTTACTAAAAATTTTTTTCTGAAAACACAAAGTAAAAAAACAGTAACATTTGGTTCTCAGATATCAGAATATTTATGGCACTTGCTGTTGTATGCATATTATATTTTTATATAAATTGCTTTTATTTCTTCTGCAAAATTATAATTTTCAAAAAGAGAAAATGCCTATTTGATTCATTTCCTTATGCCCACTGAAGATGCTGAAGTGTCCTATTGCTGAATAATAATAGTTTCCAAATAGCAGCCATGCATTCAGCTATTTATTTGGTGCCCATTGTATGACACCTACCTTGCCCTTTGATCACAGTGTGCTTGGATCTGGAGAAAGCCATAGCTTTCGATGATTGTCGGGATCACAGTTTGGTTCTCTTTGAAAATGAAACTGATGCATGCAAGTTATGTTTTCAAGATGCTTATCTCTTAAATAGAAAAAAAAATTATGTAATATTAATGGGTATGACGAAAGTAAAGGTAATTGATAAGGTGTGAGTGTGTAATAGGTGCATATTTTGTCTGGATATTAGAAAAACAATTAAGTGTATTTGCCTACCATAGTAGTTAAAACAGTGATGCCCTTTATCTTTGGCATTAGAAGATTAAGGACCAAGAGACATATTAACTGGAATTGAATTATTAATCTAAACTATCATTTGCTTTTTCAATGAGCGTGTATTAACTTTGTGCACACAAACGAGTGTACACAAACTAGTCCCTGCACGCATGGAGCTGAAAGGCCTTGGGTAAAATGGGCAAAATATGTGGGTGAGGGGCAAGTATATTGCAAAAGGGGTAAATAACAAAAGGCCCTGTGGGAGAGGCATTTCACCAAGTTAGGAGAACAGAAAGTCACCCTGGAGTAGAGATAAGAAGAGTGAGTCCAACTCAACAAGATGGAAAAGGAAAGAGTTTCTGAGCACAGGGAACAGCATATACAGAACCTGCAGGTTCCCATAAAACAGCCAGAAAGCTATTGCCGTAGTCCAGTGAGGCGTGGTGGCAGGTTTGGCTAAGGTGGTGGTGGTAGTAGTGATAGAAGGATAGAAACATATTCCAGACATAAAAATGAGCATTTTTACAGGACACTGTGATGGTTTGTACACCACTATGTTTCATCAATTTTAAGCATACACACAAAACATGACTTGGGAAGGACATATAAAAATTGACATAAAGAAGATTTTACATGGAGCACATGAAAGAATTATTTCTGTCCTGTAAGATTTCCTTGTCATTAGAAGTCAAATGCTATAGACTTCATGCAAAAGAAAGATTAGAAATCTCTAGCTGTCAGCAGGGGAGCTTCATAACAATTACGGAGAAGCTGTAGAAGTTATTGAGGTCAATACAGTTAATGTGTGTGCATGAGCAGTGATAACATAAAAATATTATTAAATGAGCATATTTAATATTGGAGATCTTAACACAAACTTTATAGAAACAACATCCATTTGCACCTAAAATTACAAGTAAAATATCATTTGTTCCAATTAAAATGTAACAGAAATGATTGACTTTGAAGATTTGATCTAGTCCAAAGATTAACAACTACAGAACATGACATTGTATATTATAGACACAAGACATCAAAGGTCATTCACACTATTCCCTTGAGATGGGAATAAAACAGGAAAAAAAATATCATAAATTTTAAAAGCAATATAATACAAAATTCATACAAAAATCATTTCAATTATTCTTACCCATATCTTACCCATTGCATAGGATAAAATGACACTCTAACTACAGTTGAAGAACAACATGAGTTTGAACTGTGCAGTTCCACTTATATGCATATTTTAAATACCTGTGCTATTTTTTCTTTGGGTATCTGTAGATACATTGACCTAAGCCATTTTATATAGGGAACATGAGAATCCATAGGTTTTGATATTAGCAGAAGTTTCTGTAATTGGTCACTCCTGATACCAAGGGATATCTAAGTTTTAGGGAAATCAAATTATATGTGGATTATTTTTGCCTACATGGGAGTTGTTACCCCTAACCACCACTTTGTTCAAGGGTCACCTGTATTACCAAAATCAAGCCTCCTATAAATTCAGATAATGCGTGATAATAAATGACACAATAAATTGTGTGTGTGTGTGTGTGTGTGTGTGTGTGTGTGTATGTGTGTGTGGTATTATTGTACTGTAATGTTTATGTGGTACTGAATGATGCTGTAGACAGTATATTACTAAAATTTTACAGAAAAGATTAGGCTCGAATATTACCTAACTGGTTAGATAGCTATTGTTCAGACCATAATATACATAGAATTGCAGAATTATTGGATTCTTCTGCTATTGTAGAATGCATTTTGAAACAAAGACATGATAAAAGACAAACATCTAGCCAACTTGTCAGTTGTTATACAGTGCATAATTAAAATAAAACAGTAGAAGGTATTATATATCTTTCTTCTGGAACAATTCTTTCTACTTTTCTGATCTAAATTCTATGCTGTTCTAAGCCGTCAATCTTGCAACTCCTTTCAACACTTTCATGGTTTGTGTGTCTGTTTCCTGTGTGTCTAATTTTGAGTCTGCTCCCTTACCCTAATGAAGTATATTTTGAAATCTTTATATATTTTTAATTTTCTTTGTTCTACTTCACAATTGATAGTGCATTTTTATTGGTGTAGAATTCTAGATTTTAATACATTTTTAATGCAGAATGTGTAGGCATTGCAGTATTATCTTCTAGTAAGGTTAAAAATTCTTACTTATTTTTTTTATTCTTGAGCCTAAGATAAATAGTGGTTTTATTTGGAGATCCTTTATTTTACCCCTAACATTAAAAAATTTCACAATAATATGATCAAACATTGGTGGTTTACTTTTTGTAGTATGGGACACTTTCTACACAAAGACTTGTGTTTTTTCTTTTAGAAATGTTCTTGTATTTTTACTTTTTTTAAAGACTATATTTTATTTTTATGGTTGACATTATTACAGATGTTTCCTATTTTCCCCACTTTGCATCCCTCCACCCAGACCTCCCTCTGGCCCTCAATACATTTTTGCCTGTCCATGGGCTATGCATATATATTCTTTAGCTATTCCCTTTACCTTCTTTCATCCAGTCCACCCCACCCACCTCCCCTCTTACAACTCTCAGTCTATACCATGTATCCATGTCTCTGATTCTATTTTGTTCATCAGTTTATTTTGTTCATTAGATTTTACATATGAGTGACATCATGTGATACTTGTCTTTCTCTGACTGGCTTATTTTGTTTAGCATAATACTTCCCAGGTCCCTCCTTACTGCCATAAAAGGTAAGAATTTTTTTTTTTAAGAGCTGTATAGTACCATAGCATTTTTATCCACTTGTTTACCTATGGGCACCTGGACTATTTCCAGATATTGGCTATTGTGAACAACTCTGCTATGAACATATGGGGTGTGTATATATTATATATATATATATATTAGTGTTTTAGGATTCTTAGTATATATTCCCAGAATTTGGACCACTGGGTCACAGCAATATAGAAATTTCAGGTGTATAGCATAAAAATTTGCTTACTTATATTGTAAACTCCTACATTGTTGTGTGTTTTTGTGTGTTTTCTTTTACTTTCAGAGTTGTATATTCAGTTAAAGCTTGCAATTTTTCTATTTATCTTTTAAAATGTGCAGTATCATCTTTTTAATTTCCAAAATTACATTAAAATTCAATTTTCCTCACCATCCTGAATTTTTATTTGCTAAATCTAGCAACCCTGGTAATAAGTATATTTTGTATCATATCCTAGCATACACAAACACACGCAAACACACACACACACACACACACACACACACACACACACACACACATATATATATATATATATATATATATATATATATATATATATATATATATTTAAAGATCCAGGGTTGTAACAGCCACAATAACCAGAGGCTTGACCAAATGCCAGGCTGTGTGCGCAACAGGCAAGCAGGCTGCTGACCTCTGGGAGAGAGAAAGAGAGGTGGGGCTGATCAGCAGAGGAAATGGCTGCTGGCGAGGCCTGGAGAGAAAAAAAGGGTGATTAGATTGTGCTTCTCTCTCCCAACCTTATCAGCAGTCAAGCCTCTCTCCCAGAGGTCAGCAGTTCAGCCCACTGCCAGCAGCCTGGGTAGCTGCTGGTCAGCCCCGCCTCTATGATCAGGCCCAGAGATAGGCCCAGAGATGCTGACTGGCATAGAAACCAACCAATCAGAACCAAATCTGGTTGAATTGTGAGGAGCCAATTGGCTGTTTAGGAGGCAGAGCTTTTGACGCTGACTGGCATAGAAACTGACCAATCAGAACTTAATCTGGGTGAACTGTGAAGGCAGAACCTAAGTTGATGCTAAGGAGGGATTTTAAGGGCAACAGCTGTTTGGTATAAGGTGTAAGAAAGTGATTCAATTTTTTAATGATTGGTTTGGCTGGCTATCAGTTCAGATATAGGGATTATGTGTTTTTGTTTGCCAAGAGCATCTCCTCCTGCTGAAAAAGGATCTCTCCCTCCCACCCCCATTTAAGCAATCCTATCCTATATAATCCATCTATACAATAAAAGGGTAATATGCTAATTAGACCAGGTCAACTGGCCATCTTCCAAACTTCTGACTTTCTTCCACACAAAGCCATGGTGGTGGGGGTCAAGGCAGAGGCCGTTAGGGGCAATCAGGCAGGCAGGGGAAGGCATTTGGGGGTGACCAGGAAAAAAGGCAGAGGCAGTTAGGGGCAATCAGGCAGGCAGGCATAGAGGTTAGGGGCAATCAGGTTAGCAGGGGGCAAGATAGGGTTGATCAGTCCAGCAGACAGAGGGATTAGGGACAATCAAGCAGGCAGGCAGGTGAGTGGTTAGGAGCCAGTCATCTTGGATTTTGAGAGGGATGTCCAACTGACAGTCAGACATCCCCTGAGGGTTCCCAGATTGGAGAGGGTGCAGGCCAACCTGAGGAATCCCCCTCTGTGCATGAATTTCATGCACTGGGCCTCTAGTAAAACTGTAACTATAACCTAAACCAGTGGTCAGCAAACTGCAGCTAGCCAGCCACATGCAGCTCTTTGGCCCCTTGAGTGTGGCTCTTCCACAAAATACCACGGCCTAGGCGAGTCTATTTTGAAGAAGTGGCACTAGAAGAAGTTTAAGTTTAAAAAATTTGGCTCTCAAAAGAAATTTAAATTCTTGTAGTGTTGATATTTGGTTCTGTTGACTAATGAGTTTGCCAACCACTGACCTAAACATTCCAAAAATAATGTTTAACATAATTGTCATGCAGTATGGTATTTTATGTTGTTGTTGTTTTTATTTTTTAAATGTTATTTAAATAAATAATTATATTGCTTCTCTCTGAATTGACCACAATTTGGTTAGTGTGTGGGAGAAGGGTACACTGCTTTAGCAAAGTAGTCAGCAGGTCTTTTTATTAAGGAAACTTCAAATAACAGTATATGTAGGTCTTTCTCTGAGGTTGATGAAATACTACACAGAAGTCTCCAAATCTTTCACTAACAAATACACACCTGCTTGTCAACTTTATCATGTTGGATAACAGCCACATTTATTCTGTGTGTTGTATCTCATATAAACCCTTCACTTCGGCCCTTAAATTAATCCTTAACTTTCTACTGTGCCTGATGACCCTAAACATGGAACATTCCCTGCTTAGTTCCTCCAGATTTAACCTGGAAATTCGGACACTTTCCCAAGTCCACAAAGTCATGGAGTTTTATTAATTCCACATCTGCACTCTATCAGTCAAGCTCGAGTAGGTTTTGCTACAATAACAACCCCATATTTTGAAACTTTAACAACAAAGGTTTATTTCTTAATCATGCTACCACAGATGGAGTTCCAGTCCCGCTCATTATTTGAAGACTCATAATGATAGGAAGTTTATCATGCTCCATTTTTCTGGTCACCATTCTAGAGAGAAGAGACATATCTGGAGAGATTCACATTACCTATTTCCCCAGACTGGAGGTGACATGGAATACTTCATCCCACAACTACTTAGCCAAGATGAATCTCACGGCCTACCCACCACAAGAGTTTCAGGAAGTGCAATTCTATTCTGTGCTCAGGAAACGAAGAGCAGAAACTATTTGGTAAAATCAAGATATTAATTACATGACTATTTATCGACTTCCTCTCATCTTCACCATGTGAATTTCTTAAATCTTAGACTCATCCTTTTCCACCCCCTCAACCCCCCTACCCCCACATACACACAGGGATCTATGAAGCATACTGCACTTCTCATTAGTGAGTTTTCCTATAATCAGATTCTAAATTCTACCTCTTGGATGTAGCAGAAACCAGTGCTTCCCTTAGTTTAAACTTGCTGTTTTCATTTCTGCCATTCTTTGTCTTAGCAGATTTGCACAAATTGATTTGTTTTATTGTCATCGTTAATGATGTTTTGGGAAAAAAAAAAAAAAAAAAATCTTTGTGATGCAAACTGCCATGTTTTTGCAAGTTTTTCACACACTTGTGAATGGATGCAAATTTTGACACATTTCAGTCAAATGTAGAAGTTGTTAATGTCTTTATTTACAGACAAGAAACTCAGTACCTCTGCCTCCCCCATGTCATGTCACTTTATTTTATCTCTAGTATTTCTGTTTGTTTCTTTTTCTCTCTTTATATTCCTCACCTGGTACTATATGCTATCTACTTTATCCATTACAGCCCTTAGCATATGAAACAGGTCTTTTTGATATTTCTGTTGTGATAATTCCAACATCTCTGCCATCTCTGTTAATAATGCTCTCTCTGACTTCTCAAATTGTGTTTCTTGCCTGTTAGCGCAGCTTGTAATTTTTTTCTGGCTAAGTGGACATGATGTAGCAGGTACTGGTTTCCATGGAATCGCTACTCTGGGAAGCTGTGACACCCTATATTTACCCATCTTCTCTCCAGTCTGAGGGACCACGGTTTGCTTTGCATCCTCATTCTTCTTGTTAAACTAAGAAGAGTTGTTCATTTTTCAGGCTATTTAGCCTTTTACTTGCTGGTCGAACAAAATGGCAACTTCTACATTCCTTACGTAAGAAAGAAGAAATCATGGTACATTTTGTAAAACCCACTTCCAACTAAGGGAGCAGATTAAGAGCTTCTGAGTAAATGATCAGTATATTTTGCAAGTGTATACTCCTTTCCAATCATCGCCCCATAGAGTGTCTTGTACATAAGTCAATTTCAGCATATATTATTTGCATGAATTACTTTTTAAAAACTTTGATATCTTTTAGAGTTGTGAGAGCACTGTGAGAATGTGTAAGAGTCATTTGTCAGCTTGAAACGTCATAGAACTGTTAGAGTAATGTGAGATGAACAACCTTTCCATATTTGGATGCAAAGATTTAAGTAAACCTACATTAGACACTTGAATTAACTTCCTTAGTAAACATTCATGTAAAGTCCCTTATGTGCCAGGTCCTAGGAACACAAAGATTAAAGAGTTGCAGTCCCTGTACTTGCAAAGCTCAGAGACTATCAATAACCTTGACAGATGTCTTAACACTCTTTTTTTAAAAAAGTTAGGGTTTTTTGTTACTTGTTAACAAGTGGGCCATGAATTAAAGAAAATATGTCAATTTATATAAATGGCCACAATATTAAAAATAATTTTAACTAACTTTTTTTTTTTAATTTGCTACAGAACTTCAAGGATCTTTCATACCTTAGTCCATAGACTACAATAGCACAATTACGTTTACTATTGCCAAAGTAAAGATGAATAAACTGAGATACACCAGTAGTATCTGAGTTATCCAAATGATAGGGCCAGTTTTCAAACAAGGTAGATTCTTGAGCTATATTTTAACCCCTACACAAGGTCATCTGAATGTACAGTGTTGTTGAAAATAAACACTCTTACTACATCGTGCTTGGTTCTCTTGTTCATGTCCAGGGTTTTCAGCACAGCAGCTTCCTCAGTTGCACAGAAGAAAGTAGTAGGAGAGATTAAGAATTTGAATGTAAGCTTTCAACTAGTCTTACGTTGCAAGCCTATTATTTCATTTTCTAGTTTTCTGATCTTTCTCATTTTGTTTACATTCATTAAGGTTCAGGTTCACCATTTGTAAAATAGGAATGATAATATTACTTTCAATATGATTATTACAAGGCTCTAATGAAACAATGTGCAAGTATCTAATAAAAGTTAGACACTATAGCCGAAACCAGTTTGGCTCAGTGGATAGAGCGTTGGCCTGCAGACTGAAGGGTCCCGGGTTCGGTTCTGGTCAAGGGTATGTACTGTTGTTGCAGGCACATCCCTGGTGGGGGATGTGCAGGCAGCAGCTGATCAATGACTCTCATCGATGTTTCTAGCTCTCTGTTCCTCTCTCTTCCTCTCTGTAAAAAATCAATAAAATATATATATTTTTTAAAAGTTAGACACTATAATTACTACCTTTTCTTTTCCAAACAATACTCTGAGTGCAACACATAGTACAATAAAGCTAATAGATCAACAAGTAAACACTTCAATCAAACAGCACTCCTGCTATTTGAGGGGGTTTCTGTCATGATATACATTTATTGGCCAGGTATCATGAGAGTGCAAAATTATTTTCTGGATTTTTACCTACCATTGCTTTTATTAATAATTTCCTGGTCTCCTATATTTGTGCAATCTTAACTGATCAAATTTTATTGGGTTTCTTATAAAGTCTGTATGACTGATTTTTTAAAAATGTCCTGCCATTCTGCAGCCATATTTCTTCTCTATCTATGCGGTATTAGCTTGCACAGTGCCACTTATATTCTGTATACTTAGAAGAAGCAATTTTTCATATTTATTAGGGTAAAATTATTCATCAATCCACTGTTTTCTCAGAAGTGATTTGTATTCTGAATGGAAAATATTATAATAACATTATGCCTGTAATGTATACCTAATGCAAGAAAAATGTTATTGAAGGATAACTTTCAAAACTCCAAGATATACAAATATAAAATAATTTTAAGGTAATTGATAGTCCAAGCAAGTGATATATGTTTGTATTCAACTAGGTATGGTAATTACCACAAGGATGACACAGAATTTAAAAATTAATCCATTGAATACATCATTTGTCATAAGGCTTAATAGAATCACTAAGAATAATTATATTTGGCCAAGAAACATATGGTTGTTGCCACCACTACTTATTCAAGTCATTTTAAATTAATATCTTTTGCACAATGGATGTTTAAAAAAAACATGCAAAATTATAATAATATTGATGTAAAAATTTTGATTTTCTTACCACTTTTATAATATTGGTTCAAGTTATGACATAGGTATTTCTTATGTGACAGTATTTGCAAATACATTTTTTAAGTTCCAGATTTTTGGTCTCTTGTTAGTAAACAAGGAAGCTTGAACCAATGCTCATATTTCAAACATACTGTGATAATTGCCATGCCTCCTTTCTGGTTGGCACTAAACTTTTCATAGTGAGAGCTGAAAAAACTGGGAATGAAATTTCCTGCTCTCTTACAAACATTACCACCAATTTCAGAAAGGTAAAACTAGACTAAAGTTTGAAAGAGGGCATCATGTTAGAAGACCCAAGTCAGACTAAGTATCCTATATAATAAATGACTAATATGCAAATTGCCATCACTTCAACACACAAGATAGCTGCCCCCATGTTGTCAAAGATGGACACCCCCATGTGGACACAAGATGGTTGCCACAAGATGGCTGGCTGGTAGGGGAGGGCAGATGTGGGTGATCAGGCCAGCAGGAGAGGCAGTTAGGGGTGACAGGGCTGGCAGAGGAGGGTAGTTGGGTATGAACAGGCCTGCAGGGGAGGACAGTTGGGAGGGACAAGGCCTGCAAGGAAGGGCATTTGGGGGGACCAGGCCAGCAGGGGAGAGCATTTAGGAGTGACCATGCTGGCAGGGCAGGGCAGGTAGGAGCAATTGGGCTGCCAGGAGAGCAGTTAGGCATCAATCAGGCTGGCAGAGGAGTGGTTAGGGGTGATCAGGCTAGCAAGCAGGGGAGCAGTGAGGGGCAATCAGGCAATCAAGCAGGGAAGCAGTTGGGAGCCAGCAGTCCTAGATTGTGAGAAGGCAGGCAGTCAGACATCCCTCGAGGGGTCCCAGATTGGAGAGGGGCAGGCTGGACTGAAGGACACCCCCCTCCCCCCCCCGCTTCCATGCACAAACTTTGTACACCGGTCCTCTAGTTCTATTATAAGTCCTTCATATAAATGATTCATGTAGCTACCCTTCTAGGCAGTTGACTCTATAAATTCTCTGCTGGTACACAGTTTAATTATATATATAATAAATGAGATCATTGTTATTATTGCTGATAATTAAATGAAAATATATTATAACACTGTTTTCCATGTATTTGTTATGACACTGTTCACAACTGGCCAGTTAACTCTGTATATATTATCTGCCAAGTACACAATCTAACTACATATATATGTGTGTGTGTGTGTGTGTGTGTGTGTGTGTGTGTGTATGTATACACACACACACACACACACACACACACACATATATATATATATATATATATATATATATATAGAGAGAGAGAGAGAGAGAGAGAGAGAGAGAGAGAGAGAGAGGTCATCATTAATGCCAATAATTAAGTAAAAACGTATTATGACACTGTTCATTATGGATTGGTATTTGTTATAAATCAGGGCACTAGTTTTTTATGCTCTTCAAAAAGAATTTCTTTAAGAAAAAGTAAAGCGATTTCATCCTAAGATATTTAATTTAAAATATGTTCTCACCTATATGACTTTCAGAATAACTTTAAAGTTCCAGTATAGAACTAACTCTAGAAAAATGCTCTCCTACATTGCCTTTGATACTCTTCAATCCTACTTCTTTATTTCAAACATTAAGTATTTTTTCTATTCATGTTGTCCTTAGCTTGTTAAGTGCATTTCCCCTGGAGTGATGTTGAAGTTAAGACTAGAGTCCCTAGTTTGTCCAATACCCACATGAGATTCTTTTTCTATGTGAGCAACAAAACATTCCCCTTCAAGGAGCATTTTTTCTTTTACACTGAAAAACAGAAACTATAGATGCCCACCAAATCTATGCTTTCCTATCTTTCAAATAATCAGAACACTAATTTCCTGCTGGGACATTGCCACTCACCCAGAAGACTACGTATATTATCTCTCATAACTACATAAGCCCACGTGATGAAGTTATGGACAAGAGATACAGGCAGGAGCACTGAGTGGGTTTTCAGGAAACCTCCTTCGCAGTGGTGAGGCACACCCTCCCATCTCACTATTTGAAACATGAATGTGATGACTGGAGCAGGAAAAGCTCCTCAAACCATAAGAACATCATCGTTACAGAAAAAAACGTTCACACCCCCCTCCCAGTGATACTCTTAGAGATTTTTTAAATACCTTTATTGTTGAAAGTATTACAGATGTCCCTGATTTTTCTCCAATGATTTTTAAAAATATATTTTTATTGATTTCAGAGAGGAAGAAAAAAGGAGAAAGAGATAGAAACATCAGTGAGGAGAGAGAATTATTGATTAGCTACCTCCTGCATGTCCCATACTGAGGATTGAGCCCACACCTTGGGCATGTGCCCTGATTGGAATTGAACCGTGACCTCCTGGTTCATAGGTCGATGCTCAACCACTGAGCCACACTGGTGGGGCCCTCCATTGATTCTTAAATACAGCGAAACATAAGGCTGTGTATGCTCTAATAAACGAACACAGAGCTTAAAGAGGAGCTTGGCACTGTGCAGAGATTAAGAAAGACACAGATTCTTCAGAATTGTCAAAAATAATTATTGTGAAAACTTTTCTTTCTAGACTAGTTCATAAAGAATATTAACAAATAAAGTATATTAACAAATAAAAACATTGATTATTTTAATCACTATATAATGATTATGAAAAATAACATAGTGGAGGTATATATCAAATAGGCATATGTACAAACAAATGCATATTACATCATTAAGTGAATTTATTTTTATGGATACTTTTTAATTTAATAGTAAACTCATTTGGTAATAATTTTTAAATATTAATTAGTTAAGAATTACAAAAAATAATCAAGGTTAAATTCTGATAACATTTGTGATTTTGTAACTGCCTACATTCCTTATATGCTTAGGTTGGCAAAGGCAAACTCTATATAAACATTCTAGACTAGGGCCTCTAAAATGAGCCCTTTGTTGACATTTCACCTTCAAATTTGCTTTGCATCTCATCTTTTCCTCTTTTGTATTTTTTAACTTAAATTTCCCATATATGCCTTCATCTTATCCTGAACTCTGTTCCATTCACCATCTCATTCTCTTTAATATACATTTTTCTCTTACTCCTGGGACTTCTTCCATGGCTGGAACTTTCTTATCCTGGTTATTCTCTTGCTCTCATTGTCCATTCTGATTTGATTTATGCTCCGATAGACAGACTCCCAAAGGACTACATCACCCCAGCTCAGTGCTGACCATGTTTATAATTTTTATGTCAATAGAAGGCAAGGAAAGCAGATGGGAGGTTATCGGGAGAGAAGTGTAATTACTCTGCTGCTTTCCCTCTCTGTGGTGGGCCATGTTTCTTGGAGTGGCTGTTCCCTGTGTAACTCCATGCTCATTGGAATCTTCTATTTCCTTCTTTTTTCTCTTCAAATCTAGGAAGGTAAACATCCCCTATTGGTTTCTTTATCCCTATATGAACCTTTGTAAACAGTCACTTTATATTACAGCCATATGTTGCTTAATGACAGAGAAATGCATGCATTGTTAGGTGCTTTTTGCCCTGTGCAAACATCGTGGAGTGTCCTTGCACACACTTAGGTGGTATAGCCTATGGCACACTTAGGCTCGCTGGTATAATCTATTGCTCTTAGGCACAACATGCTACTGAACTGAATGCTGTAGGCAAGTGCAACACAATGGTAAGTATTTGTGTATCTAAACATTGAAAAGGTACAGTAAAATTATATAAAAGATTTTTTAAAATGGTTCACCTGCATAGGGCAGTTACAATGAATTGAACTTGCAGGACTGGAAGCTCTCTGGGTGAGTCAGTGAGTGAGTGGGGAGTGAACATGAAGGTCTGTGACATCACTACTACACTACTACGGGCTTTATAAACAGTGCTCCACAGCCCTCCCCCTGCTCCTTCCCAACATGGTCAGAAATAGAACATCGAAGCTGCCAATGCCACCTCATAAACAGAGGTGTGGGCCAGATTTATTGAGAAAAAACAAAGACTAGGTAAGGTGTAGGTCACCAAAACAATGATCGTTAGGAAGGAGTGAATGGTGGCCTGAGGATCAGTAGGAATAAGAAGTCAAGATGGAGAGATAAACAAACTGGGGATTGCCGTGGCAGTGTGATTTTGACTGTTGCATGGTGAAGCAGTGGTCAGATTAAGAAACTTTGTGATAGTCGTTTAAAAAAAGAGGGCATTTAACATAGAAAAGGTGTAGAACTGAGGACTCAGTATTTTTACTTCCACTTTGGAAATTTGTTTTTTGTCTTATTGACCCTATCCAGCACAGAGGGCTCTCTCCCCAGCATGAGATTCATGGAAGAAATAAAACTCATTTATGCCATACATTATTTGCAACCTGAAAATATTTCCAAAGCACCAGGAGAGGCTGGCTCCCCTACCACAGAAAGTTCTTACTAAAGTGGCAGTGATATTCAATGCTTCAGGTGGTTCCTGCGGACCTGGTTCCTTGTACAGGACCTGAGGTCCTCAACAAAGAATTTACGGCAATGTGTCCCCAAGACCCTCAGGCTAGATCTGGGAGGGCTGTGGCACCCTCTAAATATGTGGCACTGGGGGGACAGGCTCCTTGGTGCTGAAATAGGCCAGTGACTGGTCTCACTGGGGTGTAATCTGTGCACTCAATATTGAGGTGCTGAGAGTAAGAGGGAATCTATTGCCAAGTCCCACAGACATTGCTCCCATCAGAGAAAAAATAATTCCTCCTAAACCACACATTCTTCCATTTCTTATGGGAAGTTCTGCTTCATTATACAACAGAACCACCATCCCTGACTGATAATGTTATGCAACAAATACACGACTGTATTTGATAGAATGCTGGTGTTATTGCTCTCACTGACTACCATGTCCACCAAAAAGCTTCTGTAAATCATTTTCTTAAGTCATTGCATCTGAGTGTGCATCTGTCTGCATATCTACTTATCTAGCTAGCTAGCTAGCTAGCTGTAAATGCCTTTCTCTTACCTCAGTCTCTTTCACTGGCACACCTCCCTCCATTTTGAGAAATAAAGGGAATATAATGTGACTTTCAACTTACCTACTCACCTATAATTATTCCCTTGAAGTTTCCAAATGACCTGTATTCTCAATCCAATGGCATTATTTAAGTTCTCTGACTCCTTGATATCTAGACAGTTAACCTCAATGAACACTTTCTTATGAACACTTTCCATTCATTATGCTCAACCGATGCGTCTATATTTTCCCTTGGCTTTTCTCTTTCATTCCTCTGTCTCTTCTGCAGTGGCACTTTTCAAATTACTATTCATTCTTTCAGGCACTTCCATGGCCTGATGATAGATAGATGATGGTGATATATATAATCTCCAAATCTATGCTATTCACTCAATTATGTATCTCATTTAATTATATAACATTCCCACAATCATTTCTCAAAATCCTAGAACCATTTTTATTTCTTCCTCTTTTTCCTGTTACCTAAAACTAAGTGAGTTAATTCACTTCTATCTTAGCATCATCTCTGAACTCCACACTCCTTTTCTTTCCCTCTCCATTGCCCTGGTAAAGACAATATTTTATTTTATTTTTTTTAAGTTTTATTTTATTGTTTAAAGTATTACATATAGTATTACATGTCTCCTTTTCCCCCCTTAACCTCTCCCCAGCCACCCCCATCCCCAGGACATGCCTTCAACCCCCCTCTGCAGTGTCTGTGTCCATAGTTTGTGCTTATATGCATACTTACAAATCTTTTGGTTGATCTCTTATCCTCAATCTCCACCCACTGAAGTTTGACAGTCTGTTCAATGCTTCTTTGTCTCTGTATCTATTTTTGTTCATCAGTTTATAATGCTTATTATATTCCACAAATGAGTGAGATCTTGTGATATTTATCTTTCTCTGATTGGCTTATTTTGTTTAGCATAATGCTCTCCAGATCCATCCATGCTGTGGCAAATGGTAAGAGTTCTTTTTTATAGCAGCATAGTATTCCATTGTGTAGATGTACCACAGCTTTTTCAGATTGCAGCTAGATCAAATAGACCTTTTAGCACCATATTTAAAAATCTAGATTTACATCTCCAACAGACAATATTTATTTTAAGTTGTATCATTGTAGAATTTTCTTCTCAGAGTTTTCTAACTGCCCTTTCTCCTGTATATTACACACTACCACATTGCCACTACTTCATTGCTCAAAATTTCTTATCTTTCTATAATGTAAATCTAGATTTTTAAACATGGTGCTAAAGAGTGTAAAGAGTGTATTTGATTTAGCTCCAACCTGAGTCTCAATCAGTCTTAAACTTCTCCAATTCCCTAAATCATTTCACTGTTGTTAGTCAACCTGTCACTCTGCCTGGTACATTCTTCAACTTTTACTTCATTGATCAAAAGCACGTCCATGTTTGAGACTTGGCACAAATGACATGTCATTCATGTTCTGCTTTCCCTGATATATGCCAGTGGTTTTTTAAGTTATCACTTAAAAAAAATTACTGGCTGCCTTCCTTTAGATAAATGTACAATATAATGCAAATCTTATTTCATATAAGGGCAAGGGTGATGTTATCATTGTATCCCTTAAAATACCTAGCAAAGCCCCTGTAAGAATACCCTTTTAATTAATTTATATTTTTATGGATTCAACTCACTATGACTTATTCAGATGCTCCAATGAATATCTCCAGGTTTCTAAAATTCTCAGCATTAAATCAATTAACCAATCTTTTCATACTGCTGTCTTCTGTTGTAACCTACAACAGGGTTGGTAGTTGCTCAATGTAATTGAGTGTGCCAAAAGTTCAGTTGTTCTGACTCTCCGAGGACTGCCTAGACAGATGGCCAACTGGCAGGAGCCCAGAAATGCTGGTTCTACCTATTAAGGACCATCAGAACAACTAAATCTTACAGATGCTGACACAATGAATGCATTTTTATTGTGCTGATTTGCTGATAAATTGCAATTATATGCAAATAACTATATGTCTTAAGGAAATGTATTTGGATAAATGAAAATAATTTAGACCTTGAATTTTTAGAATCATGATGTGACAATTCCTTTTTAAATTGTGCTTCCTATCTTTATTTTTACTTTGAAACCATTAGTAAAGTACTTCATTATGTAGGAGGGGAGGCATTATATTATGAACTGATTCAATTTAGTCTTGATTTTAAAAATACTAAATTGGAAAACAGTGCCAATAAAGAATATTTACATCATACCAAAGTTAAAATAATTCAGTCAGTCAGCAAATAAGTGTGCAATACCAGAGGCAGGTAATACAAGAATCCAAAATGAATTCTATTCTCAGAGGTGATTCTCCAGCATGCTTGGAGGAGGCCCTGAGGTTACATCAACTTGGGCGAAATTTCCTGTTTTGCTGCATGAAATTTCCATGATAAAAAATGGAAGCTGGAGAAGAGAGAAAGAAAAAAATGTAAAAACAAAACAAACACAAAAAATTGCATGGTTTCCAATTTTAGATATAGAGTTTTAAACAGAAATAAATACAACTACATTAACTTTAGATATTTATTACAATTTGGGCTTTTTTTTCGCTATGATCAGCATATTCACAGCTGCATTTAAAAAAATGAGGCAACAATAGGATTCAAAAGATTAAAATGACCATTTATTTCTTAATCACCAGATGTTTGAGATCTGACTGAACCAACTTAATTTATGCAGAAACAATAATACTGGTGTTTCTGGGACCACCAGAAACAGTTATAATAGTTGTATAAAGAATTATATAGATTATTTTACATTTTTATCTCAGGCCTCTGTCCTTCGGTTGACTTGTGAAGATAAGTCCAATTAATGTCATTAAGTCTGAAAAATTTCTTTACATGTATGTTGAATGGGATTGCCTAAAGTCAGTACTTCAGCAACATAGCAATAAATGTATAGATCCATAATATATGTGTAAATATAAGAAGTGTCTTTGTAAGTATTCAATTTTTACTAGTAAATGTCTAATGGATTATTTCTAACTTAATTTGAAAAAAAAAACATTTTAAAATAATGTAATGATAGTGAGTGATTCAATCCAATGGTAATTGTGTGAGTTTCAAAATATCAGAATTAAATAAACAAAAAATAATATCTTAGGAAATTATATTCTCCAATATCTACACTGTTTTTATAAATAACAGAGAATAAGAAAAAGAAAACAATGTCCACTTCCCCCACAAAAAAAAGAATATCAGTTTTTCCTATAGCAAATTGTAAACCACAGGTTAAAAAAACTAATGGCTCTAAGATTGTGAAGATTTTTTTGTTTTGTTTTTTTATCCTTAGAAGTGATAAATCATGATTATTGTTAGATTAAGTGCATTAACTAGAATTTTTTTAAAGCACTAGAGGGGTTGTAACTGAAAATTTCTTGTGTCTGTAACCTAAAGAAAAATTAACTTTACTTTTTCCACCATCATATGAATCCCCAGAATTAGGGAAAAAATGTAATTTCTTGCTTTCATTTTTCTTTCAGAATAAACAATAAACAGTGAAATCATCCACAACCTTCATGAAGGATTTTTGTCTAACGAATACTTTTGACTTCTCAACATACATTTTAGGTGCCAACTTTTTATCAAACTCTATGATTGGTCCTGGTGCTTATCTTTTGCTCATCATAATATTCTCACCGAGTTGTGTGTGTGTTTAATAGTGTGGCACTGTATGTATTTCACGTCATTTCAAATACTTTTTGGGGGCGGGAGGAACAAACACCTAAGGCAGGAAAAATGTCAAAAAATCAAAGAGTTCACAGTAAGGCTGTGGGAACAACAGAAAGAAGCTACTGGACTTGGATAAACTAATATGATCAGATGGAAACCTTCCTTGGATGGCTGAAAGGATAAAATGAAATTGGAGAAACCACTGAGCTACCCCAGCCTGTCTTCTCAATAGAGTTGCATGTGCAACAGTCCAGTCAACCATCCAGTGACCTGTATTGATCCTCAAGATGGCTGGACTAAATGGTTCCGCTGAGCCGTGAGGGTCTGTTTGCTTGGACATAGATAGTCACAGCAAGATATGCACAGGAATATTAATTACGGAGACGGGCAGGGAGCGGGGAGAATGCCTGGGAAAGCCCCACAGAAGGAAGCAGCCTCATTTCCCGCAGAGTTCTACAGCACACACAGACGCTCTCCTGCTCACTGAGCACAGGCGGAGTTGTTGTCCTGCTGCTTTATGTTAATTAGAGAATAAATAAGTGGCCAACTGTAGTCTGTGGGCATATGTTGGTCAACTGTCTCTGTCTAATTAGGTTGTAAGCCCACTGGGCAGTGGCCTCATTTAAATCTATGTTCTGGAAAGCACTTAGTGCCTTTGTTGAGGCCTGGTGAGTATGAGAAGCTAGGGCAAATAAATGGCTGAGGTTTAATAAGCAAGAAAAAATTTTTTTTTTAATTTGTTTGTGCCTGTGTTTGGTATGTTGCAGAATGCTGACTAAATCCTTTGAGCAAAACATGGAAGTCTCCTTTTCATAGACTAATGCCCCATATGTTGCTCTATAATAAGCATAAAGGGAATGTATGTAAATTGTACATGATGGACTTCTAGTTTAATAAAATAAATTCTATGCAAGTTTATATGTATTATTCCTATATATATTTTGTAAATACATATACCATATTTACAAAGTAATAACATAAACAGCAAATGGAATATATTCTAGTTTAACTTGAGTGCCAGAATCTGTGGCGTGTGAGTGTGTGTGTGTGTGTGTGTGTGCATGCACACGCGAGCAGTACATACAAGTGTGAGGTTAATGCAATAGTGTAATGTGTGGATGCATCTCATTACACACATAGATGACTATGTATTCAGACATTCATTAAAATGTGTAAGCAGTGGATAATTTCTATTTTATATTTTTATATGTGTAGTTCAGAAAAGTCTCTTTTCTCTTCCTATATTCTCTGCTACCTGTCACTCCACCATGTCTGTTATACTGAGTTTCAGAAAGGTTGTGTTAACTGCTAGTAGTAAATCGTGAGAAAGTAGAAATTAAAATATATACATTCATATATGTGTGCGTATGATTTTTGTGTGTGTTTAAATACTAATTTTTATCTGTGTAGACTCAATCACTTCTTTGAACTCCTGCAGCATTAAATCATATACTGGCTTCCAGTAACATGTGTGTACATGTGCCTGCATCTGTCTGTAATATTGGGTCGGCAACTACGTAATTGCGGGTTTCACACATATATGGTTTCAGTTGAATTTTTAGGTTTGCAGACGTAGTACAAATGTAAAACACATTTTGTTATTTGATAGTTGGCTATTCAGCTGTTAATCAGTAAAAAAAAGTTTTTTGATCTGTTTTGTAGTTTTCGTTTGGCGTTCGTTGAAAAATGGAAAATCAAAAGGAACATTTTCGTCATATTTTGCTTTTTTATTTCCGCAAAGGGAAAAATGCATCGCAAGCTCATAAAAAGTTATGTGCTGTTTATGGTGACGAAGCCTTAAAAGAACGGCAGTGTCAAAATTGGTTTGCCAAATTTCGTTCTGGTGATTTTTCACTCAAAGATGAAAAACGCTCTGGTCGTCCAGTTGAAGTTGATGACGCCCTAATCAAAGCAATAATCAATTCGGACTGTCACAGTACAACACATGAGATTGCAGAGAAGCTTCATGTATCACATACATGCATTGAAAATCACTTAAAACAACTTGGCTATGTTCAAAAACTCGATACATGGGTGCCTCACGAACTGAAAGAATCACAGTTAACGCAACGCATTAGCAGCTGCGATTTGCTAAAGAAACGTAATGAAAATGATCCATTTTTAAAACGACTGATAACTGGCGATGAAAAATGGGTTGTTTACAACAATATCAAGCGGAAAAGATCGTGGAGCAGGCCAGGTGAACCAACTCAAACAACATCAAAAGCTGATATTCATCAAAAGAAGGTTTTGTTATCAGTTTGGTGGGATTACAAAGGAATTGTCTACTTTGAACTCTTACCACCCAACCGAACAATCAATTCTGATGTCTACATTGAACAACTAATGAAATTAAACAATGCAGTTGAAGAAAAGCGGCCCGAATTGACAAATCCAAAAGGTGTTGTATTCCATCATGACAATGCAAGGCCACACACATCTTTGGTCACTCAGCAAAAATTAATGGAGCTTGGTTGGGATGTTTTGCCACATCCACCATATAGTCCTGACCTTGCACCATCTGATTACTTTTTGTTTCGATCTTTACAAAACTCCTTGAATGGTAAAAATTTCAATAATGATGATGATGTCAAATCGTACCTGATTCAGTTTTTTGCTAATAAAAACCAGAAGTTTTTTGAACGTGGGAATATGATGCTGCCTGAAAGATGGCAAAAGGTCATTGATCAAAATGGGCAATACATTACAGAATAAAGTTATTTAGTTCCATGAAAAAATTGTCTTTGATTTTCTTTAAAAAATCCGCAATCACTTAGTTGCCGACCCAATACATCTTTCCCCCAAGAGGCTTAAGCTATGCAAGAATAAAGATCAAACCTTATTTTATTTTATGATTTTAGTGTTTTATTTCAGTACTTGCCAAAGTAATTTCCAACAAACACTTGGTGGTTGATTGAAACTCTGTTTACTATGTATTTTATATTTTCTATTTACTATGTATATTTTAATTTCTATAATTAAGACAAATTTTTTGCTTGCATGAATACTTAAACTGTTTTAGACTTTAATGTATTATTAGTATTACTATATACACAATGGGGAAGGAATAGACAGTGGTTTGGGCAAGAAGTAGCTGGGCTTAAAGTATTTGCTCATGTTCCTTTATCACAGAATGTAGAAGGACATCTAAAAGAACTCAGACATCTCTTGGTGACTTTCCAAATATAATCATCACTTCCTACAACTAGAGGCTTGCATTGACCATGTTGATCTGCTCTCAGGGGTGGTATTGATAGAATAGTAACTGCCTGAAACTTGGTAACTGGAGTGGAGGGTTCATTGATAGAGCGCCTGCCATCAGCTAGTCCTTCTGGGATTGACAATTTAGGTTTCTCTGGCAACTCTAAAATTCTTTTCTAGTCACATGTAAAGACAATATGTATTTACCATTTGTCTCAAGCTTTGTCTGTCCTTCCTTTTCCTTTCTTCCCAGTTCGTAAAACTCTCTTGCCAACTCTTGTCTCCTTGGATGACATACTCTCCTAGTATCTTTTTTCAATCAACAAAAATTTCAAGTGTTGGTGTAGTGCCTAGCCCTGGATGTTGCCTACTATGATTTTCATCCCTTAAAAGATCTTCTTAGAAATCTTTTGGTCACACCATTTTTTTTTTCATGTATGAAATTCCCCTTTATCTATAATTTTTGTCAATGTACTCCTCAAAAAAGTTTGTAGAATCTAGTTTAAAACCCACAACATACATGAATCATCTAAATTAAATCAGTCTTTATCTCTTCTCTTTGAAAACTTTATCTAGCTATTAATCAGGTTTTGCTACCCATTTTCTAGATATCAATAGCTTTAATCTAGATGTGACTATATACCAAGTACTTAAATAAGCCTTTATATTCATCACCTCATTTGCATTTTACGATATCCATTTGTACTAAGCATTAGGCTCATTTTAGTGCAGAAAATGAGCATTACAGCATTAATATATTCCTTGACCAATGTCATCTAGCTATCAACTATAAAGACAGATAATTTTATTTTTTTAATTTTCTTACTTACTACTTGGTGACATATATTTATGTTATCCTTTGTCTCCCCCTCCACTAGAATGTATATCTTTAAGATAAAAGATTTTTATCTGTTTTGTTCACTGTTGTGTCTAGAACAGTATTTGACCTCTAGTAAGTTCAGTCTCTCAGTCTCTATCATCTGTCTATCTATCTATCTATCTATCTATCTATCTATCTATCTATCATTATCTATTTATTGTCTATCTATCTGTCTACCTTTGCAGCTAAAATAATCTACATATATAAAAGCCTAAGCGACCTTCTCAACTGAAACAACTAAATGGACCACCAAACAGGCTGTGCGGGGTGACTGGGTGCAGGGGGGTTAGTGAGGGATGACCAATGACTGAGCAGCAGGCTGTGTGGGATCACTAGCAGGTTGTGTGGGGTGATCAGGCTGGCAGGGCTGACCAAACAACTGAACAGCAGTCTGCATGGAGTGACCAGGACAGCAGGAGGTGTAATTAGGGATGACCAGGCAGGCAGGGGGTGCAGTGAGGGACAACAAAACTGGGTGGGAGGGAACACTTGGGGGTAACCATGCCAGTGGGAGGGCAGCTGGGGATGAACAAGCCCAGCAGGGAGAGCAGTTGAGAGGTATCTAAATCAATTTTTATGATCTATTGTGAGGTATCTAAATCATTTTTTTTTAGATAGGACATCGGGGGGAGGGCAATTAAGGGTGATCAGGCAGGCAAGCAGGTAAGCCAGTGGTCCCGGATTGTGAGAGGGATCCCCTGTGGGATCGGGCCTAAACTGGCAGTCAGACATCCCCTGAGGGGTCCAGGATTGGAGAGGGTGCACACTGGGCTGAGGCCCCCCCACCCCCATGCAAGAATTTCATGCACTGGGGCTCTAGTGTGTTATAAAATAAGGTAGTAAATTAAAGAAGCTCCTACTAAGTGTGAGGTATTAATACAATACTTTTTATCCTTTAAGGACTGCCTCAGGTTCCACCGCTGTGGATCTTCCCTTGCTTAACCTTCCACCCACTTTCCCAAACTGGAAGTGATTGTCCTCTTCCATATACTCTAGCCCTTTCATGGCACTGACCAGTCTTATGGTTCATTATTTACCTGTTGGCCTAAGTACAGATGAGCCTAAAGCACTTTCAACATTAAAAAAAAAAAAAAATTAATTAAAAAAAAAGTATCTCCAAATTTTGTTTATTTTATTTTTTGTTTTAAATATTTTTTTTTTCTTCAACCTGCCCTCTCAAAGAAAAAAAATGAGAATAAAAGTGCTGACCAGGCAGCCTGACATGAACCTAAAGATTCAAGTATTTTTCAAAAAAGGAAAAGGCACCAGTGGTCAACTGGGACATGGTTCTGTTTCCTGTGGCTTCACTGCCATCTCACAGGCACGACAAAGCCAGTGCAGGACACGTTCCTCCTCTCCAAGAAGGTGCAGTGAAGTGGGATTAGTGCAAGTAGGGAAGCCATTGTTCAATGGAGCAAAGCAATTTGGAGGCTCTATCACAGCCATGCACAGCTGGATAGATATAGATATATATATATATATTACTAGTGCATGAACAATAATAATTTTTATTTTCTTTCTTACTAGTTGGTAACATATATTTATGTTGTGATCATTTATTTCCTCTCCACTAGAATGTAAATCTGTAAAGTTAGAGATTTTCACCTGTTTTTCATATATGTATAATACAATCTAGTATTATATATAATGTATTACATATTATATAATATATATTATCATTTAATCAATGAATAAGGAAAGGGACATAACATGGGGTTTATAATCTTAACATCTCTTTTATATAAAAAAGACAATCTTTAAAACATAAGTGAAATATTAAAAATCAAAAATTCAAATACTAAAAATATAAAGGTATAAACATGTTTTTATTTATGGGTACTAATGTCTAAAGCCTCTAGGGCACATTTCAGTATCTTAATATCATTTTTTATTAAACAAAAATAGACACTTTCTATATTACATTTTCAAAGGACTGATTAAGGGAGATAAAACTCTGAAGTTAAATAATAAATTTTATGTTGTTAAAGAAATCAGCTTGAAAACAGCTTCTGGGAATTTTATACGGAGAGGTCTGCTTTTTATTTTTTATTTTTAAGCATTCTGATCACTAATTAAAATATACATTTATGTCAATTATATCAGTTTTGGTATATATTTAATTATGACATACTTTTTCCCTGAGAAAGCTTTTATTTCAAAAATACTGATTAAAAATGACACCTTAATAAATCTTAAAAACCACATCTATGTTTAACAAAAAATATCTTTCCAATGATTTGGTCAGCAAAAAATAAAACAATACAGTAAACTGTCAAAAAAATAAAACAGTTCCATTGGGAAACAAATATGAGTATCTTTTCTAATTATTAAGGCAATAGCCATTCAGTATCAAATAAATAAAAAGCTAATCAGACAGATGTCATCATGGGGACAAAAGGGCCTATTTTCCATCTTTCAAAACCCTAGTGAAGATACAACTGAAAAGAAGCAATTGTGCAAGGATAACAATGATTAAATTACGTTTTTATAGCCTCTTCATTTTCTTTTAAAAATATCTATATACATAAAAGCCTAAGTGACTGAATGACCGGTTTGTCGACCGGTTGACTGGTCAACTATAATGCACACCGACCACCAGCGGGCAGATACTCAATGCAGGAGCTGCCTGCCTCCTGGTGGTCAGTGTGTTTCCACAGCCAATCTCCCTTGGTCCCTTCCCCCGGCTCGGTGCACTGGGCCTCTAATATTACATAATAACACTAGAGTCCCGGTGCATGAAATTCATGCAGGGGCGGGGGGAGTTCTCCTTACCCCAGCTTGCACCCTTTCTAATCCGGAACCCCTTGGGGGATGTCCTGGGGATCGGGCCTAAACAGCAGTCGGGCATCCCTCTCACAATCCAGGACCACTGGACCACTGGCTCTTAACTGTTCACCTGCCTGCTTACCTGATTGCCCCTAAGTGCCCCTTCCACTGGCTTGGTCACCCCTCACTGCCCTCCGCCTGCCAGCTTGGTCATCCCTAACTGCTCCCCCACACACCTGCAGGCCTGGTCGCTCCACACAGCCTGCTGCTCAGTCATTTGGTCGCCCCTCACTAACCCCCCTCTTGGCCTAGTTGACCCATGCAGCCTGTTCGGTCATCCATTCGGTTGTGATGGTCACTTAGACTATTATATATATAGATTATTATGTCTAAAAAGACTTAATATATGTATAAAGTATATAAGAAAACAAGCACCCTGACCCAGGTCCTGATTTCAAGTGCACTATGAACGTTGTTTGTGGAATTCCTTTCTCTTTACTTTTATGTACTTATTTATGTATTTGTTTGTAGTTTGCTTATTTAGATATTTAGCTATGATATTTTAGGATTAGGGAGAGATCATTGGTTTTCTGAAAGACGAATCCTCCCCATGTCCCCCTCACTTGGATAACATATCCAACACATAATACATCAAAACGAATGAGCCTCATGCTCTAGGGCACAAGCAGGAGTAATGGTGAATGATTGAAAAATAATTTTCCAGATTATTTTAAATTTCTGAATGGCCTAAGATTGAGACTCATTCACTCTGCCCAATTTTATTGTCAATTATTAATTTAGCCTGGAGGATGTGCTAAAATCAAATGTAGTCCTTCCTTAAATATGAAATGAATTATTTTCACATTCCAGGCAGTGTTGTAGGTGGTCATGTGTAAACAGTAATAAACAAGAGAAGCAAAGCTCCTATCCTCTTAGTGCTTCCACTCAAGTAGAAGGAAGGACTTGGATAAAACCCTGAAGAAATAGATGATATTTAAAAGAAAATAAATAATAGAATAATATTTTTATATTGGAAGAGTTTGTAAAGTAAATTATACAAGATGACATGTATTTAATTAATAATCCCCTTCTAACTTTTGCTCTTTCATTTTTTTGTTCATACATAGTATTTTCCATTTTTACTCATAAAGAAAAAATTCAGTATATTTTATATATGAAAAAGCTCTTTTCCCTTATAAACACTTTATGTAATCTGCAAATAGTCTCCAATTTTTGGCATCAGAAATTTTTTTACAGGTAAATTGAATATGAGTATCAACAGTTTTTTACATTAAATTTTAGAAAAGTTGGTAAAGTTATCTAAATGAAATAATATTTTCAATGACTGTAAGGACTGTCTAGAGGAAAATAAACAGCCTCATTTACCATGGATGCTGATGAATCAATTTATCCCCGAGGCAATGATATTAGTATGTCACCTCTATAGATCTTCCTACGTGATTTGGCATGTATAAAAACAGTATGCACTATCTTTATTGATTATACGAGGCTATATTAAAATCAATATCCCTAATCAATTGTTTAATCCAGCAAAAATGTAATGGGAAAAATACTAAAACATTATCTCTGTTTAAAAATAAAAAATCAGGAGGAGTTAATCTCATCAACAGCTTCTCTTTCTATGGAATAGTTTCTATGCCTGGTATACAATGGAATAATTAGGCCATCTGCTGGGCAAGTGGCAAATACACCCAAACTCAACTAAAGCCTCCTCAGTGGTACATCAGGGAATTAAGGAGTTAATTAGCAAAAGAGGTTTTTGTTTGTTTGTTTGTCTTTTGCCTTGTCCTCATTAATTGATCATCTTTCACTTTAAATATTTTCAATCACAGTAACTTAACTTCATCACTTTAAACCTTTACAATTAAGATAGGGGCCTACACCACTAGGTAACTGTAACTACCGCTTCATCATTTATGTATTCAACTAATACTGGTTGGTGGTCAGTTATGTTCAAAGCAGCTTTTTAAACATTATGGATTCAGTAACATATACAACTTTTCTACTTTCACACTGCTATTGTAGGTAGACATGTGTTGAATTACTTAATAAAAATTTAATAAAGAAATGGTTTGACCTAAAGAATGAATATACCAAGCTATAGCACTCTATAGTTTATAGTAGATGCAAAAGTGTGTCAGTTCAGATTTTAAGAGAAAAACACAAGGATTCTTGAACCTTTGTTCTGAAAAGTACTAACTTATTTTGTCAGCCAATGTCAACTAAATTGAATAAAAGGTGCTAAAATGCATTTCTGAGGATTCTTGGCCCTTGTACACTGATTCTATTCCAGTGATCTCCCAAATTGAGTAATCCAAGGAAATGTAACTAAAGATTTCTTTAAGCAACAATACTGTCCTCTCAAGGTGAAGGACAGAACAGAACATCCCAGCCCTGAGATATCTGCATTAGGTCATCCAGAATATAAATTCACTAGAGGCCTAATGCACAAAGTTCATGCGAGGGCTCGGCCCTCGAAGCCCCGGTTTTGTCTGGAAGATCATCTGGAAGGATGTCCAGGTCGTTTGGCTGTCTGGTCTAATTAGCATATTATGCTTTTATTATTATAGATTGATGTAACTGTTATGGTTTTTGCTAACACACTGAATGTGTTCTCCAGGTAGTTTGAGGACTTCAATTTTTCTGAGACTCCAATTTGGCACCATTCCCAGTTTTACACAAAAACACACACACACACACACACACACACAACCATCCTTATAGGTTCATGGGATTTTGCAGCAGAAACAAATTATCTAATTAATACTCACATTGCCTAATTAATAGTCTAATCACCCAGTTCATATCATTATTAAAACAGTTTTATTTTGTTGCTGTCAACATCTTTTGCCACAGTATTCTTTATACTCTACTCCTTATTCCCATCTTTCTTTATACATTTCATTCACAAACTATTCACATTTCAGTCATATAAGTTAATAAATCTTTTTTATTCATTCATTTAAATAGCTTTAAACTCACTGCAAATCTTTGCTATTTGATTGCATTGGGCTTCCGTAGCAGCCACAATTTGCCCCCTGAGAGGAGAGAAAGAAGGAGATACAATAGGATTCCCCAGGATAATTTGTCCCTCTTGTCACATTTACATATTTAAAGAAGAAATCTTTTCTAAGAGGTTTCACCTTCAAATATGTCCTGCACTGTGGCTGAAATCAAGAAATGAAATATATGGTATGTTTTGGGGGAATTTTGTTTGTTTGTTTGTTTGTGAATAAGGTACTGAGGCAGAAAAGATAACAGTCCCTAGAGTTACTTCCTTCAAACTGATAGTCTCTCCATTACCTGTAAGCATGCAGCTGCATGCATCCCTCCTGTCCTGCTAACTGGTCCAGGGCATGGAAATGAGGAGAGAAAGTCTTCAATGCAAACACCTTAGACTCAAAAATAAGCCTTTAAAACAAATTCCTTGCCAAGGCAAGAGCAACTGGCCTGTGATATGGCTACAGTGGGGCAGAGTAGGGGATGATGAGAAAATTGCTTCATAGGAAGAGCACACAACACTTCAAACCAGCTAGAGATAAAAATCCAGAATCCATCCAATTTAGAGCAGAATAACACAGAAGACCAGGGTGCTTGCATTCCAGGAAGTAGAGACTGTGATGCTGCTCTGGGTTGCCAGCTGGAGAGTGAACATGCTTAGAGTGTGACTTTTATTGTCTTTGAGGTTACTGGTCAATCTAAACTATAGGAAGAGGAGTTCCAATATTTGAGAGCAATGGTAGATTCCAGTGCTTTGTAGTATTATTGACATATCGATACATACATTCTACTGGTAAAAGGTTGTATGATTTTGGATAAAACATTTCTCCTCTCTGATTCTCACTTTTTTTATTGAATAGAGATGATAGCAATACCTAACTTGGACTGGTTTTGAGAATAAGGAGAAGTAATGCATATAGATACATATTGTGTTCTTTGAATGTTTTAGAAAAGTAAAGTATCCAACATTAGAAAGCTATTTTGTACTGTTATTTCACAAATGTGTCCATATATTAACATTTTAATGATTCAAATGGAACACCATTTATCTAATGATATGCTTATATTCATCAAAATAAGTAATATGTATCCTATATAATAAAAGTGTAATATGCTAAGTGTCTGACCATTCCATCATTTGTTTGGCTGTTCCACCAGTCGCTATGACGTGGACTGACCACCAGAGGGCAGATGCTCTGACTAGTAGGTTAGTGTGCTGCTGGGGTCCTGCAGATTGGGACTGGGTAAGATGGGTCAGACACACCCTGGAGCCCTCCCATTGTCCCCCCTCAGCCCCAGTAGGGTCTGGGCAAGACAGCCCCAATCAGCCTTAATCCCCAGCCAGGCTGAGGGATCCTACCTGCCTCTAGTGTATATATCTCATTCTCAGAAAAAGCAGTTATTTTTTGTTCGAATTGGAAAAAAAAAATGTGGCCAATAAATATTTTAAAGTTTTCTGACTTTGCCCACTTGCATAAAAGTTGCCTACCACTCATCTATCTATAAAAATAAGCCAAAGCCATTAGTAAGTCATACAAGATATTTACAATTTAATATGCTTTTCCAATTTTGCTTTGCAAAATTACCCTCCTCGTATCTTATACCATCAAAATTCAGTATAACCCCCTAATTTTTATCCAATCTATGTTCTATTCTTCTTCTATGCCTTTGAACATATCAATCCCTACTTCAAATTTCCTATCCTCAGTCTCTTGTCTGTTAGACTAAAATTATTCATATCTTTCAAGACTCATGTCATTTTCTCTACAAAGCTATCCCCAAATTCTCTGTCAGTAGTGGGATATTTGCTTCTATGCAGTCTTTTTTATTCTTATTAAACATTAATCATTATTTTAAAATGTTTAATATAACTGTTATCATTTAAATTGAACCTAAAGAGTAGACTATTTTGTGCATATCTTTGTATCCATGTGCCTAGGCAAGTGCTTAGCTCTATTAGTATTACTATCACTGTTACAACAATATTAAAGGCTAATTAAATACATATTTAAAAGAAATTTTCTAGTAATTCATCAGAAGTTTAAAGTTTAAATATGAGCCTTGATTTGTTTTATCTCCTTTTTTGTACAGTTTGTTGAGGAGGGGTGGTGATGGGGGGGGGGGCGGACTGTGAAGAAAAAACTTATGGCTGCCAGGCACAAAGTTTTCCCCAAATACTTTTTATTTTTTATTTTTTAGTTGGGGATGCAGAACCCTCCTACCAGCACTGCCTACATGTGCTTCACGCCACTGCTTCTGCCTTCTAGGTGAACCTCTCCGGAAAGGACTCTTGTAAAGACAGAATGAGTAACCCTGGCCAGTGTACAGAAAGGGGTTACTGAGACCTAAGAGAAAGTGAACTTGTAGAGTCATCATGGTTAATTAGGGAGGTTAATGTTGGCCTTGAGTCTACCAGTCATTCTAAATGAGGAGTCAACTAAAATTAGAGAGAATTAATGAAGTTACTGACATGGTGGCTATGTTTCTAAGGTGGAGTGGAGCCCATTAAGAAATGAGGATACTTCAAGCAGATGGCCAACTAGTGTAGTTTGGAGACAGCCCTAGATGGGAGCTCTGAGGACTGACAAAGTTTAGTTCTGCATTTAGGAGCAAATTCTTTCAGTGCAGTAGGAGCAGAATATACAGAGATCTGGCCATGCAAGCAGTGGCTGGGGTGCAACAAGGCAATGTCCAAAATTGCAAAAATCAACAGACTGAATAGAAGAAGAACAAAATAAGAATAATTAGAACATTTGAATTAGGACTTGAAAAAAATATTTTATACAAATTTTTTAGAGGCATTAGTGTTACAGAAAGAAAAATGATGATTACCTGAGCTAAGACTATGCTTCTAAATATTCATAGCTAAAGTACTTTACCAAATCTGGATAAAAAGTTATTTGCAATTAAGTACTTCCTACTTTTCTATTCCTGTGAGCTATAGTGCATGCTAGCTAAAAGTTTGACAAAATTATATGTCATTTATTCATAAAGTATATAGCTTTTAAAAAAATCAAACTGAAGAATCCAACTCGCATTTTATTAAAGAAAAAATGCTCAATACTGGAAAGGGCAAACTATTACACCTGTATATGTGACTATGATGAATAGCGACTTCTACTTTTGAATCCAAGAAGAGACCTTAACTCAGCAGGTGGCATATACCTAATACCAAGCCTCATGGAATTTGCCCGATGTCAGTCTACCTGGGCTACAAAAGTATAGTGACTACAACACTGGCTTTAAATATTCAAAGTTTCTAGCTCTCTATTCCTCTCTCTTCTTCTAAGTAAAAAAGCCAATAAAATACATATTTTTTAAAATAATAAATAGGATTCTCAACCTAAAAACACATAATGTAGCATTTTATTTCCAATGGTCCCCAAAGGCAGAGCCTGAGACAGGACTCAGATGCAGGTTATTTACTGAAGATGCACTCAGGAGGAGAAGTACTTGAAGGATCATGCAGAGCAGGGAGAGGAAAGGGGCTGGAGAAGGATGCAGTCTTTCATAAAGTCCAGCCTTGGCCTGATCTACTGGGGAGAATGCAAGTCCTGAAGTATATAATACTTCACAGTTTGCCCAGCACTGTTGCCCTGCCTTGAGGAAAAGGAGCTGGAATTTTCCACCCCTTGTGTCTCACATAGGCCCGTCATTGGTCCTGTGAGAGGAAGAATGTTGTGATCTCCCAAGCATACTCAGGCCAAGGGCGTTTCTCTGGAGAAAGAAGCCTGTTGAAGCACACGTGCAGCACCTGTGGCATGAGTGCAATAGCCCAGTGAAAAGAAACGTAGCACTCCGCAGCATCTACCAAAATCCAATATATGCATATTAAATTTGAAGAGATGTTTCTGGTAAAAGTACTAACATTTAGCCCCTCTCTAGTGACACTGTCATAGTTTACTTTTAATTTGTTCAATAAATACAGGGATGGGCCAAAGTAAGTTTACAGCTGCGAGTACACTAAGCAGGGTTTATTCTTGCATTAATATTGATTTAGTAATTATTGTCCTTTTTTATTTGAACAACTATAAACCTACTGTTTCCCACCTTGTGTATATGTGTGAGTTAGATAATGATGATAGGTAGGTAGATAGATGATGATAGACAGATAGATAGATGATAGATATATAGATAGATAGATAGATAGATAGATAGATAGATAGATAGATAATAGATGTATAGTTAAGTAGAAAGAAATACTTATTGTGGATATAAGTGGTAATATATCACCATTTTAACTATTTTGTTATAATCAACAAAACAAAATTACTAATACAGGATTGTTGTCTCTGTTGGCTGGATTTATACATGTCTTTCATTCTGCAGTGTGAAGATAACTGTAACCCCCCAAAAAGAAACAAAAACAAGACAGGATATAAACTTTAGAAAAATGGTTCTTTTTAAAGTGTTAAAAATAAATATCAAAGAAACACCGAGAAGGTTTGTGATTTTGGTAGTCTTCTGTGCACTGTTATTGTCACTGAACTATGTAATTAGGAGGCAGGAAATGTCTTCTATGTCACTCCAGCCTTTCTTTCCAAAATGTCTTATAATAAATGTCTCTTAAGAATTTGAGTCAAACATTCATAAATTGATTAATAACTCTGTGCTTTATTTTAGCAGATGAACTTTACAAACCATCAAATTTCCATTTGGAGGTTTTTTAGCTTTACTGTTGAAAGTATACATATGTTTCCTTTGTTTTCCCCTTTTGAGCCCCTCCAGCCTACCCTCAACTGCAGCCCCAGGCCTTCAGAAGTTTAAACTAAAATTATTGGAAAAACTTCTTTCCCAAGTTAAGTGATTTGTGGTGTTCTTTTTTTAGCTTTCGTCGGTTCTATTAGGTATGTTTTTATTTTAAGAAACCTCAAAATTCATATTCTGAAAGTAGACAGGGTATAAATTATAAATAAAATATCACCAGATAGAATGAGGCCAGTTAAACCTCATACATTTTATTCTTTGGCATCTGTAGAACTCTGAAAAAATACTAGCTACTCACATTGAAAATTAAATATTCTAAACGTCTTCCTCTCTGTCCTGAGCCAATGCTTACTCATTTTTCTGACTTCACAATCGTGTATATTTAGATAACCCACACAGCTTTGCAAATGCAAAATGAAATGTTGGTTATAATGATGAAAGGGGTAGATATGTTTACTTTATATTTGTGTCTGATTTCATTTTAAGGAACAATCTGGGAAAATAGCCACCTGTCACTGGAGTCACACAACTCATATACTCATTCCACCAGAAAGATTCCACAAAAAAACAACAATAGAGCCTTTCTGTGTTCTTACTACATGCACATCTCCGTGAGATATACATACAGGTTACGAAAAAAAAATAAAAGAATGCATTACCTACCCTGAAAAGAATTCACCATATAAAAGAGGCATGTATTATATATTGTGCAAGCTACAGAGAGGAAGATTTTAAAATGGTGCAACACAAAAGGTTTCAGAAATAATGCATTCTGGAGAAAACCAAAGTTAAGAAGTTTTTATAGTGGGCATCATTTGCGCTAAGCCTTAAAGTATGAGGTGATGAAGAAAAGGCATAATAAGTAGAATGAGTGAAAGGGTTGCAGATTATCAGAAACTATGTTTGAAATTTTTATTTATTGCTGATAGAAGGTGTCCCAAAGCAGTTGAACCATCAAGTGTGAAAGGACGAAGGCCAAAGCATTTCCTGATATATAAATACCAGGGACTAGTGAACAGTTTCTTTTTCTCAGTATTCTTATATCAAAATGAATTAGCTTTGACTATTTTCAGACCTTGAATTATCTTTTACACATTTTAAAATTCTAGAAGTTGTCCATGACTGACCTAGATTGGGTCAGGTACCCATCTTTTTACCCAGGGAAAGATATGTGTCCTTGATAAAAAGTCCCAAATGAGACCATATCTAATGAAGAATAAAAAGACTTCCAAAGAAAATTGGATGTGCTCTATCTAATAGATAATCAATAATTAGAATAAAAGATACAAATATCCAGTCTCCTGTAAGGAGCCAAGTCAGTACAAATGTCCTCTTGTCTTATATCTGTCCCCTGTCTTATATGTTAGAAATGTGAAAGAATGCTAAGGTATGTAAGATGAATATTTCATCTTTTTTGTCTATAATCCCCCAAATTGAGACATATTCTTATAAAGTGTGTTACTTCCATAATAGGAGAAAGTCAACAAAGGGTGAGAATATGGAAGCATTTCCCAACCATTGAGATCCAGAGTGGTTCTTCTCCCCCTTTGGTTCCTTGTTGTATTGCTAACTGGAAGGAAAGAAAAAAAACATGACCCAAGCTATGATAAACTATATAAGATACATACCAAACAATGCTGGTACTCATTTTCTTATTGGAATTCATTTTCCATCAACACTCCATAGAAATGAGTGCTGAGCAAGCCAACAATTTGCCAAGCTTTTTGTTTCTCTCTTCCCTCTTACTACTTTGAAATAAGTTTCTTCCCCCAGATAGTTTTAGCATCTCCTGAAGCCTGTTAGAACTTTTTAAATGTTGTAATCATAGTAGCTATTATTACAATAGTCTTCAGTATTCTTCAGTTGTCAAACACAATGTCAAATGACAACAAAACTATCAACAAGTAGTCGTAAGCTTCATAGGTTAGAAGATGATGGTAGAACTTATCTATAATAATAAAAGCATAATATGCAAATCGACCGAATGGCAGAACAGGGGGACAACCATCCAGATGACCTTCTTTATGACCTTCCAGACGAAGCCGGGGCTGAGAGGGCGGCTGAGGCAGCCAGGGCTGTGAAGGCCTACTCTTGCATGAATTTTGTACATCATGCCTCTAGTGGGTATAATAAACTTAAGTGTCACAATCACCTATTGAAAAAAAAACAAAAAAAAAAACACTGAAATAGCCCAATCTTAATAACAGGATAAATTATAGGAGAAACCCAATTAGTTCATTACAATCAAATTTTTTGTCTTGACAAGGCAAGGTGATTCATAATCTGCATGAGAAAGAAATAAAGGAGTAAATGTCATTCTCTGTATTTATGAACTCATTTAGATTTGTACCCATCATCTGTCAGTTCCCTAAAATATGCATTAAACTACCCACAATGTTGATTTAGAATATCTAAGAAACAGAGACCATGGCCAGAGCTATTCCCACCATTTATTTTTTTTAACTCTTTCAAAAAAGGAGGAGCTGATCCAAATAGTGTTCAGCATTGCTTGTTAACAAAGTGGAGACTGATTTGAACTTCATATGGTCTCTCATTTTGCCCTATCTTAAATAATAACATAAAGAATTGTTTAAAAAGTCATTAGTTTAAGAGTTATTGAATAGTATTGAATTCTAGTGATCCTAGATATTGTAGAGATTGAGGTGGTGATATGCTCATAATATAGAAGGTTAAGTTCACAATAAACTCTAATATAAAGCAATGCACAAAATAAAGGGAATTCCAAACATGGTAATTAATAGGTTACATGATTCCAAAAACATTAGTATTAGAGTGCAGATCATTTAAAAGTTTTATATCACCATATACTCAATAGTAATGAACAATTTAGTGGACACTAGTGGGTTGTGACACCTATTTCTTCTCTTTATAGTAACAGCACTGTGGTTTTCCATTTGACATCTACCTTATTCTACTTTTAGTCTATATGCTTTTTGTAGGACTGGGTCATGTATTTTAGAATGATTGGTCCAATCTATAACAAACCAGAGCCAATGAGATCCAGTTCTACCTATTTTGTGCAGAAATCTAGGGAGGGGAAAATTGTTCTTCTCACTAATATTATAAGCATCATAATTGTTGGGATTGATTTTCCATTAGTCTGGAAAATCTGGCACTTCTGGAAGTCACCACTCAGAGCCATGTCATGTTTACCACAAAGAAATAAGCAGAGTTGAGAGATAGAGCAGGTCTTAACAACATCATTTGAGCTGCTGGTTTCAGTCATTCTTGTCTCTTCCAGTTAAATCATCCATTATATACTCTTCTGCTTCAGCCATTTTGAGTTGGGTTTCTGCCATTTGCAACCAAAAGATTGCTGGCAAAGACAAGTGTTTTGAATGTGCATAAGGTGTAGGTAAGCCAGAGAGAAAGAGATGTCTTATAAGGCAAAGAAACAGAATGATAAAAAGTGAAGTGAAATTATTCACTTTATCGTCAGCCTCTAAAGAACACAGAATTTGAATCCCAGAAACCATATTTAGCCCAAAATATTTGGTGAAATTCATAATAGTATTTGCAATCTGTTGGTTCAGAGTGCTGCCCAAGGAACAGTATTCCGTGTTTGTGAGAACATAATAGTTAAACTACAAGGTGATTAATTATAGCTTTAGTCAGGACACCATTTCTAATGCTACCATTGGTGTTTAGGTTACTGTGGGCCAACCTCTTGAATTTTTACCCCTTGACTTTCAAATCTATAATTTTGAACTCAGTGGAACAAATCAAAGGCACAATAGTGCTGGGAGGTCGTGCTGTCTGCCTGCTCTTTAACAATTCTTTCATAAAAGCTAATTTTCAAAGAATTTTTCTCCTTTTATATGATTCCAACATGCACTGAGTAAAATTCATGTTATGCTTATAATGAAAAACTTTTAAATAGAAATTGAGAATGATGATTAAATTCTTTTTGTGTTATTACTAAGAAAAATGAGACTTGTTATAAATTTCAGTTAAGTACCATGTCGCTGTAAAGTCAGATGTGAACTTCCTATTGCAGTCATTTACAAATCCACATATACTAAAATTATCAGAATTATTATATTTTCTACTAGTTTGAAAATATGGTGCATTTTCCACTTTAAAATTTGCTAGAATATTTGAAAGACTTTCATAAACTCTTTTATAAACATTTGAAAAAGTTATTTGTTTTAAATGTGTATTTTATACAACAACAAGATTGAAACAGAAATTATTTTGTCAAACATTGCCAAAATAACTGTATTTTGAATCTTTGTCTTATGAGTAATGTGATTTATTTTGACAATTATTTATTGAATGTTTGTGCCATCACTAATCTAGGTGCTGAGTATACAGTTGTGGACAAGTCCCACAGAGTTTCAGTCCTTTTGTAAAATAGGCTGTATAAACAAATAATCAAATAAATATACAAAATAATTTCAGTGCTGAGGAAATTAAAACTTGATTAAAAAGAAAATAAATGTGTCTTTTGTTTTTTCTTTTAAATACATTTTTATAGAAACATCAATAATGAGAAAGAATAATTGATCAGCTGCTTCCTGCACATCCCATACTGGGGATCAAACCCACAAAACTGGCATGTGTACTGACCAGGAATTGAACTGTGACCTCCTGGGTCATAGGTCAAAGCATAACCACTGAGTCATGCTGGCCAGGCAGTAAAGGTGTCTTTCTGAGGAGGTTTCATTTTATCTGAGACTTGAATCTGTGTTATACTATAATATGGGTTTAATTGTTTATTCCAAAATTCATGTTGCAGTCCTAATAACATTACCTTAAGATGTGACTGCATTTGAGGATAGGATCTCTAAAAAGGAAATCAAGTTAAAATGAGGCCATTGGAGTGGGTCCTAATCCAATATAACTGATGTCCTTATAAGAGAAGGATATTCGAATACAGACATGCATAGAATAAAAACCAGGTGAAGACGGGAAGAAGAATGTAGCCAACTACAAGCCAAGGAGGCATGTCTCAGATCAAATAACCCTGCTGATGCCTTGATCTTTAACTTCTAGCCTCCAGGACCATAATAAAATAAATTTCTATTGTTTAACACACCCAGTCTGTGGTATTTTGTTATAGCAACATTAACAAACTCATACATACTACTATGAAGTCATTGAATTCTTGGGAATAGGGACATCTGTCATTATAACCCATGCTCCTAAATTTCTGCCTACCTTCAATTTTAAATTCTAATCAGGTAAATGAAAAATAGAAATACATAGTTTTTTCATAAACATTAATTAGATCCAATAGACTCAAGATCCAAATCTTTTATTGGAGCTTGTAGTAAGTAACAAAGGAACCAAAATAAAGTTGTATCTGTCATGCCCACCCTTTGATGAAAATACTAATGAATGGACAGGTAAATAAAAAACAGAGAGTGTGTAGTAAAAGAAAATATAAAATTCAAGGTATATTTCCTAAATTTTTGAAAATTTACAAAAAATATGAAACTAGCCCTGACCAGTTTTGTCAGTACTTAGAGAGTCAGCCCTCAGATGGAAGAGTTGTAGGTTCCATTCCCAGTCAAGAGCAGGTACCTCGGTTGTGTTGCAGGTTTGATCCCTGGCCTTGGTCAGGGCACATGTGGGAGGCAACCAATCAATGTGTCCCTCTCACATTGATGTCTCTCTCTCTCTCTCTCTCTTTCTCCTTCTTCTCCTCCTCGATCTCCTTTTCTCTACTTCCTCCTCCCTCACTTCCTTCCACTCTCCCTAAAAATCAATGTAAAAATATCTTTGGGTGAGGATTATATATATATATATTTATTTAATGCAATATTAATTTTTGATACTAAAAATACCTTTATGTAATGTTTGAAGTGTTAGGTTCAGCTTAGATTTCAACGTTTATGTTGTTTATATGTGGAGAATTAAAAGGAAAATGTCTTCAATGAGAAAAATAAAAAGAAATCCTCAGTTTACTCCTATACCATATATATATATTTGTGTGTGAGGATACAAGATGCACTTTTTATTTTTGAGTCAAGGGTGCCGCCATCTTGTGGCTATGGGAGCCACCATTTTGTTGTGGAGTGACAGGTTAATTTGCATATTTCTATTTTATTAGATAAGATGAGAACTAGTGGGAAAGAGCCTTTTTATCTCTGGTAATAGAGACAGATGGAGTAAGTCCAAAACTTTTTATGTTCAAGTTCCCTGCTATATAAAAAAGTTGGTCCTCAGAAAGAGGCCACTTTCAAATATGAGGGATTGGTGGGCAGAGGCTATATGATGGCATTTGAGTCTCTGGCTCTCTTTTTGGAACGTTCATTTCTTCCTTTGTTATTCATCATTATTTTTAGTAAAAATATCAATTGATTTTCTTAAATTAAATCAATTTAGAATTCTGTCACTGGAAGCCCAAAAGTTCTGACTAATTAAAGAAAACACACACATGACTACATTACCAGAAAAATAATGAGAACTAGAGGGTGACCTGCCTGGGTGGGGGGGGAGGTAAGCAGGGGGGAAGAGCAACCTCTTGGTCCCTTTCCCCAGCCATCACCAGATGGCAAATGGGGAACCAGGAGTGGGTGGCAGCCAGGGTGGGGCCAACTTCAGGCAGCCAGGAAAGATGGCCCTGATGGTAGGCCAGACCGAGGGACCATACCTGTGCACAAATTTTGTTGCTGGGCCTCTAGTATAGATATATAGATATAGATGATATAGATATAGATATAGATGATATAGATATAGATGATATAGATATAGATATAGATATAGATATAGATATAGATATAGATATAGATATAGATATAGATATAGATATAGATATAGATATAGATATATAGAACAACAAAAGATGTACAATGCCTGATTTTTTAAATATATATATATATATATATATATATTTTTTTTTTTTTTTTTTCAGAGAGAGGAAGGGAGAGGGAAAGAGAGATAAAGACATCAGTGATGAGAGAGAATCATTGATTGGCTGCTTCCTGCATTATGCCTACTGGGGATTGAACCCAAACCCAGGAAACAAACCATGACCTTCTGGTTCATAGATCAACACTCAACCACTGAGTCAACCACCTTGGCATGGATCTCAAATATAGTATTCTAAATGGAAGAAATCATTTATATTTGTAAGGAAATCTTTTTAAAGTCTTAATTATAAGAACGGAAAAGAGTTTATTGGTTGCAATTGCTGAGCATAAGAAAATATTATCAGCAAAACAGTATGATTGAATTATTTGAGTTAATAAAAATGTTCTCTACTAAGATTATGGTACTTGTTAAATAATAGTATCATCTGTGAAAAATCTATTAGGAAACTGGTTGTGAGAAGTCTGCAGAAAGAGGAAAGCAGGATAATAAGTTATAAATACTTATCATAAAAACAATTGAGAAGGAAAAAACAGAAATATTAACAACTACAATAATACCAAACCTTGTAAATGAAACATCTGAATAACTATTGATCAATGAAACATCTGAATAACTATTGATCAAATGGCAAAAAGGGAGATGCAACCATAATCCACTCAATATTAAGCATTAAATTATTAAACTGTATAAATTCAAAATTCTAGAGGTTTTTGAGAAGAGGGAGAGTTTACTGGTGATAGATGCAACGCTGTGGTCTATTACAAGTACTTTATATATAACAAAGATATTCTCTGACAGTACAGGTTTAAAAACCCTGTGATATTCAGAAAGATCACTTCCACCACTATCATCTTCCTCATAAAAGAATAATATCATATGTCATATATACTTAAATAGGGAGAGATAAAGCTTAGAAAAAGTATTTTATTAATTAAAATCAGTGATCACAGAGTTAGATCTTTGAAGCTAGTTAACCATATAGACATCTGGATGGAACAAGAATGGCATGAAACATGCCAAAGAGGAGACAGAATGAATCAGTGACTAACTCTAGGTAAGGCTATCATCACTACATTAGCAAGCAGTGACTGAAAGCTGACATTAAAAATAAATGTCAAAAATTATAATGGGGATACATATTTAATACCTTAATCAGTAAAAAAAGAAATAAATATATATATATAATGGGCTGGATCTGTTATTTTATGTGAAGCGAGCAAGTTAGCCTGCCACATTTTCACAAATGCTGGCTGAAAAGATTAGAGACTGGATCAGAGATGAAGGACTGTATTGTCATCTTTGCAGCAAGCAGCATGAATTTCATATTTACACCGAGGTTTCTCACCCCCCAGTTGGCATAGGGGCGATGCAGGGCAGCCCAGGAGCATATTTTCCCCTCAGCAAATTTGTGTCACTGCTGAGAAATCCTGAATTGTGGAAGCCTCAATCTTTTTTAATGGGCTGCAAGGAAATCTGCCCAATCTTTGTCCACAGGGAGACATTATTTTCATTATACCGAGCAGACACAACACCTTGCCCTCTGCTCCACTGTCTAAGATTATTTTCTATAGAAATAGCCTTGAAAACAAAGAGTGGGGCAAAGTAGGCTTATAGTGGTTTGTATGGAAAATAAATACAATAATTAATAAATAATATCAGAATAAACGGTTTAACATAATCACAACTGTAAACCTACTTTTGCCACACCTCTATAGTCACAGATAGAAACATGAGTGACCAATAAAAAGAATGTCTTCCAACAATAAATTTAGGTACAGAAACAGATAAAAAGGCACTGATAATGCTCTCTCTTATATTTCACTCTATGTAAATATATATAATAACTTAAGTGATTAAGTGATTTCTCATTATGAAATATAGACAAGGTCATTTTCAAAATACCAGTTTTGCCATCATCACAAAATATTAAATAGAAATTATTTTTGTACCAAGAGATCTACTATGACATCAATTAATCTTTCCTGGGGTTTCTGACTATTTTGGGAATAGTTGAACAAACACATTAGTTTTATAAGAAATACTCCACATTAAGAATAATATTGCTGCCGAAACCAGTTTGGCTCAGTGGTAGAGTGTTGGTCTGAGGACTGAAAGGTCCCAGGTTCGATTCTGGTCAAGGGCATGTACATTGGTTGTGGGCACATCCCCGGTGGGGGGTGTGCAGGAGGCAGCTGGTCGGTGTTTCTCTCTCATCAATGTTTCTAACTCTCTATCCCTCTCCCTTCCTCTCCGTAAAAAATCAATAAAATATATATATTTTTTAAAAAGAATAATATTGCTGCCCCAACCCATGTTATTCAGCAGTTAGATCACCAACACCCACCACCACCACACACACACACACACACACACACACACACACATACACCCCCCCACACACCGAAGGGTCTCAGGTTCAATTCTCAGTCAAGGGCATGCACCTGTGTTGTAGAGGTAACCAAAAAATGTATTTCACATTAATGTTTCTCCCTCTCTCCTTCCCCCTTCCTTTCTCCCTTCCACTTTCTCTAAAAATCAATGGAAAAAATACCCTCAGATCAGAACAAGAAGAAGGAGGAGAAGGAGGAGGAAGAGGAGGAGGAAGGAGGAGAGGAGAGAGGAGTAGGAGGTCGAGTTAATCATAGCGGGTTAGGAGTGACGTAGGAGTCGGCGCTGCAGCAAGTCAAAAATAAGACGCCTCATCCGAAGATCAGCACTCGCTCAGCGCCGACATTCTCCTCCTTCGTCCTCCTCTCCTCACTTCAGCCTCATTCGCCTCCTACCTCTACGCCGCATCGCCTGCCATCATCCCCTCCTCTCCTCCTCGATCCTCCCCGCCTCAGCCGATCCGTCCGGCTCCCTCATCCTCCACTCCCATCGTCTTCGCTCCTTCTCCTCATTCTCCTCCCTTCTCCTCCGTCTCCTCCTTCTGCCGTCCTCCTCCCTCCCTACTCCTCATCCATCTCATCCTCCTCCTCCTCCTCTCACTCTCCTCCTCCTTCTCCCCTCCTGAGCATCTCCGCCTCCTGCTCCTCATCTCCTCCTTCTCCTCCTCCCTCCTCCATTCTCCTCCTTCTCCTCCTCCTCCTCTCTCCTCCTCCTCCTCCTCCTCCTCCTCCTCCCTCCTCCTCCTCCTCTCTTCTTCTTCTCTTCTTACTTCTTTCTTCTTCTTCTCTTTTCCTCCTTCTCCCTTCTTCTCCCTCCGCCCCTTTTTTTCTTTCTCCATCTCGCTTTTTTTCCTCTCTACTCTGATACACTTCACTCACACTCTATTTGAAATCCAAGTAATCTGCAATGGCAAGTTTAGCCAATTATCTCCAGGCTTTAGAAGTAAAAAATAAAGGTGTTTCCTCCAACATTGTTTTTCTTTCTCAAAATTGCTGCAGATATTTTGGTCTTTTTTAAATTCCATATAAATTTTTGGAGTATTTGTTCTAGCTCTGTGAAATATGCTGTTGGTATTTTAATAGGGATTGCGTTGAATCTATAGATTGCTTAGGGTAGTACAGACATTTTAATAATGTTGATTCTACCAACCCATGAACACGGCATATTCTTCCACTTGTTTATATCTTCTTCTATCTCTTTTTTCAAAGTCCTGTAGTTTTCGAATCTTCTTCTATCTCTTTTTTCAACGTCCTGTAGTTTTCGAAGTACATGTCTTTTGCCTCCTTGGTTAAGTTTATTCCTAAGTATCTTAATTTTTTTGTTGTTGCAATGGTAAATGGGAATGTTTGTTTAGTTTCCCTTTCTTAGAACTCATTATTGGTGTATAAAAAAGCTATAATAATACCAGATTTTAAATTATATTACAAAGCCACCATAATCAAAAGAGCCTGGTACTGGCATAAGAATAGACATATAAACTAATGAAACAAAACAGAGAGCCCAGAAATCAACCCATGCCATTAAAGCTCAATTAATACTAGACAAAGGAAACAACAGCATACAAAATGAAGACAGTCTCTTCAATAAATGGTGTTGGGAAAATTGGACAGATATATGCAAAAAAATTAAAGTAGACCACCAACTTACAGCATACAGAAGAATAAACTCAAAATGGATAAAAGACTTAAATGTAAGCCATGAAGCCATAAAAATCCTACAAGAAACCATAGACAGAAAAATCTCAGACATCTCTTGTAGCAGTGTGTTTACTAATACATCTCCTAGGACAAGGGAAATGAAGGAGAAGAGAAACAAATGGGGTTACATCAAAATAAAAAGCTTTTGCACAGCAAAATAAATCATCAACAACAACAAAAAAGTCCACTGTATGGGAGAACATATTTGGAAATGATATATCTGATAAGGGCTTAATATACAAAATATATAAGGAACTATTACAATTTAACAAAAGTAAGGCAAACAATCCAATTAAAAAATGGGCAATGGACCTAAATAGATCCTTTTCCAAGAGGACATACAGATGGCCAACAGACATGAAAAAATGCTCAAAGTCACTAATCATCTGAGAGATGCAAATCAAAACATCAATGAGATACCACCTCACACCTGTCAGAATGGCTTTCATCAACAAATCAACAAATTTACAAGTGTTGGCAAGGATGTAGAGAAAAGGGAACCCTAGTACACTCCTGGTGGGAATGCAGACTGGTGCAACCATTATAGAAAACAGTATGGAGTTCCTTCAAAAAATTAAATATGGACCTGCCATTTGACCCAATGATCCCACTTCTAGCAATATATCCTAAGAAATCTGAAGGACCAACCAGAAAGGATGTATGCACCCCTATGTTTATAGCAGCACAATGTACAATAGCTAAGATCTGGAAATAGCCCAAGGGCCCATCACTAGATGAGTGGATTAAAAAACTGGTACACTTATACCATGAAATACTATGCAGCTGTAAAAAAGAAGGATCTCACCGAAACCGGTTTGGCCCAGTGGATAGAGCGTTGGCCTGTGGATTGAAAGGTGCCAGGTTCCATTCCGGTCATGGGCATGTACCTTGGTTGTGGGCACATACCCAGTAGGGGGTGTATAAGAGGCAGCTGATCAATGATTCTCTCTCATCAATGTTTCTAACTCTCTATCCCTCTCTCTTCCTCTCTGTAAAAAATAAAGTTAAAAAAAATAAAATAAATTAAAAAAAATCAATAAAATATATTTATAAAACAAACAAACAAAAAAAGGGATCTCTTACCCTTTGAGATAGTATGGAGGGACCTGGAGAGTATATGATCACACTCATATGTGGAATCTAATGAACAATGGGTTCAGAGACTTGAATCTTGGAACAGAGTGCTGAATCTCAGAGGGAAGGTGGAGAAGGGTGGGTGGGTGAGAGGTATTCAATCAAAGAACTTGTATGCATGTATGCATAACCCATGGACACAGACAATAGGGTACTGAAGACCTGGGGCATGGGTGGGTGGATGGATAGGGGATTGAATGGATGGGGTCAATGGGGAGTAAAGGTGGCATATGTAATACTTTCAACAATAAAGAATAATTTTAAAAAATAAAATTTAAAAAGGTGATGAAAACTGAATATTTTGGTCAGTCATTCATAGTCATTAACCCAACAAACATTTATCAACTTATGACAGATACTATTATAGGTGCTGGTAGATACAGAATTAAGTTAGACAGACTTTATTTCCATGAATTAAGTATTTTACAGGAAGGAAACAGAGAACATACAAGTAAACTAATAACTATTTTCCATAGTTTAGTTCTTGAAAATACCTAAGGATAACAGGATAGTGGTTTGGTGCTGCTCATGCATCTCCATCAGCTGCCTAGGAGGCACACAGAGCAGACACAGCAGAAACTCCCACCATTCAGAAAGGCCCTCTGCATTCTCGGGCTCTGTGGGGAGCAGGCAGAGTATGCCAGCTGAACTCTTTCTGCCAGGGCTCTCCTTCCTGAAATAAGGAGACACATACTCATTTGGAGGTGGGTGTCTTCCTCTACCAGGCCTGGAAAATGATAGCAAGAATAAATGCCTGATTCTTACTGTTAAGGCTTGATGTGAAATCACAGCAGCCATAATATATATTTTTGTCAAGGCTTACTTGATTTCAAATAGTTCACGCCATTTTATTATCTGGTCCACATAAAATACGTTTTTTTAAAAACCTATTGACAATGTGGCATTTTTAATCATCATAATCATAAATGGAAAGACTTGAAATTCCAGAAAAATCAACTGTGAGATCTGGGAAAGAGAAGCAGAAAGTAACAGCACTCTAAAGGCCTTGCCCTGAAATAACCTTTAGTAGTCAAGGAATAGCAAGAATGCTGGAGAAGAGTGAAAGAGAAGGGTGATCAGTAAGAATGCCCCAGCCTGGGGGTGGTAAGCTACAGTAAGGTGAGGATGCCAGTGTGATAGACATAAATTATTTCTGTCTGACTAGAGAATCTTTTTTCCTTTCAAATAAAGAGTCCCTCTTTCTGTCTCCCCAAGTTAAAAGGGTACACTTATGGCCCAGACCTTCACAAACAACATGTAATCCCCCAAATATAGAAGTTGGTTTAGGAAAAACATTATCTAAACCAGGCCAATCAGAGGCATTCTTGGGACTTCTCCTTTGGACTTATTGGAGGTGGGGAGGAGAGCTTGTTCTATTTGTCTGAAGAATAAAACAATCAGAGACGAGTAAATCTATGGATCCAGGTAATTTTCAAGACTTGGAGTCCAAAGGTGGTTTATGTCAGAGCCACAGGCAGTTACATACAACAGGAAATATTATGTATTGACTCAATTGATTTGATTTGAGTTTTGCAATTTGCAACTGAAAAAGTCTTGGCAAATATGCCCGTGAATACTTACCCAAGCCCAATGATCTCATTTACTCTTTCCTTAGCAGATGTCTTAGCAGAATAATGTAGAAAGTCCCCATTTGCCACACTTGTTGACTTACCCAAAATAGAGTTCAAACATTGCAAGAGCAGCTTTGAAGGCTTCTGAAGCTAAGTTGATGATTCTTCAGGCTCCGCAATAACTGCATAGGATCCTTCCTCTTCAATGCAATGTTCATACCTGAAAAATTAATGCCAAAGTTGATCTGGGCTTCTAAAGTCACAGTTCTTGAGAGACACACCTGTTTCAATTCCCTTACATAGCACTTTTTTTTTTTTTTTTTTTTTTTTTTTAGCTTAGATCTGCTGCAGGAATGGCTCTGTAAAACCACGATGCAGTGTCATCTGCATTGAGTTTAATTCTCAGTTGAACCGTCATTCCATTGCTCTTGCTTCAAACAATGCTTGTGATAAATTATACATCAAAAATAAAATAAGATAAAACAAATAAATCCTATAAGTGAGAAAATAAAGCTGAAATATTCTACATGATTTCTTTGAGTCGTTAAACATTTTAAAATAGAATATCTGATTCCAGATTCAATAACAATTTATCCTTAGAACTGATTTTGTTGAATTTATTTGCCATTTCTGAATAACATTTGGAAATGCAATGCTCCTTTAGGTATATTTTTTACAGAATACTGAGTTGGATTTTTTTTAAGACCCCTCTTAGTAGTTAGCTAGAAGGAGAAATGATAACCACTGATTTCTCCAAACATCCACATATCATTTCCCCACTATTGGATCCGGAAATAGTTTTTATAGCCTTGAAAAAAATGTCAGAAAATCCTCTGTTGGATTTGAAGGCGGTCTTCCTGGTCATGTGAAAGAGGATTAGGAGAGCTGTGGGAAAAAGCAGGGCTGGAATGAGCTGTAAAGTTGCAACTGTTATGGGTGAGTCCTGGCTATGGGCTTAGTCTGGCTGGGGCAGGGGAATTCTGTGTAGGCAAGGCTCAGCCTGAAGGGTCTAGGGAATACAAAACAAGTCAGTGGCTGTAAAGTGGACTCCATTTCAGGTTTAAAGAAATGTTTCAATGTCTCACATCGTGTCAGCTTTGTTGAAAAAAAAAAAAGAGAGAGAGAGAGAGAAATGTGTATTTCTGAAGTGATTTTGGGTTGCCTGAGGGGAAAAAATTGTAATAATTATCTTAATGACAAATATGTTCATTAAGCTTTCTCTAAACAGCAAGACCTTAATTACCAGTAGTAGCAAAGAAACAGCAGGAACCCCTGCAGAAGTCAGGGTGAAATTTCCTTGTTTTTTTTTTTTTATTCAAACTGTTGGGACAGTTGATGTGGCTTGAACAGAACCTTGGTAGTAAATTGGTCATGTGCCCTCCCCTCCGACACATTCCAGGATTCCTTCCAGAAAATTTAGGCCCGGAGTCAGTGTCCCACCACTGCCGCCGTGCTGTGATTCCCTTTTCCTCTCCTCAACCCCCTGACAGTCCTTCCTTCACAAGAATTGTGGGATTGAAGGAGGAAAGACAAGGAGGGAAGGCCTGGGTTTGCCTCTCGGACTTATGGTCTTCTAGTGCCATCTACTGCTGCTCTTCCTGCTGACGTTCAAAACATTCTTCTAAAAGCCTAAGCAGTTCAGAACTCTTCATCTCCATTAATTAAAATATTAAAGAGCACAGAGGCTGTTGAATTCTCATTTCATATATAGTGACTTTCCCCAGTGCTTTTCTGTTAATTAAATGAAGGAAATAATACCTACTTAATCTTGGTTTATAGTGAAACTAGGAGGTAATCCCAGTCTGTTCTGTTTTGTTTTATTTCTGAAAAGCCCTCCCTTTACATCTGAGTTATCAGAATAATCATCTCAATTGTCTACCCTGAGAGAACAAATCAGAACGTAATAACTTTATCAAGATGGGCTCAAAGAATATTGATGAGAAAAAATATGGGGCAAATTAAAATTTTAACAGCGATTACCTAAAATTGAATTGCAAATAAGTTCCTCTCTTCCTTCTTGACTACACTGGTTCTGCTGGAACTAATGTCTTTATGTGAGCAAAGAGAAAACTAGAAACGGAAACCACCTGATGGCTTTGATTGCCATGGTTGATTATTTTGCTGAGCAAGAAACCCCAGCCCACCGTCATGTGACAATACTTTCTATTTTGAATTATAAGATAATTTTACCTACACAAACCCAGAAACCATTAATTGGTGAATTTAAATTCCAGATATTAGAGCTAAACATAGAAATTTTATTTACTTTCTGGCTTGACCTGATAACTAAAGATTAAAGTAAAGTGAGCCTCCCATGTGGAATGCATGTGTTCAAAAGATATGTTGCTAAAATTGTAATTCTTACCTCCTATTTCACAATGTGTTGATAGTGTATCCCAATCATGTCAAAACTGGTGATGATTCTGTTGACCAACTGCAAGCAACTGAGGAGGAATTCATGGCAATTCTAAAAATTACAAGAAAAGTGAAAGGCTTCCTAATTAAAAACAAACAAAAAAACCATTATTCTCTCACCATCTATTGTATATACTTGGTTTGCTTTTGTGTGGGTGTGTTTTTCCCCTTTTAAGTGCAAACTGAGGAAGGTGAAGTCAACATTACCATGGCAAAAAATATACTAAAATAGATGAACAAACCATTGGTCAAAAATAATTAAATATTTTTAGGCATTTGAGAGAGGAGAGAGAGAGAGAGTAATGAGAAGGCATAGTCTTAGTATCCTTCTATTATATTCTCCACGTAATTAAAACTACCTTAAGTTGTTAGTTAGGAAATCTTCTCTCCTTTGCCACCTTTCTTCCTCTTCTTTTTTTCTTTCAAACTAATTGAAAAAGAATATCACATTCTTGCTCATAGTCTGATGCTTGAACCATGTTTCCCTAAGCCAAGGAATAAAAACATTAGAGACAAACTTTTGTACTGTGCCCTTGGAGAAAGACTAACAAGATTAAGAACAAGAAGTGGAAATTGTTTAGAAGTTAAAGTGATTATGCTGCTCTGGCAAAGGGGATAAAACACAGCAAAATGGGCATGATTTTATTAAATGCCCCTGACTACAAAGGAAAACTAATCACACTATACAGAGGGAATTATCAGCTAAATAAAGCATTATTTGCTGGACAGTTTATTACAGAACCAGAAGAGGGCACTCATCTCCTACAAATGACAGCAAACTCTAACTAGAAATGGCAATTGATTGGCTGTTTCTTCGAATAAATGAAAACAAGAAACTAATTTCTAATGTATCATAATAATAGAATTATTCAGCACATTTTAAAAATAAATGATGAGCCCTGGCCAGTGTTTCTCAGGGTTAGAGCACCAGTCCAAACACCAAAGGGTTGCCAGTTCAATTCCTGATCAAGGGCACTTACCTGGGTTGCATGCAGGAGGTAACCAATTGATTTCTCTCTCTCACATCAATGTCTTCCCCCCCCCCCCCATCTCCCTCCATCTTCCTCCTTCCCTTCACGTCCACTCCCTAAAAACTAATGGGAAAAATATTTTTGGTGATAACAAAGAGTGAAGAAAGGAAGGAAAGGAGGGATTGGGGGGAAGGGAGAGATAGGGAGGGAGGAAAGAAGGAAGGAAGGAAGGAAGAGAGAGAAAGGACTGATGATTTTACAATATCAAATAAAACCAAAAAATGGCCGAAACTGGTTTGGCTCAGTGGTTAGAGCATCGGCCTGCGGACTGAAGGGTCCCGGGTTCGATTCTGGTCAAGGGCATGTACCTTGGTTGCGGGCACCTCCCCAGTAGGGTGTGTGCAAGAGGCAGCTGATCGATGATTCTTTCTCATCGATGTTTCTAACTCTCTATGCCTCTCCCTCTCTGTAAAAAATCAATAAAATATATATTTTTTAAAAATGTACAATTACATTTGTATTATTTAATAGTAGCTTAAGACATTAAACTAATTATTTTTAAAATAAATTACTAGCCTTTTCCATAGCTTTATACTGAATAAGCATACAGAAATGAAATAATCATTTTGTATTTATTGCTTTCTCATTTGATTAAGAATAAAAGAAAAACTATAATTAATTTTCAAAGTTGACAAGCAAACAGTTTAACTAAAGATAGTTTTTAGGATGTAAAAAATGATATAAATAAAGACTAAATGTTAAGGAAATTCTCTAGAATTAATACCATTCTATAAAGCTAACTTACTTGCATAAAAATATCTTTCTTGGCTTATTAGCACCAATAGAAACTCCTTCCACCTATGCAATTGTTTCCCTTCCCTTTCTCATAAATACTCCTTGCCTTCATTTCATCAGAACTCTATTTGGGTTTTTGCTAGAATCGGTGCTTCCCAAATTGCAATTCTTATTGATATCAAATAAATGCTTGTTGGCTCTAACTTTGGCTTTTATTACTTTTTTTAAAATGTACAATTCTATAATACATCATCTGTACCCACCACCCAAAGTCAAATCTCCTTCCATCATCATGTTTTTTACCCTTTACCCATTACTAACTCCCCCCACTCCCCTTTTTCTCTGTTAACCTTCTATTATCTGTGTCTGAAATTTTCTGTTTGTCCATTTGTTGCTTTCCATTTTAAATCCCACATATGAGTGCAGTTACATGGCTCTTGACTTTCTATGTTTTATTTCGCTTACCATGATATTCTCAAGGTCCATCCATGTTTTCACAAATGGCAGCATTGCATTTTTCATATGGCTGAGTGGTATTCTTTTGCATAGATTTACCTCAAGAACATTTTCCAAAGATTCTCTCTGTTTTATGCATAGTTAGATGCATACATACATATTCAGATATATAAATATATGCATGTATAAGTATGTATGTATTTACACATGTGTGTGTAAGCATGTGTATCTTTTTCTAAATTAAAAATTGTTCCTAAGACATAATGTTTTAGATTCCTTCCCCATAATAAAATTATTCCAACTTTTTACTAGAAAACATATATTTTATCTATTCAATTATATCTTTTGGTCCTCACAATAATTCTTGGAACTAGGATTTTAATCACTCCTCTCAACTCAGGGGTCTGATTATTAAATTAACAGTCTTGACCCATAAATCAAAGCTATTTTGAGGGGTCAGGATACTTTCAGAAAGAGAAAGAGGAAACCAGAATAAATACCCAGGCTGACTTACTAGTTTCCCTTTGATCTCCTAAACTTTCCAACATCAGCCTAATTCACGCACTGGTTGTTATTTTTTTCTAAAGAGACCTCAGGCCCCTGACTTGAGAGCAGAGGAATGGAGAATCAATTTAAGAAACAAATAAAAGACCTTCAGCACAATTCTGTTTAGCCAATGCCTACACTATGCCAGACATATTGTTAGACACTTTCACTTCATGTTACCTTATTTAGTCCCTGAAACAACCCTGCAATGCTACATACTATTCCTGCTTTTTTTTTTTTTTTTTTTTTTTCCAGGAGTAGAAACTGTGACTTAAATACATTATTTTGGTCAGAATCATATTCTACTGAATGGCAGAAGAGATATTTTAAATTAGACCTGTTTGACTAAAAGCCTTTTTAAAAATTGTTATTATGAGTCCAGACTGGGAATTAGAATCCTTTGGATAAATTCTACCTCAATTATTGAATAACTGTGTGAACTTGAGCAAGCCACTTAACTTCTAAAAGTCTTGTCTGTGTTTGCGCAATGGAGTCATTACTTTGTACCTCATAGAATTTTTTTGATGAGGTTTAATTTAAAAGTATTATAGCCAATAAAAGTGTTATGCAAGCTGGTAATGAATAAGGATGATTTATAGTTGTGTAAAAATGTAAAGCATTATGATTTTATCCCATTTCAACCAAAAGACAGAAATAATTTGAGTTAATGTTGTTATTATAGGAATGGAGTCAATGAGAAATCCATCCTAGGGCGACTGATAGCATAGTGGTTTGACAAAAGAAAAATTACAGAGGTTAATGAGACTAAGTTATTGAAGATTTGCAGATCACACTTTGCTCCATGGGATGTTGGCATATATTCTAATAATCCATAACTGTGTGCTAAAGGAGCATTGATTTTATTATTCTATTTGTTGTATCATTTAATGACATAAGCAACCTAATGAGAACATGCAGAAAAAATGGAATAGCTCTATATTATTATTATTTAAGAAGAATAAGTCATTTTCACGATGATTCCTAGCGATGGGGGGAAGGGAATATTAAATGAACCAGATAATTATTAAGCAGAGAGAAGTGAGAAAGATACATTGAAAATATATAGACTTCCATCCCCAACCAAGTAAGAGTAAAAAGATCCAGACTTAACCTCTCTCAAAAAGATCCATATGTTTGACAAATGTGTCTAGACATTAGACAATGTTAAACAAAAGCTTTCACAGCTGAAGGCTCTTCTAAAACGGGGTTTTCTGAGCCCTGGGCTTTCTAGGGAAAGTACCAGGTTCTGGGCTGCAGGGAGAACCACCACAGCGGGGCTGATGGGGAAACAAAGGCTTGCTGCCCTGGAGTGGAAGGGCTCTTTTATACATGATTAGAGGCCGGTGCATGGAAATTCGTGCACTGAGTGGAGGGAGGGGAGGTGGTGGTGGTGTCCCTCAGCCCAGCCTGCACCCTTTCGCAGTCCAGGAGCCCTCAGGGGATGTCCATGAGGAGTGGGCCTAAACTGCAATCAGGCCGCCCTCTGAGAGAGGCGACCTGAAGGGCTGATCAGGAGACTGTGCTGGCAGCCAGCGGCCAGCTCTGCTCATTGCACCACCCCAGCCAGTGGCCTCCCTCTGTGGGAAGTGACCCTGGCAGGCCAATCTGGAGACAGCAAGCAGCCAGCCCTGCACCGAATTGCCTGCTATCATGCTGGCCTCCCTCTGCAGGAGGCTACCCTGGCGGGCCTATCTGGGGGAGCTAGTGGCTGGTCGCTCCCTGAATTGCCCTATGGCTGCCAGTGGCCTCCCTCTGCAGGAGGCGACCAGGCAGACAATCAGAGGATAGTGCCGGCCCCCATCGCCCTGCTGCTAGTCGCTGCCACCCACCCCCACCACCACCCTATCACCCATCACCATCCCTCCCTCTGCCTGTTGGCATTTGCCATGGCTGGCCAGGCTCCACCTGCTTGCTGGCTTTACCCATCCTACATATTACATTTTTATTATATAGGATGGCTTTAGGAAGAAAGATGTAAGTTGTTCTGAAAGAATTTACATTGGCTACAGATTAGGGGCTTGGACAGAAGCTGTGGAGGCAGTTCTAGGATAGTTGCACAGTCCATAAGGTAGAAGTATTAACTACCCTGTTTCCCCGAAAATAAGACAGTGTCTTATATTTATTTTTTCTCCCAAAATTGCACTAGATCTTTTTTTCAGGGGATGTCTTATCTTTCCATGTGCTGGGTCTTATTTTCGGAGGATGTCTTATTTTCGGGGAAACACGGTATTTTTTTTATTGATCATGGGCTGAAAGCCCTTGTATAAGCAGTATGCAGTGGTCTCTGGGAATTTGATACCTTTATTAGATAGCCACATGGACAGCGATTCTCCAACACACATTCAGGAATGTGAGCAGTTAATTGTTAGTTGGTTCATATCTATTAACTGGTTGTTCTTGTCTCTTTCTCTTACTCTCCTGCCATTGTTCTTTTAATTTAGGACATCTCAGAAGTTTTCTCTTGTCAACAACAACCAGAATGATCCCCAAGAAAAGTGAAACAAATAATATGAGCCTTTCAGTAACCCCAGTTATTTGTCTGGAAGCAACTCTAAATGCATAAGCAAAAAGAGAGAATCCAAATATGATAGGATTTGTTTGGATATAAATGTAACAGGTACAATTATAAAATTTTAGAAGAAAATATAAATAAAATCATCAACTTTGGAAAGCAAAATTTTCTTAGCAATACACAAAAAAACAAAAATCATAAAAGAAAATTCAGATTATTGTACTTCATGAAAATCAACATTTTCACTTTGCAAAAGCATTAAAATTTAAATGCAAAATGAAATTCTGTAAGAAAATATTCAGAATCCATATATCTTACACGGGCTTAAAGAAAGCTTACAGGTATCTAATAAGAAGACAAGCAACTCGCCCTGGCTGGTGTCTTTCAATGGTTAGAGCCTCAGCCTGAGCACCTTAGGGTCGCACTGTGGTTTAATGCCCAGTCAAGAACACATATCTGGGTTTCAGGTTCAATCCCTGGTGCAGATCAGGGGTCTTTAAGTGAGGCAACCAATTGATGATGTCTCTCTCTTTCATATCAATGTCTCTAGTTTCTGTCTGTCTCTCTCTGTCTCTCCCACCACCATCCCCACTTCCACCCTCTCTAAAAAATTAATAGGGAAAATATCCTCAAGTGAGGATTAACAAAAATAAAACAACAACAACAAAGTCAAACACCAAACAACTCAAATTCAAACAAGAAATTACCAAATTTTATACAAAGACTTCACTCAAAAAAGATACACAAAAATGCTCAACATTTAAAGCCATCAGGAAAATAATAAAGAAAACCCAAATGAAATACTTTGGAAAATATATCCACACAAAATTTATATACAAAACTTCATAGAAGCTTTATTTCTAATAGCCATAATGGGAGGGACCCCACCGTGAGGGGTAAGAGGTAGCTATCCCTAAATGTCCATCAACAAAAGAATGGGTAAATAAATTGATGTATATTTATATGACAATGTATATCACACAGCTGAGGGTTCTGCTTATTCAGAGCATCTGCTTGACATATATCCTATTCTCCTTCAGGACCAGCAATCTTGCCTAGTTATATTTTTCTAATGGTAAAAGCAGATGTTCAAGAGAACCAGAAATATGCAAATCCTCTTGATGCCTAGGTTTGGAATCACCAAACTGTCATTTCTGCCTTCTCCTGTTGACCAAAGCAAGGCTCATGACCAAGTTGATTTCAAATGGGTGTAAAAATTAATACTAAACCTTTAATAAAAAGGATCACAAAAAAGTCACCTGGTGAAGAATGTAAACAGGCAGGAGCAAAGTATTAGGGTCATTAATATAATCTAATATTCTTCTGTTACCTTTGCTTATAAATTAATTTTGTTTCGTTTTTATATCCAGGTACATAATAGTGTTGACTTCTCCTGTGATTAAAATCATAATTTTTATTGTATTCTCTAGATTGTTTTTATTGGTGTCTAGAATGCTCTTAATTTAATATGCCAATAGACAATTATATTGATTTTGCAAGTTTCTATTTTCTCATATTTTTGGTATAGATAATAATGTTTTCTGTTGATAAAAATGATTTTATTTTTTTCCAAATTCTACATGTGAATCATCAATTCTTGTATTATTGCTTTGTTTGTCATTTCTTTTTTCTTTCTTATTTTTTTTAAAATATATTTTATTGATTTTTTTACAGAGAGGCAGGGAGAGAGATAGAGAGCCAGAAACATCGACCAGCTGCCTCTTGCACACCCCCTACCGGGGATGTGCCCGCAACCAAGGTACATGCCCCCGACCGGAATCGAACCCGGGACCTTTCAGTCCGCAGACTGACGCTCTACCACTGAGCCAAACCGGTTTTGGCTGTTTGTCATTTCAATTGCAATGATAAATAAAAGTAATACATTCAAGGTATGTCCTTTTCTCCCATTTGAACTTTATATAAAAAGTCCATAAAATGTTAATATTGTTTTATTAAATATATAATATCAATTACCAAAATATAGTATCAATTTTTGTATACATTATGTTCTTGTATCTAATTAGATGTCTCTGTATTCATATTTTCTACTTTAATAGTATTCACTGAAGATCTCTTTGTTATAGATTTATTAGTCTTTATATACTTGAAAATATCTTTATTTTACTTTCACTCTGAAAAATTCTGAAACTGGGAACAAAATTATTCTTTGACAGTTTCACTTCACCCTGCCTTTAAATTTTAAGATATTGTACCATTGATTGCTATATTCTATTACTATTAATTAGTAGACTTTTTCCAAGAGTCATATATATTTTTTACTAGAAAGCAATCTTATTTTGTAAAGATTATAATTTAGTATTTTTTAACCTTTGATGATATAACATTTCACTACACTTTCTGAGTAAACATTCATTTATATTTGATTAAACCAACTTCATATTCAGGGCACATTTTCAACCTGAAAAGAAATGAATATATTCAAATTTGGAAACTTTGTCAAGTATTTTTTGTACATTTTCTTCTTTTGGAAATATTTTGAGTGGATTTTGAAATCTCTCAATCTATCCATATCTCTTAATTATTCTGTGTGAATTTCTCTATTGTATATTCTTAGTTCATTAACCTGCCCCCTGAGTTATGTTTTTTTGTTATTGTTAAATTATAGTTTAAATTCAATATTATTATGTTTAAGTTTCAGGTGTAAGACTCTTGTTATTATAGAATGTATTTAATTATTGCACTTTCCAGTTAAATGACTATAATTTATACTTGAGATTTTAATTGATAATTATGATTGATACCTAGCCTTTCTGAATTTTTGACTGGTTTTGTTCATAATCCTTTTTAAAAGAAATTTTACTTTTATTTATCCTTCTAAACATTATCTAAACAACATTTTCAAAATGTTTGCATAAAATAAATTGTACATGGAATAATTATTCAAAATGTTGATTTTACTGACTGTCTTAAGAAGCAAGGTTTTATCTTGTTGTTTTCACGGAAATTTGTATTGCAGGCTCATTTTGAGCAAAAGATTTATTTTTTGGTCACTCCCTCACTTAATGATCATCTTTAATTGTCTAAATGTTCTATGATTACCTCTTTCCAGGCCTCTAGATTCCTGAGTCAGATCAGCTCTAATCATTATTCCTAGGTATTATTGTTGCATGGGGATGTGACAGATCCAATTATAGAACCAGTAGGCAATTGACTCATTTCCTGATGTCCTGGTGTCTGGTCAATGCCTCTCCAGTCATAGCTTTTGATAAAGGTAGAACTCTTACTGGTACTCAAATCTATTCTCTCTGATTCTTTGCATGTATGGAGAGAGCTACAATCTTTGAATTAATAGAATTATATCTGGTTGATATTATTCTAACTCTTGCATGTAAATTTAGGATACATTTTGATTTGATTTTGTATAAGTGTGAAATTATAATCAGATTAATATTTTTCTCTTTACCAATAGGTACTTTAGCACTATTTTTTGAAAGACTTTCAAAATCCCATTGAATTTCTAGGTTATCTTTATTAACAGCAATAGTCCACTCAGACGTGTGTCCCTTTTTGGACTCTCACTTTTGTTCCATTGAACTATGTGTGTGTATTAGGCCAATACTATACTAACTTGATTATTATAGCATTATGGTAAATATCAAATAATGAGAGTGTAAATCCTTCACACTTATTCTTTTGCTTTATTATCTTTTTCTCCTTTAAAGCCTTTACATTTCCATTTCCTTAGAATGAATTATCACTGACTGTGGTCATCATTAATTCTGACAGAACAAACATTCCTATTAATTCCCTGGGTACAATAAAATGATCACACTTTCTGGCCCCTAGCAGTTCAGTCGAGTTCTAAACCTAATTCTGATCTATGAACTGAGAGGGAAGGGATCCTGGTACTTCTGGTCTGAACATTTGATTATCAGGTTGAGATCTTCAAGAGATATCTTATTTCCAACTGAGACAGTTACCAACTCTGTTCAGTTGATAGCAGCTCCCCTAGCTCATGTCCCTAAATAGCTATAATGACCAGACAACTCTTTACTTCAGAAGCACATGTTACTGAAGGGACAAATACACTCTTTCCATTTAAGTGAGTCACATTTGGGGTTGTTTGTTATCACAGTGTTATGTGTTCAATCCATATTTATACAATGTATTTGCCTACCAACCTCACTGATACCACCCTCACCAGGGAACTACATATGATTTATAAAAGTCTTGAAAATTATTTCCATCAGCATGTGTCCAGGTTTCAAAGGAAATAAAATTTTGCAATTAAAAGCTGTTTAAACTATATTTCCCTAGCCATGTTCTGCATAACGTTAGTCCTAAATAGGTTTATAGATATTCCTCTTGAAGGCATCAATGCTTTAATATAATTGATAAACCCTGTACAGTCTAAATATTTCTTAACAAGCAAAATTAATAAGAACTCACAGGAGACCCTGCATTTAAAACCTGGTTTAACTTTATTTAAGCCAATAATGATGTAATTGTGGGGGGAAAAATCATAGTGAAACAGAACCACTTTTAATAATTTGAGAAAGTTAAAGGCACAGGACAGTAATAACTCTGTAGTGTTTAACTCAACCAACATTTTTATCTTTTTCAGAGATATGCTATCGGTGTCCTTTGCAAATAACCTCACGAAGTTGGCCAGCTATGTCTACAGAGATCCCTTCCTCCTTGTACCAAGTGTCATGGAGTCTTCTCTCATCTTCCTAGGTATCACAGGCCTGTTTCCACCAGACACAAGGCAACTCTCAAAGACATTATTTGGTTATGTCTCTGTAAAAAGTAAAAATAAAAGTTTTAGGCATTAAGAAGTTAGATATGAGGGACTCCAAGATTTGGACTATTGACCAGTTCCCTCTCTCCTGAAGACTTTAGGAAACAATAGTCTTATTTAAAATTTGGAGTCTATAGTCTGATATTCCACAATAGCACTGGAACTTTTCGGAAGATCTTTCTGCAGTTTTGAAAACACCAAACAAAACATCCTGTTGTTCTGAATAAAAATCTTAGAACATCTGTTATCTTCTGGCCAGAATGATTGGCACAGGTGACCCAACATGGGCAAATATTAATATTATACAAATTAAAGGTTTGTTTTACACTTTTCATTACCTCAACTTCTCCACTGACTTTCTAGATTTTTGATTTTATCAGAGACCTCATAATCTAGACAAAGAAATGTCTTCAGCTGTAATAAAGGGAAGATAAAGTAGGCAATATCTAAAGACTCTAGATAAAGGAAGTATTTTACAACAAGACAAAAAGAACAGAAAGGTAATAAAAAGGATTATTAAAAACCATGGGGGAAAAACAGCTCTTTTATTTTTCCCACTTCATGGACGCCATATCCTGTGCCTTTATAGAGATCCAAATGTGAAATTTTTGCATTACAATAACCTTGATCTTCAAATCTCACAGTCTAATTCAATGAATATTTGTGCTACACACATTATATGGTTGGGATGGTGCTAAGTCCTGAGATAATTCTCAATAAAGTGAAGGAAGTCAAACTTTGGCTGATGTTCTCCAAGCCTTGTATGTATGGTGCACATTGATTAAAATATTTTTTAGATCATTCTGGTTCATTCTTTTGTGTTCTGCCAGACCTCTGGACCTCTTTTACAAGCTTTTAGAAAATTTAGTGTGTCTCACGTGATTCATCATTACTTATCTCTTCTGTCTCAGCCATCTAGTACCAGCATCCTGAATGAGTATGTGGATCGTGGGTGTTGTTTCCAGGTTGTCCTCACAGCTGCATGTGTGTGAGATGGCAAATGAAATGGCATTCATCATTGCTCAGAAATAGGTAGAATTCTGTCTTCCTATGCCCTGTACCACACTGTCACCAACTTTACAGAGTGTTTTCTTCCAGGAGGCACAATAATTGACTGACTTCCATAGATCATTCCACTAGAATAGGGGTGTCGAACTCAATCAGAGAAGGGGCCAAAATCTAAAATCCAGCCTAAATCGCGGGCCGAATGGTTTACTGAACAGTCATAAACTGTCATTGTGATGGAAACGCAGCAGAGTGCAGTGATGACAGCGCGGTGCGGGCCACATTGTAAGGCCTGGCGGGACAGATTTGGCCCGCGGGCCTTGTGTTTGACACATGTGCACTAGAATATGGACACCAGCATTCTGGTTGTCAGAGCACAGTCTAACCCAAGCCAAGCAGGATGTCAGTAGTCCTGTTCATTATTAATACTCAGTTCTGGGCATAGATTTAAGGATGAGAAATATGGCCCAGAAGGTAAGAGAACTTAAAAGCGGAGGCCCTGGTATCTGGGATTTATTAACCTTCTACATCTGAAACTTTGTAGCCTGGAGGTGGAGGCCTGGGCCAGCCAAGGTGTGTGGAAAGCTTGGCTTCTGCCATTGCCAGGGGCAACCTTAGCCTCCCACTCTTTCCAGCTCCATGGCTGCTGCCATTTCTGTTCGGATTTGTTTACCTTTTATAATTGAAACTCTGTAGCCTTGAGTGGAGGCTTAGGTGGGCAAGGGCAGGCCCAAAACTTAGCTTCCTCCCTTACTTGGAAAACCCAAGCCTTCCTCCTGCTCTCTGTGGCTGTAGCCATCTTGGTTGGGTTTATTTGCATACTCACTCTGATTGGCTGGTGGGCGTGACTGGGGGGCATGGCTTGTGGGTGTAGCAGAGTGGTGGTTAATTTGCATATTACTCTTTTATTAAGTAGGACTAGAGGCCAGGTGCACGAAATTCATGCATGGAAGAGTGGATATCCCTCAGCTTAGCCTGCACCCTCTACAATCTAGGACATCCCTCTAACAATCTGGGACCTCTGGCTACTAACTGCTCACCTGCCTGCCTGATCACTCCTAACCACCACTGCCTGCTTGCCTAATCACCCCTAACCGCCTTTGCCTGCTGGCCTAGTAGCCCCTAACTGCCCTCCCCTGCTGGCCTGGTCACCCCTAATTGCTCTCCTCTGCCAGCCTGATCAAACCTAACCACCTCTGCCTCAGCTCCCACCACCAAGCTTTGTCTGGAGGATGTCAGGATGGATGTCCAGAAGACATCTGGTCTAATTAGCATATTACCCTTTTATTAGTATAGGTGTTCTTGCTTACAGGTATTTACCTCAGACAGAACCTATACTAGAATATACATTGTAGGGTCCCATATAAATTTTCTAGCAATGAAGTTACTTGAACAATACTAAATTGTTTTTCAAAAGTTTATACCCCAAGTTAAATTTCTTTGTATAGCAAATAATGACACATTGAGCTTTTAGGCTATTTCAAAATTGTCTGACATTCTTCAGATGACAAAACTTACACCAAATATTAAATGTATGATAAAATCTGTAAAATCTTTTTTTTCAAATACACTGTAAACTATTCTCTATTCAAAAAACCTGTCAAATAAGATGTAAATCCCTCATTATGCATATACATATCATAGTTGTCTAAGTGTTATTAATTCTAATTTAAACCTGCACTGTTAAGTGAATAGAAAATTTAGGAAATTGGCCATTTTGCTGCCAGTAATGCCCAGATATGTCTAAGGATTGGGTTCATATGAAGAATTTTTTTGTCAGGTTGTGGGCTTGATCCCCTGTAGGGGGCATGCAAGCAGGCAGCCAATCAATGATTCTCTCTCATCTTTAATGTTTCTATCTCTCTCTCCCTCTCCCTTCCTCTCTGAAATCAATAAAACTATTTTTTAAGGAATAATATGAGGATTAACTAATAGAATGCATTTGTGTTAATTTTCTGATTGTGAAAGTGGTATGGCAGGCAAGTGGAATATACTAAAGAAATAAGGGATGGTGGCATAATGTCAGCAATTTACTCTCAAGTGGTTAGGGCAAAGGAGTCCTTTGTATTAAAGTAGGAACTTTCTGTAATTTTAAGACTGTTTCTAAAAAATAAATCAAAAATCAATAAATCAATAGAAAAGTGGAAAATTCTTAGGCAAACTATTTCCCATGGGAAATATTTTTGGCATTATATATATCCAATTATTATACATTCAATTATTAGCCATAGCAACAGATATCAAAATTTTGTCTTAGACTTAGGACCAAATATTGTGACAAAATTGGAATATATAAAAAAAAATCTATCAACAAGCATCACTAAAGTATGAATGACAAGTTGGTTATTTGGGTGTTGTTTAAACAACTGGTATTTGGCCAATTTGAATATGTATAACTCAATAGTGCTGGCTTTCATTTATAAAATCTGCTTAAAATTTAGTTAGATGCCCATAAAAAAACACTATATACACTTTCATCATACACATAAGATCTAAATTTTATTCTTTAATAAAGATTTCACATCATGTGTATAATGGAAAACAAAATGTGAGTTCAGTAAATAATTTTTTCCTGTATGTTTCAGATCGTGTAATTTTTCTTCAAGATCTCTGTATATTTTCGTGATGTTTTCAAAAATAGGTCTCGACATGAATTTGACTGATCAATTGCTCCAAGAGAACTAGCTCTATAGGATTCCGTTTCAAACTCAACAGCATCTAGAAAGAAAAGAAATTATATTCTTTATCTAAACTACAACTAAGTATAAGTGTTAAGAAGAATAAAAAACATCTATATCTGAGTACTATGCATAACACAAGCATACTATGAATTGCACGGATTACACACTGAATTAATTGGTATCATGGCTAAGTATCAGAGTTTCTGGTTCTCTCATTCTTCATTCATTTATTCAACACCATGCACTAAGGTAGTTACAAGATGAAGAGGACACAGCCCATCCCTGAACAATCATCTATATATATATATATAAATGCCTAAGTGACCTAACGACCAAACGACTGGTTGACTGGTTGCTATGATGCTCACTGACCACCAGGGAGCAGATGCTCAATGCACAGGGCTCTCCCTTGTCTGGATCAGGCCTGCAGGGATAGGGCTAAAACAGGCTATCTGGTATCCTTCAAGGGGTCCTGGATTGCGAGAGAGCACAGTCCAGGCCAACGGACCCCACTGGTGCACAAATCTGTGCACTGGGCCTCTAGTGTACTATAGACTGAAAAAAAAAATGAAAAGGCAATTTCCACTAGCCAATGGAACACAGGGCACTATTGAAGCACATAGAGAAAACATCCCAGTTTTGTGTCAGTATTGTTGGCTTTTTGGTGGCAGTGTGATACCTGAAGGGGAAAAAAAAAAAAAAAAAGAAAAAAAAAAGTATGCCAGCATTTGAGGAACTAGAACTGTCTAGTTTAGCTAGAGAGTAGAGCAAAAGGGCAGAGTAGAGTAAGTAGTAAAGATGAGGCTGAATTATTTGGCAAGAACTAAGTGGATTTCAGTGTTTTTACTGCATGCAAAGGAATTTGGAGTTTTTCATGAGGATTAAAGTAAAAGAATGACAAAGTCAATGACTGGAGTTTTAAATATCACCCCTCTGGTAACAGTTATATGAATTGTAATGCTTAACTAAATATTACTATATATGTGTCCGGTTATTTGGCCTTATATCACATGAGAAGTGTATGAAGCCCAGTTTTCTGACCGTAGTTTTGGTATGTATGTAAATAGTGCATAGGCATGACAGAAGAAAGGAAGGGAGCCGAAACCGGTTTGGCTCAGTGGTAGAGTGTCAGTCTGCGGACTGAAAGGTCCCAGGTTCGATTCTGGTCAGGGGCATGTACATTGGTTGCAGGCACATTCCCAGTGGAGAGTGTGCAGGAGGCAGCTGGTCGATGGTTCTCTCTCATTGAAGTTTCTACCTCTCTATCCCTCTCTCTTCCTCTCTGTAAAAATTCAATAAAATATATTTAAAAAAGAAAAGAAAGAAAGAAAGAAAGAAAGGAAGAGAATAGCCAAACATGAAAAGAGATACATGGACTTCTGAGATGTTTTAAAAGCTGTGGAATGTGATGATTGCATATGAAATAAGTATAGTCTTCCTTATATTTATGCTTTCATATTTTTCATTCACCATGAATAAGGAAATATTTAATGAAGTATATATTCTCCAAACATGGAAACATATGCCATTTACTATTTTTAGTTTATTTCAAAAATCAATATCAAAAATTATTAATAAATTTTTATGACATACCTTCTTTTAGTTCTCTTGTTAGTATTTCTTCAAACTCCTGCCACATCTGAAATAGGTCAAATATTATTTTTACTATTTAAGTTAAATAAGGGACAGTTTATCTTTTAAATACTACTTTTAGTGACTAGAACAAGCCATGACAAACTCACAGCCTGTAGGCTACATGCAGCCCACAATGAGTATTTTTGCAGCCCAGCCAATATAACAGTATGTAAGAAAAGTTTTAAGAAAAATTTTGTAACTTAATTTTTACTATATTCTGTTATACATAATTACTAATAATAAATTACAGCATTTGCTAATGACTGATTACTAAAATTGTGTTGCATTCATTTCCCTTAAGCACCTTACAAGTAAGCACACCACTTCTCTCCACTAATACTAGCAGAGAATATTTTAGCAGCCAATTGTCACATCTTTAATCTTTTACTGACTTGTTTGGTGTTTGCAATAGGAAATATTTCACTTTCAGAGAACAAGAAACCTAGGTTTATTAATTTGTGCAGTTATTCAGTGTCTTGGTAAGTTAATATTCAAGAAAAAGTATTAATTTTTATTAAAATGTTTTATTATTTTATGTTAACGATTACTCACTTATTTCAGCTCTTTGTATTCAGCATACCTCTATCAAAATAAAACTATTGAAATATTTTTCTATGAAAATTGAAGCTTTTGTTTTCTTTGCGGCCCCCACAAATTTAACCTTGTTTACTTGGCCCATGTTAGCCTTTGAGTTTGACATGCTTGAGTTACAGCATCAACCCTTTGACCAAAAGACTGCAGGTTTGATTCCTGGTCAGGGAATATGTGGGTTGTGGGTTTGCTCCTACCAGTTGATGTTTCCTACTTTCTCTTATTAAGTCTAGCATGATTTGGTGAACCAATGCCCCACAAGAAAATTAACTATGTATACCTAAAACTACAATGTTAAGTTTAAAATCAACTATTTTTTTTTCAATTTGTATAGAAACTAGAGGCCTGATGCACGAAATATGAACATGGGGGGGGGTGTTCCTCAGCCCACTCTGCACTCTCACTAACCTGGAATTCCTCTTGCAATCTCCTAACTGTTCACCTGCCTAACTGCCTGATGTCTCTAACTGCTCCCCTGCATGCATGATCACCCTAACTGCCTCTGCCTGCCAGCCTGGTCACCCCTATCTGCCCTCCTCTGTCAGCCTGGTCACCCTCAACTGCCCTCCCCGGCCAACCTGGTCCCCCCCAACTCCACTCCCCTGCCAGCCTGGTCCCCACACCCCCACAACTGTCCTCCCCTGCTGGCCTGGTTGCCCCTAACCACCTCTGACTTGGCCCTGCCACAGTAGCTTTGTCTAGATTAGAAGAACATCCAGATGTCCAGACTAATTAGTATATTATCCTTTTGTTAGTAGTATATATATTAAAAGAAAACACCTCTTTCCTCCCAAAATATGATATGAATTCAAGGAAAAAAATTCCACAAAAATATTCTCTTGCATTGCTTCTGCATTTACATATTCTTTAGTCTTCATCTTATAAAATAAAACATCTGATTTTTCTGGTGAGAACTAACAATAATATTTTAAGTTTGCATCATAGCTTTCCTTAACAATTTATAGAAGTATTTAACATCTTCTTTTGGTATCCAGTATTCCAGTTTCACAAATTTGGAAGTACTCACACCCTATTTGGCCAAAAAGCTGTCCAAAAATTCTTAGCTTTGCTCTTCTATGATGTATTTTGAGGAAGCCAAATGAAAAAACAAAATTGAAGCCTCATTTAGCACAGGCCTAAGCTATCTTTCTCTGCATTAAGAAGACTATAAAAACATCATCAAAACCATAAACCGCCAGAACCAGTTTGGCTAGGTGGATAGAGCATCAGCCTGCAGACTGAAAGGTCCCAGTTCGATTCCAGTCAAGGGCATGTACATTAGTTGTGGGCACAGCCCTGGTAGGGGGTGTGCAGGAGGCAGCTGGTCTATGTTTCTCTCTCATCGACGTTTCTAGCTCTCTATACCTCTCCCTTCTTCTCTGTGAAAAATCAAGAAAATATATATTTTTAAAAACATAAACCAATGTTTATTAATTGAAATGGGTATTTCAATGTGTGACATCAGCATCATAGCAAAGTGAAACAGTCCTTCTGTATCTCCCCTAAGATCTACAACTAGTGGACATCTGGAACCCAACAAAGTTTCCTTTGTTCAACCTCAAAAGTGGACATCTGGAATGTGCAGGAAAGGCAGGAACTAGAGAAGTATAGGGACAGGCCCCTACTGTGGTTCTCCAAGGTCAAAACTGAACTTACAGCCCCAGCAAACACAGTGACAGTGGGGGAGTCAGAGTGCAGTCCCCACACCACTGCCCAGCAGCCTTCCCTCTCTCCTCCTCAAAACCAGACTCCTCTCAGTTGCAGCTGTGCTCACACCACCACAGGCTGGTAGCAACAGCAGAGCCACATCTCCAGCCTCCATATAGCACAGTGCTGCTAGTGGCCAAAGGGAATGAGGTAGTGTCTCAGTGGGCTCACAAAGTGGCTCCCCTCAACTGGCCACACCCTCTTACCATCGTGGTGGTGCCCTGAGACCCGGATACAGCATTGGCAGCTACCTCCCTTGGTCTCCCCAAGTACAAGGCTAAGCCTCCCACACCATGACTCAAGATATTCCATTCTCCAAGCTTAAATAGTACAGGTAAGAAAAAACAAAGTCTGTGCTATAGCATCATCTACAAGAAAACAAAATTAAGACCTCAAATTATCAAATCTGAATTATGAAAATCACAACATTCCTCAGTAAGAAAAGTGTTCATCTATTCAAATGTGCCACCATTCATCAATGCACTGCCATGGTGACACTAACACAGAAAGGAAATGACAACTCTCCAGAAAGAAACTTCAAATAATGGATGATTGTGATCTAAATGAATAGAAAAATCTAAATAGCAATCATGAAGAAACTCAACAAGATACAAGAAAACTCAAAACTCAGTTCAATGAGCTCAGGAATAAAATTAATGAACAGAAGGGGTACTTTACCAAACAGATGAGAACTACAAAAAACAAACAAACAAATTCTGGAGCTGAAGAACTCAATAATAAAATGAAGAAGGAATCCTATATAATAAAAGCTCAAGGACTATAACAGCCAGAACGACCAGAGACCAGAACCACCACAAATCCTCCCCAGCTGGCCCCGCCCCCAGCAGGTGGTAAGGAGCCATCAGGCAGGCAGGTGATCAATTAGGGGTGATCAGGTAGGCAGGCCAACAGTTAAGGGTGAACAGGTAGGCAGGCAAGTGGTTAGGGGCGATCAGGTAGACAGAAGGCCTCTTGCCGGGTTCAGGCTGCCCCCCCAGCAAGCAGTTAGGGACAATGAGGCAGGCAAGCAGAGCCCCGCAATCCATTGCCTCAAAGAGGGAGACCCAGGCCAGAGCTTGCGGGAGGGATGCTCAGTGCCTGGGAAGGGAGGTGCTGGTGGTGTAGATGCTGCAAGGCAGGGCTGGTGCCAAGGCAGCTCCTGAGCAGGCACAGCACCTGCAGCCTGGCTCAGGCCACAGGGTCGCAACCTCCCTCCACTCCCCGCCCCTCCACCTCCACCGAGGCTTCTGCAGGGCTGGACTGCCATTCCTCCTGCTAGGGTGCCTGGGCAGATCCCAGACCCTTCCATGACTGCGGGCTCTCTGCCAGGACTTGGCCCCCTGACCAGACTCCCCAGCTCAGCCCTGACTGCAGAGGAGCTAACATTGATAACTTTGGGAACATGATTGTCCGCTTACACTTCCTGGAGGTGAAACTGGGCCAGAGGCCTCAACCTGAGAAAAGTGAGGAAGAGGAGCGGAGGAAAAGGTGCGGGAAGGTGGAGGGAAAACAAAGTGGTGGCAGCCCCATGCGGAACAAGAAGAATAAAGGAAGGGAGTTTCTGCAGCGGGAATCTCAGGGGCTGGAGCTCATGAATGCGGAGTCAAAAACCCAGATGGAGGAGCTGAAACAGGAGCGGTAGCAGCTCATCCTGATGCTCAACTGGCACCCGACTCCAGAACGTAACCCACTGCTGGAGCAGCTGGAGAAGAAGTGACCATGGGCTGGGAGGAGGAAGAGGAGGAGGAGGAGACGGGGAAAGGGAGGAGGCCGAGGGTCCCAGACGGCTCTTCCTTGCTGCATGAAAAACTGTTCAGTGAAGCTCAGCACAGCTAGCATTGGCCAGGTTTTTTTGTGAAACTCAGATCATCCATACCAGAGGAAAAAACTCAGGCTGATGAAACCCAGGACCAAGTGCTGAGACCAAAGTAGTCCTGAGTGGGGCCTGCTCTGCCCGGGGTCAGGCTTGCAGGAGGCAGAGAGAGGTTCTGGGCCAGAGAGACACCCAACCAGACAGCTGTGGACACTTCTCCGGCCTCTGCACCAGGGCACCCACCCCAACGATCTCCAAGCAGCCAGGAAAAGCCATGAGTTGCAACCAAAATTAAGCTGAGGATGGAACTCAGAGTGAAATTGCAATCTGCCTGCCCCCAGCCCTGACCCTGATATAAGGCTGGATAAGGGCACAGTGCCAGGCCCTGCTGTATCTACCCACTGTGGTCCAGCTCAGTCCTGCCCAGAGTGGGGCACACCCTTGCCGGCCCTGCTGGAGTTGCTGTGGGCACAAGGCATGGGCACCATTCCAAAGCACGTACTCATTGAATCTTTACAGACTGGCTGTCCTGGCAGGGCTTTCAACTGCATGTGTTTTTTATACTTACTTTTTAAAAAAATACATTTTCCAAATAAATATTTTATACAAGCAATATATAAATACATTTCTATAATCACTTGATGTGATACAGTATAAATATGCTATGGTTTGTTATGATTGTTGCATGTGACTTCTAAGTACTGTAGTTTTTGGGTGCTGGGGCGGGGGGCAGGGTTGGGGTGCAGTGCATTTCCATCCTAGTAAACCCTTCATAGCACTCAGTTCTGTTTCGCTCAGTAAACATTACTCTTACTTAAAAAAGAAGAAAAAAAAAGAAAAGAAAGAGGGAGGCCGAGGCCACCAGCCAGTGAGACTGTGGCAGAGGTGCAGCCAGCCAGCGATTGCCCTGCAGAGGGAGGCCCAGGCCAGTCAAGCCATTGCACCCCATGCCTGTTTCCTGCAAAGGGAGGCAACTATTGGCAGGGAAGGGAAGGGGAGGGGGCAGTTCTGCACAGCTGGCAAGTGGTGGCAGCGGCAAGGGTGGGGCCAGCTGCCTGCAGCCAGAGGAAGGAAAGCCCCCATAGGACCTGACCTCAGGCCAGGCCTCGGGACCCTACCTAAAGGGATCCTGGATTGTGAGAGGATGCAGGCTGGGCTGAGGAATGCCCCTCCCCACCCAACTGCACAAATTTTCATGCACCAGGCCTCTAGTATTTTAATAACAATGATACACAATAAGAGCTTGTTGCTATTTCAAGACTTCCTATCATTGCCACGAATCAGTCAAGGACTGTCAAGATATGCATACATAAGTAACCTTCATTTTAAAAATTCAAATATTAAAAGTAAGTTAAAAATTCAAATTCAAATATGTACTAAATTTAACTATTTAGGGAATATACAGTTGCTCAACAAGACATTTTATAAAAACTGAAGTTAAAATGCCAAAGTAAATAGAAATTAAGAATGTTCTGAGAAGATGACATTTTCACCTAAAGACAGAAAATAATCCTTTTAGTGCTACAAGTTTATTTAACTCATTAAAAGGATGTATGTCCATTTCATTTAAATAGCAAACATCCATATGTGGTTAAGTATTTAGATGTTAATCATTCACTTATGCTTAGGGGCAGAGAAGTCTGTGTTCTAAAAAACTGAAAAATTATTGTCAACCATCAGCAACTTACCCAAAGCATCTCCAAGTATACCATTTGTTACTAGACAATAATATTTAATTTCTAGAATTCAACTTTAATGCAACTTTTCAGGAAATCTAAAATGTGTTATTTTATTCATACTTATTGAATAATATTAATGATAGGTATATCTTGCAAATGAGAGATCCAGGGCCTTAAAAAAGATTGCAATTTTCTGTCTCCTTTCTATATGAGCACAAATAATTAAGACTTTTGATTAGTGTGCCCTAGCCAATTAAGAACTCAGAATTTCACTAAAACCCAAGGGGAAAAATGATAATAAAACTAACCTTAACTACATAAGTTGAAGTGCATGGCCTTGAGGTTGGAAGCTCCAAGTTTTCTCTTGGAGAAGAATATCTATTGGGCACAAAACTATTGGGCACACTACTATCTCCTGCACATGGTGTCTCCAGGACTGGCATCATATTACGAGTGCTACTCAAAAATCTGTTCTCCCCTTTCTGTAGCAGAAGTTCAGTTCTGACTTCTGTTAGCTTCTCCTGAGTCCTATGAAAATTATAAACAAACCAAAAAAAAAAGCTTAGTATTTTATTTTTCCCAAAATGACTTGCATGTTTTTAAGTCGCCATAATAGTAAATGGAATTTCACATTAAACAGTATTTTAACATTGAAAATATGTCAATATATTAGACCTACTACTAATATATGCAAGTATAGGTTCTAAACTGTCCTAAAGAATTACTGATGCTTTCAGGGAGTGGGGGGAAGGGATTCCTAACTAACAAGTAATTTAAGTAGGGCAGGGAGAGAGATGGCTCTCAGTGAGGCAGAGGGCTTATCAGGGAATACTTGTTGCCTTCTGGAAAGGTGGTCCTTACAGGATTCTTGAGGCTGCCCTTGGACATGTTTAGTAAACCAGTTTAGAGATTTTTTAAAAAATGAAAAATCCCCTAAAGACACCGTCAACTATTTGCTTCCGCCGACCGTGTACAATACAGGTAGTACAAGGAGATACTAACCATTTCACACCAAGGCATACTTTTTAGCAACCTCTGAGGAAGAACAATTAGGGGTGATCAGGTAGGCAGGCCAACAGTTAAGGGTGACACTAACACTTAATCTAGCTAGTGAACTAAAACATGAACTAAAACAGCTCTAGTCCATCAGCTTATAACCTTGTTACCAAGGCATTGGAGGTGGGACCTGCCCTTTCCATCTTCCATTATTTTTATCCACCTTGTCAGTTGTACTGCCCTTCACCCTTACGTTAATCTTCCCCTATTTAACATGTATGTCTTTAGGTAAAGTAGAAAAATTATGAAGGATAGTTTGTCTAAAGGTGCCCTCTAGTGATAATAACAAAGATCACAATTTAGAAAATAAATTTACCAAGTACCGGAATGTGTTGGAGTAACTTAACCTTTTGTGTTTAAGTTGTTATCTTTAAATATTTCAGTTTAGGGGAATTCTGACAAGCAATTTTATAATAGTATCGCTGTCTACATTTTAGAGCTTCAAGACACTCAGCTTAAAGACTAGCAGATCAGATTAACTATGTGAAAATATTAAAGGGGGGGGGGGAATAAAGGCACATCAAAGCAAAAAGGGGGAGAGATGAAACTCTCCTGCAAGAACATTTGAGCCAGGACTGGTTTCGCTCAATGGATAGAGCGTCGGCTTGGGGACTGAAGGGCTCCGGGTTCGATTCCAGTCAAGGGCATGTACCTTGGTGGTGGGCATATCCTCAGTGGGGGGTGTGCAGGAGGCAGCTGATCGATGACTCTCATTGATGTTTCTGACTCTCTATCTCTCTCCCTTCCTCTCTGTACAAACATCAATAAAATATATATTTTTTTAAAAAGGAAAAAAAAAAGAACATTTGAAAGGTAAGTTTGTTTACTAATATCATTTTCCAAAGTTATACTATTTAGTTAGCTTCCATGTCCTACTAATCTCATGAATCTGGAATGATGAAAATTATGCTTTAAGTTTAGAGGCTAATAAATGAGTTACATTTATTATCTCTGATTCTGCATTTGACTTACTCAATTAGTTCATTTTCCAATGACTTCCTGCATTTCAATTCTTCTAAGTAAAGTTGCTCATATTTTTCCAATTCGCTTCTGCTATCATTTAAAACAATTCGCACTTTGGAGAGTTGTGATTCCAGGTCTTTATTTCTGAGTTCCAAATCACTTCTTATTGAAGCATTACGATATTCTATTAACTGCTCTGAGAGTTCTTTAGATGCTATTTGTATCTAAAGCAAGTAAAAGGGATAAATTTTTAAAGTACGTATAACCTAAACAATTATATCTGTTTTCTTTAGTTTTGAGTCAACAAAGATCAGCTTTGAGTATGAAAAAAAAAAGCTGAATTTAAAATATCTATCATCAAGGTCAACTGAATTAAATCTGAGTTATAAAGGTAATCATTTTATTAGTATTCATGTAATCTGATAGTTTAAGGAATAATAGAATAATTTAAAATTTTTAAAAGTTAAACAACATAACTTAATTCAAGAGTATGGAATAATTTTGAAATCATGTTTTTTCCCTTTTCTTCTTAATAGTCTCATTTTACATAAACTAGTCTTAAAAATAAAATAATCCTCTAGTAAGAATCATTTGGAAAGGTCAAATTTGTAATAATAATGTTGGAAACTAAAATATTTAAAAGGAAAAATAAGTGCCACCCTCCTTCCAGAAATAAATTGCTATTAAAGGAAGCAGAGGAAATGCAAAAACACTGTATATATCCAAAATGTAATTTGCAGTGAAATGAATTAAAGCACATTAAAGATCAACAAATTAACCTGTAAAATTTGATTGACTTGTTCTAATTTGTCTTCTACATCCCTTCTTGCTCTTTCTTCAATTTTCTGTTTATACAACAGTACTTCACTGAGTTCTACCATGTTCATTTCCATATGTCTTTTGAGGTTTACTATTTCTTGTTTCAACTTCTGTTTTTTGTTCTCTAGTTTTTCACATTTCTTTTCTATTGCTTTCATAGATAATAACTCTTGTTGAAGAAGTTTATTTTTTCCATCCAGACTTATACATTTTGAAGATGTAGTTTTCAGTTTTGCTATAAGATCATCATTCTGCATGAATAAAATAATATAGTTTCATTATGAAGTAGACTGAGAATAGTCTAACAACACCAGTGTAAAAGTTTGAAATGAATTCAGTTAAATAATATGTTATCTGTACTATAGAGGAATTCTAGAATGTGAAACATTGAATTTTTCAGAATTAAGAACAAAGTTAAACCCGCCAGGAGTTACACAAAATATATTTTTTTTACCATTGTTGCCTTTGCCACACAACATCTGTACTTAAATTTGTAATCTTTTTTCTATGATTGTCTTCCTCCACAAGATGACTATATGTCACCTTTTAGTACAAAGTCTCTAACCTCTTCCCCCTCTTAACTCTTCATAATTTTAAACAAGTTTTAAGGACATCATATTGAGGTATTTAGGCCTCAGTTAACACAGGCCTCCCAAAATAAGACTTTCAAAGTCAGATTCCAATAATTAATCTTATAAATATGGATGCTAATGACACAGCCTTTTCTTTAACTACAAATGTTTGCTTCCAATTTGAATTGCATTCCGAAAAGAAATGATTCAAATGGATTAAGGAGAAATCACATCTTTCACTGTGAAAGTTTAGTGAGATGAGCCCTATGTTTTCTATAAACAAATAAAAACCACAGCTTAATTTAATAGTGCTATCTTGTAATTCTTTGTTATTTCCCAGAAAATAAGAGAACATATTAAACAACAAAAACAACAAACTAGCTGGAATGTCAGTAGTAATGACTTAGGAAGAACTATTTATTTTAGATATAACGATTATTTGGTAACACAAAGTAAGTAGTGTGGACTTTTGAAAACATGTCTACAAATGATTTGGCACGTCTCCATGGAATAGGTGATGGCTTTAGTAAGTAACTGGTTTGTAGTGAATACAATGTGGTGGAACTGCTATGTCACTTCTATGCCTGGTGATATAGCTTCAATCTGTCTTTCTCTCTGTAGGAAAGCTCACTGTAAGAATTCAGCCATCATTTTGTGAAGAATGAAGCAGTCAGATCACAGAGAGCTGAGCCTGCCTAGCTAACATCCCAGCCAAAAGCCTGTTGCAACTGATGAACACATGAATGAATAAGCCTTTATATAATTCTAGACCCCAGCTTCTTGTCATTTGAGGAGGCTGCCAGCAAGGGCTTCTAGGCAAATGAACAAAATGACACTGAAATGAGGTTGAAAGGGGATGCTCACATGAAGCAGCTAAAAGAAAAATAGATGAGAAAGATAAGCTAAGGAAAGACTATTAAATATAAAAGATCAGAAGTTGTTCGTTTCTCATTTATAGCCTCCCCGACATGATCAATTGTCAAATAATGCTAAAATAAAGAAATGGTTTCTGGGCTATGATCAAATCCATGTTCATCCAGGAAAACATGGTCTAAGGATGAAGCCCATACTATAAAACCCTTAAGATCTCAGAAAGATTTAAGTTGGTGCCTCAATTTCCTTTAAGGATCATCCTATATAATAAAAGGCTAATATGCAAATCGACCAAATGGCAGAACAACCAATCACTATGATGCGCACTGACCACCAAGGGGAAGATGCACAAAGCAGGAGCTGCCCCCTGGTGGTCAGTGTGCTCCCACAGGGGGAGCACTGCTCAGCCAGAAGCCAGGCTTATAGCGGGCCAGTACAGCAGTGGTGGCAGAGCCTCTCTCTCTTCCCCAGCAGTACTAAGGATGTCCAACTGCCACAATGAGTGGGCCTAAGCCATTGGTCAGACATCCCTCAAGGGCTTCTGGACTGCAAGAGGGTGCAGGCTAGGCTGAGGGATCCCTCCCCCCCAGTGCATGAATTTCATGCACCAGGCCTCTAGTCAGAATATAAGAAATGTAAAGGCATATGAGCATAGATGATCATATTGAATATAAAGTATAATTGAAAAATAAATTTTAAAAAGGAAAGGAAGGAAGAAAGGAAGGAAGGAAGAAAGGAAGGAAGGGAGGGAGGGAGGGAGGGAGGGAGGGAGGGAGGGAGGGAGGGAGGGAGGGAGGAACAGTGAAGGGAGGGAGGAAGAAAGGAAAAATTTTAAAGGTGGTATTCCAGGAAGCCCAAGGTGAAGAACTCATCACAAAATGATTTGTGAGGGTAATTTTTCTAATGGCATAAACCCCAATAAAATTCACAAGAAACTCAAAACCTTAAAAGAATTGTAGTAGCAAAAACCCTTCTTGCTAACTTGGATTATAGAAGACCAAACAGTACACCACAGAGGCCTGTGGGTCTTAGATGTTCTACATGGAAGAGCAGGCTAACACAGGACATTTCTTATAAACAGGACAGAATGCAGGACTCAGAGGGTACAGAAAAGGTTTGTGGAGAAGCATCCCAATATGGTTGGACTAAGTCCTACTCAAAGAAATAGCAGCATACAAACTATATATCAGAATTTCTATGGTCTAATGTGCCTCCCATTTTCTACTTCTAAATAACCATCTTTAGTAATTTAGCAGAATGTTGGTCATGTGGATGGTAAATAACTTGTCTTTTTGGTTCCCAAGTCTGCATATTTAAAAAGAAAAAAATGTATTCAAAGGCACTTAAAAACAAACAAACACACACATCCCATCCCTGGCTGATGTGGGTCAGTTGGTCTTCCCACACACCTAGAGGTTGCCAATTGGATTATTGATCAGGGTATATGCCCAGATTGTGAGCTCAATCCCTGGTAGGGGCTGAGCAGGAGGCACCCAGTTGATGTTTCTCTCTCCATATCTCGTGTGTTCTCTCTCTCTCTCTCTCTCTCTCTCTCTCTCTCTCTCTCTCTCTCAAAATCAATAAAAAAAACATACGTATTTTTTAAAAACCCACATCCCAGGCACATCATCCCCACTTCATTTAGATGGTAAAATCTTGGACTGGAGCCTGTGCCTGATGCCCTAGTAATTAAGACATGTTGGGGACAGGGATGGGTAGAGATGAAAGTATTTTTCATGTGGAAGAAATATTTTAAAATGTGGCCAGTGCATAGATTATGCTGGTTTTTCAATGTGCCCTACCTTTTAAAATATTCATTTCATGAACCAAGGTAGAATATGGGTCAAGCTTAGTGACTTGCTCCTAATGAACAAAACACTGTGAAAGTGATGCTGTGTGAATTTCAAGGCTGAGTTAGAAAAGGCAACACAGCTTCTGCCTGGATCACTATCTCAGGCTGACCACCACAAGTCTCAGTTACTGTGGCATCAGGCACAGACTGCAGTCCAAGATTTCACCATCTTAATGACGTGCAGATGGGAGTGAGGTGCCTGGGATATTGTGAAGAAGCTCAGCCACAGTGAGAGCCTAGGCTGTTCCAGGGAAGATGTTCTAGCCATCTGTCCCCATTGTCCCCACTGTCTTCCCAGCCAATGGTCATCATCAGCAACCAGACATGTTAGTGAACCACCATTCAAATGATTCCAGCCACCAGCTGTTGAGCTGTCCAGATAGAAGCTAGGGGAACAGAGACACAGCAGTCCTGACCACACCTTTCCTAAGTGTAGGTTTCTAAACAAAATAACTGTTATTTACTGAAACCACTACATTTCAGGAAGTTTTTTAGGGAAACAGATAAGCTGTTTGGATTTAAAAAGAAGAAGAAGAAGAAAGATAATAAGAAACATAACGCATACAGTAGAAATTACAGGCACGCCTTGTTTTATTGTGTTTTGAAGATATTGAGTTCTTTTCCAAGTGGAAGGTTTGTGGCAACCGAGCTTCCAACAACTCTATAGGTGCCATTTCCCTATAGGCTTAGATAATGGCATTTCTTAGCAATAAAGCATTTTTAATTACGGTATCTACATTGTTTCCTTAGATGTAATGCTGTTGCATACGTAATAGACTATAATATAGTGTAAACATAACTTTTATATGCACTGGGAAACCAAAAGTTTGAGTGACTCGCTTTATTATGACACTTGCTTTATTACGTTAACCTTGAACCAAACCTGCAATATTTCCAAGGTCTGCCAGTAGTCATTGAAGAAGAATCTAATGAATATTGAGATTTATTAATTTATTAATTTATTAGTGACAAACAATGCTATAGAGAAGTGATTAACTAGAAGAAAGACAGAAGTTTTTCTAGGGTTCCCCTTCAATTACAAATATGAAGATATATATCTTTGAAGTTTTTTTTCATCTTCCAGAATTAAAGAATACTGGCAAGGAGACATAGACTTGAAGTGTAATAGTGGAAAAACACTAGAAATAGTCAGTTTAATAACCAATATCATACCTTTTATCTTATTTTAATTAACAAAAATCCTAAAAGAAACAGGCAGCTTTGAATCTTTATTAATCAACCTAGTACTCCATCTTCATCTTCCTTTTCTCAGTGAGGAAACAGAAAACATTATGGAATCATTTTTAATCTCAGTGGTGAAACAAATGTAGTAGGGCCCTTTGGCACTATTTAAATATAATTTCTCTACCTTACCCTCAGGCTTGTTAGTAAAGGAAAGTGAAACCATCTCATCTTTATGTTACACCTCAATATTTCTCTATAGCACACAACTGGGCTTTGAAATTGTGTAATTCAAATGACCAATCTATTATTTGTCTCTGATAAATGGAATACTATCTGGTTTTTAATAGCTGTAACCTTGAAATTTTTTCTTTGGATAGGATAAAATATATATCCCACTAACTATGAATTAAGCTATAAAGTAGAGCTATGCATCTTTATTTAAGTAAAAGAAGCAGATACAGGAACTGTGGCTTCTGAAAATATAGGATCCATGCCAGGGGACAAGATTGGCACCAGTATCATACAAAAGAAAAAGGTCAAAAGATGTTCTACTTGTTAATGGCAAAATGATAGATTAGAGAGATTACCAAAGAGGAAAGCTGACAGTCCGGATTTTATCTTCTCCTTCCTAGGCAGTAAAATATATAGGCAAGTCTATGAAATATGAGTTAAAACTTAATGAAGTAAATGGCTGCTTAAGTCAGCAATCAAGATTTGCTGGAAATGGAAGGGAAGTAGAGACACTGGGTTGAATTTAAAGGTTTGAATGGGGGAGTAGAGGGAGAAATGTAGTTATATTTGTAAGCCTACTTTCTCTCATTTCAGAGTCAGCAAGATATAAGTTGGCCACAGGATTCTACAAAGAAGCAAAAAGTCTCCACAGGTGTAAAGACATTCCACTACACTGACTTTCTATTATTACATAAAACAACTTGTAATATATAAAAAGACTGGGAAAGAGGTCTCATAAAATTTGATTACTGGCATAATGACAGACATATAGATTAACAAATTAGAAGGAAGAATCCATAAATTAACTGTCGCATTTATGACCAAGTGCTTTTCAACAAGGATGCCAATCAAATTTTTACAAGATAAGCTTGAAATCATTCTTCATACTATTGACAATGGCAGAAAATGGGGAACATAAAGCCCAGAATATATCCCCAGTACTTCAAAATCTTATTACCAATTCCACTAGCCAACAGTACTTTTCTGCTTATAACAATGTATAACTTATGTCCTCTCTGTACTACTCATTGGACAATCATTACTAGCTACAATGCAAACAGCACCTCTGGGACTGAGTACCTCACTTACATGACCTAACAGGTAGGGTAAAGCCCCTGGCATAGATATAATGGATTCTATTGCTAAAGCAAAGTTCCAAATCCATTCATTCCCAGTAAATGCTTATGATGGGCTACTTTAGCAAGTACTCTGATGAGTATATTAAGGTGCTATGCTACAACATATCAAAAAAGCCATTTCCAGAGCTTTACTTTTGGCAAGGTGCTATAAATCTATAAATCCCAGTTCTGGTTGCATAGTAAAAGAAGGCTGATTTCTGTTTTTATTTTTATTTTTTCCTTAAAGTGAGGGCAAAAAAAGTGAGCTTCTGATTAAATAATTCTCTATTGTATTTATATTTAATTGCTTAAAATATATTGAGAATAAAAGCTTAATTATTATATATCAATGTCTCCAAGAAAAAGTAATGATGTGGTATAGGCATTTAATTTTATCCTAACAATAGATAAGCTACATTTTCAATTTCTATAATGATAGGAACCATCATAGCAAATAATATGCCTCATAGACAAATTTATACTTAGAAAGACAAGATTATCTGTCATGAAAAAAATAAAAAATGTAAAATTAGGGACTAAAGTGTTCTGCACAGAAGAATGACAAGTGTTGAAAAGAATGAGATTAATGGAGAGTTAGAACAGTAAGAGAATACATCATGAAGAAGGAGAGATTGGGAGCCAGGGTCCAACTAGGTGTAGGATTAGGCAAGAGGAGTAGAAACTGAAAAGGCAGATGGACAGCATGAGGAAAGGCTGAGAGATGCTGAAATCAGCCAAACTAAATCCAATGGTAGGAAAGCAGAAACATATGTTCACATGATGACTTGTACACTAAAGTTCATGGCATAATTAGTAATAGCCAAAAAGTGAGAATAGCACAGTTCCATCAACTGATTAATGGTTAAGTAGTTTAGCCACACAATGAAGTATCCTATCTAATAAAAGAGTAATATGCAAATTAACCATCACTCGGCTATAGCCACAAGCCATGCCCAGTATCCAATCAGGAGTGGGTATGCAAACTAACCCCAACCAAGATGGCTGCAGCCATGAAACAAGCAGGAGGCTTGGGTTTCCCTAGAAATGGAGGAAGCCAAGCTTTCCACACAACCTGGTAGGCCCAGGCCTCCACTAAAGGCTACAAAGTTTCAATTTTAGAAGATAAATAAATCCCAACAAAAATGGTTGCAGCCATGCAGCTGGAGAGAGCAGGAGGCTTGAGTTGCCCCCAGCAATGGAGGAAGCCAAGCTTTCAGCACAGCCTGGCCAGCTTAGGCCTCCACTCAAGGCTACAAAGTTTCAATTATAGAAGATAAATAAATCTCAGATACTAGAGCCTCAACTTGGGTCACCAGGGGCCATGGATGGCCTGCAAACCACCACAGGCCCTGACTCAGGCCTCCCCATGCCCCAAGGGAACTCCCACTCTGATCTGGGACACCCTTCAAGGCAAACCAACTGGGGCCCGCCCATGCACCAGACCTCTATCCTATCTAATCCTCCTAACTAATAAAAGAATGATATGCAAATTGATCATCACTCCAACACATAAGATTTCTGCCCTCATATGGTCAAAGATCCTGCCCCATGTGGACACAAGATGGCCACCACAAGATGGCCAGCAGGGGAGCGCAGTTGTAGGGACCAGGCCTGCAAGGGAGGGCAGTTGTGGGTGATCAGGCCAGCAGGGGAGGACAGTTGAGAGGGACTAGGCCTTCAAGGGAAGGCAGTTGGGGGTGATCAAGCCAGCAGATTAGGGAAGTTGGGGGTGACAGGGGGAGGAGGGGGGAACCTGGGCCTGCAGGGTAGAGCAGTTAGGGGGGACCAAGCATACAGGGGAGGACAGTTAGGGGCAAACAGACTGGCAGGGGAGCAGTTAGACATCAATCAGGCTGGCAAGGGAGTGGTTAGGAGGTGATCAGGCTGGCAGGCAGAAGCAGTTAGGGGCAATCAGAAAGGTAGGCAGTTGGGAGCCAGCAGTCCTGGATTGTGAGAGGGATGTCTGACTGCCAGTTTAGGCCAGATCCTACCATGATTGGGCCTAAATGGGCAGTCAGACATCCCTCTAGCGGTCCCAGATTGGAGAGGGTGCAGGCTGGGCTGAGGAACTCCCCTCTCGCACGAATTTTGTGCACCGGGCCTCTAGTTGTTCTATAATATGGTTGAAACTTGAAACATAATGTTACATGAAAGAAGCCAGTCATATTGTGTGATTCCATTTACATAAAATATCCAGAATAGGCAAATCTATAGAGACAGAAATTAGATTGGATATTGCCTCAGACAGGGGGAGATTAGAAGCTGAGAGTGTCAGCTAATAGATGTGGGGTTTCTCTTGGGGGTGATGAAAATGTTCTATAATTGATTGAAATGGTAGCTGCACCTCTCTGAATATACTAAGATACTGAAATGTTCATTTTAAAATGGCAAATTATATGATGTGAATTATATGTCAATAGAGTTTTTTAATCCAATGGTAGATCTCAATAATTTTCTTAATTCTCTATGGTGGAAGTACATATCATAATAATCTGAATATTTCCATGCTTTGATAACATTTTCAAAATTAAGATAAAATGAAGAAAATATTTACTTCAAGAGGTTTGTATAATGACCTTCATGTTCAAGTTATTCTAAAATCCATGAAATATATACAGATTTTATATCCATTCACAAACATTAAGATTAAAAAAATAAGGTAACTTTCTAAAATATTCCATTAAGCCTGGTTTTATCTACTTGCCTTATCATGGTAATGGTGATATCACTAAAAATATGACTTAGTAGGGAAAAAAAGTCTCTTAATTATTATAATATAAGGAATTATGCATAATTCTCTACTTTCCTAAGGTAAATATTATAAAATACATATAATACAAATGGCAGAGTGAAAGAAAGAGTTTAAAAAATAAGTGCATTATAAAGATAATAAAACTGTGACAAATTAATTATAATGAAAATACAAGAGAGAGCTGCCCATGAAAATTAATACCCTAAAAGCATTATAATTGTATTTGTACTTGATATATCTCCCCAGGGAAGGGGAGCAAAAGAAAAAAAAATAAATGATATTACATCACACTAAAAAGTTTTTGCACAGCAAAGGAAACCATCAATAAAATGAAGAGACAGCCTACTAAATGGGAGATAATATTCAGCAATTATACATCTGATAAGGGGTTAATATCCAAAGTTTATTATAAAGAACTGATACTTCTCAACACCAAAAAATATAATTTAAAAATGAGCAGAGTACATGAATAGACACTTCTGCAAAGAGGACATACAGATGGCAAAGATGCTCAACATCAATAATCATCAGAAAAATGCAAATTAAAACCACAATGAGATATCACCTCACATCTGTCAGAATGACTATCATCAATAAATCAACAGACAGCCAATGTTGGTGAGGATGTGGAGAAAATGGAACCCCCATGCAATGTTGATGGGAATGAAAATTGGTGCAGCCACTATGAAAAACAAAATGGAGGTTAAAGAAAGAATTAAAAATGGAATTGCCTTTTAACCCAGAAATTTCACTTCTGGCTCTAAAGTCAAAGAAACTCAAAACACATATTTTAAAGAACAAATTCACCCCTACATTCATTGCAGTGTTATTTACAATAGCCAAGCTATGGAAGCAGCTGAAGTGCCCATCAATAGACAAGTGGATAAAATTGCATATTACTCAGTCATAAAAAAGGATGAAATACCATTTTCAGCAACATGAATAGACCTAGAAGGTATTATGCTCATTGAAATTAGGCAGAGAAAGACAAATACCATGTGATTTCACTTATATGTGAAATATAAAGAACAATATAAAAGAACCCTCCCCAAACACATACATAGAGAAGCAGACTCATACAGAGAGCACACTGATGGTTGCCAGAGGAAAGTAGGGTTAGTGCACTGAGTGAAAACGGTGAAGGTAAAGGGATTGAGAAGAACAAAATAGTCATGTGGAAGTAAAATACAGCATATGGAATATAGTCAATAATATTGTCATAATTATGTGTGGTGGCAGGTGCATACTGGGAATATTGGAGGGAGGGAGACAATTTTTAAAGTTTATGATTATTTAACCACTATCTGTACACCTGAAACTAATACAAAATAATATTGAAAATATACTGTAATCGAAAAAAGTTTTAAAATAAAAGTTAAAAACAAATGAAAAGAAACCTAAGTTAAAAAACAAACAAAACTTGTAGCTGGCACTCAATGAAATGGCATAGCATAATATCCTCTATAATTAAATAATAATATGTATGTTTATATAATAAAAGACTTGCAGTAAGTGGATATTCTTCTGAAAAAAATAAAGTTAGATCTAAACCTCTAACTTTGTATAAGCATAAATTCCCAAAAGTTCAAAAATATAATATAAGATGATGAATTCTTGAAAGTAAAAGGAAGTCACAAGTGAATTTTTTAGAGTTTCAGAATTGAAAGGGCCTTTCTCTGAATCATCCCAAACCAAAATGCATTAAATAAAATATTCACTCTAAATATACTTAAAAATTGAGTTTTCCATCTGAATATATAGCTATTCCACAGTAAGAGTATTAACCCTGCTTATATTAGAATAGATTAATTTTCCTATTCTTTTTTCCTGAGAATATTCCAGAAATATTCTACTTCTCTAATACTTTCAGAGTCAGTTATAAAAACTAAGTCTACTAATAACTGATAATCTAAGCATTGTCTAAAGCACTTTCTATATACATCAATGAACTCTTTCAGTTTTCACAATCTGAAATGGAGTGGTTAAAAAGATAAGCAATTCTAGGATTTCCCAGGTCTTCTGACTCCACAATTCGTGCTCTTGCACCAATCCACAACTACTTCTCCAGTGTGAGTATATAAACACAAAAAAGTCCTACGTTTCAAAAAACAAATGATGACTAAGATAAAACTTATAGAGCTCTTCTTAGAAAATCATGAGACTATTTGTTACTGCAATAACTTTTATCTTCTCTTCATGGTATTTAAAGTAGTAATAAATGTGAAATGGGAAAATATTAGGAATCAAACATTTATCAATAAGTTACACTTAGTATATATTATGGTATGTCATTGTCTTTTTAAGCTCCTTATATTAAAATGGGATATTACTTAGAACAAACTGTCACTTTTCTCAAAAGTAGAAGAATGACCATTAAAATAAGACCCAAACGTGGAGGCATGGAACAGATATACCTTGATGTGGGGTTTAGAGTATGCTAAGAAAATATAATCTCTGAACAGGCTATGCTTTCTTTCTTACCATCAATGGAAAAAGCAACTAACCTCTCTAGGAAATGAAATCACTAACAAAAAATGGAACATCTGTTGTTAGTAGCAATACTTTTGAGATCATGGGAAGTTCATTGATTCCCATGGAAAACATTAAAAGCCTTCACTTTGGATAAGGCCATTGTGAATGTCACTACTTAACTGTTGGAGACAAATGAATTTGAATTAAGAATATCGACTTATCCAATGGACTCAAATGCCACCTCTATATATACACATATATAAATGTGCTTTTAATATCCTCTATACTTTTCATATGTATAGTACTGGTTTTTAAATATATATCAATATACACACAAATACATACATATAGGCATTTGAAAATGACTAAATAAAATACCTCAGAATCCAATTCCTTATTAGTTTTTTCTAACTCTTTTTGTTTGCAAAGGAGCTCAGCCAGATTTTCATCTTGTAATTTCCTGGCATTCTGTTCTTGATAAAGTTGCCTCAGAATGTCGTTTCGCTCTCCTATAACCTAGAGAGATACATTTCATTTAGGTTTTTTTTATGTCATATCAATAAATAAAATCCAAAGTTTAAGAACAAAATCTTAATAAAAACTGTCAAAGTAAGTAGGCACAAGAATCTTTATTTTCCATGAAAAACTCTAATTGTAATGTAAGTGATAGCTAAATTTATTCTTTGAGCACAAATACAGTATTGTGAAAAAAATCTTTATAAACATTTGAATAGTTTCATCACAGTCTCAAGGCAATTTAGCTTCTATATTAACATTAAAAAAATTTCTGTCATGGGTGGACCTGGAGAATATTATGCCAAGTGAAATAAACCAATCTGAGAAAGATAAATATCACATGATTTAACTTATTGTGGAGTCTAATGAACAAAATGAATTGACCATTAAAATAAGACCCAAAACGTGGAGGCATGGAACAGCCTGATATACCCTGATATGGGGTTTAGATATGAGAAGAAATAAACCAAAGAACGTATATACTTAAATGCGTAGCTCATGGACACTGGCAATAGGGTGGTGAAGACCTGGTGGGGAGAAGGGGAAGGGGCTGGGAGTGGGAGATAAAAAAGGGATCAATGGGAGACATCTGTAATAATATCAACAATAAAAAATATCTATTAAATAAAATTAAAAGAAAAAATTAACATTTATGTTCATGGTAATGTCAATTTATTTTCTATTTTTCCATTTAGAAAATGTATACAGAGCACTTACTAGATGCCAATAATAGTTATAAATGTCACAGTTCATATTTTGAATGTGTTTACATTTTTGGTTTGCTTTAAACCTAGCAATGTACATTAAATCAAAGGCATATTATAAATATTGATGAAATACTATTTGAAATAAAAATATTTACCAAAGGTAAATTTACCTGACTTAAATTCTTCCTCACGATCTGCAATTCCATCTCTAGTGTTCTAAGAGTGGTTTCAAGTTCTCTTTTCATTTCAGTCTCTTTAATATATTGCTCTTCTTTTTTTATTAATTGTTCCCTATATTTTTCATATAATTGATCAGCTTTTTGTCTTTTCTCTTTTTCTTCTTTTAAAGTAAATCTGCAGTTAAATACACTTATCTTAAAATTCATTTGGTTAGAAAACAAAAAGTTCATTTTATGATCTTCTATATATGTTAGTTTATTATCCTTATAAAAATTTTATGTTCTCCATTTTTTTCCTTTGTTCCTCATTTTTTTTTTAAATTTCTTATTCAACCTCTATACCTGAAAGGCAGCAATGAAAAAAAATATTCTGCTACTTAAGAAATTTACTTAATAGTAACTCTAGTAAATATTGTTGAAAAGAAATTTTGGGGAATTATTCAGTGAAGATAGAATTGAAATTTTCTTTTTCTCCACAATCCTATTCATTCCTCCATTAAGACAGGTGATTTAGTTACTAATTAGAAACAGAAATTGTTATTTATAAATGAATTTATAAATTTACTAGAAATAAAGTTTTACCTTCACAAATATTACAGGTACTCCTAAAAATAATTTACAGTGTAATTCAGCATCTGCAGATATCTTTTATACAAGACATATCCATATACTACTGTAATCCAGAACTAGTTGAAGGAGTCAAATATCTGTTACCCTACACTTTTTATGTTTCTTCTTTTGTAACACTTCAATTCATGTTGTTCATTATTATCTATTTTCTAAGTCACTTTAAAATCCTTTGCAGAGGGAATTTCACTCATATGTGGAATCTAATGAACAAAATAAACTAATAACAAAATAGAAACAGATTCATAGATAGAAAACTGACAGTTGTCAGAGGAAAGAGGAGTTGGAGGGTTTGGTAAAAAAAAAAAATGTGAAGGGATTAAACAAAAAACAAACCCTCATAGACACATATTTATCTATAGGGGAAATAAATGGTGATGGAAAAAAACTTAGGGTAGTGAACATACACTATATGGTTGGTGTGTTATAGAATTGTACACTGTAAACCTATATAATTTTATTATTCAATGTTACCCCAGTAAGTCAATAATAAAGACAGACTTTGGAATTAATTTTATCTATTACAAAGATGCTGAATAAACTAATTAGTTACCACTTTCTGTTTTACTTTTCATTCTATAAGATTAAAGCTTAAAAAAATGGCCAACGACATATTTCACTGACCTAGAAAGAACTCTCCAAAAGTTCATTTGGAACAATAAAAGACCCCGAATAGCCACAGCAATCCTGAGAAAGAAGAGTAAAGTAGGAGGGATCTCAATACCAGACTTCAAACTATATTACAAAGCCACTGTTCTCAAAACAGCCTGGTACTGGCACAAGAACAGACATATAGATCAATGGAATCGAATCGAGAACCCAGATATCAACCCAAATCACTATGCTCAATTAATATTTGACAAAGGAGGCACGAATATACAAGGAAGTCAAGACAGTTTCTTCAATAAATGGTGTTGGGAAAATTGGACAGACACATGCAAAAGAATGAAACTAGATCACCAACTTACACCATTCACAAAAATAAACTCAAAATGGATACAGGACTTAAACATCAGACGGGAAACCATAAAAATACTAGAAGCATCCACAGGCAGCAAAATCTCAGACGTATGCCAAAAGAACTTCTTCACTGATACTACCCCTAGGGCAATGGAAGCTAAAGAGAAAATAAACAAATGGGACTACATCAAAATAAAAAGCTTTTTTACGGCAAAAGAAACCATCAACAAAACAACAAGAAAGCCCACAGTGTGGGAGAACATATTTACAAATGATACCACTGATAAAGGTTTAATCTCCAACATCTACAAACAGCTTATACAACTAAGTAAAAGGAAGATAAATAATCCAATTAAAAAATGGGCAATGGACCTAAATAGAACATTTTCAAAAGAAGACAGAAGGAAGGCCAAAAGGCACATGAAAACATGCTCAAAGTCACTAATTGTCCAAGAGATGCAAATCAAAACAACAATGCGGTACCATCTCACACCTGTCAGAATGGCCAACATCAACAAATCAACAAACGACAAGTGTTGGCGAGGTTGTGGAGAAAAAGGAACCCTCATGCACTGCTGGTGGGAATGCAGACTGGTGCAACCACTGTGGAGAACAGTGTGGAGTTTCCTCAAAAAACTGAAAATGGAACTCCCATTTGACCCAGTAATCCCACTTCTAGGAATATATCCCAAGAAACTAGAAACACCAATCAGAAAGGATATATGCACCCCTATGTTCATAGCAGCACAATCTACAATAGCCAGAATTTGGAAACAGCCTAAGTGTCTGTCAGCAGATGATTGGATCCAAAAACTATGGTACATCTACACAATGGAATACTATGCTGCCATAAAAAAGAAGGAATTCTCATCATTTGCAGCAACCTGGATGGAATTGGAGAACATCATGCTGAGTGAAATAAGCCAATCAATGAAAGAGAAACACCACATGACCTCACTCATTTGTGGATAATAAAGAGCATTATAAACTGATGAACCAAAAGATAGATATAGAGACAGTATATCAACAAGTAGACTGTCAAATTACAGCGGGGAGGGAAGGAAGATCTGGGGGAGATAATAGATCAACCGAAGGACTTTTATACATGCATATAAATACAACCAATGGACACAAAACTCTGGGGAGGGAGGGGATGTGTGGGAGGGAGAGAGGGGGGCAAAAAAAATCAATAAAATATATTAAATAAATAAATAAATAAATAAAGCTTAAAAAAAATGGCTATTTCATATTCTATTGGTGGGAATTTAGATTACCGTATTTTTCGGACCATAAGACACTCCGGACCATAAGACGCACCAGTTTTTAGAGAAGGGAAATGAAGAAAAAAAGATTCTGAAACAAATAGTGTCCTAAAATATTTTATGTGCATTAAAACCCAACATAACAGTCATAAACACATGTAATCAACCCTGTAAAGTAAACAGCAGCATTTAGAACCATTTTAGAGCCGGGCAAGCACACAGAGACCGCACAGAGCCGGGCAAGTAAAAAAACTTTTTTTTTAAAGTATATGTGTAGGCTATATTTGGACCATAAGACGCAGGGACTTTTTCCCCCCACTTTTGGGGGAAAAAAGTGCATCTTTTGGTCCGAAAAATACGGTAATATGAACTTTCTTGAGAACAATTTAGAAATATAGAATAAAGGCCTTTTCAAAAAGTTCTCATACTTTAATCAAGTAATACTCTATCAAATAATTTATTCATAAAGTACAGCAGAAGAAATATAGTCAATAATATTGTAATGACAATGTATGGTAACTGAAAATACCAGGAAGAACACTTTGTAAAGTGTATGATTCTATAACCACTATGCTGTACATCTGCAACTAATACAAAATAATATTCAATGTAAATTATAATTTAAAAATAGAAAATAATTAATTCAGAGTATATAATAAAAAATGTAGGAACAGATTTATATAAAAAAAACATTCCTGGAATCCTTAAATATAATACAGAATGAAAAACAACCAAAATTCAATTTGTTAAATAAATAAGATTTTTATATGGTAGACTGCTATATAATCATTCAAATGATGATTTGAAAGAATTTGCATTAACATTACTAGAAGTATGCACTGTTAAGAACTTGGTACATTATTTCCAAGAATTTTATACTCCACAATACTAAAGAAGTGTTCTTCCCTATAAAATCCCCAAATGTGTTAGCAATTATAAAATGTGTACATATCTGTAGAATAAAAATATTCAAATATTTCTTTACAACCAAGTGTTTAATACCTCAAACTGCAGAGTTTTCCTTCTAATTCCACTTTTTGATGCTCTAACTGTGATTTTATTGCTCTTGCTTCTGATAGCTTCTTGAATAGTCCATTAATCCTATTTTCCATTGTTTTCACCTTTTCTATAAGTAATTCACATTGATTTTTCCCAAGTTCTATTGATCTTTCATATGAAAGAACTGCATTCTGGATTTTATATAAGTTATCTGAATCTGCATCAAAGAGAAAACAAAGATACAAATGAAATATATGAGCAATTTTTTGTGTATAAAGAGTACTATACATTCTCACACATGTTCACACATTGAACAAATATATATTGAGTACATATAGTGTGGAAGACACTAAGCTCTGTAGATAAAACAAATAAGAGACCTGGCTCTAATTTGGCCTAAAGTTTTGTAGAAGAGCAAGACAAATAAAATGATAATTATAAATTCAGATGGATACTATATGTAAAAAAAAAAAAAAAAAAGTTATATGGTCACATAACAGAACTTGATCAGCATTAGGCCCAGGGAAGATTTCCCTGAAGAAGAGATGGCTACAATGTCAAACACAGAATGAGCAGGAAGCAATTAGACAAAGGAAGAAGGAAAGCATTCTAAACTGTCTGCATGTGCCAAACAAAATTCTACTAAAATCTGCTTCTAGCAAGAAAGAGTCACAAGTTCTGATTTCCTTCCTACCTGAAACAAGCAAAAACAAAATAGACAAAAACATTAAAAATGTATTTTTAAGACAACGGACTTCAGACAATGAAGGACAACGGGTCCTGAAACAAATGAAATTGGCCTAATGTGTATCCCAGTTCACTCCATTGAAAGAATTCCCAGGCCACAACACAGAAAAAACTGAGCTAGAGTCCACCAGACTCCTTGAGTTAGTTGAGAACTCTGGGGGTCTGGTGAAACCAAGCCTGATAGAGATCACAGGTTGGAAAAATGGAGAAGAGTGGGAAGAACAAAAAGAGAACCCTGAGATCTACAGAGGGTATTCTGCTGAGTAATTAGCAGTGAGGCATACATGGGAGGAGACCAGGGAAAACGCATTTGAAAAGAGGAGAGGGAAACAGTGCCTGATGCTCACCTAGCACCAGGAATACTGTCTCTTCCCATTAGCCAGGCTGTAAAACCTCAGAACTCACAGGACAATGAGCAGAGTAGGCAGGATAGTCTTGCCTTAGTAGCGGGGAGGAATTAGCCTTCTGTGAGCACTGCTCTGGATTAACCTAACAAATCATAAGAGCAAGACTGAAGAGGATCAAACTATTTACAAGTAACTCAACTATATCCCAAAATTAAGCTCAAAAGATACCTAGAGGCATGAAAGTTATTTTTTAAGTCAAATAGCACTTATAGAGATACATTATGTCAGATATAAAAAATACACTCAATGGGGATGCATGCATATTAGACATCACAAAATAAAGATATTAGTAAATTGGACATCAGTGACTTGTGAGAAAATTTCAAATGGCTAATATATAAATCCCTAAAGAAGCAGAAAGGACAAGAAAAAATATTTGAAGAAACAATGGCCACAAACTTTCTACAACTTAATGAAACTATAATCCCACATATCTAGGAAGAGTCTGCTAGGAGAGAAGAAATGGAAGTAAACTGTTGTATAATAAATTTGTTAAATTATATATAATGTGATATAATATTACTTCAAGGTGCACTGTGATAACTTAAAGTCATTTACCTTTAACCAATCCTGAAGCAAACACTAATATAGCAAAACTATTACAGCTAAAAGCTAAAAAATGCGACTAAATCATAAAAATAAATTGATTAATCTAAAACAAGCCAAAAACTTAAGGGAACAAGTAGATGGGACAAAGAGAAATCTAACAGCATGATGACAGACTCAAAACAACTAATAATAATCACATCAAATGAAAATGGTATAAAAACCTCAAGTAAAGGACAAATTGTCCGACTGGATAAAAAAGCAGGGCACAACTATATGCCACCTGTAAGAAATGAACTTTAAAAGGAGGTCACAGTGTGATTCCTGGTCAGTGCACATGCCCAGGTTGCAGGATCTATCCCAAGTAGGGGGCATGCAGAAGGCAGCCAATCAATGACTCTCATCATTGATGTTTCTCTCTCTCTCTCCCTCCTCCTTCTCTAAAATCAATAAAAACCTATTTTTAAAAAGACAACTTTTTTAAAAGCATAGAAATAAGATATACAACACTAACACCTGACAAAAGCTTAGCTTAGCCTAGCTACAGTGGCTATAATAATACCAAACAAAGAAGGTTTCTGAGTAAAAATAGTATCAGCAATTATCAAGGTCACTGCATAATTTTAAATTTACAAGCAGCAAAGCAATCCTAAATGATCATGCAAACTAATAGCAGTTTCAAAATACATGAAGCAATAATTGATAAAACTTTAAAGAGAAATAGGCAAATTCACAATGAAGGTCTGAGATTTCAGTCAGTAAGTAACAAGAACAAGTATCCAGAAAATCATCCAGCATATAGTAAACTTGAACACCACCATTCTCTCCAATACCCATGGAGTAAAGAGAAGTAATAGCTGAGTTTTAAACATGATGAGATCCAAGTGTTTAAAATATGTAATAATTATGGTTGCAATGTAGACCAAGATTCCAGAAAGTGAAATAGTAGGAAAAACAGTTCTGAGTTTATTCCAGTATTCTATGAGGGAATTCTTTGAAGCCTTGGGTGAAGGTGTCAGACAGAAGCAAAATCAAGAAACATGCTACATGCCACTGTTCTCACTGAGAAAAGTCAGTGGAAATCATCATAGCTCTTTGGCTGCATGCATAGAATCACTCTCATTTTAATATGAAGCATATTTCCCAGATAAATGTCTCAATAATACATTCTCTGTGGTGCAGAACTAGACAATGTACCATATATTACCACAGTTTATATAAAAAGGCTTTAAATTTATATAATGGTGCTACCTTTACAATCCTTACAAAGTTGTTTAATTAGCAACATGAAATTCTCATAATTGGAGTAAGGTGACAGGCAATGCTCTGAAATTGCTTCAGATGACTGAGTTAAGCAATCAAGGTCATCCACAGAGTTCATTTTCTCTTTGACCTAAAAATAAAGAATACTGTTTTTCAAAATGGCCCCAAATATTTATAATATACAGTAAGTGTACAGAGGTGATCAACATCCACCTTTCCCTAAAAGCAAAATAATAGTTATTCTTAAAAGGATTTATTTTTATTTAAAAAAGTACTTTTATGAATAACTACTGTTTTCCAAATTACTTTTTCCATTAAAATGTCTCTACAACAAAAGGAGATTCCTATTTTCTTTGGTAATATATTTTTTACAATACCTTGCACTCTTCGTGAGATATTTCATTTGAAGATCTAAAAAAGAAAATCAAACAATTATTTTCAGGCAAACATTAAATACTTAAAATACAAAGACTATCTAAAGCTATTGTTTCTTATATAAAATCTCTGTATTTGTAATTAATTTTCTATAAGGAAAATTAAAAAATAAATAACATTATGGGACAAATAAAATATATCACTAATAATATTACAACAAAGTTTTAAATTTAGATCAAGCTGACAAATAAAAAGAAAAAGCATGTTTATCATTTGCATTATTTGTTAGAAAAATTTAATATACCAGGTTTTTGTTTGTGTGTGTGTTTTTGTTTTGTTTTTTGTTTTTGTTTTTGTTTTTGTTTTTTGTATATTCCAATGAAAATAAACTTTTACCAGCACCAAGAACTGTTTGGAAAGTATGACTTAAGTCCTAAAATAAAAGAAATCTTTTTTGAATAGCCATGATAATCATTTTCTGAGGACTTACCATGCAAGTATTATGTATTATTATAAGCACTTTACAGATATTAAGGGCTTTTAAATCCTCACACAAATTCTTGGAGGTAGGCACTATTTTCAGTATTTTACAAAGAAAAGAAAAAAGAAAAAAACCACACACACAAAAAGGCTAAATAACTTGCCTAAGCCCATACAGCTGTCTAGAATCTAAACCCAGGATATCATGCTTTAAAACATTTGCCTTAAAAGTGATATTTATTTTAAGTGTTTTTAAATACTATGATAGCAAATACATTTATATTAGTATTATTCCAATTCTAGTTATAAATAATAATTTCTGAAAATTACATGTATTTTTAAAAAATTAAAACTTTATACCTAGGCAATATTAGAAATATTCTTTCAATAAAGATTTGCTTTTTCTAAACAAATTCATCAATAGGATTCATCCAACTATTTAACTATTTATGCATTGGACATATACATATTGAGCACACAGTATGTGTCAATGACACCTTTGAAAAAGAAGGCATGGTTTTTATACTTTAGAAACTTATAGTCTAAAAGTAAAAATTTGTGGTAGATTGCTACCAGTTTACTTTTCTATTGTACATAAATAAAATCTTTTCCTTTCACCCAGAATCTATAAAACTATTAAGTTAATAAAACCTAATACTTTAGAGTACCTGACAAAATCATAGCAATTCATGACAATACTATCAAAAGCACTGTAATATCTAGAAATAGTAAGAAATGATTAAATTCTATTCAGTATGGTCTCCATGTTTGCATATTTATTATTTTATAATTTTTAAAATCTGTTTAGGATAGTATAACTTTAAGTAATTATCTGCATATTCAGTACATGATAGCTTACTCTAATTTTTAAAGTATAATGTAATACAATCAATTGCTTTCTAATACTTGAAAATGCAATATCCTTCTCTATCCTTTCCAGCAATACACAGACAAACTGGAAAATTCCCATCTTAAACTAAGAAAACTCCCTTGAACTTACATTTGTCTTCCATCATCATCCATTTTTCTATTGCCTTTCCCAGTAAAAATTCTCTAAGGAACTGTTTATACTTCTTTGCTATAGTCTGGCTTCCATGGAAGCTATTTATTACTTAAAAATGCTCTTTGTCAGTCACTTGTCCTCATATTAACCTTTCAATATCATTCAACATAGTTGATAATTACAAATCTTGCCTTGGCTTGTATACTACATTATGCTATTTTATTTCCAGTAAAAGTAATCACTGCTAATATCCCATTACCTAGAGATAAGAAATATAAAGATTTCATCGTCTTCCATCTTGATCTATTTCACTTAAACTGCTATATCTCTCACTTGAAGTAGACTTGGTGATTATAGTTAACAATACTGTATTACTTATTTGAAAGTTGTTATGAGAGTATATTTAAATGTTCTCATCACAAAAAAGAAATGGTGGTAATTATGTGAGGTGCTGGAAATGTAAACAAATGCTCCTGTGGTAATCATTTTACAGCATAAAAGTGTACCAAATGAGCATACAGTACACCTTTAACGTATACAATATTATATGTCAATTATATCTTAGTGAAGTTGGAAAAAATTTAGAAATTAAAAAAATAAACAGAGCTCAAAATGGCACTAATTCAATTAGTTATGATTATCTTTGAGAATAAAATTGTTTGATGACTTTTGTATAATTTAATCCTATATAATAAAGAGTTGATATGCAAATTGACCATCACTCCAACACACAAGATGGCCATCCCCATATGGTCAAAGATGGTTGCCCTCATGTAGACACAAGATGGCCACCACAAGATGGCCAGCAGGGGAGTGCAATTAGGGGCAACTAGGCCTGCAGGGGAGGGCAGTTTGGGGCGACCAGACTGACAATAGAGGGCAGTTAGGGGCAATTGGGCCAGCAGGGGAGCAGGTAGGCATTGATCAGGCTGGCAGGGGAGTAGTTAGAGGGCAATCAGGCATACAGCCAGGCAAGTGATTGGGAGACAGCAGTCCTGGGTTGTGAAAGGGATGTCTGACTGCCTGTTTAGACTCAATCCCTGTGGACATCCCACGAGCAGTCGGATATTCCTCAAGGGGTTCCAGATTAGAGAGGGTGCAGGCTGGGTTGAGGGACACACACACACACCCGTGCATGAATTTTGTGCACTGGGCCTCTAGTCTTAACATAAAAAGCTAGATTTACCAACAGAAAAGTAGAGACAGAGAGTAAATGCATTCATAAGAATATCATTATTATATACCTTCAAAAATATATAAAAACATTTAAATTTACCCTGAGAGATTATTTTAGGAGTTGAGCCTGAGCGACTAAAAGTATCAAAATCAAAAACAATACTAAATTATTTTTAAAAAATACAGTTATGCAAAAAAAACTCTTCTGATTAACACTGCATCTAAAGAGAAAGAGGAATCTTCCTGACAGCAATTATTAAACAATTCCTCTTGACCCAATCCTCAAAAACAAGTCTCTAATTATAGTATATAAAATAGTTTTCATTTTGACATAGTTGATCAAAGGCAACTTTTAAACAGAAAATATTCAGTTAAAATTGTCTCAAATTTAGAAAAAGTTTAACAAGTAGCTATGAGAACAAGAAGCCAACAGAACCAGTTTTAAATGTGTTTAATTGGTGATCATAAGCCTCAATCATCAATCAAACAATGTCAGCTTCTTCCTTCTGAAAGAAAGCCATCAGAGGCAATCTTATTTGAATAAACATGTCTCAGAGTGCCAGCCAATCAAAACCCATCTCACCTAATTAATCATGTTGCTTCATATAATGTCATCCCACTTAGGCCTCTGAAAGTCTACTAGTCTTTAAACTCCACTTCTCCAAAAACCATATATAAGAAGAGCAGGCTTCTCTGTTAGAAAAGAGTAGACCTGACCATCATAGCTCTGTTATTATAGTGAGCAAAATATTCCAACTTCATCTCTTTATTTCAGATATTGAGGGCTCACATTTGTTAAAGTCCTAGAATAATTTACCACTTTTACATTTTCCATTTTTTAATATATGAAGCTTGCTATTTCTTTGACCCATTTTACTATAACTAAAACTACTATAAATATCAATTATAAAATGGTGAGTATCCATAATATTGGGCTTTAGTCCCTAAATGGAAAAACACTCATGGAAAAAATGAGCTTATTTCAAAAGGTCAAAATAATATTTAAAATGCACATAATTGACAAGTAAAATTGTCAGAATGATTCCACATCAAACTTGTTTATTGCTTAAGTTAGAATTAGCATAAATTTCAAAACAATAAGTCAAACTCACTCCATTCACTCAGTAAATATTTGTGAAGTACTATATCCCAGGACCTTTCTAAGCACTAAGGCTGTATGGCAGTGAACAGACAAACATCCTAGTCATGAGAGGGAAATAAACACACAATAACAAAAAAACTAGATAGACAAACTATACAGAACATTAAAGGAGAAAAACTAAGGCAAAAAAATACAATTTTGATATATTTTTTGGCTTAGTGGTGAGCAAAATATTAGGCTGGCCCAAACATGGCTTTTAAGTAAAGAATTAAAGGAATAAAAAATGTGTGCATGAGGATATCTGAGGGAAAAGCTTTCCAGTTAGAATCAACTGCAAATAGAGTTATGCAAATAGCATAGTCAATATCATAATGAATATGAATCTTGAAGTATACTGTTCTTCCATCTGACCAGTAAGAATAATTGCTTGTCTATAGGATATGTTGATATTTCACTATATAATTATAAATTAACTAGAGGCCTGTTGCACGAAAAGATTCCTGCAATAGGCCTTCCTTCCCTTGGCTTCCAGCACCGGTTTTCCTCCAGCATCTGGGACCCAGGCCTTTGCTCCAGCTGGATTCTGCCTTCTTCAGTTTTGCTACAGATCTGGCCGGAGTTTGCCATCTTCATCCTCTTCGCTGCATACCCTAGCTGGAGTCTGCTGCCTTGGTCTTTGCTGCAAACTCTGGAGTTCACAGTCTTCGTCTTTGCTGCAGCCAGAGTGTCACTCCTGTAGATTCCTTCACCCACACCCACCCCTCATAGCAGGCGTCCTGCCCTGCCCAGCCACTCTGCACCTGGAGCGGCTGGGCAGCAGCCATCTTTGTCTTTCTAATTTGAATGTTCCTTTCTGATTGGCTGGTGGGCGCAGCATAGTGATGGTCAATTTCCATGTTTCTCCTTTATAATTATAGATCCTCTTTTAATTAACTTAATTTTTCTGAGTTCAATGATTGTTAACACTCTAGAACAATACTAAAGTTTAAAAAAAAAAAAAAAAAGAAGAAGAAAAAAGACAAACAAGAGTACCTGTCTATCTGATCAACCGCATGCATACATGTACTTCTTAACAACAGTTCCACCATTTTTTCTTTGTTTTTACTTTTAGCAAGTGAAAGCGGTGTTTGGTCATCCTGCAAAGCAACAAAAAACGATTTACAATTTATAAAATTACATATATCCGCACTGAATTTTAAAACTTTTATAATAAAAGATCCTCTGAACTTAAACATATAATATAGAAAGTAAATAAAAATCTGTTGCCTAACTGCTCCTTTTCTTTAAAATGTCCTCCTCCCCCTCTTCAATATATCAACTGCAACATCATTCTCCAAAATTGACTTCAAACATTTATAGTACAGGTTCCAGCAATCTTTGTTCCTGACCTAGTATCTGTTGTGGTATACTGGCATTATTTTATCGGCTGTGGATCCTGCTTCCTGTTCCCACTTGCTCTCACCCAGCTCCTCTTTCTGGGTACCAGGTCTCCTCCTCCCCCCCTCACTCCCCCCCACCAGCACCCAATTCCTAAACCCAGCCTACAGAGCAGCAGTCCCCAGCATCACCTCACTCCCCTAGGCCTTCAGTCCTTAGTGGGCTCTGAGCTTATCACCTGGTCACAAGCACCAATAACAAGTCCTTCCTTCTGGGGCGGAAGGGTAGCTGGCAGGGAGAGCTTCGCTCTTTTCATGAATACCACATTTCTCCAACCCTCCCTGATTTGGCTTTGGAGTTGTTTCCATAGTGATGGGCTTGATATATTGTAGTCAGTATATGTATGTGAGAAAGAAAATGCCTGTGGCTAAAGTAAAGATGTATCTCAAATATTTTATAAACAAACTTATTTGATCTATACCTTGTTTCTCACTTCAATATTCGCCATGCATGAAATCAGCTTTTCCACCATAGCTATATTTTGACCAAGGACAGCATAGTGGAGAGCAGTGTTGCCATCGATGTCCATTACATATGGATCAGCACCGTGGTCTAATAGAATAGCTGCACATTCTTCTTGCTGGCACTGTACAGCCTGACAATGTTATGTCAAGAAATAGATTGTAATTCAAAGAATTCAAGTTAAGCATTCCACAAGCTTCCCCAATTACTTATAGTTAAGTGAGATAAACTCATTTTCATTCTAAACAATGAAATCAAATCCATCTCGTGTTGACATAGTTGGCTACTACGTACCTTCACCAGTGCTGTCCTGTTTTCGTTGTCACAGAGGTTCAACAGGCATTTCCTGCCTAGTAGGAGAGTCACCACCTCTGGATGGCCATTGGCACAGGCCAAATGTAAAGCAGTCCTGTGAAAGTGAAAGGACTCTTTAGGAGCTAAGAGTGCACTATCTCAAAGCATTCAATTCTTCGTGTAGTTGTAAACATGTATCCCTATACCTTCAGAACAAATATTAGTTTTCTTCTTTAAACTATACAATATTTATTAGTTCTTATTATTCACCGCATTAATGAAGGATAAGCTGATATGAAGAGAGAAAGCTTGACCTGGGAATTCAACTCAACATGGGTCTGATCCTATTTTAACTCTTTTTTACATTAGCTATCACTTGGCCTTTCTGTGCCTCAATTCCCTCATCAACAAAATGAGGATAAAAATAGTAGTGATCTCACAGGATTCCATTGTTTGTTTAAATAACAAGCTAAGCAAAGTTTATTACAGTTTCTAGCACACATAATGCTAGATAATTTTATTAGATAATATTATTATCATTATTACTATTACTATGACCTTACAAAGACAACATTTCAATTAAGCAAAATGATATCATGTCTACTTGTGGATATGTCTTAAGGTTCACAAGAACATGGTATTTCCATAATTCTAAGGTGCTTATTCTCTCTCACTTTTACATCTCTGACATTGGAATGCAATTTATAATTCAGAATGTCTTACAACTATAATTGGCAGCTATAATTTTTTTTAATTCTTATTGGTACATAAATTTTTTTTGCTTGCACTGCAATCGTGCCTTATTATTATTTTGTTATCCTCACTTGAGGATATGTCTTTATTGGTTTTAGAGGGAGAGAAGAAGAGGAGAGAGGGAGAGAAAGAAACATTGATGTGAGAGAGAACACTGAAGTGAGAGAGAAACATCAATCAATAGGTTGCCTCCCACACACACCCCAACTGAGTACTGAACTTGAAACCTGGGTATGTGCCCTGACCAAGAATCAAATCCACGGCCCTTTGGTGATGGGACAATGCTCCACCCAACTGAGCCACATGGGCCAGGGCAGAAATCATTTTTTGTTCTTGTTTTAAGAAAATTTCACTTATAATACAAATGCTCAGGAATAAACATCACATTTTATAAATATGTTCAGCTAATACAAGATTATAGTATAATATACATAGGGTTTATGTATAACCAAACTCATTTGCTCTTAATTCATTGCTATTTTAAGCAGTGCTGAGGGAAAAAAAAGTGTATATAATTTATCTAATTATTTTATAAACATATTTTAATATCAATGGAATTGTTGGGTACAGGGAACATATTCATTTAGCATCAAATTGCCTATTTCCAAAGTATTAATAAAATGAAACTTAAACTTTAAGCAGCTGTATAAGGACTATTGTTGGTCATCTTTACAAACTTTGTGGATGAAAAACATCATTTTACTTCTTTTAAAAATTACTTTTCTACCAGGGCCACTAAATATTTTTTCCTTTGTCCATTGGTCACTCGTAGATAGGCAAAAAGTACTCTTTTCCACTTTCAAATTAGAGGGGGTTTTTTTTGTTGTTGTTGTTGATTTCAAAGACTTCTCTGTAAAAAAAAAAAGTCATATTTTTTCTCCAAATACATATCTATATATTAGATATTTTACAAGTATATCTTTTTAACATTATTTTCTAACAGACAGAGGGTTTTTTTTTTTATATTGCTCAATCAACATAAAAATGTGTAAATAGGCAATTGTGTTTTCTTCTGGCACTTTTCTCATTTTGTATATTCAAAATTTTCAATTTGGAACTTGGGGGGGGGGGAGATAGAAATCTAGCTAGTTTTCTCCAAATATTTAACAAGTATTTCTCTACCATTTGTATGCAATTCACCTTTTCCTACAAACATGGAATATCACCGATGACAAGTTCTAAAATCTTCCACATATTTGGGAGTTTGGTCATTTTCCATTCTGTTCCAATCATTTACTATCTTTTCAGCTGTTAATAAACAAACAATTTGTGGAAAATTATAGCACATGTTGATGTCTACTATACAAAAATGTTCTTTGTTTCAGCACAACAATAAAAGATAACCTGTGTAACTAAAAAACTTTTAAACTATATTTAATTGGTATGTAAAATTGATAAACAAGGGAAGAGCACACATTTTGAGACCGTGAGTCTTCCTAATCGGGACCACAGCCAGCTTCCCACTTCAAAGTGACTTCTGAGTTTCCTCCACACACAATATAGGCGAACAATGGTTATCAGATTTTATCCAAAGAACTTTTAACCCAGAAGTTGATCTATGATGGGAATTATTTCTCTCATTACGCACTTTTCCTACAGTATATAACATTATGGTATACAAGGTGAACATCAAAAAATAAAACGCTGTATGCATACTTAATTTCATTTCTATTTTGATATTTAGTTACATCGCTTTTCAGTTGTCAATAGAGTGCTCTATCAGGAGAATTATGTATGAGCCCTAAAGCTTTTTGTTTGTTTGTTTGTTTTTGCTGCTCTTAAAGTTGGCCTGAGGGCTACCCTCAACCTAAGGTCCCCACCACAGGCCTGGAGGGCCAACAGCCCAGCGCCTGGTGGAGAGGAGGGCTGCGACACTCCACCGCATACACACACACACACACACACACACACACACACACCCTCTGCTGAGCCAGCAGGTGAGCGCTTCTCCCAGGTGAGCGCCTCCTCTGGGCTGACCCCAGGTCAAGGCCAGGGCCTCACAGGCCCAATTACCTGTTCATCTTGTCTCTGTCATCCACGCCATGTTTCTGGAGCAACAGCATCTCCTCCACTTTCGCTGCGTCGCCCGCGCTGGCCGCCTTGTGCATCTCGCCGGGTCCTTGTTCTGGATGAGGTGCCCGGGCGCTGCGTCCCCCGCGCTGCTCCTCCCGTGTTGTCGGTGGAGGAGCCTGAAGACAATCCCCGGGGCCTCCTGTCAGGGGAGAGTATCTTCTTCAGGGCAGAGAGCTCGGTCCCCTCCGCTCTCCGCGCCTCCGGAACCCAGCACTCCCTCTGGACAAGCCAACCGTCCGTTCAGGAGGACCGTTCAACGGCTCAGAACCTCTGGGTCCGGAACCAGTCACCCGGCGCCGCTGCCAACCGCTGCCCTCGCGGGGCGCGCGCACAGGTGCCCGCAGGCCGAGCTGCCCAGAGATGCTCCGTCTAAAGCAGCCCGGGGGACACATCTGGTAACAAAGAAGAGAGGAAAGTCTGGTCTTCTCCCGCAGCATCCTTTGAACCTCTCCAACAGCTTAGAATGGTTCCAACTAACACCTGCTACCAGAAAGCAGAAGGAAACAAAAGCAACAAAGATGCTCAAAGGGTAACTCTCCTGCACAGGTCTGGGCTACAGTGAGAGCCCACATAGGTTTTCCAGTGTGTGTGTGTGGGGGGGGGAGGGGGTAGAGGGGGAGGGGGGACTGCCGGTGACTAAATCCAGGAGGCCCACCTGCCAGGACAGAGTGTTCATAATCGGAATGGTGGCTGAGCATGCAAGCATATGTATCTAAACAAACACACAAAAACACTAATTTTCAAATCCAAGTGTAAATTAACAGGAAAACTCAGCAATCTGGATCAGCCAGGGCAACCTGGGAGCAAAGTCAATCATGACTATAAGACAAGTGGGACCAGTTATAATGGCAAGTCTGCAGTGAGAGAATCTGGAAAAACAGAAAGATCACAATGTCTTTTTTTTTTTTTTTTTTTTTTTTTTTTTTACATTTCTTTCCATCTCACTTGTGAAAGAGGGTTGTCTCTTGGTCTTAGGGAACTCTTTAGGTATTAGAAAATTTCAAGGGAGAGAGTATAGGAGCCAGCACCCCAGAAAATACAGGGGACACCACCCCTTTTCTTCCCTTATACGTGAGGGTGCAGGTGGGTGTGTCAGTTAGCATGTTACAATCAGGATATAATAAGATTTGGGGCCCTAACCGGTTTGGCTCATGGGATAGCACTGGCCTGCAGACTGCAAGATCCCAGGTTTGATTCCAGTCATGGGCATGTACCTTGGTTGCGGGCACAGCCCCAGTAGGAGGTGAGCAGGAGGAAGCTGATCAATGATTCTCTCTTTGATGTTTCTAACTCTCTATCCCTCTCCCTTCCTCTCTGTAAAAAATCAATAAAATACTCACCCTCGTCTATTTTCCCAATATAATCCTGCCCCCTGCTCCTTGCTGTAAGACAGGTTTTGGATGCTTTGTAAGCTCCCTGTCTTCTTGGTTGGCTGGCCTTCTCAATAAACACCTTATATAATTCAACTCTGCCTTCATTATTGCACACTAGTGGCCTGGTTCATGCACATTAAAAGGGAATTAATTGGAGGAAATACTTTGATATTACTATTTGCCCTTTCTCTATAAGAGAAGTGTCAGAGATGAAAGAAAATTAGTAAAATGTATATGAAAACCTTCCTCCTCTCAGAGTCTGGGGCACATCATAGGACCCAGAGTCAAGTCCCCATCCACCTGCTTGTGCCTCCAAATCATAGGAGACCCAGGCTTGGCCAGCCTCACCTCCGTCAAGCCCCACTGGGCGGGATCTTTGGCCTGAGGTCCCCTGCCCTGGCCAGGCACTATGCAGTATCAGGTCCCTACTGATAGGTGGTTAGACGACACAGCATGGTGACCATTTGCATATTAGCCTTTCATTATTATTATGATTGCGACAGGGGTTTCCTGGTAACACAGGTATCCTAATTTAAACTAATCAGAGACCACTTAGTACAAATCACCATGAAGCTGTTAAAACAGCAAGGAGAAGGGGGAAACAATGAAGCCAGCAGTCTTGGTTTTGTCAAGATAAAATTGCCAAGTGCTTCTCTTTGTTGTGGAAAAGCCATAACAAAGAAAGTGGGGGAACTTCAGCTCACCTGTACCAGTGTATCTAGCAGAGGGATTTTTTTTTAAAAAGTATAGACGGGAGGGTGTATAAGGTAGAAACCACCCACCCCACTCTCTCTTCAGATTAGCTGAGAGTCCATCTGTGCTACTTAAGCCAGATGTATAGGTTGGCTGGCCTTGTTTCTTTAATAAATGTGCATGCTTTATTTTTTAATAAATTGGCTTATTCACAACGCAATCGTCTGAAGTCTTTCATTTGAGTTCATTTATATGAGAAGACAAGAATTGAGGTCGGGGACAGCCCTCTCCCTCAGGGGGCTGTCCCATCACACCTCTGGGAGTCTGTGAGAGGTGCTGGTCACAGAGCTCCAGGCCCCTGGGCACAGCTCTCTCTCCCTGCAATCTCGCTGCCTGGCCCCACATGTGCAGGTCTTGCACGTAATGAACCTGTATCCTCTCACCATCTCCTGATGGCTATTGCAGCTGGGTATCTTGCAACTATAACATCCATAAGGGCTGATTCAGTGGCAACACTGGTTTTTCCATAGGCTGAGGCCAGTGCAAAATGGTCTGTCTGATTCCTCTGTATGAATTGGCCAGATACATTGATAAAGTGTATAATGAGCCTGGGTATTTGCATCAGCATTTCACTGTATTCTTACTCCCAAACAATACTAGGAAATAATTTGAGAAAATAGCATTTATTGTCACCCACTTTCCATCTACTTGATCCTAGTTACTTTATGTGTGTGTGTTTTTTAATGTCATTCATATTAATGGACCTCTTTAATTATTAATATAAATTATTAAAATATGATAGTACCAATTGCTTTGAGTTTTTGAAATAGAAGTTATTTTCTATAAAGTGCTCTATCTTTAGAGCACTCCCCCACTCTCTAGAACTAGATACATTGTATTTATAATTTGACACAAACATTTGGGGTAACTCGCCTGTGTCAATTCTCTAATAACAGTAAAAATGATATTTTAAAAGAAGACCAGATCATTATACTGTTAACGATGACACTCACCTGTGTGCCTGGAGGTTGTTTAATGACAGAACTGGCAAAACTCTCCTACTCAAGGCTACCTGCTGGTTGGAAGCCCTCACAGGTGAGACCAGCACTAACTCCATATATATATATATATATATATATATATATATATATATATATATATATATATATATATATATATATCCCCAGTCTAGTAATAATTAATGTCGTTTTTAAACATTCGTTTAAAATCTTGCTTGGCGTTGACTTGTATTGACATAACCTTCAAACACGTGGTATCTACAGAACGTGTGAAGTGCAATTAACAAGTTTTGCTTGAAAAAGTTTGTGTTTGGTTTGGTTTTTGTTGCAAAACTAGGGCTAAGAAGATGGTGGATGAAGAGCATATTTGGCACTGCATGCTTTACGAGTTCCAATTAGGAAGAAAAGCAAGTGAGGCTGCAAAAAACATCTGTAGTGCTCTTGGTCAAGATGCAGTTAGCGCCAGAAAATGCCAGCGTTGGTTTGAGAAATTTCGCGAGGTAAATTTTTCGTTAGATGACAAGAGTGGTCGAGGCCGTGTGTCCAATTTTGATCAAGAAGCTCTTCAAGCTCTTTTGGTGCAAAATCCTCAAATTACCAACAAGAGCTTGTGACAACTTTAATTTGTTCACAAAAAACAATTTCCAATCAATTGCGTGCACTTGGCAAAGTCCAAAAGTTTGGAAAATGGGTTCCTCATGAGTTGACCGACAACAACCGTCATCAAAGAGTCACAATTTGCAGTTCGCTCCTCTCTCGTCAAAACCGTTTGCCGTTTTTAGAGCAAATTGTAACCGGAGATGAAAAATGGGTGCTGTATGTTAATTTGAAAAGGCGGCCTCAATGGTTGGACAAAAATGAGGCTCCGCAGCCCACGCCAAAACCTGACTTGCATGCGAAAAAAGTGATGTTGTGTGTTTGGTGGAATTTTAAAGGAATTCTTCATTATGAACTTTTACCATCTAACCAAACCATTACAAGTGCAGTGTATAGTGCCCAATTGGAAAGGTTAGCCCAAGCTTTAAGAGAAAAAGAACCCGTGCTGATTAATCGGAAGGGCGTAATTCTTTACCACGATAACGCACGACCGCATACTGCAAGAATCGCTGCTGAAAAACTGTGCCAGTTGGAATGGGAAGTTCTCCCTCAACCTGCATATTCTCCTGATATTGCCCCTTCTGCTTACCATTTGTTTCGTTCTTTGCAAAACTTTCTTCTTGGAAAAAAATTTAATAATGAAGAATGCCTCAAAAATGCATTGACCGAATTTTTTGCATCAAAATCACAAGAATTTTACAACAGAGGGATTAAAATGCTTCCTGAGCATTGGGCACAAGTAGTAGAAAACAACGGCAACTATATTGTTGATTAAATTTTGTTGTATTGTTTAAATAAATTCGATTTTAAAAAGTATTAGAAAACGACATTAATTATTACTAGGCCTAAAATATATATATTATTGATTTTTTTTTTACAGAGAGAAAGGGAGAAGGACAGAGAGTTAGAAACATTGATGAGGGAGAAACATCGATCAGCTGCCTCCTGCACACCTCCCACTGGGAATGTGCTCGCAACAAAGGTACATGCCCTTGACCGGAATCCAACCAGGGACCTTTCAATCTGCAGGCCAAGGCTCTATCCACTGAGCCAAACCGGTTTCGGCGCCAGCACTAACTTTTCCAAGAGCTGATTCATCGGCAAAAAATCTGAACCCTTACATCAACTCAAGGTCTTTTGAAAGTTGCATAAGATCTCACATACTTGTGAAAGGAAAGGACTCTTTTTCTCCTCACTCTGGATAAAGTCACAGAAGAATTTAGAATTCTTTTTTTTCTGGATATTTAAATGATAAGATTTTTTTTAGGTGATGATTAGATGAGAAAAGTAATATCTATTTCTATCTTCAATTATGTATTGAGAGTTAGAAAAATTACACTATATAAATTTTAAATGAGTCAAATTAATGTTTTAAATTTAAAATATATTTGGTACTAAAATATTTAAAAATTAGTAGAAATCTTTATTTATACTTTCTGATAAGTGTCAGTCTTCAGGCTCAATATTTTTTTTCAGATATTATAGAAGTGGAATAAAATACCTTAGGCTTGATGGTAAAATACACATGCATACAATATGAGAATTCACAAATATCTACAAAATCTACATGAATCTTTGACCTAAGGAAAAATTACAGTGAATTATGTGGGTTTTTGTGGGGATGGGAAGGGTTGAGAATGGAATGAAAGGTCAGATCTGATATGCCTGATGTTCACTATTTTTTGCAATGCTAGAGAGTAGTGTTGCCACTAGACGGCAGTATTTGATTAGAAACCAAAGAGCAGTAACCATACAATTCTTTGCAAACAAAAATAGATATTTTCCCAGCAATGTACATCCAGTGATATCATCAATACACAAGCTGAGCTTCACCTCTGATCTTAATTTTGTCTTTATAATTTGATCTACGTAACATCAGTAATCCAAATATCTATTCCCATCAACCACCTGTGACTTTATGAAGCAGGTACAATTTGTTTAGGTATCCTTATTCCTCTTTTCTGTCTGATATTATCTCTGACTTGGCCCTTTTTGCCTTTTATCTTCAGTGATAGTCACATTCAATCAAGAAATGATGCTTCAAAATGTTACCATGAGTCCTACACTTTGGGGTACTTTCCTCGAGCTTAATCAACAGTGTTCCTCCACCACACACCCAGGGCCTCCCATGTAAGTCCTGGAAATCCTACCTGTATCCTCTTATTATTATTACCCATTCCTTCCACCTGAAACCTATGTTCTCTGAGTTTATTCTATCCTAGAGGCCTGGTGGACAAATTCATGCACAGGTAGGGTCCCTACACCTGGCTTCCTTCCCCAGCTGCCAGCTGCCAACTGCTGGCTGAGGCCTTCCTTTGTTAAAGACAATAATGATGCGCCAATTTATCAACTTTGTTAAAGACAATAATGATGCGCCAGTGTGGGATCCAGGCTCCCCCTCACTGCAGAGGCTGCAAGACACCATCTCTTTATGCCTGGTTTCTCTCTTGTGATGAGCTGAGGCAATTTGCTGAAATCAAACTAAGCATGTACTCTCAAAAACCACCACCAACAAAAACAAACATTGTTTAAACATTAAGACAATATGTTTAAATCTAAGTTCTAAGTTTTTTGGAGGTTTTGGATATGTTTATTATCTTTGGAAACCACCCCCTGGTGGTCAGTGCACATCACAGCAAGCATTCAAACTCCCAGTCGGTGGAACTCCTGAGGGGGCAACTTGCATATTAGCTTTTTATTGTATAGGATGTATTGTTAGGAAATTGATATGCTTATATATTACTTTAACAATGAAGGCTAAAATGAAAATACAATGCTATCTGATCCTTCTTAAAATACAATGTCAAGTTAGAATTTATTCTGAGGATGCCTAATAATAATATCTATTTAGTATTTGTATTTTATGTGACCATTTTTCATTAACCTGATATTTATCCACTAGAGGCCCCTGGCACGAAGAAACGTGCAGTAGACCTTCCTTCACCTGGCTGCTGGCCTCCAGCACCCGGGGGCCAAGCGCTGGCTCTGGCCACTGCCTTCCGCCTTCTTTCAGGGTCGGGGCTTGGACCCCTGCAGCAGCAGTGCGGGGGCCAGGCACTGGTGAGCACCACACTGCCATCTGCGATAGGTCCCTCAGCAATGGGGGTGGGGCAGTGCATGGGGGCCGCCATTTTGCTGCATTAATTTGCATAGCGCCCTTGATTGGCTGTGGGCATAGTGAAGGTACAGTCAATTAGCATATTACTCTTTTATTAAGTAGGATGTTTTTCATATGGCTTGTACTGTAAGTACCAGTAGAGTGGCCAGCCTGGGTGAGGGGCTGAGGGTCGTTTGCAGGCCCCTTCCTCAGTGGCCGTCCCAGGCAACCCAAGCCTCCTGCACACTTGGGCTGGCTCCATGATCACCACCCACAGGCCCCTCCTTCAGCAGCCGACCAGGGCAGCTCCATGGCCACTGCCATCTTTGTCCAGCTAATTTGCAGATTCTCTTCTAATTGACTGTGGGCATCGTGAAATGACAGTCAATTACCATATTTCTCTCTTATTAGTATAGATCATTGGTTTACAAAAAAAACTGTACATAAGTGATGTATGAATTTGGCAAATTTTGATATATGAATGCCCCCATGTTACCACCACCACAAAGATAATAAACATATCCAAAACCTCCAAAAAACTTAGAACTTAGATTTAAACATATTGTCTTAATGTTTAAACAATGTTTGTTTTTGTTGGTGGTGGTTTTTGAGAGTACATGCTTAGTTTGATTTCAGCAAATTGCCTCAGCTCATCACAAGAGAGAAACCAGGCATAAAGAGATGGTGTCTTGCAGCCTCTGCAGTGAAGTGCTACCAGAAGACCACTAGGGGGAGCCTGGATCCCACACTGGAAAATTCACTCAGTAGGGACGGACTCCTCAGAGGGCAACCTGCATGTGGGTCATGTGACCTCTCCCTCCATTCCTAACAGGCTTATTTTAAAGCATTCAAATATGCACTTAGTGTTGAATGTAGAGTGTCATCTTTGAATGGTAAAATTCACATCCTTTTCAATCTGAAATACCATCTCTTACATCTCCTTATGAGAGGACTTTTCTTTTTCCATTTTATTTTTTATTTATTGATTAAGCTATTACATATGTCTCCTATCCCTCCATTGCCCCTCTTACCTTCACCCCCACACCCCGGTGTCTGTGTCCATTGGTTAGGCTTATATGCATGCATACAAGTCCTTTGGTTGACCTCTTTCCCTTATCCCCAGCCTTCCCTACCTTCCCTCTGAGGTTTGACAACCTGATCAATGCTTCTCTGAGAGGGCTTTTGTTGCAAATACATAATGAAGAAAAACAAAAAATTTTTTTAAAGATTTCTTAAAATCAAGAATTTAAGTGATTTTTAAATAACTGCATTCCAGAACAACTCTAGATCTTGAAATTCACAAAGTCTGATATTCAATCAAATATCACCAAGTATTCAAAGAAGAAAATAAATCCATAAGGAGGTAAATCAATCAGTAGGAAAGGGCCCAGAAATGATAAATAATTATAAATAATGATATTTAAAGGTGTAATAACACAACTTCTATATGTTTAAGAATCGAGGGAAAGATTGAGCATGTTAAGTTGTGATAGGAGGAATATAAAAAGACTCAATTATGAGATAAAAATTAGTAAAAGCAGATATAATGCTGAAGTAAAGCAGATTAATGAAACAGAAAACAGAGCAATAGAAACTGTCCAAAATGAAAAGCAGGGGAAAAGCCTAAAACAATAAAAAATTTGATCATAGCATTAATAAACTGAGGACAATGTGTAATGGGTTGCTGGGTGCACAGGGAGAACATAATAGAAAATGATTTGAATAAATAATGGTTGAAAAATTACTCAAACTTGGTATAATAAATGCTGCAAACCCACAGATCTAAACAGATAAATGAATTCCAAGGCAGACGAAATTATAAAGATTAAAAAAAAAGCAAATGATAACCAAAGGGCTTAAAACAAATAACAGATCATTTAAAAAACATCCAATGGAAAATAATAGAGCAAATAGATAAGAATACAATAGCCATGACATCAGGTTTTTTGGTGGAAACAATGCATACCAGAAGATATTCTTACCAGTAAAAAAATAAAATTAAAATTAAAAAATCCTATAATGCTGTAATTTAAAAACAAAACAAAGTACTGTTAACCTGAATTTCTAAACTAAATAACAAAGTCTTTCAAAAATGAAGGTAAAGTAAAGCCTCTTTACCAAATAAGCAAGTATAGAAATCTGTCATTTACAACTTTGAAAATTCATAATGCCATTAAGTTCTTGACCAAAGAATTAAGCACTAGAGTTGCAAATTAAGTTTCAAATTATGTTAAGACTAGAGGCCCAGTGCACAGATTCACCCTCTTGCAATTCTGGACCCCTCAGGGGATGTCAAAGAGCCAGTTTCAGACCAATTTCCACAGGCCAGGCTGAGGGACTCCACCAGTGCATGAATCTATGCACCAGGTCTCTAGTATGCATATAAGATCTTTGGTTAACCTCTTCCTACCCTCCTCCCTTTCCTCTGAGATTCATCAGTCTGGTCCATGTTTCCATACTTGTGGTGTCCACTCCTGCATTGAACATTGGCCCCTCGTAGTCAGTGTGCATCATAGCTACTGGCCAGCCAGCTGGTCGCTTAGGCTTTTATATATAGAGATTGTTATGTCTGACAAATCTAATCTTAGATATAGTGAACAAATCTGTATCATCTCATTCTACTAACCGTATTTTTTAAAATAAAAAGTTTGCCAACTATTTTTGAGAACATTCTGGACTAGCAAGATGACTTTAAAAAATGTTTCTCATAATTTCCTTCAGCGGCTATTCCCTGAGGACACAAAGCAGGGTATTGTGAGTAGGTGAAGCCATAGTGAGAAAGATAAGGCATATTTTCCTGGAACAAAATTTTTTTTAGAAAAATGTTTCAAGATAGAGAAGCAACCTATTTCATGTATAACAATGTCAGAAAGTAGCTTATAAATTCACATTACTTTTTAAGAATCACAAGATATAGATAAGCTTCACTGATGATGCCTTTCCACCTCTCTTCAACCTTCTCATCAACTCCTCCTCCATTCTCACTAAGAATTCACACTGCCTCAGGATTCACTTTAATGAAAAAGTTTGTAGAAAATATCTATATTAATGGCATTTTGTACATCTTACCAAATAAAAGAGAAACATGAAAATTAACCGGCACTCTACAGTGCCCATAGCCAATTAGAGTTAGTATGCAATTTAACACAACAAAGATGGAGGTTAATTTACATATGCAGTCATGGAGCAGCCGGGAGGGGCTGGACTCAGTGGAGGGGCTATAGGAACTGTGCTCTGGACAGAAGTGAGGATTTGCTGGCTTCCACGTGGACATGCCAGCTCCCAGGAAGCTGGGAGTGAAGCCAGGGGAAGGAAGGCCTATTCTTGCATGAATATCATGCAATGGGCCTCTAGTAATAATATATCCAGCGTGTTCAGGTATGTGTGTGTGTAACACTGTAACAAGCGGAATGACCTGTTGCTACGATGCTCATTGTGGCCAGCAAACCAGCCTGAACATGGGTAGGGCTGGTGGCCAGCCTCCCATGACCCCTCGCCCCAGCTGGCCCCACCCCTGATCACCCCCTACCCCCTAAGGGGGCGGAGCTTGCCAGACAACCTCCTGCAGCCCCTCCCAACCCAGTCCCACCCCAGATCAGCCCCCCACCCCAACTAGGGACAAGGCTGGCCGATCAACTGCCTGTGGCTCCTCTCCCTGGCCAGCCCTACTCCAGATGATCCCCCACCACCCCTATCAGCCTGTGGCACCTTCCCCAGCCAGCTCCACCCTCATTCAGCCCCCCCCCCCCCCACTCTGATCAGGGACAGGGTCAGCCAGCTGGCCGCCAGCATGCCCCTCCCTCTGGCTGGCCCCACTTCTGATCAGCCTCCCCCACACCAATCAGGAGCGGTGCCAGCCAGACAACCACCCACAGTCCTTCCCCCCAGACACTAGCCAGGATCAGCCCACCCCACACCAGTCAGTGGCAGGGCTGGCCAGCCAACCACCTAGTGCCCCATCCCCCTGGCCACTAGACCCCGATTGGCCCCCCAACCCCATTCAGGGATGGGGCCAACTGGCCCACCTCCCACAGCTCATCACCACACCAGTGCCACCTCCAATGGGCCCCCACCACCCCATTCAGCGCACAGCCCCTCCCCCCAGCCAACTCTACTCCCCACTCCAATCATGGGCAAGGCTGGTGGCTATTGCCCACAGCCCCTCACCCTGACTGGTCCCACCCCTAATCATCCCCCAACCCCAATCTGGGACAGGGCCTGTTGGCCAACTATCCATGGCCCCTCCTCCCTGCCTTCTCATCCTCTAGTCAGGCCCAGCCCCAATCTACCCTGATCAGGGCCAGGCTGGCCAGACCCCTCCTGTGTAAGAATTTGTGCACTGGGCCACTAGTGTTGAATAATCCTGCTCAAGTCATTCAGTAATTTTTACTTCTCAGCTACCTCATTTCTTCTTTTTTCTTTTTTAAAAACATATTTTTTATTGAGTTTTTACAGAGGGGAAGAGAGAGGGATAGAAAGCTAGAAACATTGATGAGAGAGAAACATTGAACAGCTGCCTCTTGCACACCCCCTACAGGGGATGTGCCAGCAACCAAGAATGACCGGAATTGAACCTGGGACCTTTCAGTCTGCAGGCCAATGCTCTATCCACTGAGTTAGGGCTACCTCATTTCTTAAATGAGAAAATAGTATGCCACACAAAATAAGTCACTAAATTGTTATTAAAATTTATGTAAATACTACTGTCTTGGTAACTTATTCAAGTCTTACAAAGATACAGATATTAGAAGGGAGATTTAGAGAGAGCATTTCTTAGAGCTCAATAAACTGAGGATGTTACAAGAAACCAAATAAAAAGGAAAAAAGAACATAACACCTCACCAGTCTTATATCAGGCTTGAATTATGTGTTCATGCACCAAAATAAAAATTAGACCAAATTGGGAACTGAATGAAAATAAAAACACCACATGACAAAAATAGTGGGGTGCTAAACCATTACTTAGATAAAATTTTATAGCTTTAAATACCAGGATTAGAAATAAAGGAACACATACAATCAATAAACTCATCATCCTTCTAAAAAAAAAAAATGAGGGGCTAAAGAACAAATAAAACCATTAGAAGAATAAAAAAGGAAATAGAGGAAAATCAGTGAAATAGAAAACAGAAAGAAAATTAGTGAGACTAAGAGCTGGTTCTTTGAGAAAAACAATAAAATTGGTAAACCTCTGCAAAACTGCTCTAGAAAAAAGATAGAAAAAACAAATTATCAGCACCAGTGACCCTATATATTCAAGAGATATTAAAATGATAACAATGTAATATCATAAAAAAACATTATGCTAATAAATTTTTAATAGTTGAGAAAAGAAAAAGATGTAAGCTGCCAAAGTGCATTAAAGAAGTGGAAAATTTGAATACGCTTATACCTAGTCTTAAAATTTTGAATTGTTAAATTACAAATATTGAAATATTAAATCATTTGGTAACAGATGACTCACCATATTAATTTGCTAAGGCTGTAATTACAAAGTAATATAGAAGTGGTGTTATTACAAAGTAATACAGAAGGGGTGACTTAAACAACAGAAATTTATTATCTCACAGTTCTGGAGGCTAGTAGTATAAAACCAAGGTGTTTGAAAAGATAAACAATGCAATAAAAAAATGGTCAAAATACAATCACAGACATTTTTTCAAAAACAATATACAAATGAACAATATGCATAAGAGAAATTCAACATAATTATTCATTAAAGAAATCCTAAATAAAACCACAATTTAAAATCATTATATGCCTATCAAATGGCTAAAATAAAATATATTTACAACACCATGTATTGGCAAGGATGTGAAGAAAGTAGATTAATCATACATTGCCGGTAGACATGTAAAATGGTACAGCCATTCTGGAATTCAGTTTGCCATTCTCTTAAAAACTAAATATGTAAATACTACATGACCTCACAGTAAACTTTTATGTCTCTATCAGTGACAATTGAACACTTACACTGAGTGGCCAGATTATTATAATCTCTGAACACATAATAATTGGGCCACTCAGTGTATATCCTATATAATAAAAGGCTAATATGCAAATTGTACCCTCAACCAGGCGTTCAACCAGGAGGCAGGCTGGCCAACTGCCCAAGTCCCCTCCCCCTGGCCAGGCTGGCCAGACCCCACCCATGCACGAATTCAAGCACTGGGCTTCTAAAACACACACACACACACACACACACACACACACACACACACGCACGCGCACACACACACTGTGGCCAGATTATTATGCATTCAGAGATCATAATAATCTGTTCACTCGGTTTATATGCGTAAAAAAAAAACATTTCCATAGAATGAAGAAGCTGGGAACAGCAAAAGGTCTATATTTACAAAATAAAAAGAAGGGAGCTCTTCATTCAGAAGGAGAAGAAGAAAGCCCAAAGGGAATAGGAAAACAATAAGGGGGGGGGAGGGGGGGGGGAGAGAGAACATCACAAGTCCCATGTGAGGTTCAACTTTTGAGCCCAGAAGTTACTATAGCAACCAGTCCAAGGGAATAGAGACCAATCAGAGGGGCTATCGAGGCCCAGAGATCTGCAGCCTTTATAAGCCACAGGGGAAGATCTCCAGTGGGCCCTTTCCCCATTCCCCATGTCCCCATGTGGGAGTCCGCACTTGTTTTTTAATAAATTTCCATCTTTGCTATATCATCTTCTGTCCGTGAATTCACTGCTTGACTCCGGTGGCCAAAGAATCTGGGATCCAGTCCAAAAATTCCATGTTAATAATAAGAAGAGAACAATATGCAGTCACACAGGAAGAAGACCATGAGAAGACAGAGGCAGAGATTAATGTGGTGCCGCTACACGCCAAGGGACAGCACGGATTGCTTGAAGCCAAGAGAAGCTAGAAAGAGGGAGGGAAGGATTCTCCCCTAGAACTTTCAGAGGGAATATTGCCCTGATTGCTCCTTGATTTTAAGTGATAGAATGAATGTCTATTGTTTCATATCACTCCTTTTAGTACCGTATTTTTCGGACCATAAGACGCACCGGACCATAAGACGCACCAGTTTTTAGAGAAGGGAAATGAAGAAAAAAAGATTCTGAAACAAATAGTGTCCTAAAATATTTTATGTGCATTAAAACCCAACATCACAGTCATAAACACATGTAATCAACCCTGAAAAGTAAACAGCAGCATTTAGAATCATTTTAGAGCCGGGCAAGCACACAGAGACCACACAGAGCCGGGCAAGTAAAAAAACTTTTTTTTTTTAAAGTATATGTGTAGGCTATATTTGGACCATAAGACGCAGGGACTTTTTCCCCCCACTTCTGGGGGGGAAAAATGTGTCTTATGGTCTGAAAAATACGGTAATTTGTTAAACCAGCTCTAGGAAACTAATACAAAAATAAATCCTCAGCAACATTTACTGCATGAGAAAATGTTTGGATGTTTGGTTTGAATCAGGATATTCAGTTCTGTTCCCCATAGACTATCTTGATTTTTCTGGTGTTTTAGGGAATAGCCAAGTAGTATTGCAGCTACTTTTATGGATAAATCAAAGAGAAGACATTACACTAGATAAACTACATTTATATTGATAAATGCTACAGTGCCCTTCCTATTGGAAAGGAAAATTGATTTATTTTACTCTGAACTGCAGCAAGTAGTCACAAATTAGGGGGGGGGGGGGGGAAGAAGGGGGAAAAAGACCGTGGTAGTAGAAAAAGACAATTGGCTGAGAATTGGATGGAGATAAGCTCCATCTTATTTTCTAGTACTGTGTTCACTTAATTCTTTGGGAAATTAGTAATTCTGGCATTTAAAAAATATTCTGGTATTTTTATATTTACTAATTTTCTTATGTTTTTGTAGGAGGGATAAAAAGGAAACAGACAACATATTAAAATATTTGTTTTATCAGGAATGATAAGATTTTATGGATATTTCTACAGCCTTTATAAGCCAGTAGAAAGAGGAACTCAGTGGGACTTTTCCCCCTCCTCATGCGGGAGTCAGTTCAGGGACTCTTTTCCATCCATTCTGTGGGATGCTTCCCTCTCCCCACATGGGAGTCTGTACTTGTTCTTCAATAAATCACCACCATTGCTATACCACTCTTCCGTCCCTGGATTCAGTCTTTGATTCCGGTGGACAAAGAATCCGGGGTCCAGTCCAAAAATTCAGTATCGTTATCATGATATCCTAAAAATAATCTTAAAATATAAATAAGATGAACATGGGAATAAAAGTGAAAGGGACACTTTGAGAAAAGGTAGAAGTGAAATTGAAACTAAGAAGGCTCTTCCATTCTTCTCTACATAATTTCTTCTGTGTTGTTTTATTTTATACTAGAGGCCTGGTGCACAAAATTCGTGCAGGGGGCTGTCCCTCAGACCAGCCTGCACCCTCCTCAATTTGGAACCCCTCAAGGGATGTCCGACTGCCCGTTTAGGCCCAATCTCTTCAGGATTGGGCCTAAACGGGCAGTCGGATATCCCTCTCACAATCCAGGATTGCTGGCTTCTAACTGCTTGCCTGCCTGCCTTCCTGAATGCTCCTAACTGTTTCTGTCTGCCAGCCTGATTACCCCCTAATCGCTCCCCTGCCAGCCTGATTGATGTCTAACTGTTCCCCTGCCAGCTTGTTAACTGCTGTCCCCTGCAGGCCTGGTTCCCCCAACTGCTCTCCATTACAAGCCTGGGTCCCCCCCACCTGCCCTCTCCTGCTGGCCATCTTGTGTCCACATAGGGGCAGGGTCTTTGACCACATGGGAAGAGCAATTTTGTGTGTTGAAGTGATGGTCAATCTGCATTTTACTATTTTATTAGATAGGATAGAGGCCTGGTGCAAGGATGGGGGCCAGCTGGTTTGCCCTGAAGGATGTCCTGAATCAGGATGGGGGTTCCCTTGGGGTGTAAGGTGGCCTGGGCGAGAGGCCTGTGGTGGTTTGCAGGTTGGCCATGCTCCCTGGCAACCCAAGTGGAGGCCTTGGGATCTGGGATTTATTTATCTTCTATAATTGAAACTTTATAGCCTGGAGCAGAGCCAAGCCTTCTGCTTGCTCCGTGGCAGCAGCCATTTCTCTTGGGGTTTATTTATCTTCTATAATTGAAACTTTGTAGCCTTAAGTGGAGGCCTAAGCCAGCCAGGGCAGGTGGAAAGCTTGGCTTCCTCTATTGCTGGGGAAACCCAAGCCTCCCTCCTGCTCTCTGTGGCTGAAGCCATCTTGGTTAGGGTTAATTTGCATGCTCGCTCTGATTGGCTGGTGGGTGTGGTTTATGGGTGTGGCTTATGGGTGTTGTGGAGTGATGGTTAATTTGCATATTATTATTTTTTAAATATATTTTATTGATTTTGTACAGAGAGGAAGGGAGAGAGATAGCAAGTTAGAAACATAGATCAGCTGCCTCTTGCACACCCCCTACTGGGGATGTGCCTGCAACCAAGGTACATGCCCTTGACCGGAATCAAACCCGGGACCCTTCAGTCCCCAAGCCGATGCTCTATTCACTGAGCCAAATTGGTTTTGGCATATTATTCTTTTATTAGATAGGATATAAAAGCCTAAGGAACCATTACAACCAAATGACCGGAATGATTGAAATAACTGGTTGACCAGATGCTATGAATTGCACTGACCACCAAAAGGCAGACGCTCAACACAAGAGCTGCCCCCTGGTGGTCAGTGTGCTCCCACAATCAACCTCCCATGGCCCCTTTTTCCAGCTGGCCAGCCAATCTCTTGTGGCCCTTTCTCCTGGCCAGCCAGCCCCCAGATAGGCTTTGGTCACTGGCCAGACTGAGGGACACCACCTTTAGTGGTATATAAAGAATAGTTTCAAAGCCCTAAAAATCCTCTGTGATCCAATTATTTCTCCCTTTCTCCTTTGATATTTTGGTAACCACTGATTTTTTTTTTTTTTTTTTTTTTTTTTTTTTTTTTTTTTTTTTTTTTTTTTACTGTTTCCCTGGAATGTCATAGAGTTGGAATCATATCTTTTGTAGCTTCTTAGGTTGGCTTCCTTTTTTAGTAATATGCATGTAAGATTTCTCCACTCTTTTTCATGGCATAACAGTTCCTTTTTCTTTCTTTTTTTTAGCATGAATAATATTCCATTGTCTGAGTGAATCACAGTTTATTTACCCATTTACCAACTAAAGAGACAACTTGGTTGAATCCAAGTTTGGGCAGTTATAAATAAATCTGCTATAAACATCATGTGCAGGATTTTGTGTGGACATAAGTTTTCTACTCATTTTGGGTAAATACCAAGTAGTGTGATTGCTGTATCATATGGTAGGAATATATTTAACTCTTTCAGAAACTGCCAAACAGTCTTCCAAGGAGGTTGTACCATTTTGCATTCCCACTCGCATTAATGTTGCATTTTCCCTGTTGCTCCACATCCCCACCAGCATTGAGTGCTGTCAATGTTTTGGATTTCAGTCATCCTAATGTATGTGTAGTGGTATCTGATTTTACTTTGCAGCTTTCTAATGATGTATGATGTTGAACATCTTTTCATATGTTTATTTGATAAATATGGAATATGTAACACATGTACATATCATTTTTGCACAGAGGACATACTAATCTCTGCATCATTCAAGTTTTACTATGTGTACTTTCAAAGTGAGCACTGTCCTTTCACTTAATTCTTAAGATAAAGGGTGCAACAGTTATTGTAAAACAGATAGCATGTAATGTTGAGATCACTGGGGGGTGCCAATAATAAAAGTGCCATGTCTATTTTTAGAAATTACAAATGAACTCAGACCTGTGAATGAAGAAAACAGAGCAAGAGGCATCTGGAAACACAGAGGGGGGAAAGGAACTGTAGAAAGAGGGTGTACTTTCAGCCTAGGGAAGCACCCTAGGTTCAGTGTGTGTGCAGACACAAGCAGGGCATATTTGAAAAGGAAATTAAAAAACCAGCAAAAACGAATAAACTAGTAGTAGCAAGGGAGTTATTGGAACTTTGTTTTAGAAATACTTAGAAGTTTTCGTCTAATATTTTATTTTTTCACCTTTTCTTCCAGCCTCAAGTCCTATTTACACAAAGGTAAAGAAATTAAATTTTTGTATGAAAAAAAACAGTGGGACTCCACAATTATAAAAAAATTTTTAATATTACTAAAGTAATATTTCTTTCTAAATTACTCTAAATTCAATTTAATTCTATATTGATGAGACTAAAATCTTTCTAAAATGTATAGGAAGGAATTAGTACATCTAAGCAAATTTTGATAAAGAATAATATGAAAGGATCTTTATTAATATATATTACAATGTTATACAATGGTAGTAATTTGAAGAGAATAGTGCCTATACAAAATAAAATTATGAAGTCAATTTAATAGAATATAAATTTCAGAAAAAGATTTTTGCATACAGAGACATATTATATGATAAATAAGAAATGTAATACATTGGAAAGATATGGACAATTGTTATCTCAATGTATGATAATGTCGAGATTATTGTCTATTCATTTTAGGGAGAGTAAGCATAATAATATACACAGAGTAAATCTTAGAAGAGTTAAAGCTTAAAGCTTAAAACCATAGGCTTCTAGTTTCTGGTAATATGGTCTCAATTAAGATCAATTTTAGTGCTGAAATTAATTATACTTGCTGGATAAACTTAAAAATATCTTAAAGGCTAAAATACAATATATAGTGATGTCAAAATGCACTATAGTCAAAGCTGAAAAGGATGTGGAGCACAGCGAAATAGCAAAGCACCCCTTCCTCCTTTTACTTAGCAAACATAAGTAAATGGGGACTGGTTCTGAGCACCACTCAGGGTAGAAGGAATGTTAATAAAAAGCCTGGAGCCCATACTGAGCATTCACTTCATCCCAAAATGGAGGAATGTGCAGTGATACACCCTCGGTGGAAGCAAGGACTCGAATTAAACCAGCCACCATGCAGACTTACAACTTGTGTTTGTATGTTCTGGAAGGTTCAAAGGAGCACAAGCTGTCAAATTACTTTAAAGGAGTTCAGGACTGCTGAAGCCCCGAGGAGCACAGTGGGTGTGCTTAGGCAAACCCTGCACAAATAGGTTCTGAAGTGGTCAACACAAAGTCAATGATGCAGATGCAGAGGAAAACTGGAACAATGCCTGAGAATAAATAGAAATGACAGCCAGGAGAAACAGATAGGTGAGAACTTCAGATTCTGGGATAAATGAATATAGATTATTAAAAATATAAAACTATAGTTGCTACACATAAAATAATAAAAGATTTTGAAAATTTATGAAAGGCAAAACTACAGAGATTGCCATGAATATTTGAAAAATAACCAATTAGCATTTCTAACACTAAAAAAACTCATTAGCCTCACGGCTCACAGTTCCTTTCAAGGTGCATGAGTTTGTGCACTAGGCCCCTAGTTTATAATAATAAAAGCGTAGTATACTAACTAGACCAGACTGCCGAATGGCTAAATGACCATCGGATGACCTTCTGGACAAAGCTGGGGCTGCAAGGGCTAAGCTCCTTGCACAAATTTCATGTATCAGGCCTCTAGAGTATATATAAAAGCCTAGGCTACTGAAAGACCCAATGACCGAATGACGTTCAACTAGTCACTATGATGTGTGCTGACCACCAAAGCAGATGCTCAATGCAGGAGCAGCCTTCTGGTGGTCAGTGTGCTCCCACAGCCAACCTCCCATAGCTAGCCAACCTCTTGCAGCCCCTCCCCCGAGTTAGCCAACCTCCCATGCTCCCCCTGAGCCAGCCAACCTCCCATGGTCTTTCCTCCAGCCAGTCAACCTCCCGCAGCCCCAATCGCCAACCAGGCTGAGGGATCCCACTTGTGCATTAACTTGTGCACCAGGCCTCTAGTTTTATACAATGATTCCAATTTATTGAGTTAGAGTTAATTAAAAATTATATGTTGTTTTAATAAGATGGAGCCACATTAATATTTATTACTTTTGGCATCTCATAAATAGGAAAAAATAAATATCAGCATATATATATATATATATATATATATATATATATATATATATATGTATATTGTTAAACTCTATTAGTGAACAAAGATCACTACTCCTAAAATAAGGGCAACAGTCTTGTCAGATCTCTTTTCTATTAATTGCTTTTTACCAATGTATATTGAGCTAGATAATCTTAATATTTTCTTGGTGACAAAGTTGAAAAGAATATTTCCTTTGAGTAAAAAGTGGTTCAAAATATGCAAAATGAAGTTATTTAGATGAATAGATCAGATGCCTGAAAATTGGAATAATAAAATCCATGCATAAAGTCTACAGCAAAACTGAAATGAAAACCTAGTGTAGCAAAAAGTTAATTAGCAAAGGTTTAGAGAGCACAAAGTCATTATATTAAAGAGTAATAAAAGATAAAATATTAATAGAGTATCAGTGACTAGAATAATTATATCTGCTACTCAACACACCACCTTCTTTTTTATGTATTTTTATTTATTTCAGAGAGGGGGAGAGAGAGAGAGAGAGAGATCGAGAGAGAGAGATCGAGAGAGAGAGAGAGAGAGAGAGAGAGAGAGAGAGATCAATGATGAGAATCATTGATCGGCTGCCTCCTGCATGCTTCTATTGGGAATCAACACACCACCTTCTTAAGATGATTTTTAAGTTAAAATCACAAAGAATAAGTGGAATTTTCCCTTTGAACTTGGCATTTGAACTTTGATGGAAACTAAATAGTTTATTTTAGCTTCACTTCATATTATAATATTATTTATACTAAAATACCTCTTCACTATTTTAAAATAAGCCTTAACTCATCTCCTTCATCAGGAATCATCAAGTATTTTTTTTAAAATCTTTATTGTTTAAAGTATTACATAAGGCTCCTTTTTCCCCCATTGACCTCTCCCCAGCCACTCCCACCCTCCAGGACATGTCCTTACCCACCATACTGTCTGTGTCTTTGGTCATGCTTATATGCATACATGTAAGTCCTTTGGTTGATCTCTTATACCCTTCCCCCGCCACTATCCCCTGCCTTCCCTATCATCAAGTATTATTAGATTCTGTCAACCTATTAATTTATTAACTATGTCATGAGGCAAATATAAAAAATTGTTCTCCATAAGCTTACATGATGTATATTTTTCAGATAATATTTTAGAAGAAAATTTGAGGGAACATGATCAGTTTGGAGAAAAAGATCATCTATTTAACATTGTAATACATTTCAAAATCAATTATATCACTTTATATTTATTTGTTTTGGTGTATTTTAACATATTTTGATACCTTATCTCAAAGAGATATGCTCAAACCTGGCCTGTGGGTCTCATTATATAGTCTACATATCATTAATATTATTTTTAAATCATTTAATTACAAGGTGAAAGCCACATTTCAAATGTTTCTCTTTTTTTTCTAAGATAATGTTGTTTGGTCAATTTAATACAGTGTTGGCAATAAAATCCTACTAACTGATTGTGCCTATTCTTACTATTTGGAACAGTGTCTCAAAGTTCATCTGTATAGCTGGGACCGGTTTGGCTCAATGGATAGAGCGTCGGCTTGGGGACTGAAGGGTCCCGGGTTCGATTCCGGTCAAGGGCATGTACCTTGGTTGCGGGTATATCCCCAGTAGGGGGTGTGCAAGAGGCAGCTGATCGATGACTCTCTCTCATCGATGTTTCTAACTCTCTATCTCTCTCTCTTCCTCTCTGTATAAAATCAATAAAATATATATATTTTTAAAAAGTTTATCTATATAACATAGCTGTTCTGATATCTACATTTCTATTAGGGTTTTGTCATTAGCTTCTTGAAATGGGAAACTACGTCTCTAATATTATCTATAATCCACAAAATTATATATCAAAAGTATTATTAACTTGGGTAATTTTCAAGCTTCATTGAAGTATAGCTTAATCATGTATAATTTATACACAATAAAGTTTATCTATTTAAAATTCACAGTTAAAGGGGTTTTGATAAATGTATACAAACATGTAATTATGACTAAAATCCAGTTTTGGAAAACTTCCATTACCTCAAAAAGTTCTTTGTGCCCCATTGAAGTCTTTCTCAAAAACTTCCCTGCTCCCAGGCTTTGACTAATCTACTTTAGGTCACTATAATCCTGTGTATTCTAAACTTTTATATAAATAGACTCAAAAGTAGTTTTTTGTGGTAGATTCCCATTACTTAGAGTGAAGACTTTGGGATTCATCCATTTTGTCACATGCATCAGATATTGGTTCGTTTTTATTGCTTAGTAATATTCTATTGCATGGATGAATCACATTTTGTTTACCCATTCACAAATGATGGCCATCTAGGTTAGCATTTGTTGACTAATATAAATAAGGCTCCTATGCACACTTGAATGTAAGTTTTTGTGTGGACACATGTTTTTCATGTCTTTATTCTTTTGGGAAGATACCTATTAGACCTCTCTCTTTCCTTATAGATTCTGAACAAATTGGGTGGAAGAAAGAATCAGCAGATAAAAATCAAAGCAACCCTTTATTGGCTAAAAAAATTATTGGAGAATCTGGCTTCAGGCTATAGAAAACTGGGTCTTCCAATGTTGCACTCCAGAATTATACAAGCTTACCCATTCTGTCACAGACAGCTAGATCACCATAGATTTCCTAGTCAGCAAATTCTGTTTATAAGATGGAGAGCAGGGTATGAAGGAGTGCTATGATATAGGATGTTTGTTCACCTGGAAACCAAGGTATTCAAGACAGCATCTGGAGTCTCTAGCTATTTGTTTTCTTAACCCCCTCATATTAAGCCTGTAGTTAACCAGATGGTGGCTCTATCTGTCAGAGAAAGTCCACAATACATTAGGTAGTCCTGTTCCTCCCTATTTTACACTACTCTCTAAGTACAAAACATTGCTTCTTCACAGATTCTTCCACACATTCTGATAAGCATTATGTATCGAGGCTCCAAAGGCTTTGAAAGCTAGAACTGTCTGATTTAAATCAACTCCAAGTTCCTATGTGCTCAAAAGAGACCCTTTCATTCCTTATCTGATTTCCAATCATCAATTATTTCCTTCTCTATTTTCTAACAGCCTCAGAATTCTGCAATTAAATCAAATGACATGATAAAGATATTCTACAAATAAAACATCAATAAGATGTCCCATATTTTAAATAAAACCCCTTGCAATCTAAAATGTTGAAGAAGAAATTTAAGTTCCAAAATTAAAACCTATTTTGAGTTAAAGTGCCAAGATCTTAAAGTCAAAATCTTCTGCCCTTGTGAATTAAAACACAAAATATTAGAATCCCAAATCCAATGATATACTTTTATAAAGCATCAAATAAAAATATTCATAATTATTTGAAAAGGATATAAAAATGCTAATATCTCCTATGATTTTCATTTCCATAACATTATGAGGTTGGGTTTCTTTCATATAATTCAAACCAACACAATAAATCTATTGCAAGAAATTGGAATGCAGAATCAGGTATAAGAAACCAAGTCTATATTATTAAGCCAGATGTTTAAGTGTTTACAAAAATGTAAGACAATGCCACTTTTCGTACTGAACTTATTTTTGCTTTAGAGAATACAGTTACTTTTCATAAAGATGTGTTATTTATGTCTACATGTGATGGAATACATATTGGGACATAGCCACTCCCATACTTTCAAAATACCAGTTTAATGTAAAATAACCATTGATGGTTTAGTCCACATAATCAAAAGCTTGTTGTACTCTCAATATTTTTTTAGTTTCATTTAGATTTTTTGTTTTGTTTTATTTTGTTTTGTTTTTTAATTTATTGTAGAATCAAAATAGTCTGAAGAAAAAAATGTGAGAACTACTAGGCTAATATATATATATGACTCAAGACATTGAAATGAGGTCCATGAATCCTGGCTAGGTTCTGTCTTACATAAATCAGGCTGCTTTACTCTTGTATTTTTTGTTTATTTTGCTGTTCTTATTCTTAAATAAATCTGGTTAAAGCTTGAGCTGAATAAATGAGTTCCAAAGGAAGTACAGTGTCTATGATAAAGCTACAGTTTTGAAAGTCTCACTTGTAGTGAGAGTTTGACAGTTATATTTGGAATGAAAGAAGCTTAGGAAAAGGTAAGATTCAGGAGATGTGTTGAGGATTCTTAGTTCAGTTTTCTATCTGCCCAGTTAGTTTTTTTATTTTAAGATTTTGATCTTAAATAAGGAATTCATGTTGTTAAAAATTTAGCTGTTAGTATGTCACTTTTTATAATAACTTTTATTAACCTTTAAAAATGTTTCATTGATTTCAGAGTCAGAGGAAAGGAGGATAGAGAGATAGAAACATCATTGAGAAAGAATCATCAATCAATCGGCTGGGGGCCGAATCCACAACCTGGGCATGTGCTCTGACTGGGAATAGAAATGGAGACTTCTTGGTTCATAACTTGATGCTCAACCACTGAGCCACACCAGCCAGGCATAACTTTTATTCATCTTTAATAAAATACATAAAATATAAAAAAATTATATATTTTTCCAGTAGGTACACCCACCAACCTCTACCTTGATACTTAATTTGATAACTACTTGTACAGGAATTGATCCAATAGCTTTTTGCCATTTGAGGAAGAAGTACATTATCAAATAAAAATGTAGCAATAGCTTTCACTGGGGGTAAGCTAGTACTCAAGGCTAATGTTTTTATCTGGTGATATACTGCTTTATAAGGAATTATATATATATACTTATATATACATAGCCTGCTAATCAGTTGTTACATGATGGTGTCCAACCAATTTGCATATCACCCTCTTATTAGATAGATTTTTTTCCCCATGATGAGATATTTATAATTTTATTTGCATAAAATAAAACCTGAAAAACCTCAAGGAAAAGAATACTTAGAATGTTTAGCATATTTAAAATAACATAAATGTGACTTTCTGGCAAAAGAAATTACATAAATTTAGAAATCTTCAGATATTTCTTTTCAAAATGTTTGTTAAGTTTCCAAAATACTTTATTCTCCTCAAATCTGTTAATATTATAGAAGTCAGCTACTGGTGAATGAGCATGAGATACAAAGAGATAGCCATTGACCTTGTAGACTGTTATTAATTGTCTCATTTGGTTAAATACCATCACAATCAATAAAATTAATAGCAATAACAAATTGAGGGGAAGAAATGAATGGATGGGAAGCCACCATATGCTCATACCACACTCTTAATTGATAATAATTAAGTAATTATGGAATGAGAGAAAATTTAATTTAAATGTCTAAGGCATTTGACATGCCTGCTTATAAAACCGTGTCATTTATAATGGCTATTGCTTCACTTAGTCCCTGAATTAACTAGAGCTATAAAATACTAAGGAAAGAAATCAATTCAGTGTTGTCTAACCCGTCTTCATGCAACAAACACCTTTATTAAATATTTTTTAATATACAGGCTCAGTGGGCAAAAAAGGAATTCATAAACTTTACCTGTATTTTCTTGCTGTGGTCCCAAGACAACACGATATTGTTATTGTCATGAGGCATTAACTATGGAAAGACTGGATGACAATAAAACATGGCTTGATTACTATGGGTCCTCAATTTTTAGTTGTAGTTCAAACAGGGAAGCCTAGGGCTTAGGTCTGGTTTCAAAACATAATTCGCACTCAAGCGAGATGTGAACAATAGGTTCTGACCAGAGAGTTTGACTTGTTTCTTCCCCCTCGTACCCCGTCCCTTCCCCCCACTCTCCCATTATTATATGTACATTAGACAGCTACTTTCTTTTGATTTATTCATCCTAGAGGTCAGTGATTAAAAATATGAGCATATCCTTGTCTCAACTAGTTTCCTTCTTATAGTGAAAAACAAATGGGGGGGAAAAGCCAGTTAGCCACTAAGAATTGCAGTGACCTTTAAAATGTAATTTTACTGTCATTTTCCTTTAATATTATAGTACCTGCCTTGCATAACCAAATTTGACATTGACCTTCTTTAAGCATTTTTTATGGTGCAATAATGAATTAGATTAGAATTTAGAGGAATTCTTATTAAGATGTGGTATTGATTCCTCAGAACACTGGGAGTTTCCAGTACTGGAAAAAAATGGATTAAACACCTACTATCAAAGAATACCAATATTTACTCTCATTAAAGCAGGTAAATAAACTACATTTTCAAAACCACAAGATATGTCTTTGAGGCATAAAAAATGACTAGCCTCCCTCACTTGTATTTCATCAAGGAATTTGAAACTCCATGACAGAAAATATATTACCCAATAAACAAGTTCAATAAAATGTTTCCTGTTTTAGGTTTCTAGAGATTCCATAACAAAGTACTACAGATCTCATAGTTTAAACAACAGAAATTTACTTTCCCACAGTTCTGGAGGCTATAAAGTCTGGATTGAGGTATCAGCAAGGTTATTTTTTTCTAAGGCCTCTATCCTTGGCTTGTAAATGGCAACTTTCTCCCTGTGTCTCCTTCACATGGTATTGGCTCTGTGTCTATATGTCCATGTCCAAATTTCCTTTTCTTATAACGACACCGGACAGATTGGATTAGTGCCCACCCTAATGACCTCTTTATAATGTAATAACTTCCTTATCTCTAAATGCACTCTCTTGCTGATGTATAATTAGAGGTTAATACTTCTATAAATTAATTAAACTGGAAGCACAATTCTACTCATAAAATATCCAGTTTGGCTCAGTGGATAGAGTATCAGCCTGCGGACTGAAAGGTCCCAGGTTTGATTCCAGTCAAGGGCCTGGACCTTGGTTGCAGGCACATCCCCAGTAGGAGGTGTGCAGAACGCAACTGATCAATGTTTTTAACTCTCTATCTCTCTCCCTTCCTCTTTGTAAAAAATCAATAAAATGTATTTTTTTTTAAAAGACATAAATTCTTTTTGTTTCAATTGAGCTTATTCCTCATTTGAGACTAAGATATGCATCTTAATATCACCAAAAATTAATTCTTTGCATACTTTAAGATTGTGGATAAAAACTTCTCTTTTATTATTCTCCATGAACTCAATGTAGATAATGGTATATTCCTATTGGTTTATAGTTTTTAGGGCTTTAAAAGGAATCTCCCTTTCCTTTCTTCCACTGTGTGTGTGTGTGTCTCTATGTGTATATGGTATATTGTGATTGAGTAGTGAATATGGACAGGTCCACCTTTAATGAACTGACCATTAGTTCCAAAATGCCATTCACTTTTTTATAAGCCATAAATGTCTTTTTTTTAAATATATTTTTATTGATTTTGTACAGAGAGGAAGGGAAAGAGATAGAGAGTTAGAAACATCGATGAGAGAGAGTCATCGATCAGCTGCCTCTTGCACACCCCCTACTGGGGATATGCCCGCAACCAAGACACATGCCCCTGACCGAAATCGAACCCGGGACCCTTCAGTCCCCAAGCCGACTCTCTATCCATTAAGCCAAACCGGTCTTGGCCCATAAATGTCTTTTTATTTAGAGGAAAAAAAAAGCCTTTTTGTTTCACAGGAAATAAAATTTATTCTTTATGTGACACAGACTGAATTTACATGAAATGTGAATATCAGTAATATTATATGAGACATTATTATGTCTTTTTGTTATTTCAAATAGAAGATAGTAATGGAGAGTAAGTGTTAGCATATTTACATAGTGCAGGAAAAAGCAGGCAATAATATTCTGTCAACAATATTAGTTAACTAGAGACCTGGTGCATAAAATTTATGCATGGGGGAGGGGGTCCCCTCAGCCCAGACTTTACCCTCTCCAATCCAGGATCCCTCTAGAGATCTATTACTGCCAGTTTAGGCCCAATTGCTGGGATCGGGCCTAAACCAGCATTTGGACATCCCCCGCACAAGCTGGGACCACTGGCTCCTAACTGCTCACCTGCCTGCCATCCTGATCACCCCTAACTGCCCCCCTACACTGGACTGGTTGTCCTTTATTGCCCGCCCCCTCCCCCCCGTTGGCCTGGTCACCCCCAATAGCCCCCTTTGCCAGCTTGGTCACCCCTAACTCCCCTTCCTCCCCCCCTCCCCACTGGCCTGGTAGCTTCTTACTGTCCCCTTCTACTTGACTGGTCGCCCCTATCCTCCCTCCCTATCCTCCCCCCCTCACCAGCCTGGTTGCCCCATGCAGCTTGCTGTTCAGTCATTTGGTTGTTCCTCACTAAGCCCCCTGCTGACCTTGTCACCCACATAGCCTGCTGTTTGGTCATTACTTTTAATGTGATGGCATCCTGGACAATTTGCATATTCCTCTATTATTAGTATAGGTTCCCAGTATTATTCAACTTTGTTTAATTAAAGCAAGATTAAGGAGTTAAGTCATTAAAATATACAACGGGGGGGGGGGGGAAGTATATCAGTAAGATTTCTGGTACAAGTGGCAAAATGAACAGGTGAATTTACTTAAGGAAAAAAGTGTTTATTCAAAACTGAAAAGTAAAATGTATATTAACCTTAATTATGGTGTTATACAGGTCTCAAATTATTTAAACATTACTGTGTATTCCATCTCTAAACTTTCTATTTTTAAAATTTATTTATTGCTTTGAGAGAGAGATACATTGATTTTTGTTCCACTTATTCATGATTCATTGGTTGATTCTTGTATGTGCCCTAACTGGGGATCAAGCCCACAACCTGGGCTTATTGAGATGATGCTCTACCCAACTAACCTACACCATTAGGGCTCTAATCTTCCTAAACTGCATCCTTAAAGTTGGTTCTCTTTTTAAGCTTATATATTTACAAAGTAATTGTCACAATTCTTATCTATTACACCTTTTCTTTTCTGCATCATCTAGTAAGAGAGAGTCTTCTTTTCCCAATAACACAAGCAAAAGCTCTGGGATTAAATTTCATTGGCTTGATAGGCAGATGTGGCCCATGTCTTTCTTCTATCAAACTGTCATGATCAGAGTGGACAGCACTGAATAACTCAGCCAAGGTCATTAATTCCACAATTAGAATTGGGGATAAAATAAGTTTCACTGGAAGTACTTAGGTTATTTTCAGTACAACAAAATTAAAGTAATATGGCCAAAATTATATACAGAGTAAGTTTGGGGTTGCTAAACAAAAACTGGGTATTACCTTTCATAGCCTTAAGTGAAACAGAGTGCTTACAAATGCTCCGTGATCCCTACAATACCCTAAGACTCATATGAAGAGAGAATAAGAACAGTTATTATAAGAAATGGCTGAACATGGGCATCTGTGACTTACATCCTGCTTACCTGGCTGCTGTTTTGGCAGTAGAACCTTAGACTGACTCCGTGAATAGACAAGTGAAGCTTAGGACCCAAAGTCAGCCAAGCTAAAGCCAGAAGGTCACTATCGTTATTACATCATCAACGTAACCCATCTTGAGAAAAGACAGACACCCAAGGAGGTGTTACAGTCAATGATGTTTATGTAGTGAGATGGGCTTTTAATGTCATCATTGTTGACTGTACCCTATGAAATATAAAATAAACTTGATTTTGAATAGACTGCTGTTGGATGTTTCATTTTATTGGAGTGCCAGGGTAATTTAGATTAAAATGTTCTCTCTCTCTCTCTCTCTCTCTCTCTCTCTCTCTCTCTCTCTCTCACACACACACACACACACACACACACACACACTCACATTTTTTAAATTTCAGCTAAAAACTGAGATAATCTAAACAAGCATATCAGGATATTCATTCTACTGCAGCAGTGTTTCCCAGGGGTACGGGAAGAGTTTGATGGGGGTATGCATTGCACTGGAGTTTGGTGGGGATATGCACTGCACCGGGCTTAGCTGTGCCTAATTCTATGTTCTCATGAGTACGAGGGGTACTCAGTGTTACGAAAATTATAGAAGGGGTACACATAAGTCAAAAGTTTGGGAAACACTGTACTAGAGGATAGGTGTGGTGCATGCACAAGGAATGACCCCAAATATGATATTATTTCTGCCTTTAAGAATCTCCTATTCTAATAATAATGGTAAGATTATTGTTAGTCACTGAGTGCTTTATAGGTTCTTGGTATCTTATCCTACAATAACTCAATTAACCATCATATCAAATCCATAATCCTAAATATTACCCTATTTCCCCAAAAATAAGACAGTGTCTTATATTAATTTTTCCTCCCAAAGTTGCGCTAGGTCTTATTTTCAGGGGAGGTCTTATCGTTCCATGCACTAGGTCTTATTTTTTGAGGATGTCTTTTTTTTCGGGGAAACATGGTACTATTATCCCAATTTGAAGGCATGGGGATGCAGGGGCATAAAGAAATTGAATGGATGTGGGGTAGATTTAAATTCAGAGACTGATTCCAAAACCGTTATCTTAACTATTCTGTGGTATTTTACAGTCTACTTGGAACAATACAGAAATGTAACATCACTCTAGAGAAAAGAAAGACTTGTAAACACATGTGTTTCAGTAGAAATAATAAGTGCCAAAACAGATGTATGATTATGATAATTCAGGTAATGAGTCCATATAAATTGGAGAATGAAGGCATCATTCTCTCTTTGTGATAATTCTAGCATGGTTTGTTGATCTCATTAGTTTTTGTGTCCTCAGATTCACTTTCATTATGAGTTTACTATAGCACTCTGTACAACATATTATAGTTGATTTGTTTACAAGTTTCATCTTTTCCATTAGACAATAATTTTTCCCAGAGCAAAAATCTAAATTTCTTCCATGATTGAATGCTTAGCATTTAGCTCTGTAAACACAAAATAAATATTTCTGGATAAGTGGATTCACATGAAGGACACTTCTTTCTATTGGTATCAGAAAAGTTTTTAACCCACAAAGAAGACATTTGCAATCATATTTTTTATTTTACTTCAAACAACTACAAAATAAAATTAGTTAATTTAGATAGCAAAAGCTATGCATAAATATATAATAATAAAACCTTTATTAAATTTAAATATCTAAATTTTATCTTTTTCAAATACAAGTTGGATGTCCTGAGACCAATGAGTGCAATTTTCCATTATGGCATTCCATGTATAGCATACATAACACTAATCATATATACCTGAAAACACTATGAAAAATTTATTGACAATGTCTAAAGCATCTTATCCCATACTTAACTTTATTGAGTTAGAAGTAAGTTCTGTGTCCTTTACAATTTCTATATATATGTGACAGCATCTTCTTCATATTATCATGTGAATTTCTAAGATCAAATCACTGGACATCTGTATATTTGTCTCTAAGATATTTATTAAGCAGAAAAATGAAGCACCGCCTATTATTTACATTCACATTTCTGGAAAATGTAAATAAAAATGAGTTATAATTCAATTTTACATGGGCTATAGTGCTACATTGCCTGATGCCCACAAAAGTAAAAAAAAGGGGGGGGGGGGGCGGATAAGCTCAGGTATTTCACAAGCCAACCAGTTTGGCTGAATAAGATGATGGTAAATGTGATGAAAAAATATCAGCAAAGTAGAAAGGTAGGGTAGACGCTCAAGAAGTTGTATTTTAGTGTATTTACTAAGGGGAGAGTGAACATTTTAAAGCAGAAAGTAGATGAAATCTTATTACATTTTTAGGAATATAACTATAAAAAAAAGCATGGATTTAGCTTCAAAAGATATAAAATAAACTCATTCTATTGCCACATAGCTACCCAGATTTGTACCAAATATCAATTCAAAATGATGTTCTTCATCATATAATAACATAAATTTAGGCTATAGAACATTATTTTTAACAATAAAAAAATCTCTGCTCACAGTTGATAGATTTTTAGGCAATAAGGAAGCTTCTTTTCAGTAGAATGACATTGAAGCTCCTGGAATTCTTCAAATAGCATATTTAGAACATGTAAGCCCCAGAATTGGTGACTTATTTTATGTGAAGCCCAAGAAACCTCACATTTCATCTAGTAAACTAGGTAACAGTAGGCATACAGTTCACTGAAACAGAAAATTCAGGATGAGGTTTGTTGAGGAATGGGAAAGGTGATTTGTGCACATGATCAGGTTAACTTGCTTGTAAGACATTCATATGCAGAGAGTGAAGATGTCAGTCTGGAGCTGAGAAACAAATTTGGGGCCAAGATTCTCGTGACACAGCAAACAGATGAAAAGAGAGAAACTCATAGACTTTTGGAACTAACAATGGAGGGTGTTCCAAATTAGAACAAAGGTACATCAATGCTCATGAAAAGAAAGACAAAACAAAAGAGCAGCTCACAAAGGACACAAAACATGGCGAAAGAGGAGGATCAGCCAAAAGTCCCACAGAGGTCAAATAAGATAGTGAACTTAATGTTCTTATTGGATTGGGCAATAACAAACAGGAAGCAAAAGAAATAGTCAATGTCTTCCTAGGAATTTGGCAGAAAAGGAAAGGGAGAGATAGTTACATGTTTAGTAGCTCCAATTCTGCTCCCAATCCCAATGTGTGAGTTTGTTTCCCACTATCAAGCAGTTCTCCTACACTAATTTGGTATCCTACAATTGAACTCATTTCTGACACTATTTACCTGGAGATAACATCAGATTTCACAGGGTAAGGGCTCCCACAAGACTCTCCACACCGCAACTGCCCATAGCAAGCCCAGGCTGTTGCCTGTGTTTCTGACTTACTGGCTCTAAATCACCTCTACCTTGGGTTCGATTAATTTGCTAGAACGACTCACAGAACTCAGAGAAACCTTTTATGTACCAGTACTATCATACTTGTTTGTTATAAAAGGATACTACTCAGAAGCAGCCAGGCAGAATTGATGCCTAGAAAAGTATGCAGAAGTTCAGAGTTTCCATGCTCTCTGAGTGTGCCACTCTCCCTGAATCTCCAAATGTTAAAAGAACCCAATCTTTTGGGGGTTTTGCGGAAATTTTATTTCATAGGTACCATTGGTTAAATTGTTAGTAAAGTGAACTTATATGTTTACTGGAATTCTACATTTCAGGTAGAGTAGGTATTTAGCTTCAGTGAGATTGTGGGAACTTAAGTACTAGTATGCATAATGTAATTCCTGTAGAGACCATTGACAATTTGAAAGATAATAGCTGCAATGTCAATAGACATGTTAAAATGTAAATCTAAAAATATATTCAAATAATATTTTAAAAGGCAAGAAAAGAGGAAAAGTGGGACAAAAAGCCAAGAGGACCAAGAAACAATTTAATTTAATTGTAGGCTTAAATCCAACAATTGGTGACTTTAGTAAATGTTATGCATTAACTATCCCAATTAAAAGTCAGATATTTTGTCATATCAAGTTACTTACTATTCAATGAACCACAGCTTATAGTGAAAATGGGGAAAACGGATACATAGAAAGATATGCCATTTGCATTACGGTACAAGGAGAGTCTTGATATGCAATAAAACTCAGGGATTCTGTTACTTAGTTGAGATTTAAAGTTATTTGCTTTTGCTTACAAAAAAATTACATAATTGGGAAGTTTTAGAGATCCTGTGAGTGACAAATCAAATGAAGATTTATACTATTTAATAACAGTCCTTATATGAACTAAAAACACATAGTTTTAACAAATATAGAATAATGTGTTTTTATATATATGCATGGATTTGTGCACTGGTGGGGGACGTGGTCTGCGGGGATCGGCCTGCTGTGGGAGGGCCGTTCATCCCAGTCAGCTGAGCAGCGGTGGACCTGCCCTCTGAGCAGCTGCTGAATGAGGAAATCAGTCTGAGCTGATATTTCTGGGCAAGGTTTTGAGTAAAAGGCATGTTCTCTGTCCTGGAGGAACCTGGCAGAGAGTTTTGCACCCCGAAGCCACTCGGTGAATGTCCTTGATGTGTGATGCCAGGTCGGTGACACCATCGGGGATGTTCAGGACAGCTGTGCTCCAGGACCCTCAGCCATCATGGCAGCCTCCCTGGGGGGTCCACAGTCATGTCCCCTCTTGCCATCTGCCTATGCCAGCTCCCACATTATTTCTAGAATATACCTTAGAGAACCTGTATGAGCTGGTGGGGTCAGGCCACTCATCTTGGAATGAGCAGCCACTCATCCCAGTCATCCAAGTGGTGCTCCCACTGTGGAGCACACTGACCACTAGGGCCAGCTCCTGCATTGAGCATCTGCCCCTGTGGTCAGTGCACATCATAGCGACTGGTCAATTGGTCATTCTGGTCATTCAATCCTTGGGTCACTGGGCTTTTATATATAGATAGAGATAGAGATAGAGATAGATAGGTATATTTTTATTGATTTTTTACAGAGAGGAAGAGAGAGAGAGATAGAAAGCTAGAAACGTCGATGAAAGAGAAACACCGACCTGCTGCCTCTTGCACACCCCCTACCGGGGATGTGCCCGCAACCAACATACATGCCCCTGACCGGAATCGAACCTGAGACCTTTCAGTCCGCAGACCGACACTCTACCACTGAGCCAAACCGGTTTCGGCGAGAAAGAATCTTTGATCAGCTGCCTCCTGCATGCTCCCTACTTGGGATCAAGCCCACAACTCAGGCTTGTGCCCTTGACCAGAACTGAACCTGGGACCCTTCAGTCACCAGGCCAATGCTCTATCCACTGAGCCATACCAGCTACAGCAGTAATGTATTTTTATTAATTTGAAAAATCATTGGCTGTATGTTGTATAGAACTTGAAGTTCAATTTCTCAAGTAAATATGTCTTTCTAGATCTCACTCACATTTTCTCTCTTTCCTATCTATTACCTATCTAACTATCTATCGATCCATCCATCTATTTATATATCAGTAATATGTTCAGGTTGCATAGCAGAATATCAAAGAGTTGGTGGCATAAACAACAAAATTTATTTGTTCAGAGTTTTGTAAGCAAGAAGATTGAGGTGCTCTTAGGGTTAATTTCTCATGAAATCTCTTTTTTATTTACAGAATTCACCTCACTGCATCATCACATGGCCTTTTCCTCTACAGACAGTCATACAAGAGAGTGCTCTCTAATGTCTCCTTTCTTTTTATAAAGATACACTCCTATCCGATTAAGACCCCACCCTTTTATTTCACTTAACACTGGAGGTTAGGACTTCAACATGTGAATTTGGGAAGATACCATTCAGTTCATTATATATATAGACACAAATTGGACTCAAAACATACACAACACACACATAGATACCATTCAGTTCATTATATATAGAGACACAAATTAGACTCAATTCATATACAACACACACTTCTTAGACTAATAGTGTTCTCTCCTTAAAACAGTAAACGTATAAAATTACCTATAATTATACATATTGAATGCAAGTTGAAAATAAATGTCAGATTTAGAAAAGGTAATTTTAAAAGATTTATATAGATTAATAATAAATTAAAATTAAATATAAAATTTTATTCTCACTTATATTACTTCAACATTTTTTAGTCCAAGCTTTACAATAAATTTTAAAAGTTACCTTTGACAAAAAGTAGACTTTGTAAAAAAATTTACATCATAGATTTACATGAGATATAAATTGACCTAGTAATAGGCAACTGAAATAGAAAGGAAAACAGGAAAAGAAACTGAGAAATCTTTTTTTGAACAATCAATATGTACTAGACATTCATTGAACTTCTTAGAATAAAAATTATTTCTTAGAAATGAAACTTGATTTCTCCCTCTCTCTCTCTTGTTTTTGTTGTTCTTTCTCTCTCTCTCTCTTTCTCTCTCTCCCCCTTCACAAAATTTACTTATTAGTAAATTACCTATAACATTTTCCAAACTTTTATTTACCTCTGTTAACTTAATTTATATTTACAAATACAATTTCTAAAGAGAGACCACTCAAATCATATAGTAATTACTTGTCTCAGAAAAACATCAAGACAAGCTGTTGTTTTTATATTGACAAAATCTGTTACTCAAATGTCAGATTTTAAAACCTTACACCTTTGTAATTCAGTTGCCACAATAGTTTTATTCAGTGGTTATGCTCTTTAGAGTAAAAATATTACCTAAAATGTGGATGGCAATTAATTCTAAAGGTGTTACAGACACTCAATTCTTTTTTATTGTTTCTTAATTCAAATTTTATCTATTTGAATCCCACATCTATCAACAATGAACTTCATGCAACCCATCCATACTTCCTCTTTTGATTGTAATGTATAAAGCAAAGTGTAAAACTGCCATTTTCTGGAGCATTGTCTCAATCCACTGAGATTCTGCTTCTTAGCAATTGTCAACAGTTTGGCTTAAATAAATTCACAAAAATTCTTCACAGGCTTGAATAATTCTTATGTTAACAGCTTGCAAAATATTGTTAATACTGTTGCTTGGTAGCCATAGGTCTTAGAATTTTGGGGGCAATTTGTATCCGCTTCTAAGTATCATTTGACATTGTTGATCTTTGTGAGAATCTGCATTATGTACCAAGAATATACAAACATAGCCAGAAGGGCAAAAGCAACCCTAACTGAGCCTGAATTTTGGGTGCCCTTATTCTGTAGCACTCCATTGGTGGTTTCTGGTTCTAAAAAAAAGCCTGTATCTCAGGATGACCCGTACAGAGGGAGGAAAGCTGGAGTTCACGTCTGGCTTCTCCAGATATTTTGCTGTGTGACATTCTTATTTTAAGGCTGTGACTATATTGTACCTTTACCCTGAAGTAAACTGGAAATGTGTCAGCATTGCCATTTTGGTCCTGTGAGTCTTTTTTATCAATCAGAATCTGTGTACCTGTCATATTGAAAGTGTTAATTTATGAATAGTGCTATTTTAGAACTGTAGTCCAAAAAAGCTGAGAAAAGCACTGTTGACCAAAGAGTAATTGCACTCAGAAACCTAATGAATGTTATTTTTCAATTCAAAATAGTGTATCATTTAGTTATTCTTGGTAATACCATATAGTGATCAGCAGTGTATTTGAGCACTCCAATTTTCTTTTAAGTATACCCTACAAAACAGTTTCACTATCCCACTGACAAGAACAGATTACCTATTTTTAATCATTTAAAAAAAACCCACTTTTATTGATTTCAGAGAGGAAGGGAGATAGAAACATCACTGATGAGAGAGGATCATTGATAGGCTGCCTCCTGCATGCCCCACAATGGGGATCCAGCCCACAACCCAGGCGTGTGCCCTGACTGGGAATCAAATTGTGACTTCCTGATTCATACTGTAAGTCAACCCAACCACTGAGCCATACCAGGGGTGCCCTATTTTTAATCCTGATGCTGTGAGACACAGATCCATCCTCATAAAGTGAAGTTTCTACTGTGCCAATGCTTAGGTCAGTACCTGGATGGCCCTGCATTGGATGCCCCAGCACCATGTGAATTAAGTGCTGTTTGGCTCTGACAAAGAGCCAATCAAGGTCCTCATGAGCATCATTGAGACAAGTTACAATAAATCATGAACTTTCTAAATTTTACTCAGACTCCATTAAGTACTATATTATATTAAAATTAGAGACCCATTGCATAAAGAGATTCATGCAATATGCCTTCCTTCCCTTGGCTTCCAGCATCAGTTTTCCTTCGGCACCTGGGACCCAGGCCTTCACTCTGGCAGGAGTTTGCCATCTTAACTACAGACTGCTATCTTCTTCATTGCAGACTCTGGAGTCTACAGTCTTTGTCTTCACTGCAGCTGGAGAGCTACTCCTATAGATCTCTTCCTCCACCACCATTCCCTCATAGCAAGCATCCTTCCCCACCCAGCCACTCTACACATGGAACAGCTGGGCGGCTGCCATCTTTGTCCTTCTAATTTGCATATTCCCTCCTGATTGGCTGGTGAGCGTAGTGGAGTGATGGTCAATTTGCATGTTTCTCTTTTATTAGTGTAGATATATATATCCAACTAACTTACTCTTCTGATATCAATACAGAAGCTTCTAGTTTCTTCAGAGAGTCTTACTAGGCATTTATTTACAGAATTGCTAGAGAGCTTTTAAGTTAGTTTAACTGATCCATCAGTATGCACAACTATTCTCCAAACTCCTGAACCCAAAAGAGGGTTTAGTCAAACTATAGCTGTCTATGTAGCAGACATTTATCGCACCATTGTTGATAATACAGGGCCTGCCCAGTAGCACACCATCTACCATTCCCCACTGTGTTCCAACAGAGAATTCACTTGCAATGTGGTCTCTGGATTTTCTCAGAGTGGGATGAAGGAATGAAATAGAACATTCCCTTCAGGGACCAACCATGACTCATTTGGTTCTGCACACTGATAAATAAATTGTCTCAGAGATGTTTGAGAAATTGAATCAGATCTCTGATGAGTGCAGATGGAAGAATGACTAATCTCTGCTACCTAGCCATTTTCTAATGGTTTCTATTCCCTTATTGTATTATCAGAAGTGGGAATTTCTGTACATTTCATTTTTTGTTTACTTAAAAACTTTTTCTGGCTTTCTTCTGGTATTAATAAAATATATTTTATAAAAAGAAAGAGGTGGCATTATATTAATTTCAGAGAGCATATTTTTAAAAAGCAGAGTTATTATGAATAAAGATGGACATAATTATTAAAGGATCAATTCTGTAAGAAGACATAACAATCAACATGCATGTGTGTAACAACACACTGTCAAACTATATATGGCAAGCACTAATAAAAATAGAAAGAGAAGCCGGGACCGGTTTAGCTCAATGGATAGAGCCTCGGCTTGGGGACCGAAGGGACCCGGGTTCGATTCCGATCAAGGGCATGTACCTTGGTTGCGGGCATATCCCCAGTAGGGGGTGTGCGAGAGGCAACTGATCGATGACTCTCATCGATGTTTCTAACTCTCTATCTCTCTCCCTTCCTCTCTGTACAAAATCAATAAAATATATTTAAAAAAAATAATAAAAAAAAAAAAAAAAAAAAAAAAAAAAAAAAAATAGAAAGAGAAATATAATATATATGCTACCACAATTGAACACCTCTCTCTCTCTGAAATGTACAGAACAGCAAGCAGAAAATCAGTAAAGACAGTTAAATTCAACAATATCGTCAATCAGCTGAATACAATTGAAATCTAAAGGCTACTTTATCCACTAACAGAATACATATGAGCAATATCAAGAGAATGAGAAGACAAGCCCCATACTGTAAGAAAATATTTTCAAAAGTCACAACTGATAAAGGACTATTATCTAAAGTATAAAAAAGACTAGAACTCAACATTTAAAAACAACCCACTTGGGGATGCAAAGTGCAGCATTGGGAATATATACTATAATTTTGTAATAATCATGTATAATGCCAGGTGGGTACTGAAAATATCGGGGTATCACATTGTAAAGTATATGATTGCCTAACTACCATGTTGTATACCTGAAACTAATAAAAAATGATATTGAATGTAAACTGTAATTGAAAAATAAAATTTATTTATAAGAAAAGAATCTGATTAAAATATGAGCGAAAACATTAACAGACACTTCATTAAGGAAGCTATAAAAATGGCAAATAAACATATGAAAAGGTGTTCCACTTCATAGGACATCAGGAAAATTCAAATTGAAACAAGGACATACACGCCACACGTATTAGAATGACAAAATTCAGAACATTGACAACACGAAATGCTGGTGAGGATATGGAGCAAAAAGAACTCTCATCCAGCCCAGCCAGAGTGGCCCAGTTGGTTGAGTCTCATCCTAGGCACCAAAAGGCTGCCAGTTCAATTCCCAGTCAGGGCACTTACCCAGGTTGCCAGTCAATCCCTGACCCAGTCAGGGCATGTAAGGAAGGCAAACAATCAATGTTAAACTCTCTCTCTCTCTCTCTCTCTCTCTCTCTCCCTCTCTCTCTCTCTCTCTCTCTCTCTCTCCCTCCCTCCCTCCACTCCTACCAAGCATGTCTTCAGATGAGGATTAAAAAATAAATATATTTAGTATATTTATTAAAAAGAATATAACTCATTCATGGCTGGTAGGAACGCAAAATAGTACAGCTACCTTAGAAAACAATTTGGCTATTTATTGCAAAACTAAACATACTCCTGCAGTATGCTTTAGAAACTGTCTTCCTTGGGATTTACTCAAAGGAATTAAAAATTTATATTCACAAAAAAACCTGCACTTGGATGTTAAAAGTAGATTTACTAATATTCATAACTAATAAAACTTAGAATCAGACAAGATGTTCTTCAGTAGGTGCATAAACTATAGCGCCTCCAGACAATGGAATATTATTCAATGCTAAAAAGAAATTAGTTATTAGGTCATGAAAGAACATGGATGAACCTTAAATGCATTTTGCTAAGTGAAAGAAGCTAAATATGAAAAAGCATACATATGTTTTCAACTAGATAATATTGTGATCAAGGCAATGCAGACATGAAAAATAGCAGTGGTTGATATAAGTGGCAGTGGGGTGGGGGGCAGGGAGTGACTAGGCAGAGCACAGAGGATTTTCAGGGCAGTGAAAATATTCTGTAGAATAACATATTATAATATGTTATTACATGTGTCCAAACTCATAGACTGTACAACACCAAAGTGAATCTTAAGGTAAACTATGGGCTCTAGATCAGTATGATTGTCACTGTAGGTTCATCAACTGTTAACAAATGTGCCAGTCTGGAGGGGGATGTTGACAATGGAGTTGGCTATATAATTATAGAGGTAGGGGTGTATGGGAAATCTCTGTACCTTTTCCTTAATTTTGCTGTGAATCTAAAACTGCTCAAAAAATAATCAATATAAAATAAATTATTCTCTGGTTGTATATGTTTATCAGCCTGTCAGAAGGGTATATAGGAGAAGAAAAGGTTAAAAATACCTGACATAGAATATGTGTTACAAAAAGATTATTTTCTTGATAGCATATAAAGAAAAATTTCCTTTCATAAGCAATATGTGAAGAATAAGAAAAATATTAAGTATCACCAAAGAGACAGAACTCGAAAGAAGCCAGTTTGGCTTAGTGGTAGAGCGTCGGCCTGTGGACTGAAAGGTCCCAGGTTCGATTCTGGTCAAGGGCATGTACATTGGCTGCAGGCACATCCCCGGTGGGGGTTGTGCAGGAGGTGGCTAGTCGATGTTTCTCTCTCATCAATGACATTTCTAACTCTCTCTCCCTCTCCCTTCTTCTCTGTAAAAAATCAATAATATATATATATTTTTTAAAAAGAGTATATGTATATATATATATATATATGATTTTCCAGGACCCTAAGGAGCCAGTGCAGTTTTCTAGGAGAGTAGCAAGGATAAAAGATAATTTTAATAGTAGCCAGTTAGATGGGATTGTGAGATGAAGTGATCTCAGGGAGGTTTTGGAATAACAGATTGAACAAACATCACAAGAAAAGAAAAATGTCTATTTTGGTTTATTTTTTTAGTCTGGGCATCAACATATGTTTCTTCATAAAGCTTAGCTTATGTGATGGTGCTATTTATTTTTTAAAAAGTCACCACAAAAACTCTTCCTTGCTTTAAAAGAAAATTGAAATAACCAAGCTGTAATGCTCAGAATGTAGTAACTTGTTCAAAAGATCTAAGATAAAGAAAAAAGATCCTAACCACATATTTCCTAGGCATTTTAGCTCTCTAATCCTTGGTTTTATTAGTCCAAATTCTTGCCAAGGAAATAACAACTTCACTAGTGTTATTATTATTTTTAAACATATTTCAATTGATTTTCTTACAGAGAGAAAGGGAGAGGGATAGAGAGCTAGAAATATCGCAGTGAAAGAAACATCAATCAGTTGCCTCCCGCACGCCTCCCAGTGGGGATTAAGCCCACCACCAAGGTACATGCTATGGACCAGAATTGAACCTGGGACCTTTCAGTCTGCAGCCAGGCACCCTGTCTACTGAGGAAAACCAGTCAGACACTAGTGTAATTATTGATAAAGCACATGGAACCAGGTGGCTAATTATTTTACTAAGTGTGCTTGACTAGTACTTATATCTTAGCATTCATTAAAAGAAAATTCTTTTTTAATATATATATTTTGTTGATTGTTTTACAGAGAGGAAGGGAGAGAGATAGAAAGTTAGAAACATTTATGAGAGAGAAACATCCATCAGCTGCCTCTTGCACACCCTCTACTGGCGATGTGCCCTTGACCAGAATCGAACCTGGGACCTTTCAGTCTGCAGGCTGATGCTCTATCCACTGAGCCAAACCGGTTTTGGCTAAAAGAGAATTCTTATAGTGTCACAAATTAATTTCTAAATTATGTACATTAGTGCTTGCTATATTTCTAGAGTAAACGTAACCTCAAAGGAAGTGATTATTTCACAAATATAAGTTTAATGATGAAGAGCATTTAAGAAACAACATGGAATGGGAATGGATTTCATTTTTGTAAGCTATGATATTTTTGAGTACAGAATATGAATGAGCAAATGTCCTTCCAAAGTAATGGAATCCTAAATGTCAAATCAAAATAGTTTGCCATAGCCTCATTGAAATGTTCTGTCCTAAAGGATGTTCTGACTGGTAGTAAATTTAATAAAGTTTAGAAATGTCAAGTTAAGTTTTAATTTTAAGTTTGTATCTACTAGAGTGTAATGTGTTACAAATTCAATATATTTAAACCACACTTCAGCTTTTTAGATTTTAGTAATAAGAACTTTAGAGAGCGAAATAATCAGGACTCTATTCTGCTTATGTCCTTCAGAAATTCAAAGAATTGACCTGAACTACAAAACTGTCAAAAAATAATGACATAGATTTATAGTCTACAAACCAATATGCTTCTTATGATATCTGATAATTAGGCTTAATTTTTTGCTTCTAAGCTAGACAAAAATATGATAAAAATAAAATTCAAAACATCATAAAACTTCATTATATCAATTAAACATCTACCTATTATATAAAAGATATTATTTTTCGTAAAACATTTAGCAACCTTACCCAAGAACAAAAGTTATGTATGTGGTTAATACAAGTGAATTAATAACTTAAATTCAAATCAAGTGTGTTCAAATGCAAAGCCTCAATCATTTGCCATTAATATATGTTTCATGTAAAAATAAATAAATAAATAAATAAATAAATAAATAAATAAATAAAGTCTTTTTACCTATGCAGTGAAAAAAAATATATATATATGTTTCATATTTTATAGAGTGATTTATATTATTATTAAAGTAATAAAAACTGGTTTCTATTAAAATGTGTATTGCTCATGTAAATTCACCCGTAAATCACTAGTAGTCGAATCTCAGAAGAAAGGCAAGAGTGAGTGGGTGGAAAGAGATCAACCAAAGAACTTATATGCATATATGCATAACCCATGGACACAGAAAATAATGTGAATTCTGGGGTCAAGTGGGAGCTAGAAAGGTCAATGGGAAAGGAAAAGGGACATATGTAATACTTTCAACAATCAAGATTGAAAAAAACAAAACAAAAATATATTATAGAGGAAATGTTACTAAATGAAAAGAGCCAAGTGCCATAAGCATGTATATTGTGTTATTTTTTATTTCAGAAATAAAATAAAAAATAATGAACATAATAATTTACTATTAAAAATAAATAAATTCACCTATATTTCATTTAATAGGAATCATTATTTCTTTCTTATAAACTTACTAGAGGCACAGTGCACAAATTTGTGCACGGGTGGGGTCCCTCAGCCTAGTTGTGTTCGGGGTCACTGATTGGAGGAAAGGACCATAGGAGGTTGGCTGGCTGCTGAAGGTATGCTGTGGGGGCACACTGACCGCCAGGGGGCAGCGCCTGCATTGAGCATATTTCCCCTGGTGTTTAGTATGCATCATAGCAACCAGTTAACTGGTCACTCCATATTTTATATATATATATATATATATATATATATATATATATATATATATATATATACTTTTAAGCAATAGCCAGAGGGCACAGCAATAATGATGACTGGTCTCATTTTAAAGTCATGACCTTGAATCTCAATAAAACTTTTATAATTTCTCAACTCTGCTTACTCTCCTACTCTTCTGAAATAATATTTCATTCCCTCTTCACAAATAAAACATCTTCTCCAGACTTCTTTCTAATCCAACAACCATAATTTTAGTAAGAGAAATAAAACAATCAGAAGGAAATTTCTACTAGCCCCCATCCTTGCATTTACCCACCTGCCAGTAATTGTACCTGTACTATAATTTGGCTTCTCTCCAGTTATATAGTTCTATCAAAGGCCAACCTCTCACTTATAAACTATATTTTGTTACAATTTTCTAAATCAAAGACATTTGCCAGCATTTCTACCTTCTATCTCTAAAATTTCTGTATCTATTGGGTCATACACATTAATATATAATCATGCTCCTATTTCACCTATAGTTAAAATATTTCTTGTCCCATTTCCACTGCCACCATTACCTCATTTCTTTGTTCCTGTTAGTAGAGTAACATACATTGAAATAATTGCCTGTATTCCATCACCAGTTCCACTTTTCCACATAAGTTTATATTTAATCAATGTTTGGTTCACATCATTACATTGACTCTCTTATAAGATGTGGTGTATTTATATTATTTCAAATTAGTTAAGGCAAAACTACCTACATGTATGATTCTGAGTTATGAGTCATGATAAACATTTTATTCAAGATTTGGAAGATGAAAATAAAGTAGCAGCCACTTTTGTTTTACACAAGGCATAAGGCACTCTGGTAACATACATGCTGTCAATTACCTCCTGGTTCAGTTTGCTAGCTTTCTTACAGCAACCCCAGTTCCCTCTGTTATCTTCTTCAGTCTCCCTGATTCCATGGTCAGGTACTTGCTCAGTGACAGTTTCTCTCACAGTACACCTATACCATGGAAGGTGGAGGCTGGGACCTAGAGAGGCAATGTGAGGTTTAATTGACCTTATTGAGTTCTGCTTATATTTGTAGGTTCTAGTTTGAACTTTTTTCTTTAGTTTCATATTCATCCTTTTCTAACTGTCCATTCAACTACAATAAAGATAAATTTTGAAGAAATGGGGACAAGTTAAGGAAAAGTAAATGGGAGATTAGGGGGTACATGTAATATTGTACTTTCAATAATAAATAATTTAAAGAAAAGAATTTCAACTATAAGAAAACAGAAAAAAATAAATTATTGTAATAAAGCTACTTATTTGCATGCAATCTATCTGTTTATCACTTATCTACCTATATTTATACTAGAGGCCAGGTGCACAGATTTGTGCACTGGTGGGGGGGTGGCCTATGGGGATTGGCCTCCTGAGAGAAAAGCTGCTCCTCCTGGTCAGCTGAGTGGCACTCTCACTGTGGGAGCCCACTGACCACCAGGGGGCAGCTCCTGCATTGTGGTCAGTGTGCATCATAGCAACTGGTTGACCAGTCATTCTGGTCATTTCACTGTTCTGTCACTAGGCTTTTATAGATATATATAGATATGATCTGCTTAGACATCTTCCTATATATGTATCTCTGTTTTTTCTTGCATGTTATTCTTTGATTTATTTTTGTTTATTGTTAGATCTACTTTTTTTTTCTTGGATATTGGTTAATAAAATTATATAGGGTTCAGGTGTACATTTCTATACTACATCATCTGTATATTGTGTGTTCACCACTTCATCTTTTATTTTTTTCTTGTACATAATATATCATCAGCAGCATATGACATTGCTTATTTCATTCTCCTTTATACATATTGCATGGCATCTAGAAAACTTCAATATTTATAATTGAATAATACCCATTTCAGTTCCATTTAATAATTTCCTTTTTTCCTTGATATCTGAACATTAGAGTGTCTCAAAATACCATCCTTGGATTGTTTCTTTATCTGTAGTCACTGCTTTGTCAGATTCAATCCCAAAATCTTAAATACAACCTATATATGCTGGAATCCCTCACATTTATAGTTATAAACTTTCTGTATCTTCACCTTAAACTCCTTTATTCAAAATCTTACTTGTGATGTTCACTTAGATGTCTAAAATGCACTTCAAAAAAATTATCCTAAAACTTAACTACTAATTTAAGTTCTTTAAGCTCATGTCCCACAGTGTTCCTTCATCACTTATTGATGATTTGATAACTTTGATTTCTCTGACCCAAAACTTGAAGTCATCCTTCACTCCTCTCTTTCTATTGTATTTCACAGCACTTACATTCAAATAGGAAATCTTGTGGTTCCATCTGTTGTGTCTAGAATTTGACCACTTCCTACCACTTTCTCTGCTACCATGTTGGTTGAAGCCACTACTGCTTTACTTGGTTATTACAAAATGATCTGACCACCTATCCTGATCTGATCTTTGTCACCCTTTAGTCCACTATTATTACAGCAGCCAGAGTGGTTGAGATCTATGGCAAATCATGTATTTTTTTCCTTACCTATCCAAGTTCCAGAAAATGGGCAATGAGTTTAATTTTGTTCCTAGTAGTCTATAAAAAATATAAATTATAATTATAGAAATAACAATTTCTGTATAATCTATATAATAAAAACCTAAGCGGCCATTAAGGTGGAACAACCAGAACAACCAGTTGCTATGATGTGCACTGACCACCAGGGGGCAGATGCTCAATGCAGGAGCTTTCCCCTGGTGGTCAGTGTGCTCCCATAGAGAGAGTGCCCCTCAGCTAGAAGCTGGGCTCATTGCTGAAAAGCACAATGGCAGTGGCAGGAACCTGTCCCACCTACACGGCAGCATTAAGGAGAGGCGAGCCAAGTGGTAAGGAGTAGTGAGCTGGCGGGCAGTAAGGAGCAAGGGGTCCCAGACTGCAAGAGAGATGTCTGACTGCCGGCTTAGTCTGGGACTGTTAGGGGTGGCTTAGGCCTGATCCCTACAGGGAGTGGGCCTAACCTGGCAGGTGGACATCTTCCTAGGGGTCACAAAAAGGTGCAGGCCAGGCTGAGGGACCCCCCCCCCCCCCAGTGCACAAATTTCATGCACCAGGCCTCTAGTCCTATATCATAAAGAGGTAATGTGCAAATTGACCCTCATGCCCCCGCACAAGATGACTGCCCCCATGCAGTCACAAAATGGCTGCCATAAGATGGCCAGCAAGGGAAAAAAGTTGTGGGCAATCAGGCCAGCAGTGGAGAACTGTTGGAGTTGTCTGGCCTGCAGGGGAGGAAGGACAGTTAAGGGGTACCAGGCCTGCAGGGTAGGGCAGTTAGGGGCTATCAGGCCAGCAGGAGAGGACAGTTGGAGGTAACTGAGCCTACAGGGGAGGGAGGCCAGGTATTCACAATATGAGGAACATATGATCCAAACAAGTAAAAGCAATCAGGACAATAAACTCAGTACCAATACTGATGTAAGAATTAGCGGAGTAGTACATTTAAAAGTTATTTTGGCAACATCTTTAAATCACTGGAAAACAAATCTATCATCTTAGAAGTACATGTCAGCAAAAATATATTTCTAAAAGAAAGACAAAATAAAGAACTTTTCAGATATATAAAGGACAAAAATATTTATCGCCAGTAGATGCATACTGCCATAAATGTTAGTGGAAGTTCAACAGGCAGAAGTAAAATCTTACTCTCCACAATGGAGTAGAGTATTGGGAATAGTAACACAATGAGTACAATAAAAATATTGACTGTTTAAACAAAACAATTGCAGTGTTTTGGTGTTTATAGTATATTTAGAAATAAAATATATGACAAACAGCACAAAGGTTAGAAGCAGAAAAATAGAATGTTTTAAGTTTTTCATAATAAATCTGAAGTGATATAATCACTTGATGATTGTGATAACTAAACTATAAAATGTATATTTAACAATAGTTAAATAACAAAAAATGTACAGCTAATAATCCAAAAAACATGGGAAAAAGGAAACAAATATCAAGAATATAGATTTGTAATTATTTCAATAATCACTTTAAAAGGCAATTAGTTTAAAAACTTCTTGAACATCTAAGATTTTAAGAATAAATAAAAAAATAATCCAATGATATTCTGCTTTAAATTTAGTATTTTATAGATAAAAAATACTAATTATAAAGGGAATAGAAAAATAATAAGGAAAATCAATAAATTTAAAAGTTAGTTATTGAAAAGATCAACAAAATTGATAATCTTTCAGATAGATTGACTAAAAAGAAAGAGAAGACTCAAATTTCTAAAGTCAAAATGAAAGGGGGTCATTGCTTCTACTTTTGAGAAATGGAAAAGATTATAAGGGAAGACTATGAATAACTGTATACATACTAATAAAATTAGATAACTGAGATGAAATGAGCAACTTTCTAAAGAGAAATTTCCCAAAAAACACTAAAATATTTGAATAGAAGTGTCCAAATAGAGACTGACTTACTAATTTTTTAAAAAGTTGAGTCAAAACCTAAATAATTTCAGTGAATTCTACCAAATACATAATTAAGAATGCATGCCAATTTTTGAGAATTACTTCCAGAAAACATACTGATAGGGTTCACTTCATCACTCATTTGATGAGGCTAGTATCATCCTGAAGCCAAAACTAGACAACAAATCTATCTACACTAATAAAAGAGAAACATGCAAATTGACAATTACTCCACTACACCCACCATCCAATCAGGAGCAAGAATGCAAATTAACCCAACAAATATGGTGGCGGATACAGAGCTGGAGTGAGCAGGAGGCTTGGGTTGCCCTGGTGATGGAGGAAGCCAAGTTTCCTGCCCTCTTTGGCCAGCCCTGGACTGTACTCAAGGCTACAAAGTTTCAATTATAGAAGATAAGTAAATCCCAGATACCTGCTTCTAGTTAGCACTGGCCTTTGCTCAGGAGTCACTAAAAAAAAAGAAAGAAAAAGAAAGGAGGGGTTGGGAGCTTAGGTCACTGGTTGGTGTGGCCAGCCTGAAAACAGCCATTTACCCCTCACCCAGGCTGGCCAGGCACCCCAGTGGGGACCCCACCCTGAAGGGGGTGTAGCCAGCCTGAAAACAGCCATCAGCCTCTCACCCAATATTTTCATATTTGAAGTTAGTGGATCCTCTCTACCTACCCTTGGAAATTAGAATTAGTAAATAGTATTTGACCAATGCTTTTTAGCACTCAAGAGAGGGAGTTGAAAGCACAGGATGAAAGACAAAAGAAAATAGAGCACAAATCTAGTTGGATTTGAGCATTAAATCCCAATCTTAGGGATAATGTAGATATGGACTAGAGTACTGGCCTAAATAGGGTATTTAAGGAACTTCTCTTTCTTCTTGGCCTTGAACTGAATTTTTGAAATTTACCAGAATCTTGTTAGTAACTCTTAGAAAGAGAGTAGAAGGTAAGTAAGATGACCGGGAATTGTCCTATGTGTAATCAGCCTGGGCACTTTATACAAAAGAAAGCTCCACGCCTTTGAGCATGACCTAATTGAGCAGCTCCACCAACTTGCAATCACAGCCTAATCAGAGGCTTCGCAGCTGAACAATTTGTAACAACTTCTTTTTGGTTAGCAGAAGGGCTCTGAACTGGGTAGAGCAAATATCCTCCCTCATCTGCTACAGAAGACTACATAGGAATGATAATTGCAATACATTTTCCTTTCCCTTCACAGTGAAGTATATAACTTAAAATTGTTCAAATTACTGGTTTTGTATAACAAAGTACCTCAAAATTTAGTTATTTAAAAAATTAATTTTTATTCTCATAGATTCTATGGATGAGGAATTTGTACAGGGCATAGTAATTGTGGCTTGCTTCTGCTTGGAAGCCTGGGGTTGGAATCAACCGAAGGTTTATATACTCTTATGTCTAGTAGTTGATTCTGGCTCTTGTGGGGGAGGGGGAGGGAGAGAGGAGGAGGGTGATCAGCTGAGACATCCAAAGGGCCCTTTTCCAAAAATTTAATTTATTGGGGTTACATTGGTTAATAAAATTATATAGGTTTCAAGTGTACAATTCTATAATGCATTATCTATATACTGTACTGTGTATTCACCATCCAAAGTCTAGACTCTTTCCATCACCATTTATTCCCCATTTACCTTCTTCTACCCTCCCACCCCACTCCCCTTTTCCTTTGGTAATCACCATACTGCTGTCTGTGTCTATGAGGTTTTTCCCCCCTTTGCTTAATCTTTTCACCTATTTCTCTCAGCCCATTAACCCCCATCCCCTCTGATAGCTGTCAGTCTGTTCTCTGTATCTATGACTCTTTCTATTTCATTTGCTTACTTTCTACATTGGATTACACATAAAAGTGAAATTATATGGTATTTGTCTTTCTCTGTTTGGGTTATTTCACTTAGCATAATACCCTCTAAGTCCATCCATGCTGTTGCAAAAGGTAAGAGTTCCTTCCTTTTCTATGGCTGAGTAGTATTTATTTATTTATTTATTTATTTATTTATTTATTGCTGAGTAAAATTTAATTGCGTAAGTGTACCACAACTTTTCACCCATTCATCTACTGATAGGCACTTAGGCCTTTTCCAAATCTTGGTTATTGTAAATAATGCTGCAATAAACATAGGGGTGAATATATTCTTTTGAATTAGTGTTTCGGATTTTTTGTATATCCTCCTAGAAGTGGTATCAATAGGCCATAAAGCAGTTTCATTTTTAATATTTTAAGGTGACTTTATACTGCTTTCCACAGGGTTGCACCAGTCTGCATTCCCACCAACAGTGCACAAGGGTTCCCTGTACTCCACATCCTCGGTAGCACTTGCTTGTGGATTTATTGATAGCCATTCTAACAGATGTGAAGTGCTAGCTCATTAGGGTTTTAATTTGCATCTCTCTGATGATTAGTGCTATTGATCATCTTTTCGTGTATCTATTGGCCATCTGTATATCCTCTCTAGAGAAGGGTCTAATCAGAGACTAGGATTGTTTGTTTTTGTTGTTGACTTTTATAAATTCTTTATAAATTTTGGATATTAACCCCTTATCAGATGTATTGGCAAGTATGTTCTCTCATTCAGTGGGTTGTCTTTTCATTTTGTTGATGGTTTTCTTTGCTATCCAAAAGCTTTTTAGTTTGATGTAGTCCTATTTGTTTCTTTTTCTTTTTGTTTCCTTTTTCTCAGAAGATATATCAGGAAAAAAAATATGGTTTCTTTATGAGGCCTCAACATCCTCACAACATGGCTGCCTCAGAATGATCAAACTTCTTAAATAGTATTTAAGGTTAACTACTGTGAAACGCTACTCCTAAACGTTTTCCCATACAAAAGCCAGCTCATGGTGGGTAGGGGTGGGAGGGACTCTGCCTGAGCACAATTAGAAATCTGTCTTATCTGGGAGAAAGAGATTGCTGCCCACTCCAGCCTTTTCTACCTTCTTGTCTCACTTACAGAGGAAAACCAAACCGCAGCATTCAGGACTTACAGGATACAAGTTAGAAATATCGCAGACAGAGAAGTGAGTGGGAGACAAGGTAAAAAAATAAAAATAAAAAAAGCTATAAACTGAAAGAAGGTTGTGAAGGCCACAGCTTGAGGCAAAATCCCACTAAAAGACTGAGATTTAATCAAAACGTAATAGAAGTTTTGTCCTTTCCTGCAGTTTACCACCACAGCAAATGGGCTCCAGTATAACGATAGTGATTACAATTGAAAGAGCTGAAAGGCACAGAAACAATACCTGGAAAAAGGACCTGAAAAAAAGACATAAACAAGGGCAATAAGGAATCTAAAGCCTCTAGTACTTATAGCTACAAACACTAAGGACAGTTCAACTTCAAGGCAGGGGAAACATAAATCCTCATACTAAAGGCTGATTAATTTCATTTCCTATTACCGATGTACAGCTTTCAACAAACAACCACAAGTATTCAAAAAGGCAAAAAAGAACAGTTGACAAAGACAACACAATTATGTGAATTAGATTCAAATATGACACATATGTTGGAGTTATCAGAAAGGAAATGCCAAATAATAATGGTTAAGGGCAAGTGACAATGTCCCCTTCACCATCCCTAGGCTCAATGACTCACCAGGACTCAGAGACCTCAGAAAAAGCTGTCGTACTCATGATTAAGGTTTACTACAGTGAAAGAACACAGGCTAAATCAGCAAAAGAAAAAGTACCTGAGGCAAAGTTCAGGAGAAAATACAAACATGCTTCTAGGTGTATGTCCCAAGGGAATCACACAGAAATGATAGGTGAGAGCATGTGACTGTATTGCCAACCAGGAATCTCACCTGAGCCTTAATGCCTAGGGTTTTTATTGGAGATTAGTCACATACCCACATGACCTACCTACTCAGACTTCAGATACCCCTTCCCCAAAATGATCCACTATAGTATATAGATTAGAACAACTATAATTTTTAGAGAGTGTGGAAGAGAGAGGAAGAGACAGAGAGAAACATCAATGTGAGAGGGACCCTTTGATTGGTTTCCTCCTGCATGATCCCTGACCTGGGCCAGGGAGGAGCCTATAACCTAGGCACATTCCCTTCATCAGAATCAAACTTGGACCCTGCGGTCAACAGGCCAAGGCTCTATCCACTAAGCCAAACTGGCTAGGGCAGGATATGACATTTCTTAGCCCCTTCAGCCGCAGATCTTCGTTTTTTTGTTGTTTTTTTTGTTTGTTTGCTTGTTTTTGTTTTTACTACAGGAGTGTGGTGGAAAAACCCTAGATCACCTCTTGAGTTACCAAGACTATTGCAAGTAGCCCTAACTGGTTTGGCTCAGTGGATAGAATGCACAATTTTTATATTTTCCTGAGCTTACATATATTGATAGATGTAGATAAATTTAGATATTAAAACTCCATCTTAGTAAATCTCAGCCTTATTAAAATAACTTGTTTATAAATATGATTAAAAATTGCATGAATTATTTCTTTTTATCTATTAAATATAATGTCTTCAAAATGTATTTTATTGCAACAATAATTATTTAAAAATTAACTATAGCTTTCAATATTTTAATAACTTAATGCTCAGTTAACTTCAATAATTCAGTGCATGTCATTGATCTCATTATTAATTCATTTTACCTTTATTCGTGATGAATGGCAGCATATTTACATATTATTCAGACTATATTTAAAACTAAAACAACAGATACCATAGCATGTGATATTATTTAAAGTTACATAAATATAGATAAAATTACATGAAATTAAAATTGCATTTAGTTATACTTAATTTGGTTAGCAACATATTTCTGTTCTATAGAAATATAGTAGTCCTTACAAATTTGGGTTTCATATAAACTGATAATAGTGTCAGCATTAATAGAATGAATCTTCTGCATCTTGCAATCTATTTCTAATGTCTTTTGAGCCAATCAGTAGATTACAACAAGAAAGAGAAAGAGAAGTTATAAAAATTCATGACAGAAAAATAGAATAGATGTACAGATAGCAACCAATTGTTGAAAGAGAAAATGTACCTAAACCTAAGATTCAGGTTATAGCATTTTATTTTTTTAAATCCATTTTCCACTTCTTTCTCATCTTTTACACCTATATTTAGTGAAGAATATGTAATATTACTCCTAAATATATTTCCAACATGAAATTTATGTGATATAAATATAGTATCAACTCTAACCCAATGAGAAGGTCACAGTAATAGCTCCTTTATATAAATTAAGAAATGTAAGCAAAAAGAGATTGAGTGATTTATCCAGATGTATACAACTAATAAATAAGAATATCAAAATACAACCAAGGAAGATCATATCAAAGACTTTGCACCTCTGAACAACTGTGGGAAAATTGCTTCTGCTTGTTATCTCTGTCTTCTTCAAAGGTTTTTTTTTTTTTTAATCTGTTCCCTACAGTCTCAACACTCTCTAAGCACTGCCATTTGCTGAATTCAGAGCCCAACACCTTGCATCCAAATTTTTAGTAGCTTGTCATCAGACCTTTCCCAATTATCTCAGCCTTATTAAAATAATTTTTTTATAAATATGATTAAAATTGCATGAACTATTTCTTTTTATCTATTAAATATAATGTCTTCAAAATGTATTTTATTGCAACAATAATTATTTAAAAATTAACTATAGCTTTTAATATTTTAATAATTTAATAATCAGTTAACTTGGTTACTGGCTCACTTATTTAAAATTTTAGTGAGTTTATATGATACAAAAAGGACTTAAAGTTAATTGACATATTACTTAAATAAAAATGATTTGCTCTATAAAATGTCTAAACTATCTTTCTGCTTCATAAATTATAGCTCTATCTGAGGCTCCTTCCTTTTGAAATAAATAAATGCAATATAAGAGAATATCACTGTCACATTTCATTAGGCAATTTGACAATAATCATTTTGTGGGTTTTGTTTTTGTTTTTTGAGGTTGAATGTAGCGATTGTCTTGGTTTACCTCAACTCTCCACAAAAGCCAAATAGCCATTAAATAACACCTCTCTCAAATCAAGTAGCTCATAAGGAATCAATTACATGATAAAGTAAACAGAAAATGCCCTGAATATAAGAAATTACTATTGTTGTTATTGTTTTCATTTATCTTTATTATTAAAAGCAACTCTCATATTATTCATTTCTGAATCTTAGTCTCAAGCTTTTCTATTAATGTTGTGAACCCAATAGGCTTTTAAAATAAACATATAAAGCAAAACAAAACCAAAAAACCTTGTTTAACTTAGCAAGAATTGGTTTTGTTGTAACAAAAGAATCTAAGTCAAGTTGATAAAAACCAAGTACCCATAGAAGGATAGAAGGACCAGTTAAAATTCCCTACTTACTCAAATGCTTTTTTGTTGTCCTAATCACACATGCTATTTTCTCCATTATAAATTTCTTTCTCTGAAATAACAGATCCCACAAAAATACAAAGGATTGTAAAAAAACAAACAAACAAAAGCCCCCTAAGAATAACTCTATTCCAACAAACTGGTCAACTTAGAAAAAATGAACATATTCAAAAAAAAAAAAAAAAAAAAAAAAAAAACCTTCCAAAACTCAATCAGAAGAAAAAAATCTGAATAGAATGATAACTATGGAGAAAATTGAAACAGTAATCATAAAACTTCCAGCAAACAAAAGCCCTGAACCAGGGGAGATTTACCAAACATTCAAAGAACTAAAACCTATCCTCCCTCAGACTATTCCAAAAAATTCAAGAGGAAGGCACACTTCCAAGCTCTTTCTATGCAGCCAGCATTACCCTAATCCCAAAACCAGATAAAGACACTACAAAGAAAGAGAATTACAGGCCAGTATCTCTGATGAACATAGATGTTAAAACCCTCAACAAAATTCCAGCAAATAGGATCTAGAATTACATTAGAAGATCATATACTATGACCATTGGGATTTATGGTGGGATGCAAGGATGTGCAATATTTGCAAATGAACAAATGTGATACATCACATAAACAAATTGAGAGACAAAAATCACATACTCATATCAATCGATACAGAAAAAGCATATGACAAAATCAAACAACCTTTCTTTAGAAAAACTCTCAGCAAAATGGAATTAGAAGGATCACACCTCAACATAATAAAAGCCTTATATGACAAACCTACAACCAACTTCATACTCAATGGACAAAAACTAAAACCATTTCCCCTAAGAACAGGAATAAGATATGGATGCCCACTATCACCACTCCTATTTGACATAGTACTGGAAGTGCTAGCCATAGTGATCAGACAAAAAGAAGAAATAAAAGGCATCCAAATTGGAAAATAAGAAGTAAAACTGTTCTTATTCACAGATGACATGATATTTACATAGAAAACCCTAAAAACTCCATAAAAAAAAAAAACTACTAGATTTAATAAATGAATAAGGCGATGTAGCAGAATACAAAATTAACATCAAGAAATTTATGGCTTTTTTATACACCAATAATGAACTCATAGAAAGAGAAACAACAAAAACAGACCCATTTACTATTGCACCAAAAAAAAGTTAAGATAACTAGAAATAAACTTAAGGAGAAAAAAGACCTGTACTCAGAAAAGTCCAGGACATTGAAAAAAGAAATAGAGGAAGACATAAACAAATGAAAGAATATACCATGTTCATGGATTGGTAGAATCAATATCATTAAACTGTCCATACTACCAAAAGCAATATATTGATTTAATGCAATCACCATTAAAATACCAACAGCATATTTCACAGACCTAGAACAAGCTCTCCAAAAGTTTATACGGAATAAAAAAGGACCATGAATAGCTGCAGCAATCTTGAAAAAGAACAAAGTTGGAGGGATCACAATACCAGATATTAAGCTGTATTACAAAGCCACTGTTCTCAAAACTGCCTGGTACTGTCACAAGAACAGACATATAAACCAATGGAACAGAACAGAGAACCCAGAAATCAACCCAAGACATTATGCTCAATTAATATTTGATAAAGGAGACATGAACATACAATGGAGTTAAGATAGTCTCTTCAATAGATGGTGTTGGGAAATTTGGTCAGATACATGAAAAAAAAAAAATGAAACTAGATCACCAAATTACACCAACACAAAAACAAACTCAAAATGGATAAAGGACTTAATGTAAGAGAGGAAGCCATAAAAATCTTAGAAGAATCCATAAGCAGCAAAATATCAGACATATGTTGTAGCAGTATTTTTACTGATACAGCTCCCAGGGCAATGGAAACTAAGGAGAAAATAAACGAATGGGACTACATCAAAATAAAAAGCTTCTGCACAGCAAAAGAAACCATCAACAAAATAACAAGAAAGTCCACTGCATGAGAGTATATATTTGCCAATGTTATATCCTGTAAGAGTTTAATATCCAAAATTTATAAGGAACTCATACATCTTAACAATAGGAAGATAAATATCCAATATAAAAAATGGGCAAAAGACTTAAATAGACTCTTTTTGAAAGTGGACATACAGAAAGCTAAGAGACATATGAAAATATGTTCAAAGTCATCTGAGAGATGCAAATCAAAATAACAATGAGGTACCATCTCACACCTGTCCAAATGGCTATAATCAACAAAAGGAAAAATGACAAGTTCTGGTAAGGATGTAGAGAAAAAGGAACCCTCATGCACTGCTGGTGGGAATGCAGACTGGTGCAGCGATGGTGGAAAACAGTATGGAGTTTCTTCCAAAAATTAAAAATGGAACTCCCATTTGACCCAGTAATCCCACTTCTAAGAGTATATCCCATGAAATCAGAAACAATAATCAGAAAGGATATATGCACCCCTATATTCATAGCAGCGCAATTTATAATAGCTAATGTTTGGAAACAATCTAACTGCCCATTAGCACATGAGTGGATTAAAAAAACTGTGGTACATCTACACAATGGAATACTACACTGTAGTAAAAAAGGACTTCTTACCATTTGCAACAACATGGATGGAGCTGGAGAGCATTATGCTAAGTGAAATGAGCCAGGCAATGAAAGAAAAATGTCACATGATCTCACTCATTTATGGAATATAATGAACAACATAAATAGATCTAGACACAGAGAAGCATTGAACAGACCACCAAACTTCAGAGGAAAGACAGGGGCCTGGGTGGGATGTGGATAAGAGATCAACCAAACTTGTATGCATTCATATAAACATAATCAATGGACACAAACATTAGGGGTGTGAGGGAATGTGCTCGAGATGGGGGTGGCTGGGGAGAGATCAATGGTGGGGGGGGGGGAGGAAGGAGACATATTTAATACTATATGTAATACTTTAAACAATAAAGAACTTACAACATTTATTTCTCCCAATATCCAAAGTTAAATGTATGGTTGCTGAAGCCAGCCTGCTGAGTTTGGATTCTTCTTCATCCAATTAAATAGCATTGAGTTATGTCACTGTCACCTAAACCCTTTTATCCTGGATTTTCTCATTTTAAAATAATGATAATAAACATACCTAACTCATAAGTTTGTTATGTCAATAATCCTATATAATAAAAGAGTAATATGCAAATTGACTGTCACACCAATATGCAAGATGGCAACCCCCATGTGGTCAAAGATGGTTGCCCCATGTGGACACAAGATGGCCACCATAAGATGGCCTGCAGGGGAGGGCAGTAGTGGGAAGTTAGGGATGACCAGGCCAGCAGAGGAGGGCAGTTGGGGGAGACTAGCCAGCAAGGGAGGGCAGTTGTGGGGGGGGGGGGGGGAGACCCAGGCCTTCAGGGGAGGGCAGTTGGGGGGGACAAGGCCTGCAGGCAGGGCAGTTGTAGGTGATTAGGCACGCAGGGAAGGCAGTTAGGGGTGACCGGGCCAACAGAGGAGGGAAGCTGGGGGAGACCAGGTCAGTAGGGGAGGGCAGCTGGGGGTGACCAGGCCTATAGTGGAGGACAGTCGGGGAGGATCCAGGCCTTCAGAGGATGGCAGTTGAGGGGAGGGCAGTTGAAGGGAGACCAGGCCTACAGTGGAGGATGGTTGGGGAGGACCCAGCCTGCAGAGGAGGGCAGTTTGGGGGACAGGCCTGCAGGGAAGAGCAATTGGGGGGGTGCTAGGTCTACAGGGGAGAGAAGTTGGGAGGGAACAGTTGGGAGCCAGCAGTCTTGGATTGTGAGAGGAATATCTGACAACCTGTTTAGGTCCGATCCCACTAGGATCAGATATCCCTCCAGGGGTCCCAGATTGGAGACCCCTTGAGGGACACCCCTGTGCACAAATTTCGTGCCTCAGGCCTCTAGTTTGTTAATAAATGTCAAGCCTTGGAATAGTATGAACATTCAGTAACTACTTCATGCATGTGAGTTTTCACTTCCCTGACACCTATTGAGATCTCTCTTGGCATATAATATGTTTGGCCTTTTAATATTATACTAAAGGCCCAGTGTTTGTGCACCAGGTCCCTCGGCCTGACCTCTGGCTCTCTGACATCCCCCGATAGCTTCTGGATTGTGAGAGGGCTCATGCCAGGCCAAGAGACTCCACCGGAGCATGATCCAGGCTGGGGAAGGACCATGGGAGGGCTCCAGGTCATTTCTGGCCCATCTGGCCCAGTTCCGATCAGCCAGACCCCAGCAGCAAGGTAACCTAGCAGTTGGAGCATCTGCCCCTACATGGACAATGCATGTCATAGTTATCAGTCGAATGGTCAAACAGGCAAATGGTCACTTAGGCTTTCATACATATAGATTTTCTAACAGTGCCACACAGTGCAGATGCTCAAAAAATATATATAATTAAAATGAATTCATTGTATTAATATATTTGTTGATAGTGTTTAATTTTTACTTCCTTGAAGGAAAGAGACGGTGTAATACCGTTTCCCCGAAAATAAGACAGTGTCTTATATTAATTTTTTCTCCCAAAGTTGCACTAGGTTTTATTTTCAGGGGATGTCTTATCTTTCCATGTGCTAGGTCTTATTTTCGGAGGATGTCTTATTTTCGGGGAAACACGGTATGCATAATTATTTTTAATAATACTATTAAATTTAGTATCATTAATAACTAGAGACACAACAGTGCTGTATATTCCTGTGGGGTTAATCATTAATATTTTGTATCCTTGTAAAGTGTAAACAGAAAGGATCTTGTCATTTTGGCAAAAATCTTGGAGTCGATTGCTCATATCATTTAGTCCATTCTAGGCCTGAAAACTTTGGCTCTAACAATCAGGTAGAGTTCATTCAGTTCAATATCTGAAAGATGTCTTATATGGAGAGGATTTAAAATAGCATAATATTTGTTGAAAATGATTGAACCATATTCTAGTGTTTGAGTTATACAGTTTCTTATGGGTGTATAAAAATTAACTATGAGTGGATTCTTACCCTTTTTCTAGTCCCACAAACAGATAGTAATCCATTACCAACATGTTCTTATTGTTTCTATATGTAAATCAATATAAAATTATCAAGGAGACATTTTTATTTACTTTCACATAGTAAGTGTTTGAAGCCTGGTGTGTATTTTACACTTACTGCACATTTCAAGGACTCACCAGCCACATGTGAGTAGTGGTTACTATGTTGAACAATGCAGACTTGAGTCCTAATATTTGCTTAACTTCTTGCTCAAAGTTAAGCAAGTACTGTTTTTATTTGTTTGCTTGTTCTACCCATTTATATCTACTGAATTTTGCTTTAAACTAAGAAACTCTTCAATTCAAGATGGTCAACAGCTTGGAAATTAATGAAATTATGTTTGCTGAAGTTCTCTGCCTATCTAACTCTGAGAGTTCTGTCTTATAATATATATGGACTACTTTTCAGTGGATGTGGCATTCTCTGTAATTTGTGTGTTTTTTACCTACATGTTTTAAAAAGACATGGCAATTTTTAGTGGAAAAAACAATGGCTCAATCCTATAATGATTCCAAGAAACACTTCTAAATAACAATGGTTATTCTCCTTGAAGGTGTTAATTAGCATAATCTTGTAATAATTTTCTAGGATGAATAATATAATACAATTTGAGCTCATGTAACTTCAACTTTATAATTTAGCTTTGTGATGTATTCAGGCCAATTAAGGTGTACTTCTGACCCGTGGGTTTTGTTATTTACTCAACCCAATCAGGGCAATCCCTTACTGGAATTGGTCATCATGACTTCTCTCATTTGAGACAACCAGGCCCTCTTAAGCAGTTGTTTTTAAACTTATTAAGGATGATTTTTCTTTAAATAAAACCTCTAAATATTAAATATGATTTTATTGAAGAGAGAAAATAAAACTTCAATTTAGTTTCTCCTATTTTGTTCTCTGAGACCTCAAAGCATTTCTCTATGGCATCCCTATGGTGATTGAAAATCACAGTGAGAAAACAAATGGAGCAATTAAGAAAGTAATTACAGTCAAATTATGAGTTAGGTTTCACTCTTACTTCATCAACCGTAGACAACCGTAGACACAAAGGGAGAATATCCATCTTATCCCAAATCCCCCAATAGAAATATAACTTACATAAGGTATTCAAAATCAGAACCTAGCCAATTAAATATAAGTATAATCTGTAGTGCTATGCTTACATTTTATCATGGAATGTAGCCACAAAAATTCACATGAAAAATCCTGAGTCTTTACAGAAATAGAGGAAGTCCACATGGCATTACCACAAGTTTCTTCTTGCTTTTTGTGGTATAGCTCTTGTTATATTGCTTTTCTGTGGTGTGCTTCTGAAAACTAATGAGAAAATACCTCTCCACTATAAGGAAGCTATGTTCAGACTCTTTGGTGGCTACTAACTACAATGGGAGCCATCACACACAAAGGATTGGTAAAACACTATAAAAAATGGGGAGATAAAGCTGGCTATAACTAATGCCAAGGATACCATGCATTCTGAGATCATAGACTCTAGTTCCAAGGACATTGAATACTATTTCTTTCCTCCACTATTTGACAGATGACTCCCTTCAGTACAGCTATTGTAGTAAGTTAGCAGAAATAAGACTTTGTTCAAAAGCTGAGGCAACTACCCTATTGTTTAAGCAAGTGCTGAAGCCAGAATAGTAGGGTTAAAATTTAAACAGCAGTTTTTACCTAAGTATGGTTGCTACCATACTTCAAGTACCTATTATGGTCTGTGTTGTATCAGTTCATCACTAGTACAGGGAAGGAAGTACTAATGAGTCTGGTGTTTTTTTGCCAGAGCAGAATGCAAGGGTGATTTCTTTCCTGGGTTCTTGTCCTGATGGATTCGAAGAATAAAGCCATGGACAAAAGGTGGTATATGAAAAGATAGAAATTTACTGGAAACAAGTGCAGACTCCCACGTAGGGAGGGGGACACACAAGGGGTAAGACACTAAGTTCCTTTTGCCTTAGCTTCCTTCCACTCAGTCACACAGTCCATTTTTTCTCTTTTCTCCCCTATTCACTATTCATAATACTTGCTAGAATGGCAAAAATGCTAATAGACTGTGGGCTCTAGGACAAAAGGATTCATATCTGACTGTTTCATTGCCACATTCTTAGTACTTGTCACAGCTTCTGGAAAGAAGTATACTCAATGCATACCTGAGGAATGACTGAAACAATGAACAATGGCTAGCCCTCACAACCACCCTGCGACACAGAGAGAGTCTCACTATGTAAGGCAGACATAGAAGGAAAAGCATGACCTTCTGAAAGGAAAGATCTCTTTAGGCCCCTTGCATTGTAACTACTATCATTTACTTTTTGTCATATCATCTCCACCCACATGTAAGTCCAAGGAAAACAGAATCACAGACGTATGATACTCTGCATGGATAAGTAAAGCAACAGTGTAAACTGAATGAGTTTCTATACAACCAAGTAATTTTACAACTTAAAACATTTTATCAAAATATACATTATTACCAATGATCCTTTTTATATATTTTTTTATTTTAATGTATTTTTAAATTGATTTCAGGGGGGATGGGAGAGGGGGAAAGAGAGAAAAAATCAATGATATGAGAGAATCATTGACTGATTCACTGCCTCCTGCATGCCCCACAGTGGGGACTGAGCCCACATCCTGGGTATGTGCCCTGACCAGGAATCGACCCATGACCTCCTGGTTTAATAGGTTGACACTCAACCACTGAGCCATGCCGACTGGGCAATCCATTTTATAATTTTAATAAATGGTGTTTACCATACGAAGAAACTTTTAAAAATTCATGATTTGATTAGGGAAGAAAGAGGCTTTCATTTGTAACTCAAGTAATTTCTAGATGATAAATTGACAGAAAGAAGTAATTTGCCTTTAAAATTTGTTTAATTTAGAATTAGTAAGCAGGAAATATGAAATCTCTGTTAACTTATCATTTATCATATATTTTCACAGGCCTCTCTGGGAAATAATAACTTGATAATTATCACCTTCAGCATGCATTTACCTTGAAGCAGGGTTTTGTCAATGTAATTATCAGGCTGCCTCAAACTTATTTCTATACACTACGGTTTTCATCATGAAAAAATATGAAATGGAAAACACTAGTCATTACCAGTAACCCTCTGTCCATTTGTGCAATAATTACTGCAGGATTTTTAAAGAACATATTCTGAACTGGGAAATTAAACAATACAGAAGAGTCACAAATTAGAAGGTACTTCCTCTTGAAGTAAAGCAAACTTCCTAAGATTCATTTTACTGAAAACATTTAGATGAAATGTACAATAACAAGAGGGACATAGCTAACACTTCCTGAGGTCTCCATCTTGCCTAGTGTTGTTGAAAGAATCTGTTGAAACCACTCATCCTCATAATTACCCTGTAAAATATATATATCTTTTTTTTTTAATTTTTAATTTTTAAATGAGAAGACTGAGGTTGAAAGATTTCAAATGTTTTCAGGAGATTGCTAAATTATGTTTAACATGAAATCCCTGCACACCTGCCCCAAGAATGGAATGCAGGAGAGCATAGCCTCTGGAACATGCTGATCCATGGTCTGTAACATCTATCTAATCCCAGTCTGTTTCTCCAGCTCACCTTCTCCAGCCAAAGCTCAGGAGTCAGGCCTGCCTACCTGCCAGGGAAACTAAGGATATTGCTGTTCCTCTTCGTCACTTGTGTCCTCGTAGTCAGGCCTTGAAAACCCAAGGGCCAAATGTGCAAAATTGTACAACCAAGTGCATGCATTTAGGTTGCTTACTTACAGGATGTGTTCATACCAGAGAAAAACAGAAATCCAATTCTTGTCGGTTTTTTCCCCAAGAAAATACAGCTCGGGGGTTCCTGGTTTACCCTCTGTGCATCATGGCATTCCACCCATGGCAGACTTCTCCAGAGGAATCCTTAGTCTGTTGTGGTGATAGAGATTAGAGAAAGAGGGGGACTGGATTTGAAAGTGGGAGCTGGAGGAAAAGGGATCTGAGAAGTGATCACATAAACACATGTTCAGAGAGTTGAGTGAAATTCCAAAAGCCAATAACACAACACACAGGGCATGGCTAGCTGTGCCCACAGCCACAGTCCTCAGCAGCTAGTCCCCCCTTCACCTCCGCCCCTCCCCCTACACACACACTCAGAAAAAATTCCCCAGGGGTGTGCTTTTGATTTAGCAGTGAACGGTTTAATTGGTTTAGAAAAGGAACAGTAAATGTCTGAGAGCAGACACCTCAAGCAAAAATATCTTGAAGTTAAAAAGACTGGAGAAACAATCTTGGAGAGATTTTAATTACATCGGAGACAGCACAGCCCCTCCCGGAGGGAGCACGTCCTCCTGCCAAGCTCCCGCTGCTGGGCGACGGGCAGCGAGTGAATGAACTCTGAGGGGCGGGAGGAGGAAAGCAGCGCATCCAAGGGGTTGGTTAGCTTCGCGGCCCCCGCGACGTCACCCACGAGGGGGACAGGGAGGCTATATAGCGCGTCGGGCGCCCGCACCTCCGCGCTCTAGCCGGTGCGCGGACGGAGCTCCCGCCGGGGCGCATCCCGGGATCCCGGCTGGTGACAGCCTAGCCATCTATCTCCCCGAGATCTTAGCCCTGCCAAAGTCTCCAACTCCTGGGAGGTAGGGGCGACCGTGCTCCCCGTCCCTTGCAGGCTCTCAGCATCCCTCCGCCAGCAAGGGGAGCCGCACCCTCCTTGCGGCGCTTGCAGGGACCAGGACGCAGAGAAGTTCAGGAGGCTCGGCGCGGGCTGGCCGCGGGTGAGCCGGCAGGTCCGGGGCTCCAGACCCGCGGCGATGGCCTCGCTCCTCGCAGCCTGGAACTGGACGGCGGGCGCAGGAGGAGCGGGAGCCGGCGCCCCGGACCTGAGCGCACTGCTGGCCCAGGCCGGCAACCTCTCCGCCGCGCCCTCCGCTCCGGGGCTGCCCGCCGCCGCCTTCCCGGAGCCCCCGCAGCCCCGGGCCAACCTCACCAACCAGTTCGTGCAGCCCGCCTGGCGCATCGTGCTCTGGTCCCTCGCCTACAGCGTGGTGGTGGCCGTGGCCGTCTTCGGGAACCTCGTGGTCATCTGGATCATCCTGGCCCACAAGCGCATGAGAACCGTCACCAACTACTTCCTCGTGAACCTGGCCTTCGCCGATGCCTCCATGGCCGCCTTCAACACCTTGGTCAACTTCATCTACGCGCTCCACAGCGAGTGGTACTTCGGCGCCAACTACTGCCGCTTCCAGAATTTCTTCCCCATCACGGCCGTGTTCGCCAGCATCTACTCCATGACGGCCATTGCGGTGGACAGGTGAGGGGATGGATGGATGGATGGATGGATGGATGGATTGAAAAAAAGGAAGGAAGGAAGGAAGGAAGGAAGGAAGGAAGGAAGGAAGGGAGGGAGGGAGGGAGGGAGGGAGGGAGGGAGGGAGGGAGGGAGGGAGGGAGGGAGGGAGGGAGGGAGGGAGGGAGGGAGGAGGGAAAGAAGAAAAGAAGGAAGGAGGGAGGGAGGGGAGAGGGAGGGAGGAAGGAAGGAAGGAAGGAAGGAAGGAAGGAAGGAAGGAAGGAAGGAAGGAAGGAAGGAAGGAAGGAAGGAAGGAAGGAAGGAAGGAAGCGGGAGGGAGGGAAGGGGGGAAGGAAGGGGGGAAGGACGGAAGAAGGGAAGAAAGGAGGGAAGGAAAGAAAGAGGGAGGGAGGGAGGGAAGGAAGGAGGGAGGGAGGGAGGAAGGAAGGAAGGAAGGAAGGAAGGAAGGAAGGAAGGAAGGAAGGAAGGAAGGAAGTCAGTCCCCAGGGTTGAACCGGTTTCTGTCTCTATGGCCTCTCCCCCTCCACCCAGCCGCCTGGTCCCCAGGAAGGGCATCCAGAGGGACTGAAGGAGGCCGATGAGGGAGATGAGGAAATCTGCCATTCCAATGAGATCAAAACCAGCTAGAAACAGTACTAGCGCCTTTATCAAATGGCTTCAAACTCCTGCAGCAGAACTTATATCTCTGTGAAGTGAACTTTTGGGCCTCCCACCGCTCTGTTAGAGAAATGGACAAAGTGTCAACCACTATTCTTCTTTCTGCTCTCTGGTTTGCTGGTCCACACCCCCACCCATCCATTCCCTATCTTTATGCCCCAGCCAACACCGATTTGGCTTCCCAGTCATGGAGCATCCATCGATCAGAGGCAAGACACTCCTTCCCAAAGATTGACACTAGCCAATGTCTCGGGTAACATGTTACTTCCACTAGTCTGTGAGACTATGAGCTGGGTAAATCCTGTGCCTCAAACATCCCATCCAAATCTTTCAGATGATGAGTAACAAAAAGTTCAAGGAATAAATGGTGAGAGAACAGACTGACAGCTGTCAGAGGGAAGGGGAGTTGGGTTGGGTAAAAAGGTGAAGGGATTGAGCAAAGGAAAAAACAAAACAAAACTCAGGCACAGACAGCAGTGTGGTGATTACGAGGGGTTAAGGGAGATAGTGTGAAGGGCATAGACATGGTGATGGAAGGAGGCTTGACTTGAGGTCGTGAACACAATGCAATATACAGATGATGTATTATAGAACTGTCACCTGAAACCTGTATAATTTTATTCAACCATGTCACCCCAATAAATTCGATCATTTTTTTTAAAGAGGAATACTAATTTATTGCTGTTCAAGATAACTTTTAGCTTGTTCTCTCCTCTACATAGGAGATTCTGAGATGCTCAAACAATTTTAAAAAGCTGGATGGGCCTCCACCACTTGTTCTCATATTTAAGGTTTAAATGTTTCTGTGTGCATTTGCTTTCTTATATTGGACACATGAAATATGCATGCTTGTGTTAGTTAGAACAATGGCAAATTCCCACCTGTTATTGAAGCAAGTTACACTTTAATTCAACATTAAGCAAAAAAAAAAAAAAAAAAAAAAATGAACCACACCAGTTGATTTCAGTCTCAGTTTTGTGATTGACAGCTGCACGGAGTATACAGGGGATGATTTCACTTGAACTGTAAGTCTCAATATTCTCACCGTGGACAGGGGATCTTTCCTGACATTAACAAGACTGTTAAACTGGAGGAACAGTGGTTACTTGCCACTAAATAGGAGAAATAGGCACAAAAATCACTTTTTTTTTTATTACTTCTGAAACTGTCTATCATCCCTTCCCCTTTATCTCTGATTTTCTGCATGTGTCTCAACCCTTCACTTCTGGAGGGACAGAAATAAAAAGAAGCAGCAACATCAGTCCCAAATTGAGGAACAGGAAAAACTGCTTCAAGATAGAAATGAATCTTGCTTTGATTTGAACACCTTTCTTTTTTATTTTATCTTTGTTTGTTTTTTGTACTTTATATTTCTTGCAAGCACATGATTTTTTAATGTGATCAGGAGGAGGAGCATTAGCATATCATGTTAAGAAATTCTCGGTATATTCTTATTTATTATTTGTAAATCATTGTACTTTATTTTTTAATTCTTTATTGTTGAAAGTATTACATGAGTCTCCTTCCCCCCCTCCCATTAACCTCTCCCCAGCCGCCCCCACCCCCAGCACATGCCCTCGCCCCCGCCCCCTACTGTCTGTGTCCATTGGTTATGCTCATACGCATGCATACAAGTCCTTTGATTGATCTCTTGCCCTCTCACAACCCTCCACTCCGCCCCCGCCTTCCCTCATAGTTTGGACAGTCTGTTCAATGCTTCTATGACTCTGGTCCTGTTTGTTTCTCACTATATTCTTGAAATTTTAATAGTGCATCATGAAATTTGATGAAAACTTAGTGTGCGTGAAATTGGTATTGAATAGCACATGTTATAAGTGAATAAAAATGACAATATGTTTATTATATTATCTGTTCTATTAATACTTTTCTAACATCTACATTCTCAATTAAGATATACATAACATGTATTAAAGATGAGTTATACACACAAGTAATACATACATATATATATATATATATATATATATATATATATATATATATAATAAACAAGTCCTAAATTTTAATTTAATTGAAGGGAGAACTTTGTCTAATTAAACCCTGCAGTAATAACAACTTCTTAGGAGCCATAATTGTGTAGAAAATAGGAGAGCATTGGCCTGGGAGTAGACTGCCTGCAGTGATTTGGATCTTGGTTCTATTGCATGATCCTGGGAAAGCTTAGCATCTTTTAGATATTATATTTAATTGTTACAATTCAAAATGGCAAATTTGGGGACTGTGGTGGGAAAAGTGATTCTTCACTGTGAAATCATTCCACTGTGTGTGTGTGTGTGTGTGTGTGTGTGTGTGTGTGAATATGCCATTCAATATATGGGGATATTAAAAAATAAAAAATATTTTCTTATATTTTCTAAGTACATTTTTAGTTTTAGTTAGAAACTCTAACTTAACATAGAGTAAAGGACAATTTCTGGTCACATGGTCCAGTATTGATTGGGATATTTAATTACAGAATTTTGAAAAAGACATTCACTATTTCTTATCTAAAAACCTTAAGTAATGTAGTACATCTTATTTTATAGTTCAAAAACATTAACAAAGATAGAAAAAATAATTTACATTATTTAAACATAGGGACATACCTGATATGAATAATTATTTTTAAAAAATATTTAATCTAACTAAACTAAGTTATATTTTATTTATTTATTTATTTTTAAATATTTTTTTTATTGAGTTTAGAGAGGAAGGGAGAGGGAGAGACTGAAACATCAATGATGAGAGCATATCATTGATCGGCTGCTTCCTACACATCCCCTACTGGGGATCGAGCCTGCAACTCAGACATGTGTCCTTGACCAGAATTGAATCTGGGACCCTTCAGTCCCCAAGCCAATGGTTGAGCCAAACCGGCTAGGGCTTAAGTTATATTTTTAGCCAAATAGATAAAAATCTACATTATATACTACTCTTTGTTTTCTTAATTTCTTTAGGAAGATTTTTTTCATAAAGCTAATTGTTATGCAACATATAAATAGAACCTCTTTTTTTTGAAATTTATTATGGGCAATTAAAAAATAAAGTTATAAAAAATTGTGAAGCCTAAATCTCACTCCAAGTAATCTCATACAAATTTATGGGTTTGTTTTTCAGTTTTGAATAGAGGGCTCCAATTTATTCTCTTATCTAATTGGTTTTCTTCTGGATGATACCACATAACAACTTATACCACAAAGTATATATTATAAATAAATGAAATTAGTTCAATATATTGTTACAATGTTCTACATATTATGGATATAAAAACTTTGGTTAATTTTTAAACTACTTTATCAGTCTTTAGGGCGCTGAGCCAATCCCCTCATTTCTTTTTACTTTAGAGAAAGCCATTGCCCATGGAGTTAATATTCTTTCTTAGTGTTACAGTAAGATGACTTATTTTTTAGCCCAGATGATGAACTTTAACTTTGTATTCTTTGCAAAATAGTAACTAAAATTATATTTTAAGAAAGGTTACTTTTAGAAAATTTATGAATCACTGGTGCTTTCTACAATTTGTACTTCTTATTCAAAGATAGAAAGATATCATGTTTGAATATAACATCAATTTTCCCAAGTCTCCAGACACGTGTATAAATGTAGTACTGTTAATAACGAATATTTTTTTATTCCATAATCTTTACTTATAAACCATGTCTTGCTATTTTTGCAATTACTAGTATTTCAAAGAGCCCTAGGGAGGTCTGATAAGAGTTTATCAATAGTCATCCTTAGCACTTCCATTCTCCCCACCACATCCTGGCCAGAGAGAAGAAGAGAACAGAGGAGAAGAGGAAAGGAGAAGAGAGTAGAGGAGGGAAGAGGTGAGAAGGGGAGGAGAGGAGAGGAATGCCAACACTTTGGTACAGAGCATGACAGTTTCTTGGGAGGAAGAAGCCATGTCCTGCCCAGCTTGAGTTGCTCAGTGGTTGAGTGTCAACCTATGAACCAGGAAGTCACAGTTCGATTCCTGGTCAGGGTACATACCCAGGTTGCAGGCTTGATTCCCGGTGTGAGACATGAGGAGGAAGCCAATCAATTATTATGTCTCATATTGGTGTTTCTATCTCTCCCTCACCCTTCCTCTCTCAAATTAATTTAAAAAAAAAAAAGCCATGTCCTTCTCCAGATAGCTGCAAATCTGCAAAATTCCCAAGTTACAAACTTTGCCCTATGCCTGAAATATTGATGATGTCTATTTGTGTTCCAAATAGAATTTTGGAAAAGGGTCTTGTCCCTTACCTTTGCTCCAGTAACCATTTCTTAATGACCAGTGTTCTTTCATCTTCTACTTGCAACTCTCACTTGCTGGGTCTTAGCTCTGAGGCATCCTTCCAGAACCGCGAACTGTCCATACCTCTTGTATTGAAGCTTGACCACTGGTACATTAAATAAATGCTGTAAAACAAATGACTGGGGTGTGCAGCCTCACCACTTCATTAGACACAGTTGAAGTCTGAATGCCATTCTAGGCTCAGCAGGATCTCTAACTCATGAGGAATTTCTGGGATTTATTAGTCTGATATAATTCTGTATGTGTAATAGGTTGATGTGAATTTAATTTGCTCTGAATCATGAGACTTTAGGTAATTTTATTTTCTTTTATATTTTTTCCTTTTATGACTATCTACAACAAAATGTACATTTTTACATGAAACCAAATAAAGCTATAATTAAAGTTCTGAAGATGGATGGTGCTGATGATTGCACAGAGCAAATGTCCCTGCAATGGTCTGTAAGAATTTATAGTAACTGGACACATGCTATTTTCTGACCTTATTACCTGCTTACCATGCCACCACTCTGCTCCACTAACACTGGTCCCCTCTATTTCGTCAACATAGTAGGCACGTTACCATCTTAAGATCTTACATCTGTGTGAAACACTCATCCTTCAGATGACCATGTTACTCATTCCCTGAACTATTTCTAGACTCTCATTACTCTATTTTAAATTGCTTCATTTTTTCTTTACCACATGTATCACTTTCTAGGATATTAAATAACTAGTTCATAGATAATGTTTATTGGCTGTTTTTTTGTGGTCTGTCTGCCCATGTAAGATCCATGAGAACAAAAAGGAAATACTTTTGTTTTTCCATCTTTATTGTTAAAAGTATTACTTATGTCCCCTTTTTTCCTCCATTGATCTCTCTATCCCAGCCTTACCCTCCACTCCAGGTTCCATAACCCTATTGTCTGTGATAATGGGTTATGCATATATGCATACAAGTTCTTTGGTTGATCTCTTCCCATGCACCTACCCACTATCCCATCCCCCTCAACTCTGTCTTCCCTCTGAGATTCATCAGTCTGTTCCATGCTTCTATATCTCTAGGTCTATTGTGTTCATCAATTTATTTTGTTCATTATATTTCATATATGAGTGAGATCATGTGATACCAGTCTTCCTCTGAATGGCTTATTTCGCATAGCATAATACTCTCCAGATCCCTCCATGGTGTCTCAAAGGGTAAGAGATGCTTCTTTTTTAATATTAGAATAAAAGTATCTTACATTTGTAGGTTTGTTATAAGAGGACAGAGAAGCTATTCATCCAAAGTAATGAATAATTATCTTTTCATTTCTCAGTGTAGCTCATGTGTGAACTGATTACTGTCTAAAACAGTAGCCTCATATTATTGCCTATCTACTTATTCTGCTTTATTTTTCTTCTATTTACTACAATATTACCTGTTTTGTTTACTACTAAATTCATAGCATCTAGGATAATGACTGCATACATTTGACACTCAATACAAATTGTTTTCCTATCATGTTCTATCACTGAATAAATTTTACTCAATTAACTTAAGATATCATGAAAATATAATTTAAGTTTTTTAATTAGATATGAAAATAGCCTCTATTTTCCATCTTTATTTTCTAAGTGTAGAGATTATCTATTACCTAAATTCTTCCATTAACAGTTAAATAAGTATTTACTCCATCACAACTTAAATACTCAAATATTTAGACTTCATCTGCTTGATGTATACCATCATCTGTGAGTTTAAGGATAATACAGTGGCTACCTGCCACTATTTACTTCAGGAAAGTTTTACCTAATGTAGATCCACATTAGACAAAATTGAAAGCAATTAACTCCGAGTTTACCCAAAGAACTTACAGTCTCCAATTGTAACATTAAATATTTTTATTTAATCACTGAATCATTCAGAACAAGTTGTCCTAATTAAAGTTGCATAGATTTCATTAGTCCTTGCTTTCATACAGGAAATTGTTTTAAAAGGAGAGAATTAGAAGAGAAATAACCTATACTCTAGTGCCCCAATGAACTATGTTTCTGTTGAAGAGCTAGAGACAATATCAAAAGAAGCTTTTTAAATTCTTACATCAGAATTTTGGCATCAACTTATTTCTCTTTCCATGCCAATCACAAATACCGAAGAACCACTTAAAATAAGTTATTTTGTGTTTGCTCTTGTCTCAAGCTTATCACTATAGCTGGTTTCTTGTTGTTGTTGTTTGTTGTTGTTGTTGTTTGACACAAGTGTTAATTTCATGTTATTTAACATAGTTTAGGATAATTTAGATCAACTACTGTGCTTGACATTGTCTCTTTGTATACGTTGTGTTATTTAATATCATTTTAACTTTCTAATCATACTCTAAGTTTTGTTTATTATTTCCATTTAGCAATTTTAAAGTTTATATATGTACTGAAGTTCTCATTTGTAAACAAACATTCAATAACCATTTATGATCACTATTCAACAATCATTTGCCTACTACAAATATTTTTTTAAGTGCCAAAGAACATAGAGAAGAATAAAATCAGTATCTCCAATGAGCTAAAATCAAAGTAAATGCATAATGTGCTGGGGCTCTGAAGAGGCAAAAATTAACTTGATGTAGAGAAGGGAAGGCATCCACAGTGAACATCTTGTGATCTGAGTGGAGCTCAGTTGTGGAACTTTACAATAAGGTATGAGCCAGGGGAAAATCATTTCAGTAAGGAAACTAGCATGTGAAAAGCATGAAATTGTTAAAGGATGTTTGAGCTGGGTGCTTTCCTTCTTTCAGTTCAAGTCTACTCTCTACCTATTGCACTCTTTTTTCTTCACTCCTCATTGGCTATTTCTTTCTTTTTTTAATATATTTTATTGATTTTGTACAGAGAGGAAGAGAAAGAGACAGAGAGTTATAAACATCGATGAGAGAGTGTCATCAATCAGCTGCCTCTTGCACACTCCCCACTGGGGATATGCCCGCAACCAAGGTACATGCCCTTGACCGGAATCGAACCTGGGACCCTTCAGTCCCCAAGCCGAGGCTCTATCCATTGAGCCAAACCGGTCTCGGCCCCACTGGCTATTTCTATGGACTAACTGCATGGATGGGGTCCCTTGCTGTCTGGCCCCTTCTTAGCTTTGCCTAATGGGAGACACCTGGAAGCTGTGGGAAGAAGAGAGAATAACTTTGGGATAAATGAACCACACCCTCCTTTTAGAATTGCTGCAAATGTGCCCAATGGTATCCATATCTCTTGTCAAGAGCTTCTCTCCCAAGGCTTCACCTCCTCACTTCTGATTATAGGATTCTTTCATCCCTCGGGCCGGGGGACAGAGGACACCCACTCTATGCTATTGCTAATCCTTGGAACACTCATTTCAACTTGGTTTCCTTTCATCATTTGAAAAATGGGGCTTTCCAATGGCTTCTTTATTAAATTTTGTAAATGACTTACTTATTAAACTCTCTTCAATTTTCTCATTTTAGTGTACAATGCATTACAGTCAGTTTGAGGAAAGGGTAAGCTATTTAGTGTCACTATAGTAAAGGGTGCGCAGAATTGCAGTTATTCCTGTTGAAACTGTAGAAATAGTAATTTAAAATGAGAACTTTGAAGACTATGTAAAGAAAGCTGGAAAAGAGTAGCATCAAAGAGACCCACTATGATGGTATTCCAATAGTCCAGGCATTGATTGTTGGAAGGGAAGTAAAGAACATAATAGGTAATGTCAGGAATTGGGCTGATAATATTTATGACTGTTCAAAGGAAATGAGAAAAGGGGAGAGATTCAGAATAATTCACATGTACATATGAATAATATTTACAATGAGCATGCTCACAGTAGTATTATTTTTCCAAGAGTAAAAGAACTTATTTATGAAACACACATATTCTCATACACAGTAGTAATAGTCATGTTTCTTCTGAAGTAATGCATTCTGAAGGAGAGTAGATATAAAATTGTTTCCATTCATTTTCTAGAACGCGGTGCTGGGCTATTGGTTAAGAAAAAATGTCTGCCAGAATTTGGCTTGCAGTGCCAAATATAATATGTAGCTTTATTTAGTCACATGTCTAGAAGGCATATAAAAAAGTGAAGCCAATTCATGAAGTTGATGGAAGGAAATGTGGCCTCATACTATTTGCTATATGCATCACATTTGTAGTACTCTGCAATTGCAAAGTTACAATTACTTCAAACATATAATTTTCAACACATTATCTTGTCTTCATCAATCTGCTTCCTGCCGTAATTCAGATTATAATTAGCCTTCAGACAACCTTTCTCTGATTAAATTTAGAATTTCGAAGTTGTGATGGAGTCTACTTTCATCTATTTCAACAGTTCATTTGGAAGTTTATAGTCTTTTAATTCATCCAGAAAATTGTCACTCATTCTATTGCTGAGTAGCCAAAACAAAAAAACAAACAAATAAATGACAACAACAATCTTAATACCACTGAAGACAATCCATATATCCTTGGAGCCTTGGAAAGTATATGTGACTCTCATCTCCAGAAACTGAGCTCTACCCTCTATAGTGATATCAAACTGCTCTAATATTTGTTCTATATTATAGCACTTCATATATTTGACTAAAACTAGCAAGTGTCCTGAGATTCTTCTCTTTAAAATTTTCACTTCCTTTACCCATTTATTATTATATAACATGTCCATTGATCTTACCTGGGTCTTTCTTTAGCTGTTATTCTCTCTAAATCCACTTTGGGCAACATCTTGAGTTCTTTCTTCATCTAAAAACTGTTCCCCTTATAAAATGAGGTAAAATTGATTTACCTTTATTTTCTATTGCATGAAAAGGGCTTTGTATGTAGAGGTCTGGTGCATGAAAATTCATGCATTGGTTGGTGTGTGGAGGGGTCCCTCAGCCTGGCCTGCATCCTCTTAAATCCTGGACTCCGCGGGTAGGGACTCTAGGTCTGACCTGAGATCAAGGTCTATTGGAGCTTTCCTTTCCCAGGCTGCCAGCAGCTGGCCCCACCCCCACCGCTGCCACTGCTTGCTGTTTTTGCAGTGCTGCCCCACCTCCCCTGTCACCAGTGGCCTCCCTCTGCAGATGACAGCCTGTGTCTACCTCTTTCTTTGCTGGGGGGGGGGGGGGGGGGGGGGGGGCGCGCACGCAGAGCCAGCCCTGTGAGGGGCCATCTGCCTACTTGATTGCTCCTAAGTTCTTGCCTACCTACCTGATCACCCCTAACCCTTCTGCCTGCCTGCCTGATTGCCCCTAACTGCTTGCTTGGGGGTGGGGCCAGCCCTGTGTGGGGCCTTCTGCCTACTTGATCTTCCCTAACTACTTGCCTGCCTACCTGATCACCCCTAACCCCTCTGCCTGTCTGCCTGATTGCCCCAAAGGGTCACAGATTTTATTACTGGCAAGGGCACATATCTGGCTGCAAGTTCAATCCCTAGTCCTGGTCAGGGTACATACAGGAGCCAACCAATCCATGTGTGTCTCTCATATCAATGCTTTTCTCCCCTACCCCCATCCCTCCTTCCTACTGTCTCTAAAAATCAATGAAAAAAATATCCACAATGAGGATTAACAAAACAAAACAAAAAAAACAAGCTTCCAATGGGTGCATCTGATAATTTCAGTCTCTATAAAAAGTGACTTTAAAACTTTTTAGTGATGTTCTGATTGGTACAGTAAAAACCTTCTTAGTTATTATTCATGAAATAATCATACTCAGGAGACTAACATATTTGGGACTGTTTGGTGAGGGAAGAACGGTATGAGAAGCTCAGAAAAAAAGCCTAGGAAAAGCTAATGTGACTACATCAAAGATATATATTTATTTAAAGGAAGAAAAAAGTACTGATATTTGAGTGAGTTTACATCTGAGATTCGATCATTTCTTCTCAAGGTCCAGGGAATGTTTATCTGGATGAGTGTAAGCAACCATCTTCTTTATGAGTGCTGCTATTACTGGAGAGAGTCACAGAATAGGAAATAATGCCACAATGGATTCCAAATCACCAATTTCAGATCACTAGTCTTCAGCAGTGCCTGGCAATTCCACCAGGCACTTTGGCCAGCTGGCTCTCTCTTTCTGTAATATTTCAACATTTTTTTTTTTACTTTCCTCAGACTATTACCATGTAGCAACACTCTATTTCAAGCATCAATCATCTCTCACCCAAAGCAAAACAACAGCCAGGTAACTCATCTCATCCTTCAGTCCATTCCCCAGACTAAAACCTGATTATTCTCCTTCCCTAATTGAATTGCATCAATTACTTTCCATGAGACAAAGAAAATAAAAATAAAAATATCTGTAACTTGCATTACGAGTTTTTCTCAAACCATTTTTCCCCTTCACTTTCTGTGTTTCAATTACCATTTAATTACTCAAGTGCATAATGCTTCTCTCACCCTGACTCATGCTTCTCTCAGCCCTGATTCCTAGGGCTGCTATAACCACATACCATAAACTGAGTGACTTAGGACAACAGGAATCTATTGTCTCACAGTCTGGAAAGTGGAGGACTGAAATGAAGGTGTTGTCTAAGGAAAATCCTTTCTGTCCTCTTCTGAGCCTCTGGGAATTTGCTGGCAGTCTTTGGAATTCCTTGGTTTGAAATGCAGTCTTCCATCTTCACAGGGCCTTCTCCATGGATTTCTGTTTCCAAATTTCTCCTTTGTACCAGTCACTGGTTTAAGACTCATCCTCATGACCTGCTTTTAACTTCTTTCCCTACATAAAGATTGTATTTCCCAATAAGGTTGCATTCTCTGATACTGGGAGTCAGGATTTCAATGTATCTTTTTTTTAGGGAACACCATTCAAAACTTAAAAGCCAACCATTAGCACAGGAGTTTTTCACATGGTGCTTGTTCTCCAAGAAGTCTTCTTTACAACTTTCACCCTTCTGCCACCCTGCATAGCCACCTGTCCAACTTTCAACCCAGAATGACCTTTCCTAGGGGAGATGGGTTCACAATCGAAATGTATTTTCTCAGTAAATGAATTCAAGTGATCATATATACCTGGCCTTGGTAACACTTACCATATCTATAATTTTACACTTATTGGTGAAATTGTTGGATTAATATCTATCTACTTCAGTAGACTGTGAGCTCTGCCATCTTTTCTCACGGTTGAATCACTGCAGTGTTTGAAATATCACAGCAGGCATTCAATAAATGTTTGGCTGAATGAATAAACAATAGATCAGATCAGAAATGACAAAACTGTCATCTTGAAGCTTCAAATTTTCTACTTTTATTAAGGTGTTAGTGAGGACATAAATTGTTTCCATATAATATTCTACCTGCCAGGGAAAATTTTCTCTATCATTAGACTAATTGCCTAAAAAATCTATAAGAAGCTTGCAGTTTATTTTGAATTATCCATACTACAATAGCTATACAGGACTCTAATCCTACTCACGTCACTCGATTTCTCTTTTTAGTCTCAAAAAATCAACTGTTTAAACATCCAAATTGTGTTCAGAAATTTCAGAGCAGATTATAATAGAGTTTGAGAAACATTCAGTTGAGTAAAACAAAATTTATTGATAAATGCTGTGGTTGATTCTGAAAACACCCAGAAAACAACAATTTAATACAATGAGACATACTATGGTGAGTTGCAACAGTGGAAACAGAAATGCCCAACTACAATTATTATCTTTATATGTTTGATTTTTTTTATGTTGCACATGAATACTTATGGATTCATAAGGCAAAATGCAACTTCTGATTCTTTGGAAGGTATCTTTCTTATATATATTATTTTCTTTCACAATTTCTTACATAAATGGCTATATTCAAAGCCATAATCTGTATCTATATGGACTTTGAAGATTAGCAGAACTGGTTTAGAATTCCAGCTCTTATGATCTGAGTCATTTTGAGAAATTTTCTTAATTTCTTTAAGCCTCAGTTTTCTTTTCTGCTAAAAAAAAACAACAATCCAATAATATTATTTTATTGATTGGATTATTCTAGATATTAAATATGTATAACATATGTAATTGTAATAAATAGCCTGGTAATGATTGGCAATCAATAAATGTTGCTATTATCTTCATCAACATAAGCATGAGAAGTAAATTTTAAAGTTTTCATTTTACATTCTTTTTATGATTCACTTTATCTTCTTAAACCAAGATACTGTTTTGATAATTGTTTATATATTCAACATTCACTTTGCCTATTGACTGTCATATATAATAAATTAAGAATATTTCCTTTAAGTAAATTTTAACAAAAGTTAATATGAATAGTAAATAGATAACTTCCAATATATCTACTGCAAATCAAAAGCCTAATAAGCAAACCACAAATTAATTATCTTTATTTTGAGGTATTTATTCTTAAAGTTAAAGTGTTTTTGCTTAAGTAATACTAACTCTTTGACAAAAAGTGTTGCCCTTTAAAATTTGCATAAATCAGTGTATGTTTGAGCCTCACAAAATGGACAACAGTAAAAATAAAACCATTTAAATAATGTGATTTATAACTAGAAATGCAAAAATGTAATTAATTTGTTGTACATTATTTTCTTCTCTATTAGCCAAAATTTGGCAATTAGACATATTACTCAATTTAAAACCAGAATTTGATCCTTCCAGGGATATTGTCACTATTTTACTAGGTGAATAAAACTTGACTCTGGTTACCATATTCAGAGATTTGACAATTTCTAAAAAACTATACTCTAAAAAATATGTAAGTGTGATTTTTAAAACCTCAAAGGTATTTTTATAAAAATTATATATATTTATGTTGATAGGTACTATGAAAATTTTCATGATGCAATATGAATTCAAGCCTCAATCACACTTGATTTATTCATCTTTATCTGAATCCTGAGCTTGTCTCTCCTTGCTTTAGATGGAAATGTTGATAATATCCTTTATAGGGGTTCTATATCTTCATCAATCATATAGCTATTACCATATTGTCTCTAGATTTATCTTTTAAAAACTTAAACATACAAAAGAAAAAATGGAGGTCTTGAGGTACTGAATTCATTTTTTAAACACTTGTTACTCACATTTCTAATTCCACTCAGCAGACATTTATGAATTCTGATAATGTGCGAGGCACAGCACCAAATAATCAAGGCCTTTAACTTACATTATTTTTATTGATCTTCTCTTCAGCCCTAAGAAGTGGATGTTCTTATTTCTATTTTTAGAATAATGAAGTTGAGGTTCAAAAAAAGGTTTAAAAATTATAAAAGAAAATTTGAACTTACATTTGTCTGATTCCAAAGACTATTTTGTAAATATTACTTTACGCTGCCTTGCAAAATCCTTATCAACTTGTTTTCTATCAATAGAAGAGAAAGAACCCTGGCCACTGAAACTCCTTTGAAACTACTTTTTAAACTTCACTAACAAGAGGCTGACAAAATGTTTTTTTTTTCTTTTCTTATAGGTATATGGCCATTATTGATCCCTTGAAACCCAGACTGTCTGCCACAGCAACAAAGATTGTCATTGGCAGCATTTGGATTCTAGCTTTTCTACTGGCCTTTCCTCAGTGTCTTTACTCCAAAACCAAAGTCATGCCAGGCCGTACTCTTTGCTATGTGCAATGGCCAGAAGGTCCCAAACAACATTTCACGTAAGTTAATTCTGTTGTAATTTTCAATTCAATTTATTGAACAATGAAGGAACTGTAGGCTGGGAGCAACAATTAAATAAATAAGACATAGGCATTTCCCTCAATGTCTCACATATTACTTGGGAAGACAGACACATACAAATATTATAAAACCTTATGATATGGTCACTAAGTTGGTGTAAATTACAAATATTTATAATTGAAAAAATGTAATGAGCCAAAACTGGTTTGGCTTAGTGGATAGAGCATCGGCCTGCGGACTGAAGGGTCCCAGGTTCGATTCTGGTAAAGGGCATGTACCTTGGATTGCAGGCACATCCCCAGTGGGGGGGGGGGGGGGTGCAGGAGGCAGCTGATCGATGTTTTCTCTCATCAGTGTTTCTAGCTTTCTGTCCCTCTCCCTTCCTCTCTGTTAAAAAAAAAAAAATCAATAAAATATATATTTTTTTAAATGTAATGACTCTGTATGGGACAGCTCTGGAGAATTTCTTAGAGCAGATGATAAGCTCATTGGAGATGAAAGCAATACCAAAAGAGGGCAGGGTTGTTATTGACAGAGAAATGAGAGAGAAGTGAGAAACTAGAGGCCAAATGTGTTGATTGCTCTTTTAAGTAACATGGCTGAAGGGAAGCGGAGTCCTGGTAGGCTCTTGGTTGTGTTTCTTTGTTTTAACATTAAAGAAATTTATATACTATAATAGCTTGGAAAGAAAATAGAAATATTATACAATAGGAAGTTGACATTTCATATTTTGGAACCATCTTAAAAAAGATGTAATACTGCTATTTGTGACAACATGGATGGGTCTTGAGAATATCATGCTAAGTGAAATAAGTCATAAGGGAAAAAGTCAAAAACAATATGATTTAACCCATATGTGGGATATAAAACTGAAAGCAACAAATGAACAAACAAGACAAAGAAATAAACAAAACCTCATAGACATCGATAATAGAATGGTGGTGATCAGAAGGAAGGGAGGGTGGGGGAAGCAGTAAAGGGTGAATGGAATAAAATTTAAAAAAATACAAACCCACAAGCATTGAGAATATTAACATACCAAACTCCATAATTACTTTAAAACCTCTTAAGAAAGAGGAAGCCAAACAAAGTTTATACAAACTCTAAACGGGCTGATATATATTATTGACTATTCCTCCCTAATTGGCTCCTAATGATTTTGATTGAAAGCTATGAAATCCTAGAATTTTGTTTGATAATGTATAGCATCACGACTTTGTTGCAACTGAACATGTCTATATATTACTTACCAAATTAACAATGCAATCAAATGTTCCATGACTTTGGAAAAATACATGTAAATATCTTTATCTGATTTTTAAAATCACTGTCAAATAGCTCGTGAATTCAGTATGGCTTACAGTATTTTGTAACATTTTTTTTTCATTTGGATGAAAAATAATTTATTTCAAATATTAATGATGTCACGGGATATAGAGAATAGTTTTACATAGGAGAAAATATCATCAGTTGACTACTTCATTCTGCCCCATCTCTTTTCTTCTGATGATACATTTAATTAGGTCAGCCCAATAATTACCAAGCAGAGGAACGGCATTTATCCCAAACCTCTAGGCAAGGGGGTGGTGGTGGGGAGGAGGCGTGGTTTAAATTAACACTATGTTTTTCATGTATAAAGTAAAGATGGATGGATAAAAATCAATTGGTAGCATTTGGACAACTGTAGGTGACAATTTCATGGTATGTTAATGAGTGTGAAATGAAGACTTAGAGAAAATGTGGAAATATTCTTTAGCATTTTAAATTATGATTTAAAATGGAATGAATTCATAGTCCCACTGTTTCATCCCGATATGCTCTTCAGCATGTGAATTTTGATGTTGTTGTTTTTAAATTTCAGGTATCATATTACTGTCATTATACTGGTGTACTGTTTCCCATTGCTCGTCATGGGCATCACATATACCATTGTTGGAGTCACTCTCTGGGGAGGAGAGATCCCAGGAGACACCTGTGACAAGTATCATGAGCAGCTAAAGGCTAAAAGAAAGGTATTGTTACATATCACTTACCAGCATCTGTGCAAGTTATGGCACATCAGAGATGGAGAATGCCCACCGATGGCATTTTAATGCTGTATAATATCATTGGATGCTTTGCTTCTACTTTTATTTGTCTTATGCTTTCTTTTAATCCATTTTTTCTTTTGCTTCTTATTTTTATCTTCTATAAGCCAGTGATCATGTGCAATTTCAGTTTGTGATAGAATAGTCTCTTCCCTACAGAAAGACTTTTTATTACCTTGTACAGAGTATCCTCAATTACTCCACAAGAAACTTCTGGAATTTTACTTTATATGGAGTCCCATTTACTATATTTCTGAAGTTCTAGCTATGTTTCTCCTTTATTTAATAGAATCCTCTGATGCACTCTATAATCTTCCATAAGCTTCTTTGATCCCAACAATGGCATCTATTTTAATAGGTGCTATAATTTCCTAATATCCATTTACCTATCTCTCCCTCCCTACCTTCCTGACACCTCTCCTCACCCTCCCCACATTATACTTCTACACAGCCATCATGCATATCTGATTAAAAGATGAAAGTTGCATTAATACTCTCTACAACTTATTGGGTGACATTATAAAGCCAATTTCTGAATATTCACATTAAACAGGAAATGCTCTAAAATTATAATATTGACATTTACCAGGATTTTTAATTAAGATTTTACTCAGACTACTATTATGTGATTCAGTGAGTGAGATTTTTGATAAGTTTGTAGAGTTAAAAAGAATCACAGTCACCTACCCCATCTTCCTCTCTCCAATTGAAGTCTGAGAGGTTTTGCCAAGGTTAAGAGTCATGCTAACTATGCCACTTATTATTTATTCAATTTATGATTAAGTTATTTATGTAGAACTATCAACTTCGTGGATACTTTCCTTAAAAAACACTCAACAGCCCAAACCAGTTTGGCTCAGTGATTCTGGTCAAGGGCATGTGGAAGAGGCAGCTAATCAGTGTTTCTCTCTCATTGATGTATCTAACTCTTTATCCCTCTCCCTTCTTCTCTGTAAAAAACCAATAAAATATATTAAAAACAAACAAACACTTAACATCTTAAAAATCCCTTACTTACAAACACTCATTTAACAACAATAAAATTAGGATTTAAAAATTTAATGTTGAAAATGGATCCTATTTTAATACTAATATGTCTTTCTTCTTTTATTGACAATAATGGTAGATAAGACTTACATTCAGTTAATACTTTATTATGATCTCTAGTATTTGAAAACAGAAAGTATACATAATCGTTTCTATATCACTTACTAATTTCAGCCTATAATACATATTTTTTATTTTTTTATTTTTTTAAATCTTAAAAATGAAGTGCACAAACAACCACCTTATTCTCTTAGCATTTAGAAAGAATCCTAAAAGTAGGAGAATTTCAATAACTTGGTCGTCTGAAGTGAACAGTTTCTCTTTTGCAATTTCAACCTTTATTTCATAACATCCTCCTCATATTGAAAGGTGATCTTTGGGGGAATATTTTCTTATAGCTATGTTTTAGGCAACATTACATAAAATAACTGATGTGATGTTCTACATATTTCAGAATAATTTCTGCCTTTCTATTACTCACTGAGTTTCCTGTCTTTTGTTTCTTATTGGTTTAGGCATCTTTTTTTTTCCCCTGTTCACTCCTAGGAAAATTTAAATAAGTCCAATAATTGTATATTATAGCTCCTTTTTCTTCATATACATGTAATATTTTTCTAGCAAGAAATTAAAATTTAATGAATGTTACTTTTTATTTTTGCACTGAGTCCCACAAGGAACAAAAACAAGAGGGAATACTCTGCCTTTGCCTCTGTATAACTTATAAAAGTAAAGCAAAATATTTCCTTATAATTTCATTCTGTAGTTTTAAAATATAAATATCAATTTAAATGGAAAGTATAATCCTTCTGGAATGTTTCAAAAAAGTAACACATTTAAATTTTTCAATCCATATGTCCTTCTCTCAGATTGGGTTCTAGATTGACATAATACTAAATGACATTTATGTTATGGATTTCCTATAATAAATATCTTATTCTTAGAGTTCTTTTATAGTCACTTATTGGTATTACTGTGAGTATATTAAAAAGTAATACTTTTTTCCAAAAATTTAAAATTTCAGAATATAGCTAGCTCTCCTCTAAATTGCTTTTTTAAAACCCGAAATTAAAATATTACCTGGTATGTTTGGAAGAGTTATTTCTAGTAACTGTGTTATATTTATACTTTAATATGTCTACTAAGGTCTAAAATATAAGTCTTTCTCTGAATGGGCAGGTAATTATATACTGTCTCCTAGAAAATACTTCTTTGAAATTATAGATTTGACTTCAGAGATAAAATAAGAAAGTTATTGATTAAAATAGTGCAAATTCATTATGACTTAGTAAAAACAATAACTCCATGAACAACGCTGAGCCAACCTCCTAGCAATAAAAAATAGTGAATGTTGATTGAGTTCCCAAATACATATGAACTAGAATAAATAAAAATAAATTTAAAAAATTTGTCAAATCACTGAGAAAATCTTTGCAACTATTGAGAAGCATTGCTTTCATTATTCTTTATCCTACAATCTTTAGGAATTGTGCTTAATTTCAAACCTTATAGATTAAATTCTTTAAAGAACAGCCAGTAGAAATAAATTACATATCTGTTATACAGAACCTCGCATGTCTAAAAACTTTCAGATTAACAATCCCCACTCGATCTTTGCATATGTTCTGCTGAAATATGTATTCACTTTGAAGATAATACTAATAGATCTAGCTAGCACTAAATATTAAAAAGATGAAATATTAGTCTTGAAAAATAAGTTAATACCTCTAGAAATATTTTCTTATCATAAAAATTAGTCTCTTGAAAAAAAAATCAGTATTAAAATTCTATGACTCCAAACAACTTACTAAGATCTGGAGGGTAATCTGTAGGATTGACTAACATTTGAGTCACATGTATAATAGACTTTCAAAAATTAGCAAGCACATTGATAAATTAATAAATTTTCTTATATTATGTATTTTATAATTTAATTTGAATACCTCATAACACAGCCAAAATATTTTTAATTTATAGCAAATATGCTAGGTTTTAAAATTCTGCATGTTATGTACACATTGGCTTTAAATATATGTATTGATGCAAAAGAACTGTTGGCCCAGAAAGGAACTCACTACAGACTGATTCATTTGCCTCTCAGCATAACCATTATGGCTTGTTGCAGTTTAGGTTCTTACAAGGGTATTTCTTGGATCACATGATCTCACACATCTAGAGGAAATAATGAACAACACAAACAGACCCAGAGAAAGAGAAAGAGAACCAGCGATCAGACTCTCAAACCTCAGAGGGAAAGTAAGGGGGGATGGGGGTAAGGGGAAGAGATCAACCAAAGGACTTGTGTGCATACATATGGGCCTAGCCAGTGGCCATGGACAACAGGGGGTGGGGGGTGGGGGGAGCATATCTAGGGAGGGGATTGGGATGGAAATGGGGGAATAAGGACAATTATGTGAGATCATAATAAATAAATAAATAAATAAATAAATAAATAAATAAATAAATAAAACTTACTATGAAAATAATGTTAAAAAAATAAAAATAATAAATAATAAATAAATATATGTATTGAATTAATAGTCTCTTTAATGTAACAAAGTGGTTAACTTAAGAGGGTCTGCACTTGAAATAGAAATATGTTCAGACAGTAGCAAAATATAAAATGTCAATATCACACAATACTCAAGGTCTTGTCTAAGTTAGTGCTTTTTTTGTGGTAATTATTTAATATTTTTGCCAACATCTTCATTCAGGAAATGTGTACAGACTACTGTAGGACTGATTTAAAATGATTTTGCAGTTCAAAAAATCTGTTCTAGAATGATAGATCTTACCAGAACCTAAAATTTCATTAATCCCTTGCCTTACTGCTATTTTGGATTAAAATCAAATGCACTGTAAGGGAAAATAAATAAAGGGGGCTAACCTCATATTTAGAATGTTTTTGATAAAATAAATCAAATATGCTCTTTAATTTTTTTTTTCAATTTTGGCAAATAGCATCTGTTTCCTAAATATCTAGATGTTGGCTAATAAACCATTGAATGTTTATTTGAGTTAGAATCGTATGTATAATTAGTATATCCATATGACTGGAATTTGAACTCATTCACTTTGTAAACAAAAGACTTGCCATCTGGCTCTCCTAGTATTATCCCAAACTAAGACTACATTCTTGGCAATTTGAGTGGCAAAAAAACAAGTAGTGACATTAAAATTATTGACAATGACAAAACTTATCACAAAATATATCTGAGTCTGCCAGCATCTTAGAATAACTATTTAGAACATAAATGCTAGAAGTCCAGTGATTAGCAAGATAGGAAGAAAATAAATTGTACTAATTAGTAGATATAAGTTGGACATAAAGCATACCTAAATATAAATGATTAAATTATTAAATTTATCTATATGAAAAACAAATTGGGGCTACATAAGGAATGAAAATGGTTATATCAATTTCAATTCATTCATCAAAGGTTATTTATTAAATGTTTCTATTGTGAAAGTACCACAGACAAAATTTTTCTCATATCAGGAAACTGGGACTGCATGCAATTTCCAAAGTGAGGAAATATTTTCCAGTTGTACCTAGTGTAAAAATATTTCTCTTTTCCGTGTCCAGCGAGGCTAGAGAGCGGGTCCAGTTCCTGAGTAGAGGAGCTGGGGATTGAGAAATAAAATAAAGAAAGAGAGAAGACACAAATGGAAGAAAAAAGCTGGGAACCGAGTGGACAGCTGTCTTCTTTTGAGGGACAGACAGTGACCCATAGCCAATACAGCATGTTTATTTATACTCCCACATACCAGGAGTTTTGCCAAAAGTCAAGACAAAGGAGCTTATTTGCATTCTTGAGTAGGCCTGTGCATTTCTGGTGCTAGACTGGATTTACATGCCAAACTCACTACCTGACACCTGGGCAAAGATAAGAATCAGTGCTGAGCACACATCTGCCTTTTTGGTAAAATGTGTAACCAAGACGCAGCTTTGCCTGCCGCCTTGGGTTTAGCTGAAAATAGTTAAAGAATGCCCATGTGCCTTCCCAGGCACTCTCTACATGTACTCATTTATAAAGGGGATTTTGTAATCAAAGAAAACACTATAATTTCAAGAGAAACATCAAAAGTGCTTTATTCAAATTAATGTTCATCTCTAGCTAGCTACATTTCCTTCATCTTTCAAGCAATTTGTGGATACCATCCCAATAGAGCTTTTCTTGTTTTGAGGCAAACCTTTCAGAGACCCAATTTTCCACTTCTTCGTATATTTTGAAGTGCTGCTCAGAAAGTGCATGTATTGTACCATCAATTGGAACAAGTGGTAATCTGAAGGAGCATGGTCTCGCAGGCGTCTTCAAACTACGGCCCGCAGGCCACATGCGGCCCGCAGAGGAATCTGATCCGGCCCGCCAGGTTTTTTGGGCAGTGAGCGCAGCTGAGGTGTTACAGTAGGAATTAGTAGTTCATATAGTCCGGCCCTCCAGCTCTCTGAGGGACTGTGATCTGGCCCCCACTTTAAAAAGTTTGAGGACCCCTGCAGAGAATACAGTGGATGGGTTAATCCTTCCCAGGCAAGATCTTTTAACCTGTCTTTAACTTGTTTTAAAGTGTGTGATGGTGCATCATCATGAAGCAAAATTACTTTGCCATGTCTTCTGGCACATTCTTGTCATTTCATGATCAAAGCGTGGTCCAAATTGATTATTTGTTGTTGGTAGTGGTCAGTATTAACAGTTTCACCTGGTTTTAGAAGCCCATAATACAACACACCTTCCTGATCCCACCAGATGCAGAGCATTGTCTTCTTTCTGGAGTGATTTGGCCTTGCAGTCGATGTTGATGGTTGACCTGGATCAACCCATGATTTTTGCATTTGGAATTCTCAAAATAAACCCACTTTTCATGGCCAGTCACAATTTGATGCAAAAAGACTTTCTCTCGTGCCGTTGAAGTAACATTTTACTGATGACTTTTCGGTTTTCCATTTGTCTTTCTTTCAGTTGATGTGGCACCCATTTTCCTTCCTTTAAAATCTTTCCCATTGGTTGTAACTGATCAGAAAGTGTTTGCCAAGCAACTTTTAATCTTTCTGCAAGTTGTTTTTGAGTTTGACATGCACCTTTATCCAATAATGTTTATAATTGTTGGTCTCCAAATTTTTTCGGTTGACCTGGATGTCCTTTGTCTTTCACATTGCAATAACCTCTTTTAAAGTGTTTAAACTGGAGAATCCAAGATGGCTGCCCAGTAAACACCTAGCCGCAGCCGCACACAACAATTTCAATAAAATACAACTAAAATATAAAATGGACATTACCCAGAACTACAGGAAAGTCAACTGACTGGAAATTCTACAACGAGAAGCAAGGAGAAAACCAGAAGGAAGCGCGGAGGAGCTGTAAAAGCCAAAGGTACAGAGACACACCTCACTCAGAGAAGGCAGAGCTGGAGAGGAGGGCGGCTGAGTGCCTGGCTGGCATTCCCTAGAGGAAAGGAGATAAAAGCTCCAACTGTGTTGGGCCCCAGTTCCTACTGCTCTGAACCCCAGTTCTAGGCCAGACTCTGGAGACCCAGGCTCATCCAGAGGGAGCTGGGCTGTAAGGCAGAACCCCGGGGGAGCGGCGAAAGGAGGTCCCAGTGTTGCGCACATTGCGCGCAGAGAAGGGACAGTTGGCTGTGCAGCAGAATTGCCCTGGCGGGAAGGAGACTGGGGCTCCAGACTGCTCTGAACGCCACCTCCAATCCCACTACCAACTGAACTGAACCCCAGTTCCGGGCTCATTGGAGGTGAGCCTAGACTGTTTAGTAGCAGGCGAAAATCGAGGGCACCTTTCTCTCAGAGGCCCTTGCAGCAAGTACTGAAGGACTCTGAGACCCAGGAGTCTCATAGGGCAGGGCTGACGGAAGCCAAAGCTGTAGACTCCACCCTAAAACCCCAGCCCATCTGTAGCTGTGAAATGCGACAACGAAATAGATCACAAACGAAAGAAATGGAGGGAAAAAAACGACTGGATATAGAGTTCAAATCTACCCTTATAAGGTTTTTCAAGAATTTCCTAGAAAAGATCAATAAGACCTATGAAGATATGAAAAGAGATCAACTAGAATGAATAAGGAATCAACAAGAAATAAAGAATACATTGTCTGAAATAAAAAATATTATATAGAATCCTAAAAACAGAATGGAAGATTGCAAGAATCAAGTCAAAGATTTGGAACATAAAGAGCCAGAAGACACTCCTCCACAGAAGCTAGAAGGCAAGAGAATCCAGAAAGTTGAAGATAGTGTAAGAAACCTCTGGGACAACTTCAAGCAAACCAACATCAGAATGATGGGGGTCCCAGAAGATGAGAGAGAGCAAGATATCAAAAACATACTGAAAGAAATAGTGACAGAAAACTTCCCCCACCTGGTGAAAGAATTAGACTTACAAGTCCAGGAAGCGCACAGAACTCCAAACAAAAGGAATCCAAAGAGGACCACACCAAGACAAATCATAATTAAAATTCCAAGAGCAAAAGACAAAGAGAGAATATTAAAAGAAGCAAGAGCAAAGAAGGTAGTTACCTATAAAGGAGCACCTATACAATTTTCAGCTGATTTCTCAACAGAAACCATGCAGGCCAGATGGGAATGGCAAGAAATATTCAAGGTGATGAATAGCAAGAACCTACAGCTAAAGATAATCTATCCAGCAAAGCTATCCCTCAGAATCGAAGGTCAGATAAAGAGCTTCACTAATACAATAAAGCTAAAGGAGTTCATCAACACCAAATCAGAATTATATGAATTGCTGAAGGGGGTTCTTTCAGAAGAGAAAGTAAATAAAGATAAAAATTATGAACAACAAATACATAACTATCAACAAGTGAATCTAAAAACCAAGAAAATTAAAAAAAAATTTGATGAATAATATTAACTGTTGAATATAATAGAATCAGAGGTATGGAAGGGGAGTGAACTGACGATTCTTGGGGAAAAGGGGAGAGGGAGATGTGGGTAGATACTGAACATAAACTATGCACCTATGGATGAGGACAATGGGGAGTGGGGAAAGGGCAGAGGGTGGGGTGGGAACCTAGTGGAGGAGAGCAATGGGAGGGGGGGTAGGAAGGAACATTTGTAATAATATGAACAATAAAAATTTATTTTAAAAAATAATGATATAAATAAATAAATAAATAAATAAATAAAACAGCACTGAAATAAATAAATAAATAAATAAAAATAAAGCGTTTAAACCATCATTCACAAGTATCTTGAGATGGAACATGTTCACTGTAAGCTTCCCAAAGTATTCAGCAGCACTTTCCTTCAAAATAAAGTAATGAATTAAAACTTCCCACAAATACTCTTTTTGTTGCACAAAATCCAACAAATTCAGGGGTAAAAATACCTATGATGTTAACAACTTCAGCAAATTTTACATATGAAGTTTTGAAGCTTCATATGTAAATACAACAAAATAGCATACATATCAAATCACATATATATCAACATATGTATAACTCCATCTATTGAAAAAAAATCCTCATTATTAACTGGTATACCTGGTAGTTTAGATATGTAAAAATGTCCACAAGTATAAAATCTGTTTTTTATTATTAAAAATTATGTCACTTAATTATTTTTTTGTTTTAGTCTAAATGAATTTTAACATAATAAAGTTCACTTTAATACAGACTGACTAAAAACAACACACACAGCATCTTAACAAATTTACAATATCCTAAAGCATATGAATATTAACTCATGGTTTTGCCACATGTAAAACAATTCCACTACGCTGTCATTGCCAAATATCAGTAGACAAATCAGTATAATAAAAGCCTAAGCGACTGTTATGGCAGAACAACCAGTTGCTATGATGTGCACTGACACCAGGGGCAGACACTCAATGCAGGAGATGCCCCCTGGTGGTCAGTGCGCTTCCACAGCCAACCTCCCCCAGCCGCTCAGCCAGAAGCCAGGCTTGTGGCTGGCAAGTGCAGTGGTGGTGGCAGGAGCCTCTCCTGCCTCCACAGCAGCACTAAGGAGCAGTGAGCCTAGCAATAAGGAGCCCGCCGCTAAGGAGCAGTGAGCCAAGTGGTTAGAAGCCAGCACGTGAGTGGTAAGGAGCGAGGGATTCTGGATTGTGTGAGTGATGTCCAGGGATCAGGCCTAAGCCGGCAGGCAGACATCCCCCGAGTGGTCCTGGACTGTGAGAGGGCACAGGCCAGGCTGAGGAACCCCCCAGCTCCAGTGCATAAATTTCATGTACTGGGCCTCTAATATAAATATAATTGTTTTTATATTGTATTTAGAGAAAAATCTAAAATCCAAATAAATACAATAGTACAATATTTTGTGTCTACTTGAAAGAGGGAGAGAGAGTGAGAGAGCATTTTCTTGTTTGAGTCACCACTTTTCTCTGGGTTCAGTCTTATTTATAAAATGAGAAGATTGAACTAGAGTAGCTCTAAGTTTCCTTCTAATTATAAGCATCCATGAGAGTGATTCATCAAATATTCAACATCTAATGTATATCAGGCATTGTGCACAATGATTTACTTAAACTTTATGAAGTCCTATAAAAGAGGATATATTTCAGGTCAGAAATATTAGTAGACCAAACTCATAAGCCATTTTCTAATGGGTTTTGTGCAGCTGATTTTGTTTAGAGCCCAAATTTTCCCTCATACCTTTGATCCACACATGTAACCAGTCACCCATATTATACTGTTGTTTGCAAGTGATGGATTGTGCAGAGGGGTAGGGATAAAAAGACCCACATTTAAGGTCAGTTCATCAGGGAACTTCCTTCTCTCAAAAATAAAATCTATTTTTCTTCTAATGTCTGACTTCAATTTTTATTTTTCTGTTTCTGTTTCTGGACACCCCTCCATTTCTTTCTTCCCCTACCCATAGCCCTATCTAGTTGGAGTATCAGGAAAAAGAACGTTCTCCCTTACCCCTTTAAGTTCTTATCGCTAGACTAATAATAAAATTGATACAAGACAGATTAGTGGGCGACAAAACAATTAATTTCATACTTATGGGAGATGATAAGTTAATACTAAGAGAGTGACCAAAAAGTAGACAGATCTTATATCTCTTTACACAAAGAAAATAATAATTTGTGAGGCTTTGACAGGACAAAGAAACTTAGGTTGGAATGATCATTAGTGAGGAATCTAAGCCAAGTTTGGGTGTGGGTAGTAAATTAGTAAAAAAAAATGACAAAGGCCCTAACCAGTTTGGTGGCGGACTGTGAGAAAATAAAACAGTTTTCATGAAGAAGATAAATGCACTTCAGGAGAACACAGCCAGGTGGACATGGTGTATATGCAGCTGGCGTTATCTACCAGCAGAGGGAAGACTTTTACTTACGCTGATGGAGGTAACAACTAATGCTATTACTGCAGGAAACACTTCACACTCTGTAATCTATGACCACAGCTTTAAGCCAACCCATTCTGTATTCTGATTAGAAATTTTCATAAGAAAATCTGTCACACCCTCCAAATGAGATAATAGTGACTACAGACACACACCAGCTATGGGGTATCATTAGCCCAAATTCCTCTGCTCACCTCTCAATGTTTCCTCCTAAATTCCATACCCCCAACTACCTGGAACCCAAGTCAGAGGAGGAGAGACAAATCCCTTTGCCAGAACTGCCAGTCTCTATTGCTATTTATTTTATTACTTCTACCTTTGTTATTTTTTAAATTTTGTAATAGAATTTCCAACCAATATAGAAAATTCATTGATAGCATAGTTCCTCTCTAGTAGGGGTTATCAGTTTACAGCAGAGTAATAAAATATCCTTTGAAAAAAGATGAGTTGCTAACTTACAATTCATGCATCTATAGAGTAGATACCACTTGTATCTTATTTCATTTTGTGTCTTATTTATGGTCTGTGTTAAAAATGATGTGCACTCTTTTACCTTCTGACCATTTGTCAGTGGGAGATGCATTTGTAGCTGTTTATTCAGCATTGTGATTAACTGGTGCTGACTCATATTCATATACTTTCTCCAGCTTCTTTCCCTCCCCCCTTTCTGGTGTTTTAATGTCTAAACTTTTAAAGTTTTACCTTTATTGTTGAAAGTATGACGATGTTCCCTGTTTTTCCTATTGACTCCCTCCATCCCAGGCCCCCAACCCCCTCCCCTAGGCCTTCACCACACTATTGTCTGTGTCCATGGGTTATGCATATATGCATACAAGTTCTATGGTTGATCTCTTCCCATCCACCCACCCAATTGGATTGTCTGTCATCCTTTTGTTAAATTGTATGCACTCATTAGATATTTTGGATGTATCAGATGTATCATTGGCAAATATGTCCTCCCATATAGTGGGCTCCCTTTGCATTTTTTTTATGGTTTCTTTTGCTGTACAGAAGCTTTTTATTTTTATGTAATCCCATTTGTTTACTTTCTTCTTTGTTTCTCTTGTCCTAAGAGATGTATCAGTAAACATATTGCTAGGAGAAATGTCTGAGATTTTGCTGCCTACATTTTCTTCTAGTATTTTTAAGATTTCATGACTTACATTTGTATTTTATCCATCTTCAGAAAGACCCCATTTGTTAAAAAAAAAAAAAAAAAAAAAAAAAAAAAAAAAAAAACAAAAAAAAAAAAAAAAAAAAAAAAAAAAAAAAAAAAAAAAAAAAAAAAAAAAAAAAAAAAAAAAAAAAAAAAAAAAAGCCAACGTGGGAAATCTGTGATTAAAAAATAAAGCAAATACAATTAATTAACCTAAGACAATGAACATAAAAAAAAAAAGAAAGGCCTTTTTTTTTTAATGATTCAACTAACAGAAGAAATTATCTCATTTAAATTCATAGTAAATAAGCTACCTTGGATCTCTGTTACATTATACACCTAGAAATAAGTGACCAGTGAGATTATAAAATTTAGATGTAGATTCCTTCAGATACTCAATCTTTAATTTAATTTTTTATCTTTAATTATAAGACCATATGCCTAAGCATTGTTAGTCACATATGTTATCTCATTTAGTAACCTCATTAACATTCTAAGATATTAACCTCATTAACATTCTAAGATATTAACATTCTAAGATACAATATAAGATATTCTATCAAATATACTTACCTAACTAGGGATGTAATCAAGGCTTAGGGAGTTTAACTTGCTTAACACTATATTTTCAAATAAGTAGAGGAATATGGTTTAGATCCCAAGCTAACATTGAAGTCCAAGAAATAATCCATGGCCCTTTTATATCCTTTTATACTGTTAAAGTACATTATAGATAATGTCAGAAAGAGAGGTAAAAAGCGGGGGGAGATAACTCATAATATCAGCATTCTAACACTTTTTTGCTTTTTCTATAATGTATACTCAATGCATAAATATTAAGAAAATAAGTTCCTTTTATAAACTAAATTTCTCTAATTCTATTGTCCATGTAAATCATAGTACATTTCACTCCCTTTACTTATCTATGAATAATCCATTCATAATAGAATAATTCATTTTTATATTTTTATTTAATGCTAAAATGATTCTATATGGAAACAGATTGGCCTGTGTTCTCATATATATTGTTTTTTGTCCATGAGCCTTCAGTGCAGCTTTTAGACAAGATTTTTGTCAGAATTTATTTCAATGTTTCCCACTTATCTGATAAATTGTCACAAACTTGTGTTTCTTTCCTGTTATAAGACTAATGCCCATAGTCTCCTGTTCTACTTTGCTTTAGTAGTTTTTAATGTGAACTTAAGTAGTTTTAACTAGGCTATGTGTGAATACATGAAGTACTTATTTATGTGCATGATGATATATTGTAAAAATTAAACTTCATTTAATAATAAGTTCAAGTACTCTTAGAGTATACAAAAAAAAGAAAAGGAAAAAAATAAGGTAGTTTAAATTAGGTTAAATTAAATGTCTGTAAGAAATGTAGACATTTTATCACTGTAAATTCTCAACTCTGTTGTAGAATACTGAGCAAGAAATGTGCTTTACTCACCATTCTATCCTCAGTGCCTAGTATAATGCCTTCTGGGCATTATGATGGATAGATAAATGGATGATAGATAAATGGATGGATGGATGGATGGATGGATGGATGGATGAATGGATAAATGAAGGAAAGAATAAGGTCTTATGAATCAACAACCTTCTCATTTTATATGTAAGAAATGTACTGTTATGTATGTGATTTGCTAAAGGTCAAAAATCATTAAAAGGAAGAGCCAGTTTTAGAATTTAAGCTTCCTGAGTTCTGACCTGTACTCTGCTGCTCATCCCAGTACAAACAGGAAGATTGAATCTTCAGGTCAAAGGGAATGTCTTCAAGAGTATATTAATAATCTCAGGACTAAAAATGATGTTTACTTTTCTATTGTGGAATAAGTTAAACTGTCCTTGAAATTTTTCCTTATTTCATTGAATAAAAATATTTCTTTACCTTGCCACAAGAAAAATATCTAAGAGTATTCCTATTATATAGATTATGGATATAGCATTCCAGCAAACAAATAATTCTAGTAAGCAAAAAGTTTGTATTATACATATACTACTCATTATAAAATTTCAAATTTCCTCAACATTAAATTATGCTGGGGGACAAAAACACCCTCTTTATTTCATAAAGGAGAAAACTACTTCAGTGTTGTGCAGGGCTAACTGCATTAACATCAAATATAAACTGCCTGGCCAAATGACACTGATCACCGGATGACAGGTAGCAGCTAGTGCGCTCCACAGTACACTCTTAGGTGTAAGTGTTGCAAATCTCCATAGCATACTTACTAGCCTAACAAACATTTCCATGAGTCCCCCCATTTTGCCCCAGACTCTCAACTGATAAAATCTGCTGTAAATCGTTTTCCTGAAAACAAAAATCCTTTCCAAAATCCTAAAGAATACACAAAGGACAGGCTTTTTTTTTTTTTTTTTTTTTCTCCCTGTCCCTTTGGCTGACATCTAGGACACAGGGATTGACATAATCAAGGGCTATCTCTGCTGGAAGTGATGAGCAATATATGCTAGATTAAGTGAGCTATTTCAGTGACAGAAGCAGCTATGTGAATTACAGTGTATAAGTGTATGGCCCCCCTTGGTTAAGTAACAGAATACAAATATAAGTTCTATGTCATGATGTACAAGTGAGGTGATGAGTGAGTGAAAGTGGAAAGAAGCGTCTATCCGTTTGTTAGAGATGCTACACAAGGTACCACAGACTAAATGCCTTTAAAAAAGAAATGTACTGTATCTTCCTGCAGTTCTGTGTGATAGATCGAGGTGTCATCGGGTTGGTTTCTTCAAGGTCTCTCTCCCTGTCTTGCCGATGGCCGTCTTCTTCTAGTGTCTTCCTGTGGTCTTCCCTCTGTGTTTGTCTGCATCCTAGTCTCCTCTTCTTATTAGGACACAGTCTTTAAATTAAATTCAGGTCCATTTATATCAGTGGTTCCCAGCCTTTTTTTTTTTTTTTTTTTTTTTTTACTATGCTCCACCCAAGCATCTCTAAAATCTTAATGTGCCCCATCCGTCCCCCCTACTCCCCATGCCCATGACATGTAATTCTTATTATTCAAAAAGTGGACTCCTATTCATGTGGAGAAAGCTTAAGAGGCCATTAACTTGTTCTAGACAAGCTTCCAAAGAACATGGCATCCATGAAAGAGAAAAATAAAAGAACAATAAGACAGTTGATGTATTGAGGAAGAAATCACTAGGAAATTGTTTAAAAAATAATAATATGAAGTGATATGAAAAAAAATAGCAAATAAAGTTTCAAAACATGTAATAGAGAACTGAAATGCAGAGATATGTCACAATATGTATTTATATACTACTGTACATGAGGAACCTAGAACCATACGAAATGAAAAAAAAAATTACTGTTAATAACTCATTCTCTAATTGCCCCCCTTAAAAGTCAAATTGCCCCATGTTGGGAACCACTAATCTATATGACATCATTGAAACTTAATTAACTCCTTCAAGACCTATCTCTAGAGATAGCCATATTCTGAAGTACTTGAGGGTTAGGACTTTAACATATGAATTTTAGGGGGACACAATTCAATCTATAACAAAGTCATTACTTAAGATTTTTAGAAATGTATCCCTCCAGGTAAGTCACTTCATGGATTCTGGTAGCCTCCTGGAGCTAAGGAGGATCTCTGCTCTGTCTTGAAGATGCGAGGTCTTGGCAAGTATGAGTGGCATTAATTGAGAGACTAGGTCTTGCTTCTCTCCACTCCATTCTGTAACAGTTCATCCTTTAGCTGAAAGGAAATTGAGGAAACTAATTCTCTGTTTGTTTGACTTGGATATTTTCCTTCTTTTTCTCATCCCTAGTTGGCAGTTAGCTGCTGAGTCCTTCTCATTTTACTTTCTATTCTACCTCTTTCTTCATTCCTGCCTTAGAGGAATCAGTTTCTGTTAAAATTATTGCACCTTTCCATTTTTACATAATCTTTGCAGAAATGGGCAATGCCGGGGGTTTTTTTTTCCTCACAGTTATATATATATTTATATTGATTTTTTACAGAGAGGAAGGGAGAGAGATAGAGAGCTAGAAACGTCGATGAGAGAGAAACATCGACCAGCTGCCTCTTGCACACCCCCTACCGGGAATGTGCCCGCAACCAATGTACATGCCCTTAACCGGAATCGAACCTGGGACCTTTCAGTCCGCAGACCAACGCTCTACCACTGAGCCAAACCGGCTTCGGCCAATGCCGTTTTTCACAGTGCCTAGCAGAACCAAGTCTTCCCCCAGCGTAGTGCCTATCCGTAACTTTTACCACTTTGGTTTTTTATGATAGCCAGTTCCCAGTATTCTACAGTTTGTATTTACTATTATTTTTTGTGACCAAGATTTTAGCAAAACTCATGTATATCACTGTTTTTGTTTTTTTGTGTGTGTGTGTCCTAAATGAAAAATGTGAATTTCACTGAGGGTTTTGCCTCTCAGAGCTTAACACCCCCCCGCAATTGTGTGTGTGTTTTCCTCTTTATCTCTTCTCCATCTTTCCCCTTTCCTGCTTGCAGCCATCTCTTTAATGCATTTCTGTGCTCCAAAAATACCTTTCACCCACCATTTTTTAAGACAAATTTAGCACTGTTCCTACTATTCAAACTGTAGCCCTGTTATTTAAATAATTCCAAACTTGCAAATTCCCTTTCTCAGCAAACAAAATATCCTTTATATATTCAATTTCACCTTCTATCAAGTCAGGAGAGCTTATAAATAGTAAGATAATGTTGTTTTCTGTCACGCTGTTTTGCACAAACCCTTTACGTGTGTGATTTTAATTACTTGCTCTGAGTATTTTCAGATGTTTTGCTGTTACTGATTTTCATATTTATTTCATTTCTGTAAAAATTTCAGAGACTTTTCTCTCCTAATTTGCTTAGATAGTAGATCCCAAAAGGACTTTGAGTGTCTGTACTTCTACATGCTTTTTGCAGTGTATTTCCAAATGTTTTTTTAATCATTTGTAGTCCTCCAATCTGTCTTTAATCTGTTTTTATTTGGAAATACTTAGAACTGGAGAAATAATACATTGTGAATGCTTCGTACCTTTTCATTCTCAGGTATTAACCTCAGATTATTTCTGCTCCATTAGTTCCTCATTCTTCAACATGATTTGGCAGCATTTTACAAATCTCTGAAATAGGAATTTCTAAATCCTTTTGCCACAGCCAACGAAACCTAGATGATAATGATTGTCACTGACACTTTAAAGAAACACCAGACATGCTTCAGATGCTAAATCTGTAAAGGAAAAGGACACCCAAAAAGAACTGAGGATGGACAGAATAGTACTTGCATGCCTATGGGAATAGGAATGCCAATATTAATTAGAAGAAGGTCCTTCAAATGCTACCATGCTGATTAAAAAGCAGAAAATCAATTAGGAGGTAATAATTTCCTTCATATACAGTGCCTTGTTGAAAATTGAAAACTGATTATTTTAAGAAAATAAATGTCTGTTATTTAAGCCACCACACTATATGATATGTTATTATAGTATAGCAAACCAAGCTAAGACAGTTATTATATTTTGGCTATTAAAACATAATTATAACTTAGATAGTTTTTCCCAGATATCCTTAAAAGCATCATTTTAAATAACTTTTATTTCAATGCTATGAGATTCATCTCCACCTGCAGCCCCCAGTCGCAGCCCAGCAGCCGTAGTCGCAGACTGGAAGCCTCTTGCCAGCAGTCCAGACAGGACCAGTGTGGTGCTGCAGTGGGGGTGGGGTCCAGCAGGCACACTACAGACATCAAATCACTGCTGCCGAGGCTCCCCCATACACACACACATTCACAAGTAGTATGGTCCAAGGGAGCAACTCCTGAGGCAAGGCTCCCATGGCAGCTGATCCACAGCCAGGCAAGGAAGCCGGACCTGAAAGCCCAAGCACCAGAGTACCCGAGCTACAGGGCATCATGGGCCGGGGCCTGAGGAGGCCCCAGGACAAGCATCTTCACAGAGGCTGTGTGGAAGAAGGGGAGGAACCTCCGGCTAGAGGTCAGGAGAGGGATGCTGGCATCTTTGCAGGCCAAGACCAGGCTGAGGGTCACACACACACACCCCAACCCCTGTGCATGAATTTTGTGCACTGGGTATCTAGTACCCTATATGAGAATGTCAATCATTAGTATATTATTTATGTATTTATTTATTCATTTATTCAAAGGAGGGCTATCCTGTGCTGTGAGTATTCTATTATTCTATAGAGATATAGGGTAAACAAAACTGAAATGTTCAAGGCCCTCAAAGGATTTACATTCTGGCAGGAAACAAAGACCCTCTAGAATCTATCTATACAAAACCCTAAGCTACTGATCGACAGCTCGACTGCTCAACTGGTAGCTATGATACACACTGAACACCAGGGGGCAGATGCTCAACGCAGGAGCTGCCCTCTTCTGGTCAGTGCACTCACTTCCACGGCGGAAGTACCACTCAGCTGAAGGCTGTCAGATGCTGGATTCATGGACAACAAGTGCAGCTGCCACAGCACGAGCCTCTCCTGCCGCTGTGGCAGCGTTACCCAGCAGTAGTGGCAGATGCAGGGGGACCAGAATGAGCAGGAGCGGGAGCAGCACCAGGCTGAGGGCTTGGGGTCTTCCCCGGCCTCTTGCCACTTTGCACACTATTGCATCCCGATCCCCGCAGGGCCAACACTGGCAGTCCGACATCCCCCAAGGGGTTCCAGATGACAAGAGGGCGCAGGCCAGACTAAGGGACCCCACCAGTGCACGAATCCATGCACCCGCCCTCTAGTAACAAAATAAGGACCAGTTGTGCTCAGAATGCTGCAAAATAGAGTAATATGAAATAGAATCACTGCAATGAGGATCACCTTTAAACAAGGTGATAGGAAATACCTGCTGGAAAATATATCATTCTAGCTGAGCTCTTTTCAAGTAGAAGAAATAAGGCAAAAAAAAAAAAAAAAAGACCGGGATGAAGAATACCGCACGCAGGAAAGACTAGGTGAGCAATGTCTGGACGAGGAATGTGACTGATATGCTGAAGGATCAGAAGCAAGAGTGCTGGAGCAGAAAGAACCAAAGGGAGGATGTGATAGGTGAGACTGGAGAACAAGGCAGGAGAAGCAAAATACAGCAGAAGTTTTGAGCAATGGTAAGAAGATTTGGTTTTATTTCAGAAAGTCACTTTAACTGCTGTTTGGAAGCAAAATCCAATTAGATGGTTATTGCCTTTGTCCAAGAGAAAGATAATGATGCTTTCTCAGAGGCTATCGCAGTAAAGATGACGAGCCATGAAAAGGCTCAGACGTATTTTGATGACGTGGCCGTTAGGATTTGCCTCCGTATTGAATGGGGCAGTGACAATGGGGGAATGCAAAGAAACAAGCATGCTTTCTAAGTATCTGACTTCAGGTATTGTATGGGTGGTGGTGCCACTGACAGAGATTATCTTTACAAAAAAGAAAGCTTTGTGGTGGGGAGATGGACAAGAGAAAGAGCTTATTTTAAACATGACACTTCGAGATGTCTTTGAGACAGTCACATATCTGAGGGACAGTGGTGGCTTTAAAGGGGTTCTTTTAAAGTTTTGCTTTTTCATCTGCCACTTGGCTAATTTTCTGGAGTGATGCAACATCTGCAGTAAGACAGTGGGCAGAGCTCAGAGGATGTATGAGGTGTGGAGGGTGCTGCAGTGCAGGAGGGAAAGACACGATTTTACTCATCTCCTTATTCCTAAGACTATGAGAGTTTCAATGCTTTGCCATCCTCTGAGGACACACAGCTGGCCAACAGGAAAGGAGCCTGTTCGTTCTTTATGATTTGCAGATTTGTAGCCCTGAAAAGAACCCTCAGTTTAAAGCACATGTGTCAAACACAAGGCCCGCGGGCCAAATCCGTCCCGCCAGGCCTTGCAATGTGGCCCGCACCGCGCTGTCATCACTGCACTCCGCTGCGTTTCCATCACAATGACAGTTTATGACTGTTCAGTAAACCATTCGGCCCGCGATTTAGGCTGGATTTTAGATTTTGGCCCCTTCTCTGATTGAGTTCGACACCCCTAGACTTTAAAGGTACATGCAGCCCTACCCAGTTTGGCTCAGTGGAGAGAGCATCGGCCTGAGGACTGAAGGGCCCTGTGTTCGATTCTGGTAAAGGGCGCATGCCCGGGTTTCGGGCTTCATCCCCAGTAGGTGGTGTGCAGGAGGCAGCTTAGCAATGATTCTCTCTCATCATTGTTGTTTCTATTTCTCTCTCCCTGTCCGAAGGGAATCTGAAATCAATAAAAAATAATAATAATTTTAAAATAACAAATTAAAAAATAAAAGTACATGCAAGGATGAAGAGTTTAGAGTTGAAAAAAAAAATTTTTTTTTAATTATAGGAAAACCAGTTGCTAGAAACAAGACAAAGAAGGAGAGGGCCTAGAATAGCTGTACTTTGTGAACTAAACACAAAAGACAAAATCACTTAATTATGGCAAGAGGATTATGGGACTAAATAAATGATATTTAAATTTTAAAACTCCAATTGTTGAAAAAAGAATTTGTCACAGTTGAGAAGTGAAGAAATATATCAAAACACAAACAAATATATAAAACACCTAAGGTTCATTAGGAAAGAAAATAACACAAGGAGAGTGGAGAGGTGTAGGTTAGAGATGTAAATTCATACACTTGAATACCCAAGAATTTACTGTACATAAGAATGTTTTATTTAGCCGAAACCGGTTTGGCTCAGTGGATAGAGCGTCAGCCTGTGACTGAAAGGTCCCATGTTTGATTCTGGTCGAGAGCATGTACTTGGTTATGGGCACATACCCAGTAGGGGGTGTGCAAGAGGCAGCTGATCGATGATTCTCTCATCGATGTTTCTAACTCTCTGTCCCTTTCTCTTCCTATCTGTAAAAAATCAATAAAATATATATTTTTTTAAAAAAAGAATGTTTTATTTACATTTACTTCCAAAATCAGCCTCTTCTATGTCTTCACAACACTATTAGAAGAGAAATACGTATCTATTAGATTTTTAACTGTGATTGGGCATGCTAAATGAGGAAAGAAGCAAAGCCTATGTCTAAGGATCATGAGAAGCAGAATGTATACAAAATGAACCTTGGCTAATTAAAAATTAAAATACCCAGTAACTCTAGCTATGAACTTGCCTTTGGGATTTGGAGCAATCACTATACCATTTTGGTTTTAAGTTTCTCATCCATAAAATAGGTAAATATTGTTGTGAAGGGTTTGTAATGAAGATTTAATAAGTTCATATATATTCATAAGGTTTTTAAATGAATGAAGGAGACTAAGCCTTTTATAATACTAAAATCTGGAAGCTAGCCCACAAGTCGCTGGGGACCTCACCTGCAGACCCTCCAACTGCCCTGTCATGAAATGAACACACTCTGGAAATCTAATGTACAGCATAATGACTATAATTAACAACATTGTACTATATACTTGAAAGTCACTAAAAGAGTAAATCTTAAATGTAGTCATCACACACACAAAAAAAGATAATTATGTGAAGTGGTAGAGGTGTTTGTTAACTAATCTTACTGTGATGATCACTTCATGATATACACATGTATCAAATCATTATATTGTACATCTTAAAGTTACATAATGTTACATGCCAATTATATCTCAATAAAGCTAGAACTTAAATAAATAAAAGGGCTTTGTAAACTTAAAAAAGAATTTTGAGGGAACACAATTCAGTTCATAATAAGCCTAAGTTTTTATCTCTAACCATAATCTCATGACACCAGTTTTTATTCCCTTTGCCTTAATGTACTTCTTTTCTATTTCATCTTGTCTTGCTTTTTATGGTTGCATTCCTTTTGCTATAGATTGTAAATCTACACATACAAACTCATAGTTTGGGTTTGACATAATTACTTACAGGTATTGCTCTAAGCTAATGTTAATTAGATATAAACCTTGGATTGGGCTACTGTGTCAAATTTCTCAGATAATACTAAAATAATATAACTATATGCTCATCTAATTCTGAAATTACTGGCAAAATTCAGCTCTTCTGGAACATTGTGGACTTTTTTTCACAAGTATTACTACTTAGTTCTTATTTTCTTGCTGGAAATGACATTTTAAAAAAATATATTTTATTGATTTTTTTACAGAGAGAAAGGGAAAGGTATAGAGAATTAGAAACATCAATGAGAGAATGACACCGATTCAGCTGCCTCCTGCATATCTCCTACTAGGGATGTGCCCTTAACCAAGGTACATGACCTTAACCAGAATCGAACCTGGGACCTTTCAGTCTGCAGGCCGATGCTCTACCACTGAGCAAACCGGTTAGACATTTTTAATCACAGCCTTTGAAACTGAAGCAACAAAACCCAACTAAATAGTCGAGGAAGTGGTGCTTTAGATTTTAATCCTTTTCATTAAAGTTTTTTTTTTCATATCTTACTCTTAACAATATTTTACTTTGCTAATATGTGGTTAAAATAAGCAGGCCTATAATTCTGACTTAAAAATAAATAATTACCACTTGAGAACATTTGGGCTGACAAAAGGTACAGAGACGTGATAGGGCATGTGTGGTCCATGGGATGGTTCCTCCAATAATACAGTATACTCTGAGGAGGTTCTAATCAAAACAAGAAGCTCCTGATCATGTAGTAGCAGAGTTGAAATTTCCAATTCAGACATTGTAAAAGAATAAATTCTACCCTGAAGACTATAACTCCTAGACTTTTTTCCTGGCTGGCAGTATTTTATTTCATTTCCTAGACTGATGTGTTTTTTTCTTTTCTTTTCTGTCCCAAACCTCAAAATCATCTATCCTGCACTAACTTAACATGGCAGATAAGAACAGCTGCAGGCATTTCAGTCTAACCTACACAGGGTACAAAAATCAAAGGTCTTTTTTTCCTTTTGATACATGAAGAAAAGGTGCCCAAAGCTTCTTCTTACTAACAGATGACATGCATTTCAACCCTGCTATAGAATGAAAATGGATCCTCAACTATGAGAAATAGGCAATTCTACTGTGAGTGCTTCTTCACTTGGCCCACCTCCCTAAGCCCTCTTACTGGGAAGTTTCTGTGCCAAGGAAAATGGATGGCTGCAATGGCCACATTACCATGAAAAATAAATCCCATTGCCTCGGAAGCTGGATAAGTCTTTCAGCTTTATGAATACCCAATATCAATCAAGCTTAAAGAGAAGAGAAAAAAAATTTTAGAACCCTTTTTATTGTATTTGAGTAAAGGCCCTGGGGAGAGGTATTATTTAATGAGAATAGAGTTTCAATTTTGTCAGATGTAAAAAGTTCTAGAGATGGGTGGTAGAGATGGTTATACAACAATATTAATTTATATAACTGAACTTACAATAATTAAGATGATAAATTTTATATTATGTATTTTTATCACAATAAAATTCTGAAAAAAATGTCAGGATCTGTTTATCTTCTCTCTAGATACAATAATTTGCACCTAATTAGGTTCAGAAGCTTACTTTATTTTACTGAATCTGAAACTATGAAAGATACCGACAGCATGCTGAGTATGAACCACAAAAACTGAAATCTGAAATTCCATAAAAGGGTTATTGTACTTATTGCAGATCATCTATCAATCTAGCAATACCACTCTTTGTCAACTGGCATTTCCTTTGTTTGCATCTGTTAGCTCAAAATGAAAACACAACCTTCTGAAACCCCTGCGTGGCCCCCAGAAAAGCAGGGTTTTATGTCTACCACTTCATCTGCATCTTGTTAAACCATTGTTATCTCAGTGCATACAGAAGTCAGTTGTGTCTTCTCTACCTTCTTTTCATTCAAAGGTTTCTATCTGAGATTTTTAAAAATTCACCTTTTTAACAAAACTCTACTAAGTGAATAATAAAAATCAGAGCTTGGGATTTATAGATTAGTCTTTTTTTCCCTAAGATTTGCTTTTTTTTTTTTTTTGGCTTATAAAGGTTTTTTTTATTTTAATTGTAGTTGGTATACAATATTATGTTAGTTATATTAGTTTCACGTGTATAACATTAGTAATTCAACATTTTTATATCTCATTATGTGATTGCCCCACTAATTCTAGCAATCATCTGTCATTGTCAATCAATCTTTATATCAAGTTGTAACAAAATTTGTCAAGACATGGTGAAGATTTGCATCATCTCTCTCCCACTCTCTTATCTTGCCTAAAAATCTCAGGAGTTTCAAGAACTCTATCAACTTTCCTGCTTAGCATTTATACCCTGTCCGTGCTAATGCCATTGGCCAGCCATAACCCGGAGGGCCACTGCTCACAGCATTTTCACGTTTATCATTCCTCAAGGTTTGTGCTGCAAAGTACTCTTCTACTTGACATTTTGTGAGGGACAGGATTACAATTTCAATTTAATGATTTCAGCATTTCACAAAGCAAGGCAATTTTGTTCACACAAGAGCTTACTTATGCATTTATAGGAAACCTGGGGTCCTAAGTTTGATATATCTAAAATTACTGCACAAGATGTGTGAGCAGAGGCCCAAGCTTAGGGTCTTTTTTTTTTTTTTAAATATATTTTATTGATTTTACACAGAGAGGAATTGAGAGGGACAGAGAGTTAGAAATGTCGATGAGAGAGAAACATTGACCAACTGCCTCTTGCACACCCCCCACTGGGGATGTGCCCCCAACCAAGGTGCCCTTGACCGGAATCGAACCTGGGACCTTTCAGTCTGCAGGCCGACGCTCTATCCACTGAGTCAAACCGGTCCCGTCAATTAGGGTCTTTTTAAAAAAAAAAAAAAAAAAAAAAAAGAAATCTAATAAGTTACTAAATGTTTTGCAACAAGATCCTTAAGACCATATATATATATATATATATATATATATATATATATATATGAATAATAAGTGATCTGATACCTCTGTTTCAGATGCATTTTAACTTAATAAAATTCTGCACATTTACTTTAATTTCTCCATATTCTAGACTTGATGGTTGGAAGTCACTTTAAAAGACTATGATAGCCTATGTAACTCTATCGTTGGAAAGCTAGTTTAGTATGATAGGGAGTTTGTGGTCAGTCTGTACAAAAAGACTCATTTGCTGATACTATATTTAACATAGTAGCCTGTACTATTCACATTGGCATAGATAGTAATAAAATATGGCTCTTCTATTCTACAAATATATGAATAAGAAGATGAGAGATGAATTGCAGAACTCTGAACATAGATCTTTGGGGAATGGGGAAATACAATTCAGAGAATTCTGAAAAAATTAGAAGACTTTACATGGTATAGTCAATGATGACATTCTATGAGCTATTGACCTGGATTTTCAGCTCTGACGGCCAATTTCTATCAGCTCTGTCCAAGTCACCTGGATGGTACAGGGATGAGGCCCCTGGGAAAGCTCTGCCTTCCAACTGATCCATTTCATGCTTTGTCTATTTCTAGAATCATGCCTCCTATGATCTCCAATCTTGCCAACTTTCATCTGAATCTCCAGCTTGTAGTCACATAACAAGTCCAGCTCTGGCCCGTGTGGCTCAGTTGGTTGGGAATTGTCCTGTGCACCAAAAGGTTCCTGGTTCGATGCCTGATCAGGGCACAGGCCCAAGCTGTGGATTGTATCCCCTGTAGGGGATATGCAGGAGGCAGCCAATCCATGTTTCCCTCACATAGGTATCTTTCTCTCTCCCTCTCCTATCCTCTCTCTCTGTCAATTTTAAAAAATCGTTTTTTAAAAAAACGACAAGTCTAGTACACAGATATTATTTTTTCATAGTTCTAAGGTGCTATATAGGCCATTTAGGTCAAGATTCTCTAGTTTGTGTTCTGATCTGTTAGTAAGCCTCAAAATTATTTTAAGATATTCTAAACATTATATTATTTCTAAACTTCCAAAAGACGTATGGAAAAATTTAGCAGCAGACCTGTTCAGCCAAATTTGTTTCAGTTTAATTTAGTGCCACCCCTTCACTCAGGTTAGGTAAAGACGGAATGGTGACACAAGTATGTTTCCTTGAGACATATCATAGGCAATTGTCCCTTTGTTCCTTCCCATTTAAAAACATATTTTGACTATTCCTTAGGCATGTTATGGATTTAACTGTACTGCCAGGAAAAATAAGATTTTCAGGAAGCTATTGAAAGTCATATATTTCATGACTTCTGAATTTTCCAAATATGACTGTTTCCTTCTTTTCTTCTAGGTTGTAAAAATGATGATTATTGTTGTGGTGACATTTGCCATCTGCTGGCTGCCCTATCATATTTACTTCATCCTCACTGCGATCTACCAACAACTAAATAGGTGGAAATACATCCAGCAGGTCTACCTGGCGAGCTTTTGGCTGGCAATGAGCTCAACCATGTACAATCCCATCATCTACTGCTGTCTGAATAAGAGGTAAAAACAGAGTTTCCCAATGCAAGTCTCTTGTCACTCCTGGCATCACTGGAAGCATATATATAATGTTGCTCCATCTTCTTGGTGTAAATTTAAAATGTAAAAGGAAGGGGAAATGGAAAAATTCACTGGAGGAGCACAGACGCTCCCCTATTATATAAAATACCTCACCTTAACAATTACATCCACAAAACAATGTTCTCAGAGATTCTAACTGGGCAGTTCTTTATAGGGGCCACATTTTCCCTCCAAGCCTGTCATAAGTTTACATGCCAAGAATAAAAGAATGCACTCATGATGAAGGGGGTAAGCTGAAGATGTGCTCAGGTCTTCGAAGAAATGAAGATACGTCACAGACATGCACAGATGAGGGCCTATGTGAGTGTACTCTACTAAGAGAGGTGTTTTGTAAATGAACTTTTAAATAGGAAATGTTGCTGTGAGTGTGATAGAGACAAAATACAGACAAGGGGAATTCCAGTCTTCTTTGCTGCATAAGGAGCTCAGAGAGTAAGAAAGGATGCACAGTGGGAATGGGGTGTGAAGAAGTTGAGGTGATCAGGGAAAAGGTATTTTTAAAGTGAAGTTAAAAAAAAAGAGAAGGAATGAATATTTACAGTTAAATTTAAGGCTGGAAAATAATAATAAAATGTAGTTTCCAGGTAAAAATCACATTAGTTGTAAAGTCAGCATATGGATGAGTGAGGTTAATTTCATAGGGCTGATCATTTCCTTAATAAACCAATGTGTTTTGAGCTACTTTGAGCATAAGGCGAAAGGGAACTTCATCTAAGTAACTCTGAGCTAAATTCTAAGCTCTTTTTCCAACTGTGCCTCCACCACACTGTGCCTTCAGTTTGTTAAATACTTAATTCTTGCTCTTTTTTTTTATTCATTCCATAAGCCATATGCCAATTCAAGCTACCCCACAAGCAGTACATCTTTTATTAATCAACTTCATTTAATAGTTTACAAAGCCAAGGATTTCACACTTTTACATGTGATTAGATAAAAACCATCACGATGAGGGAGCATTTGAGATCTTGCACCCTGGTACATTTTGTCAGTTTGGCTCAAATAAACTCTTCTAAAAATAAAAATTAAAAAACACCCATCAAGTTTAGCAAGTAATTCTAATATTAAATAAGACTTTAATTTCTAAATGTGTAATTATGACTGAAAAAAAAAGCTGTTTCCAAATATGTCATGTTTAAATGCCTTAAGTGGCAAGACTAATTCAATTACACCTATGCAAATATATGCAATTATTGAAGAAATGTACAATGTCTCTTTGTTATATTGATTACCTGACGCTGTCCTTTTACTCTTTTTGATGACTTGATTCTCCTTGATGATAAATTAAGATTCAAAGCAAACAAGAACTTAAAAGACTAAGACCAGTGCTGTGGCATAAATTCTAAGAGTTTGACTAGAACCATGGTTGGCAAACTGCGGCTCTCGAGCCACATGCAGCTCTTTGGCCCCTTGAGTGTAGCTCTTCCAGAAAATACCATGGCCTAGGCAAGTCTATTTTGAAGAAGTGGCATGAGAAGAAGTTTAAGCTTAAAAAATTTGGCTCTCAAAAGAAATTTCAATCTTTGTACTGTTGATATTTGGCTCTGTTGACTAATGAGTTTGCTAACCACTGAACTAGAAAATCAGATTAAAGTACTGTGTTGGCTATGTGCCTTACAGAGGGCTTTCTGTGGCAGTTGAAAGAAATTTTCTCTTGAAAACATGACTTTCTCCCTGTGGCCCACTTCTCAGATTTCGAGCTGGCTTCAAGAGAGCCTTTCGCTGGTGTCCTTTCATCGAAGTGTCTAGCTATGATGAGCTGGAGCTCAAGGCTACCAGGTTCCACCCAACCAGGCAAAGCAGCCTGTACACTGTGACGAGGATGGAATCCATGACAGTGGTGTTTGACCCCAGCGACTCTGTCAATGCCAAATCCAGCCAGAAGAAGAGAGTGACACCAAGAGATGCAAGCTCCAACAGCAACTCCCGCAGGAATTCCAAGTCAGCCTCCACCACCTCCAGTTTCATAAGCTCACCCTACACCTCTGTGGATGAGTATTCTTAAATGTATTCCCTGAGGTGCAAGTAGCGTGAGGCCACCGTGGTGGCAGCCTGGGGCCCCTTTCTCCTCACACTGTGTCAGTCCTGACCTGTCTACTCTCCCAAAAGAGAAGGGAATTTTTAGGCAGGATGCTTCAGTGGAGAAAGGTAGCATATAAATATAACAAAGACACTATTGGAGTATTTGCCTCCCTCAAAAAGAAAATGGGCTTTAAATTTATCCTTTGAAAATTCTAAATTATTACATGTAGCAAACTGAAAAAATACTTGTAAAGTGCTTTGTTTTGTTTTCCACTTAAAAATTGTAATATACATCAGTGAAACTAAAGTGACATATGATTTTTCCAAAAAATCAAATACAATGTTGTGAGTGAATACAATCAAAATATATATAAAATAAAGCAACTTCATCTATAGCTATAACAGAAAAAAAAAAGTTAAATGGTTAATTTTTCCACTAGAATAATGGAAAAATAACCCCAAAGGGTAGAAATTAATGAGCATTTTTGCTGAAGAGAACACATTTTATAGAATGATTTAAAAGTTTTAATTTAAAAATTTAAGATTTAAAAATTGTCTCCTTGAAATGTAACTGAAAAGGAAATCTAGTCAAATTATTAAGCAGCTACATGTCATTCTTTTTAATTTTTTTTCTGAGAAAATTGCTTCAAAAGAAAAATAATAATCATTTACTCTTTGATCATTACATATTTTAAAGTGCCAAACTAAGAAGAGTCAAAGTTGAACTTTAAAATGACAAAGCAAATTCTACTTAAGATGAAAATTTTATTTAGTAAATTGGTAAATAAAATTATATAGGTTTAAGGTGTACAGTTCTATAATACATCATTTGTATATTGTATTGTATTTACTACCCCAAGTCAAGTCTCCTTCCATCACCATTTATTCCCCTCTTTACCCTCTAGTACCTCCCACACCCCTCTTTCCTCAGCAATCACCAAACTGTTGTCTCTGTTCATATGTAGATTATAAAACACTAAACATGCCTTCTAATGAAGAAGGGAAGAATCTCATTTGTCTCTGAAACTGCCTACCAATTTTTAGGCAAGAAATAAAAATACGAATTCATAGTTATAATAGCAGACAGGAGCATCTATCTGCTCCAAAGGAGTGTTTCTCCTCCATAACCCAAGTAAAAAATCTAAAGTGAACATCAACTTTATAAATTGTATGGACCTTTATCTCTCCTCTCTTCCCATTGAAGAAAAGAGTAAGGGCTGTAGGAAAATATAATATATGCTTAAAGGTAAACCCTTAAGAAAAACGTCTATGTGCTGCCGGTATGTACAAAATACATATCAGTAATTCAAGCAAAATGTAGAAAGGTGAATCATCTATTACAATAGAAAGCCAGACAATAGTTTGGATACATATAAACTAATACTCCACAGAGAGAGCTTTCCTTTTGTTTGCTTAGAAGTACCCTTTTTTGAAAGAAAGAAATGAGCTAATGGTCCTGAAGAAGCATCTGTTTCACTGTAAGAAAAATACACTGACACATTTCTGAGAACCATAACAAAATGAGATGCACCATTAAGTGTGAAATTTATCTTCCAGACATCAGTGCTTATAAATCATCTTTCCTTGAATTAGAGACATTCTCAATCCTGCTCAAGAAAGCAGAAACTTTCTGAGATCTTGAAAATAATCAGTTGTATTTTTAAAGCTATCCAGCTAAAACAATTACCTGTAACACCTTACAGAATTGTTATGCCTCCATCAATATAGAACCCACCATTTGCTTTTTGAACAAGATTAAAGCAATTATTCAAGAGCAAATCGTGGTCTTTTGCTGCCAAGACATTAAATTTTTCAATCATCCTCTTTATTTTGGACCCCAAACTAGAAATATCTAATGGTTATAATGTGTTAAAAGTCTAAACAATCCCACCATATATGTTTAAGCTGAATTTCTTCTGATTACATCAATAAGCAGACACACATACATACACACACATTTGAGTGTGCAGACATATGCATTTTAATTTATGTAGCAAATTAAAAACTGAATGCTGAAATAGTCAACGATTATTACAGAGTTGTCAGAAGACTCAGTAAACTCTGAAGTTTGCATGCTTTAGGTAAGCAAATGTATTACTATTTAGCATCCAATTGATGAATGTAATACTTTTAAATGTTTACTTTAAAAAAAATGTAAATGCTTATCATACAGTGTGAATGTCAAGAAAAAAGTCTAATATTTTAAAGTAAACATTATCTTCTCAAATTTGTGAATGACTATGGGACTAGCATTAATGAATCCTCTCCATAAAAGGGACCATATTCAGCTATAGAATGCAGATGTAAAGTGTGCCCTCTGAGTCAATGTGGTCAGCCACGAGCAAAATACATTTGAAAAACAACTCTGGGCCTTCACACATGCTAGGGAAATTCAGTGTAATTTTTTAAGACATCTAAGGAAAAATTTGCTCCAGACATCCATATTGTTTGTTTTCTTTTCTCTTTCTTTCTTTCTTTCTTTCTTTCTTTCTTTCTTTCTTTCTTTCTTTCTTTCTTTCTTTCTTCCTTCTTTTCTTCCTGTTTTAGTATATTTGTTGTTTTATTTACCAACTATCACACTTCTAGAATGACAGAAATACCTAAGGTCCAGACAGTATCTTTTTAAATATATTTTAGAAAAAGACTGACATCATTCACGCAATACTAGTTATTCTTAATACAAGACTTAGAAAATAATTTTTAAGTTTAAAATTTGAAAAATAGTAACAATAAAATAAATGAATACAATACAAAAAGTGATATTTTATTCTTTTTGAATGAACTTGGTCACTGAGAATTATACAATAATACACATGGAAATCAGCTTCAGTAGGCCCCATTTTAAATAAAACTATGCCAGTGTTTTCATGTTTGTCAGGGTTTGGAAAAATTTGCATCCAAAATTCACCCTACCCTATGATGTAAATGTTCACTGTGAATCTTATTATTGTGTATAGACAAAGACTAGCTAGAAATACTGGTCAGGTAGTTACAATGCTCTAAGATATCTTTGGATTTAGATCAGCTAAAGAAAAATGCACACTATTTTGAGAGAAATCTGAATGAATAAAAAACTTTGCCTTGCTTTAAATATTCTCTTTTTGAAAGACAAAAGTGAATAAATAGTATACATTGTATTTTCAGTATATTGCCCCTGGACAAAGTGTTTTTTAATTACCTGCATGAGGAAAAAATTAAACATAAGTATTATAGTATTCAATCTAACAATATCTGGTTTTTAGCTAGCATTATTCATTCCATCTCTCAACTTCATTCTGGCCACATTTCTGACCCAGCAGCCAAATTCATATTCTTTTCCAGATCCTTTTGATTTCTTCTAAACATATCCTCCCAAGTTTACAGTGAACTTCACCCTTACAAAGCACACAGAAAAATGCAAAGAAACTTGGTATTGTAACTCAGAAGCACAAAATAAATGTGAAAAGCCATGGTGGCCAGCTCATAATTTGAATTTGATTTTTGTTAATTCAGGATTTTATCAGAAGACTTCTGATTAGTGAATGATAAGCTATTTCATCAACCACAAAGGTTGGAGGGTTACAACACTGCTCACCCTTTTAACAATAACAATTTGAGTTCCCATTCATTGATAGTGTGCCAAAATAAGGCAATCAAGCATGACACTGGCTATATATATATATACATACTTTGGTAAAAACTGCAGTTTGAATTTTAATCCCACTATTCTGACTTTGACCTTTGCTTACTAGCTTAAACAATAGGGTAGTTACAGGAGATTTACTCCCACTGACTCAGTAGCTTCAGGGGTAGAAACTATAGATAACCTTTAGAGATTAACCTCTGAGTTCTGCTTTTGTATTATGGGCAAGATAAGGCCACATTCCAATGTTCCCAGCCTTTAGAACAACGGGAAATTCCTGTGGTTTGAAGCTTTAAAAAGGATTGTCTACACCTGTATCTGTGCAGTCGTGTGGGGCCCACCTGCGTGTGGTGCTGTCCTGGCCAGTTTTTCAATAAATCCTTGCCTGCTTTTTTAATCGATCATCAGCCTCCGGTGGTCTTATTTTGAACCCAGGGTTTACCCAACAACAACATTATATATATATATTATATATTTATTTATTATATATATATATATATATATATATATATATATATATATATATATATATATATGTTATGCAAATTGTCCATTAAAGTGTCACAGTTATGACTGAGGCTGTGTGTGCAGAGAGCACCTCTAGGTCCTCTGCCCCACCTCCCCACCCCACCTCTGCCACTGTGGGCGGTGGTGGCAGCACCCTCCCGCCTCCTCTGGCTCCCATGGAAACAGCAGGGCTCCCTCCCAGCACCCATGGGTGGCAGCAGCTTGCTCCCACCTCCCGCAGAAATGGCACAGCTCCGATGGAAGCAGTGCGGCTCCCCCTGGCTCCCACGGAAGCGGAGGACGGCCTACTGCGCACGATATCGCACATAATAATGTTGTAATAACTTCCCCCAGGGCCAAGCAGGAATGGATAATAATGTCCAGTTGTTCTGTCCAAGGTCACTAATTATGTGTTGTAAAATAGCTTGGCAAAAATTATTTGAATATAAGAAATAAATGTACATAAAGTTTGTAGCTAGTGAATAAAGTATTTTCGAGTTGTGGTAATTTTACTGAATGGGTTTAATACATTCATACCCTTTGTATATGTGTTATATGTGACAGATATTATTTCTTTTCTCTTTAAAAACATTAAAAAGGATATTAAAAGTGAAAGCATCCCTACTATTTTTTTACTGGCTAGCAACACATGCTATGGAGGGTGCTATCTTTTCTAAACACAATCACTCAACCATTCCTCAAGACGATTGTGCTTTCATCCTTTTTTTTTTTTTTCTTTCACAAAATGTCTAATTTTCCTAAGTGACCCTTATTTGAAAAAAAAAAAAAAAAATATGCAGAGCAAAGGCATAAAAATGGAGAGACACGTTTTGCTCAGGGAACAGGAGCAGGTGAATTGGCAGGCAGAGCCGAAAGTATTATACATGTAGTTGATCACAGAGCATAGCATTTTAGAGCTATGGCATCAGGGCTATATCCACCCACAGACTTGAGTTTCCATCTGAGTCCCACTGCCTGCCAGCCGGGAGACCTGGGCCAAGTGATTCTCTGCTCTGAACCTCTTTTAACCCATCAAATAAAGAGAGAAAATATTAATTTCTTCAAGTGCTGGTGTGAGAATTGAACACTTTCATGCATAAATGGGTCAGAGACAAACAGTAAATAAATGTCCTAAAACATGATTAGCATCCTTGTGTGCATGGGGAGAACATTAGAGAAACCTTTATCCTCTGCCCCCATCCCAAGCTCTTTGAGGGGCATATGTAGCATTATAACATCCTGTTTTCAGAACGCAAACAAGAGCTCATGGATTCTGTACGATTGTTCTGGGAATTTTCTGCCTGGCCCTGGGCCCTGAGTAAGAAAAGCTGTATAGATGAATGCTGGAGTCTTCCCACAGCTGCAGGGGTTTGGGAATATGAAGAAAGGCTGTGCAAAAATGCAATACAGAGACTGGACATGAAACATAAATTTGGGAGGCATGGGGACCAGGGGGGCTCCACTTTCTAGTGAAGTAGCCTCTCCGAATGTCTGGACCCACGGCTTTTTATTTGCTGGGAAGCACATTGGCCCTTCGGAATGCAAACAGGTAAAATGTGATAAACAAGAAAAGATTGTTGTGAGTGTCCCTCCCCCCCCCCCCCCCCCCCCCCCCACCCCCACATCCCGCGTGGTTCAGGGTTCAGGTTCAGAGTTCTGGTCCTGGAGGAGGCTGAACACAAATGAAAGAAACTAGACAAGAAGTTATAAATTTGGGAATTGAAGGCCAGTCAGGAGCCCAGCTCAAGAGGAAGGACTCCACTTTGCTCTGGCCTTGCTATCCCTTTTATTCAGGTTTTGGGATACACCGATAACCCTTAGGCAGGCAACTCCAATAATAGCCAATCAGCAAGGATTTACAAAAAACTATAAGGTGGAAGTTGTAGGGCTCTGACCTTTCAGAGCTCAAAGTCTCCAGCCTTCTGGGTTCCTTGTCCACACCACTCTGCTAGTGAAGACAATGGGCTGCTTCCAACAGATTATCAAATTGGGAGAAATTTCTTCAGCTATTCTGCCAGCAGCAGGTAAACAGGAAAAGATTATCAGGTTCCGGGAAAAGCCTACAGCTGTTCCAGCAGCAGGTGATAATATATGCAGTTTTCAGCCCTGCTGAAGCCCCAAGATCCATCAGCCTTCTGATGAACTTCTTGCATGATGATGACCTTCTAGAATTAGCCTCCAGCACATCACCCTTTTTGATTTAATAAATTTAACAAGAATGTATGCCATTGAAGAGCTCAGGTCTTCTTTTTAAGATTTTTTAAATTCAATGGAAATGATTGAGTTCTTTCATGTCCCTTTAAATGCTGCCAGGCATCAAAGGAATCAGTCTGTAGTAAGCTCCTTTCTGGGCCAAAAGTTCTTTGAGTCCCTGTCCCAATCACTGTCCCCTGTGACATGACAGCAATGATATTCCAGTTTTGGATGGGATGGACAAATGGTGATCAATGGTAATGCAGGTCCAACCTTCTTTGGCTTTGTCCTGGCCAACCTGCAGCAATGCTCAGCTGCTGACTGATAGCATGGCAAGGGGTCTTTATCCTCCATCTCTGGACTCTTTCTCCTCTATCTCCTCAGAGTGTTACTTGGGGCCACCACCATGTGTGGCTGGAGTAGTCTGGTCAGTTCCTCTCTCTGATCCATTGTTGCAGGAATCCACACAGGCTTGGAGGAGTTTTCTGGAAACGTATAAGCCTATTCTTGACCACAGGTTAACAAGGGAATCCTTTCTATAAACTAGACTCAGGATCTTTTTATTTTGCTCAAACCATTTTCCTTTGGCTTATTCTGACACCATGTGTGTCTTGCCATCAGCATTAAAAGTGAAACAAATTGAGAGAAACCAAGATGGCAGCATAGGTAACCGCCTAAATGCAGCCTCACACAACAATTTCAAAAAATACAACTAAAATATAAAGTGGACATTATCCAGAACTACAGGAAAGTTGACTGACTGGAAATTCTACAATGAGAAGGAAAGAGAAAACCAGAAGGAAAATCAGAGGAGCTGTAAAAGCCTAAGGTACGGAGACATGTTGCCTGTGAGAAGAAGACAAAGCCGGAGAGGAGGGGCGGCTGAGTGCCTGGCTGGCATTCCCTAGCAGGAAGGAGATAAAAGCTCCGGACTGTGCTGAACCCCAGTTCCGACAGCACTGAACCCCAGTTCTGAGCGAGACCCTGGGGACTCAGACACATACAGAGGGAATCTGGGCTGTAAGGCGGAAGCTCAGGGGAGCGGCGAAAGGCAGAACCCCAGAGTAGCGTACATTTCGTGCAGAGGACTGACGGTTGACTGTGCTGCTAGATTGCCCTAGCGGGAAGGAGACAAAAGCTCCGGACTGTGCTGAGCCTCAGTTCTGGGCGAGACCCTTGGGCCCCAGGCTCATACAAAGGGAATCTGGGCTGTAAGGCAGAAGCTCAGGGGACTGGCGAAAGGCAGAGCCCCCAAGTCGAGCCCATTTCGCGCAGAGGACAGACTGTTGATTGAGCCGCTGGATTGTCCTAGCAGGAAGGAGACATAAGCTCTGGATTGCATTGAACCCCAGTTGCAGGCTCATTGGGGGAAAGACTAGACTGTCTGGTAGTGGGTGAAACTCTAGGGCACCTTTCTCTCAGAGGTGCTGGTAGCAAGTACCAAAGGACACTGAGGAACACAGACTCAGGAACCTCATAGGGCAGGGCTAACCGAAAGACAAGGCTGTAGGCTCCACCCTGAAACTCCACCCCATCCAAGCTGAGCACAGAGGCTCTTGCAGTTTTCCAAGTCTAGTCGAATAAGGCTGTATCTATGCTGATCCTCCCACTCTACCAACTCGGGGAAGCAGGAAAAATGCTGAGACAAGGTAACAGATCACAAACGAAAGAAATGGAGGAGAAAAACAACTGGATATAGAGTTCAAAACCACGCTTATAAGGTTTTTCAAGAATCTCCTAGAAAAGGCCGATAAAATAAACAAGACCTAGGAAGATAAGAAAAGGGATCAACTAGAAATAATAAAGGATCAGCTAGAAATAAAGAATACATTCTCTGAAATAAAAAATATTATACAGAGTCCTAAAAACAAAATGGAAGATTGCAAGAATCAAGTCAAAGATTTGGAACACAAAGAGCCAGAGGACACTCCTCCACAGAAGCAAGAAGACAAGAGAATCAAGAAAGTTGAAGATAGTGTAAGAAACCTCTGAGACAACTTCAAGCGAACCAACATCAGAATTATGGGTGTCCCAGAAGATGAGAGAGAGCAAGATACTGAAAACCAGGCGTCTTCAAACTACGGCCCGCGGGCCACATGCGGCCCGCAGAGGGGTCTGATCCGGCCCGCCAGGTTTTTTGGGCAGTGAGCGCAGCCGAGGTGTTACAGTAGGAATTAGTAGTTCATATAGTCCGGCCCTCCAGCTCTCTGAGGGACCGGGATCTGGCCCCCACTTTAAAAAGTTTGAGGACCCCTGCTGAAAACATATTGAAAGAAATAGTGACAGAAAACTTCCCCCACCTGGGGAAAGAATTAGCTTACAAGTCCAGGAAGTTCACAGAACCCCAAACAAAAGGAATCCAAAGAGGACCACACCAAAACACATCATAATTAAAATTCCAAGAGCAAAAGACAAAGAGAGAATATTAAAAGCAGCAAGAGAAAAGCAGGTAGTTACCTATAAAGGAGCACTCATACGATTGTCAGCTGATTTCTCAACAGAAACCATGCAGGCCAGACGGGAATGGCAAGAAATATTCAAGGTGATGAATAGCAAGAACCTACAGCCAAAGATAATCTATCCAGCAAAGCTATCACTCAGAATCGAAGGACAGATAAAGAGCTTCACTAATAAAAAAAAAAAGCTAAAGGAGTTCATCACCGCCAAACCAGAATTATATAAATTGCTGAAGGGGGTTCTTTAGGAAGAGGAAAAAGATAAAGATAAAAATTATGAACAACAAATATGTAACTATCAACAAGTGAATCTAAAAGCCAAGGGAATTAAAAAATCTGATGAACAATATTAACTGGTGAATATAATAGAATCAGAGGTACGGAAGGGGAGTGGACTGACAATTCTTGGGGAAAAGAGGCGTCGGGGGTGAGGGAAGAGACTGAACGTAAACTATGGATGAGGACAATGGGGGGTGGGGAAAGGGCAGAGGGTGGGGTGGGAACCTAGTGGAGGGGAAAAAAATGAGGAACTTTTGTAATTATATGAACAATAAAGATTTATTTAAAAAAATAAAAGTGAAACAATTTTTAAAGTAAAGTTGTAAGTAATTAAGGCTTGGTGTAATTTACTTAGAGGAGATTACTCCACTACTCTCCCCCCCCCCTTTTTTTGTTTTAAATAATATTAAGAGGCTTTTTAAAATATATATATATGTTTTATTAATTTTTTTACAGAGAGGCAGAGAGAGGGATAGAGAGTTAGAAACATCAGTGAGAGAGTAACATCCATCAGCTGCCTCCTGCACACCCCCCACTGGAGATGTGCCTGCAACCAAGGTACATGCCCTTGACTGGAATGGAACCTGTAACCTTTCAGTCCACAGGCCAACGCTCTTTCCACTGAGCCAAGAGGCTTTTTGGAAATCCTGTATGACAGTCACGATAGCTCTTTAATTCAATTCTTTGCACAGAAATATGATTGGTCTGAATTCATTGTATTATAAGCAGCTTTACTATGAGATGAACTATCAGTAAAAATTAGTTAGTGCTCCAGGAATAGTTTCCTGCCTAGTACAACTAGGTTCCACTGAATATTCACTTATTTCAATTTGCCAATTTAAATCAGTCTGAAATAAGGCTTGTTTTCTAACTCCATTTGTCCTTGGCTATGGACAGTAAATGACACTAATCAAATTTCTGCTATCAGTCTTTGAGTATCCTATACAATAAAAAGCTAATATGCAAATCGACTGAACAGTCACTATGATGTGCACTGACCACCAGTAGGAAGACATTGAATGCAGGAACTGCCCCCTGCTGGTCAGTGCACTCTCACAGCGGGAGCGCTGCCCAGCCAGAAGCTCTGTGCAGAGGTGGGAGCTTCTCCCACCTCCATGGCAGAGCTGAAAGTGTCTAACTGAAAAACTGACCGCTTGGGCCCACAAGGAGCGGGCCTAGGCCATCAGTCAAACGTCTCCCAAAGGATCCTGGTCTGTGAGAGGGCGCAGGCCAGGCTGAAAGACCCCCCACGTGCATGAATTTCATGCACCAGGCCTCTGGTACTTATATAAGCTTTGTTTAGGGAAGCAAAAACACAAATTACTTCTCTTTTTGAAACCTTATATATTAACTCTTAATTACAATTTTCCTGCCTACATTTTAAGTGACTCTCTTTCTACTGATGGTGACTTTATTTTTTTTTAATAAATCTTTATTGTTCAGATTATTACAAATGTGTTCCTCTTCCCCCCCTCAATTGCTCCCCTCCACCAGGTTCCCACTCCACCCTCTGTCCTTTCCCCACCCCCCATTGTCCTCAACCATAGGTGCACAGTTTTTGTTCAGCTCTTCCCTCATCCCCACTCCCCTTTTCCCCGAGAATAGTCAGTCCACTCCCCTTCCATACCTCTGATTCTATTATATTTAACAGTTAATATTGTTCATCAGATTTTTTTTTTCAGATTTTTTTTTATTTCCTTGGTTTTTAGATTCACTTGTTGATAGTTATGTATTTGTTGTTCATAATTTTTATCTTTATCTTTTTCCTCTTCCTAACCCCCTTCAGCAATTCATATAATTCTGGTTTGGAGGTGATGAACTCTTTTAGCTTTTTTTCATTAGTGAAGCTCTTTATCTGTCCTTTGATTCTGAGTGATAGCTTTGTTGGGTAGATTATTTTTGGCTGTAGGTTCTTGTTATTCATCACCTTGAATATTTCTTGCCATTCCCGTCTGGCCTGCATGGTTTCTGTTGAGAAATCAACTGACAATCGTATGAGTGCTCCTTTATAGGTAACTACCTGCTTTTCTCTTGCTGCTTTTAATATTCTCTCTTTGTCTTTTGCTCTTGGAATTTTAATTATGATGTGTCTTGGTGTGGTCCTCCTTGGATTCCTTTTGTTTGGGGTTCTGTGAACTTCCTGGACTTGTAAGTCTATTTCTTTCCCCAGGTGGGGGAAGTTTTCTGTCACTATTTCTTCCAGTATTATTTCAGTATCTTGCTCTCTCTCTTCTTCTAGAATCCCCATAATTCTGATGTTGGTTCACTTGAAATTGTCCCAGAGGTTTCTTACACTATCTTCAACTTTCTGGATTCTCTTATCTTCTCCCTTCTGCAGAGGAGTGTCCTCTGGCTCTTTGTGTTCTAAATTTTTGTCTTGATTCTTGCGATCTTCCAGTCTGTTTTTAGGACTTTGTATAATATTTTTTTATTTCAGACAATGTTTTCTTCATTTCTAGTTGATCCCTTATTATTTCTAGTTGCTCCCTTTTCATATTCTCATTTATTTTATCAGCCTTTTTTAGGATATTGTTGAATAACCTTATAACTGTAGTTTTGAACTCAATGTCCAATCTTTTCTTTTCCTCCATCTCCTTCCTTTGTGTCCTTCCTCTTGTCTGCATTTTAGTTGTTTCCCTGATTTGATGGAATAGCTTTGTGTGCTAGGTGTTCTGGTAGAGCCCAGTAGCACAGCCTTCCCAGTTACCTGCGGTGGACAGTCTTGGTATAGCCCTTTGTGGGCTGTGTGTGCAGTCTTGTTGTTAAGCCTTGCTTACTGTTGGTATCACTGGGAAGCGTTGATCTCCAAGCCAATTGGCTGTGAGGATCAGCAGAGTCTCAGCTAGGAGGGCTTCTGTATTCCACTTGAATAGGGCGGGGTCTCGGGGTGGCGCAGACAATCTTTGGTTCCCTGTCAGTTTAGTCTTAGAAAATTCCTGTTCGCAGAGAGTTTCGGAAGATTGGTTGCAGGCATGCACACCTCTTTGGTAAAGGTGCAGACAAGTTTTGGATTCCGGCCAGTCCCTCCTTAGAGAAAGCCACCCTCTGGGAGAGCTTCTGTGCTCAGCCAGAGATTGGGCAGAGTCTCGGGTTGGTGCAGACAAACTTTGTTTTCCCTTCAGCTCCTCCCCAAGTCCCGCAGTAATGGCCTCTGGCTTCACACACCTCGGAGAGATCTCTGCCCACTGCCTGACAGTCTGGCCTCTCCCTGTCTGGGGCCGTCTATCAGAGCAATAGGCTGATTCTGTTTTCCTCTCAAACAAGAAAGCCAGCGCGTTAGCTGTTCGCCCTCTCCCCATGCCGGGAGTAAGCCAGCGCCTTTTCGCGCACACAGTTCTCCGTACCTTCAGAGTTCTTGAGGTTCCGCGTGCCTTCTCTCTCTTTCCCAGACAGCAGAGCCTCCTTTCAGCTAGCCATCCGGCGCTTCAGGGCAATGTCTCCCCTGTTTTCCAGTTCTAAATTCAAATTTGTTGTGGTAGGCTGCATTCGGGTGTCTACTCTATGCCGCCATCTTGGTTTTCTCCATGGTGACTTTATTAATGATCAGATTTAACACTTGAATAATAGCCTTCATTTACTCTGTAAATATTAGTGGAAGATATTTTACAATTTATCCTTTTTATTAAGCTTAAAATTTACTTTTAAACAGCATTCTTTTTGACTAGTGCTCATTTGTATACACAGAGGAATTATGGGAGGTCTTAGTAACTGTTTTTATTAGAATCAATTGCTTAACATTTGGCTTCTCATTTAACTGAAATTATATTAGACCTTGATTATATTTTTAAAAGCCAATTTATTAAGTAATTAAAGTAGGCATCTTTATTAAAAAAGCAAAGTAAGCAAACTGTTACTTTTCTTAAGAATAGTTATGAAGGCTAAAGTGGTCCAAAAATGTGAAATTTTCCTCCCTACTCTCCAAAGTAGACCCTGAAACTCACCAGGAATTCTATCTCATCCCTTTTTATACTTTCATCTGGCTTCCTATCCATCCAATCTATCCAACACCACTTCTGGCCAAGTTAGGGTCTGCTTTTATCCTACATTTACATTATCCCAAGGTGGGTGGGCAACAATAACAGTGGGAAGGGCAAAGAGATAGTTGTCTGCAAATGTGAAAGCTTAAGAACAGGGGGCACAAATGATTCCTTAGTGCTACCATTTAAAAAACAAGGTGATATCATGGCAAACAGATCCATGATGAATTTATTAAAGTTGATAGCTTAACTACCTCAACAACAAAAACTGAGCAATAGTTTTAAAAATCAGATGTGCTATTCATTTAAAGACAAAACTTGAAAATAGTCCTCACATGTTTGTCCTCACATGTAGTCAATTCAGTCACTAATAAATAAAAGTTAAGTGATTTCTTTTGAACATTTGACTTTTAAGTACCAAACATATATTTGCATTAACTTAAGTAATGATCAACTAAATGTATGATGCATGAAATGTATAATATCTGAAAGAGTTTATTTCTCACGTGAGATCCATAGATAGAATTCCTGCTTTAAGAGGATGCCGTTCTCCAACTCTGAGTCAAAGAATAGGGCTCTTCCCCCCTGTAAGTTCAGTATCTTCTAAATCTAGCTTTCAGTGTGGGTGTGCTTTCTTGAACCAAGGCATGAGGGGGGAAATCTTGGGCACATCTGACTTCTAATTATATTCCAATGATAAGAACTGAACACATGGTACAGTCTAGATGCAAAGGAGCCAGAGAAAGAGAGACTCTAGCTAGGTAGCTACTTCTCAGCAACAAGTTTTCACTGTGGGAGGGCAGCATATACCTTCACACAGCCCATCAAAGACATAGGAAATAACATTCAGTTACTGCATCCACCTCCAAGATCACCGTGTCCAGGTGGTGTGCAGCCCTCTCCATCTAACTGGATGGGGCTGCTTATGGCTCTGCAATCTGCAATCTAAAATGACAAATAGTCTGTTCTATTCCACAACCAATATGCAGTGCTAGAAAAGGTACAGAACAAATATAATTACAAACTCAAATTCAGAGAAGAGAAGAAGCAGAAGCACACAGCAGGCACTTGTCCTTAGCAATGATGAAATTCTAGGGAAAAATATTATGTGTACCTCTCTCCCAGCAGTGGAGTATTTTAATATCTGAATGTATAACTGTCATAACTACCAACACATGCATTACCAACATATGTCCACACTGAAATGGAAAAATGAGATATCATTAGCTTTCTTTACTCTTGACTATGAGTGATTTTATATTAAAATTTTATATTAAAACATAAAATAAGTAATTTTACTCCTTATGAGTATAAGCATACAAAATAATCATTACAATAATTTTTTTTACCAACTATGTGGAAGATTTCTTTAATATTCTGGATGTAATTCAATCACTTACTCTTACATACTGAAAGGTTCTGTGTTTTGTCTTATATAATATTGAAGAATGAAACTTTTAATATAGGAAGATTTTATAGAAAGTATCCTTCTTTGTCCTTGGTTATAGAAAACTTCTTTCAGATTTGGAGCTCCAAATACATAGGGAACATAAATCAAGCAGCAGCTTTGAAAATTCTTTTGACCCTGAGTATGACAGCTAAACTATACAAGCCAGATGTTCTTGATTGACCTATCACCTCATCTTCAAGTCAGAGAGATGCTGCTTACTCTCAATGATCTAACCTCTCTTAGATTTCACCTTCTGATTTCTCTCAGGAATCAAAGAAACTTCTGCAAATCTGAATCAGTCATTTTCCTTTTATGCCTGTCAGAATCCATGGAAGTTGTGGTAAAAAAAATAAAATATAGCTCACCTACCTCCTATGATTACAAAAGAATATACTATAAAGGACAGCACTTTTTATTTTATTATTTACTTATATTTATTGTTGAAAGTATGTCCCCTTTTTAGATAAAGGTAAGCAGCTAAATATCTAAGTACTATATAATTACATTGCTAATACTCTTTTTTCCCCCAATATATTTTATTGAATTTTTACAGAGAAGAAGAGAGGGAGATAGGGAGCTAGAAACATCAATGAGAGAGAAACATTGATCAGCTGCCTCCTGCACACACCCTACTGGATATGTGCCTGCAACCAAGGTACACGCCCTTGACCTGAATCAAACCTGGGACCCTTCAGTTCACAGGCCAATGCTCTATCCACTAAGCCAAACTGGTTAGGGCTGCTAGTACTCTTTAGTGATAACATGAAAGCTAATTGTTCAGAATAGGTTTCAGACAATTATAATGTTTCAAAATTTATTCTTATGATCTTCCTCAGAGAATGTGTGTTTACAAACTCTCATGACATAGAACATTCACAATAGTCCATAATATTACATGATATAAAGCACTCCTTCCCAAGTAGACTTAGAGTTTGCTCAATTTATTTCTCTTATTCATTCTGTTCTTAACAGAAAACATTTGTGTTTAAACAAGAGAAAATCATTTCCAATTTAGTAAGGATTTTTTTAATGTTAACATATTTATTTCTGCAAATGAAATTTATCACCATCTTGAATCAGCTACCCTCTTTATTACCAGTATAAGCACTTAGTCTAACTTAATATGTTTTTATTTATTTTAGAGAGAAAGGAAAGTAGAGGTGCTGGTGGTCTTGTCCAGCATCTAGAAAGGTTCAGAAATCTGGAGAAGGGCTGAAGTAAATTAATAAAGAGTCCAGAGATGCAACATAATTTTGGAAGGCATTTTGGGGAGCCAGAGGAGACTTAGCTAAAGAAAACAAGTCCTCCTGTCTCTCTGAACCCAGAGCTTTTTATTAACACAAATTGTCTGAAGGCAAGGTAAATATACACATCAAAGGCCACGGTTTAGTATACAGTGGATTGGGGGAACTGTCTAAGGTTGTTCAGGTGTTTGGCCAGCAGGAGGCAATAACATGTAGATTTAAATGCCCTCAGCTGTCTGGCATCAATCATCTATACAAATCTTTAGGTGTGAGAAAATGCCCTTAGCAACTTGCAGCAGGCAATCTTCAAGGTTCCATCAACCTTTTGATAAAACTTCTTGCATTTATGACCTGCTGGGATTAGCTTCCGGCAAGAGGGAAAGAGAAAGAAACATCAATGTTAGAGAGCAACATCAATATCCATCAGCTGCTTCCTGCACGCCCCCTACTGGGGATCCAACCCAAAAACTAGGCATGTGCCCTACCAGGAATTAAACCTGACCTCCTGGTTCATAGGTCAACACTCAACCACTGAGCAACACTGGCCAGGCATTTTTAAAGTTTTGTAAGGCTTGTTAATTTTTTACACAACCCCATGAAGTATTATTTCCATGTTTATTTACTATTCTTATAAAGAAATTAAATTAATTTAATAAAGAAATTAAAATACAGAGATTTTAAGTATCTTGCCCAAATCACACAGTTTGTTACTGGTGGAACCCAAGGAGTTTGACTCCAGAAACTCCCCATGCCTTTCACTGGTATTTGTGATATTCAGCCACATGAACTTGGTGAAATGAAGGCTATATATGTTTGTCTCTCTTATTCTGACAATAATCTTAGAAAACAAATGATACTGACACTTCAGATACTTTAATCTTTAAAATGTCACTATTGTACATTTCAAGTGTAGTTTTAAGCCGATGAACTACTAATTTCAAAACATGTAGTGTTTTTACAGAAGGTTCTTAGGAAGTAGATGCTAAGGTGTTTCATTAGCTTAGTTATTCTGATGAGTCCTTATTATCATTAGAATAAATCCTTATTCTCATTCTAGGCCTCAGGCTGTCCCAGGATTGATCCCAAACTGGGTCAGTTAAGCCAGTGTTTTTCAACCTTTTTTGGGCAAAGGCACACTTGTTTCATGAAAAAAATCACGAGGCACACCACCATTAGAAAATGTTAAAAAATTTAACTCTGTGCCTATATTGACTATATATAAAGTAATTCTCTTGAATAGGAATCAAATAAACACAAAGAAAGTATTTTATAATTACTTTATTATGAAATATTAAGTAAACAAAATAGTGAAAAATTATAAAATTCTTGTCTTGTCTGCACCTACGGCACACCAGGCAACATCTCGCGGCACACTAGTGTGCCGCGGAACAGCGGTTGAAAAACGCTGAGTTAAGCAATGGTAGTGAAGTTCACAGGAACTATACAGTAAATAATATACACAGGAAACTGGAGAAAATTTCAGAATATTGGCAAACTAGCATATTAGCTTTCTTCATGACAAAACAATTATTTGAGAAATTGATAACCATGTACTCAGAACAAGAATTAATATATAGTCACTCTCTTTTATTGGTTTTCTCTGTATTTCTTTGGGCAACAGTTCTTATTTAGACTAAGACACTGTTGATTAATATAGTAACTGTTGTTGAATCCTCAAAATGCTAAGCATCAGTTACATTTTCTTTTTCTTTTTAATTTTAAATATGGGGTTTTTATTTGATTGTTTAGAGAGGGAGGAAAGGACAGGTTGAGAAAATAGAAACATTAATGATAGAGGAACATCGATCAGCTTGCTTCCTGCACACCCCCTACTGGAGACTGAGTCTGCAACCGGGGCATATTCCCTCACTGGGAATAAATCAGCAACCTCTTGGTGCATAGGACAATGCTCAGTCCACTGACACTCAATCCACTAAGTCACACTGGCCAGGCTACATTTTTAAATAAATATTTTTGCTGTAATATAAACAAAAATTAAAAAATATTATGTAGAAAGTATCATGGAAACAGAGTGGGGAGAGCACCTCTGTCTGCCTGGGAAAATTAGTAGGAAAGAAGAGATGAATAGAAAAGTTTCACAGAAGAGATGATGCTTGAGCTGAATCTTGAAGAATAAATAGAAATTTTCCAAAGAGAAGAAAAAGTCAAGCATATGTATGTAACAGGTAGTGCGGGAACAAGGATACCTAAATAATCCATACATTTTCCCCCCCACTAACTGCTACTTTCAAACTTAAGAGAAAAGAAAGTTAGTGGTACATCATTAATCAACACTAAAATTATCTTGAGGTTTGAGAAAGCCAAATAATAAATCACTCTGCCAGACAGAGCCAGTAACCTTTTATAATATCAATTTAGATTCACACAAACCAAGAATTGCTCACATCCACCTCACCTTCTCCTAAGGTTCTTCCAGCCGTGCATCAAAATTATATGAAAGGACATAAATTTGATTACAAATGATCAAGACCTTTCCTGCCTGTAACATTTCAGATCAAACTCAGTATGAAGTGTGTTTCCTGAATCATTACAATCATGAAAAAAAAAATGTATTATGTTACACTATTTGTACAACCTACTCAAGTGATTAGGTATATAACACTTTATTTTGATTAAGCACCATAAATGCAATCATTTTTCTTTCAGGAAGACTTTAATATGAAATATTAAACTTTTTTATTATCATTTAATGTTTAAAACAGATGTTTCTACTCTATGTCTGAAATTTACCTTATAATGTCAGGGTTAAAATTAAGGAAAAGATAATGGTCAAGTATGAGTGGAGAGACAAAGGCTTAATTAAGGTGGAGGAAAGAAATATATGGAGATTAATAATGGAATGACAACAAGTTAAGAGTGCATCATTGTTGGAATGAAGATTATGTTTGGGACCCAGCTGGTTTGGCGCAGTGGATAGAGTGTTGGCCTGAGGACCAAAAAGTCCTGCATTTGATTCTTGTCAAGGGCACATGCTGGGGTTGCTGGCTCAGTCTCCCAGTAGGGGGCATGCAGGAGGCAGCTGATCAATGATACTCTCTCATCATTGATGTTTCTTTCTCTCTCTCTCCCTCTTCCTTTCTCTCTGAAATAAATACAAATATATATATATATATATATATATATATATATATACATACATATATATATGTATATATATATATATATATTTTTTTTTTTTTAAAGATTATGTTTGGAATAAAGGTAATGGACACATGTCAAAATGCCCTGCCACAGAATCTTTTCTACTGCTCCTGAGTAGATTAATAATATTTAAACCTATAGAATAACAAATAATAACTTAAATATCAATCAGTATTAATATTTAACAGATATATGCAATATAAAAACAATAAAAATAAAGGTGATAGATAAACAGATAAATATATGATAGAATAACTGATATATAATGGTATATTAATGAGAAAGTGCTCCTTGGAATTATTATTTTAAATTCAATATTACAGTTCAAATTTTGAATACAATTTTAAAGGGTGAAGTTGAACACAGAAGCCAAATATAAATTCAGCAATACTAGTATTTTGAATAAAATTTTCCATTAAGCTATCCTAGAAATAAGGTAAAATTTATTTAAAAAATGAATGGGTTTTGCTCTTATTCTTATTATATTGTAGAATGAATCTTCTCCATTTCTGAGATTAAGACAATCAAAGTACTTACATTATACCAGGACTTGTGCCAAACACTTGAAATATTGTTAAGAACAAAATAGAAACCAGGACTTCATAGTAGTTATAGTAAGTGAAGAAGATAGTACTCAAATAATTACATAAATATGCATTTAATTATTACCATGGAAGAGACGTGAAGGGAAAGTTCATGATGAGAACGCATAGCAGGAAAACATAAGCTAATTTGAGAAAATGGTGAGAAAGTCCTAAGAAGGACATTTGTAACAGCTTCACCTGGTGGACAGCAGAGGGCAGGTTTCTTATGTCTTTTCTAAGGGAGTTATTCCCATTCATTGTGGATCCACCCTCATGACCTCATCTACAATAATCCTAACTGAAAGGTCCACCTCCTAATACCATCATTCTGTCCATAAAAGGCACTCACTTTATTATTAGTACTTTGATCATGCAGCTTTGGGCATATAGCTATATAAATATTTGGAGGGTGATTATATTTCCAAATATTTTTAATGATGTTGAGTCAGACTGCATAGATGGCCACTAATAATTCCCCTCCTGTCAAAGGGAGAGCCCTGAGTCTGGGTTAGTCATGTAACTTACTTCACCCAATACAACATTAGCAAACATTATGTAAGTTTCATAAGGACGTGGTCTCTTTCTAATGTTTAGAACAAGAGTAGGACTTGCCATATTGTTGCCTTTAGAACCCATGTTGAGCCTGGAACCGGTTTGGCTCAGTGGATAGAGCATCATCCTGCGGACTGAAAGGTCCCAGGTTTGATTCTGGGTTCGATTCCTCTCTGTAAAAAATCAATTATATATATATATATATATATATATATATATATATATATATATATATATATAATTTTTAATATATATATTTTTAATATATATATTTTATTGATTTTTTTTTTTTTTACAGAGAGGAAGAAAGAGAGATAGTTAGAAACATCGATGAGAGAGAGACATTGATCAGCTGCCTCTTGCACACCCCCTACTGGAGATGTGCCCGCAACCCAGGTACATGCCCTTGACCGGAATCGAACCCGGGACCTTTCAGTCCGCGAGCCGATGCTCTATCCACAGAGCCAAACTGGTTTCGACAAAAGTCAGTAAAATATATTTTTTTTAAAATAAAATAAAATAGAACCCATGTTGAAAGATATGTGGCCTAGGTGCTCCTCTGTCATTATAAGCATTAGCCAGACTGTGAATGAGGCCATCTAAACCAGTTAGCCATCCCACCACACCAGCTGACCCCAGCAAACCCAACCCAGAACTGCCCAGTAGCAATGGAAGTTAAATTTTCATATTAGGCTACTGTTAAAGCTATTGGAGGGTTTGTTTTTTTTAGCAGAAAAGTTCACTAGTGGATATAGTAGTGGTTATTCATCTTTGTCTTATTGATTTTTTAAAGAAAAAAAATCATTGCAATTAAAGGAATATATCTGGTCTCTGTCATGTAGTTTTTGTGGCCCTTGAATACTGCCTAAGTGAAAAAATATCCAAAATCCTTTAAAAGTATTTTTCCAAAGAAACTCATAACTTAACCAGAGAAAGGTTTTGAGTCAGTTTGTAAGTATGTAATTAAATGCTCTAACAGGGGATCAATACACTAACATTTCTATACAAAGTTGGTTCTTAGGGCTTACATATTTTCTGTTAGAGTGAACACAGATAATGATGATGTATATACTAGTAGGAAAATGTTTGCAAACTAGATAAAAAGATATTTATTTCACTATGCAATTTTTGAATCAAAGAAAAACTCTATTATCAGTTGTATTTACTGCTTATTAGAGTTACTCAGAAAGTCCTTTGAAGTGCTTATAGCAGGCAAAGTATTTGCTAATATAGTCCAGTAAGAGACTTGAATCCAGGCATTGAAACTTCATCACAAAATGTTAAAAATAGTAAGGATCTAAAACTAACCACACAAATAGGTTTAGATACTTCTAAGGCCATTAAGAAAAAAATCCTTCTGAAATTGGTTTGGCTCAGTGGATAGAGCGTTGGTCTGCAGACTGAAAGGTCCCAGGTTTGATTCCGGTCAGGGGCATGTACATTGGTTGCAGGCACATCCCAGTAGGGGTGTGCAAGAGGCAGCTGGTCAATGTTTCTCTCTCATCGATGTTTCTAGCTCTCTATCCCTCTCTCTTCCTCTCTGTGAAAAAAAAGAAAATCAATAAAATATATTTTAAAAAATCCTTAGAACTTCACACCACAAAAGTGCCAATCAACCTGTCAGAAACACAAGGAAATTTTTCAGATAAGTTCAAATCAATTATTTCAACAATTCAACATAAAATGTCTAAAGTCAGAGAAAGACAATTACCAAATGATTTCACTTATATGTGGAAACAGAAGAACAAACAAAACTGAAACAGACTCATAGATACAGAGTACAAACTAATGGGTACCAGATGGGAGGGGGATTGGATGTCCGGGTGAAAAAGGAAAAGGGATTAAAAAGTACAGATTGGCAGTTACACAATAGTCAAGGGAATGTAAAGTATTGCACAGGGGATATAGTCAATAATGTTGTAATAATGATGTATGGTGCCAGGTGAGTACTTGGCTTACCATGGGATCACTTCATAATTTATATGAATGTCTGACCATTATGCTGTACACCTGAAATTAATATTGAATGTCAGCCAAAATTAAAAATTAAAAAAGAAAATGTTTAAAGTGATCAGAAAACAAATGAAAAATGTTTTTAAAACTTGAAGTATTCATATAATTTCCTCAGCTTTTCACTCAGCTGAATGGGATGGCACTTAAACTATTATTGCACCATTTAGGAAAAAAAAAAAAAAAATCCTGCTGCAACATAATGCTTTCACTATTATATTTTTCCAAGTAAGCATACAACAATAATTGAAACTATATCCATGACCAAACCAGAGATGGTCGGACCTGCATCACCACCATTTGTCCACCATCCAGGAATGAAATATCATTGCTGACATGTACACATAAGGCACTGTTTGACATTGAAATGGGGACTCAAAAAAACTGTTGGCTCCGAAAGAAACTCACTACAGACTGATCCATTTGCCTCTCAGCATAACCATTATGGCTTGTCTCAGTTTCGGTCCTTATAAGGGAATTCCTTGTATCACATGATCTAACGCATCTAGGGGAAATAATGAACAACATAAACTGATTAACAAAAACAGACCCAGAGACAGGTAAGCATCGATCAGACTGTCAAACCTCAGAGGAAAGGTAGGGGAGGGTGGGAGAAAAGGGGAGAGATCAATCAAAGGACTTGTATGCATGCATATAAGCCTAAACAGTGGTCACGAACAACAGGGGGGAGGGGGCATATGTAGAAAGGGGTTTGGGATGGGAATGGGAAGATGAGGACAGTTATGTGATACCATAATCAATAAAGAAATTTTTAAAAATAATAAAATAAAATAAACTATAGCAGAGATGTAAATTAAATTTTCTTTTAGATTATCAAATATTTGTCAGCCTTACCATAAGCTAATACATGTGCCTTTGTGTTTATTTATGAGGTTAATTATGTGATCTCAAAAATAGAACCTGTTATGGCTTCACTAAAAAAAACAACAAAAAACAAAACAAAACACTTATGATTTGATGATAAAACAAATAAGTTTTAGTGCCTAATATTTACATAGTGCTTTATATTTCTCAAAGCATTTTACAAAAAACTATTATTTTGTCCCTTCACAACTATGTATAATAAATATTATTGTCTATATTTTACTTTTAAGCAAGTTGGATGTCATTAAGGTTGAATTCTTTGAAATGTACAAGCAGATAATAATATATATTTAAAATACACTTTAAGAAGTGTTGGTGTGATGTCTACCTTATGTGTACATTAGGTGTAAACAGTACCCAAGATTAACAGCAGACAGTTATCAGGAGTATCATTTCTTAAAAAGTCATGTGACAGCAGCATGGTGATTAGCAGAGGAGAGGGGCTGTTGCTGGAGGTAGAAGAAGGTAAAGGTGATGGAAGCAAACTTGACTTGGGGTAGTGAACACACTACAATATACGGATGATGGATTATAGAACCGCACACCTGAAGCCTATATAATTTTATTAACCAATGTCATCCCAATAAATTCAATAAATATAAAATGTGTTTTAAAAAATAATATAACCCACTATATCGGTCAGGGTTCTACTACAAAAATAAATACCTACTCTGCCTAGTTTAAGCAAAAAGTAATTTATGCCTTTTGCTTTTGAAATCATTGGAACACCTGCAGTTAGGCCCTCGCCAAGCTTCCAGCAATGACTCCAGGAAGAGAATCACCAGGCCCACCTGCCAGGATGCTGCCTGCCCTGCCTCTCAAGGCACAGCAGCCATACCACTCTTCACTATCCAGCAAAGTTCAAGATTAGCTGGAATACTCTTCTTCCAGGAAGATTTTGCAGACTGCTCCCCGACAAACACACACACAAGATTTATAACTCCTTGTAATCTTATTAACACAATGCAAAGTTCGTTTGCATTTCACTCCACTAATTTGTTTCAATGTGCACCGCTCCTTCTAAACTAGATCTTCAGATCTTAACAGTGTATTCTCTTTATAGCTATATTCCTAAATGTCCATCATAGGCTCCAAGCTATAGTAGGCCCTCAATAAATTTTATGAAAACATATTTCACATCTGTCATAATTCTAAGAATTTTACATGAGTTAACTTACTTAATGTTCACAACTTTCCTGCTAAGAAGGTCCCATGGTTATCCTCATTTGGACCTTAGCAGTGCTCACATTCTAACCACTATGCTACTTTTCCTCATTGGCAAGGTAATGTCTCCGAAAGGAAGCAGCTTAAGGAGGTTAGAGAAAAAGCATTAAAAAAAAACACAATGGAATAGGACTAAATAAAAGAAAAATCTGAAGCTCCAAAGACATAATCAAGCTATGGAGACTTTGGACTCATTTAATGGAATTTTAAGGAAAAGTTTTTTAAGGTTCAAGTATCCTATATAATAAAAGGGTAGTATGCAAATCAACCAAACAGTGAAACAATCAGTCACTATCATGAGCACTGACCACCAGGGGGCAGACGCTCAATGCAGGAGCTGCCCCCCTGGTGGTCAGTGGGCTACCACAGGGGGAATGCTACTCAGCCAGAAGCCCTGAGCTGGGCTCACTGCTGGTGAGCATAGCGGTGGTGGCGGGAGCCTCTCCTACCTCAGTGTTAGTCAGACATCCCCAAGGGCTCTTAGACTGTGAGAGGGCACAGGTTGGGCTGAGGGATTCTCCCAACCCCAAGTTCATGAATTTTGTGCACCAGGCCTCTAGTATTTAAATAATACTCATCTATCACAGTTGACTACATTTTACAATTAAAATTTTTAAAAGCTGTCCAGTCATCTACTGGAGGACACTTTGGTTGTTTCTATGTCTTGGCCACAGTGAATAATGTTGTAATGAACATAGAAGTGCATATATGTTTGCAAATAAATTTTTTAGATAGATATCCCAAAGCAGGGTTGCTGGGTCATATTGTATCTCTTAAAACTGAAACTCACAAACACAGACAACAGTATGGTGGTTACCAGTGGGAAGGGGATTGGGAGAGGGTAGTAAAAGGTAAAAAGGACCAACTATATAGAGACAGAAGATGTTTGACTTTAGGTGGTGGACACACAATACAATACACAGATCAGTGTAGAAATGTATGAGTGAAACCTATATAATCTTATTAACCAATGTCACCCTAATAAATTTATTTTTTTCATTTTTTATTAAGGTATTATATGTGTACATATCTTACTAAAAGCTAAAAAAGGTAGAGCCTCTTTATAAACACTTTAAGTGTGCTATTCTATCAATATGAAAGAACTTAGATATAATAAATCATGATTTAACCAACCTCTCGCTCATCAATCCCTGATCCAAAGCCAAACAAGAGCAAGTTCAATGCAGGTGGAGAGCTCTGTAAGTGGAAGTTTGGATGAACAACAGAAAACACAGTCTTTCAAGAGTATGGAAAGAAAAGGCTACTTTATTTTAGACAACACTTAAATATTTTTTAGTAAATGTGGATATTAAGTGGACTGACTAAAGCAAAAAGCAACAATAGCGTAGCCAGTTTGCTCTTTCTCCATTTAAAGTATTATTTCAGGAAGAAATGTCTGAAAAGATACGCAGCCTAAGAAAGAAGCCCAAGTGCAGAGCCTGCACAGCCTAGAGATTAGTTAATCAGGCCCAGAGAGAGCTAGAAAACAGAAACTACTGCTCTGCAATAATTTATGTTAATTATAGGTTTTAATGGCTTTCTGGGATAGTTCAATATCCCTGTATTCCATTCTTTATCAACTGAAGGAGAGGTGAATTGGATGGCTCAAAACTACCCAAAAAAAGACAATCAGTGTTGAGATCATCTCTTCGTGACATTTGTTAGTCCTCTGCGTGTCTGGTGAGGATTCCTACTGTCTAAGAAGCAACTAACACCACACATAACCATCACTCAGCATTCCGGAACCCAAATGAAAGTACTGTGAAGAGAATATCTACTTTCAAAAGATTTTTTCTAAACCAATCCTTTATACTCAATTTCTCATAAATACTTAATTGTATTCAAGATATTTATTATCTTCTGTTCAAGATAATTGCACTGGTTTTCAGCCACTAGTAGTAAAAAAGGAGATAAATAGTATTAAATATTTTCAGTTGGACAACTCTGCCAACAAATATAATCTCTGTAAACATACATATTTTTAAATATTTTTAAACTTACATATTTTTCTTCATAATATAAGTCTATCAACATTATTTGTATTAAATACAACACATGTATATATAGCCAAAAGAATAATAACAACATAATAACATCAGTAATTGTAAGTTTTGGGCTGAAGAGTTATTCTCATATTTGAGCCCAAGTATGAGCTTTTGTTTTCATGAAAGAATGTGTTTATTTTGCATGACAGCAATAGTTGTGAAATCTATGTAGAGTCAGGAGAATATAGTAATAGTATCCACATATAATTTAGGACTAGATAATGCTTTTAAATTCCATTGTGTGTAAAATTGATTTAATTATGTCAATACTAATGTACGGAAGTAACTTACTTAGTTACCAAGTGAGGCAACCAAAATTTCAGCATTTAAAGCTCATTATTGCTTAACCATCACTATTTACCATAATAAATTCAGTAACTCTCAGGAATTTAAATTCTATTGAGTCTGAGGTGAGACGTGTATAAGTTACCATAGTAGTCACAAATTTAAAAATCTACTAACCTCTCAGAACATATGTCTCAAAGGTACAAGATGAACTTATATCCTATCAATAGTTTCCCACTCGCACTCCTTTCACTCCTGATAGGCTCTGTTTAGGTGATAGATTAAATGGCTTCCCTGCTCATTGATTACATGATTCTATAAGCTAATATTGATTAATCACAATTATCATACTGAGAATGCCCTACACCTGAATTAAGATTTTATAATCTTTGCAGATTAATTTATGCCATTTCACCAGGATCAGTATTACACTAAGTCTGTATTAAAACAATTTCTACTAAAAGAATTATATGACAACCTCTTAAGCATATCTGGTCAATCATAGGCATACTACATGGATATTAAGACCTAAAATTTTAGTAAATATTGTACAAATACACAATTATTTCTTTGTATTTAATCAAATGAACTCATTATTTTCTTCATAGAAAGTTGAAAGTTACTATTTTAATTTAGGAAATCAAAACTTTTAGGAAAATTTATAATAATGCATCTTAATTTGAGCTGATATGAATATTACTATGTGCTTCCCTCAATAAGTTTATTCTGCAAAAGATAAAATTTTGAGATGAAAAGGTGATTACTTAGGGAAAAGAGTTTTGGAATATGTTTTTTATTTTGTAATTTTAATTTAGTATATATCTATAAGGATATAGATATATATACTATAAAGGTATAATTTATCAACAGCCTTTGGGAGAAAGAAAAATAAGAAAAATGGGAATTAGACAGCCTAGCTAGAAAACCTGGAGTTAAAATATTATCTATTCCCTTTCCAGTCAGTACCTTTCTAGAAACATCATGGATTTTAAAGGATAGGGATATTTATGAAATATAAAGAGTGAAGTTATGGAATGTCATTAAACTTAGATATGCATATCATGCCCTCAAGAGTAAAAGTATGGTATACATAAGCCCTATCCCCAACATTTCTTTTTGTCAAATTCAACTTGCTATTATTTTAAAAAGGAGAAAGGGCTGAAATTGTCTTGGAAGTGAATCTTTTTTCTTTATTTTTGAATGAATGTAATGGCTAGCTTTTATGTGTTCAATACTATATAACATCTTGACATCTTAATAATAGTATCTTAGTAATCTCATTAAATAGATATAAAAGTTAGATCACATGGTCAGCTTGCAACATAACCCTACCTAATGAAAGAGTAATACACAAATTAACCATCACTCCACTACACTAGGGGTGTCGAACTCAATCAGAGAAGGGGAAAAATCTAAAATCCAGCCTAAATCGCGGGCCAAATGGTTTACTGAACAGTCATAAACTGTCATTGTGATGGAAACGCAGCGGAGTGCAGTGATGACAGCGCAGTGCGGGCCACATTGCAAGGCCTGGCGGGACGGATTTGGCCTGCGGGCCTTGTGTTTGACACATGTGCACTACACCCACAAGCCATGCCCACCAGCCATGCCACCAGCCAATCAGAGCAAGTATGCAAATAAACCCAACCAAGATGACTATCAGGAGGGAGGCTTGGGTTTCCCTGGCAATGGAGGAAGCCAAGCTTTCCACACTCCCTGGTGGGCCCCAGCCCCTACTCAAGGCTACAAAATTTCAATTATAGAAGGTAAACAAATCCAAACAGAAATGGTGGCAGCCACGGAGGCTGGCTCTGCTCCTGGCTACAAAGTTTCAATTGTAGAAGGTAAATAAATTCCAGATACCAGGGCCTCTGCTTGGGTCGCCAGGGGGCGTAGATGGCCTGCAAACCACCACAGGCCCCTCGCTCAGGCTGCCCCACACCCCAAGGGAACCCCCACACTGACCTGGACAAACCAGCTGGCCCCCACCCATGCATTAGGCCTCTATCCTATCTAATAAAAGAGTAATATGCAAATTGACCATCACTCCAACACACAATACGGCTGCCCCCATGGAGTCAAAGATCCTGCCCTCATGTGGACACAAGATGGCCACCATAAGATGGCCAGAAGGGAAGGATAATTGAGAGTGACCAGGCCTGCAAGGGAAGGCAGTTGAGAGAGACCAGGCCTGCAAGGGAGGGCAGTTGGAGGCAATCAACTGTGCAGGGGAGGGCATTTGAGGTTACCAAGCCGGCAGAGGAGGGAAGTTGGGGGCAAAGAAGCTGGCAGGGGAGCAGTTAGAGATCAATCGGGCTGGCATGGGAGTGATTAGGGTGATCAGGCTGGCAGGCAGAAGTGGTTAGGGGAAATCAGGAAGGCAGGCAGATGAGCAGTTGGGAGCCAGCAGTCCTGGATTGTGAGAGGGATGTCCAACTAAATGGGCAGTCGGACATCCCTCAAGGGGTCCCAGGTTGGAGAGAGTGCAAGCTGGGCTAAGGAACACTCCCCTACCCCCGTGCATAAATTTCATGCACCGGGCTTCTAGTTTCTAATATTATTTAGAGGAGTTAATGGAAGCTTCATTGTGTAGCTTAACTTGGGCTGTGGCCTCAAACATAGTAAATGAGGAATTAGCCAGAGAAAAGAGGGGAAGGCAGCTTTGTAACAAGAGCAAGGTGATTTGAACCCATAAAAGAAAAATGGGAGATATCTGTAATACTATCAACAATAAAAATACATTTAAAAAATAAATCTAGGACAAAATATAAATAAATAAATAGATAGATAGATAGATAGATAGATAGATAAATAAATAAAAGAACATGGAAAATTTAGTAGAAACTGCAATAAAAACTTGCTTTCCTTGAGTAATGTGTTTAAGCAGAGGCATGGTCTTAAGTTTATAGCTTAAACTATAATCTGTGGTCTTACATGGGTTACCTTGGCTGGATCTAACAGAAATTATCATTATTTCTCCCTTAAAAATCAAATGAGAGCACAACTTAAACAGCTGGCACTTTAGTTCTCCTTTTCTTTAGAACTTGTTTTGGCCCTCCTAACATTTCTGGAACTAAAGGCTTTTTGAGTGAAAATTTTTCTTCTACAACAAGAGAAAATAACAAAATAGTTATCCCAAGAGTAAAACTGTTTAGCGTTACATAAATGTTAACTAATTCCAGTTAAAGGAGCCCCATGCAATGAATTCTAGTATAGATAAAGCACATCTACATAATTATGAATATAAAAACAGGTTCATATCACTAAAATAGCAGATATTCACAAGTTCATAAATATCTAATTATTACATTATTTTAATTAATGTTTTGTATATACACACATTATCTGAATAAATAAATGTAGATATGGGAAGGAAATTAATGTCTATTGATTAAAATTATCTTAATGGCAGTTATGAGCAAAAAAAAAAAAAAAAAAAAAAAAAAAAAAAAACCCTAAACCACACATTAAGGCATGTTCTAAGACAAGAATTTCAAGCAGAAGCTTCCTAATGACCATCGCCAGTCTCAATGAGCACACTTTTTTTTTTGAGAGAGAGAGAGAGAGAGAGAGACAGAGAGAGAGAGAGAGAGAGAGAGAGAGAGAGAGAGAGAGAGAGAGAGAGAGAGAGAGAGAGAGAGAGAAAGAGAGAGAGAAACATTGGCTGCCTCCTGCAAGCCCCCTACTACAGATCAAGCCCCAAGGCTGAGCATCAGGAATCCAATGAACAACATTTCCTCACATTAGACGTGCCCAACCAACTGAGCCACACCAGCAGCCAGGGCGAGCACCCTTTCAGTAAGTTTTATAACATATGTTGTCTAACATTTGCTTTTATAAACAAGGCAAAGGCTGTCACAGTCAAGCATTGGCTATATGCCTGATTTGTCACTTATGACAAAGCATAAAAGTGAGAGCCACTTGCTGAGGCCATAAGGCATCCTCAGTGGGGCCCTCTGGCAAGTACAACAGAAATCCTCCAAGGCCAGATGGAGGGATGCTTAACCTGCCATCTCAGTGGATGATTCATTGAAAGGTGAGAGATCAATACTGGTAATCCTAAGGCAAACTTCTATTTCTTTTTAATAAATATTCTGTGGTATTATAATATGCCCGGGAAAAATGTAATACTTGAGTACATACTGCCCCTGTTCTTCTGTGAAAATAGCTTCCAGAAAGTTTAGCAGGTTTGGAAACTATTCTGTGAATATCAAATCGTCAATGATATTTAATTTTCCTCTTGCACTTAGTTAGAACACAGTTTATTTTTTGAAAAGTCAGTCATAAGGGAAATGACAGAAAAGACTTATAAGCTACTGTAAAAGCAAAAATTAAAACAGACCAATATAAACAGGTAAGGAAGACTTTATTTATGAATATTGCAATAAGGAAGAGAAACCAGGAGCCTGACTGTGCTCAACTTCCTGAAACAAAGGGTGGGACCATTTTCAGCATTTGGGTGAGGGGAGAACATTGACCATCTGTGTCTACTGGCCTTACCCCAAGACCTTGGTTGTCAAACTGCAGCTCTTTGGCCCGTTAAGTGCAGCTCTTCCACAAAATACCATGGCCTGGGCAAGTCTATTTTGAAGAAGTAGAGTTAGAGGAAGTTTAAGTTTAAAAATTTGGCTCTCAAAAGAAATTTCAATTGTTGTCCTGTTGATATTTGGCTCTGTTGACTAATGAGTTTGCCAACCACTGCCCCAAGGAAAAGCAAACTTTCTCTTGTCTTCATGACAGGAGATAAAAATTAGGCTCCTACCTTCCCACAGAGGCTGGGAGTCAGGGGCACTATCTTCTGTGATGATTATATTTAAAAAAAAAAAAAAAAAAAAAAAAAAAAAAAAAGACTTTTAGGTCCTTGAAAAAAATAGTCTGGAAACCACTAAAACTGGCAAGAGACATTTAACAATATTTACACCTCAAAAGATCAAAGAAAGAATTTGTAATTACTAGTGTTCTAAATTACATGCTTTAAGAAAAGGGAGGGAAAGGACCTCTGGGGTTAGGCCATGTGCCTTCTGTAAAGGCCAGGGATGGGAGGGAGCTGCCAGGGACAAGAAGAAGCCTGTCTTACATTTAGACAAGCTGAGGAGAACATGGAGGTCATCTTAATCACTACAAAGTCGGTGAGTAATGCAAAAAATAAAAATAAATAAATAAATAAATGCACTTATAAAATAAAGAGGCTGTATTCTTTTTCTCATTTTCCCTTCGAAATTATCATCCTTTTTAACACGTATTCCACTTATACTTTAATTTGTTTTTTTTATCCAAGTTTCTTCTCACCCCAGTTGTCCTTAATATTATTTTGCTTCGATCTGAATTTGCAGCAGCAACAAAACAACTTGTCATCAAAGCCCCAGCTGGAACCCTGAGCCTGTTAGTTACTTTCAAGTACATCCCCCTCCTCCTCCATATTGTTTGCCTTTCCAGTGCCCTTGATCTATAACCTACATTGAAAACCTTCTATCAAATACATATCTTCTTCCCAGAGCTAGCAGTATTTTTTTTTTATTTTTATTATTCTACTTCTACCTATTTTTACTGGAACTATTTTAAAGAAATTTTTCTGATATACAACATCTTGAACTTAACTATGTAACCTGGCTCTCCTCTAATGATAAATTCTACTCAGTACGTTCTCAGAATGAGCTGTTAATTCTTCCTGTATTTTATAGTGAAGAGATGTGTTTATATTTCCCTCACTATTTATTTTCACTGCATTTCATTCACATTACATTTGCTACTCAACCAAAAACCATTCCTCATTTGAGCCCCTAAACATTCACCTGTACCCTCTGCTCCTCATTTTCATCACTGTCAGCAATTGACTTCCACGTTCTTATGTCACATGTATTAAGGACTTTAGCATCTGAATTATAATATTTCTTTCTTTTCACTGATTCCGTCATTATCCTGAAAGACTCTGTCCGTATCGGCAATCATCTAACAAACTTCCCTGACATTCTCCTCTGGCAAGACACTCTTAAGGTCTGTATTCTGGATCTTGTCATCTTCCAATACATGTCTCTTTTTTCCCCCATTGACTCTCCTCAGCCACCCCAGCACATGCTCTCATCCCCCTACTGTCTGTGTTCATTGGTTATGCTTATATGCATGCAAAGATGTCCTTTGGTTGATCTCTGACCCTCACCCCAGTCTCCCCTGCCTTTACTCTGAGGTTTGACGGTCAGTTCAATGCTTCTACCCTATTTCCCCGAAAATAAGACAGTGTCTTATATTAATTTTTGCTCCCAAAGATGCGCTAGGTCTTATTTTCAGGGCATGTCTTATTTTTCCATGAAGAAGAATACGGTACACATTTATTGTTAAATGAAAATAAAGGAAATTTATTACCTGTATACAGTATGGTAGTACAGTAGTTGTCAACACAAACCAGACAAACTGTGAATCCTACAGTATCAAGAATTTACTCATTTATTCAATGATAATCATGTCATCATCTTCTGGAACATCATCATAACAATCAAATTCCTGAATTTCCTGGTGAATTTCTTGTGACTCCATTTCTTTCAGAATCAGTGGACCAAATCTCTCATGTTTAGCAATAGCACTGTCTTTAAATGAGTACTCCTTGTCAAGGTAGCCTGCTCACAGTGCATTTGCAATACAACTGTCAGTGATCTTCTCCCATGAATTCTTTACCCAAGTCACAGCTTCTTGCAGTTTAGGTTTCACAAAGTTTCCACGCTGATTTCTTTCCATTCTATTTTCAATGTAATCATTAATTTCCATGCACAAATTGTCTTTGAATGGCTTATTTATTGCAATATCAAGAGTCTGGAGATAGGCTGTCATTCCTGCGGAAATCATTATCTGATATATTTTTCTTTCGTGAAAAAATGTCTTCATGTCTTTAGCACAGTGAGTGCTGGCTGCATCCCAGACTAGCAGACCTCTTTGGCTCCCTCGCATAGCAAGCGGCAGCATTAAATCGACCCACTTCCTTGTAACTGCTTGTGTGTCCCAGGCTTTTTCAGTTTCAAGAATAAAAATGCCCAAAAGATGTTCAATCTTTTTCTTCTTGCCCTTAGAAATGATTAAAGGTGGGATTTTAGTGCCATCCAAAGGAATTGCCAAAATACAGGAAACACGTGCACTTTCATAAGCAGTGGAGGGAATGTACACTAAGGAGGCACCCTGCTGTTCAATTGTTGTTTGAGATGATTGGCCCATAAACACTGCAGTTTCATCCATAGCAATCATGTTGGAAAGATTGTATTTAGAGAAGTCAGCATCATCAATAAAGGACTTGAATGCAAGTGCTCGCTTAATAACCTGAGTATCTTCCAACCTAAACAATGTTGTAGATCTTCTTAAAGACAGTTAACTTCACTGAAGGAAATTATCCAGCCAGTGTTGTGATGCTTTGAAGTCTTCGGGGGCTATGTCAAACTGTGGTGCCATTGCAAGGGCAAATTCTTGAATCTGAGCCCTATTCACAACCAAAGCCTTTGCTCTCCTGTCAACAACCTATTCAAAGATCAGGTCTTCCAGCTCGGAAAATAATGGTTGCCGACCTGATCCACACTTGTGCTTTCTAGCATTTTCCTTGTCCACTTGTTCAATGAGGCTACCATACTCTGCTCGCCATTTTCAGACCAATCGGATACTCAACATCTTCTCTTTGTAGAAAGCAGTAAGATTTTGGCCCCAAGAGTCTTCCACAATTTCTTTCTTGTACTCCACAGAGTAGCTTTTTCTTTTTGAGCTTATTTCTAGGGGTAAAGAAAAGGAATTGGGGTATCAAGATGGGGGGAGGTGGATCACTTAAAATGACACGGGGGGGTCAGAGGGGGGAATCAAAATGGCACAGGAGAATCAGAGGGAGGATTACCATTTTAGTAACCTCTTTTGATCCTACTGTGTCATTTTGATTGCCCCCTCTGATCCTCCTGTGTCATTTTAAGTGATCCCCCTCCCCCCACCCCTGTGCCACTGAACACCTTCACCAGACATTCCCCCTACCCCTTTATCAGATATTTACCCCCTGGGGCCTGCCTGGGGACTGTCACTGGGCTTGCTGGGGCCTGGATCTGGGGCAGGGTCTGCCACTGACTGAGAACCTTCAGTCATCATGAGGGCGGCTGTGAGCATCAGGTAGTGTCACCAGAGACAGACCAGCACTCACCACGTTTGCTGCGTTCTGCCTGCTCTAATCCTCCTGTTCTTCTACACACATCTGTGAAAGTCTCCTCCTCTCTCCCGCCCCCACACTCACTGCTCACTCTGACCTCTGCTCCTCCTCCACACAGCAGTGACGTCAGGACTCCGCCTAATGTCACTGGTTGCTAGGCGGGGCAGCCCTAGCGACCAGTTTACAGTAAATTAATTTTCATTCTGAGACAGAGGCTAGGGGAGCCTTATTTTCAGGGGGATGCCTTATATTTCACTCAGAAGGAAACCTGTAAAAAGATCTTATTTTCAGAGGATGTTTTATTTTCGGGGAAACACGGTATGTCTCTGGATCTATTTTTGTTCTACAGTTTATGTTGTTCAGTATATTCCACAAATGGTGAGATCATGTGATATTTATATTTCTCTGACAGGCTTATTTTGCTTAGCATAATGCTCTCCATGTCTATCTAGGCTGTTGCAAATGGTAAGAGTTCCTTCCTTTTTCCAGCAGTGTAATATTCCATTGTGTTGATGTACCACAGTTTTCTATCCCACTCGTCTGCTGATGGGCACTTAGGCTGTTTCCAAATCTTAGCTATTGTAAATTCTGTTGCTATGAACATAGGGATGCATATATCCTTTCTGACTGGTATTTCTGATTTCTTGGATATATTCCTAAAAGTGGGATTACTGAGCCAAATGGCAATTCCATTTTTAATTTTTGAGAAAACTCCAGACTGTTCTCCACAGTGGCTGCATCAGTCTGCATTCCCACCAGCAGTGCATAAGGGTTCCTTTTTCTCCATATCCTCACCAGCACTTGTCATTTGTTGATTTGTTGATGATAGCCATTCTTGCAGGTGTGAGATGGTACCTCACTGTCATTTTAATTTGCATCTCTCAGATGTTTAGTGATTTTGAACTTGTGTTCATATTTCTCTTGGGCTTCTGTATGTCTTCCTTCTAAAAGGGTCTATTTAGGTTCTTTGCCCATTTTTTAAAATTGGGTTGTTTATCTTCCTTTTGTTAAGTTGTATGAGTTTCCTGTAAATTTTGAAGACTAAACCTTTATCGGTGACAATGTTGGTAAATATATTCTCCCATGCAATGGATTTTCTTGGTTTTTTTTTTATGATTTCTTTTTACTGTGCAAAAACTTTTTATTTTTATGTAGTCCTATTTGTTTATTTTCTCCTTAGTTTCCATTGTCCTAGGTGCCACAAATTTATTTTCTGATCTGTGTTTTGAAAATATAAATCTGTGTTTTGAAAATATATTTTTACACCTCTACCACTAACTCTTCCCACTAAACATCCATGAAACCTTATACCTCCTTTACTCAAACTGACCCTAGGGACCAGCACTTTAAGGTCACTCTCACTGCACCATTATCCTCTTGTTATATTCACATATCTGGCAGCCTGTTTTGTAAATCTCTATCCTGGAAGTGTGAGAAACTTGGGTACAAATCAAAATTCCTCATTATTGTATTTTCTTAAGCCATTTATTTACAATGTCTGGTCTTCAGTTTCCTCATCTATGAAGTAAGAAAGGGGTTGAAAATATTATACCAAAAAAATTACATGAAAAGTGCTATGCACATACCTAAATCAATATAGTGTAGCTATTGGTAACTATTATCATCTCAAAAATGCCTTTTCTCTGAAACTAAATAATGCTGAAGAAAATCATAATAGTCATCGCTACAGAGCTGTGGTGTTCAACAATTAAAAATTCAACATTGTTATATATCATTTTTCCTTTTCTCACAAATCTCTCTTCATCACTATTCTTTGTAGCTACCAAAAGTTATACAAATCTCAGGGTTTTTTTTTTCTGTAACCCCTTACCCTGCTTTTGCAGATATTATTCACAGAGAAGATCAAAGAACACTATAGTTATATCGACTCATTTCCCCTTTATCTCTAAATTTATCTGTATTTGCACTCATTCTATCCAGTTATCTATCCATGTATACATTCAAGAAACATTTACTAAGCATCTACCCAATGGCTGATACTGGGGGGTTAGTGGCAAACAGGACCGAGAATTCTCTTGCTCCTGGATTTTACACTCATGATAGTCATTGAACAGGTTATTGCAAGTTTTTTTTGTGTTACAAAGAAGACAACGACTTTCCCAGGAACATAAAGTGTTCTTAGTTCTAAATAATAATATTTAGCTAGTGAAGAAAAAGATGAAAGCATATGAAGCAGAGAGGGTGTCATATGCAAAACCCTCAGAGAAGAAAACAACAGTCAATGAAGTAAAACTCAATGTCTCCAAACAACAGAGAACAAAGAAGGAAAGAACAGTAAATGGAACTGAGACTGCCAGGAATACATCAAAGCTCTTCCCATTACTTTCATAGTCACGGGATATATGAGTGCCCAACTCTATTATAATTCCCACTTTCTCTTGCAATAAAGTATGGTGCAGTAGTTCCCCTTACCGGCAGAGGATATGTTCCAAAACCCCAGCGATGCCTGAAACTGTGGGCTATACCAAACCCTATATATTCTATTTTTTTCCTAGACATGCATACTTTGAATAATAATATTGATAAATTTGTATTTACAAATTAGACACAACAATAACTAACAATAAAATAGAACAATTTTAACAATACACTTTGACACTTATGTGAATCTGGTCTCTCTCTCAAAATATCTTATTTACTATATTCACCCTTCTTTTTAAAAAAAAATATATTTTATTGATTTTTTACAGAGAGGAAGGAAGAGAGAGATAGAAAGCTAGAAACATCGATGAGAAAGAAACATCAATCAGCTGCCTCCTGCACACCCCACACCGATGAGGATGTGCCCGCAACCAAGGCACATGCCCTCGACCAGAATCAAACCTGGGGCCCTTCAGTCTGCAGGCCAACACTCTATCCACTGAGCCAAACCAGTTTCAGCTATTCACCCTTCTTATGATGTGAAATGATACAGGGTCTACATAATGGGACAAAGCGAGGTGAGGTGTATAATGTAGGTACTGTGAGGTAGCATTAGGCTATACTATAAGGGTTACTTGAACAAAAGCACTGTGAACAAAAGCACCGTCGATCTGATAGCCTAGAGGACTACTAAGTGACTAATCAGAGGGGAGTGTGTACAGTGTGGATATCCTGGACAAAGGGATGATTCACTTCCAGGGTGCGATGACATGGGATTTCTTTACCCTACTCACAGTGATGTGCCATTTAAAACATGAATTGTTAATTTCTGGATCCTTTCACTTAATATTTCAGACTTCTATTTACTGAAGGGAACTGAAATCATGGAAATCAAAACCTCAAATAAGGGAAGACTATTAGATGTGGCTAAGTTCTTTCCATTGGTGTGAGAGTGAAAATATGACACACTTCAATGCCCTACTCATAAAACACACCATGCACCCTTCTTTATCCTCTCTATTTCTCTTTCAGGATGACTGTCAGGCAATATCCAGACCAATCTTGAAGTCAAATATTAGAAATTGCTGAGTTCACCAGCCTGTGTCCCAATGTAGATCAGAACATCTGTTCACCCAGAACATCAACCCTACAGTGGAAAATTGTTTAATTAACCAATTAATAGCTGTAGGCTCACTAATAAAATGTTGCTCACATTCCTTAATGTATGTTGAAACTTTAAATCAACTTCCAGGCTGCTATCTAAAAAGAAATAGGCAACCACAGAACACCATGCTTATGCATGAACTTTCTGGACATTTGCCTACACCCAATAAAACATGTAAATATTTCTTCCTTGTGGACTGTGCACCCATCCTGGAACTTTACTCACTTCACAATTCTTCCTTTCCCCTCTAATTTATAGTCAAAGTAAATTCTTTCGAAACAACTTACATCTTTAAAGAGGCCCCACCCCACCATCAGCTCCAGGACGATGCTTTTCTCCTAGCCGTGCTGCTGGTGTTTGGACTGTATGTCCCAGGACTGGCCAGCACATGCCTCATTAAACCCTTTCAGAAAAGCTTCGACCATGAAGGTTTTTGGTTACTAAGAAAGTAATTTCCAGCTGTCCTTTCTATAAGTCTCCCTTTTCAGAAGTCCTTCCCTTATAAATTCATAGTATTCTTTTGCTATAAAGGAAGTCAGCAATTTGCTAAAAGTCATATAAAGATATTGGTGACAATATGGATATTTTAAAAGAGTGCCAGGAGAGGGCAAGCCTTCACTCCAAAACCAGTACACAATAGTGAGATTCTAGGATCTGGGGATTGGAGATATTTTGGAGAGATCTTTTGCACTTTCCCATTCCCCTTCCCTGACTGTAAGCACCTGTCCCCAAAGACACAACAGAGAATTATCCTGCAATGTATCACTAAAACATGTAGGTAGTTCAGTTAATTCTTCCCCTTATCATTAATTGCTCCTAAGAGGGTGATAAATTGGGACAGTCACTTATCTATATATTTGTTGGTTTGATTCTTTATATATAGGTAACACACTATACATTCCTATAGGTCAAGATTTTTTTCTTCTATTTTTAACCAAATTCTATATTTCTCCTTAAGTCTTGCTGAGTGCATTGGCAGAAAATGTTTCCCCACTCTGCCTTTCATACCTTCTGCTCTGTAGTTTAGTAGTTTAGTACATATTGGAACTTAGTCTTAATGAGAATAGCAAACTTTCACATCTGTTCCTAAATTGCATTCTCTTCTCCAGTGTGGGTGAAAGAAGGACATTGTTCCTTGATATTGCCTCATCTGAAGTTGTTTTCTGTAGTGGATGCTTTTAGTTGGATAATTGTACAATGCAGAAACTGAGAGAAAATGTTCCTTAAATCATAAATAGGCACCAATATTAAATATAACAGATATGTAATTTCATATTGTATATTTCAAGACCCAGGCCTAATCATGTCCTCTGCAAATATTCCTTTCTATAAATGAATATATTGTAATGAAATGTTCACACGTAATAAAATTCACATATCCCAGAATGTTCAGTGGAATATAGTCAGTGGACTATAAACTGGTAAACTACGTAACACAATGTTCAACTGGACAGTTTCCATAATCTAGAATTTCCTCTGTGGTGGGTGTAGTAATGGCTCCCACAAAATCCACAATCTAATTCCTAAAGCCTGTGAATACATTACTTTATATGGCAAAAAATACTTTGATATGTTAAGGTTATGGATCTTGAAATAGAGAAATACCCTGGATTTTCTTGTTGGATCCAATTCAATCACATGAGTCCTAAAAACAGCAGACCTTTCTTTCCTTTAGTTAGAAAAAAGCTATGTCTATAAATAATGAACTGATTGTGCCTCCTCAAAATTCATGTGTTGAAGCTCTAATCCCCAATGTGACTATGTGTTGATAGGGCTTTGAGAGAGGTAATTGAGGTTAATGGGGGCTTAAGGGTAGGGTCTGAAATGGCTCCTCTCTCTCTCTCTCTCTCTCTCTCTCTCTCTCTCTCTCTCTCTCTCTCTCTCTCTCCTTTTGTGTGCAAATAGAGAAGAAATCATGTGAGGACACACAAAGAAGTTGGCTGTCTACAAGCCAGGGAAGAGGTCCTAAAGCTGAGGGCACTTAGATCTTGAACTCCTAGCCTCCACAACTTTGGAAAAATAAATTTCTAATGTTTAAGCTACCCATGCCAGCCTGAACAGACTAATATACGGGAAAAGGATCAGAGAGATGCAGCATTGCTGTTTTTTGAAGATGAAGGAATGGGTGTGAACCAAGGAACATAAGGCAAGTTTAGAAACTAGAAAATGCAAGAAAGTGGATTCTCCCTTCCAGCCTGCAGAGAGCACAACTATATCCACCCTGAATCTTACCTAACCACTAAGATATGTGTCAGTCTTCTACTTATATATGAGGGCTATCATTTGGAGGCATTTTGGGAAGAGAGTTGTAGGCCTAGTAGAAATAAAGTGCTAAGGTGGTGGTTCCCCTCCCCTCCTACCTTCTAAGGAAGAGCTGTTTGTTTTTTTGGGAAGATCGAAAGGATATATATGACCCCATGCCATATTTTGCTTTTTACCATAGTTAGCAATTTCTAATTACTTGAGCACACATAGTTTACAACCCAGGCCTTTAGCCATGCTGCTCCTTTCACCTCCTAAACCTCTGCCCCTTCGTAACATTTAAAGAGTTACCTCTGTGGCAGCTTCCCTGACTTCCTCAGAGCCCGTCAGCCAGCCCACAGCATCTTCTCCATGCCTTGCTTTAACAGCTGACCTTTAAATGGGAAGTTTCTTTTTCCTACCCCTGAAGACTCCAAGCTTTTGAATCTTCTTTTTTTTTAAACTTTTTTTTAATATATATATTTTATTGATTTTTCACAGAGAGGAAGGGAGAGAGCTAGAGAGCTAGAAACGTCGATGACAGAGAAACATCAACCAGCTGCCTCTTGCACACCTCCTACCAGGGATGTGCCCGCAACCAAGGTACATGCCCCTGACCGGAATCGAACCTGGGACCTTTCAGTCCGCAGACCGATGCTCTACCACTGAGCCAAACCGGTTTCAGCAAGCTTTTGAATCTTTAGCATCTGAATAACACCTTACACACAATAGGCACACAGCAAATTAAATTGAAAAAAAATGCATAATAATAAATTTCAAATAATCAAGAAAAGATTTGTGTAATATAGTCAATACCTTATATTTTACACAGCATGGATAAATTAACAAAATTATGTAAATTCTTCACAAAAATTCTAAATATAAAAAAATGTAGTATTTAAAGACAATATAATTAATTCCATGGAAGACTTAAAGTGGGATATGGATATTGAAAAAATTAAGTATCATTGAAAATATAATTTATTCATTTGTTTTATTTATTTTCATAGTTTTAATTAATTCTAAAGCACTTTCAAAATATAGTTCTACTAAAACTTTTAAATACTGTACATCATTTTTTAGTGCAATGACTACTGTTAACACATTTCAATAAAATAAAACACATTTGTTTTAGTATTTGCTAGTATATTTTTTGTACAGTTAGCCAAAAAGTTCTTTGAAGACAACTGGACAAAATACGGGATAATGAATAAAAACTGACAATTGCTGTCTTTTATAATTATCAAAAGTACACTGCTAAAAATGTTTAGAGTTTATATTTAATGATCTCTTGATTCCTTGAATAGAATAAGTATATTTCTGTATATATAACTACCAAAAATGTATCTGTATTATTTATTAAAATATTTGTGCTAACTTCATAAATTTTGGTTCTATTTATCTATGACATTTTAATTTATTCTGTCAGTTTGTCAAGAAACAATCTCAATGAACATATATAATTTGAAAGGTATAATGTCACATGTTGAAATACAAAGCAGAATTAAGCATGGTCATTGATTTCAAGAAATTCACAGTCAATTGAAAAAGCAGTTAATCCTGCAAAGCAGTTACTTTAGGTGCCATAAAGGGATCTGAATATTATGCCAGAAGAACCTAAAGGACTTGAAACTCTTTTTTAACTACTGGGATGGTAAGAAAATGCTAACCCAAATGAGTGATAATTGGACTGTCTTAAAAGGTAAGAAGCAGTTTGATATATTGTATAAGAAGGAATTTTCCTCTTCTTCCCTCATTTTTCATATTCAACCCATCAACAAGAACTGATTTTTACCTCCTAAATATTTTTGGAATATTCTACTTCTCTCCATCTCTAATCTGATCAGTCATTCAGGTAATCAATATCTCTCACCCAGACCAATGCATTGACATACCACTGTATTTCATTTTGTTCATTTGTTTCTCCCTCTCCACTCTCTTCTCCACAACATAGACAAATCTGATCATGTTGCATGTACGCCTGCCATGGTTCATTCCCTTTAATGGTTTCCATTGATGTAAGAATTAAAGCAAATGTTCTTAACTTAGACATCTTGACCTTGTACAGCCTGGCCCCTGTCTACCAATCCAAGTCCAATGTCTACTACTTGCTCCCCCCCGCCTCCCTTCTATCTGTGTTCCAACCACACAGATCTCTGTTTCTCAAACAGATCATGTTCATTCCGAACACAAGGTCTTTGATCATTTTATTTCCTTTTCAGAAATGTCCATTCCTCAAATTTTTTTTACCTACTAAATTTTCATTTGTTTTTATATTTTAACCTTCCTGACCACCTTCTCCTCTCAGGATAGATCAGAAATCTTTCAGACACTCTGATGGTACCATATCCCTTTCCTTCAGAGTATTTACCTGGCTTTTTAATCTTTATTGTTCAGAGTATTACAGATGTCCTTCCCCCGCCCACTGACCCCTTCTAGTCCACCCCACTGCCCACCCGAGGCCTTCACCACACTTTTGTCTGTGTCCGTGGGTTATGCATATATGCATACAAGTTCTTTGGCTAATCTCTTTCCACCCGCCACAGCTTTCCTTCTGAGATTCAATTCAATTCAAGTCTGTTCAGTGCTTCCATGCCTCTGGATCTATTTTGTTTATCAGTTTGTTTTGTTCATTAGATCCCACATATAAGTGAAATCATGTGATTCTTGTCTTTCTCTGGCTTATTTTGCTTAGTATAATATTCTCCCGGTCCCTCCATGGTATTTCAAAGGGTTCTTTCTTCTTTTATGCTGCTGCATGGTATTACATAGTATAAATTTACCTCAGGTTTTTTGTCCACTCATCTACTAATGGGCATTTGGACTGTTTGCAGATCTTAGCTATTGTAAATTGTGCTGCTATGAACATAGGGTGAATATATTCATTCTGATTGGTGTTTTGGGTTTCTTAGGACATAGTTCAAGTGGCAGTTCCTTTTTTTTTTTTTTTTAGGAAACTCCATGTTGTTCTTCATAGTGGCTGCACCAGTCTGCATTCCCACCAGCAGTATACTATGGTCCCTTTTCTCCACATCCTCACCAGCACTTGTCATTTGTTGATTTGTTGATAAGAGCCATTCTGTGTAGGGTTATATCTCATAGTCATTTTAAGTTACATCTCTCTGATAATTAGTGACTTTGAGCATTTTTTCATGTGCCTCTTGGCCATCTGTATGTCCACTTTGGAGAATCATCTCTTTAGGTCCTTGGCCTATTTTTTTTTATACCATTTATTTATTTTTTTTCCCGCATCTTTCATATGATATTTTCTTTTTTTAATTTATTTACTTTTTAATCAATCTTTATTGTTCATATTATTACAAAGGTTCCTCATTTCTTCCCCCCTCCACCAGGTTCCCACCCCACCCCTGCCTTTTCCCCACCTCCCATTGTCCTCATCCATAGGTGCACAGTTTATGTTCAGTCTGTAGCTTATTTTTTAATTGGATTGCTTGTCTTCCTTTTGTTAAGTTGTATGAATTCCTTATATATTTTGGAAATTAATCCTTATTATCAGATGTATCATTGGCAAATACACTTTCCTCTATAGTGGGCTCCCTTTTCATTTTATTGATGATTTCTTTTGTTGTGCAGAAGCTTTTTATTTTAATGTAGCTCCATTTGTTTCTCTTCTCCTTAGTTTTCCTTACCCTAGGAGATATATTGATAAACATATTGCTATGAGAGATGTCTGAGATTTTGCTGCCTATGGTTTCTTTTAAGATTTTTATGGT